>NC_064931.1:407177824-408476753 GCF_023897955.1 Schistocerca gregaria | reverse complement strand
ACACTTCAAATACGAGGCTTTTTGCAAGTATCCGCATTGTCCGGTAGGTACCTCTATGGTTCAAATGACTCTGAGCACTATGGGACTTAACATCTGAGGTCATCAGCCCCTAGAATTGGAACTACCTAAACCTAACTAACCTAAGGGCATCACACACGTTGTAAGGTGTCAGGCAAATCCAACACCTTCCATGAAAACCCTGACATGATAAGCAAATCCAGTAGTATGTCACATAGCTCCGAATAAATCGTGACATTAAATTAACCAAAGTAATACGAGTAACGAGTGAGCAAATTGAATACCACAGACTAACACAAGAATGCCTAAATGCATGTCATACCTTCCCACCGTGAGACCGACGCAGTTCCGAGGGAGAAACGAGAACAGAAGTCGAGAGCAGAACCGTGTTAAGCTAGAAGGCCCAGCGATAAGGGACGGACTGTACACCTACGTCGCCAGCTAACCACTAGGGCCACACCACCTGCAGGTTTTAGCGTGAGACTTTTTCGCGTCTCTGTTACTTCAAGGACCACCCCCCAGCCCATGTTAAAATCTACAGCCCTCCAGAAGAACAGTATAGATCTTACGATAACGCTAAAAGGACCACACCAGCTGCAGGTTTTAGCGTGAGACTTTTTCGCGTCTCTGTTACGTTGAAAACTTTAAAAACATTGCCCCACCACGAAAAGTATAACGTTTCTCATTGGATAGACAGAAGTTTTGTAGGCGGAGCTTAAGGTTTGCATTGAGACCCTGATTGGTCAGATGAAAACACAGCCAGATAGTTTTTTTTTAAACCAACTTCGGTAAATTGTAGTAAGGAGAAATTAGGAGAGAGTTAGTTCCGAGACAGCGAGCTGGATGGCTGCTGCGCCGGCCGCCGCCCCCCTGACGAACACCGACAAGGTAATGAACGCACGCGATGCAGCATAACAGCGCATAAAGCTTCACTCAGAACTGCAGAAGTCTCATCAGTTACACCTCCTTTTTGTGTAATACTAGTGTCCATCGTCAATTAAAGCTCATGGTGTTCACATTTGCCACTTGAAGTAAATATCTGAAACGCGATGATTTTTCTGTTATTGAGAAGCCACATCAGCCACTGTAATTTACGACAAGTTAGATAAGTTATTAAAGATAATTGAGGGTCACTATAGACCATTTTGATAGTTTTTCTCTTTTGTGAAACTTAATTTAAACCTAGATTACAGATGTGACATGGCATGGGTCATCCTTCGATCCATTGTAGAACTTGGAAACCCATTCAGGGAATATTTGTTCAACTTTTTGTTGAACGCAGTTGGTTTTTACCATCTTGTATTAAAACACTTCCTTTTATCAATAGTGCAATTTATAAACAATGTTTTGTGAGTCGAATAAAATTTCCAATGGTAAACTTAACTGCTTTTTCGACGTTATTTTACCAGCTAACTAAAAATAGGAAAGCCTTGAACCCCTCCCACTAAATTTAGTTAGTATTAAGATTCTTTTACAGGGAGTGCAGTGGAGCTGACGCTGAGATCATTTAGTATTTGGTTATATCATCGCTAGTCTCTTAGAACTCTTCTGAATTCTACATGTCATGTGTGGTCTGGCGTCTCGTTACCAGCAACAGGTCCCAGGTTCAAACTAGTCAATTCCCTAAAGAACACCCTCAGAGCGTCGTTGCGCGAAAGTGGTAGGGAGACACGATATAGAACAATCAGACACCACCATGAATGTTTAGAACGTCCATCCCCGAGGCAGGATTCGAACCTGCGACCGTAACAGCAGCGCGGTTCTGGACTTACAATCTTTTTTTCCACAAGATGTATATGTAAGTGAATGAATCAGGTCACATGGAAATGTTTTATGATACTATTACAGGTTACCGCGCGGTCTTAGGCGCCTTGTCACAGTTCGCGGCTCCCACCGTCGGAGGTTACAGTTCTCCCTCGGACAGGGGTGTGCGTTTTGTCCTTAGCGCAAGTTAGTTTAAGTTAGGTTAAGTAGTGTGTAAGCCTAGGGACCGATGACCTCAGCAGTTTGGTCCCATAGGATCTTACCACTTACAGACTTCGGAAGGGAAGAACCTACAGGTCATGACTTCTTATTGTGAAGCACGTGAGGTGGAGCAATATTTTATCTTAAGTCATATGATTACTTTAATTTAACAAAAAACAAAACCATAAATGAAAATATTGACGAGAGATTTCATTAAACTGTCCAACTAAACTGAAAACGCCCCCTTCAATTTCTCAGTGTATTTTTTTCCAATAAATTATTACCCGTTCAGTCCGAAAAGAAGCGAACTTCCACTTTGGGCAAACAAAGCTATTTCTGGAGTTTATTAGGTCCATTACTAGTGTAGGTGACAGCAGTTTTTCCCATAACGAAGCCATTTTCCCTGAAAACACTTTAACAAACTCGCAGCCGCTCTCCTATCTGGTGGCAGCACGTGCTCGTATCTATTCCACCCTTCCAGGCAGGACGTCTTCAGACATGTTACATGCACAGTGTGGTACTGAAACTTCTTGGCAGACTAAAACTGCGTGACGGGTGGGACTCCAACTTGTTACCTTGCCTTTGGATGTCGATGCTCTTAATGACACATATCCAGACACGCCTCACATCCCATCCTCTATTGTCACGTTTGGAAGGTAGGAGAGAGGCAATAAGGCAGTGAAAGCAGGTGGTGAATTGTGCCTGGATTGCTCAGTCGGTAATAACATTGCTCCACAAAGACAAGGTTCCGGGTACGAGTCCCGTGAGGCAATGGAAATTTCAGGACCCCGCTGCAGAGTAAACTATTCAATCTGGAAACTCAGCCGGTGTGCTCGGCGGGAGTGGTAGCAGCGCAGGGAGTAAGTGCACTGCAGGGGACTTACCGGAAAGTACTTGAGGATGAGCGGGTTGAGTAGCGTGGCGATGGCGTTGAAGGCGAGTAGGACGAGGCTGAAGGAGAGCACGACGAGCAGGAAGGGCACAGAGCGCATCAGGCGGCGAACAACGGCCATCGTGCTCAGATCGGGGCCCTCCTCCCCCGCAGGCACTTCCTCCCGCGCCGCCATGGCCGCGCTGGGCGGCGTCTTCGGCTTGTCCTGGAAAACTGAGCGCCACAAACAAGACAGTCACTCGAGGAAACATGAAGTTACACTACTCGCCATTAAAATTGCTACACCAAGAAGAAATGCAGATGATAAACGGGTATTCATTGGACAAATATATTATACTAGAACTGACGTGTCATTACATTTTCACGCAATTTGGGTGCATAGATCCTGAGAAATCAGTACTCAGAACAACCACCTCTGGCGGTAATAACGGCCTTGATACGCCTGGGCATTGAGGCAAACAGAGCTTGGATGGTGTGTACAGGTACATCTACCCATGCAGCTTCAACACGGTACCACAGTTCATCAAGAGTAGTGACTGGCGTATTGTGACGAGCTAGTTGCTCGGCCACCATTGACCAGAAGTTTTCAATTGGTGAGAGATCAGGAAAATGTGCTGGCCAGGGCAGCAGTCGAACATTTTCTGTATTCAGAAAGGCCCGTACAGGACCTGCAACATGCGGTCGTGCATTATCCTGCTGAAATGTAGGGTTTCGCATGTATCGAATGAAAGGTAGAGCCACGGGTCGTAACACATCTGAAATGTAACGTCCACTGTTCAAGGTGCCGTCAGTGGGAACAAGAGGTGACCGAGATGTGTAACCAACGGCACCCCGTACCATCACGCTGGGTGATACGCCAGTATGGCGATGATGAATACACGCTTCCAATGTGCGTTCACCGTGATGTCGCTGGATACGACCATCATGATGCTGTAAACAGACCCTGGATTCATCCGAAACAATGACGTTTTGCCACTCGTGCACTCAGGTTCGTCGTTGAATACACCATCGCAGGCGCTCCTGTCTCTGATGCAGCGTCAAGGGTAACCACAACCATGGTCTCCGAGCTAATAGTCCATGGTCCTGCAAACGTCGTTGAACTGTTAGTGCAAATGATTGTTGTCTTGCAAACGTCCCCATCTGCTGACTCAGGGATCGAGACGTGGCTGCAAGATCCGTTACAGCCATGAGAGTAAGATGCCTGTCACCTCGACTGCTAGTGATACGAGGCCGTTGGGATCCAGCACGGCGTTCCGTATTACCCTCCTGAACCCACGGATTCCATATTCTGCTAACAGTCAGTGCATCTTGAGCAACGCGAGCAGCAATGTATTGATACGATAAACCGCAATCGCGATAGGCTACAATCCTACCTCTACGTCGGAAACGTGATGGTACGCATTTCTCCTCCTTACACGAGGCATCACAACAACGTTTCACCAGGCAACGCCGGTAAACTGCTGTTTGTGTATAAGAAATAGGTTGGAAACTTTCCTCATGTCAGCACGTTGGAGGTGTCGCCACCGACGCCATCCTTGTGTGAATGCTCTGAAAAGCTAATCATTTGCATATCACAGCATCTTCTTCCTGTCGGTTAAATTTCGCGTCTGTAGCACGTCATCTTCGTGGTGTACCAATTTTATGGCCAGTAGTGTAATACCATAAAACCCCGCCTCTACCCTTGGTAAAGGTTGCAGTACGGCCACAATTTTGTTCGTGTATGTCCTATCCAGCTGAAGTCACTAACTGATGACTAGATTCCACAGAACTACCTCACCGCGGAGATGCTGACTACTATATTTCACTGTCAGTTGCAGGTAGTCCTAGATATTTTCTGTGGGATTACGATTGCATGATTTAGCGGGCTTGTCTAGGTGCAATGGTGTGCCTGTGTGTTCGTCAAACCACGAATGTATGATGCAGCCCTGTCAACACTGGTGAAAACTTGGAAGACCCAAGTGTCCACAGCGCACGCATCATAAATATGAAGAAGAAAAACACTTGGTCACGAGAATGTTGAAGTAAACGTTCTCATTCATGTCCAAGGTAACCTGAATGAGCGGTTCCAAGTTATGCAACAATAAACAACCCCAAAACGTATCAGAACAATCTCCGCCTTGAACTACACCCTCCATATACTCGAGGTGAAAAGCCTCTTTGGCACATCGGTCTACTCGATGTTGTGAGCACATGAAACCATGAGTACTTTTATCTGGCCGCAACTGTGGATTCTTTATTGTTTTAGGAGAAGGCTCATCAAACTAGAACACTTGAAATGCTAAAGCACTTTACTACGTTACTGAATAAAAGATTCACCTAACTTGGACACACTCCTTTACTACAACAGTACTGGATAATTACAACTGTCATGAACTAGCAAAGCACTATTTGACGCCCTAATTAGCAAACTATCGTGAGGTACAATGTTCAACATTAACAACACTACAAGTTCATCTGAAACCATAACTACTCGTGGTCCTATATTATGATGTTGACTGCTCTATGTGAGGTTTTGAACTGGGCTGAGCTTTTGCACGCTCAGCACTTTATTGACCTCAGTGTGAGGGCGCTACAGTACCAGGTTCAAATGGCTCTGAGCACTATGGGACTTAACATCTGTGATCATCAGTCCCCTACAACTACTTAAACCTATCTAACCTACAGACATCACACACATCCATGCCCGAGGTAGGATTCGAACCTGCGACCGTAGCAGTCGCGCGCTTCCGAACTGACGCGCCTAGAACCGTTTGGCCACCGCGGCCGGCACAGTACCAGGGAAGAGACGTGATCTTCAAGAGCGCCTCCCATATGTCGTTGCGAATTGCAGCGAGCACTCGCTAATGTCTGTTGTATCGATTCACGACTTTAATGTGCCACCGCGATCTCTGGACGACACCATGCTCGATGCCTTGTGTAATTTGAAATTAAGGCAAAATGACAACTCGTGGAACCACCCCATACCTGTCCAGTTTCCATGTAGTTTGGTTAATGGAAGAAGTCTAATTTTACGTGCCTATCTGAATAATAGTCTTTGCGAGGTACTCGACTCTAAATATCTACTGCATGCAATTTTCTTCGCCATGTTCGCTCCGAAATTTGTCGAGTTGGACCATCATTCACAGACACCATCGATTTCTGACGGATTGTCATTGACGAGTCGTCACAGCCATTTCCATTTCCTGTCGCTTGTGATCTTTTCACGACTACTGTTCTTATGCCATATTATACGGCTACGAGTGACAAACCATTACTTGTAGATACATAGTACAGTCTGCGTTGACACCAACAAATCGTGCAACTTCATTCACAGTGTGGTCATGGCCACGTTCAGACACTACAGCACAGCGCAGAATAATTATTTGTGTTTTTCTACTACCATCCCACTGATCTATTTTATGTTTAATTTAAACATAAAATAAATAAACGTGACTGGTAGCAGAAAAATGCAAAACATGAATACCTAGTTTTTTATTGGCATAAAGTTCCTACACCTTCTAGGAATAATGTATGATCATAGCATGGGTTCGAAGTGATGACTGACGATTTCATTGCATGTATTGCAACTGTGTAATCCATTGACAGAACTGAACTGTGGATTCAAAATCATTTTGCTCGATCTCTTTCATGATTGATTTTCCAGACAGGGATGTAACTCGTGCTCCACCAGTAATTTCCTACTGTACATTTCTCTTAACTACTAGTTGCTCGTAAGTTTCTGTCAACGGCCCTAAATTTGTCCATAATTAGGTTGAAGCCTATTTCAAAGCTCCCCTTTTCTCATTCATTATGCTTCCCAGTTTCTACATACAGCTGCAGCATACATCAAATGCATGTGTGGCAGTTCCTATAGCAATTAATTCTACATTTTCGACACCCAGTTCTTAGCTATTTACAATGGTGAACTCCGCCGTGGACACATTACAACTGCATTATTCATTCACATACTCATACAGCCAACAATATTCTTTTCCGATCATTGGTTCCTTATCTCAAATCATCAGGATTATATCTACGTGTATGCTGCGGCATACTGACATCTCATAACTCAAGTGTACACTTATATTGAAATACCAACGATTTAACGTTGTATATGTTAGGATTAAAAATATACAGACTATAGAAGATCCTAAATTGAGCATTCTAAGATTAAGAAACAATAGTCGGAAATGAATATTTTAGCTTTTTCGTGGTCTTGCATGAGTTATTCATGCGAGGCACGTCTTCGTAAACTGTCAATGTTTCTTGACTATCCGCCTTAGGATGCTGAAAAGCAGTGCATAATAGTCTGTGATGTGTCCACGATGTTGTTTACCAACGTTTATAGTTTGTATCTGATTATCGAAGATGGAGTATTAGTCATTAAAGGAATTTTAACACAAGGCTCTTTAATGTGTGATGCGGAAGCATGTTGTAACCCGAAAAGCGAATGAATAAAAAGAGAAAAGTTTCGAAACAGGCGTCATTGTAACTGAAAGAAATTTATCGCTGTTCATACAAACTTCCGAGAATCTGGGTCTTCAATCTACAGAGATCTTAGGAAGAAAAATTAAACTAATTATGTGTGACAGTCACTTTTATTTAACAAAGTTATTTGTAAGACGGTCGAGCTAAAAGAATCCTGACTGACGTCATGTTCATACATTTTCATCATTGTGTGGCTCAGAAACACGAAACGATAACACTCACAGTCCAGAGGTTGTAGAGATGTACAAATACAGTGCCTTACAAGTCAAAGGGTATTACCAGCTTACTATGGGAATCAAAGATTTTCTATGTCATAAACAATACCAGCTACCGCGCAGCCTTTATAAACTCTTCAAATTTTAAACAGTTTCCCCTTGTTCCACATGGAGGTATAGGACCAAAATGAGAACCGCTTTTCCGACTGTTGGGACAAAGCCATAAAGGGAAACTTATGCCAGCAAAATACGTGGTCAGTTCATTACGTCACAGCAGGTATGCTTTGACCCTTGTTCCTGCACGTAAGTTGGCAATGACCCTATTTTTTGGGGTCAGTGACTCACTACAGGGTGGCATCTCCGAAGTCATAAAATGCCTGACCGTCACCGCCCGAGTCCATTCAGTTTCAGCTTTGATGTCATCTAACAGATGCAGCGGCTCCGTCGCGGACGCGTTTTGCTATAGACAGATGCCGCCTTGCACTTAATAATGGTTTAAATCGAACAGAACTCGACATTGTTGCTCACGTACACTTTCCAGGGGAGATATCGATCTAAAAGCTTCCTAAGAAACGAGCAGTCCCTCGGAATGACGGACACAGGCTTCCGCCACCTGTTTGGCATCAAGCTCAACATTTTTCACTTTTCTCTTTATACGTTCCTACGCTACAAAACAACACTTAAAAGGCGCCAAATATAAGACATCTGGATTGGATGGAGTAGTATGACAAAAAATTTTAAGTTTCTGGTAGAGGGGTTTCTGTACACTTGACAGGAAGGGCCTCATTTTTCCTACCTAATTTGGCGTACCGTGGCGTCTGCTCAACCTTTTCATTGGCGGAACAAAAATGTTACTTTCTGCTTGAGACGCGGGAAGCGTCCGCAGTAATGACGCGCTCTGCGATTTTATCTTCACACCGAATTTTGCTCTGAGCAGAGTGACTTCCGGTTCTGCTTCCACAGGGGACACTTCGGCCTCTGTTTGCAGCAAGTCACTTCGCGTCGTACACTCGGTAGAGATACTTTGGGTTCCGCACGCTGCTGGGGCATTTCGCGGTCACGACGCTCTAGGTGGAAACTTCTCTAGCATACTATTGTGTCGAATCTCGTCCGAGGGCGATGCAGCAGAAGTGTCTACACAGCCGCGCTTAGCAAGCCATCAGCATCTCCCGAAGCCAGCGCCTTCACACTTTAGTGATGGTGAGATTTACGGGCAGCACCAGCGGTATAGGTCGCTAAAAATTTGCGAACTTTTAACAGTTTCAATTAGGTTCTACCTGGCTACTGTGGCAGGCACAGTTGCACAACTTTATTTATATTCCAAGTATGAATACAATCACTGGTGTCGAGTCGCGGATTTGATTCAGTTAAAATTGAATGGGTTCGAGAGCTGAACTTACTATCACGTGCTTCCCTTCTTGGACTTTGCCAACCATAAGTCACTTCAGTTTTTCTTGTTTTGTGTTTATTGTTGTCGTTGCATTTGGAGTAACTTTTAATAAATTACTTGGCAAAGTTTTAACGAAATCAACTTGTGCTAATAAACTCAGGAATTTGCCGTATCTTTGAATTTCGCACAGTTATTTAGCGTGGTTCACAGGGGAGAGATCTAGATAGATAATTAAATGGCATCATTTCTCATGCTCTTTTAATAGCAAAGGAGAGGGAGGCAGAGCGGGGGTTTCGCGTGTTGATCAGGAAGCTTATGCCACAATGTTTCCTTCCCTTCCTGGCCAAATTCCATGATTACTTTTTTCCGTTATTTAGATTCCTACAGTTTATATTCGGGTAGAGAAGCACTGCATAAGCATTCATTGGCGACACAGCTACAGAAGAGTGTTCGAGGTGAGCGTCTTGTCAGCAACCCACTCTTAGCAATTTAGAAACATTTCCTCCAGGTGTCGTCTTTGGAATAGCGAATTTGTTGTCTCGTTGTAGGTATAGTGTTTTTGATAAGAGCAATGCTTTGCTACAAGTGTTACAAATGGAAAACGTTCTCTAGTTTCGAATTATTTTAAAACGAACACCCGGTAAGTCTGCAGGAGGCCGTGACACAGCAGTCCTTAGGTATGATGCAATTCGTTTATTGTTGGTTTGATATATAAACAGGCAAATGTTATTACAAATCATGAAGTTTTTTGTGTACCTGTATTCCTTGAAAGTAGAATATAGATAACCACTTGCAATAAAAATATAATTATATGTAAAAGGAAATGTCATACCTAATTCACTGACTCATCATCACCAAGACCAAACGGCTATGGAGAGAAACTTGAAGTTTATTGAGGGTGTTGCAGTTATACTGTAAGCATATTTCAAGAAGGAAGTTTTAGAAATTTCATCCTTAAGGAGATAAAGAAAACCGGGGTTGAAAGGTTTTATAAATATGTCGCTTAAAGGTAATTTTGAAGCTATACCTATGAAAATTGGTATTAGGCCTCTCAGTCAGAAGTAAAAAAATAAGTGTTTCAGCATTTTTGGTAGTCCAATCCCTAAGGTTGTGAAATAGTGTGTGAACGCTTTTTTAAAAATAAATAATTATGAAAGAACTACTAAAAGCTACATCTATTAAAATTGGTATTTGATTTCTCGGTTAGAAATTAAAAAATATGTTTTTCAGTGTTTTTGGAAATTCAGCCCTTAATGTGGCGAAATAAAGGATCTCGGTTAGAAATAAGGAAATATGTGTTCGTGGATGAAAGTTGCTATGGAAATATCACCACAAGGAAACGCAACAGGCAGGATGAACAGAAGCCTCTGACTTCAGCTGCAGGAATAAATTTTTGGTCGGAAGTGCATTCGGGAAAGACCATGCATCTGTGGCCTTAAATAGGCAATATATTCTACGTAAGTTGAGCAGAGGATTCTAAGCTACTCATTTATAATCACTTCTTATTTCGTAACTCAATATGATTAATCCAATAACGCAGAAAAACCCTACAGTCATTTTGACTGTGAAGGATGCGGTTATAGTTTGCGTCACCTGGGTCATATTTACCATGTATTTCTTCTTTAATCACTTCTTCATCACTAAAATACAGAGTGTATAATAACAGTATCGAAAGCTAACACGGAGGAAACTATATGACAAAACGTTCTAGCAAACGTTGTGAAAACGGTTTCTGTGTGAAAATCGTAATTGTTGACGAGTGGCTGTACGCGTTTGTACGAAGGACGGACACGTGATTCTTTCCTTTCAGTAGAGATACGTCAAGCAGCACGTCCCAGTCGCAGTTACAATCAGAAACCGCGTTCAGCTGCCTGAGGAAACTTCGTAAGTTGCTGCATCCGAATGCCTGCGAGGTCTGCTGCCGACAGCCACAGGGGATTCCTTCCGCAGACGTGGAAATTTTAGGGAGTTGCACTCACTCTAGCTTTCCGAGGTAATCGTTGCAATGAGGTCCCTTATATACCACAGATTTCGGTTTGTTATTAAGATACGTATAAAAACAGCAGTGTACCCTTGTTCCGCATCCGTTTCATCTTTTCGGAGGCAAGTAATATGCAATGTTTACTCACATACATCGACGCTTCTTCTTTCTCGTAGCAATGTCGTCTGCTAAAAAAGCTGAATTGCCCAGTTTACTATGAAAGTGTCACACATACCATATAGTTATGTTTCATACCGTGAGACGTTCACAGAGGTACATTTTGCGTCTTTAGGTTTGACACACTTCATAATTCCCGGAACACGTCCACGAAGTTGAATATATTCCTTGAGAAACTGACCCACCACAACTTTTCTATATTCATGTTTCCACTATCTGACTTGATTGCTGTCAGCGACAACCGAGATTACTTTTCAGGAACGGATAGAAATATTACAAGCCTGCCTAGGTTTTTCATTTCAAGTGCGATATCGGTTACATTCTTGACCTAAATTGTTAATAGCACCGTCAGCTATCACGGTGTTCGATATTTGTGTGATAACCATGCATCCCGCTTCACTCTATAGAAAACGTCTTACATGGAGAAGAATATTCTTAATACCTAAAGGGTACTCTCGGAACGAAGGAAGTTGTTGAGATTTCCAGTAAGCATTCCGAAATTTTCCATAACTCCTGGCCTAAATCTAAATGTCAGGAAGCAGATCTGAACTCTACTCTTCTCGAACACCAGTCCAAGGCCGTAGTCATCGCGTAAAACAATGGAAAGTATATTTTGAGAACCGTTACGACAGATAGTCTGCAGAGCGATATTGTGACCTCCAAAGTATATTTCGAGCAAGAAGAATGACGTCAAGATAAGGAAGATTATGGAGCCTACGGAAGCATTCAGAGTCGGTGTTCCAAACAATTTCCCCAACAGCATTACAACTTGTTCTGCTCCATGAGCATCATAACTTCTTGTCGAGTAGATCACAGATGTAGAAGACCTTCGGGGAAATGTCTGATAGGAACTTCATAAAGCAAAAACCGAGACTTATCTCGAGAGTTTCATGAAATGGTTAGCTTGTCACAATCGAGAAGTAAAACATTCTTTGTGGCTCAAGTCTCCTGCCGTCGTACACGTCCTTCAATATCTCACACGTGTTGGTTGAAGCTGAAATACATATGAAAAATACCTATTTAATGAAACAGGAAGGAAGTCTTGCAAAACGACGAGGGTCTAAACAGGCACAAATATTCCTTTTTTTCTGTTTCAGTTTCCTTAGTGTGACTGATGTGATTCTCCACCACTTCCCATTTGTGCCACTCATTACATATCTTAATATCTGTTACATCCAACATCCTCAGTAATCTGTTTCATGTATTTTAATCTTTGTCTCTCACAATGATTTTGCCCTTCCACTGACAAAATAAATTATCGTAAATGTGTTAGAACCAGCCTTTTCTTCTTGTAAGTGTTTCTGATAAATTTATTCTTCTTTAGTTCTTTGCGGTACATTTTCGTTTCGTCCTTTATCTCATTGCTTCATTCCAGCTCCCTTTGTTGTAATAACAATAAATGCTTCCAGCTATTCCTAGCCAGTTTACCCATATGCAATATTTTAGTTGCGAGTAATTCTGTACTCCAGATCTGCAGTCTCAGAAATGTCTTCTTTAATTCCGTGTAGATCTTTAGTACTGGTAGCGTGCATTTGTGAAGTAAGGTTTCTTTGCCTATAAGAATCTACTTCTGTTATTCTTTTTTTGTGGTTAAGATTCCTAGATAGATGATAACTTCTGCTTCTTTTACCATCACCCCGACTATGAGATTTAAACACTGTCTGCTCTCTTTACTACTATGTCCTAAATTATTTACCTTTAACCGAAAGACTGCTAATTATCCTTACCAGCTCATTCAATCGATTACGATATCCCTCCTCTAGTACAGGACTGGGTCATCGGTTAGTCATAGGTTGCAGTTCCCTCTTAACGTTTCTCTGGTCTGAACTTCTTTTCACCTCCTTTGGTTCAAATGGCTCTGAGCACTATGGGACTTAACATCTGTGGTCATCAGTCCCCTAGAACTTAGAACTACTTAAACCTAACTAACCTAAGGACATCACACACATCCATGCCCGAGGCAGGATTCGAACCTGCGACCGTAGCAGTCGCGCGGTTCCGGACTGAGCGCCTAGAACCGCTAGACCACCGCGGCCGGCTTTTCACCTCCTTCGATACTTCTTCGACAAAAGTGTAACTAAAATCTAGTGATAGTGTGCAATCGTGCCCAGCACCCTTCATACAATGAACATCTCTTTCTTGATGCTTAGCTTTTATTACTCCCATTTTGTTATGGTGGTAACTGTCGATGATTCACTTGCCTCTAAATTCATACTTCTGATGCACTACCACTTAGTGCTCATCAGTTAATCACTGCCGTTACAAATACACCACGCTTCTCTGGAAATATTAGCAATGATAGCCACTCTGTTGGGCGCATACGGAGCTATGGTTATCAGGTTTGTGTTTTGACTCCACATTGTGATTTTAATTACTTGCAGGTTTCCGTAAATAATAACTCAAAATTTAGTACTTCGCATGCGATGAAACTTAACCAAAATGCATTGTAGAGCACACAAGACGGCATAAATGAAAGTAAATCACAATTCTAAATTAAAATTTATCTTCAAACATAGAATATTTTGAAATATTCAAAGTGGATGTTTCAAGGCTATAGAGTGTTGTTACTCCGTGCATTAGTAAACCACATTCAGCCTGAATTGTTGTGCTGTTAACTTTCATGAGCGAGCTCTAAAGTAAATAAATTTCCAACGTTTTGTAAAGCTGCACTCGGTTCTGCAAAACTTTGGAGAAGTGCACTGCAAGCAGTAACATGCCATCTGTGTTGAAGTTGTACTATTCATTATACTAATTATTTTCAGCTTGTGACTATGTGCAATGGAATAAATGTAATTTACATTTTACCAAATGCGGCCGGCCGCGGTGGTCTCGCGGTTCTAGGCGCGCAGTCCGGAACCGTGCGACTGCTACGGTCGCAGGTTCGAATCCTGCCTCGGGCATGGATGTGTGTGTTGTCCTTATGTTAGTTAGGTTTAAGTAGTTCTAAGTTCTAGGGGACTGATGACCACAGCAGTTGAGTCCCATAGTGCTCAGAGACATTTGAACCATTTTTTGAACCAAATGCGGTTCGCCGCTATATGTTGAAGTGTCTTCATTGTTATGAAATCACTGCACGTTTTCGTTTAAATGCAGGACTTTTGATATAGTTATTGTTCCATTATAAGGATAATATATAAAAAGTTGGTCCCCGGCTCTTTCTTGCTGATGAGGTATGTTTTGTAAGTCAGAGTATGTTTTGATGTTATGTTATAGGTGACCTGTTCCTCCTCTGCCTCAACCACTAAAAATATTTGTCATTCCAGCAATACAAACTGTACACACACCTTTCCACATGCTATTATATTTAGTTTTTGCAGTTTGGCCACCTGTAGAATTTATGTGTTTGATGATTCAGTAAACCGCGGAGAAACGCATCTGAATAAATTTAAATTCCACTTATTCAGTTCTACAAAGACAAAAATAAAAAGCTGACTCAATATAATATTATCAGCAGCTGAGAGCTGACCGATCAACAACACTGAGGATCCTCTATTCCATTTATTCCGAATCCAGAGGTCGAGCTCGCCACTCTGTTCACTAAATTGTTTGTTGAGGAAGCCATTCACCAAGGAAAAGATATGTCGCATAGTATTGTCGCGTTCAAGGATAATGGCATCAGCGTTTTCACTGACATACGGACGTACATATGCAAAAAGACGCTATCTCTGCATATCTGAGCAGTTACAGCTCCACGCGGGAATATATACTAGTCTAATCGGGCACCTACATATCTTTTATGCAAATGAACCTATTTAGAGCTGCACAAAGTACTTGGAAATGTCATTTGACCTTATTTTGTGCCCACGTTTATTTCATTCCTTCGCTGTGAAATTGTTTCCTCGTTCCAGACCAATCTGCCCCGGTGTTCTTTGGTTTTTCCTCGTGATCAACTAGTCATCTTCCCATAGCTGAAAAATTTCGCTTAACCAATACGCATGGCACTCCACAAACAGATCATGTCGCGTCCGGAAACATTCCTTTCACGGATGCCTTTTGGATAATTATGTGTTCCACTCTCGCAGCAAATCAAAATTCACCATCACTTTACACGCTAAACCGAGAGGAGTACCGTCACTTATTGTTCTGAAGTCGCGTGGTTATGTTTACGTGGTCACTATAAACGACCCTTTCAATGAAGATAATTCACCGCATACACGCCATAGTCATGAAGATTTCTGTAGACAGTAGGTGATCATATCACCAATCCTGAAGGCGAGCACAGCGTTGTTTACGGGGTTGCGGTTCTATTTCTCAGATCTCTCAGCCTAACACGTCGGTCGTCGAGCCCTTTTACTATTTTAGAGAGGCTCCGTATCTGTATTTAGCTGCCGCGTGGGATTAGCCGACTGGTCTGAGGCGCTGCAGTCATGGATTGTGCGGCTGATCCCTTCGCAGGTTCGAGTCCTCCCTCGGGCATGGGTGTGTGTGATTGTCCTTAGGATAATTTAGGTTAAGTAGTGTGTAAGCTTAGGGACTGATGACATTTGCAGTTTATATTTTGCTATTATTGCCACTCACTGTCAACAATGGGACGAACATCTAACCAGCTGTCTGAGTTTGATCGGATACTGTTCTACCAATGACTTTCCATTGCATTTGGTGCCATTCTACCAACTTGGTTACTCCCACTGCCATGTTTTGCTCTCAGAGTTAACAACTGTCATCCTTCTACAGTAAACTGAAGCCAGTAACTTTTTCAAAATATTCGATTATTTCATAAACCAGTTTTTTTAAACTTTTCAGGCCGGTATTCAGATTGTGTACAGGAAAGTTAAATGAACATTTCATAACGTGATGCTACGTGCTGGTTCTGTTGTAGCAAGATAGAGAAATATTTTAATATAAAACCAAATTCGGTTTATTGCACCTAACATGATAATATGTATATGTGTATTAAATTATTTTAACAGTAGAAGGCTTGGATATTGATCTTCATAGTACAAGATGTATTCTTTGGAAGGTTAGTGACATAGACATAAATGTAGTTAGGATGTGTAGGATGTAAAGAGAGGGATCTTTGTAACAAGCGCCAGTTGTACATTACATGCTGGATGTTGGAAATGTATTGTGACAATCTGTATACAGGGTGAGTCACCTAACGTTACCGCTGGATATATTTCGTAAACCACATCAAATACTGACGAACCGATTCCACAGACCGAAGGTGAGGAGAGGGGCTAGTGTAATTGTTTAATACAAACCCTACAAAAATGCACGGAAGTATGTTTTTTAACACAAACCTACGTTTTTTTAAATGGAACCACGTTAGTTTTGTTAGCACATCAGAACATATAAACAAATACGTAATCTGTGCCGTTTGTTGCATCGTAAAATGTTAATTACATCCGGAGATATTGTAACCTAAATTTGACGCTTTTAACCTCCGATGTTCAGTTTCGTGTTGTAACAAACACGGCCCACGGTCGGCGAGCAGCATCTGCAGGGACATGTTTACGATGACGACCGTGTTTACGAGTGTGGCTGTAGTGCACTGTTGTGGTTTGGTCTAGCTCTCGCAGTGTCCGCATGTAGCGCTTGCTGCTATTGTTATTCTGCATTCGTCTCCGCACGCAGACCAACTGTAGTACACCGTGTTGCCAGACGTCTGTGATAGTGTAGTGTTGTAGGAACTGTGACCATGGTGTATTCGAGCTCTGAAAAGGTGGAGATGATACCCATCTATGGCGAATGTCGACGAAATGCAGCTGAAGCCTGCAGGGTGTATGCAGAACGGTACCCGGACAGAGAGCATCCAACGTGCCGCACATTGCAAAACATCTACCGCCAACTGTATACAACAGGTATGCTCGTAGCACGCAAACGGGTCCGTAACAGGTCCGTCACAGGAGAAGCGGGTGCAGTTGGTGTGTTACCTGCAGTTGCCATGAACCCATACATGAGTACACGGGACATTGCGAGAGCCGGTGGACTGAGTCAAAGTAGTGTCATGCGCATACTGTATCGTCACCGCTTTCACCCGTTTCATGTGTCGCTACATCAGCAATTAGATGGTGATGACTTTAATCATCGAGTGCAATTCTGTCAATGGGCATTAACAGAGAATGCGTTGCAGTTCTACCTGTTTACCGATGAAGCGGGTTTCACAAACCACGGGGCAGTGAATCTACGAAACATGCATTACTGGTCCGTGGACAATCATCGCTGACTCAGACAGGTAGAGCGACAGCGACCGTGAACTGTAAATGTATTGGCGACCACCTCATTGGTCCTCACTTCATTGCCAGCGGCCCAAACAGCTGCAACATACATCGCGTTTCTACAGAATGATCTGCCAACGTTGCTCGAAAATGTCCTACTGGAAACGCGTCGACGTATGTGGTATCAGCATGATGGTGCACCTTCACATTCCGCAATTAACACTAGGCTGACCCTTGACAGGATGTTCGACGGACGTTTCATAGGACGTGGAGGACGCATAAATTGGCCAGCCCGTTCTCCTGGTCTTACACCTCTGGACTTCTTTCTGTGGGGTACGTTAAAGGAGAATGTGTGCCGTGATGTGCCTACAACCCCAGAGGATATGAAACAACGTATTGTGGCAGCCTGCGGCGACGTTACACCAGATGTACTGCGGCGTGTACGACGTTCATTACGCCAGAGATTGCAATTGTGTGCAGCAAATGATGGCCACCACATGGAAACATCTATTGGCCTGACATGTCGGGACACACTCTATTCCACTCCGTAATTGAAAACGGAAACCACGTGTGTACGTGTACCTCACCCCTCATGGTAATGTACATGTGCGTCAGTGAAAAAGACCAATAAAAAGGTGTTATCATGTGAACTTAATGTGCTGTTCCAGTCTCTTCTGTACCTAAGGTCCATCACCGTTCCCTTTGGATCCCTATTTAATTCGGTGCTCTCCGATACACACGATCGAACAGCGGAGGAGTGGTACTCAATCGTCAACTTTAGGTTACAATATCTCCTGATGTAATTAACATTTTACAATGCAACAAACGGCACTGATTACGTATTTGTTTATATGTTCAGATGTGCTAACAAAACTAACGGGGTTCCATTTAAAAAAACGTAGGTTTTTGTTAAAAAACGTACTTCCGTGCATTTTTTTATGGTTTGTATTAACCAGTCGCACTGGCCCCTCTCCTCACCTTCGGTGTGTGGAATCGATTCGGCAGTATTTGATGTGGTTTACGAAATACACCCAGCGGTAATGTTAGGTGACTCACCCTGTATATGTTCGTATCTAGTGAAAAATAAATGATCTGTAATGGAAGCTGCTAGATGGATACTAATCACAAAGGCGCTCATACTGTCGCCGTAAGTACAGAATTAATTTTTGGCTACAAATACCAAATCAACATTACTCATGGCGATATATTAAAATCCACACATCAAACAAGTTTTGCATCACCCCGGTTCCCAGAACTCCTGAAGACAGACGTTGACGGTGGATATTGCATCACAGACACAGTCCCTTTGACTGTTCAGAGATGTCACTAAACACGCCCAAAGATGTAAACAACCATGCAAGAGCAGCGCCTATTGGACGGAGGGGGTCCGGCAGCCGATTAGTTCCAGTAATTCCACCAGCAAGGAAGAACACGGCTCGTGTTGTCTGTAGTTCAACCATGCCTAGTTCGATCGCGTCCGCATTGTTATTTCGTGCCAGGAAGGGCTCTCAAAAAGGGATGTGTCCAGGCGTCTCGGAGTGAAGCAAAGCGATGTTGTTCGGACATGTAGAAGATACAGAGAGACAAGAACTGTCGATGACATGTCTCGCTCAGGCTGCTCAAGGGCTACTACTGCAGTGGATGACCGCTACCTACGGATTATGACTCGGAGGAACCCTGACAGCAACGCCACGATGTTGAATAATGCTTTTCGTGTTACGACTCAAACTGTGCGCAATAGGTTGCGTGATGGGCATACTGCATGCTGCATGACGCTCCCGACGTCTATGGCGAGGTCCATCTTTGAAAACACGACACCATGCAGCGTGGTACAAATGAGCCCAACAACATGCTGAATGGACGGCTCAGGATTAGCATCACGTTCTCTTCACCGATGAGTGTCGCATATGACTTTAACCAGACAATCGTCGGAGATGTGTTTGGAGACAACACGGTGAGGCTGAACGCACTGTCCAGCGAGTGCAACAAGGTGGAGGTTCCCTGCTGTTTTGGGGTGGTATTATGTAGGGCCGACTTACGCCGCTGGTGGTCATGGAAGGCGCCGTAATGGCTATACGATACGTAAATACCCTCGTCCGACCGATAGTTGAACCACATAGGCAGCATATTGACGAGGCATTCGTCTTCTCGGAATACAATTCGCCCCCCCAATCGTGCACATCTTGTGAATGTCTTCCTTCAGGATAACGACATCGCTCGACTAGAGTGGCCAGCATGTTCTCCAGATATGAACCCTATCGAAAATGGCTAGGACAGATTGAAAATGGCTGTTTATGGACAAATTGACCCACCAACCACTCTGAGGGGTCTACGCCGAATCGTCATTGAGGAGTGGGACAATCTGGACCAACAGTGCCTTGATGAACTTGTGGATAATATGCCACAACGAATACAGGCATGCATCAATGCAAGAGGACGTGCTACTGGGTATTAGAGGTACCGGTGTGTACAGCAATCTGGACCTCCACCTCTGAAGGTCTCGCTGTATGGTGGTACAATATGCAATTTGTGGTTTTCATGAGCAATAAAAAGGGCGGAAATGATGTTTATGTTGATCTCTATTCCAATTTTCTGTACAGGTTTTGGAACTCTCGGAACCGAGGCGACGCAAAACTTTTTTTGATGTGTGTATTACTGTTTCTTCGTGTCACAGATCCAGACCCAGTATCACGCTGTGAAGTAGTCATGTAGCTTCCATGTGCACCATCTGAAGATGAGCCTGTTTATGGGATAAACGTGTATTTTAAGCAAATGATTTGTCGCAGTTTTCTGTATTATATTGAATAAACATCTATAGTGGATAAGCTTAGTCTGTTACCCTTCCGTTAAATTTGGTATTTTCTGCTGTTTTAGAGGATTCCAGCAAATCACAGTGTCCCTGGTTTTTGAACAGCACAGCTGTGATAACATATTTTGTACTTGTTAGATTTTTTGAGTTTATGTGGTTTGATGCTGTCTTATTCTTAGTTATGGAAACTGGGGTAAGTTCCTCCTTCTGGGTGGCGGTAAACTAGTGCTGTTACTATCATCAGCAATTCTTGTGTACCACAGAAAGTAATCTTAAGTGGGAAATGGATCTCTTGCGGCAACGCGCCGCATCTCTTCATGACTCAGAACTTCCTGAGAAGCATTACGTTATAGGGAGAAAACAAAGACCGGAAAATATTTTCGGGAAAGAAGGATCGACTTGATGTCCAGCCGGATAAGAGCCGTTGTTGCAGCCAGATGTGGCAGATCTCTCATCTTTGAACTGGCGACTGATGTTCGATACTGCTGCATGTCAAACCGTTGTTGCGACCCGCGATAGTCGACAGCACCCTGTATCTTTGGCATTGGTCGGTCCAGGCTAGTTCATATGACGCAAGCTGTTTTACACGAATGGAGGTACTCATTTAAGACCGTTGACACGGTTGCACGTGAAAGGTCCCGTGTCTGTGCGAGATCGGAATTAGAATATACCATGCATCAGCTACCCACTATATCGCAAAAAGGAAATGCTTTAGTATAGCACATCTTGCCCATATTTCGCCCATTTGTCACACAAATACCCAGTATAACGTCTTTTGACATCCCAGTCACGTGATACGTGGAACAATTACATTCTCTGCAGCTACATAAACGTTCTCTCTCCGACAAATCAGCAGTCTGTAACTGAATTTTTCATGAATGTATTATGTAATTGTGTACTATGGTATGCATCGAGACGAAATCCATAGTCGAATCAGATATTGTGCGGTCGTTATAGTGTGTTGAATCTTAGAGGCTGTGCAACCACATGCTTTCGTTTTATATGCTTCTTCTGTGTCACAGAGGTGCTTAACATATGGATGATAATGCCGCAATGAGGTCAGCTGTGATTCTGCAGTGTAGCTTCTCTACCACTATAAACATCACTAGGCTGTCTGTATAGCCATCCAATGTGCCAAGTGCAGAATCTCAGCCGCTCTGATAAAGGAAGGAAGGTCAGTCTGTATCGTCCCATCGACGTCAACGTCATCAACGACGGAGCGCAAGCTCGGACTGGACAAAGCACTTGGTCTTGTTTTAAGGAATCATCCCAGCATTCCCCTCAAGTGATTTAGAGAAGTCATAAAAGCTAAATTTAGTCGGCCAGGCCGGAATTTGAACCACGAGTGCCTCAAGTACGAGTCTTAAGATCTCCGCAGGTCTGTTTAAAGGGACACCAAGCCAACTGAGTCACAGGCATGGGAAGCAGAGGGACTCACCAGGCAATGACGTTGCAGTCGCCTTCTGGAGAATACTACCAAAGTAGCCTGAGAATCGAATAGGTGCTTATTACTTTTTTACCTGTACGCCAGTACACTAATATTACAATGGAGAAGACAGTACAAGGACACTGACAAAATTTTTGACCCAACAGGACACGAGTTTGCAGATATCACAGAAATTAAACATTACACAAGACTAATATGCTTTTTGAAATGAGCATATTTGCTGATTGTGTGTTTCCTCACACAGGGAAGAAGGTCATTAAGCAAAAGCCAGAAAGTTCCTAAAAAATAAATTCAATGGAGGAACTCAGAATACAAATTATCCAATAAAATGTAGGGACATTCCCAAAGAACAGCTTGTGGAGTGTCGTGTGTGACATATCCTACTAGGACACCTTACTGTCTTTGCAGATGCAAAATATTTCAACATTTGTTAGGCGATGACTCTAGACTTTGGTCGTGGACATAAATTATGTCCATCACTTGGAGCCACTAAATGCCTACCCTAGTTTGTCACAGCCACTGTACACACAGCTCGCTGCCGTCATCATGCACATGCTACCTAAAATAATCTGTCCTGTCCACAAATCGTCACGACCTCACAATGTCAACACCCATCTATTAATGCACATAAGTAGAAGTCCACTTGCAATTATTCCGTAACTAACTTACAGGAAAGCGACCTTGAGATAATAATGAAACAATGGGTATATTATCTTTTTTAATTTTAATGATGGCGAAAAGATGATAATTGTTTCAGAATAAGTTTTCCAAAGGGTAACTGAATCAGTTAATCTGCAGTCCTGAATCAGCTGAAGTTTAGTGAAATAAAAAGTTCCTGCAGCTAACACACCTAATCCATTTACCTCATATTAATTACAAATGCGTCACTCAAGAGAAAAAGGTTATAGTTAATAAACGTTATCAATATAAAAGAGATTATTATGCTTGGCAGTATAATAAATGCACTACTACATAAATTAGCTCCTAGAATCGCACTAGCATACTGACCACTACCTAACATAGCCTCCCAATGTTGTCCTGACCACAAAAACCGATCTTTGCAAAAGTCTCATGCAAAGTGAGCTCTTAAAAAACTGTCACTAGAGTTTCCATTGGTCTTAATGAAGCCTCCATGTCCCTCGGTCGGCCTTTGTGGTGGAGTACATGATACATTTAACTTAGTATTTCCTCTTCAGAAACAAGCTTGGTAGTATAATAAATGCACCACTACATAAATTAGCTTCTAGAGTAGCAGTAGAATACTGACCGCTACATAACATAGCCTCCCAATGTTGTCCTGACCACAAAAACCGATTATTGCAAAAGTCTCATCCAAAGTGAGCTCCTAAAAACTGTCACTAGAGTTTCCATTGGTCTCAATGAAGCCTCCATCTCCCTCGGTCGGTCTTTATGGTGGAGTACATGATACATTTAACTGCTGGAAACCTACAGAATGCAAGATGTTTTTGAAATTCGAGTGGTATGTGTAGCAACTTTCAGCATCCACCTAACAGTTTACAATGTTACAAATGTTTTAATGGCGCCCATGTTATTATAAATTTAAATGTACTTGCTAGTCGGGCTGGCGTTACTTACATGCAAGAGCAAGCAGGAACACTAACGTGCATCCACCAGCGAAGGCGTAGGCTGCCACTTTGAGGTCCCATCCAATGTCTTCCACGCTCTCGTGATCCCGTACTACGAGGGGGTTCACTAGGAAGCTAATGGATACTCCAAGCTGCAACAGACATCCATTCTTTCGTGAGTGTACTTTTGTCGTCTTGCATAACAGCTAATTAGATAAGGATTAAAAGCTCTTTGCCCATGAAAAATGCTTTCTATTCTTAGATGTCTATAGTATAGATCAAATCGTCCATTAGCTTTAATAGCGCTTCAGTAGCTGATCTTTATTGAAGAGTGATGGAAGTTTACACTGATTGGCAACTGTGGGTAGGTGCAGTGTAATAACACATCTGTTGTCTAACACAACAGGTTTTTTTGTGAATGTCATTTTTTTCAGGAACTTCATGTCCTACTCTTTACTCTTGTTAATTTCATCCTGCAGTTGGTACCTACATTTCTAAAACAGACAGAATCTTTTACAGTTTAGAAGGAATTTCGGGTTAAGCATTATGGTTCTGCCTAATAGGGTATTAATTTCCCCAAGACATAATATAATCAGAGTATACCATTATCATCTGCTTAATTAATAGCTTCTCTGTCATCCCAAGTACTAGGTATGCTCCCACTGAATACACTCTCGAAGAACATACCTGCATCTCTTCCTACAGGTCACACCACCTTATCATGCTTAGGAGAATATTCATTGCACTTTATGATCCACCAATACAGACACACAGACGCCACCGAAAGGAGCCGAGGATAGCCTCAGAACCCAAGCGGCAGGCGTCATTCGTGCTGACACGTGCCACTACATGCAACAGGTTGCACCCAGTGCGCTCGATAGCCGCCGGCAGGGCCTCCTCCACATAACGGATGAGACCTTCCGGCAAACATACCGAATGCACACTGGAATTCGTTCCCGCCTTGCCTGCTATTTCCCTGAGGGGCTCCATCACCCGCCTAACATTGGAGCTCCCAATGACTAGCGTACCCACCCTCTGTACTTGTCCGGACTGGGCAGGAAACTCGACCACTGGCCCAACAAGAGAGGCATCCCGTGCTGGCTCAGAGTTATCATCAACACTGGGTAGCACCTCGCACCTGTTACTAAGACGTAGGGAGCCAGCCGCACGGCCAGCTCCCTCTTTCGCCTTCCGCCCAGTGACACGAGAACCCACCACTGACTGCCACCCACTCTAGAGTGAGGATGGACCAGTCAGATGTTGCGTATCAGGCAATGCAGCGACGTCTGGTTCACCAGGGGATTCCAGTGGCATCAAAATTGTCGCAGGTCTCGTCACAGATTCAGTTGATATGCTTCCCCTCCCAACAACTTTGAGGGAGCAACGATGCTAGATAGCAGCTGCAGTGAATGTGGTAACTTCAAGGCAAGGAAGGAGGGGAGATTATTGTTTAATAGACTGTCGACATCGAGGTCATTAGAGGCGGAATGTTTCAAGGTGGGGAAGAAAATTGGCTGGGCCCTTTCGAAAGAATCAGTACGGCATTTTCCTGGAGAGATTTAGGGAAATCACGGAAAAGCTAAAGCTGATTGGCCGGACGCGGATATGAACAGCCGTCCTTCTGAATGCGTGTCTAGTGTGCTAACCACTGCACCACCACGTTCGGTGCAGTAACTCTAAGCATGCTTGCAAAAGTATGGGTCGAGTTCTACTATCGTCTGGATGTTATTTGTGCGACCGGTGGAAGGCACATAGAACATATTTAAAAAACCTGCACGTAGAAGAAGTACCATAGAAGAAGCAGATACTTTTTTAAAATAAAACTTCTTAATCTTATGCGTAATTTAAAATTTACTTGAAGTTTCTGTCTTCGTTAATGAAAAAAATGTAATTTTGCAAAATAGGATAAATCTTTATGAAACATTCTGCACTTCATGTACACAATGTTCCTCTGATGTGTCATCGTCTCAGCGTGTACTGAGGGCTAGCTGGGGAGAAAGAGATACATAGAAGTGCAGGAAATACCTGTCCCTGATATGTCCAAAGAATAATCGCGTATAGATGTCTCGTATGCATGCACTGTGTTTTTCCCTTCGATTTTTGCTCCACTAGGTGAAACTGAAGTATGTTTGCGAATAGCATCTCAGATACTTTATGCCCTGAGGAAGCCCTTACGATGTCATGTGTTTTTCCAAGAAATTGTTCTCTGTTGATCTTGGTTTTTAGTTCTATATTCTTGCTTTTCTGCAATACTAGTATGCATGCCTTGTATAGGAATTTCCTGAGCCGCATAATCAGTACTGCTTGATAACGTGCATCGTAATTCTCCATGTTCTTTAATGGGCGCAACACAGCTTCGTTGTAATTATCTAATATACATTTATCTAACACTGAATTGTAATCCTCACCGTAAGTCATTCGATTTTAACAGCCATTATCATAGTCCAGTAGGACAGGAACTAAACGCCATCCTTCTTATTATGTGTGCTGTTGTCTATAGAGCTATTCACAGGAGCAAGCATGTTTTGCAGGAGGACATATTTTAGGATACGTACACTAATGAGCCAAAATATTATGACCACATGCTTAATATCCTGACAGTCCATATTTAGAATGCAAAACTGCAGCGGTTCTGCGTGGCATGGATTCGACAAGTCCTTGGTAGCTTTCCGCTTCTATATGGCTTCACGCAAGTCCCGTGAATTACAGGACGGTGGTTTGAGGGTGTGTAACTGGCGCCCGGTACCGTCCCAGATAATTTCATGGACTTAATATCAAGAAAATTTGATGACCAACACACCAACGTAAGATCACTACCATGCTACTCAAACCACTGTAGCACGATTGTGCCCTGGTAACAATGATACCTACCCTGCTGGACAGCTGCCTTGTTGCCTTCGATTACTACATAGGTCTCATGAAAGCTCGAGTGAATGTCCTCAATAGCATAATACTTCCTCCACCGGCCTACGTCTATGGCGCTTGGCATGTTTCGAGCAGCCTATCGTTCGAACGAGAAAGTATCCCGACACAGTCATCCAGCTGGTGTAGCAAAAATCGTGATTCATCCGACGAGGCGACTCACTTCCACTAATACACGGTCCAATCTCGATCATCACGTTCCAGCTGCAATCGTAATGGGCGATTTCGTTGAGTCAATATCGAAACATGTAGGGAATATCTGTTGTGGAGCCCCATGTTGAACAACGTGCGCTAAACGGCGTGCGCCGAAATAAACGTTCGGGCACTAACATTGAACTGTGCCTTCCAATCTGCAACAGATCGCCGCCTCTCCTGATTTACAGAGCGCGCAAGCCTCCGACTTCCGCATTGTATGATGACAGCACCACAGAAACGTCCAATCAGCTTCTCCGTTTCCGAGATGCTCGTTCAGATTTGCAGCCAGTAATTTTTAGTTCTATGTGGGTGATGATCAACTTTACGTATACTGACGGAAATCAAAAGCTACACCATGAAAACCTTGGTCGAACACAACCTAGCTGATACTCTTGTGTCTCAGCGCCTGTCGGGTAGGCTGATTAAAATGTTAGTCTTATTTGAACTTATTTTCAACACAGAAAACAGCCAGCCCTACAGATGAAGAATCGTGTGAATACATCATGGCTCTTGGGTGTGATTAACTATAATGGAACCTCTCAGGTGGAGATCAGAACACAGTTTGCCAAAGTACGTGCACGCGAAATTAACCGTCATCTTTCGGATTTTCAGTCATTGGCATAAGGAATATGGGTTTATCATACCGTCAAATCTCTCAGACTGTTGGCTGCAGTGCAATGAGTCCCGAGCGATTGGTGTCTAGATGGATTCAGGACAGCTGTCTGGCAAGGACTACAACACGAAAGAATCGCAAAATTTTTCAACTGGCCCTGACGCATTAATGAATGGTAACAGTTGAAATCCGGGCGTATTTTCACCACTATGGGTTAGATATCGAGCTTCCATATGTCTTTTACCGCTCTCAGCATACCAAACACAACAGAGACTTCCATGTTGGTAGACAGAGTCATTTGGGACAATAAGTAACATTCTGTAGTGTTCAGTAATGAGTCTTTTTCTGTTTGTGATAGTCACGTCGTCACTAACGTTTCTGTAGACTATCTGTTGAAAACAGCGATTCTCAAGACCCATACCTCTCCAGCTCTTTTAACAATGGCGTGTGGAGCCACCGAATATGACAACAGGAATGATTTGGTGATTGCTGAAGTGAGACTGAATGGTAGTAGTATGAGGCAAGCATGGTAAACCCTGTTGTCATGTACTTCATGACCAGAGCACCAAATGACATTTTCCAACAGGATAATACAAGAGCCCACATTTCAGTTCTCATCACAGATGCCCTGAAGATGTATAGACTTTTGACGATGGACATCGGTTCCGACTGGAATGAAAGTTTAATCGTTTTAAAACCGTCGTATGATGAATATCTTTACAAAGTTTGTTAACTATCTAACTTGTGATTCATGATGTAACATGTTCCATTTATTCCAGTGCGTACACTGATCAACTAAAACATTATGACAACTGCTCACCCCGACGTTGGCTGCCACCTCGTGGCGTTGCGAGCACGTGACAAGGTAACAAAAGTATGAAAGCCGAGCAGACATGGGCAGCGGATCAGTCTAATGAAGATATGGCCTGCAAATGGGGAAATCCATTGAGACAGGCGACTCTGACAAAGGGCAGATTATTATTAAACAGAATCTGTGAACGAGTATCTCGAAAACGGCGAAGGTGGTCGAATATTCAAGTGCTGTTGTCGTGAGTATCTATGGAAAGAAATGGAAGGACAGTAAAACTACCAGTAGACGCTAAATGGTCGGACGTCCACGACTCTTCACAGAATATGGTGTTGAGAGACTTGACTGCTCCGTAAAGTAGGATAGATGGTGATCTGCAGCATCTCTGCCGAAAGAGCACAATGCTGGTGCACGCACAAGTGTTTCAGAGCACACCCTTCATCGTACGTTGTTGAACATGGAACCCCACAGTAGACCACCCCTATGTGTTCACATGTTGACTCAACGACATCGTCAATTACGACTGCAGCGGGTGCGGGACCATCGGCATTCGACCGTACTGGCTCTCCGGGTTAATCACATTTTTGCTACACTAGGTCGATGGCCGTCTTCACAAATGCCGTCATCGAAGTGAAACGTGCAGCGCGTCACGTACGCAGGCTGATTGCAGTAGTATCATTCTATGCGAGACAGTCTCCTGCGCTTTGCATGCGACCTGTGGTAGTACTCGAAGGCACGCTGACTACTGCGAACCATCTGCATCCTTTCATGCTTGATGTCTTCCCCGACGACGATGTCATCTTTCAGCAGATAATTGTCCGTATCTCAGAGCTAGAAGCGTGGTACAGTGGTTTGAGCAGCATTGTAGTGAACTCACGTTGATGTCTCGACTACCAAATTCTCTGATGTAAATGCTATGGAATCCAACTGGGTCGCTATCGAGCGCCATCACTGCGCACACAAATCGGTGATTCGTTGTTTACGCCAATTACGTGTTCGTAGACATCTAATGCCACATACCTCCACAAGCCTGCCATCAAACTGTCGAATTCCTGATACACAGAATCAGTGATATATTTCGTCCCAAAGGCGGACAAACAAGCTATTAAGAAGATGATCACGATGTTTGACTCATCTGTGTATATATGCGCGAGCGCGCACATACACTCACACACACACACACACACACACACACACACACACACACACACACAACACAACACCACGAAGATAACAGTGACCCTAAAACTCATCCTTGACGAACATCTAGCTATATGTATATTCATTGTATCTTCAGTGCATCTTTCAATGTGCACTGCTTGCACCTTGTAAGATAGTTTCACGGTAGCCATTTCCTATGCGCAACACAAAAGGTTCTGTTTTTCATTTATGCAGTTATTAGTATGAAGTGACTAAACACTGTAACGACGCACCTGGTTGCCGAAGACACCGAGCGCGCAGGCTGTGGACACCTCCTCCGCGCCGAACCAGACAAAAGCTACGGTGGACGGTACGGAGAGCACGAAGACCTGCGCCACGGCGCTAATCGACTGGGCTAGCAGCAGCAGCCAGAAGCGGTCGGGCGCCACCGCCAGCACCTTCAGCCACGTCGCCGCAGCGTTCATAGCCGCGCCCACCACAATCGACAGCCGCAGGCCCTGTAGGTTGCAAAGATAAGCGCTTACACATCCAGCACAGGCCGCGTGACTGAGGGTGTCTATTACCGTCACTATCTTATCCTCTAATAATCCAAACAAGAAAGTCACACAGGGTAAGCAACCACCTGACAACTTCCATACGTGATCCAGTACTTGTTTTTTAGTGTATCATTGGTGTCCTTGCGTTCAAGTTGTGAAGCAAAGTCTATGTTCTCAGAATACACTGTGCAGTGAAGATCTCGCGTTTTTAAAAGTAACTCTTCGTATGGCTCTCTACGATAAAACCGATAAAATATTTGACTGAAGGTCAATGAAAGTGTATGTCACTTTGTGGTGCATGAATACCTGTAAAGTAGATCGGTCACAAAAGAGACTCCCATTTTCATGTTTAAATGTCTTTAAAATAGAAAACATGTGGGGAGAATTCACGTCCAGTTAAGCAACAGATTTTCTTGAAGTAACCCGAAATTCCACTAAATTCATTAAAACAAGACATAGTGCTTACACTTCAGTCTCATTTTAATGCAGGAGGATGAAAGATTGTGCCAGTGTCACATCGAAATTCCGACCCCATTAAGTGAAATCGCTATGAAGGACTTCACGAACTCAACATGTGTACATGAACGTGATCATTTTCCTGAGATTTATTCCCAAATCCAGCGACCCAAGTGATTATTTTGAAGAAGGATGCATGCACTAAAACCTGTCTTGCCCTCCAAGTGATCATCACGAGAATTTGAAAACGAGAGAAGTTTAGGAACTTCAAAAGTTTTTAAAATTTTAAGATTTTCTTAAAATGTCGCAATACACGAAGATAAAGTGCCTTCAGAATTGCAATAATCGGGCGTAGTGTCTGGAGCTGAAAAATTCCAGAGATTATCACTACGGTAGACCGGGGCCCAAACGCAGAATGCAGTACTGTCACGAATGCAGCAAACATAAGCGCGTCCGAAGAACTACGGCTACAGGTGAAGTTTATGAGTCTGTATGGATGGCGATTTTGTTGCTGGTGACATGGAGTGTGGACTGTAGTTAGATTACACCAATAGGACCCATCTGACATACACAATATGTAGGAGGGGGGAGTGACATAATTGTTGATCTTTTACCTACGCCAACAACCTCCACAAAATAATTATTTTATTTCAGTATACTACAAATGATTGACGTGTTCACGAATATAGCTGTGATCGTGCCAGGCAATGCCTGACACTGCCTGTATTATTTTTAGACGCAATTTCACCAATTATTCTGACCTGATAATCTTCTCGACAAACTACCAATACAGAATGCTAAAAGATACCAGTGTCGCACGTTTGTTTCATACAGAAGTTCCTCGTCGCAGAATCCTTCCTAAGGGAGGCATTTTCTTTCTCAACTGCGAGATTCACATGGTCGTCCCATAAGTTGATTGTGATATTGTGTTCCGTACTTATGAGGCAGCCTGTATGCATTGTGCTAGGCCTGAAGTGTAGCTACTGCACCTTTCCACTGATGCGTCGTTTGTATTCACTACTGATAGATATTGATCCGAAGATTAGCAGAAGTGCTTTTATTTCTAAGACCGTAAAATGAGATCATCTACGTTCGTCAGGTATCGTTGCAGTAGGTACGTTTATGTCACACAGCAATACTGAACACTTGCACCTTGATCTCTCTAGAGAAGTATACAATAAGTTTTTGACACATAGGTGTATAGTGCCCTCTGCTTTTAGACTCCCTCATTCACTTCCCTGTCTGGTCATTCTCCTAACAATATCTGGATTAAAGTAAATAAAGAAATAAACATCTAGAGGATAATGTCATCCACCATATGGGTAACAGAATTCGCAAATTGTTGGGAGAACATGATCAAAACTTCAGAGTACTTCCTAGGGTCACACATTACGAGTATCACAAGCCGACTGAAAATCTGAGGGTCCATGTCTGTCTTTATAAACACTATGAGAATCCTCTATCGCGCATCTCTGAACAGTTGTAGTAATCGTTGCAAACAAACTGGTTCCAGGTATGCATGGGACCCATCTGATTCACTTACGTGCAGGGTGATACAATGGTTAAGACACTCGGGAGGACGGCCCTTCAAATCTCAGTCCGGCTTTTCAAATTCAGGTTTCGTCTGGTTTGTTTAAGACAAATATCGGAATGGTTCTTTTAAAAAGGAAATGGACGTATACCTTTGCAATCCATAGTGTGCTTAGTCTGTAATGAGCTCGTCGTCGAAGTCGCGTTAAACCCTACTCTTCCATTGTTCCCTGACTACTGCCAGATCATCAAATAGCAACGCGTAGTGGTTCAAAATGGTTCAAATGGCTCTGAACACTTTGCGACTTAACTTCTGAAATCATCAGTCGCCTAGAACTTAGAACTAATTAAACCTAACTCACCTAAGGACATCACACATATCCATGCCCGAGGCAGGATTCGAACCTGCGACCGTCGCGGTCACTCGGTTCCAGACTGTAGTGCCTAGAAACGCACGGCCACTATGGCCGGCTACGCGTAGTGCAATCGAATATTACCGTGGTGGCCGTAATAACGCGAATCCATAACAGCTTCCAGCGATGAAAAACGTGTGCTCCTAGGAGGGAAAAGACGTTTGAACACCATACATTGGTCAGCTGTGTTCATTATAGATGACACCTGCGGAACATTGAGTCTCTGCAGGAGGAGAAGAGTCTATCGATTAACAGTTGCAAACTGTACGACGTTTGGTTGTATTTGACAATACAAGATCCAGCCACAGGAAGAAGGAAGGAAGGAAGGTTCAAATGGCTCTGAGCACTATGGGACTTAACTGCTGAGGTCTTCAGTCTCCTAGAACTTAGAACTACTTAAACGCCGGCCGGTGTGGCCGTGCGGTTCTAGGCGCTTCAGTCTGGAACCGCGTGACCGCTACGGTCGCAGGTTCGAATCCTGACTCGGGCATGGATGTGTGTGATGTCCTTAGGTTAGTTAGGTTTAAGTAGTTCTAAGTTCTAGGGGACTGATGACCACAGATGTTAAGTCCCATAGTGCTCAGAGCCACTACTTAGACCTAACTAACCTAAGGACATTACACACACCCATGCCCGAGGCAGGATTCGAACCTGCGACCGTAGCGGTCGCCCGGTTTCAGACTGTAGCGCTTAGAACCGTTCGGCCACTCCGGCTGGCACGAGGTAAGGAAGGTTAGAGTTTAATGCACAGTCGTTAGTTATTGTCCACAAGAAGATAACAGGCACCAAGCTAGAGCTAGTGATACTGTATGTGATAGAAACACATCTAGAAAGACACCGTCCAAGGGGAGCAACAGTAATAAAACGCTTAAAATCGTGAGCGACACTTCGAGTCAGGAGAATCATTAACACCTCACATGAATGAGCTAAACACGCTGTTCATTTTTGTCCAGTGTACTACACAATTCGTAAGTAATAAGGAGTTCATGGCACGTAAAAATACCTCTATCATTAATTGCATATAATATTTAAGTTTTAAGTAATAATGTGCCATTGAGCAGTGTATAAAATAGGTGGGATAATATTTGCAGTGTGTAAGGATGTCGATAAACGGAGAACCCTTTGCGGGCCACTCCAGATTATCTCTTCCTACATGTTTGCCGGCCGGTGTGGCCGAGCGGTTCTAGGCACTACAGTCTGGAACCGCGCGACCGCTACGGTCGCAGGTTCGAATCCTGCCTCGGGCATGGATGTGTGTGATGTCCTTAGGTTAGTTAGGTTTCAGTAGTTCTAAGTTCTAGGGGACTGATGACCTTATAAGTTAAGTTCCATAGTGGTCAGAGCCATTTTGAACCTACATGTTTCAGAGTAAGTGGGAAACATCAGGTCGACGTCAAGTTTCTGAAGCAGCGTTCAAGAATTGCAATAAACATATACCCGGTGAGGGCGCATCTTAGTGGACGCAAGGTGATACAAAGACGTGCTAGTCCACAAAATTGGTAAGCAAATATCCTGATACATTTCGTATCACTACAACTAATTATAAGAAAATGAATATACACTTCCGAGTTACGTTAATGTGAACGCCTGTCAAAAGTCAGAATAACCACTTTTTGCAGCGCGAGACATGCAGGAAGAGGGTCAGTGACGTTCTGGAAGGTAACGACAGAGATGCGGAGCCGTGCCGACTCCAGTGACGTGGCCAGCTGCGATATGTTTCCCGGTTGAGGATGCATGGCGTGAACAGCCCGACCGAGTCCATCCTACAGATTATCGATTGGGTTTAAAACTTGAGGATTCGGTAGCCCGGTCACCTCATCTTGCTGCCCTTAGAACCACACACGTACACTGCATACTATGTGACATGTTGCATCGACCTGTTGGTAGATGTCATCGTGTCGAGGGAAAGTAAACTGACCCAGGGATAGATGCGTACTTTTTTTGATCCATTGTGCCTTCCAGAACGACGAAATCACTTAGAGAACGCCACGAAAACATTCCTCAAATCATAATATTCCCTCTGGATTGCAGGATGTTGGTTCGCAGACGTTTCGCGCCGTACACGCGGGACGGCCACCTGTCTGATGGAGTATAAAATGTGATTCTTCTGAAAAGGTTTCCTGGTGCCACTCAGTGGACGCCCACTTGCGGTACTGGTTTGCAAATTTCAGTTTTCGTCGTCTATTAAGAGCAGTCAGCATGAATGCATGAACCACGCGCCTGCTGTAGAGGCCCATACGCACCAAATTTCGCTTAACAGTCTTTGAGAAGACCCTGTTGGTAGCCCAGTGGTTATTCTGAGAGGTCAGTCGCTCAGCTGTTGCACATCTATTCGCCCATACACATCTCCGCAGCGGTGGTTAACCCATGTCATCTATGGCCCGTGATACACCACTGTGGTCTCAGCGCCGCTTTTGGACAGCATCATTTTGCCACGCACAGTGTACTTTAACCACGGCAGCACACGAGCAGTTTAAAAACTTAACCATTTCGGAAATACTGCAACTTTTTGCCCGAATGCCGATGATCATGCCCTTTTGTATGTCTGATAAATCGCTCCATTTGCCCATAGTAACAGCTGCTGCACTGTTTTCCGTGTCCCTCCAACATGATTTATATACCTTCCACTGCTAGTGCTGCCATCTGTCGTCTGTGAGTAGTTATTGCACGTTTACGTCGAACATAGGCGGTAATCACATTAATCAGACGGGACTGTGTATACAGCAAGAAGATGTGTGGTACATAATAGGCAGGTAGTAAACCTGGGAGCCAGATGCATGTGTCACAGATAACCTGAGCATGAGACTATAATTTGAGAAAACTAATTTACTGTGGACGAGCACATGTATTCAGGTGATAATTTTCATTTAGAATTAGATTTTATGCAAGTTTTTTTGTTAGATATGAAACCCATCTCCTCTCCTTCCAACTTAATACCTGTTAGTCTGCTAACTTTATTTGCCTCAACCTACAGAACACCTATGACTGTGTATGGCATTCCAGGCTTCTTTTCAAGCTCCAGACCTATGCCCTTCCTATCGACTTCATCCATCTCATTGCCACCTTCCTCTCCCAGTGTCCTTCCTATGTCACCATCCACAATACCAATTGTTGTACCTTCTACCTATCTGCAGCTGTGCCCTAGAGCTCTGTCCTTTCTCCTCTCCTTTACCTCCTGTACACCGCTGATATGCCAAAACCACACCCATCCGTCCATCTCCTTCAATATGTAGATGACACAACTTTCCTTGCCCTCTATCCTAACCTTCAATGGTTCCAGCGCTCCCTCCAAACCCAGACCAGTTTACTGCTTGGTACAACCAGTGGCTTTCTCAGATCAGTCCTTCAAAAACCCAGGCAATCATAATAAAAAATGGTTCAAATGGCTCTGAGCACTATGGGACTTAGAACTACTTAAACCTAACTAACCAAAGGACATCACAACACACATCCATGCCCGAGGCAGGATTCGAACCTGCGACCGTAGCAGTCGTGTGGTTCCAGACTAAACCGCCTAGAACCGCTCGGCCACCACGGCTGGCCAATCATAATAGGATGTACCACCTCCTCATTCCAACTCCATGAGTTCTACATCACTATCTATGACCATCATATCAAACTTACTCTCACATTCAAATATCTAGACCTCACCCTTGACCATCACATGACCTGGAATCTCCATCTCCTTACCACCCGACACAAAGTCAACAGACTCTGCTTCCTGAAACTCCTGTCTGGCTGGACATGGGGATTGCATCCTTCCACCATCCTTCATACCTATAAATCCTTGATCTATCCCGTCCTCTTTTACGCCAGTGTCACCTGGATCTCCACCCCTCCCAAGTTACATAAAGCCCTCCTAATCCTTAAACACCATATGCTCTGCTTCACTTTCTGTATCCGCCTCCAGTGCCCCATAAGAATCCTCTATGACCTCATCCCTTTCGCACATCTCCTTTTCCTTGAACACATCCATATTTTCTTCATCAAACGCCACCTCGATCCCCCTCACACGCTGGTGTCGCCTTTCCTCTCCACCCCTGGCCTGCTGCCATGTCTCTACCGATGTGTCCCGCCCTTTGTGCATCTCCACACTTTCCATCTCCTCTCCCAAAGAAACGTTTGGTGTCTACTCATCCTGGATAATGACTTCAACCCAATATTTATCCTTCCTTCCAACTCTGACCCTCCTCTTCCTCTCCCATCATTCCCAGGGCTCCCTCATCTTTCTCTGCCTCATTGTTGTTCCCCCTCTCACCCCCTGTCCTTCTCACTCCTCCTTTCCCAGTCCTTGTGCTCCTTCTTATGCTGTTCCCTTCCTCACCCTCCACATCTCCTGTCACTTGGTGTGCCACTGGGTCCCCTTCCCTTCCTTCCCTTCCAGCTCCCCCTTCTCCATCTACCCCCCTGCTCTCCCTCTTGTTTCCCTCCTCTTTGGCCTCCCTCCCTTGGCAGGTCCTCTGAGTTTTAGTCCAGTTACTCTCCATCGTGTTTTGGTGCTTGCCGTGCTTGTCACTCAAGTGCAGTGTGATTGAAGTGTCATCGTCCCTTGTGGCCTTCATACTGTGAATGCCGTTTTAATCCTGCTCTTCATGCCGCCAGTGTTTATCTGCTACATCCTAGTCCGGTGTCATTTTATCTATACATGGATCTTATGTAAACGTGCCTCGACAAATTGCTCCTTTTTTGTATTTTTAACTTCCTCTGTTTCCCCTTTCCTTGTATCAACTTCATCTGTTATTCCCATATTTTATATATTTGTTTCTCCTGCGATTTTATTAAGTCCCTTGGCTGAAGAGTGGCGAACTGTGCCACTGCCAGTCCACCCCTACCCACATGGTGTAAGGGTATGAAATAACTATAAAGAAAAAAATTAGATAGTAAGTTTTCGTTTCTAGACTTCATTTTTTATGTAATTAATATACATGTTCCTCTCTTTCTCCCATTTAAATGATTATAGTAGCAGCTGTACGAACCTGCTCGTATAGCGTAAAGCTGTCGGAATACAGAGCGAGCTACCTAATGGTGACATCACTTCCTGCTATTTCATGTTGAAGAGCCTTTTCGTCACGTGAAACTCAAAGTGAGGTTTGCGATATTTTGGCGATGTGTCACATAGAATAGAACCAATAGGAAACAAGAAAGCTCTGTAGGTCACAAGTAGAAAGCCTGAAATCTGCAGAAAGCAAGACGCCATATTGTATTTGTCACGTTCAGTAGAAGAGCGTATATTCGGTGAGTTTAATGTTACACCTTATATCCCATGAATATATGCTGTTTCTAAGCACTAGCACAATGAATGTCTCGAGAAAGAATCGTTACTGCTACGATCTGTTGTAATAAAAAGACGTGAAACATCATATTGGTGGTTAAAGAATTTTCATATGTGGTTATTTAGAGTTCGAGTCCTGATGTATCTAAATTTTTAACTGTCGCGTAAAATGTAATGTGACTTTCTTACGGAGGTGATAAAAATAATTTCCTTAATACTTGATGTTATGTAAATATAAGTACATTCTCTATCAGAAGTGTGAAAATGTGGGTTTTGATGGAGCTAACGTAGGAATTTTACGCGTGTCCTTTTCCGTGAACAAACTATTTTGTTTGCGGGCCAAATAAGGCTGACAACTGTCGTTGGAGAGCACTGAGAGCCCAAAATCACGTTAACCAGATCGCCCGTGTGCCGGCGGCGTTTTGTCTTGTGACGCTGGATATCCTGTCTGCGTGCATGTGTACATTAGCTGTTTCTTCCCATGTGCCGAGTGCTTAACACGCAAAGCGCTAGCTTGTAAGACCTGCAATATGAGACAGGTCTGGACCGAATTCGCGCGGCAGATAACAACCGTGGACTGGTAGACGTGCATGCCTGTGTGTCGATTTTAGGCGGTTTTCCACTTTCGTTTAGCCAAACGCTGGGCTAGTCACCAAATTCCACCTCTGACAATGCGATACACAAACAGTTGAATATGATTACATACAGAACAAAGTTTCCACGATTCACAGACGGATGGCACACATGACTTCCTTGCGTTAGGTTATCTTGACAGCTGTTGTGTCTTAATGGTCATCTGACCACAAAGTTAAATAATAAAATTAAATTTACCACATCCTGAAAGAGCAGATCTCACGATACGCTGGACAAACACTACGTAAAATGAGGAAGAAGAAGCAGCAGTTATATGGTTTGCTTTTGATTCCTATTTAATTGTTTATTTAACATAGTCCAATTTCTTGGTGACAATAATGGACCGTTACGGGTATGTGAAATTTTGTGATAACCTATTTACTTTTCTTTTCTTTACGCTTTTTTTCGATTCTGAACATGGAATTAATTTTAGGGTCCTCATACTACTTTTTCCTTGCTGTGTATTTCTTGCCAACTGCAATACTTGTCCGAACACGTATAATAAGTTATCCTACTTACGCTTATAATGTTTCCTAAAGCCATATTGTGGCTGACTTTTGCCGCTGAAATCAGTTAACTGTCGGACTCAAAAGAATTCACTGTCTATGTGTCCTAAGCATTAATAAAAATTATACTATCCTTAGGGCATCAAGGATAGAGAAGGTAAGATTAATTCTTTGTTTATCGACATGCACGTACAACGTTTTGTCGAAACTACTTATGTAGGTCCATGGTAAACGGCGTCTGATTGTTACCGCGAGTAACGGATAAAGTAAGTTGGAACTGTACATTGAAAAAACGTGAAGTTACTTGAATTTAAGCTGTGCTTGATACCCGCTCGAGAGATGGTGTTTCCTCCATGTGACTGCAGAGCTGTAGTCATACGTATCTGGCGGTTGTAGGAGTCCGCCTGCAGCGCGTAAACAAGACAATGAAACACGAGTCACCACGCAATCTCATCGTCTTAATCACAAAAATCCCACCAGAATTTTATTCCTTGAATCTGAGTGATGTAAGGCACAACTGTGCTCTAATATTTTCCTCATCCCTTACGTAAGTGCTCACACGAAACTGTGGAACTTCACTCTGCGTCTCTTCTCGATTCAAAAACTCATTCTGATTGACATCTTCGTTTGTACTGATGCAAAAGTACGTCTTACTTTCTGTCTCTGACAGAACATTTTCTCTTTCTTGCATACTCGGATGGAGTACGACCTGGTGCAGTATTCTAGCAGACGCCCCTTGGGCGACTTGCGTTTCAGATGTTTTTAACAGTAAACTGCTGTGTATAGGACACTGTAGTGAGTGCGCGCAGGATGTTGTTGTTGTTTATTATGATTATGTTGCTGATGACTAGGGAGTGGATGAAGCCCGGAGCTATCAAAAAGCCCACTCCTCTCGAGTAACATCAAGTTCGTGTAGCTTAACGCACCCATCGGTAGGACGGATGGTCATCAACAGTGTCACAAGTCCTTATTCCCTGAGACAATGTGGAGGTATTTTGAATTTAACTTAGGACCCCTTGTAATGTCTGGCGACCTGGGATTGTGCTCCACCGCCACCTATCCTCTTGCCTGCTAGACACTCAACGTTTTTTCACGAGCAGCAACCAGCCCAGCTACATCCAAATAGAGCACTGTCGTACAGGCGTGTTAGTGACGTCGGCTACGTTAATGATTATAAGAGTAAGAAATTTATTGTTCTGAAACATCTGGTAAATGTAAAAGTTACCACATCACAAAAAACGGCCATACTGTACTTATATTCAGTATCTAAAAAGGCCTCACGATTGGAATTATTGTTTAAGTTAAGCTTATGACATTGGTTTGCAGTGAAAGATCCTGTTTTTTAAATATACAATACACAGATCTATCTATTGGAAAAATCTGTTGGTCAGTTTATGAGAAAGTAGAGACGGAGATTATTTAGTCGAATAGGAAAATTGTCGCTAACTCATACCTGGAACCTATTCATTTCTTAATACGTTTATGTCATGATGGAGTAAAACTGAGTTAACATAGTTTTTTTTAAACCGAAGACAAATTTGACAAGATATATTTGTAATCTTACATTTAACAAGTACAAAATTAAGCGATCTAGATGGGAACTGTTTATTTCATGTTTCGCTTTCTCCGTGGCTGCAATATTTGTAACAACACTGTCGAGCAAAACTGGTAAGTAACATAATTCGATGAAACTTGGACCATTCGTAGAAAGAACTGCTACAGTAAAGTACAGAAGGTAACTACAAAAACAAGCAGGGAGACAAATAGAATTGACACTTTTATTCAATGACAATAATAACGCTGAAGACACAAGGAATTATGATGACCACTAGACATTACAAAAGCTGGACCATGATCCTTAATGGGATGTATGATCACAATGGACAGCAGTGCATTCTCCATAACGTGCTCCCATGCCACAAGGGTGGCCACAAGGTTTAAAAGGAGTCCTTGTGGTATGGCGTTGCATTCCTCAACCAGCGCGGCTGACTACAACGACTTACGCATGATGTGTCACTGACGAGTCACATATCTCGATGAAACTTGGACCACATATAAGAAGAGCTCCTACTTTACAGCACAAAATATAACTGAAAGAAATACGCAATGAGACGAAGAGAAATTACACTTTTATTCAAAGACAATAATTACACTGAAGTCACTGCTATTTACAATGGTCCCATGGACATTACAAAAGGGCGTATAATCATCACGGACGGATATGCATGCACTGCAACGGCCACGAAGTGAGTAAGGAAGTCCTGCTTGGCGCTCCATTTCTCCACCAGGGCGTTTGACAACTCCTGGATGGTAGTTAATGCCTGTGGAGATACTGCAGTTCGCCTTCCCAATGCATCCCATACATGTTCTATGGGGTTTAAGTGGGAGAAACGAGCAGGTCTGTCCATTCGCTGAATATACTCTCTTCCCAAGAAAGCCTCCGACTGCGCTGTTCGTGCATTGTCGTCCAAAAAGTGAAGTCATGGCCGATGGCACCTCTGAAAAAGATGCAGATGGAGAAGAAGTACAATATCGCAGTGACGTTGAGCGGTAGGCGTACCGTGTTCAACACTTCGAAGGTCATTACACCTATGCAACATTGTGTGTCCCAGATCGTAAAGCTTGGAGCACTAAGGTGATCGTATTCGACATTGTTCCTAGGGCCATATGATGGCATACCCAGCACTGTCCAATATGAAAGATTTATTTTTTTTGAACACGGTACACTCACTGGTGAATGTTATTGTGACACTGCACTCCTTTCCTATATGCGTCTTTTCGGGTATGTCTTCGGGCTTCGCTGCATTGTTATGGATGACAATCAGTGACTGCATCGAAATGTGCAGGTGGAGGAGCCCATTGGAACGAGATGATATTCGACGTAGGCGCTGACCTATCCATTCCCCCGATTCAAATCTCATCGAGCACGTGTAATATGCGTAGGGTACACGTACTGCAGCACGTCCATATGTTCCAACGACCGTCCAACACTAGTCAGCCGCGCTGGTTGGGCAATCAAACACCATGCCACAAGGACTTCTTTCCAACCTTGTTGCCAGCATGGGAGCACGTTGTGGAGAATGCACTGCTGTCCATTGTGATCATTCATCGCATTAAGGATCATGGTCTGGCTTTTGTAATGTCCAGGCGCCATTATTATTCCCTGTGACTTCAGTGTTATTATTGTCACGGGATAAAAGTGTCATTTCTATTTGTCAGTCTGCTTCTTTCTTTTCGGTTACTTTCTGTACTTTACTGTAGCAGTTATTCCTAAGTATGATCCAAATTTCATCGAATTATGTTACTTACCACTGACACATCATGTGGAAGTTACATCCTTCCTTAAGTTTTGCACGCCACTGTACCAGCAACGGCACCAGGACAAAATCTCCTCTCATCACTAAATACAACTTTGCATCATTCATTGTCCAGTTTCATCTCTTTCTATACAATCGGAAGTAAGCTGTGTAATCATGAAGTGTGAGAGGGAGCCGGCGATTGGCATCCTTGCTCGCAGCCCAGCCTGCGATAAACATTTCCTGATGCTCTAATCGGATAGCGTGAGTGTGATATCCTGGCCATCGACGTGTCATCACCAACGGCTGCTCGTTTCATGGAGCGGCCCAGCCAAGCATGTGCATGGCACGACGAATATGTCCTCTTTCCTTGGAATGTAGAACCAATATTGACAAAGAGCTAACACGTCCCAACCATTGTGTTGGAAAAGTGCTCGAAGCAACACCCAGCCTTGCACAACATGACCTCGTTGAAACTGTGTTAATTGTACTCGTACGAGTTGTGCTCCTCACCAAAGACTGACAGCTCTACAATTCTTGTGCTCCAAAGAGTAAATAGCTCTTTCATCCGCATTAATGAACTTGTTAATTGGTTCAGTTTTTCATGGACAGTAACCAAATTATTCAGTAGGTTACTGTATTGGACAACGAATGGGAAAATTTAAAGTAGACTACCAGACGACAAATTCTGTTTTAGGAGAAGCAGAGGTGCCCGAGAAGCTGTTTTAAGTCTACAATTAACATTAGAGGGCATATATAGCAAGAACATGGACACATACATTCATTTCTGGAGTTCGACAAAGATTTTGATAACATGAAATGGCAGTATCAACTATTTGCATAGAAGGGCGAATAGCAGCAGAAGGCACTGGCGGAATAGTCCATGAGGCCGAAGTCAAGGAAAGTGTAAGGTCTGGTTGATCACTGGCACCATCGCTATCTAACTTGTGTGTTGAAGAGTTTATTAGAGAAGAAAAGAACTGTCTCGTTGCGGGAGTTACTTGTAGCAGCCAGAAAATCAGCATGATACGGTACGCTGTTGACATAACAGCGGTCGCCAAAAGTGAATAGAAATTAAACTGGGTGCTCCATGAAATGGAGAGCGTGGAAGCTGACACCTATCCCAAGATTTTACAGAGAGTACTCTTCGGCATTCTCCACTTATTTAGCCTGCCTTTATCTCGAATCTCTCGCCCAGAGCAAAGTCTCAAACGACTTGAAATATGTGCAGGTGACTCCTTTATACAAGAAGGGTGAAAGAACGGACCCGCAAAATTATAGACTAACATTCTTAAGGCTGGTTTTCTGCAGAATTTAGAAAGCATCGCATTTGCGAAACTCAGTTTTCCCTCTTCTCGCACAATATCCTGTGAACCATTGCTGAAGGGCAACAGGCAGGTTCCGTATTCCTTGACTTCCAGAAAGTGTTTTACGCAGTACCAAGCTGCAGACCGTTAAAGGGCTGGTGTGGTAGGAACATTGTTGTTCTCTATACAGGATGTACATTAATAAAATCGACAAACTGCAGGGACGGATTCCTGACCGAAAATGGAGGAAAAATTGTGCTATCAACACTTTCAGTGTGTTCTTTGTGTGTTGCAGGCTGTGTGTCTGACGCAGCGTACTGTAAGTGGAAGAATGGTCCGGAATTCACGTGGGGAAAAAACCGAGATGGTGTTTGTGTACAGCCAAGCAGATGGAAACGGTCGAGAGGTAGTACGTCTACACCAAAACAAGTGCCATCACAGAACCCAATCAAATCAGACGTTACAACTTTTTCTGGACATTTGTCTGATCATCCGTCCTTTCAGACAGATCAACGTGCAGAGAGGCGGCGGACTGTGAGTACACCAGATTTGGAGGACCGGGTTCTCCAGGATATTGAGACGAACCCTAGTATAAGCCCCAGGCAAGTGGCCCGCCAACATGGTGTAAACGAAAGTACGATTATGTATACTTCACGACAACAGCTACTTTCTCTATCATCTGCAACGAGTACAAGGATTATCATTAGCGGATTTCCCTCTGTGGGAAGGATTTTATACCTGGTTTTGCACCAGACCATCATGATTATGGAATTTCTGTCATCAGTCCTCTTTACCGAGGAGGAACCTTTACTAGAACTAGCATCATCAGTCTGCATAATCGTCATCTGTATAATACAGACATGGCATGTGGTCAGAGGAACTTTCATTCGTTAGCGCCATTTATCGTGGTACTGATGTATTTCCGATCACATGTTCATAGGACCCTTTTTCCTCCATTTCCAGACAGGCAAAAACAATCTGACGGATTGGGTGACCTGCACCCTGTAACTGTTTCCTAATGACGCTGTAGCATACGGTCGTGTGACTAGGGCCTCCCGTCGGGTAGACCGTTCGTCGGGTGCAAGTCTTTCGATGTGACGCCATTTAGGAGACTTGTGCGTCAGTGGGCATGAAATGATGATGATTAGGACAACACAACACCCAGTCCCTGAGCGGAGAAAATTTCCGACCCAGCCAGTAAATGAACCCGGACCCTTAGGGTTGACATTCTGTAGCGCTCACCACTCAGCTACCCGGGGTCGAACTAGTGTACGGTAAAGTGTTGCCTCCGAGTGACTGTTGAAGGATCCAAGATGACTTGAACAGAATTTCTATAATGATGCGATAAGTGATTGTTTGCTCTAAATGTGGAAAAATGTAATTTATAGTTGATGTTGTCTGAGTAACAGAGCCTAGATCATAATATTATTTATTTTAGATGAACGGTGTGAGCCAGTATGCCTTCAAATTTAGGTACCTAAAAACTCGTCGCAGCGAGTACTGTTGAGTGCCGCCAGCATGCAGATGAGTAGGGAAAACAATCCTGTAATACTGGAATAGAGTATGAACGGTGTGATGTATGACACAGCCACGTCGATTAAATATCTAGTGGTAACGTTACAAAACGACATGAAATTGGACGGCTACGTAACGTCGGCAGTACGGAAAGCGAATTGCTGACTTAGGTTTGCTAAGAGAATTCTTGGAAGTTGTAGCTCGTCTATGAATCAGCCCACGTACAGAAGAGTTGTGACCCATTCTTGAATACTGCTCAAGTGCTTGGGCTTCCCACCAGGTCGGATTAATTGAAAACATTGCAGCATTTCAGAGGCGTAGTGCTGGATTTATTACCGCTAGCTGCGATCAACACGCCACAGAAATACTCCGTGAACTCCAATGGCAACCGTGGATCGAAGAAGGCGTTCTTTTCATGAAAAACTGTTGACAAAGTTTAGAGATCTGGCATTTGCAGCAGACAGAAGAACGATTCTGCTGCCACCAAGTAAGGAGTAAGGTCGACTTAGATGAGATAAAAGAAATCAGGGCTAGTACGGCAGCATATGCACAGTGGCCAAACTAAAAGCTGACCGGAATATATTTCATGCACCTTAAGATACGCAAGCCAAATTACATCATTTGCACTCAAAGTAGATGATGTAATTTGGTTCGTCTATTTTACTGTGCATAAAGAAATTTCTGGCGCACTTTTATTTTGCCCACCTTGTAGCTGTAGAGTGTAGACAATAGCTTTTCCCCCTCTCTGTTTAGGACTCTGGAATGACTAGCATTGGTACAGAGCACGCTCCGCCATTCACCGAATGGTGACTTGCGGAGTACGTATGTAGATAAAACAGACATAAACGAAACTAAAACAAAGGTAACTGTGTGTGTGTAGGAGGTGGACATTCTGAATTGTGAAATATTAAATGTGGAAAAAAGACTGTAGAGGAACAGGGCGTATTTTTCTATCTGTTATGTAGTATGGATAACGAAGGAATATTTAGCGAAGACATACCAGAAAGAATTGCACCAGGTAAAAATGGTTTGTATAGCAAGTAACTGCTGTTAATATCCAAAACTATAGTCTTTGAGATCAGAAAAATGTGATGTTTGGAACACAACTCTGTATGGGTACGAAATAGTGACTGGCAGACAGAAATGAAATAATCAGAAGTCTGTAAAATTTGGTTTTACAGAAGACTATCGAAGATCAGATACACTGATCGAGTAGGGAACTAAAACTTATTGCAACGAGTTACCGATAAAAATATCAAATGATGAACTTAATAAATGGAAGATATCGAATGACTGAACAAGTAATTATTGTGCATTGGTATGAAAACTGTAGCTAAATGGCAGGAGCAGGCTTAGATATGGAAGTTCAATGACGATGTGGAACGCAACAGTTATGCTGAAATAAATAGTGTATGTGGCAAAGGACGGAAATGGTCATCTGCATCAAATCAACCTTAGCGTTGATGACCAAAACAAAGCTGCCGACGTAGAAATTTCTTTTGTATTTATTCACTGTTATTACAGGTTGAATACTGGGCATTGCGATCGTCTGAGAGAAGGTGACGTCTCACGACGAGGACTTATACAAAATTCATACGTCAACTTTTGTGCTGACAGTCGTACGGCTTTCGTACTAGGTAAATGGACGATCATTTTACCCAACAAGAACATTCCTATGGGCACAAAGAGTTTGTCTTATCAAAAAATATCTTAAAATCGAACAGTTCAACGCTAGGTGCTTGAAAATTGATCTCCCGACGTGAATACGGAAGAGAATGTCTGCAGATTCTCTCTGGAGGCCCTTTGCTGCTAGGAGTTCTCCACCTGTAACCTGTTGTGCTGAAATTAGCTTCGCAATAATAATATTCTCTTCGCACTAATAATGATATTCACTGTGTTTCATCGTTACTTACACTACCGCACATCGCGTTATGTCATCTTAAGCTGCTCTGAAGTAATCATATACTGTGCTGACATACCTTCTTCTAAACCAAACCATTTCATGTCTAAGATAAAATCGACCATGCTCTGTAAGCAACCCGTGCATTTTCTATATACACTCCTGGAAATTGAAATAAGAACACCGTGAATTCATTGTCCCAGGAAGGGGAAACTTTATTGACACATTCCTGGGGTCAGATACATCACATGATCACACTGACAGAACCACAGGCACATAGACACAGGCAACAGAGCATGCACAATGTCGGCACTAGTACAGTGTATATCCACCTTTCGCAGCAATGCAGGCTGCTATTCTCCCATGGAGACGATCGTAGAGATGCTGGATGTAGTCCTGTGGAACGGCTTGCATGCCATTTCCACCTGGCATCTCAGTTGGACCAGCGTTTGTGCTGGACGTGCAGACCGCGTGAGACGACGCTTCATCCAATCACAAACATGCTCAATGGGGGACAGATCTGGAGATCTTGCTGGCCAGGGTAGTTGACTTACACCTTCTAGAGCACGTTGGGTGGCACGGGATACATGCGAACGTGCATTGTCCTGTTGGAACAGCAAGTTCCCTTGCCGGTCTAGGAATGGTAGAACGATGGGTTCGATGACGGTTTGGATGTACCGTGCACTATTCAGTGTTCCCTCGACGATCACCAGAGGTGTACAGCCAGTGTAGGAGATCGCTCCCCACACCATGATGCCAGGTGTTGGCCCTGTGTGCCTCGGTCGTATGCAGTCCTGATTGTGGCGCTCACCTGCACGGCGCCAAACACGCATACGACCATCATTGGCACCAAGGCAGAAGCGACTCTCATCGCTGAAGATGACACGTCTCCATTCGTCCCTCCATTCACGCCTGTCGCGACACCACTGGAGGCGGGCTGAACGATGTTGGGGCGTGAGCGGAAGACGGCCTAACGGTGCGGGACCGTAGCCCAGCTTCATGGAGACGGTTGCGAATGGTCCTCGCCGATACCCCAGGAGCAACAGTGTCCCTAATTTGCTGGGAAGTGGCGGTGCGGTCCCCTACGGCACTGCGTAGGATCCTACGGTCTTGGCGTGCATCCGTGCGTCGCTGCGGTCCGGTCCCAGGTCGACGGGCACGTGCACCTTCCCCCGACCACTGGCGACAACATCGATGTACTGTGGAGACCTCACGCCCCACGTGTTGAGCAATCCGGCGGTACGTCCACCCGGCCTCCCGCATGCCCACTATACGCCCTCGCTCAAAGTCCGTCAATTGCACATATGGTTCACGTCCACGCCTTCGCGACATGCTACCAGTGTTAAAGACTGCGATGGAGCTCCGTATGCAACGGCAAACTGGCTGACACTGACGGCGGCGGTGCACAAATGCTGCGCAGCTAGCGCCATTCGACGGCCAACACCGCGGTTCCTGGTGTGTCCGCTGTGCCGTGCGTGTGATCATTTCTTGTACAGCCCTCTCGCACTGTTTGGAGAAAGTATGGTGGGTCTGACACACCGGTGTCAATGTGTTCTTTTTTCCATTTCCAGGAGTGTATTAAGGACGTCCTAATTGTGCACATAAAATTTTTGTCCGCTTCTTTTGTGTATTAATAGTGTGTCATTTGGATGCTTCAACCATTTTAAATCTGCTGTTAAGAAGCCTCTACATGAAGGATGACAAATATTAATACAAAAATTATGGTGATTTTTTTTTTATATAAATGAACGGTTCTCCATCTCAGACAAAATTCTGTACTATTCTCGACATAGACCCCACAACAATAAACAAGCAGGATGAATAACGGTACTAAAAACGGAATTAAACATTTTTCGCTTGTGTGTTGAATACAACTTGGCACTGAAATCATATTCCACATCTCTTCAGACAAATTTACTAATTTATGTACTACATATAATGCGGTGTTATGAAAATAACAGAACGTTAACATGCTCATTTGCCTGTTTTCATCCATTCATATCCCACTGAGCGAAACCACAATTAGCTTTGAAATGTCATTTGCACAAAAACGAATATGAAGATAAACTTTTAGGTTACTGTTCATACTGGCACTTGATGTCACAACTCATCAACATAATTAAAGATATGAATGAAGAACGATTTTTAATTTACAACCACATCCAAGTATTAATCAACAAAGTGTGTAGCATTATTCAACGAACATTTTCAGTAGATTTTTGCAAGTACAGAAGACTGTTAATGACAAATCACAAGTTTTCAGAGTCAAAGTAAAAACTTCTCTCGTGACCAACACCTCCCATAACCTGACGAAAAACGTAAGGTTTAATTAATTGTGGTACGATGACTGTAGTTCCCTGAAATGCATATACGAGTTCTTCGCGTCTGCTCGATTGTTCTTGGGTTTGTAGTACACCAAACTGAAGTGGAAAATGGAAACTCTTTCTTGGAAAAAGGAATATGGCTTATTTACGTGACCCAGCTACCCTGATCTAAGTTGAACGCAATTTTCCCAGATCACTCTATATTAATTCAGGGGTGATTCATATTGAGAGGCCATGGACGAGACCTTTCGCATTATTAACCTTTCTAAAACAGGAAAAACTTTATACTGATTTATTACTACGTCGTTTACTATTTTCATTTTGGCATTTCATTGTTCAGTAGTTTTATATTTCTAATTATTTTAAGATTTAGGGGTTTAATTACCTGTTCCATCACCACTTGTCATTGAATAGAAGGTGTATTGGAATAAATAGAAATAAACAGATGAAACGATCGGAAGCCAAATCGAAATTACACTTACCTTCTGCTTGATGAAGGCGGATGCCGGAAATACAAATGGAATGTAGGCCAACATAAAAATCACTGAAGTCCAATCGACGGCGTAGCTGCTAACATTGTAGTATTTTTGTATCAAGTTTCCAACTATTGCGTATTGTATCCACTGCCACGTGTTGCACATGGAGAACAATATGAAGATGGCAAGGATGACCCATCGCCGGCGGTAGACTTTGAACGCGGTCGGTTGGTCGCCGTGTGGCCGCGCCTCCGCATCTTGCGTCGCGGGCGAGCCGTAATTATTCTTGATGGACATCTTCCGCGCCGCGACGTTTGCGATGGACTCCCGGCGGGCTCAAGGTGCCGGCACTTATGTACTTGGCGCCCAGTGTCACATGCCGGCGCCTAATCCCGACCCCTCTCCGTCGTCTTACGTACGCCAGCACGTGCTCTCAGCCGACTCACGTGTTAAAGCCGAGTCGATTGTCTTTCGAGATTAGCACGTACTGGCAAACAATTCTTAAAAAAAGAAAACTAGCGTACAAGATTGGGACAAGGATTTGTGATGCGCTGTTTGAACTGAAATTTTATCATGAGCACTAAGTAACTGACTGGTGTAACTCTAAATGATGGTAGCTTAAGGCGGTATGAGGAAAAAAAGTGTGAAGGGAAGCGACGCGGCTACAAATTTGAATGTGCAAAAACAAAAATTAATATAAAAAAACGTACTGTCACAGGGTAATTTGTTAGAAATATATCTAAGGAAAGTTTGCTTCAAAATTTGTCCAAATGGATTTATTTTTGTCTGTTTCACTTATTTACAGACACATACACACACACACACACTACACACACACACACACACACACACACACACACACAATATATATGCATATAAGAAGCACGAGGGCACCGGTAAAACGGCGGTGTAACGGAGGAACACACTTCCGGACAAAAGAGCTAAGTAGAGTGCTTAACTCACTATAAAGCGTAAAATCTTACTTCAGTGAGTGATTAATAAGCTCACCGGATAAAATTTTAATCGCCCCGTTAAAAGAGCAATTTGGTCGCATTGGACTGACGTGCAGGGTGGTTATAATTAAACTTTCCCTAGTTGAGAGGGCCTTCATGGAAAGCGAGTGATCGTAGGACAATGAAACTTCGTGGAAACATTTATAAGGACGTGTGGAAGAGAAATAACGAATAAACCAATGAAACAAACACATTTTAATTTCCAAATCTGAGGCTTACATTTGTTAATTGCGTACCATGTGCACCTTCCACTTTAGAAACTTTGCTCAGTGTAACGATCATCTGTATCGATAACAGTCTGAAACCGCACTACTGCTGCCCAAAACATCCCCTCAGATGTGACGTTGTCTACCTTTCTCGCTATGCTCATCTTCAACATCCAACATGTGTTAGTGTACCGCTCATAAACCCTGTCCTTCAGGTAACCCCACAGTGTCAGAAATCACTCGGGTTCAAATCTAGTTATCTTGGTGGGCACGCATTTTGGAATGATCGGCCAATGATTCGGTTTTCTCTAAATGTGTTAGAAGTAGCAGAGTGACCTAACGTCCAGCGTGAGGTGGAGCTCGATCGTGTATCAAAACAGTTGAGTCGTAAGTACCCTTCTCCTGTAGGGTAGGGATCACGTGTTGTTCGCCAACATCACAGTAACGTTTGCCATTCACACTGCTTGCCCTTGATCCTGGAGGTCTGAGTTTCCTATACGTCCCCGTAAGAGTACCGGTGTCCAACGGCAAGTCATGGCACTAACCCTACTAACCACGCAAATCCTGGAGCACACAGACTAAGCGTCATTCCTATAAAGTTGGCTAACCATACGTATAATAGCTTTCCTGCTACACTAACTCAAGTAGCGAAAGTTTAATTATAACCACTCTGTCGATGGTGTATAACTGGCACTAGCCGATCACGTGACCCTCCACGTGGGAGGTGGTTGTATGGAATCACCGCGGTACGATGAGTCGTGAATGAATTGGAGAAAGGAGCAATCGTATTTCAATGCGACCGTTGACCACGCTGTGAATGAGATTGTCCGATATTTTTGTGTACTAAAGTGGACTGTCCAAGCACTCACAGCCATGTAACACTGTGTAATAACAGTGGTAGTATGAAGATCGTAGCTGACTAAGGCTGAAGGTGAATTACACCCCTTGTCAGATACAATAGGTTTCAAATCCGAGACGAATCACTGCTAGCAATCAGTATACTTCCACACCAATCATTTTCCAAGCTCACACTGCGAAACAGCATGCAGTGGCCAAATTGAACCGGCTACCTCGCCAATGGTCATTGCAGACAGCAGCAAATAAATCTGCACGTCTTCAATGGGCCAAATAACCAGTGGTGGCGTGTAGTGTGGTCCGACGCGCCGCTGTTTTATGCCTTTTCAATTGATACAGCACGGAACGTCCAATGAGACCTTCAATCACCAATGTTTGGAGGGTACAGTTCAGGCTGGAAATTGTTCTGTGAGGTTCGAAAGATGTTTCTCGTACCGTGGCTTGAGCCCCTTCCTTCAGATTACCATAAACATTTACCAGGATGTTTATCTCAACATTCTCGGTACTCAGGTGTCGCCCTTTCTTCTACATCAACATGACGACTATGCTGTGCAAACTTCTGTCTTCCAAAATGACAACACCCATGTGCACGGGGCTGCACGGATATGCTACTGGTTTGATGAAAACTCAGGCACCCTATCGCATCTTGACTGGCCCAATAAGTAACTGGATCTTAATCTCATATAAAATCCATGGAATTGTTTGGAAAAGCGGGTCAAACGTAGCAATCAACATCGCTCCCGAAATTTAGTAGCTTTACGGGATGTTCGAGTGGCTTGAGCTGGATATCTGACGCATCAAGAAACTTGTGGTCTCTCTTCCTTACCGAATTCAAGCCCTTATCATGACTGGAGGCGGTGTTACACGGTATTAGCATTACGTTGACTAATTCATTTTTCATTATGTTCACTCTTAAAAACGAAAGTATCATATACGAATTGAAGATATGTAATACAAAGAAAGGTAGAATAAAAGGCAGAACAAAACTGCAGCTAGGACGAGGAGTTATTACGAACGGAGGACGAAAAGACGTCAAAAAGACTTTACTTTACAAACACACTGGTTGGAGACGTGCTGAAAGCCTGTGAATGAGCTTGATTCTCAATTTGAGAGAAACGGAGCGCCCGATACCTTACAAAGGCGATGAGGATGTTGATGGTGATGATGATGGTGGTGATGATAATGATGGAGATAATAATGATGATAATGATGTTGATAATTCTGGTATCACGGGCCAACAAAACTGAAAGCCCACCACAATACATGAACCTAGACGACAGCCGCTAGGCGGCACTCCTCATACGCACATAAAAGAAAAGGTTTGCATCACCTTGGTTCCGAGAGTTAAGGAACCTGTACAGAAAATTTGAATAGATATCAACTTAAACATCATTTCCGCCCTTGTTCTTGCAACCACACATTGCATGTTGTAGCACGGTACAGCGAAACCTTCAAAGGTGGTGGTCCAGACTGATGTACACACCGGTACCTCTATTACCCAGTAGCACGTCCTCTTGCATTTATGCATGCCAGTATTCGTCGTGGCACACTATCCCAATCCTCAACAGCGATTCGGCATAGATCCCTCAGAGTGGTTGCTGCGTCACATCGTCCATAAACAGCCCTTTTCACTCTATCCCACGCACATTCGATAGGGTTAACGTGTGGAGAACATGGTGGCCACTCTAGTCGAGCGATGTCGTTATCCTGAAGGAAGTCATTCACAAGATGTGCACGATGGGGGGGGGAGGGGGGGGGGGAGGGGGGGAGGGGGGGGGTGCGAATTGTCGTCCATTAAGAGGAATGCCTCGCCAATATGCTGCCTATATGGTTGCACTATCGGACAGAGGACGGCATTCACGTTTCGTACAGCCGGTACGGCGCCTTCCATGAGCACTTGCGGCGTGCGTCGGCCCCAAATAATGCCACCCCAAAATATCAGGGAACCACCACCCTGGTGCACTCGCTGGACAGTGTGTCTCAGGCGTTCAGCCTGACGGGGTTGCCTCCAAACACGTATCCGACGATTGTCTGGTGGAAGGCATATGCGACACTCATCGGTGAAGAGAACGTGATGCCAGTCCTCAGCGGTCGATTCGGCATGTTGTTGGGCCCATCTGTACCCTGTGTCGTGGTTGCAAAGATGGACCTTGCCTTGGATGTCGGGAGTGAAACTGCGCATCATGCAGCCTATTACGCACAGTTTGACGCCCTGCGGCTGCACGAAAAGTATTATTAAAAATGGTGCAGTTCCTGTCAGGGTTCCTCAGAGTCATAATATGTAGGTAGTGGTCATCCACTACAACAGTAGTCCTTGGGCGGCCTGAGCGAGACATGTCATCGATATTTCCTGTCTCTCTGTATCTCCCCCATATCCGAACAACATCGCTTTGGTTCACTCCGAGACGCCTGGACACTTCCCTTGTTGAGAGCCCTTCCTGGCACAAAGTAACAAAGCGGACGCGATCGAACCGCAGTATTGACCGTCCAGGGGTCGTTGAACTACAGACAACACGAGCCGTGTACCTCCTTCCTGGTGGAGTGACTGGAACCGATCGGCTGTGGACCCCTGCGTCTAATAGGCGCTGCTCATGCATTGTTCTTTATATCTTTGGGTGTGTTTAGTGACATCTCTGAACAGTCAAAGGGACTGTGTCTGTGATACAATATCCACAGTCAACGTCTATCTTCAGGAGTTCTGGGAACGGGGGTAATGCAAAACTTTTTTTGTTGTGTTTATTTGCGTGCGGTGCTGTCCATGCCTCAGCGCCAGGCGTGGGCCACGTCTCAAGCGCCAGCTTATCGCCGCCTGTCAACAGCAGAGGGGTCCAGATCTAAGTCGTGTTCCGACTGCGCCTACGTATCGGTCTGTGTACGCAACGTTGCTTTAGCTTCATATTATGTTACGTCTAGGTTCGTGATTTGGTTTACACTTCGAATTTGTCATTTCGTCTTGTTGTCCTGTTATTCGTGCTTTGTCCTGTGTCCTTGGTGGGTTTTGGCTACTCACCGTTCGACGTCCTCGACCGGTCGCCAGCATCTCCGGATCGTGTCGTATCCCGGTTACTATAATGGTTCCCTTGAAAAGGACAAAGTGGACATTGATTCCGATCCGAGCTTGACTTCTCCCATGTTGTTCTTAATATTTACAAGACATTAAACCCTAATCTCGCACCCTGGTCTCCTTCCTACCAATTTAGTTCAGAGCTGCAACTCCATTTCAAGAAATTCAGTGATATTTTTGCCACTTACAGTTGTTCCAAGCTTTCAGTCTCTCACTTTCCACCATCCCTCTGCCAGGGTATTTTTGTCTCCAATCAATCAATAAAATTAAAATTAATATTAAAACAACTTCTAATTACCTTGATGTCAAGTTGACGTCCTTACCTTCCGTTTCTTCAGACTTCCATAAAAACTTCACGGAACTATTATTGAACTATTACAGCCACTCTCTTTCCTCGCTAGTCGACAAATCCCACTTGTGGAATACATTGCCAGTTGCCTTATGACACATACTTTTTAACTTATGCTAGTAGTGATGTATGAACTGCTGTGACAATCGTTTTAACACTGCAGACACGTGTGCCTCTTTAGAATAGAGGCCCATACTTTGTTGAAGGATCGGTAAGACTCGGGAGTGCAACATCTTAGAGGAAGACTTCGATGTTTGCAAGACCCGCTGTTTACAAGTGAATACATCCACGACGATACCTGACAGAAAACCGGTCAAGCCATCATCCTGCCTTTCATCTTAATTTATGCTACGAATCAGAAGCAGGAACACACATGGAACCTGATACCCAATAGGGAAATGGCACAAGGGTTGGGAAGGCTCACCTAGAGCACTCAGTGTGTGTGGCTGGAAGCCTCAGTTAACATGTTGAAAAGACTGTTTTTGCAGCCATTGGGGGAACTGGGTGAGCTGTGCGTGGCTCGTTTTCGCACCATCTCTTATTTTACATCCTTTTTTTCACCATACTGCCCCATCGTTATATTAGTTTCAATTTCTGTAGTCACTTAGTTGCTGCTTTGCCTGCCCGTGAGCGGCAGCAGCAGCGCTTATCAATATAGCCCCGCCGTATTATCTTTACCGACTGCTATTACTTCCCCGTTGACATCTGTCGTGCAGCGAGTTGGAACGCGCCTGCACTGCAGTTCGGACCTGGCAGTCGCAGAGTCGGGACGCGGCGGAAGTCGGTCCGGTTGGAGCAGTAGCGAGGCTTGGATAGCCATGAAGCGCCCGACTGTCGCCTGCACACATGACTTGAACTGGGGACGGTCTCTGTTAATCGTCGGTTGGTCGTCTTACCACACGACGTGTATTTGCTCGCCAGTCGCTTATGGGTGGGAGGTGTGTGTCTCAACTCGTGGTTTGGCCTTGTCATTGCTCGGTTACTGCTTTTAGCATTGGTTGCGTTCTTCGTCCTAGAGTTTGTTAAATTGTGTGTAGCTTGTGATGTCGTATGCTCAGTTATTCTGTGCTGTCTCCATCTTGGTGTTTCCGTGGAGTCGGTCGGTTGGCGTGAAGCAGCGAGGAAATCTCTGCGGGGCGTAGTTTGGACGGGCTCGCTGACAGTCTCTACGCTGTGTCGGAGTGTGTGGCACTGTTCCCATTGCTACGAGGTCCGTAGCTCACCGATCCTGAACACGAAAGTTGAGTTCGGATTTAATTTACCTGCAAGTCAAGACTGTACACATTGTGCCATTTGGTTCTCGTTGTTGGCTGTTGGGACATTCTCGCGAGCAACAACGTGTGTGTTCGAGTTGGCGAAGGTTCAGCCACCGTACAGTGGAGTCTAACGGTATTTGGTTATTTGAAATTGTAGTGCACCAGTGGAATTTTTTGCCTTGTGGCCGTTAACTTTCCGATTACCTGCCCTGGACGTTGACGTAAATTTAGGCAGTGTCCTTCCCTCACCGTGTTGTCGCTGTCCAGCCTGGTCTGTAGTTAGACAGCTTAATGTATGCTTGGTTGTGGGCGTCCATGCCTTTTACGTTGGCATTGAACTCCCAGTTGTGTGATGGTCGAGTGGAGCGCAAGTTACCTTGTCGGTGGGTCCATTGACTGTCTGTTGGTTGGGTTGTCATCGGATTGAGAATGGTTGGGCTGACTGCCTGTCTTACCTAAATGAACGTTAGTATTTCAAGTGCTGGTTGACCCCCGAGACTTCTGAGCGCCGTTAGCTGTACTGCCTTTTCTTATTTTCTGTTGCGTGTATTTGTATGGCTCATAGCCGATGGTTTTGAATTAAAGTTGAATTGTTTTTAGTTGTGTTTTAAGTCATGGTCCTTCAGTCGCTTTAAAATTAAAAGTTTCTTGCTTGTCACGTGTTAGATTGTTTGGGCCTTTAGCCTGATTAATGTATTGTTTAAAGATAAAGCCTTGGGCCTTCTGCCTACTAAAAACTATTTCAATTTTGTTTTAATTTATGGGCCTTCCGTTTTAAAATTAAAGTTCCTGGCTTGTCAGGCGTTAGATTTTTTGAGGCCTTCAGCCTAATTTAAGATAAGGCTTTGTTGTTTAAATTTATTTTACCTTGAGTTTTAAAGTCATGGGGCCTTCAGCGGTTTTTAAATTAAGGATCTTTGTCGTTCGAGCATCAGACTGTTTGGGGCCTTCAGCCTAATTGAAAATAATTCCTTCTGCCTTGTGTTTTATTATTTAATTTTAGCTTGAGTCTTAAATCATGGGCCTTCAGAGGTCTTTAACTTAAGATTGTTGCTTTTAGCCATTTTTTCTTAAATTACAGTGGTTGTGCCCTTAAGACATACGATAGTGTGGCGTACTCAGCTGATAACTAAGTTCAAGAATTTGTACTGTAATGTTTGGTCAAATAAATAAGTCTGGGGAACGGGCAGGCCAGTCCATTCACCGATATCCTCTCCTGCCAAGAGCTCCTGCACCAGTACTGTTCGATGGAGCGGCGCATTGTCACTCGTTAAATGAATTCAGGACTGGTTACCATCCTGAAAAGATGCACGTGGGGAAACAGTGAGGTGTCACAATAACGTTGACCATTGAGTGTACCAGCTTCAAAAATTTTGGGGTCAGTACACCCATACAACATCATAACACACTGAGCGCCAAAACTATCGTTTTCGATTACGTTCCTGGACGAATTATGTAAGTAGTAGGGAGATCGCAGTGCTGGTGCTATTTTGATATCAAATTGATGTGGAAATTAATGACATTGATCAATTTATCCCACCAGCCACTCCCACCCCCGGGGTATGTGGTGGAGACAGATCTCACATACCCTGTTAGTCTGCTTGAAATTACAAGGTACTTGCCATTATGTCCAGAGCAACAAGTTCCGTAAGGAAGCATTATCCCTAAACTGATGATCTCTGTTGGACGCAAGTAGAGGTCTGTGTAATTCATTATCATAATCTCCATCAGTGTCACAGGTTAGGGATGGAGCTAGGTAGAATCACCTGGCCAATCTCATCCAATCAATCCCCACGGTTGAAGGAGTATATTGAATAAAATACCGAAAAGAGGGCGGTCGCCACTAGTGATTCGAAGAAGCTTTTTAAAAATAGATGAATAATTTCTTTTTCGGTAAAACCAGGGAGAACGTAAGATACGAATGCGATATTTTTATTGGGACCAAATGGGACGGGTCGTGGGGCGTCAGAAAGTGCATCGCCAGACCAAATTTTAAGCGGGTCATTATTTTCAATGATAAATTTATTTCTGTGGAGATGTCGAAGGTTTCAGTAGAATTTAAAAAACCAATTTATTTGGGTATGTGTATACTGGACAACTCCAAACTCCACATTGACTGCTTCCACTATGAGTTTGCTAAAACTCATTTCGTGGAACCAAAGTTACTTTATATGGCTACAGATAACTTCATGTATTGGGTGAAGAACTGCGAGCCATATGAAGTAATCATGTGTCACGGTAATGTATTCGACGTGTCGGGATAAGCAGCCGATAATCCTTACGTTATTGTTCCTCAGGGCAAGAAGGTTATCGACTTAATGAATGAAGAGGCAGACGGATTACCGATTGTGGAGTTCGAGGGTCTAAGATATAAAATGTATGCATATCGTACAATAGATGGAGCCATCAAGAGGTGGGCTAAGAGTGTGCGATGTGCGGCATCACGTGTCCTCATGGTCGAAGACTACTTACAGTACCTGTACGGTGGCGTTCGCGGTGCTCCGCCGCAACCTCCGCATTTGGCACAGCAAACTAGTATTCGATCGCGAGGTCATGAGGTGTTGCTGGCTGAGTGAGAGCTTTTACCTAATAGTATGGCTCTTTTATCGTAGTTTAAATATTGTATGTGTGATGTATGGCGTGCCTGCAAGCGTTTGAGTGTGGATGCCTGTGTAAATATGTATGCCTGTGTATAAATATATTCTGCTTTTTTTCTGAATAAGTAGCATAATATCTAGGCACGAATATTTAAGCATTATGTTTGGGATGAACATTTTAGAGCTAACCGCCTCATTTTATTATTAAATTATTTCAATTTCAGCTGCTTGAGGTGGGAAATGTTTAGAGCCACCCAGTTCAAAGTATAAATTAAGTCTTCTTTTTGGGTGGGATTTCAGTATTAATAGTATTAGCGTGAGAGGAATTATACCTCTGAAATAGCTGTAAGCAGTACTGCAATGTAAAGGAAAGTTTTTTTATTCAATCAGTACTATTATTCTCAAAACCAAGAACTGCAAATTAAATAATTCCAAACAGTAACAAGGGCTGTGAATTTAAAAACAAGAAAATTTGTCAATGTAAAGCTGTATTACTACTGTGAGTATTTATGTCTGATCAAAAAATTGTTATTCATTACCACATGTCTTTGTTGTTGCTTCACAACAACCATATGTATATAAAGGCTGTGCAAGATGCACAAGATATTAGTTTAAAGCATGAGGGACGTGACGTTCGAGATGGAAGCAAAAAAAGAAAAATGTAACGATTGCATGGGATTCCACCTATCGTGCTGCACGGCGGCGCGTATATGTGCCCGCTTCGAAACACACATAGCAAACATGGCTGAAATTGTATCTCCTGTGCTTGAACAAAGCTACAGACATAGGATCTGGGCAAAGCTACTTACAATATAAGTAGGAGCTAGGTAGAAAGAAAGAAACACACAGAATGAGAGGTAAAAACTTCATTTATTTTCATTAATCCAATTTAAAAGTAATTTTACATTTTCATAAGCAGATACAGCACTATTTTCACACATCTTCTTCTTCTTGAGCTTATGGATAGGACACCCATAGAATTACAGGTCTTGAATAGATGCAGACTTGAAGATTCGCTGCATCCATTTGATCTTCTCCTCGCCTTTGACATAGATTATGGTCTCGGGATGATCAAATATTCGAAGTGACGTCATCACTTCTTTATAAGGTATATCAGGATCGTCCCAGTAGAGTCCATGAAAGAAACGTGTTACCCACTTTGAACTCCTCGGTGTTCTAGCACAGTTCACACCCTTGAAAGACCTTGGTGATGCAATTCTTGCTGAGAATGTCTCTATTACAACAGCATCTTCTGTGTATGCTACGAGCGCAACATTTTAAAATATGAATTGTCTACGCCCATCATCATGGAAACCTTGAGTGTCGGCAACGGCGTTCACACTGCAAGTTGTCATTGTGAAATGCTTTGGGCATGCCGCAGCACTTGATCATTTATACGGCACGATGCATAACACCAGTAAGTGGGCAATAGCTAATCACACGGTCGTGTAGAACAAGAGCATAGGCTGCAGTGTGTTCCGGGAAATTTGTTGAGGATTCAAATTCGATTCGTACATCTATTGGTCCTGATTTAATTATCTCATTCTGCTTAGAGCAGTCTATGACGATGACTGGTGCCTGTTCCTTGGATTTCCGTTGATTGAGTACGCATCCTTCCTCTTCAACACCTTCATAGTAAGAAGCACGGAACCTTGCATACATGTCAAATGCTAAGACTAGCATTCTGATCCCGCAGTAGCAGTAAGTTGTCATACGTATAGAATTCGGAATTCGAGAAGACTCTAGCATTAGTTAAATTACAGCTGTCAAATACGTTGGAATCATTTGCTAAATTCCCCCTTCTATTGGTCTGGAATGCAAGTGTGATGAATCTTGGTGTTTCCAGCTGCACTGATGTTCTAATAGCCCATGTTTGTCTGATCGCTGTCGGTAGCACTGGTACTCAAAAGCTTCCCATGACCGGAAAATTAAAGGCAGATATGTAAAGGTATTCAGAACTTTTAAAACCTTGAAACGCTCCTCGTACGCCACAGTGATGTGCGGCATTTTCCATACAGTCAGTTTTTTTGATGATCTGATTCTCTTCTTGAGCTCCTTGAGTGTATGAGCTGCTATCCGTTGCACTGCGTACCAGAATAAGCTCCTGTTTTGCATTCATAATAATCCACTGCATATACTCAAAGTAGCCTATAAGCACTTTTAGAGGTATGCATGTAGTAAATCGGCGGTACTCTTCTGCTGTTCTGCTACAGGCTCGTCTATGAACCATTCTGCATTTTCTAAGCTATTCAAATTAGAGGGTGATGATGAGACATATGTTTTAAGCGTTGATACTATGCCATCATAGCGTGTACGATCAATATCTACCCCATTAAGTTCATAACGTATTTCCTGGAACAGGAATGCCAAAGCATTACTTGTAAACTTTGACCCACTGTATGACTACCATCCATTTTCTTAAAGAATCCATCCAAATATATGAAACTCTTGCATGGAAGAGTTAAAGCGTCTTGGTGCTGGATGACAATCCTAATTTCATAGTTCTTGTTAAATGCCGCTGAAGCATAAGGTTTATGCGAGAAGTATTCCTGGCGTATGATTCGCTCACCATATTCCACTGGGTGAGATATATTGAGCGACGGCGTCATTGCGACGTTTCAAGCCTACTGATTTAAGAAACTCGTAGTTCACACGTTCTGCTGCAAAATTGCGGTGCTGTGCACTGTGTGCTCTGGTTTTATATCTTATCCCCATATTGTCTTAGATGTAGTATCACAATGATTTCCTCACCGTGAAAGTCAACAAGTTGATTATGCTGATCCACAATAAGCAGCTCCAGATAGTTCAGTGTCTGAACTGCCACTATAGCGTTGCTAGGAGCTTCAACAATCATATACTCTGTTCCAACTGACGGGAAGAATCCGTAAATTGAATGAACCGATCTTTCGTTGAGACATGAGTTCGTTGTGATGTTACACTCAACACGGATTGTACTGACAGGGACAATATTCACTGTCTGATTAGATTTGTAAAATTTATTGGGATCCGTCTTCAAAACTTGTCCCTTTGTGAAATCGCCAGTAGTGCTCCTATTGAATCTTTTTGCTTAAAGTCAATCGATGCATTCACCGCCCTTCTTTCAAATTTAAGAGTACTGATGTTTGCATGGAGCTCAATCCTTTTTCCAGACAGTTTTAAAACTTCATTCAAATCGTCAACTTCGCATGCACCAGGTTCCATTTCCACAATTTCGTTTTTACCATTAATTTCCAGATGCAGTTTATTGTCAGTCTTTGTGATATTTGAGATGGTTTTGAATTTCTCCAGTCCAATCAGCACGATGCTCCAATCTCCAACGCTTAAATCAATTGGTGGGATGTAATTCGCACGTAGTACAGACGATCGTTCTTTTAAAGTCAGAGTGTACGACATTGCATCCAAACGTCGACCGGTAGGTGGATGCTTAATACACGTCCTTACACATCATTCGTAAACGTCAGGAGGGACATGATGCATAGATGACCACACAGTTTTGCGTCGAACATTGTAGAACACATGTCTTGTGCCTGTGAAGTATCGTTGCAATTCTTCTTGGGGTCGCAGGTCGCCGAATGAGCCGAAATAGTAGACTTTATTTGCATTTCTTGTTTTAAAATATGCTACCCTGCTACAGCCAGATTCACAATTCCGCATTCTCCTGATTTCCACTTAGTCTTCGATAAGGTATTCCGCATAAACACACCTAGGAATCTCGGAATGTTGAATTCCTTCGTAACAAACTTAAGTAGATCCGTGTCTGTAAGCGCCCTGTCTGGTAGGACTGCTAGGGGGCCTTGGTTTTGTTTATGAAGAGACCTAGTCCTTTCTTATATGGTTTCAAGTATAGCCTTTTCCGATAGCTGCTGCCTCATTCGCGCGGTTATGTTTTTATGCCTCCTGAAGTTTCTCCTGGGAGTTTTGTACATTCTTGACTGTCCTGGCAATAGCCGCAGCACCCCTATCCAGTGAATTAACCACTGAGAGACCGGCAAGGGCAGGACTGAGGAAGGGAATAATTCCACCCGACGTCTTGGGTATTGGAAGAACCCTGGATGTTTTAATCGATCTTTCCTTTCTGCCTCAGGGCGCTTTTAGCTGCTTATAACGCTCCTTAGCGCTCTACGTGCAGCATTCGTAGCTTAGCTGAACTTCTTCACACCCAAGCCTAACTTAACTTCACCACACAGTTTTTTCAGCTGCAAATACTGCAGTGCGTTAACGTATCCCAATACCCCTTCTCGAACGTATTGTCTTAGCTTTATCAGCTAAAATTCTATCGTGGTACGACGATATTTATTTGCTGCGTAAGCTATGTCGTGTTCCATACACGCTTCGTCGAGTAGATTTATCCCCTTATCAACGCGTTCCAAGCATTTATGAAGCTTTTTTCCAGGTCCACAGTAGTTGAGTCCAGGAATGTGTAATTCGACTGGTAGTTTTGAAACGGAAATCGTTGTCCCGTTCCATATTTTTCTCAATAAATTCAGGCACAGGAGAATTATAGCGAGAGTGTTTTTACTATGCCGAAGTAAGTCTGTAAGTAACAAGCAAAAGAGAATGGACCAAGCGGTGTTAAAAAAGGGCTCTGAGCACTATGGGACTTAACATCTGTGGTCATCAGTCCCCTAGAACTTAGAATTACTTAAACCTTTCTAACGTAAGGACATCACACGTATCCATGCCCGAGGCAGGATTCGAACCTGCGACAGTAGCAGTCGCGCGGTTCCGGACTGAGCGCCTAGAACCGCTAGACCACCGCGCCCGGCCCAAGCGGTGTTTATTTCTTTTCTTTCGTGTGTGCCACGTTTCCTTGCATCCTTTCCCTTATGCGACCTTTGACTGTATGAATGAGATATTATGTGAAGTAGGAGAAAGCTTTGGTCAGAGGTCGTAGCATTGCATGAGTAGAGTGGTTCTGTGGTAGGATAGTACCAACCCCTAAACGCGAACAAGTTAGGCAAAGATAGTGTGCAAGTCAGGTCAGAGAGGTCGCGAAGGCACGGGTATTGGCTCTGTCAGGTTGGCGAACCATCCCCTCCACCACCTTTTGAACGAACAACGGTTAGGCGAGGGGTTCACAGCCACTCTTGTTCCTTGGTAGTGGCGCTGGACAGACTTGGAGACGCAGCTCTCGATTTTGGTAATGTTAACGAAGGTATCAGAATATCTCAAAACTGCTAATAAAGTCCAGATGTTGAAATCAGGTGTGAGATTACCACTAAACCCCCATAAGGGGGTTTATTTTCATAATTTAGTCAAATTTCAGTAAGACCTTTGCGTTTGTGCCTTGATCATGCCACGCACCATGGGCCTTAAGCTCACGGTCGTATTATTGCTTTGTGTTTAACGGAAGTTCACTCATTTAATGTATTTTAATGTGGTCTTTCTTTTACAGTAATATTTTGAGGGACTTTTACTTATTTTTCATATGTTCTATTTGTATACTTGCTTTCCCACCACGTGGTTGGTTGCAGCAACCACCACATTGGTAAAGTGCAGTTTCGGTCAGAAAATGTGTAGTAGGCGAGTGAATAACAATACGGTAGTGGGCGAGTGTAACATAGGGAAGGTATAATCTAGTGTGTCCGCATTTTTTACATTTCTGTTGGGTAGCGCAACTTGGCCACTTGTGTGGAATAGTACTAATGTGATAATTAGTTAATGTTTCTTGTGGCCCCCGTAACTATTTGATTTGCTGGCAATGTTGCACGTTACATAAAATATACGGGTTAAACTCTTGTATCCAGAAAAGTTCAGATTTTAATGCTTATTGATGGAATAAAGAATTGCAAAATAGTAACTAGTAAATGTTCTTTCCCAAAATGGTTCAAATGGCTCTGAGCACTATGGGACTTAACATCTGTGGTCATCAGGCCTCTAGAACTTAGAACTACTTAAACCTAACTAACCTAAGGACATCACACACATCAATGCCCGAGTGAAGGATGTCGCATCTGCTGATGAACAGAGAATCTTAATGGTTACAAGCGGTGATAGAAGAACAAAGACTCTTCTGCGGCTTCTTGCTATTCTGTTGCTGCTGCAGCTGGACGGCGCTGGACGATCTCGACTAGCGCTTCAAGCTGGCTGGCTGACTGACTGGCTGCAACTGAGGCTGCAGAGCTGCTTGGACCACTTTATATACCCATTGTGATTCGATGCTGCGTTCCTATTGGCTACTGCCAATTTCAAGTGCCTCTGATGATATAATTGTGTTAGGGGAGTGGAATTGGATTTTCCTTCCAGGAGGATCAGGGTCCGAGTCCCAAGAAGGGCACCGCTATTTTTAATTTCCCGCCAATTCCCGGGGGGGGGGGGGGGGGGGTTGGGACGTCAGCACAGCTGTGGGGCAAAGAAATTTCCTCCAAAATTCGAAATTTCCACAAAAATTAAAAAATTCCTGACAATAGGGTTGGTGGGAGCGAGGGGAGGGGGACGAGATGGGAGCCCACCCGCAGGTTGAGAAGAAACACATGACGTCATCTGGGGGTGGGGGTGGGCAGGGTCAGAGGGAGATTAATGGATCTATTTAATTAATTTGTGTATCTATTTGATATCAAAATTGCGCTAGCGCCGCCATCTCCCTGCTACTTACGTACGCTCATCCGGTGAGAATTGGCATAGTGGGAATGGCTAGAATATAATTTCAAGGCTATATAAATATATATGACTATGTAGAGATATAGATAGTCTATAGGAAAAGTTTCGGACAAGTAGCTGTGTGAATATCAGGAACTCAGATTACATGTCAGTGCTAGGCACACATGGGAATGTTGAATTGTTGAAGGAATGCATACAAGGGCTAGGCAATGAAAACAATATTGTAGCTATGGAAAAGAGGTAAGTAACAAAGAGTTGAAAAATGGTATTGTGAATAGAATTTGACAGAGCACTGAAAGATCTAATTTAAAATATAATCCTGGAGTAGACGAACTCCCTCAGAGTTATTGAGATCCTCAAATGGGCCTGCTATGACACAACTATTCAACATGATATGTATGATGTATGAGACAGGCGAAATACCTTCAAATGTGTAGCAGAAGGCCGATGTGGCAGAGCGCTTCTAGGCGCTTCAGTCCGGAACCGCACGACTGCTACGGTCGCAGGTTCGAATCCTGCCTCGGGCATGGATGTGTGTGATGTCCTTAGGGTATTTAGGTTTAAGTAGTTCTAAGTTCTAGGGGACTGATGACCTCAGATGTTAAGTTCCATAGTGCTCAGGGCCGCTTGAACGAAGGACGTAAGAATTCCAACTACACTCCTGGAAATGGAAAAAAGAACACATTGACACCGGTGTGTCAGACCCACCATACTTGCTCCGGACACTTCGAGAGGGCTGTACGAGCAATTATCACACGCACGGCACAGCGGACACACCAGGAACCGCGGTGTTGGCCGTCGAATGGCGGTAGCTGCGCAGCATTTGTGCACCGCCGCCGTCAGTGTCAGCCAGTTTGCCGTGGCATACGGAGCTCCATCGCAGTCTTTAACACTGGTAGCATGCCGCGACAGCGTGGACGTGAACCATATGTGCAATTGACGGACTTTGAGCGAGGGCGTATAGTGGGCATGCGGGAGGCCGGGTGGACGTACCGCCGAATTGCTCAACACGTGGGGCGTGAGGTCTCCACAGTACATCGATGTTGTCGCCAGTGGCCGGGGGAAGGTGCACGTGCCCGTCGACCTGGGACCGGACCGTAGCGACGCACGGATGCACGCCAAGACCGTAGGATCCTACGCAGTGCCGTAGGGGACAGCACCGCCACTTCCCAGCAAATTAGGGACACTGTTGCTCCTGGGGTATCGGCGAGGACCATTCGCAACCGTCTCCATGAAGCTGGGCTACGGTCCCGCACACCGTTAGGCCGTCTTCCACTCACGCCCCAACATCGTGCAGCCCGCCTCCAGTGGTGTCGCAACAGACGTGAATGGAGGGACGAATGGAGACGTGTCGTCTTCAGCGATGAGAGTCGCTTCTGCCTTGGTGCCAATGATGGTCATATGCGTGTTTTGGCGCCGTGCAGGTGAGCGCCACAATCAGGACTGCATACGACCGAGGCACACAGGGCCAACACCCGGCATCATGGTGTGGGGAGCGATCTCCTACACTGGCCGTACACCTCTGGTGATCGTCGAGGGGACACTGAATAGTGCACAGTACATCCAAACCGTCATCGAACCCATCGTTCTACCATTCCTAGACCGGCAAGGGAACTTGCTGTTCCAACTGGACAATGCACGTCCGCATGTATCCCGTGCCACCCAACGTGCTCTAGAAGGTGTAAGTCAACTACCCTGGCCAGCAAGATCTCCGGATCTGTCCCCCATTGAGCATGTTTGGGACTGGATGAAGCGTCGTGTCACGCGGTCTGCACGTCCAACACGAACGCTGGTCCAACTGAGGCGCCAGGTGGAAATGGCATGGCAAGCCGTTCCACAGGACTACATCCAGCATCTCTACGATCGTCTCCATGGGAGAATAGCAGCCTGCATTGCTGCGAAAGGTGGATATACACTGTACTAGTGCCGACATTGTGCATGCTCTGTTGCCTGTGTCTATGTGCCTGTGGTTCTGTCAGTGTGATCATGTGATGTATCTGACCCCAGGAATGTGTCAATAAAGTTTCCTCTTCCTGGGACAATGAATTCACGGTGTTCTTATTTCAATTTCCAGGAGTGTATAAAGAAGGCAGTTGATGACTGGTTTGAATATTAACAAACCATCAGTTTAAGAGTCATGGTTGCAAAATACTTATACGAATTATATGCAGAACAATGGGAAAACTCGAAAGCAGTTATGCCATGGGCCTTCTGCCTGATTTTGTTTACACTTGTAGTGTCACAATGTAACTGCACCACAGACCACCTTAAAGTACAATCGATGCGAGCGCTATACCTCTGCGAGGAATATTTGAGATGTGACCGTGAGTTAACCTAATGGAAACAGAAAAATGAAACTGGGATTCGTTTCTAAAACCTTCCAGCATAGTGTAAGCAATAGTAAACGGTGGGTCAGGAATAGACGTTCTTCCAGTACATAAGCAAGTTGTAACATTACGTATTAAAATCGGTCGCCAGCCTAATTAGGCATACTTGTGTCAAGCAAAATAATAAAGCAGAAGGCGGTGCTAAGGCTAACCAAACATTCCTTCACACACACACATACACACACACACACACACACACACACACACACACACACTAAACTCTTTTCTTACAACCGTTCATACTACAACTCAGTAACCTAACCTTGCAGATTAATGGGGTAGTAACAAATGGCTAATGAGGTAGTAAACAGTAGCACATGCCTCTCAACAACATATACCTTAAATGAACTAGGTCTAAAAGTTTATAAAACCAATTACCGACACACATAATTCTAGTAGCGATACTGAATAGGGAAAAGCTTGAAATGATTCTGAATTTAAATCTGGGCGTCCGCTAATCATCACAACCTATAACTTCAATGCTTAATACAAGATCTCTATTCCTGTGCATCAACCATCTTGCATTAGAATAGATAACACAGTAAATATTTCTTTCTTGAACTCGGATTGAAGCAACTAAATGGTAAGAATTCTTATCATTAATTATTAATGAAGCAAAGCATACTAAACTATAACTCTTTAAATAACAAATATGCTGTCATAATCAGTCTTTTGAGCTACTCAAAACTATAATTGGCTGTGCAAATGATAACTCAACATTAAATTCAAGTTCAACCAATTTCTCATAAGAAATTAGGACACTCTGAATTAAATTTACTAGGATAGGATTCCTGTCCAGGTTTTTGGTTTGGGATAATCACTGGTATAAGACAAAGTTTTCAGCAACACCACTATTAATGCTATAAAATCAACCAAATTTCTCAAATACCTAGTCCATTTGCACAGTGCCAAATATAAACAATTTAGTGGAAGGCTGGTGGCACTGGTTGCGCAATTTTCAGTGGCTATCAGCCTGGCGGCGATACAGTCATAGAAATACTGTTGGTCTCGCCCTGTTACGTATCTTCTTGGCGTCGGAATTATATAATGCAGCATCCGCTGCCCATAAATTCTGTCCTTAAGCTCTTTTGCCTCAAAACTCCAGGAATAGGAGCCACAATGATCCGCTACTGCTAGAGAGATGTTAACCACAGCACTGCTCAGCCCAGACTCCTTAGTCATCACAAAGGACGAGTTGCTACTTGCGCACCAACACACCTTTTCCACTCCACCAGGCTACTTCCGTAGCTGTGGGGCTTCCTCACATCTTTTAGATTCAACCCTATGTTCCCTAACTATGGACCAAGTCATTTACAGCGCATTACATAAGAATTATATCAGTGTTATTTAAATTCAAAAGCACATTTTAAACAACATCGTTCAAAAGTTCCACATAACTGGAACATGTATACATAGTCAAATAATTTCCATTACTTAGAAATATCGATACATATACGTTTCTAGCATTTGTAGACTTAGATAGAGCTTTTGAAAATGTTGACTGGAACACTCTCTTTCAAATTCTGAAGGTGGCAGGGGTAAAATACAGGGAGCGAAACGCTATTTACAATTTGTACAGAAAACAGATGGCCGTTATAAGAGTCGAGGGGCATGAAAGGAAAGCAGTGGTTGGGAAGGGAGTGAGATAGGGTTGTAGCCTCTCCCCGATGCTATTCAATCTGTATATTGAGCAAGCAGTAAAGGAAACAAAAGAAAAGTTCGGAGTAGGTATTAAAATCCATGGAGAAGAAATAAAAACTTTGAGGTTCGCCGATAACATTGTAAATCTGTCAGAGACAGCAACGGACTTGGAACAGCAGTTGAACGGAATGGACAGTGTCTTGAAAGGAGGGTATAAGATGAACATCAACGAAAGCAAAACGAGTATAATGGAATGTAGTCGAATTAAGTCGGGTGATGCTGAGGGAATTAGATTAAGAAATAAAAGTGGACGATAAATAGTTTAGACAAGAAGAGAATAGAAGCTTTCTAAAAGTGGCGCTGCAGAAGAATGCTGAAGATTAGATGGGTAGATCACATAACTAATGAGGAGGTATTGAATAGAATTGGGGAGGAGTTTGTGACACAACTTGACTATAAAAAGGGATCGGTTGCTAGAACATGTTTTGAGGCATCAAGGGATCACCAATTTAGTACTGGAGGGCAGGGTGGAGGGTAAAAATCGTAGAGGGAGACCAAGAGATGAATACACTAAGCAGATTCAGAAGGATGTAGGCTGCAGTAGGTACTGGGAGATGAAAAAACATGCACAGGATAGAGTAGCGCGGAGAGCTGCATCAAACCAGTCTCTGGACTGAAGACCACAACAACAACAACATACAAAATAGGTATTACAACATGACCGAGGTAACTGATCTAATGCCAGCACTCTCATGAGTGATGTCACCAGTGACATCTTCACTCCTATTTGTGACATTGTCAAGCAATACCCATTTCACCTCCCCAATCCCTCCCCTCTCCTCCAGTGCTCCACTCCACCTCCCATCCCCTTCCTCACCCCCTTTAAACTAACCATTCACAGCTTAGTATTAAAAACTAAGGTGCCGACCAAAAATTCAAGACGGCAGACGTAACACAATTGTGTAAGCAGGAAATACACTGAAGCTCCAAAGACAGTGATATAGGTATGCTTATTCAAATAGAGAGATACGTAAATAGGCTGAAAAAGCGCTGCATTCGACAACGCCGTTATGAAGGGCTTATTTCAATAGTGGTACAAGTCCATTACCTCCACTTTTCTGTCAATAATGGTTCTGAAATTAATGATCCAAACAAACAGAAAGAAAGGTTCATCTCTAGCAAGAAGCCATATGCTTGAATACTTCTCCTATCTCAACTGCAGATTTTTCAGCGCCCATTTAACTTCAGGACTCTGTATCTCACAATGAACAAAAATGGACTTGTACCACTATTGAAGTAAGCCCTTCATATAAGACAACAACAGTCTGGCACAATTGTTGTTGGAACGGTTACTGCGGCTACAATTACAGGTTATCAAGATTTAAGTGCGTTTGAACGTGGTGTTATAGTCGGTGCAATAGCAATGGGACACAGCATCTCCGAGGTAGCGACGAAGTGAGGAATTTCCCATACGAGCATTTCACGAGTGTACCGTGAACATCAGCAATCCGGTAGAACATCATATCTCCGACATCGCTGTGGCCAGAATACGATCCTGCAAGAATGGGGTCAACAAAGACTGAAAAGTATCGTTCAACGTGACAGAAGTGCAACAATTCCGCAAATTTCTGCAGAGTTCAATGCTGGGCCATCAAAGAGTGTCAGCGTGCGAACCATTCAACTAAACATCATCGATATGGGCTTTCGGAGCCGAATGTCCACTCATGTACTATTGATGACTGCATGACTCAGGGCTTTAAGTTTTGCCTGGGCATGTCAACACTGACAATGGACTGTTGATGACTGGAAACATGTTGCCTCTTCGGAGGAGTCTCGTTTCAAATTGTATCGAGCGGATGGATTTGTACGGGTATGGAGACAATCTCATGAATCCATGGATACTGCCTGTTGGCAGGGGATTGTTCAAGCTGATGGAAGTCATATAATTAGTGTGGGGCATGTGCAGCTGGAAACCTGTAAACCTAAGGTGTAGTACAGAAACGTCGACGATGCCTTCGTTTTGTGTTGCCACGGTGAGGAACAACTCGGTGAATTCCTAAGACACTTAAACAGCCTCCATGCCAACATAAAATTTACGATGGAAGTAGAAAAGGACAAACAGCTACCCTTTCTGTTCACAAGCGATGGTGAAAACCTGGAACACAGCATATATCTAAAACCGGCACATACGGGCCGATACTTGCACAAACCGTCAAATCACTACCCGAGCCAGAAAAGAGGAACGACCCTTCCATGGACGCAATTTTTGCAGCAACTCAACGAAAAATTTTTTTGTCATGCTATTAGAATTGTGATCAACTGATTATATTCGTTTTTTGCTAATTTTATTTTTGTGATTTAGGACCAAAAACTATGGTGATACATATATCACCACGACACCTTTGTAAGGTATTAAAACTATGATGGTAAATGGGTTTCCCACTTCCGTTTTGTGGGCTGTTATGTGCAATGAACAGCGTTTCCTGTTTTTTTATTTTATATTTTTTCTTTTTTTAAAAAGTAATTGTTATTAAACTTTACTTACCATAATGTGAAAACTTTATCACGCAACAAAGGTACGAGTTGATACAGGTTGCAATACTGTATATTGCAGAAGCGAAGCAATGGGTTCCGACAGCAGTAGTGATCCGACGATAAACAGAAACTGATTGTTGTTGTAGTTTTCAGGCACCTGGTGCAGTGACCTACCACAAGATATCAGGCATAGACAGAGCTGGCGAAGTGACTCATCGGAAAAAGAAATGTTGGGCACGAGCTTACTGCCATCATCCAGACTGGCGGACAGAATCAGCCGTATATTGCGCGAACGCGACGTACAGGTTATTGATAAACCGACAGGGAAGATTTAAGATTGTCTCAGGTCGGAAAAGGAGAAAAGGGACCCACATATTTGTCGGGATATACCGCATACCATGCTCATGCACTTTATGCTGGAATCACTGGACGATCAGTCAATGCCAGTATCACAGGACATAAGCGGCAATGCATGTTGGGGTATGTGGAGAAATCAACCGTGGCAAACAGAGCACGCGGTGTGTGAGGGCGATCTCCTACTAAAATTCGCCGGCACGGAAGTTCTGATTGTAGAGAAGAGCTACCGCACCCGGTTGTTCAGAGAAGCTACAGAAATTACAAACATAAGAATACCTTCAACAAGGAAGAAGGAAGCCTCAAGGTGGACTGATCCTGCATTCCTGTGTTGCAGCGAGCGTCCGTTGTAGGTAGCAAGAGGAGAACCGCACCAGAAATGACCAAGGAAAAGCCCTTGGGCGTTGGAGCACCAGGTACATACAATCTGTGGCCGCGATGTTGACTCCAGTCCACCGCCAGCAATTGAGGATGAAGTTCTTGATAATGCCAGCTACTCGTGGTGGCGAAACATTCAGAAAAACCACCAAACAAACGTCGGCCGAAGAGCCAGAGACAGAAGCCAATATGCAGTTTGTAAGCAGGTAGATTGTTGAAAAATGTATTTGAAAAAAAGTATTTATAAAATTATTTACAAGAATATTTATTAAAAAATTATATATACGAAAACCTACTGTTTTCACAGTCACAGGTTTTCACAAACCATTTCTAATGGACCAGATCGGATTAGATGCTAAGCAATGTTGTCCAAGTCTCACTGCCATAAAGTATTGATAGTACTGTCAGTGCTCTGTACATATTTATCAGGGTTTGTTCCTTTATCTTTCATTCGCTGTTGTGTATATGGTCCCATTAACATATTTGAATCTTTCGATTTTTTCGGTATGTCTTTTTCGTTTGTATAGGAGATACTATTTTTCCAAGAAGCAGAATTCATTCATTCTCTCTATGTGGTCGTCGTTTATTTCAATTTTTCTTGAGACGTGATCTTGACCATTAAATGCCATGATTTTTGCCTTTTAGGTCGAGATTGTTACGTTTTAGCTCTTGGCAGTATTACTTAATTTTTTTAAAAATCTTTTGTAAAGATGTCCTCGCTGTCAGCTATAAGAAGCTAGTCATCAGTACAGATTGTTGTTATTAGATAATGTCTTCGTTAAAAGTTATGGGTGTAAAACCGTATTTATTTTGGCATTTATCTCAACACATCCTCAGCATTCATATTAAAAAGTATTGGTAGGAAACTGCATCCTTCCCATTAGCCTAAATTTGTCGTTACTTTAACGTTCTCCTTTCTGGCAATGGCACTTTTACAGTCTTCGTGCATCTGCTGAATTACTGTCTGTACGTGCTATGGTGCGCATTTCCCGTCTAATATTTCCCACAACATTCTCTTGTCTAGATTATCAAAGGTTTTCACGCAGTCAACAAATAGCAGATGCGTTTATCGATTAAATTCCACATAATTTTCAATTATTTGTCTGTTGGCAGACGTATTATCTGTAGAGTAGTACTTGAATAAAGATAATTCCTGAACCATAGCTTGCTCCTCGAACAATATATTTTCTAAAATTACTGCAAATCCTTGTGTTATTCTTTTAGAAAATATTTTATATCTAGTACTGAATAAAGAGATGCCCCAATAATTCTGTCAGTGTTACATGAGAGGAAATGCATAATTCTTTTTTTTAAATGTTTTGCTTCAGGTTCGTGCCTATACGACAATTTTAATAGTGAAAATAGGAAAAGACAGTGTTTGTTTTGGAAACTCAGAATATACAGTAGTTTGAATTCGTACCTTGGTACGAAGTTACATGAGCTGAAGACTTCTCATGCTCCACCAGTTTACATGCTGCATCACTGGCGAGTCCGCTTCCACCTTGATTAACATTTCCAGTGTCTTGCCCCTCCAATACTGTGAGGGATTGCTCGACGAAACTGTTCCATTGTATAATTTCAAGCTCACCAGGCAATCGCTTATCGGTTCCTCTAAGGCTAACTTGTCCCCTACTTGGCCGTTTTTGCAAGTAGAGATATAAAAGAACATTGAGCCAGTCGATGTCTGACATGGCTGCAATTGCTCTAGTGCGTCTTGTTGTTTTCTTAATTCGACTGGCAATAAATCCTTCAGTTCGAAACCTACAGCGGCACCGTCTTGATGAGTAGATACAGTCGTGTATGAGGTGGATGTGGTCCCCATCATGTTTCCACATGATAATCTGGCCAGGGTAGGTTTGTGCAATGATATTAATTCGTCTACAGAATTCATCAACTTCGTCCTCTCCTCTGAGGACATTAACGTCAGTGTAATACCATCTTTCAGAGATCTCAGATATTAGGAGAAGCTCTGGAAACCAAAGGACGAGACTAATGAAGAACTTTCGAATTGAGTCAAATAGTTCAAAATGGTAACGATGTATTCGCCTAAGAGTCCATCTCCCTGAGCCAGCATGCAATTCAATCTCGTCATTAAGTATATCATTGTCTTCAAGGACGGTGTTGGTATTTATGCTTCCAACAGAGTGAAGATCGTCTGGACGGCTTCCAACGGATTCTCCATTACAAATCTGCAAACAACAAATCATCTATATCAGCGTCGTCTTCCTCTGAATCCGATACACTGCTTAACGAGCCACCACAACGTACACTTCTGAACAAAGGAGTATTTGCACAAAACATGCACCAAAGACTATATTGTTTTACATGTGGTGGACAAGTTACCCCATATGAAAATGATGGTGTCTTAGTTACCATATTAATTTTCATTTCAATAAGAAGTGCTTGCAGTAGCACGTTTTGCCATTAATCGGATAATTTACATAAACAGTTTTCACAAACAGTATATACAAAATGCTTGTAAGTTACTTCATAAAAAAATACTTTGATTTTGAATCTACTTTGCTAGGATGTACAAATGTCAAAAGAAGACACTGTGATTAAACCAAGTGTTTCCCATAGAACTGGAATTCCTGCTCTTATTTTTCCACAAGCTTCTAATGCATCATTTAGGATCTCACAAATCATTGGAACATTCTCACTTTTATTAAATATATAACATTCTGGCAACCTATAGGAATTTAACATGAAATTAAGTTTCGAAACACGAAATTCCAACAGAATATCTTCCTGTATAGTTTGTATTACATCTAATTGAAAAACATCCAACGCATTTTGCAGTCTTCCACAAACAGCAATTCGTGCAAGTTTGTACAAAGTTTCCATTGCAATAGAAGTGTACTTACTATTTCTGGCAACTCGTTAGCGACAATAGAAGTTCTCGGAGTCGATTCAGAGGACATGATGTACAGACGACAATATCATGCCCCTTATATACTGGAGTGGTTGCTAACCAACTGCAGTTATCAATACTCACATCTCTATCACTCCAAAACGAAAACTTTTACACGTGCCAACCTATTGCTGGCGTGGGTGCTTGCTCAGATAATTGTCCTAAAAGGACAAATTATCTCAGCGGGACAGGGACCGCCACCATGCTGACCCCGGGGGCCCCAGTGGGTAAGTGACCTTGAACGCTCGAAACATGAAGACGAGTCGTCATGTCTTCGTTTCATGGTAACTAAGACACCATCATTTTCATATGGGGTAATTTGTCCACCACATGTAAAACAATATAGCTTTTTCGTGTCAGTAATGACGGTACAAGAATAAGGAGGATATAACACTCAGTCACCGAGGGGTGAAAATCTCCGACCCGGCCGGGAAGAGTCGCATACTTGATGAATTAGATGTTTATGTTGGTGCTTCCCGGTGTCTTCCCGATTTACGTTTCACGTAGCACATTCTCAAATTCCGTCATTTCTGTTTTGTACACACATACATATTCCTTCCCTTCAGGTGCTACAATCTCTTCTTGTATTTTTCCATTTGCTTCATATTATTTTTCCAAAATTTCTTATGGTAATCTGGCCATTGAGACTTTCTTTTAACTTTGGTGTTCATATCTTTTGTACCTGTATTTAAGTTCTTCATTATTTTAGTACTGCACTTCGAAAGTACGAGGAGCTTTAAACAAGACATACAACACACTCTCTTCCTTAGCTAATTTCGGTTGAAAAGCCGAAGAATTGATAGTGGAAGACCCCTACAGTTTCATGAAGTTCCGTCAGCTCCCGACGCTATATATATGCTTCAAAATGGCCTCTGAAACGAAGATACATTCAAAGCAGAGAGCTGTCATTGAGTTTCTTTTCGTGGTAAGACATGACATCACAGATATTCATAGGGGCCTGTAGAATGTCTGTGTAGACTAAAACACGGTGAGTCGTTGGGCGAGACGTCTGTAATCATCGCAACAAAACTGCACAAACGAGTCCGATCTCCCGAGTGCACGCCGGCCGCTCACAGCTGTGACGCCTACAATGTTGGAAGGTGCGGACACTCTCATTCGAGGTGCTCGATGGATCACAAACAAACACTTCGCTGCACAACCGGACGTCTCTGTTGGTAGTGCTAATACAGTCGTCCAACACATGTTGTAATCGAAGGTGTGGTATCATGCGGGCATACAGGCCCTCCATGTAAGGTGGCATGAAGCAGTCGCATTGAATGGAGATCATACTGAATAATAGGTTTTTGTAGCCAAAAGAGCCGAAATTAATATGGTGCATTGAAATCCTGAATAAAGCCAACTTCGTTTAGAGAAAAAAATGTGTTTCATTACTTATTGAACTCTCTTCATACAATTACAGATCTCGTTCCAAGCTAACTAAGACCATTGCGCGACAAGTGTGGTACATTGTTAGAAGGGAGTACATGTACTGAATTTCCTGCTGACACAGTTCTGCTTCGGCACGGATAACTGGAGCATCGCAGTGTCGGTGTGAAATGCTGTGGCGCCTGGAAACGGACTAGAGAGTTGAAGTACGCAAGACAGTATGATACTTGAGGCCAAAGCGTCTAAATTACACACTGAATCACCGTGAAATTGTGGCGGTACATAGACCAACTGCAATATTGCGACCATCCATAATGTATAGTGTCAGCAATTTGATAAAGGCCGCACAGGCTTGGATGATGCTGATCGCGAAGGAAGGCCATCGACTAGACCGTAGATGACATTTTCCAGGAAATCTAGGAACTGATTCCCAGTAATCACAGATTTTTCAACGGGGAGAACGTTTACACAGCAGTTCTAGAATGGCTCCGTGATCCAGGACCGAATTTCTATCGTCAAGGAATTCAAGTATTGGTACAACTTTGCGACCATTATTTACGAGTACAGAGACGTAGTGACTATGGTGAAAAACAGTCATGTATCTTCATCACTGTGAAAAGTAAAGCAGCATTCAATAAAAGTTACTTGGCCTGTCATGCTAATGCGTATCATACTTTTTGAAATCTCCTCGTCTACGCAGATTCTTCTCATCCATGAACATTATTTGCTATTTATGAAATGAAGAGACCAAACTCTCCTGTTTTAATTGATCTCCAAAGTCGGTTCACTTCTGTCGTTAGTCACTTGTATTCATTTTTTTCCATCTGTTGCCTTGTTTTGTAGCCCTTTTAGGTATATGCTTTGACGCTGAGTCGCGTGGTCGCAACTCCGCTGGAAGCTAGCCTTCCCTTTAAATCCGCGGATTGCACGGGATAGCCTACGAGGCAGGCGCTAGCAAGTGGTTCGCCTGCAACACTATGTGATCATACGTATTTCATATTAGGTGCATTACCAAGTACTCCATATCAGCGCCCTCAGTAGTCATTAGACATCGTGAGAGAGCATAATGGGGCGCTCCGCGGAACTCACGGACTTAGAACGTGTCAGGTGATTGGGTGTCACTTGCGTCATACATCTGCAGGCGAGATTTCCACACTCTTAAACATCCCTTGGTCCTCTGTTTCCGATGTGATAGTGAAGTGGAAACATGAAGGATTACGTACAGCACAAAAGTGTACAGGCCGACCTCGTCTCTTGACTGACAGAGACGGCGGACATTTGGCGAGGGCCATAATCTGCAGTACTCAGACATCTATCCAGACCATCACACAGGAATTTCAGATTGCATCAGGATCCACTGCAAGTACTATGACAGTCAAATGGGAGGTAAGAAAATTTGGATTTCATGGTCTAGTGGATGTTCATAAACTGGTAAATACCAAACGACGCCTCATTTCGTGTAAGGAGCGTAAACATTGGACGATTAGGCAGTGGAGTGGAGTGACGAATCACGGTACACAATGTGGCGATCCGATGGCAGGGTGTGGGTATGGCGAATGCTCGGTGAAAATCATCTGCTAGCGTGTGTAGTGCCAATAGTAAAATTCGTAGGCGGCGGTGTTATGGTGTGGTCGTGTTTTTCATGGAGGAGGCTTGCACGCCTTGTTGTTTTGCATGGCACTACCACAGCACAGGCCTACATTGATGTTTTAAGCACCTTCTTGCTTCCCACTGTTGAAGAGCAATTCGAGGATGGCGATTGCATCTTTCAACACGATCGAGCACCTGTTGATAATGCACGGCCTGTGGCGGAGTGGTTACACGACGACAACATCCCTGTAATGGACTGACCTGTACGGAGACCTGTCCTGAATCCTATAGAACACCTTTGAGATGTTTTGGAACGCCGACTTCGTGCCAGGCCTCAACGACCGACACCGATACCTCTCCTCAGCGCAGAACCCCGTGAAGAATGGGCTGCCATTCCCGAAGAAAACTTCGAGCACCCGATTGAACGTATGTCTGCGAGAATGGAAGGTGTCATGAAAGCTAAGGGTGAGCCAACACCATATTGAAGTACAGTATTACCGATGGAGGACGCCATAAACCTGTAAGTCATTTTCAGCCAGGTTCCGGATACTTTTGACCACTTAGTGTAGGAACCATATTGCACGTTAGAATTCACATGGATCTAATTGTGTACAGTTTCATATGACTGCCCAAATCGCGATGAAGCCGCGGCCCATTGCTTATTGGAGTGTTGAGCTGCATTGGGCTCAGCAATTGTGTCGCAGCTCATCTGCTGAGGAGCATCGACCTGTTCGACGAAGGAATCGCCACGATCACCGACGACGAGTCTGGCGTGAAATCCGTATACCAGCGACACTGCAAGACCTCGCGACGGAGCAATGGCAACGCCGAGAAGAAGATAGTCGTATTCATCGATCTGAAGTTAAGTCACTAAATGAGACACGGGCTCACCCTAGGACTATCTGTACAAAGACACATGAAAGTTGCGTAATGACTTACTGAAGAAATCGGCGTTTGGGGCATATGTAGTTATCTGTATTTCAGTAGTTATAATAACTATATGTATGTGTACCTGATACTGTTTGGTGGGAATATCGCCCCTGTTCAAACAGACTTACCAGCGGCACCTCGTAAGCTGTTGTCTACAAACAGTAGTGCTAGTAGCCACACCCATTGACGGCAAAGTGACGACACAACAATCTTGTTTGTGTGCCACGAGGCTATACAGACGAATGTAACGGACTTGGAGCAGTTAGAATAGTATGTGAAAATGATCAAAGACTCAGTGGTGTAGAACGCCACAGTATTGAGAAAATATAGCTTAGTACAATATATTAAATAAGTTGTACATCATTATAAAAATTTTATGCCTAACCTGCAGGAAACCAATTTTTTTCCAGTACGAAAAAGTAAATGAACAGTTATCTGTGTTGAACATATTTTCAGACGTGGCAACAACTTAAAATTACTATGCAAGTATTGCACATGTTGCAGTCTACCAGTAACTCGCAACACATACAATAAATCATATGACAGAAATTGGTCACTATGTTCCTGGATTCAACCAGACATCGTAAATTTAAATGAGAAAATTCTGAGAGTAACTGTCATGTGAGGATACGACAGATAGGGAAATGACAACAATACATGCTCCTGACGCCAATTTCACAAATGATCTAATTGTGGTAAATAACCCAACGTTAGAGGAGTATTTAAATGTAATTTAGGTACTTGAACTGAGACAGAAAGGACTCTAAGTAATACAGAAAACGAAGTCCATAAAACAGAATGTTAAGACTCCAGAAATCTCAAAGAGAGAGAAATTTGGCAGAAGCACAAAATTAAAAATCGATGTACAACAACGGTTGGATATACAGACAATACTACGCAAAGTAACGTAAAGTCATTTCCCAAACGTTTCATTACACATGATAGAGAAGTATGCCGTTACAAATTAAGGAAATTGTTTCCATTGTAGTCAAAAAGTCATTAGGCAAAAAGTAGGAAAATTAAGCATAATACATATAAGGAAGTAAATGAAAGGATATATGAAGAATTCGAAAGTAAGATACATAAAGTAGCATAGAGTAGTGTTTAGACAGTAGCTGTTGTCAAAAAATAAATGCGAATAGTGTACAATCCCAAGTAGATAAAAGTTCTAAAACAATAATAAATTTTACAATTTATTAATTTTTTTAATCGCATAAATTAAGAAAACTTAAGAATACGCTAACAAGGTATAATGATAAAAAGATCGCCCGCATCTCGTGGTCGTGCGCTAGCGTTCTCGCTTCCCACGCCCGGGTTCTCGGATTCGATTCCCGGCGGGGTCAGGGATTTTCTCTGCCTCGTGATGGCTGCGTGTTGTGTGATGTCCTTAGGTTAGATAGGTTTAAGTGGTTCTAAGTTCTAGGGGACTGATGACCTAAGAATTTAAGTCCCATAGTGCTCAGAGCGGTTTTTTTTAAATAAAAATATCAAAATAAACCTACACTACGCAGTTAATGCGAAGTATAAGATCATAATAGAAGCAACACTGGTTGTGACGGCTATAAGCATCATAAGACTCGACCTCTTTCGAAACCTCGGGCTTACAGTCCATTATTTAGCAAAATAAATAAAAGTGAATGATGAGAGAGATGAATGTGCAGAACCATGTACAAACTACAAAGAAATTTTTGTGAAACCACAGGGAGCGTAAAGGATTGTAAGGCGCGCATTACCTTCAAACCTAACGGAATACTTAAGTTTGGCAACGCTAGGCCATTACCTGAAGCAGTAAATGATAAAGTGGAACATAAATTACATCGAAGAACTCATGAGATACAAATTAATATCGCCCCGGACCTCCTTTTCCCAGGAGTAGTGCAGTAGTAGGACGTGGCGTGGGCTCAACATGCCTTTGGAAGTCCTCTGCAGAAATATGGAGCCACACTCCCTCTGCAGGCATCCATAATTGCGAAAGTGTTGCCCGCGCAGGATTTTGTGCACGAACTGACCTCTCGATTATATCCTATAAAATTTCGATGGTATTCATGTTGGGTGACCTATATTGCCAACTCATTGGCTCGTAATTGTCCAGAATGTTCTTTAAAATAATCGTGAACAATTGTGGCCGGTGACATGGTGCATTGTCATCCATAAAAATTCCTTCGTTGTTGGCTGCAGATGGTCTTGAGGTAGCCGGACAAACGATCGTTGCAGTTTGTCCAGAGGACCCACTCCATTCCATGTAAACGCAGCCCACATCGTTAAGGTGTCACCACCAGCTTGCACAGTGCCTTGTTGACAACTTGGGTCCATTGCTTCGTGGGGTCTGCGCCACACTCGAACCCTCCCATCAGCTCTTACCAACTGAGATCGGGATTCATCTGACCAGACCACGGTCTTCCAGTCGTCTAGGGTCCAACCGATACACTCACGAGCCTAGGAGAGGCTCTGCAGGCGATGTCATGCTGTTAGCAAAGGCACTTGCTTCGATCGTCTGCTTCCATAGTCCATTAATGTCAGACCTCGCCGCACTGTCCTCACGGATACGTTCGTCGTACTTCCCACATTGATTTCTGTGGTTACTGCGCGCGGTGTTGCTTCAGTGTTAGCACTGACAACTCAACGCAAACGCCGCTGCTCTCGGTCGTTAAGTGAAAGCCATCGGACACTGCGTTATCCGAGGTGAGAGGTAATTCCTGAAATTTGATATTCTCAGCACGCTCTTTCGCTGGAATCTCGGAATATTGAAGTACCTAACGATTTCCGAAATTGAATGTTCCATACGTCTAGCACCAACTACCATTCCGTGTTCAGAATCTGTTAATTCCCGTCGTGCAGCCATAATCACGGCCGAAATCTTTTCACGTGAATGGCCTGAGTACAAATGACAGGTCCGCCAATGCACCGCCCTTTTATACGTGGTGTGCGCGATATACCGCCATCCGTATATGTGCATGTTGCTGTCCTATAGCCTTTGTCACCTCAGTGTAAATAGTTCGGAATGGATGGGCGTAACTGAATCTGCTACGAACAGTCAGCAGGCCACACACTTACTAATTTCAGAGAAACAGAATGAGTCGACAATGCCCAGGCTATAACTGATGTATACCCAATCCCAAGAGCGAAAGAGAGAATGTCATTCTCAGTGGAGAGAAGTCTCCGAAGAAAGAGTCATTTCAGGTGTGCCGCAGGGGAGTGTCATAGGACCGTTTCTATTCACTATATATATATATATATATATATATATATATATATATATATATATATATATAACATCGGAAGTTCACTGAGGCTTTTTGCGGTTTATGCTGTAGTATATCAAGGGTTGTAACAATGGAAAAGTGTACTGAAATGCAGGAGGATGTGTAACGAATTGGCGCACGGTGCAGGGAATGGCAATTGCAAAACAATGTAGACAAGTGTAATGTGCTGCGAATACATAGAAAGAAAGATCCTTCATCATTTAACTACAATATAGCAGGTCAGCAACTGGAAGCAGTTACTTCCATAAATTATCAGGGAGTAGGCATTAGGAGTGATTTAAAATGGAATGACCATATAAAACTAATCGTCGGTAAAATAGATGCCAGACTGAGAGTCATTGGAAGAATCCCAAGGAAATGCAGTCCGAAAACAAAGGAAGTAGGTTACAGTACACTTGTTCGCCCACTGCTTGAATACTGCTCACCGGTGTGGGATCCGTACCAGATAGTATCGATAGAAGAGATAGAGAAGATGGAGAAGATCCAGCGGAGAACAGCGCGCTTCGTTACAGGATCATTTAGTAATTGCGAAAGCGTTACGGAGATGACAGATAAACTCCAGTGGAAGACCCTGCAAGAGAGACGCTCAGTAGCTCGGTACGGGCTTTTGTTAAAGTTTCGAGAACATACCTTCACCGAGGAGTCAAGCAGTATATTGCTCCCTTCTACATATATCTCGAGAAGAGACCATGAGGATAAAATCAGAGAGATTAGAGCCCACACAGAGTCATAACGACAATCCTTCTTTCCACGAACAATACGAGACTGGAACAGAAGGGAGAACCGATAGAGGTAGACAAGGTACCCTACGCCACACACCGTCAGGTGGCTTGCGGAGTATGGATGTAGATGTAGATGTAGATAGAGGAAGATGCTATTTAAAAGACGCTGATCTTCAGCTGCAACTCGACGGACTGTATACTGTATAAGGGATTACCTTCCGGAATACACCAGATATACCGAGTGAAATTAATCAGAAAAGAATCCAGTAACATAAAATTATATATATGCCATAATAGTATCATGAAGTACTATAAAAGAACACTTAATAACTTAGAGAAATTATGTAAAGGACTACCAAAAGCAGGACTTTGTGTTAATAACGAAGAAAGTTCCGTTTTTCAAGGAGGGATAGCCTATCTATGGGAAGTACTATTAGGAGAGGGTACACGTCCTACAGCAAAACACTTGCAAAGCTTCCAGTACTGAAAACTGTGAAAATCTTGTCGGTGACCTTAGGTCAAATTGTATATTATAGAAAATTCATTCCTGTGCCAATCACAATAGCCAAACGCTACACAAACTGCTAAGAAACGAGAAAAATGGAATTGGACGAAGGCTTGTCGGATGGCTTTTGATAAACTCAAAAGGGCTCAGTTGGATTCTAAATAATTTGTAACATACAACCCTAAGAAGCAGTTAATACGAGGCCATGCTGCAAAGTAATGTCTTCGATTTACAATATGAAAAATCTCAAACCTTTTTAAATAATATAAACTTTCTTAACATTCTACAACTTCATTCTTCCTGTCTACGTATTTTTTTCTCAAACATAGTCACACAGGCGACGAACACATTTCTGCCAATGGGAGATCAGTTTGTAGATACCGTCGCTGTAGAAGCTTGACTTTGTTGACGGAGCCACAACCTCACCTCTGCTTGCACCGCCTCATCACTATGAAAGTGCAGTCCTCGAAGGTGTTCTTTGAGTTTTGATACAAATGAAAACCGGATGTGGCCAAATCGGCACTGTGTGGAGAATGATCGATGATAGTGAACCTAAGTCGTCGGGTTGTTGCAGATGTGGTAGCACACAATGTGGCGTGGCCCAATATTGTCATGCTGAAGGAGAGGGTGCTTCACGTGTGGACTAACTTTTCGAATTCGAAACTGGATTACAGCACGCTGTCTCTCACACACCGGCATAACTACATTACACACCGCCATGTTACAGGCTGCATTTCGGATCCCTCTAAGACAGAGGCTTGGAAATATGTAGACATGAAGAATAAATATGTTAGAAGTTAATAACGCTTTTTTCATTTAAAATGTTTTATCGGCTTTCACATAAAAATTCGGAGGCGTTACTTTTCAGCATGCCCAAGTAATTGCAGCCGATGCTTCCGATATAGGACTTGGTTCAGTGAAGACACATCCAAATCTACATCTGCATCTACATACATACTCCGCAATCCACCATACGGTGCCTGGCGGAGGTACCTTGTACCACAACTAGCATCTTCTCTCCCTGTTCCACTCCCAAACAGAACGGGGGAAAAATGACTGCCTATATGCCTCTGTACGGGCGCTAATCTCTCTTATCTTATCTTTGTGGTCTATCCGCAAAATATAAGTTGTACTGCAGTCAGCCTCAAATGCTGGTTCTCTAAATTTCCTCAGTAGCGATTCACGAAAAGAACGCCTCCTTTCCTCCAGAGACTCCCACCCGAGTTCCTAAAGCATTTCCGTAACACTCGCGTGATGATCAGAAAATCCAGTAAGAAATCTAGCAGCGCGCCTCTGAATTGCTTCTATGTCCTCCCTCAATCCGACCTGATAGGGATCCCAAACGCTCGAGCAGTACTCAAGAATAGGTCGTATTAGTGTTTTATAAGCGGTCTCCTTTACAGATGAACCACATCTTCCCAAAATTCTACCAATGAACCTAAGACGATTATCCGCCTTCCCCACAACTGCCATTACATGCTTGTCCCACTTCATATCGCTCTGCAATGTTACGCCCAAATATTTAATCGACGTGACTGTGTCAAGCGCTACGCTACTAATGGAGTATTCAAACATACAGAATTCTTTTCGCTGTTCATTTGCATTAATTTACATTTATCTATATTTAGAGTTAGCTGCCATTCTTTACACCAATCACAAATCCTGTCCAAGTCATCTTGCATCCTCCTACAGTCACTTAACGACGACACCTTCCCGTACACCACAGCATCATCAGCAAACAGCCGCACGTTGCTATCCACCCTATCCAAAAGATCATTTATATAGATAGAAAACAACATCGGACCTACCACACTTCCCTGGGGCACTCCAGATGACACGCTCACCTCCGATGAACACTCACCATCCAGCACAACGTACTGGGTTCTATTACTTAAGTAGTCTGCAGTGGGGCACAGAGTCAAACGCTTTCCGGAAGTCAAGGAATATGGCATCCGTCTGATAAACCTCATCTATGGTTCAGTTGTCGAATTACTTGTCTTACTGGCATAATCTTCTGTTAATATCCGGCCGATGTGGCCAAGCGGTTCTAGACGCTTCAGTCCGGAACCGCGCTGGTGCTACGGTCGCAGCACATTACACTTGTCTACATTGAGATTCAATTGCCATTCCCTGCACCATGCTTCAATTCGCTGCAGATTCTCCTTCATTTCAGTACAGTTTTCCGTTGTTACAACCTCTCGATATACCACACCATCATCCGCAAAAAGCCTCAGTGAACTTCCGATGTCATCCACAAGGTCATTTATGTATATTGTGAATAGCAACGGTCCTACGACACTCCCCTGCGGCACACGTGAAATCACTCTTACTTTGGAAGACTTCTCTCCATTGAGAATGACATGTTGCGTTCTGTTATCTAGGAACTCTTCAATCCAATCACACAATTGGTCTGATAGTCCATACTTTGTTCATTACACGACTGTGGGGAACTGTATCGAACGCCTTGCGGATGTCAAGAAACACGGCATCTACCTGGGAACCCGTGTCTATGGCCCTCTGAGTGTCATGGATGAATAGCGCGAGCTGGGTTACACACGATCGTCTTTTTCGAAACCCATGGTGATTCCTACAGAGTAGATTTGTAGTCTCCCGAAAAGTCATTATACTCGAACATAATACGTGTTCCAAAATTCTACAACTGATCGACGTTAGAGATATAGGTCTATAGTTCTGCACATCTGTTCGACGTCCCTTCTTGAAAACGGGGATGACCTGTGCCCTTTTCCAATCCTTTGGAACGCTACGCTCTTCTAGAGACCTACGGTACCCTGCTCAAGATGGGGACAAGTTCCTTCGCGTACTCTGTGTAAAATCGAACTGGTATCCCAACAGGTCCAGCGGCTTTTCCTCTTTTGAGCGATTTTAATTGTTTCTCTATCCCTCTGTCGTCAATTTCGATATCTACCATTTTGTCATCTGTGCGACAATCTAGAGAAGGAACTACAGTGCAGTCTTCCTCTGTGAAACAGCTTTGGAAAAAGACATTTAGTATTTCGGCATTTAGTCTGTCATCCTCTGTTTCAGTACCATTTTGGTTTCAGAGTGTCAGGACATTTTGTTTTCTTCCACCTACCGCTTTGACATATGATCAAAATTTCTGAGGATTTTCTGCCAAGTCATTACAAATAACTTTACTTTCGAATTCATTGAAAGCCTCTCGCATAGCCCTCCTTGTGCTGCATTTTGCTTCGCGTAATTTTTGTTTGTCTGCAAGGCTTTGGCTATGCTTATGTTTGCTGTGAAGTTCCCTTTGCTTCCGCAGCAGTGTTCTAACTCGGTTGTTGTACTACGGTGGCTCTTTTCCACCTCTTACGATCTTGCTTGGCACATACTCATCTAACACATATTGTACGATGGTTTTGAACTTTGTCCACAGATCCTCAACTCTATCTGTAATTGAGACAAAACTTTTGTGTTGAGCCATCAGGTACTCTGAAATCTGCTTTTTGTCACTTTTGCTAAACAGAAAAATCTTCCTACCTTTTTTAATATTTCTATTTACGGCTGAAATCATCGATACAGTAACCGCTTTATAATCGCTGATTCCCTGTTCTGCATTAACTGTTTGAAATGGTTCGGGTCTGTTTGTCACCAGAAGGTCTAATATGTTATCGCCACGAGTAGGTTCTCTGTTTAACTGCTCAAGGTAGTTTTCAGATAAAGCACTTAAAAAAATTTCACTGGATTCTTTGTCCCTGCCACCCGTTATGAACGTTTGAGTCTCCCAGTCTATATCCGGCAAATTAAAATCTCCACCCAGAACTGTAACATGGTGGGGAAATCTACTCGAAATATTTTCCAATTTATCCTTCAGGTGTTCAGCCACAACAGCTGCTGAGCCAGGGGGCCTATAAAGACATCCTATTACAATGTCTGAGACTGCTTTAACCGTGACCTTCGCCCAAATTATTTCACATTTCGGATCTTCGTCAATTTTCTTCGACACTATTGCACTTCTTATCGCTATAAACACGCCACCCCCTTCACTGTCCAGCCTGTCTATGCGGTATACATTCCAATCTGAGTTTAGAATTTCATTACTGTTCACATCTGGTTTCAGCCAACTTTCTGTCCCTAGTACTCTGTGGGCATTGTGACCGTTTATTAATGAGAGCATTTCTGGGACCTTTCTATAGACGCTCCTGCAGTTTACTATTAGCAGATTAATATTGTTATTCCCTGTTGCATTTTGCCAACTCCTACCTTGCCGCGTCTCAGGAGGCGTCTTGTCGGGCCTAGGGAGGGAATTCTCTAACCTAAAAAACCCACATCTGCACTCCACACGTACTCCGCTACCCTTGTAGCCGCTTCCTGCGTGTAGTGCACGCCTGACCTATTCAGGGGGACCCTACATTTCTCCACCCGATGGCTCTGTATTGAAGGGCATCCAATTTGGCGAGAAAAATCTTAGGACCATTGTGATACAGTCTACATCAATGGTGCAGTCTAGACCGAATAATCTGTTGCTATATGGGCAGTAGAATACTTTGATGCACTCCCCATCACACCGGTGAGTGACCGAATTACAGTGTGCCCTCCTTCGCATTTATTAACAGTAGATTGTTTGTGAGGCCGTGAGTCAACTATCATTACGAGTATTTTAGCATGAGATTTATCTGAAAAGTATAGTTTCCACACGTGTCGTCACTGTCAGTGCGAGCAGTGACTGATTTGTAAACAGGTACGGTCATCGATTTCTCAATTGAAATACCCAGCCCGTTGGTAGACAGGAACTCGTCGAAGTGTTCTGCGATAGTGAGTAATTCCGGTTTGGCCTGAATATATGAGTCTGCAATTGAATAAACACATACATCGTCTGCATATTGTAATATTTTTCTGAGGAGAGTGATTGTTCGTTCTAAATTATGAGCATAAAGAGTATGCAAGAGAGGACTTAAATTGCTCGCCGGGGCTATCCCTGCGAGACGACAAAATGTCCAAGTATTTTTTCCTTTTAATCGGACGTAAACTGTTCTTTTTACTGAGCAGGGTACTGATACCAGTTATTACGCTCGTATGAATTCCATATTCAGTAGGCTTTTTCAAGAGAATCGGTATCAGAAGATGATGAGCCCCCTGAACAGCGAAGACAATTTCTTTTAAAAAAGTGAATTCAGATTATTCATAGGCCCTTTGTCATTTCCGAATCCGTGTTGTCTCCGAGGCGTCAAGTTATTATTTTCAAGCCACCATGCCGTTCTCCTTTTCACCATTCACTCCATTTTTTTTTTTTTACACAAGACGACAACGTGATCGGTCTTATAGTTAGAGGCGATTTTTGGATCTTTCACACTTTTCAGAACTGGAATTATATCTTGCACCTTCCCCATTCGCATTAGGTTCTTTGTCATAGACTATTGGTTATAATAAACAAGAGCAAGTATTTCGGTTCCATGGAGAAATTCACAAGCACAGAAAAATAAATGAAATCAGTACCAGGAAAGCTGAAACTAGATGATTTGATAGTATCATTCAGTTCATATTTAGGGAAGGGACGAAACAGGATATGATGATAGCCACCTTGAACAGTAGAAGGAGGATTTTTGAATGGGACCGTGGGTGAAGCGAGTGTATCGATAAATTTCTTTATCCTTTCGGTTGTAGAAGAAAGAGTCGAGGTTAGTCGGCTGCTTCTAGAACCTTCCATTGTACATCAAAATCTTGTCATACTGGTTACTTTTTTTAATCCAATTTTTCTTTTTTTTCAGATATTTGTTAACATGTGTATTTAATTTTCTCACTTCCAAAAATCTATCCAAGGAATAATCCCGGTGACATGTTTTGAGAGCAAGTCTGGGTTTCGCATTTTCTTTACAGCATTCGGGATCCAAGCAAGAAGTAAAATGGTACTTCGTAATAGTAAACGATGATTCTCTTTGAAGTACTAACATCCGCTGGTCATTTCACAGTGCTTATTAAAGTTTAGCATGTATCCTTTTTCTGTAAGCCTTGTCCCATAATTGCGAGTTTTCCTCGAATTGTTTCCATATATTCGTCTCAAATGGCTTCAGCAATTTTCCACTTACTATCAGCGTAATAAATCGGTTAAGTATAAAAGTTTATGTTGATGTAGAACTCTACTGGAAGATGATCTGATTCCACTGAACCTGTTTTAACGTATCATAAGAAAGCTTACCAATCAGAGGTTTATCAGAACTTCTACTGAAAGGAGAATATACAGCAGAAGCAGGTCTATCGTTGACTATCACTAGGTTATTATCTTCGATAATATAGACTAAAGCTCTGCCTTTTCCGTCTCTCATGTCTTCTCCCCATGCTGCATGATGGGAATGCAGGTCTCCACCACTTACAATGGGAGGCCAAAGCTGTTTTAATAGTTGTCCCCAGTCAAGTACCAAAGTGCAAAGAGGTTTCTATCCTTAGTATGGTTCTGTCCGTTCCTTGTCATGTTGGTATAGGAAGCTGCCCCTCTAGTCACTTCCGTTTTGTATACAGAAGCACCCTTGGTAGGAGCGCAGGTCAGTCTGTCCGCGGCGAGCGTCTGAAGTGGTAAGATCTCCGGCTAAGCGCGTGTCTGCGAAGTCCGTAGCACAATGGATTTCTTAAGTTCAGCCTAACTGAAAATTTAATCACCTATATTTCAGGTTTAGCACTAAAATATCTAATGTTATCTTAAATTGCAACGCAGTGTAATTCGAGTGTGAAGTTCAGAATATATTCCGGTAGTTGCTTTGTCACTACTTTGTGAGTAAAGTGGAACCACGTGTTGATCAGTAACTCTAACAAAGATCATCAATCTTAAATGAGAATGTGCATGAGATTATAACGTCTCGTCTTGACAACATTTTTCAATATAGCGACTTTTCTTTATGTTTAACTCACGTGGGATGTACTTTGTGAGACGAGTACCACGTGCTTATACAATTGTTTGATCCATCAGGTTAATAGTAAGACGATAGTAACCAGTTCGAGGTTTTTCTTTTGTAAATTGCTTTTCGATCTAATTTATTTTAATTATCAAAATTATTGTGGAGTTACACTATTTGTGTAAACCAAGTTGACCACGTGAAGCATGCGGTGTAATCATCAAAGTAGCCCTCAGCTATTCCTTTCGGGAAGATTTCACAGAGAATTAGTATGAATTTAGTATACCAGTGTGTGGTAATTACTTGATGGACAGGATTGCGCTACAAACGTAACTTCTTTGGGTGAAAATTGAATCGGTTGTTTGTGGTTAATTTCCTCTCGCATATGTTTCAACGTTCTTCGTGTGTTATTTTATGAATGCAGTGTTGTATGCCGTTTCCCAATCTTGGCTCCATATTTGATGTGTTCCGTAAGATTACAATCTCACATTTTCACAATCCTAAATAAGGCACCAGTTTAGTTATGAATCAAGTTTAATATGCTGAAATTTCAATGATCAATGTTAAAATAAATTTCCAAATATAAACTGATTTATTTCTTTTTATTTAAATTCTCTTTTATATATGTATATATCGCCGGTTGTCGTATGGCTATTAAAAGATTATAATAAATGTTAGTCTGGTTGGGAATTTGGTAAGCTAGACTAGATACCTGGTGAAACAGTTGCGCAGTAATGCAAGGTTAACTTCCCCAGACAGCTCACAGCTTTTAAACCTCTCTTATTGTCTATCAGCACCGCTTTCACAAAAAATTAATGCAACAATATTACACTACAATGCGTATTTTATACACTGAAACACCTGTACAGGTTTTCAGAACAGATTTTATTTGCATGGTGATTAGTTTGATTTCTTGTTTCTTAAAACGAGCAGGCATCTTTTTATGCAGCAACGATTTTTTTACAAATATAGCAACTCCACCTTTCCCTTACACATAGTCCTCTGTTATTATGAAATAATTTTTAAGGTGTCTGATCGAACCTAGGAAATTGATGCTGAGAAACACAAACTTGTTGACGATCGATTTACACTGAAAGTCGAGAGATCGTGCCTCTACTTTCTTTTTATTTTTTAAACCCCGTTTCGTCTTCTAGAAGTATCAGGTTCATTGAAACACAAAGATAATTTACTTCCCTTTCTAAGCAGCCATTAATAGCAAAACATTCCAAAGCACGTAAATGCTGCGGCTGTGTGTCCTTTTCAGAATTACTGCTGGTCAAGAGTTTCTTCTCGAGGCAGCCCACGACGGCCATCAGCCAAAGGTCCCCTAACGCTATTCAGCATCTGCGCAAGTGATCTCAACGCTTCACGCATTGCGTGTTAAGTGTACAGGACACTTTGCTGCATTCGCATTGACAAGCATAAAATTATTTATTATTGTGGTTTGAATTCCTGCCACAAATATCTTCTAGAAACTGAGCTAATTCCGTGGAGTAACAACAACGGTGCGACCATTGTTAAAGCTGCATATGGCGCGAGAAAAGTTGAAGTATGTAATCTATGACTGCCGAGAACTTTACCTGAAAACAATTGCTTGGTACATAAGTTCGTGTCGTTTTTGTCACCTGCGTTGCTACTATATTTGTGTTTATTAATTATATTTTTTTATTTGATCTTCTAGTATTTTACGTGGTGGATGAAGCTCGTAACATTTGGTATGTTTCAAGGAGGAGCGTTCGGATGTGAATTATTCGTCGTATTGAATGGATAAATTACATTGAAGAGCCAAAGAAACTGGTACACCTGCCTAATATCGTGTAGGGCCGCCACGAGCGCGCAGAAACGCCGTGAAATAGACTCGACTAATGTCTGAAGTAGTGCTGTAGGGAACTGACACCATGAATCCTGCAGGGCTGTCGATAAATCCGTAAGAGAACGAGGGGGATAAGATCTCTCCTGACCAGCACATTGCAAGACATCCTAGATATACTCAATAATGTTCGTGTCTGGGGAGTCTGGTGGCCTGCGCAAGTGTTTAAACTCATGAGACTGTTCCTGGAGTCACTTTGTAGCAATTCTGGACGTGTGGGAAGTCGCATTGTCCTGCTGAAATTGCCCAGGCCCGTCGGAATGCACAGTGGACATGAATGGTTGCAGGTGACCAAATACGATGCTGACGTATGTTTCACCTGTCAGATCTTATATCGACGTATCAGGGCTCCCATAACACTGATCACGCCCCACACCATTACAGAGCCTCCACCAGCTTGAACAGTCCTCTGCTGACAAGCAGGGTTCATGGATTCATGAGGTTGTCTCCATACCCGTACACGTCCATCCGCTCGATATAATTTGAAACGAGACTCGTCCGATCAGGCAACATGTTTCTAGTCATCGACAGTCCTATGTTGGTGTTGTCGGGCCCAGGCGAGGTGTAAAGCTTTGTGTCATACATTCATCAAGGGTACATGAATGAGCCTTCGGCTCCGAAAGCCCATATCGATTATGATTCGTTGAATCGGTTTGCACGCTTACACTTGTTTATTGCCCAGTACTGAAATCTGCAGCAATTTGCGGAAGGGTTGCACTTCTGTCATGTTGAACGATTCTCTTCAGTCATCGTTGGTCCCATTCTTGCAGGATATTTTTCCGGTCGTAGCGATGTTGGAGATTTTATGGTTTACCGGATTCCTGATATTAACGGTACACTCGTGAAATCGGCGTACGGGAAAATTCCCACTTCATCGCAACCTCGGAGATGCTGTGTCCCATCACTCGTGCGTCAGCTGTCACACCCATTCAATCTCACTTAAATCTTGACAGCCTGCCATTGTAGGAGCAGTAACCGATCAAACAACTGCGCCAGACCCTTGTTGTCTTATATAGGCGATGTCGACCGCAGCGCCGTATTCTGCCTGTTTACATATCTCTGTATTTGAATACGCATGCCTCGCAGTTATTTGGCACTTCAGTGTACCTGAGTCAGGGAAAAACAGAAGGTATGATGATTAGGGTTTAACGTCACGTCGACCACGAGATCGAGGTGGGACAGAAAGGATGCGGAAGTAAATTAGCTGTGTGCTTTCAAAGGAACCATCCCAGCATTTAACTTAAGTGGTGTAAGGAAATAGTCAGGATGACTAGATGGTGATTTGAACCACAGTAGTCCACGAAAAAGGCTGCAGGTGCATTTTGTGCTCTCAATAAAATCAATCAGTGCCCATATATGCATTTTACTCTTGAATTTTATCAACTGCCTTAATGAGCGTACCTATCGAACATCTTTACTGGTGAGAAGACGTGATGCCTTTATGATAACAGCATTAAAAGAAACTATTGGTTGAGGCCTAACAAAAACATCTTAACAACCTGTGTGAATCGATAACGATAACGTTGTGCATCTCCTGGCATGAACTACGAACTGCTTCCAGATGTATTTCCAATGCAATTGGCATTTGTTTTCAGAACCAGAGGCGCCTTGCGGACAAAACTAAAAAAAAATAGAAAAGATTGTGTCAAGTATTGCTACTGCTATATAAATCCATTGGTCTTCTAGACTTGCACGCTCAAATGTTTACCTATTAAGGTCCTTATCGAACAATCATCAGGACAATGTGCATCGAGCTTGGCTTGTGACATCTTCAGATTCAAGTAAATAGGTTTCTACGGGCATGGAATTCAAAAACTCTCGAAGTGCTTTCAGAATTATTTAAATAATATTTAAGACTATAGTGCTGATCATTAATTTCTCTCTTATGTTTATCAGTAGCTTTAAATAAACCAACGGAAAACCCCTGCACTGTTACTTGGGTTTCCTTGAATTGTTGCTGGAGTGCAATCAAGCAGTGTCGGATGGTACAGATTTGTTCTTCCACTGCTAAACTCTATTACCGTTTCGAACAATTATTCATGAAACGCTATTACCGGTTTGCGAGTTGTCATTTAGCAACATTTTGCGCTCTTGATCAGTTACATGCAGCTGAGAAGCCAAGTCTTCGGTGTTATTCGAAATTGCACCACTTTTAAAATGCGAAAAGTAACTGATGGAACTACATTTATCATAGATTGCTGTAGAAATTTCGGATTCAGTCACTAAAAATTATAGCTGATACAAAAATTTTGATGAGGATTTATAACCAATAACTTCGCTTTCTGACACTTGTGGAATTCGTAAGTCTCTTGGTTTCCCAACATGGCAAAGCACATGGTCTTTTACGTGTCGATATTTGCACACAGTGGATACGTTATGAATAATGTCTGCAAATAACAAAAAAGTCCAAGGCACCAATTCTGAGTACAATCTGTAAACTGACGTCACATACGCCATAGTCAGTAAACGAAATTTCCAGCAGTTTGAAGGAAAGGCCTGGCTGTTGCTGCATGTGCGACAGAATTACTACCCTGTTAAGTGATGTGGAAGATGCGATGCAGCTGACTGCTAAAATATTCACGAACAGCAAACTTACTACGAACGTCCGTCAACTGGAAGCACTTGTGAACAGGATTAGTAGTAACTTCGTCCGAATCGTTTAATAACTGTTCCGGCGAAAGAGCGTGTATTGTAGCTGGTGTTGCAATTTCACACCTGACGTGCTTTTCATGATCCGTAGCTTCCTCCGGAGTCACCATTTGTGGTTGCACCATCATCAACAAGAACAAGAACAGTATGTGCATGCTAGTAGAGAAATATCAGGCAGTATCAGAAGTAACTCAAAATGTTGGAAGCCAGATAAAATAGAACAAAAGATATTCCACAATTCATTCCTTCGGTGATTGTCTTTAACTTTCGATTAAGTGTGTTGCCGCAAGGCAATCGTGCCAAACGTAAAACCAGAACTCACACACTACAAGGAAAACTCAGATGTCATATGGAAGAGCGACTTCGGGGCACGTCTAAACATTTCCGCATAAGCGACTGTACAGAGTCTGGTTTCTTTACGAGTTGTTGATATCGTAGCGCTCTAGGACGGCCATACAATACTTTTTAGGGGACCGGGGCGCCTAGACCTGAGGGTATGCGGTATTTTTAATATTTTGGAAGACGAATGGCGACTTGTAAGTAGCCATTAAAGAGTTCCAGTCCCGACCCTGTTAAAAAATCTGCTCTATACCGACTTTTTTCAAATAATTTTCTTCAAATAAAAACATCTACCTATACTACACTTCTTCCTTTCCCTGAGAGCTACTGGAAGCAGCGCTCTTCCTCCCACTTGCCCAAGGGTATGGGAGCCCTTGTATTTTATCCCTGTTACCGTCAAAGTTGCAAAGAACGTACTCTAGTCCACACTGTCAAACACCTTCTCTGAATCTACAAATTCAGGTTGCTTTTCTTCACTCTGTCTTAGAAGTGGTAGAATACAGAGGAGTAAAATAGTTAAGCTACCAGCAACCACTTCCAACGACTACAAACGGGCCTGCCATTTGCCGGTAGACATTTGAACTGCGGAGCTGCATTACATGATGGAGATGTAATTCCTACAGAAAAGGTTCTGTCACTTGGCGAGAACGCACGCAGAACCCAGCAAAACCATCTTATTCGACAACTCGAACGCAAGATGCACAGAACACCTTCCACTAGGTGGTCAGTCGCGTTACGAATGTAGTCTCCAGCAATCAAAAAAATGTATATTTAACAAAATAACATAAAATTTTTAAAAAAATTTGACGTTTATATATTTAGGAAACCAGAGAAAATTAGATAAAATCGTTATCTTGCATGGATTAATACGCACAAAGTAAAACCAACAGGTTAGTCTTAGAGTGGAGTACTTTTGTATGTCCTTGTTGAATATTTAACTGTGATTTTTGAAACTTAAGCCGAAAGAATACTACTCATTTTTCATACTGTATAACTAGAGGTCATATGGTAACTGCAACAACACAAGTGGAGACAAGAGTTTCTTGTCAGTGTCTTGGGGCGAAACTCATTTCAGTTTGTTCTACAATACATTTTATTGAACCTTGATAAATTGAGATCTGGATAATTCGACATGTATGAGCAGGGGTCCAGCCGTCTTGGAACACAGCACAGTCATTGGGGAACAAATACTATACCATGAGATTGTCTTGATCAGTCAAAATGGCCGCATAATCCTTGGCAGTAACGCGACTCTGCAGAGTAGCCATGAGACCCATGGAACACCACGATATGGCTGACCAAATCTTCACCGAACCCCCGACATGTTGCACTCTTCGGACGCACAACAGGGCAGAAGTTGGAAACAGTGCGCAACAAGACTCATCCAACCAAATGACGTTCTCCAATGATTGCTCCGTAGCCAAGGCCTTTTTTTTTACGCAGTATAAATCGTCGACATGGTGCCTCTTGAAATACCACACACTTCGGCTACTTAGTACTTGGTTACCTTCCACACGAGCGCAATTTGCCTACTATCGAATTCACTTAGCTTGGACATAACGGATTCACAATTAAACAGAACGCTGTACTGACTACGACTAACGCTTGCAACGTATTGAGGACACTGCACAAGTGCTCCTCGTGGTCAAATACTACAGCGCAACCTGTAGGCTAGGCTATCATCTGCATTTATGTTCAAGAATGCTTTTCTCTCGTTCTTTCCATATTTTTGTCCAGTAACTGTATAAGATTTATGATAAACTTATGGAGAAACAAGCTGAATATTGTTTAAATTCAAATGGGTCTCACAAGAAATTTTTGAACTGGTTGATGAATCTACCAGCCTCGTAATTGAAATGCTATTTATTTTCATTTTAAGTTATTTCTAGAAATATAATTCGAGGATATGTTGTACCCCTTGGGCATTTGGGAGCTGACGTACGCCATATATTGTCCCTTCGTTTGGTGTGATAGCTGAGGCTTATGATAAACATCGGATCATACTTCGATAGGGAAATTCGTGATCAGGAAGAGAGCATTCGGAAGCTACCGTTCCGCGTTGGGTACAAATCTAATAGAGCGCATAGAACACCAAGAGGAAGGTCGCAGTGGTATTGAGAAACAGACAAAGTTACTTATTTAATACATAGTGTTTGGATTATAAGTACAGGTACTGTGGTTATGGACAGCTTAATATGTACTCACTTCAGCGTGCTAGTTGTTTTATCTCTGCGTTCAACAGTCACCCATAAACGCATCACATAATTTAGTGCCTGATGTTTTCTGCATGGTTGTAGCTGTATCGTGAAGTATACTGCACCTGTCGGTATAGAATCTCCGGTTTGTGTCCATGCGTGCATACTTCAATACCTGACCTACCCAGTGCTGTTAAGCGACGGTGTGCAAGTTACCTTGGATGAACCACTTCGAATTTTGTTTAATCTTAGGCGTAAGTAGGCCACTGCGGACAAGATTTAAGTAATGGTTTTCCTTATATATATTCTTATAGATTGTAAGTGTTTTGATAATCAGTCAGATGTAATTTTTTTACCTTCGAAGTCGAAAATTTCTGCTTTTAGCCTCCTTGGTTTTGAATACATGTTATCCAATTTCAGATGCCAACAAAAAATTCTTGAAACTAAAATACGAAATGTATGGACACTTATTTGCATGTGTATAGTATTTAATAGCTATTGCACTCTAAAGTAGTCATGGAAACTTCATTGGGCCGATGACACATGTTTTTATTTTACAAATATTTCATTAACGGTCAACTTCTGTGTCTACTAAAATGATGTACAAAAGGTAATGTTCAAGTTACATTGAAAATAAGATATTTATTGCAATATTCGAAGATTTTTAAACATTTTATCTAGGCAGCCCATCAATAGCAACCTACCCCCACATAATGGCTATAATTATTAGTCTGCAAATGAAGTAAATACTATCTACACATATACCCTTAACGCCCTTTATAATTATCAACTTTGAAAACGGTTGCAGTTACATTTAGTCATTAACTCTTCGCTGGTGAGCATCTTGAGCATGTTACATCGCATACGTGTTTAAGGGTAATCCTAAGATGTGGTATGAATTGGGACGATCAAGTAAAATCAGTTTTAGGTAAGGCGAATAGAGGCCTTAGATATGTTGGAAGAATTCTGGGAATATGCAAAATACCGTTAAAGGAAATCGCATTAAAGACGCTTATGCAATCAATTCTAGAGTGCTGTTCGAGTGTTTGGTGTCCTTATCAAGTATGCATAACAACAGACACTGAACGAATGCAGAGACGCGCTACTAAGGTCATAGCAGGTCGGTGTAACTCATGCGAAGCTGTAACAAGAGTCCTCGGGAACTTAAATCGAAATACTTGGAAGAAATAAGACGTAATTCTCGAGTTACTCTGTTGGATAAATTTAGAGACTCTATATTCGAATAAGTCTGTGCGACTATTATGCAACATCTCACTTAGGTATCCTGAGAATAAGATAAGATAGCGTAAGACGTGTACATAGGCTTACGGACAGTCGTCTTTCCATCACGTAATACGTCAATGGAATAGGTCAGAGAATCTGTTGAATAGGTCAGAGAATCTGTTATATTGGTACTAAGTACTCTTGGTCATGCACTGTTCAGTGGCTTGCTGATTAAGAATGCAGATTTATATGGAGTACTACTCCATGCAAATGCTGATTTACTGTTTGATTGTTTTACGCTGTTGTTCACACTTAATAAGGTGTGGCACGACTCGTTTCTTTATAAATGGTTTCTTAAAATCAACATATCAACTGACTTACAACTACTACTTCAAATGTGGCACTATTATCATAACCATAGTGTCATACAGTTCCGTATCTTCAGTTCAGTGTGAGCATTAGCTTTTCTGTTACGCATGTTTTGCTTAGATGTGCCACCCGCACTAGATACCAGTTATACGACGATCTCACATCGCAATTTCTTCTGTTATGAGCGAATTCGATCATGAGCATTAACGTGTGTGTGCAAGATCAAGCGGGTATCAGTTACTTTGAATGGCAACCTTCAGGATATGAGCGTTCGATGTTCTCAGACAGTCGTAGTTTAAGGAAACATGTATTATCCAACATGTGTGACTCATAGATGTCAATCCAATACAGTTCATAGCTCCGTCTGGTTTTTACAGTGCATAGCATCTGCAAACTGTTGCTAGACAATCCCCACACCCGGGATCCCGGGTTCGATTCCCCTCGGGGTCAGGGATTTTCTCTGCCTCGTGATGACAGCGTGATGTCCTTAGGTTAGTTAGGTTTAAATAGTTCTAAGTTCTAGGGGACTGATGACCATAGATGTTAAGTCCCATAGTGCTCAGAGCCATTTGAACCATTTTTTGCTAGACAATCTGATTAGTTTGACTGAAATATTTCCGTGCAATTTTTTCAGGCAATACTGTATCTACCTTGCACGCTGAAGTCTGCCATATATATTATTTCACGTATCTCTGATGCGAGATGAATTATTGTTCAAAAAACCGCAAATACGACAGAGACTTTCTTGTGCGACATAGTTTGTGCGACAGAAACTGAACACCACGCTGCAGCCATACATTGCAAGTAATTTCTCACAACCGACTTGTACGTTAAAGCAAACACACGACGAGAGAGGTAAATCGGCATCACCAGCACCATTAAGTAAAATTCGTAATGTTGTGCTGTGACCACATGATGCAAATACTCCTGCCAAAAAGTGTGTTTTAGAAAAGGGCAATCGAAGAAACAATTATTTTCACTGCTAATACTGTTTATCAGTGGAAATCGAGAAAAACAGATACCCGAAATGCTACCACACGCGTCGGCCGGAGTGGCCGTGCGGTTCTGGGCGCTACAGTCTGGAGCCGAGCGACCGCTACGGCAGCAGGTTCGAATTCTGCCTCGGGAATGGATGTGTGTGATGTCCTTAGGTTAGTTAGGTGTAATTAGTTCTAAGTTCTAGGCGACTGATGGCCTCAGAAGTTAAGTCGCATAGTGCTCAGAGCCATTTGAACCAATTTTTTACCATACGAAGGCGTTGCGCTGATTTGTACCGATCGATTAACTCTATAATAATTTCTTTGCGATAATAATGTATGCCTGAAACAATTAAATTTATGCAACAACTATGGTGATGTTACCGATTGAACTCGTAGATGGCATCATGTTTATACCACAGACTTCACCATGAAAAGTGAATTTCCGTAGTCACTATCTTCGCAGCGTCTTGGCTTACACAAGCCGCGTTTTTCTGGTTTGAACAACATACAGCCTTCCAATTCACGCTCAGCATTCTCAACTACTAAGCTGTTTACACAGACAAATACGTAAAATACGTGCTTGTGGATAGTTCTTTATCCACACTGAAGAGCCAAAGAAACTGCTGCACCTGCCTAATATCGTGTAGGGCCCCCGCGAGCACGCAGAGGTTTCGAAACGCAATGTTGCATGGGCTCCATTAATGTCTGAAGTAGTGCTGGAGGGAGCTAACACCATGAATCCTGCAGGGCTGTCCATAAGAGTACGAGGGACTGAAGGTCTCTTCTGAACAGCACGTTGCAAGACATCCCACATATGCTCAATAATGTTCATGTCTGGGGAGTTTGTTGACCTGCGGAAGTGTTTAAACTCAGAAGAGTGTTCCTGCAGTCACTCTGTAGGAAATATGGACATGTGGGTTGCCGTATTGTCCTGCTGGAATTGACTAAATCCGTCGGAAAGCACAATGGATATGAATGGATGCAGGTGATCAAACACGATGCTTACGTAAGTGTCACCTGTCAGAGTCGCATCTAGACGTATCATGGGTCCCATAACACTCCAACTGCACACGTCCCACACCATTACAGAGCCTCCACCAGCCTGGACAGTTCCCTGCTGACATACTCGTACCCGTCCACGTCCATCCGCTCGATACAATTTGAAACGAGACTCATCCGACCAGGCAACATTTTATCAGTCATCAACAGTCCAATGTTGGTGTTGGCGAGCCCAGGCGAGACGTAAGGCTTTGTGTCGTGCAGTTATCAAGGATACACGAGTGGGCTTTCGGTTCCGAAAGCCCATATCGATGATGTTTCGTTGAACGGTCCGCACGCTGTCACTTATTGATGGCCGAGCACTGAAATCTGTAGCAATTTGCGGAAGGGTTGCACTTCTGTCACGTTGAACGATTGTCTTCAGTCGTCGTTGGTCCCGTTCTTGCAGGACATTTTTCCGGCTGTAGAGATGTCGGAGATTTGATGTTTTATGGGATTCCGGATATTCACGGTTCACTCGTGAAATGGTCGTACGGAAAAATTCCCACTTCATCGCTAGCTCGGAGGTATTTTGTTCCATCGATTGTGCGCAGAGTATAACACCACGTTCCGACTCAGTTAAATCTTGATAACCTGCCATTGTAGCAGCAGTAACCGATCTAGTAACTGCGCCAGACACTTGTTGTCTTATATAGGCGATGCCGACGGCAGTGCCGTATTCTGCCTGTTTACATTACTCTGTATTTGAATACGCATGTCTATACCAGTTTCTTTGGCGCTTCAGTGTAAACCCTTACACTGTTCGTCTAAAAAACTCCGACACTGGTTTTATTCCTGACGTTTAAGCAACATCAATGAGTAGCTACGGTGGCAGCTTGAACTAACAACTGTAAACAACAGACATGCATTCGATCAATCAGTTGTGAGCAGGTGGTGTTCAGCAGTATACGTGCGAACACAGCGGTTCAATTTTGTTTTGTAACAATTCGTAGTGGAACAACATCTCTAAATCAAATGTTTAAGACATACTTCACAACGTTTTGAAGAAGAGAAAAGTTTGTGCGAAGTTTGTCCGCACACCTCGACTCCCAAACAAAAATAATGACGCATGAATGCCTTCCGTGACTTGACTGAAATGCAAATTGCGCACATTTCTTTCTGGAAAAAATCCTCTCACGTGAACAGATTTGTTGTTATCAATACAAACGTAGCATAAAACGACACTGTGTAGAAATTCACATGAAGGGTCAACGCTTCGACGACATAACCGACATTCAAGTAAGTGTGAAGCCCGAGTTGAACAACATTCCAAAGAAGGACTTTTCTGACATTTTGACATGGTTGTACCAACGTTCTATGCGTTTCACCCAACTGGAGGCAGGCTACGTAAAACATCTGAAGTACTGAAACCATCATCTTAACTTTTGTCTCCGTTTTTCATTAATCCGGCCTCGAAACGTTTGGGACTGACGGGATACTTCTTGTGCTTGCTGCTATCTTTCTTCCTGGACAGAGGACTTACTGAGGCTTCTAAACCCGTTAGCAGTCACCAGTCGGACACCTGGCATCATTAACTTGAAAGAATAAAATTAGGGCAAAAGCCACTTTTATTATACGTACAACACAATGAAACCTCCATTTACCCCTATAACTAGACACAAATTATTCTTCGTAAAGGTAATATCTACTCTGAGCCGAAACGCAGGGAATGATAACAATTGAGGGGACTACATGGCTGACGCGATAATGCACCCCTAGCACGCTTTTGTACGGGTAGGAGGATTGAGTTCCTTGCTACACAATGCAAAGATTCCGTATTATGGCGTAGTATTACTCCAGGATAATTAATCGAAGCTACAGGCTCCATAAGCTTACCACCAGTTATTTAGTTGGATATAGTCTGGTTATTTCTCTTGTTTGTGCGCACTTATCCACATTTAATTGCCATACTACATTACAAGTGGATGTACTGTTTTACATCATTCGTCGTTCTGAAGCTTATCGACAAATAGTAAAGTGGAATATTTGACAAAAATAAACAAACATTAAAAAGTAACCCATATTTATCACAAAACATACAGTAATATGTTTCTTCAAAATGTATGTGCATAGCATATCCTATGGAACAGAAGGAAAAAAGTTTTGTAGCAAATCAGACTTAAAGCTCAAAGTTGTTGTGCATGGTGCCTTCAGGGTACGAGTCTATCCAAGCATCATGAGGCAATGCGTACTGCTTGTCAACAGGGTATCTTTTAGGCTGCTGAAGGAATTATTCTCGTGTGGGAAAGGCTTATTGTTGTTGTGATCTTCATTCAGCAAACTGGTTTGATGCAACTCTCCATGCAAGTCTATCCTGTAAAAATCTCTCTACATAACTGCTGCAACCTCCATCCATTTGAACCTGCTTACTATACTCGCTCCTTAGTCTCAATCTACAACTTTTACTGCTCTCATTTTATTTGGATGAAATGGGCCCTCTGAAATGTCCGTCATCGTCTGCCATTGTCATCGTCATTGTCAGTGAATGACACGATAAGCTGTATGGTGATCGTATGCAGTGCTACGTAGGCGATTTGCAACGTCCTCAAGGCAATGCACCACCCTGTCGCACCCGAACTGTGTAAGTCGTGTCTCAATAACAGTCTAAGGACACGAGAGCGCTTGTGCGGCTCCACAGTTCAGCTGACGTCAGGCGTGTAGAGCGCCATCATGCTACATGGCATCTTGTTGGACCAGATTTCTTTGAGTTGTGGGCGGCTGTTGAGAAGTTATGGACCACAATAGCTCTCTCGTTGTTTTAGCTCCCCGTGATATCCATGTCATCACACCTAGCCTCCGTAATCAGGTCGAAAGAGGGTGCTATGTACTATTTCCTAAGGATCTCTAATTATATTGCGTGGGAGTCTTTTGTCTTTAAGTCCTTCAAAAATTTGTTCAAGAGGCGTTTGAGATTCTCTGTAGAGAGGCTCCTTCACCTTTATGAGAGCTTGTTCCACTGCTGAAGTTCAGATGCTAATGAATAAACAAAGGTTACGAAAGTTCTGTCTAAGGAGATCATTCAACTTAATTTGCCTACTGTTTGTGGGTAACATGGCATTGCAGGCTTGATTTTAAGTTTCTGACAAGCAGCTTGGTCCGTTGACTTCTTCGGAAAACCTATATTTAGTCTGTCTATAAGATTCAATCAGCTAGCACGTGAAAATAAAGTTTCATGGAATACGGCTTCGAGTGAATTACTGAAGGTTTGTCTGGATAACTCATTAGCTAACCTTACTTCCTTCACAGTGATCTTTAATGGAAGTACGGCGTATGAGTAACAGATACTTCCACTTTTACTTGCTTGTCATTGAACCATTGAAACTGCAAACAGTGTTAAATGTCGTTACTCCTACCACTAGTCACCAAGTACTGTATCCACTGAGTACAGAGGCTCCACGCATTGCAACAGAGTACGAGGGGTTGCCTGAGCAGCAGGCGTTACGTGGATGCACAACTTCGCAGATCCTGTCGAGCTTACATAGGCAGCTAGCTGCCTTTGAAACACTATTTTGCAGCGCTTGACACGTAGATAAAATTAGATTGTAGTTGTGTGACTTTTCGAACGCCGGGTATTAAGGAAGCCTCATGACCCGACGACGGCAGAGCAAAGTGAGGAGTCAGCCTGGACTTGAGCAGGCGAGTCAGCCAACGTTTTGCCAGCTAGTACGACGAGAGCCACTGGACTACAGGCTGCACCCGTCTTCGATGGCTGCGCCCAGCAGATGATTACTTCGTGAATGGAACTTTTTGGAAGTGTAACATGATTAGGACGTTGATACAAAGCGACTACTAATCGGTGCTCTTCATGCAACAGTTAAGCACTGTATATGCACTGAGGTGACAGCAGTCATGAGATAGCTCCTAATATCGTGCAGGACTTCCTTTTAACCAGCGCAGTGCAACAACCCGACGTGGCATGGACTCAGCAAGTCGTTGTAACTTCCCTGCAGAAATATTGAGCCATGCTGTCTCTATAGTCGACCATAATAGCGAAAGTGTTGCAGGTGCAGGATTTTGTGAACGAACTGTCCTCTCGATTATGTCGCTTAAATGTTCGATAGGATCCGTGTCTGACGATCTGGGTGGCCAAATGATTCGCTCGAACTCTCCAGAATGTTCTGCAAACGAATCACGATCAATTGTGGCCCGTTTACATGGCGCATTGTCATCCACAAAACTTTCATCGTTGTTTGGGGACATGAAATCCAAGAAAGACTGCAAATGTTCTCCGCGTAGCCGAATATAAACATTTTCAGTCAATTATGAGTTCAGGTGGACCAGAGAAACCATTCCATGTAAACACGGACTACACCATTATGGAGTCACCACTAGCTCGCACAGTGCCTTGTTGACAACTTGGGCCCATGGCTTCATGGGGTCTACACCACATTCGAACCTTCCAGTCAGCTCTTACCAACTGGGATCGGGACTCATGTGACCAGATCATGGTTTTCCTGTCGTCTGTGATGCAACCGATATGAGCACGAGCCCAGGACAGGTGTCGCAGGCGATGTCGTGCTGTTAACAAAGACACAAGTCCGTCTATTGTTGCCATAGCTCATTAACGGCGAATTTTCCCTCATAATTCTAGCGGATACGTTCGTCGTACGTCCTGCATTGATTGCTGCGGTTATTTTATACTGTGTTGATTGTTTGTTAACACTGACAAATCTACGCAAACGCCGCTGTTCTCGACCGTTCAGTGGAGGCCGTCGGCCAGTGGTTGTTCGTGGTGAGAGTTAACACCTGAAATCTGGTATTATGGGCACACTCTTGACGCTGTGGATCTTAGAATATTAAATTCCCTAAATATTTCCGAAATGGAATGTCACAAGCGTCTAGCTCCAATTACCATTCCACGTTCAAACTCTGTGAATTCCCATTGTGCTGCCATAATCACGTCGGAAACCTTTTCACATGAATTACCTGAGTACAAATGACAGTTCCGCCAATCCAATGCCCATTTGCACCTTCTGTACGCGATACTACCACCATCAGTGTACTTTATTCAGTAACGTGAAATTGCACTCAGGACAGTTACTCAGTAGCTATGTTAGCCACCTTGATAGAACTCATATTATTTCATGCGTGCCTAAGACAGCAATGAGGATTATTAGAAACAAGTGATATGCATTTGCATAAGTTCTTCGTTACGTAGTAAAGTGCATTTTTGTAAGCATATGAAGTACAAAAACAATTGGTAGCTGCGCAATTTTTATTTAATGTTATAATAGTGAACACTTCACCTTTCATTGAGGAAACTACGCTGGTGGATGTCTCGACTCAACTCGCTGGAAAATATGCAACAGACGCATGAGCTTTTGCTGACAAATTTGACAAACTCATAAAAAGGGGCATTACAGAAATGAAGTTGCTGCAACCTCTGTTCCAGAGTTTCGCCAAGAAATTCGAGCCGTGGCTTGACAACATCTCGAGGCTGTAACAGCACTTTGTTGTCTATAGAATAACAGGTGACACGCAGCCAAAAGTTATCTACTTGCCCATACTGGCACAGACGTTTATAAACTTACCCAGGAACTTAAACCAGAAATATACACTTGTAAATTAGCGTACGTACATTGAATGAGAACGTGGCGTTACATTAAGAGTCGCAAAGTCATGTTGTCGATGCAAGACATAAATTTTTCTAATAATTTTGTATTGCGGGAATCCGCAGCCGCGGTTATATACTTACAAAAGATCGCCGCTTACAGCTGTGTAATACTCTTTAATGGAACACCTCCGGTTTCATAGCCCATAGCCATATCCTCAGGTGTACATCTAAAGAGGAAACAATAAAAACCTAAGTGACATTTCATATGGTCCAGAGGATATAACAAAGTCGAAAATGGGATTTCCGAAAAAGTCAAAAGTGTTTAATATACATTTTTGAAATCTTCGGAAATGTCATTTTCGACTTTGTTATGTTTATTTGAAAATTAGTATCGCCCCTAAACTAGTAATCGAATGAAAAATAAAATATTAGCAGCTTGGACTGGTTTTTCGTTCATTTCATTAACAGAAGTTGCTGTCCCAAGCTACTCCAGCATGTGGGGAGTTCATACAATGATAAAAGCCTAATACCAACAATTACTAAGCATATGCTAATTTTAATCATTAAAAACATCAAAGTACAACAGAAGAAGGACGAAAGGGTTGCGATCATTATTCACGAAATGCAGATAATTATTTAAAAAGGGGGAGGGGCGAACAGTGCATACCTCATCCCCCATAAAACGGGGACGAACAAACAACCGAAATAAAATACAAGAAATTAGAATAGAGGGTCCTTGGAAAATAGCCCGTACCAAACCAACAGTTTTAATGCTCAGAAAATAATCCGCGCACTGTGACAACGCACCACCCACACTGAGCGTGCAGGAAGCGTAGACACTCAGTTCACAGCGCTTGCGTTGCGGACGGCGTTGAGCGTGCCATCGCGAGGTGAGACGAGCAGTAGATTAACCACACCCAGCGTTTTAGAAGCGATTATGATATACAACTCCGTCTGTATACTCTTGACTTTTATCTCGAATCTTTATTCTTTATTATTAGACGTTTTTCATCCTGTTACAGTATTATTGGAATGTGCATATATGACATTGTAGATAACGGTTTGTATCGAATATGTATAAGCTTTGACCTTATCATCAGTTGTGGCTTAAGTTTTTTGTGGTCTGTAACACGAGACGTAGGTATACGCATAGTTATTATTGGCCCTTTGACTTGATTTAAACGTCGGAATTGTTTATTCCTGTCTATGAATATTTTCAACACTTTCTTCACATTTCATATAGATATTGAACCATACACGACGTTTTGTTACAGACTGGTTAAGTACACTCCTGGAAATGGAAAAAAGAACACATTGACACCGGAGTGTCAGACCCACCATACTTGCTCCGGACACTGCGAGAGGGCTGTACAAGCAATGATCACACGCACGGCACAGCGGACACACTAGGAACCGCGGTGTTGGCCGTCGAATGGCGCTAGCTGCGCAGCATTTGTGCACCGCCGCCGTCAGTGTCAGCCAGTTTGCCGTGGCATACGGAGCTCCATCGCAGTCTTTAACACTGGTAGCATGCCGCGACAGCGTGGACGTGAACCGTATGTGCAGTTGACGGACTTTGAGCGAGGGCGTGTAGTGGGCATGCGGGAGGCCGGGTGGACGTACCGCCGAATTGCTCAACACGTGGGGCGTGAGGTCTCCACAGTACATCGATGTTGCCGCCAGTGGTCGGCGGAAGATGCACGTGCCCGTCGACCTGGGGCCGGACCGCAGCGACGCACGGATGCACGCCAAGACCCTAGGATCCTACGCAGTGCTGTAGGGGACCGCACCGCCACTTCCCAGCATATTAGGGACACTGTTGCTCCTGGGGTATCGGCGAGGACCATTCGCAACCGTCTCCATGAAGCTGGGCTACGGTCCCGCACACCGTTAGGCCGTCTTCCGCTCACGCCCCAACATCGTGCAGCCCGCCTCCAGTGGTGTCGCGACAGGCGTGAATGGAGAGACGAATGGAGACGTGTCGTCTTCAGCGATGAGAGTCGCTTCTGCCTTGGTGCCAATGATGGTCGTATGCGTGTTTGGCGCCGTGCAGGTGAGCGCCACAATCAGGACTGCATACGACCGTGGCACACAGGGCCAACATCCGGCATCATGGTGTGGGGAGCGATCTCCTACACTGGCCGTACACCTCTGGTGATCGTCGAGGGGACACTGAATAGTGCACGGTACATCCAAACCGTCATCGAACCCATCGTTCTACCATTCCTAGACCGGCAAGGGAACTTGCTGTTCCAACAGGACAATGCACGTCCGCATGTATCCCGTGCCACCCAACGTGCCCTAGAAGGTGTAAGTCAACAACCCTGGCCAGCAAGATCTGCGGATCTGTCCCCCATTGAGCATGTTTGGGACTGGATGAAGCGTCGTCTCACGCGGTCTGCACGTCCAGCACGAACGCTGGTCCAACTGAGGCGCCAGGTGGAAATGGCATGGTAAGCCGTTCCACAGGACTACATCCAGCATCTCTACGATCGTCTCCATGGGAGAATAGCAGCCTGCATTGCTGCGAAAGGTGAATATACACTGTACTAGTGCCGACATTGTGCATGCTCTGTTGCCTGTGTGTATGTGCCTGTGGTTCTGTCAGTGTGATCATGTGATGTATCTGACCCCAGGATTGTATCAATAAAGTTTCCCCTTCCTGGGACAATGAATTCACGGTGTTCTTATTTCAATTTCCAGGAGTGTATATGTCATCTGTAACCCAAGGTTTATGTCATCTGTAACCCAGGTCTATGTTGCATTTATGTCACCTTTAGCCTGAGACCTAGATTTGTTGCATTCATGTTTTGTTATTGACCATTAACTGTATATCAATACTGCATGCAGTAGTTTCATACTTTTTTTCGTGATTAGCTGAAACAGAAAAGGTATTGACCTAATTCCTGTAATCAGTCAACTGGAGGTTGATGTCAACTGTAGCCTGAGGCACAAGTTCTATTACAATCACATTTTACTGCTGACTAGTACTATATATCGGTATCTTATATAATTCCATGCTATGTTTTCATTGTATTTAATTGGCTCCCTCCATTGTTCATCTTTGTTCACATGAACCGCTAGCTACGAAGACAACATTTTGGCACAAACAACGAAAGGCACACCAGCGTAGAGAATTGGTGGAAAGCACAGGCGGCTGCTTTCTGTGACGACGGAACTGTAAAGTTTGTACAACGCCACGACAAATGTCTAAGTCGGAGCGACGACTGTTTAGAGAGGTAGCTGGAAGGTGTGACTAACTGTTACGGATAAAATTTTTTTGATTTTCACTATGGTTTTCATTTTGCGACCAGTACCTTACATTCCGAACAGCCCCTCACTGTCTCCTGCATATCTTAAAGAGAGAGTGGAACGGTAAAAAGACAGCTTGAAGGTGGGTCATTGAACCTTCTGCCAAGCAATTCATTGTGAATAGCAGAATAATCGCTTAGATTCGGATGTAGATGTACTATGTATGTCCGTTTATTCTCGACCAATGTATAGGTCTACATCATTTACTTCAGTTTGTTATACATGTCATTACTAGTCATAATTTTTATTTAATAACTATGTTACATACTGATTTAATAACAAATTTCATTTAGATGTGATTTGACGGCACAAATCATTGTTATTTTTTGGGTTTTTTATACTGTTACTCTTAAGCAAAAAAAATTTAGTTTAGAAGACATCAATTTTATGACACACGCTTTATTGGATTGTCGTGTTCTAGGAAGAAACGTCATTTAGGTTATTTCTCCTTATGCTGTACTCTATATCTACATCTACATCTGCATCCATACTCCGCAAGCCACCTGACGCTGTGTGGCGGAGGGTAACCTGAGTACCTCTATCGGTTCTCCCTTCTATTCCAGTCTCGTATTGTTCGTGGAAAGAAGGATTGTCGGTATGCTTCTGTGTGGGCTCTAATCACTCTGATTTTATCCTCATGATCTCTTCGCGAGATATACGTAGGAGGGAGCAATATACTGCTTGACTACTCGGTGAAGGTATGTTCTCGAAACTTTAACAAAAGCCCGTACCGAGCTACTGAGCGTCTCTCCTGCAGAGTCTTCCACTGGAGTTTATCTATCATCTCCGTAACGCTTTCGCGATTACTAAATGATCCTGTATCGAAGCGCGCTGCTCTCCGTTGGATTTTCTCTATCTCTTCTATCAAGCCTATCTGGTACGGATCCCACACTGCTGTGCAGTATTCAAGCAGTGGGCGAACAAGCGTACTGTAACCTACTTCCTTTGTTTTCGGATTGCATTTCCTAAGGATTCTTCCAATGAATCTCAGTCTGGCATCTGCTTTACCGACGATCAACTTTATATGATCATTCCATTTTACATCACTCCTAATGCGTACTCCCAGATAATTTATGGAATTAGCTGCCTCCAGTTGCTGATCTGCTATTTTGTAGCTAAATGATAAGGGATCTATCTTTCTATGTATTCGCAGCACATTACACTTGTATAGTTCCATTGCTTATAGTAAAAGCAACATGTTGCCAACATTGATATAGTCTTGTATTAATTGTACTCGCTGACTTCTTCCATTGACAACACTAGAGATTGTCATATATTTAATCTTTGGTATCATACTCTTTGATGATCTTAGATTATCTGTGTCTTTGATGGCATTTACTTATTTACTATCAACAGTCTTTGCGTAACCTGTTATATAGTGGATTGTAACCTGCTTCTGTGATTTATGACATTAGCCAAGTAAGGTGTATTTTACATCTACTATAGAACGTCGTCGTATTTGGTATGCTTATGATTCATTTATGGATAGAAGACACTTTTGATCCAACGGATGTGCTGCTTTTGCAAGTACTGATAATGATTTTGACGGAGGTAAGTATAATTGTCATACTTTTCCTTCTTTTTGTCTCTTTACACCACCTATATTTGTATGTTGGTTGTTGTTTAGTCCCAGTGATGATAGTTGTAAGAAAAAAAAAACGGTTAAGAATAAAGTTGAATGAATGCAATTAATGGCTATAAAAATGTTCTTTTTCAAATATTTAACGGCGATTGGAAGTTCTACGTGTAAAGTAAATCTGAAAATGGTATAAATGTATGTTTGCTCCCTTTATTACTACATTCCTCTGGAACACAATCCGATCTTCCCCAAGGTCAGGTTCTACCAGTTCTTTCCGTTCTTCTGTGAATAATTCCTATCAGTATTTTTCAGCCATGACTTATTAAACTGACAGTTCGGTAATATTCACATTTGTCAGCACTTTCCTTCTTTTGAACTGGAATTATTCCGTTTTCCTTGAAGTCTGACCGTTTTTCGCTTGTCTTATAATCTTGCGCAGCAGCTGATTAGCTCTCACAAAGATCTCATTAACTCTGTGTGATGTAGTGTATTCCATGGACCTTGCTTCCACATTGGTCAGTCGGTACTCTGTCAAATTCTTCTCTCAGTATCATATCTCCCATCTCATCTTCCCTTTCTCTAATATAGTCTTCATGTTCATTTTGGTTGTAGAGCTCCTTTATATGTTCCTTCTACTTTTCAGCTTTCTCTTCTTTGCTAAGTACTGGCGTACCATCCTAGCTCCTGATATTCATACAGCTGCCTCTCTTTTCTCCAAAGGTCTCTTTGAATTTCCTATAGACGGCACCTATTTTTCCGTTGAAATGTATTCTCCTACTGCCTTGCATTTTTTTTCTCTAGGCATTCCTGATTAACCAGTTTACCTTTTCTATCAGTTTCTTTTTTTAGACACCTGTATTCCCTTTCGACAGCTTCATTTGCTGAATATCTATATTTTGTCCTTTCGTCAACTAAATTTGATATCTCCTGTACTATCCAAAGTTTTCTTATTCATTATCAGACGCACTCCTGCATTACCACTATTTGATTTCGTGTTTTTAACCCTGTGATCGCCATACCAGAGGACCTGTTCTTCCTGCCACCGAATTACACTAATTTCTACCATATCTAACTTCAGCCTATTCATTTCCCTTTTTAAAGTCTCTAATCTACTAGCCGATTAAGGGATCTAACATTCCACTCTCCAATCAGTAGAATGTCGTTATATTTTTACATGCCATCAGTTACTACGAAATATAATGAAAGCATTTCATGCTGATCCAGGAAAGGATTGGCAACGTTGCATTGCTGCAGACATGGCTGGGCTTGTAGCATTAAGAAAAATAATTCAGTTTTAATGGCATCTATTAATCGATTCTTTATACACGAACAATGGAATTATAAGTTGACAATTCTGTTGATGTGATTTCATTTTGTGTCTGCTTGCACAAGTGCCTTCTCAAACTGTTGTGACTGCGAGACACGTGATCGCAATTCCACTGCGCGTTAGCCTTCCAGCTAGCAATATAGGTTGCACGGAGTTGCCTATGTACCAGGCGGAGAGAGACCGCTACCAATTCGAGTGGCCTGCCACGGAGGTCCTCCCCCCATGAACCATGGACTTTCCGTTGGTAGGGAGGGTTGCGTGCCTCAGCGATACATACAGCCGTGCCGCAGCTGCAACCGCAACGGACGGGTATCTGCTGAGAGGCCAGACAAACGTGTGGTAACTAAAGAGGGGCGGCAGACTTTTTCAGTAGTTGCAGGGGTGACAGTCTCGATGATTGACTCATCTAGCTTTCTAACGTCAACCAAAACTACCTTGTTGTGCTGGTACTGCTAACGGCTGAAAGCAAGAGGAAACGACAGTAGTAATTCTTGCCGAGGGCAAGCAGCTCTACTGTATGGTTAAATGATAGTGGCAGCCTCTTCGGTAAAATATTCCGGAGGTAAAATAGCCTTACATTTGGATCTCAGGGCAGGGACTAATCAGGAGAACGTCGTTATCAGGAGAAACAATACTGGCATTCTACGGATCGGAGCGTTGCATGTTAGATCTCTTAATCGGGCAGGTGGATTAGAAAATATAAGAAGGGAAATGTGTAGGTTATAGTTAGATGTAGTGGGAATTAGCGAAGTTCGGTGGCAGGAGAAACAGGACTTCTGGGCAGATGATTACAGAGCTATAAATACAAAATCAAATAGGGGTAATGCAGGAGGAGGTTTAATAATGAGTAAAAAAGTAGAAACGCAGATAAACTACTATGAACAGTATAGTGAACGCATTATTGTAATCAAGAGAGAGACGAAGCCCACATCCACCACAGTAGCACAAGTTAATATGCCCACTAGCTCTGCGGAAGAGGAGGAAATTGGGGAAATGTGTGATGAGATAAAATAACTTATTCAGATAGATAAGGGAGCCGAAAATTTAATAGTGATGTGGGACTGGAATTCGATAGCAGGAAAAGGAAGAGAAGGAAAAGTAGCAGATGAATATGGACGGGGGAAAGGAATGAATGAGGAAGCCGCCTGGTAGAATTTTGCACAGAGCGTTGTTTAATCATAGATAACACTTGGTTAAAGAATCACAAGAGAAAGCTGTATACGTGGAAGAGGCCTGCAGACACCCGAAGGTTTCAGATTGATTAACTAACGGTTAGACAGAGATTTAGGAACCAGGCATTAAATTTTAAGATATTTCAATGGGAACATGTGGACTCTGACCACAATGTATTGGTTATGAACTGCAGATTAAAATCGAAGAAACAACAAAAAGGAAGGACTTTAAGGAGATGAGACCTGGATAAATTGAAAGCACCAGAGATTCAGATGGAGAATTAGGGAACGATTGACAAGAACGGGGGAAATGAATACAGTAGAATAAGAATGGGTAGCTTTGATACATGAAATAGTGAAGAAAGCAGAGGATCAAGTTTGTAAAATGACTAGGGCTAGTAGGAATCCTTGGGTAACAAGAGAGATATTGAATTTAATCGATGAAAGGAGAAAATATAAAAATCTAATAAATAAAGCACTCGAAAGGGAATACAAACGTCTAAAATATGAGATGGACGGAAGTGCAAACTGGCTAAGCAGGAATGGCTAGAGGACGAATGTAAAGATGCAGAAGCATGTATCACTAGGGATGCGACAGATACTACTTACAGGAAAATTAAAGAGACCTTTGGTGAAAAGAGAACCACCTGTATGAATATCAAGAGCTCAGACAGAAAACCAGTCCTAACCAAACAAAGGAAAGCAGAAAGGTGGAAGGGGTGTATAGACGGTCTATACAAGGCAGATATACTTGAGGGTAATATTAGGGAAATAGAAGAAGACGTAGAGGAAGATGAGAAGGAGATATGATACTGCATGAAGAATTTGCCAGAGCACTGAAATACTTGAGTCGAAACAAGGCCGCGGTAGTAGACAACATTCCGTTAGAGCTATTGATAACTTTGGGAGAGAAAGCCATGATAAAACTCCTCCATCTGGTGAGCAAGATGTATGAGACAGGCGAAATACCCTCAGACCTCAAGAATAATAAAATAATTCCAATTCCAAAGAAATCAGATGCTGACAACTGTGAAAATTACCAAACCACTAGTTTCATAAGTCACGGCTGGAAAATACTACCACGAATCCTTCACAGAAGAATGGAAAAACTTGTAGAAGCCGATCTCGGGGAAAATCAGTTTGGATTCAGGAGAAATGTAGGAATACGTGAGGCAATACTTACCCTACGGCTTCTCATAAACGATATGTTAAGGAATGGCAAACCTACATTTATAGAATTTGTAGAATTACAGAAATATTTTGGCAGTATTGACTGGAATACTCTCTTTCAAATTCTAAAGGTGGCATGGGTAAAATACACGAAGCGAAAGACTGTTTACAATTCATACAGAAACCAGATGGCAGTTATACGAGTCGAGGGGTGCGAAAGGGAAGCAGTGGTTGACAAGGGAGTGAGACAGGGTCGTAGCCAGTCAGGCATGTTATTCAATCTGTATACTGAGCAAGCAGTAAAGGAAACAAAAGAAAAATTTGAAGTTGGAGTTAAAGTCGTGGGAGAAGAAATAAAAGTTTTGAGGTTTGCCGATGACACCGTAATTCTGTCAGAGACAGCAAAGGACTTGGAAGAGCAGTTGAAAGGAATTGACAGTTTCTTGAAAGGAGGATATAAGATGAACATCTACAAAAGCAAAACGAGGGTAATGGAATGAAGTCGAATTAAATCAGGTGATGCTGAGGAATTAGATTATGAAAAATGAGTGTTGTTATTTGGGAAGTAAAATAACTGATGATGGTCGAAGTAGAGAGGATATAAAATGTGGACTAGGAATGGCAAGGAAAGCGTTTCTGAAGAAGAGAAATTTGTTATCATCGAGTATAGATTTAAATTTTGGTATGGTATGGAGTGTAGCCATCTATGCAAGTGAAACATGAATGATAAACAGTTTATACAAGAAGAGAATAAAAGTTTTTGAAATGTGGCGCTACAGAAGAATGTTGAAGATTATATGGCCTGATCACGTAACTAATGTGGAGGTACTCAACAGAATTGGGGAGGAGTTTGACTAAAGGAAGGGCTCGGTTGGTAGGACACATTCAGAGGCATGAAGGCAACACGAGTTTAGTACTGAAGGGAAGTGTGGAGGGTATATATCGTAGAGGGAGGCCAAGAGATGGATACAGTAAGCAGATTCAGAGAGATGTAGGTAGCAGTAGTTAATCGGAGATGAAGAGGCTTGCACAGGCTAGAGGAGCATGGAAAGCTGCATCAAACCAGTCATTGGACTGAAGACCACAACAACAACACAACTACGGAGGTCTCCAGGGTAAGAAAAACTGTGTTGGATCTTAGCAAAAAAATAAATTTTTCAAATGGCTCTAAGCACTATGGGACTTAACATCTGAGGTCATCAGTCCCCTAGACTTAAAACTACTTAAACGTAACTAACCTAAGGACATCACACACATCCATGTCCGAGGTAGGATTCGAACCTTCGACCGCAGTACCAGCGCTGTTCCGGACTGAATTGCCTAGAACCGCTCGGCCACAGCCGCCGGCCGGATCTCAGCACTTGCGTGAAATAATTTGTACCTAGTTTCATATCACTGAGCAAACCATGAAATAAGTCGCGCTCCTCGGCTTAATGGGGAGCTCTAATTTCACCGAGCTTAGCACATACTTCGCAGCTCACCTGCCGGGGAACATCGAACTGTTCGCCCTATTTAGAGATGGGGCCCCTCCACGCCCGCACCAACGTGGTGGCCAAACCAAAAGTTCTACTATCGCCTCCGTCAACATGTTAGTTATCTAGTAAGTGGATCACAGGATGCTGGGCTGTGATGTTATCCGTGCGTCTGGGTAAGACTACGCATTAACACGGTCCATCAGGTGATAGATAGTGGACGAAACCGAGTGAGGGTAGCGATTTGAAGAGCAGAGGGGAAAAAGTGCCAAGGCTCGTGCCGTGGGGGAAAAAAAACCTCTGCGACAGTGGGATGGATAGTAAGAGCAGTTGTGGCTTACTAGCTGCGATAGTTCATGCAATAGTGTATTTGTTAGTATGGTTATCATGCATGATTACCGTGGCAAGCGATGACGATGTACCCCAGTTGCTGCAGCTGCTACATTCCTGGAACAATCAAGATCTACTTGGAAGGAGAGACAGCATTGGTCGTATTTTGTTGTTTTATTAACCGCAAAATCGATTTTCGGTCACTTAGTGACCATCCTCAGAGCTGTAATATACCATTTAAATTGGTAGGCACTGCTGTCAACAAGCTCAGTTTATGTGATCGCTCTAAGCTTGTTGACAGCAGTGCCTACCAATTTAAATGGTATATTACAGCACTGAGAATGGTCACTAAGTGACCGAAAATCGATTTTGCGGTTAATAAAACAACAAAGTACGACCAATGCTGTCTCTCCTTCCAAGTATATCCATTATCAGGTCGTGGTGCACAGGACACTCCATGGAGTCGCCAATCAATACAATGAAGTTCGTTATACAGTAGTGGGAGATCGGCCATAGATCATCTCACTGTGTGTGGGACGTGTGGAGCTTGTCTGCATGCAGTGTACGGTACGGCTTCTCTGCGTGGTTCCAGTTATTCGGCAGTGCATTCCAGCCGGATATCCAGTAATGGCATCTGGTTAACAGGGGCTCACCTGTAGCGTTGTGTTTGCGTGTGCTTGGCCATAGATGTTAGGTCCTTACAAGTGTGTCTTCTGGTCTTTTATGTTTCCATCTATGGTTGTGGTCGTAGTTCCCCAGATTCAGAATAAACGGGTTCTGCGAATGTCTGGAGTTTCTGTATAGTTTTGTGGTGAGTTTGTGGATTACCTCCGTTAGAGTCCCAAGTCGGTATTCCCGGTGAAGGTCCGCGATGCATGTGTATCGTGGAGCATTGTTTATGATTTTGAGTACTTTGTTTTGTATGAGCTGCAGACGGCGCAGGCGTGTAGGCGCAGCGTATCCCCAGACAGGAGCTGCGTACGTCATCAGGGGTCGGATAAGTGTCATGTACATGGACCTCGACACCCTTCTGTTCAGTGTGCTACGCCTGTTGAGCATAAGGTAGAGCTGTTTGAGCCTCACGCTAGCTCGGTTGGTCATGTGTTGTATGTGATCCCCCCCAGAGTAATTTCCGGTCCAGCCAGACACCGAGGTATTTTACTTTCTCACGGAAACGTATTGGGCGTGCCTGTAGAGTTATTGGTCTGCAGTATCGGTGTTTGCGCAATTGCTTCGGTCTTCTAGCGAACAGAACGGTTTCGCACTTGTCGACCTTTACCCTAACACGCCATTTCTCCAACCAAGGCTCAGTCACACTGAGTGCAGTCTGTAGGCGTGACGTAATGTTTGATGGTTCCCAATCTTGCGCGAGGATGGCTGTGTCATCCGCGTAGATTGCCATCGTTGTGTTGTGTGTGGTTGGGAGATCGTTTATGTAGAGGTTAAACAGTAGGAGCCCTAGGATGCTTCCCTGGAATACTCCCGCGTGTATACCGTGTCGTGTTGATTGTTTTCCCTGCACGTCAGTGTTGAAACTCCTGTCAGTGAGGTATGAGTGTATTAGATGCACCAGCCCGTCGGGGAATCCCGCGTCGCTGAGTTTGCGAATTAGGCCGTTGTGCCATAGACGGTCGAAAGCCTTTTCGATGTCCAGGAACACTGCCTCTGTAGCTTTGTTTATATTGAAGCCATGTGTTATATGTTCAACGACCCGTAAGAGTTGCTTTGTTGTGGAGTGGTGATTCTTCAAGCCGAATTGCTCCGGTCTCAGGATGTCATTTGTTATGGAGTGCCTAGTGATGCGTTTGAGAAGCACCTTCTCAACAATCTTACTGAGCGAGCTCAGAAGGCTGATGGGTCGGTAATTTTGTGGGAGGCTGTGGTCTTTCCCCGGCTTCCTGAACATCACGACCTTGGCCGTCTTCCAAAAGGCTGGAACTTTAATAGTAGCAACTATTTATTTACAGATCGTACAAAATAGGTACGTGTTTCAAAGTTTTACTGACCTTCAAAGTAGTCAGCAGCATTGTGTATAACCGGTTGCCAGCGATGTGGAAGTCATAGGGCACTCTTAGCAGTGCCAGTTGTGTTGACAGTTCGAGCGGCGCCGTCTATTGCCAGACGAATTTGTCACAGTTCTGAAGCGAATGCCGTGAAGTGTTTCCTTCGGTTTAGAAATCGAGTTGAACTTACCAAGGCTTAAGTCAGGGGAGTGCAGTAGGTGGTATAGCACTTAGAAGCCGCATCAATCAAACAAATCAGTAACAGATTGGACTGTACGTGCTTGAGCATTGTCCTGCAAATAGATAGTCAGGTCCTGCAGAAAGTGTCATCACTTCTGACTCCAAGCTGTTCATTTTTGGAACACAACCAACGACCGGCTTAGAGACAGAAGTGATGACACTTTCTGCAGGACCTGACCATCACTTTGCAGGACAATGCTCAAGCACGTACAGTCCAAGCTGTTATTGATTTGTTTGACTGATGGGGCTGCTAAGTGCTATACCATCTACTGCACTGCCCTGACTTAAGCCCTCGTAAGCTCAGCTCCATTTATAAACTGAAGGAAACACTTCATGGCATTCGTTTCAGAACTGCTACAAATTCGTCGGGCAATAGACCGCGCCGCTCGAACTGTCAACACAACAGGCACTGCTAAAAGTATCCCAAGACTTCCACATCGCTGGCAACGGATTATACACAATGCTGGCGACTACTTTGAAGGTCAGTAACAACTTCGAAACACGAATCTATTTTGAACGAGCTGTAAATAAATAGTTGCCACAGTAAAAGTTGCAACCCTCGTAAATACCTAATGAGACGAAGATAAATGACACTTTTATTCGATGGCAATAATTTCACTAGAGTCAACGCGATTTGTGATGGTTCCCAGGTCATTACAAAAGGTGAGACGTGGTTCTTAATAGAGTATATGGTCACCACAGAGAGCATGCATGCTCTGCAGCGTGCTCACATGCTGGCCGCAAGGCTCGTGAAGTCTTCTTGTGGTAGAGCTTCCACTCTTACACCAGAGCGTTTGGCAACTGTTGAATGGCCGTTGGTGCAATTGGACGTGCTGCAGTGAATCTTCCGAACGCAAGCCACACGAGCTATATGAGGTTTAAGCCAGCGGAACGAGCAAACCAGTACATATCTCGGATATTCTCTCATTCCCACCGGCGTATGAAGGAACGTAATACACCCAAGAAGATTGTCGAACATGGTGATTTTGATGGTCCAGGTGGAATCGTGTAGGAAGGCATAATACATGATCATACTGACTTGTCCACAGCTCGTGGTCTCGTGGTAGCGTTCTCGCTTCTCGAGCACAGGGTCCAGGGTTCGATTCCCGGAGAGGTCAGGGATTTTCACCTGTGTTGTCCTCATCATTCTTGAAAGTGGACAGTTTGGACTGAGCAAAGGTTGGGAATTTATAGGGGCGCTGATAAACTCGCACTTGAGCGCCCTAGAAACCAAGCATCATCATCATCATCACCATCTGTATTGGTACAAGCCTTGGAGTCCCCTGCAACAGCTCCTTCGGAGTCGCAGCGTCTTCTAACGCCGATGCCTCTGTTGTCCTTTCGTCTGGCTCAGGCGGCACGCACGCTCCGCTACAACGACAAGACGATGTTGAGGTGGAAGTTGAAGAACAGGACGCCGCATTCACCCCCTGCCCGCCGCCGAGCATGGAGGCAAGACAGCGTAAACTGAAATCGCCGAAGCGCCACAGGAAACGGCGCATAACGACCCAGGCAGTAGAACTGCCCGAGGAATCAACGATAGCTGATATGCGTCAGCCGATACACCGGTCCGACACGACCGATCTTAACGCACCACATGATTACATGTCTTCCCCCACTAATAGCCAGACACGTGTTGAAAGGATGTGGAAGACCAACCAAGTCCCATACCCAGGGACGTAACAGTAGAATAATTTTGTATGTTCTTGCTCACTAACTCAGTGTTAAAATAAATTCTATTTTTATAAGTAAGTATAAGTAAAACCACCTATTTTTAAAAGTTTTTAAAAATTCTGTATATTTAATTAAATAAAACGATTTTAAAACATTAACTAATTAGCTATTAACACTTTTATAAATTTTTTAAGTCTTCATCCATTTACATAGTCCCAAATAGTAATAATTTATAATTAACCATTCAAAATTTTCAGTAAGTAATCTATTTTGTGCATCGTAAGTGTGATTTTTCTTTCCACACATAATTATATAAGCAAGAGTATCATTTGGAATTTGTCAGTAAAAGAAGCAAAAAGGTTGATCTTTGTTTTTTGTGTAGTTAATCACATTTTCTCTACATGTCATATTTCTTACATAAATTGGATAAATAGTCATAAAACTTAAAGGATTAATATCAATATCAGATTTTAGTAAAGTAATTCTTTTAAAATCAAGAATGGCATTAAAAATTATTTTGTGGATTAATATTCCACTTTTCTTGAGGAAAAAATTCATTTTTAATATTTTTCAAATATATACTCTAATTTAACATGATTAAATAATGATGAATCAACTAATTGATTATTTTTGCGATTTGTCTGAAATACAACAGAAACAAAATATGCAATATAAAATTCTATAGAGTTATAGTAATTTGTCATATCTATTTCAAAACTGTTTTTACCAGACAATACAGCACCTTCATCTGTTTGAAGTTCATAAACAGAAATAGCAATTTTAGGATTTTTTAAATATTTACAAGTTGATCAAGTTCATAATCTGGTTCATACTTAACAACAGGTACACGAATTTCTATAGATTCTATAATAATTTTTACTTCTTTAGGAACAGTATCTTTTATTTCAACACCAGCATAATTTTTATCACACCGATGTTAAATGCATCTCCAGAACTTGAACTATGACCAAAAACTACACTTAAGTTTCCTTCAAAAATAATTTCTTTATAATGTTTTAAAGAATCCACCAAGCATTAATAATGGGTAAAGTGCTTCATTTTTTGACTATTTATTTTTCTGTATTAAGAATATGTACTTGTAATCTTATTGAATCAGTAACAGATGAAATTAGATGTAGTAAAACTGTTGATGAAATAAAAAGATTTTCAATTCTAGATAACATGTTATTTCCTTTTCTTATTGTTATGAAGTCTAACAATTTAGTGACATAATTATCAATTAATTTTTTGTTAGATTTCCTGTTATAAGTTGGATAATCTATACCATCATTTAAAATAATACTAAAATTCATGTATAATTGTGCACGATTTGGATGAAGCCAACAATCACCAATATTTATTTCAGTTCCTGTATCTTTGTTAGGAATATTTAAATTATTTTTAGTTTTTCATTAACAGGAAATGAACAAAACTGATAATTTACAATTTTATTCATTATTGTTTTAGCAGTAAATTATTCATTAAGGAAAAATTTTATTATGATATTTTTAAAATAACTGATACAGTAGCACCATAAAAATGAATTAAATTATCATTTTCATCAGTTATAGTAACTTCTAAATCTTGGATTGCATTAAAAAATACAAAAATTTATAAGATAATTTAGTTCATACATTCTTGATATACCAAAGTCAGCAAAATGTTTAAATGAAGCAATAATATTAGTTTCTTTGTGAAAATTATCATTATGTTTTATATACATTCCATCGCCAAGATTAAAATTTATGTTGATTTATTCAAAAGGATTTATTTTAGAAACATTTTTAGTTGAGCTTTCTCATTAGCTTGAACAATTTGATTATTAAAACCAAGTAAACTTCCAAACTATCTTCTATATCCATATACAGTTTTACATCACATTCAATAACAATTCTGTTTAAAATTTCATCTGCTTTAATGTGTATAACGGATTTTTTCAAAAGTATATATTTATTTAAATTTTTTTTACTATATTGTCCTACAGGAATTTCTATTGTTTATCGATCATAATAAAGGTTATAATCTTTTATTATAAGATTTGGTGTTACAAAAGTAGAATTAAAACCAACTAATGAAACATTAGTATAATTATCATGTATTGGAACAGTTAATCATTTTCTAAGTATAGAAGTTTTATCACTAAGTTGAAATAACCTACTCATTTACTACTGAAAAATTATTAATAAATGATAAATTATTATTAAAAGAAAAAATTATTAATAAATGAAAAAGTTATTAATAAATGAAAAAATTATTAATAAAAGACAAAATATTAATAACTGAACAAAATAGATTGGGAACCTAAAATAAGAATTCCAGAAAATAAGTTAAAAAATCCCCCCCATGAACCATGGACCTTGCCGTTGGTGGGGAGGCTTGCGTGCCTCAGCGATACAGATGGCCGTACCGTAGGTGCAACCACAACGGAGGGGTATCTGTTGCGAGGCCAGACAAACGTGTGGTTCCTGAAGAGGGGCAGCAGCCTTTTCAGTAGTTGCAGGGGCAACAGTCTGGATGATTGACTGATCTGGCCTTGCAACATTAACCAAAATGGCGTTGCTGTGCTGGTACTGCGAACGGCTGAAAGCAAGGGGAAACTACAGCCGTAATTTTTCCCGAGGACATGCAGCTTTACTGTATGATTAAATGATGATGGCATCCTCTTGGGTAAAATATTCCGGAGGTAAAATAGTCCCCCATTCGGATCTCCGGGCGGGGACTACTCAGGAGGATGTCGTTATCAGGAGAAAGAAAACTGGCGTTCTACGGATCGGAGTGTGGAATGTCAGATCCCTTAATCGGGCAGGTAGGTTAGAAAATTTAAAAAGGGAAATGGATAGGTTAAAGTTAGATATAGTGGGAATTAGTGAAGTTCGGTGGCAGGAGGAACAAGACTTCTGGTCAGGTGATTACAGGGTTATAAACACAAAATCAAATAGGGGTAATGCAGGAGTAGGTTTAATAATGAATAGGAAAATAGGAATGCGGGTAAGCTACTACAAAACAAAGTTAAAAAATAAACATGGTGAACATCTAGCAAATTCTATAAGATATACAATAATTGGAACAAGTGTGTGTCGTAAAAGAACATTAATGATTGACAATATTTTAGCTACAGGATGGTTAGATTGGAATAAAATGAAACATTTGTATGTCCATGCAAAAAGCTGAGAACAACCAACAAGAATTTATAAAACAATGTAAAAAAATTCAAGATAAAATTATAAACAAATTGTGAGTTTTATTGAAAAAATTAAGAAATTATTGCACTAGATGAATGTGAAGATAATTCAGTTATTGTATTTGATGATTTCATTCTAGACAATCAAGATATTGTTATACATTGTTTTACTAGAGGAAGACATAAAGGTATAGATTCCCTTTATTTAGCTCAATCAAATTCAAAAATACCAAAACACTTAGAGAAAATTTAAATTGTTTAAATATTTTTAGACATGATGATACAAGTTTAAAACATATTTATCATGAATTTTTTGGTGGAGATTTAAGGTTTGGTAATTTTACAGAATTGTGTAACAAATGTTAGAATGATGAATTTGGTTTTTTAACAACAGATATGTCTAGAAAACCAAATGAAGGTAAGTTTATAAACGAAAAATCAACATTTCTTAACAACATAAACATAAACATAAATATAAATGTAAACATAAACAAAAACATAAATATGAATGTAAACATAAACATTAATAAAAGTATAAATATAGACATAACCATGAACATAGATTGAAAACATACACATAAATGTAAAATAAACATAAATTTAAACATTAAACATAAACATTAAACATAAAAATAATTAATGTTTTTTCTTCATTAACAAATGTTTCATAAGTATGATGAAAAAGCTGTTAAACAAAATAAAAAAATATAACATAAGCTGAAGAACTGAAAAAAAATTTAAGCATTGAGTGAAGCAGCCAAGAGCAGAATATGAGAAATATAAAATGGAAGCTCAACCTGTTATTGATGCTATTGAAAAAGGAACATATGGTATTGAAGTTTTAGGTGAAAATGTATTAAAATCAATTGAAGAAAATAGAGAAGTTGAAATACAAATGATTCCATATCATCATATAGAAGATTTTGAAGATTTATCACCAATTAAAAAACTAACAGATTTGTCTTTTGATATTGCTGGAAAATATGATTATACATTAAGTGAAACAGAAGTTCAAGATTTATGAAATAAATACCAAGAAAAAATGAAAGAAAAAAGATAAATAAAACAAAAAAATTAATTAAACTAATAAGATAAATGTTAGTGAAAGAATGTGAAAATATTTAAATCATAGTGAAGATAAAGTATTTGGTTTAAAACATGTTGGTTTCCTTAAATATGTTGGTAAATTACCTGTAGAATTTAATGGTGATAAATTAACAATTGGTAAAAGTAACATACAAAAGTACAGATGGATTAATAGGACTTTTACTGAAAAACAAATTACTATAGATGATTTAAATGTAATGTTTAATTGTGAAGATTTACCAAATTATGCAGATATATTATAAAATTCAGGAGCATTAATTCTGATAAGAATCCAAATAAAATAAAATCAAGGAGAGGTAGTAATTATAAATATTTAATAACACAAATTGTTGATGATTATTTTCGAAACTTAATAAGAACTATATAAGATGCAGATATCAGTTGAAAAAGAAAAAGTAGGTGAAGGTTTCGTTGAAACAGGTACTAATAAATAAATTGAATATGTTTGGTTCAATGATTGAAAGACTAGCAGTTATTCATGGTTAACAAATAGCTGGAGATAAGAATGAAATAATGAGGAAGTTAGTATAGCACAAATATTATCAAAAAATTTAGTAATTTTATAATTAAAAATTGTATTATGGCACATTATAATAAATAACGGTACAATAATTAACTACATTAGTTAAAATGGATTCAGTAAAAAGTTACATTAAATCATTATTATCACAAATTAATAAATGCTTAGACACAATAGAAAGTGAAGATCGAGAAATATACAAGTCATTAAACGAATTTTTATTTTATCAATTTTTTTAATCTATATGAATTTTTAATCTATAAAAATTCTTTATCAATATAAATGAATATAAATTTTGTTCTTACAGACCATCATATTCATTGTTTGAAATGTAAACATTTTTTCAGAAACACATAATCCACATAGCATAACAACTAGAAATGGAAGACAAAGAATCGAAGTATTAGTACAATTTGCAAATCTAACAAAAGCAAATACAATAAGAAAATGGTACAGAAACCAAGTTAAGACTGCTGAAACAGTCGCTGGTGAAAGTTTAAATAGTAATATACTATTAAAATTATAGTTAATGAATTACATAAACCAAATAGAAAGATTTTTAAAAGAAGAAATTTTCTTTCTTTTGGTGTACATGATTTATGGCAACCTGATCTACTTGAAATAGATTCGAAAAAAATTAAAAGGACTTTCAAAAATAGATAAAGGTTATTAGTATTTATGAAAATAAGCGATGGTTTTTTTCGAAATATGCATTTGCTGTTCCTATAAAGGTAAAAAGGCTAAAAATACAGTTAATGCTCATCCAAAATTTTATTAGTTATAAAACCAAATTATTTAGAAACAGATAATAGAAAGGAATACTATAACAAATAAATTAAACATTTAATGAAGAAATATGATATTGATCATTACTGAAAACATTTTAATTAAAAAGCAACTCTTGTTGTAGAATGATTAGACAAACACTTAAAGAAAAAATGTGGAAAAAATTGTTTTACAAATAAATTATAAATGGTTACATTTAGTTAAAAATCTAATTGATGAATACAATGATACAAAAGATTCTACAATGAAAATCATACCAATAGAAGTTAGTGAAAGAATTAAAAAAATAACTAAATATTAAATAAAGAAAATCCTAAATTTTAAAAAGGGTATGTATTTGGAGTTAATCATCTTAAAAACTTTTTTCAAAACGTTTATACAGCTAATTGTTTATCAGAAATATTTGAAATTGAAGGTGTTATTTATTCTAATCCTATTACTTGTAAATTAGATTAAATAAAGGTAAATTTTTATGAACAAGAACTACAGAAAACAAAAATCCAAATGTATACTTACTAAAAAAAGTTTTAAAAAAGAAAGATAATCAAGTTTATGTTAAATGGTTACATTTTCAGGTAAAGTAGTTGCAGACTAAATTTTGCTTTAGCTGACACTTATTTTATAAAAAATTAATTTACAATTTTGTTTAACAATAATTAGTTTTTTAATTAATTCTGAAAATACATAGGTACAAAATCAGTTGGTTTTAGTTTCAAATTTTCCTTCTAATTTTGATTTGAACATTTTGTACTATAATTGTATTATCTTTTACTTTAATTCATTCTATTTTTGCCTTTAATACTTTCATATTTAATTTTGATTCTATCATCCTTTTTTTTAAATATTTCATTGTTTATTTTATTCAATGTGTACAGTTTTTGAGAACAAAATCGTGTGTGTTTTATTTATTCATTGTAGTGTTATATTTGATCTTTGTAAAAAGTTTCCAATTACATAGAAAATAATTATATAAAAAAATTATATAATTATAAATTGAAAAATTTTATTAAATTTATAAATGAAAATGTATTACATTTTTACTAACTTATAATGACCATATAGCAATGTATTTATTTATTTTCCAATACATATCTTTTATTATCATGAGGACCTAGTGAATTTTGGTTTCCTTAAATTGTATATATTAGATGTTTTTCACTTTTAATTGAATTAAATATTCTGTATTATTCTATATTGATGAACAAACTATCTTTTAAATACTTTTTTCTTTTTAACTACACACTTCTTAATTCCTATACATTTCTTTTTTTATTTTACCACCAACTTTACATGCATACATTTTTGCTCTTAAACCTCAAAATTCTTCAATTACTTTTCCACAGTATTCAACTTTCATTTTTCGAACTACTTTTTTTTATTTGTTGAATATCATATATATTATCTGTTAGATAATCACTTCTATCAAAATAATCTGTCACTAATTTTATATCTTCATAGAAATCCTCACTTATAACATTATAAATATTCCTATCTGTATCATGATAACATAATTCAATGTTTTCTCCATATTGAGGTTTCATAACCATACAGTGAAAATCATACATTAATGCTTCAGATAAATCAAGTATACTTAGTCCATCATCAAAAGGTTTATCAAATTTGATTTTAGTTTTATACATTTGAATAGCAACAAGATTTTCATTTAGCATCGTTCTACATTTAAAGTTTGGTTTAGCTACAAGTTTATCACATAATTTATTATTTGAAACAAGTTTAATATCTTGTCTATTTCTAATATTCTCCATTGTTTTTCCAAATACAAAATACTTCATTAGTTTATAGAAATATTTTTAAAAATAATTTTAGCAAAATTTTTAAATGTATGTTTATGCAAAATTCTTCTTTAACCAATTAGTTTGTTTAAATTTTTCAACTCTATGTATTTTTGTAAGCTGCGTTTCTAGACATAAATATTGATTAAGATTTCTATAATTTACTATATAATTAAATTTTAATCTGTAGTAGTTATTAATTTACTTTCATTTGTACCTGTAACAATATTTGATTCAGGACCTAATAGTGAATCTATATGCAAATCATGTGATTTTTTTGAATATTTTATATCTACTTCAAGTATAGTATCATCTTCACAAATGTTTGAAATTTCATTTATATTTGTCCAATGAAAATTTTTTGGTTCATTCCATTTAAGTACTTCATATGGTAAATAGCATAATCATATAAGTTATTAGCATCTAAATATGTTATATATTTAATATTTCCTTATTATTAAAATCTCTTAAAAATTTATTATTTGCTTTTACATATAATTTACAACATTGTGAAATCCTTTCTCTTATTCCTGTTTCAATCATTAAAAGCATATCATAGTCATATAATAATTCAAGTTTTTGTTTTAACATTGCATCCCAAGATGAACCTGGTGCTGTATAATACCAAGAGGGATCTAAGTTATATGTTTTCATACATGTTTTTCTAAAATTTTCCAATATATCAGCTAATAATAATACATCAGTTTTATATACAAATCATGATATTCACCAAGATTTCTTTCGTTATTATTTGAATAACAACATTCACACAATGCACAAAATTTAGAATTATTATGTGTTATGTTTTCTTCAAATGTAAGTGGTATCATTTCTTCAATTTCAGAATAACTTTTTTCCAATTTCTTGTTTTATTTGTCCAATAAATTTTTTATGAGAATTTGGCCCTCTATAAAGAACAGGCTCTTCATAATTTCCATTTATGTATTTTACATAACAAAACAGTCCACTTGGTTCATCTTTGTGATAATATGATTTTTCTGGATTTGCTTCACAATTATCCATCTTTAAAAGAAAATTTTCAAAATCATCATAAATAACAAATGGAACTTTTTGTGTATATTGATTATTTTTAAAATAAACGTATTCTCCTTCACTTGGCATTCCAATTTTTAATGGATTTTTAGTTAAACAATTTGGTGTATGCTTATATGTTTCCTTTTCTATTAAAATGTAGTAAACATAAATCACACATAAATTTTACTTCAGTTTGTTTGGTTTTGACTTGATACAAGTCTAGATAAATAACACTATTGTGAAATATTTTCTTTCTTGAAATAAAGTAGATTTATAATTTTCCTTTTTACATTATGCAATTTTTAATGGATGCACTTGATATTTTTCAACAAATGATTAAACATTAATAGATACATTCTTTTTTTCTATTTTTGGAATAAGAGGAATTAATACAGGAAATTCGATATTTTCATTTTTTCATCAACATTTTTATATTTTATTATTTAATCAGCATTTTTTTCATTGATGCAACATTTTTGTTTCTTATTTCTTCAGGCAAATCAATATAAGATGATCATTTTAGTGGAATATATTTATTAATTACTAGTTTCGAACCAATAGTTCTTTTTAATGTCCATCCTGAAAGTTGTGCTTCCAAATCATTTTTTTAAAATATCTCTTTTACATTGTTTAAATTTATTAAATTTTTTTGTCAAAATAGAAGTTTTGTGTTTGTTGTCAAATCCTTGAACTTATCCGTTCGTTTGTTTGTAGTTTATATTCACAATATAAATTAAAACTTTTGTTTAAACCATTAAGTACTTTCAAATAGTCCTTAATAATTTTCAAATTTTTCGGTCCTGTTATAGTTAATTGGGATCAAGTTACATAATTATTAACAGTATTTGTATTATATTTACTCACTTCAGTGTGAACTGTAGCAGTCTGCGGCCTGCTTTCAGGTGTATTGTTTCCAAAAATAATTGTTGATTTCTAATAATTATTGGACGATTTCTAACAATAAATGAAATTAAATCAGCTTTTCGTAAATCTGAATAGCCTCATAAATTATTTATTTTACAGTATTCATTAACAGTCTTAAATTTTAAATTGATGCAGTTCAGTAGCAATATATGTTTCCATTTTGCTCTTTTATTTATTACAAAAAAATTTCATTAGCCTTGTAAAAAAAATTTTTAACAAATGACAGTTCTTTAGTAGGTGGCCAAAAATTATTATTTAGTAGATAATTAATAAAAATAAATTTCATTTATTATTTAGTTTAACAATCAATTAGTTTTTAAAAAGAATTAGTTTACTGTTTAGTTTAGCAATCAATTAGGTTACTATTTAGTTTAACAATCAATTCCTTTATTATTTAGTACACCAATCAATAAGTTTTAATAATTTATTTAATTACACAAAATGGATTATAATTTAATAAATAATAAATCACAAACTTAAGGTTTCTTATTCTTCATATAATCGAAAGTACACTTCTTATATTTATTATTATGTTTATCTGTATGTGAAGGACTATATAAAAAGAATTTAAATCTTCAATTTCTTGACAACTTTTACATTTCTTTGTAGATGTTGATGTTTCTTCGGTTACAACTTCTTCAATGTTCATTGTAGATGTAGAGTTTTCTTTATTAGTCATTGTTCATAAAATCTTTGAATGTTCTTCTCTTGGTTTTTTTCATAAATGTACCTTAATATAAGATTTAGCAACTCTTTTACTACATACACAAGGAATGCTATTTTTATTGTAATTTTTTACATGATATTTATTTATACGTGGTCTAGGTATAGTTCCATAATCATTTTTGTATCCTACTGTAAAGAAAAATTACCAATTGTTTGCGATGTATTACAATATTTACAAAATTTAGAATTCACATAAGACTTTTGTTGAACTTGGTCCACATATATATAAAAACATTTATTAGATTTGTGAAAAAGTAAATTTTTCTAATGTCTATAATTTTTGCAATTTAAATATTTAATTAATCAGAATCATAATAATAATATGCTGGTTCACCAAAAAATAATTCTTCATCTTGAGCATCAAGGATAGCATTAACTTCAATTATTTAAATTTTTTCTGTATCTTTATTTTTAATAATAGTTCTACAAAGTGGACAATTTTTTTCCTATAAACATTCATCAATACGTTGTTTTATGAAAAGTATGATTGCAATTTGTTTTAATAAACTGATTATAATTTTCATTACATAAACAAATAGGACAATCAATATTTTCAGATTACTCAATTATTTGACAACTATCTTTTCCTTTAGCCTGCATTTCTTTTTTGTTCTACATTTATAAGAATTAATTTATATTAAATTTATAAAAAAAGGATAATTTTCAATGAATAATTTAGCTTCAAGTTCAAAATTACAAATTTTAAATATGTTGACTACAAACTATTAATTTACTTTGTGCAACAAATAAAAATTTTTCTATATAAATAGAAAATAATCAAGAAGCTCAACAATATAAGTATTTCCACACAAATTAAAAAAGTGATTGAGCTAGAGATAAATGTTTTATATAATATTAAGAACTGCGAATATTTAAATATTAGATATGGAGAACAACTTTGTCTGGAACACAACAATAATTTTAAAGTTATTATACCAAATAGATATTCCTAATTAATTGATTACTTTGATTTTGAAATAACTAAAAGAGGACAAATGAAATTGAAATAGGAATAATAAAAAATTTAAAATTAAAAATAAATGAATTTCATGACTTAGAATTCACAATATAAACTTTTTAAAACAATGTACTTTTGTTTTAACTAATACAATTTATTATCTTACTATCACGCTGAAATTTTTTTTAAATTTAGTTTTTTTAAATAAGAAATTTTTATTAATTTACTTATCTTCACTATGTTTTTTAAAATAATGTCCTTTTTAACTAGTACATTTTAATTAATTTACTTATGTTCTCAGTTTAAAATCTTTAAACAGAACTCAATTTTTTAACTAAAATGTGTTATTGTTCTACAAATCGTGTTATAAATTAAATAAATCAGTTGATTATTAAAATGGTTGTATTATTGTAAAAAAGAGGTATTTAGTTAATGTTATTTAATTAAATATACAGAATTTTTAAAGTTTTGTAAAAAAATCCATTGTTTTGCTTATAAAATATAGTCTCTGTTTTAACAGTGAGTTAGTGAGCCAGAACATACAAAATTAATCTACTTGTAATCACGACTACGCCTCTCGAGATCCAGTGTTATCAGGCTCACTGGGAGACTGGACGCTGCACATGTAGATGCACGATGCGTTTCAGGTCCCTGACGATACACCAGTGTCGTTGGTCAAGTCAAGCTAACGGTGACAGGCGCCTAGACCTGCATGACCAACATCCGCCATGTCCTATCTCTTCGCTCTGAAGATGCTCCACGCTGCAAAACACCCATCTGTAATACTGTAACGTCCCCTTAGAAAAATTATAAATTACTGTGCAGGTAAACTTCTACATTAATTGATACAGAGACAACTGAGTAAAACTGAACATACTCAGACATTTCTCTCTTTACTTATCTGATCATCAATCAACTGACACACAATATTTTTAGCGCAACGCAATCTGACTTTCAATTATCCCCACAAAAGAATGATCCTGACTATCAATAACCTCTACCTTTCATGAATCACTCACCTCACAAAAATCTTTGTTACTCGAACTACTGCAATACAGAGAGCACAAATACTGCCAGCTAAATAAAATATTCTTACTACAGAAGGGACTAACTAGTGATAGGCATAGTTAGCAAAATGAAAGATTTTGATAGAGAACAAACAATGTATTTACCTTGTATCCTACTTACCGTCGGCCCGTGGGGTTGCACCACGGTTGGTACAGTTCGTCTAGTGAAACTGTACACTCCTCTCGGAGGCGAGAGACACAGACAACGCCGCACCCTTTATGCAATATTCTTCCAGGGCAGTGCCGACCACTCGGCAGTATGTAGGGATTTCAGTTGCAATCTTCGACATCTACATCTACATCTACATTTATACTCCGCAACCCACCCAACGGTGTGTGGCGGAGGGCACTTTACGTGCCACTGTCATTACCTCCCTTTTCTGTTCCAGTCACGTATGGTTCGCAGGATGAGCGACTGTCTGAAAGCCTCCATGCGCGCTCGAATCTCTCTAATTTTACATTCGTGACCTCCTCGGGAGGTATAAGTAGGGGGAAGCATATATTCGATACCTCATCCAGAAACGCACCCTCTTCAAACCTGGCGAGCAAGGTACACCGCGATGCAGAGCGCCTCTCTTGCAGAGTCTACCACTTGAGTTTGCTAAACATATCCGTAACGCTATCACAGTTACCAAATAACCCTGTGACGAAACGCGCCGCTCTTCTTTGGATCTACTCTATCGCCTCCATCAACCCGATCTGGTACGGATCCCACACTGATGAGCAATATTGATTTTCGTCCATTGACAATGCTAAACACAGACTACAAACTATTGACACGCATCCTCCGTGAGAAGCTCAAACCTACGGTAATGGCGACCATTCCCAATGATAAAACCTGCCTCGGAGACAATACTAATGTGTTTACGACTTTGAGCACCTATAGAGATGTAGTTCAAATGGTTCAAATGGCTCTGAGCACTATGGGACTTAAAATCTGAGGTCATCAGTCTCCTAGAACTTAGAACTACCTAAACCTAACTAACCTTATGACATCACACACATCCATGCCCGAGGCAGGATTCGAACCTGCGACCGTAGCAGTTGCGAGGTTTCGGACTGAAGCGCCTAGAACCGCACGGCCACCGTGGCCGGCAGAGATGTAGTGGCGCTGATGCAAAAAAGTCGTCTCCACGGCGCCCTTGTTATGCTGGACTTTTGCCGTGTTTTCGATCGCGTCTATCATGGATTCCTGCGTGCAGTTATGGAACACATCGGTATCCCAAGCGTGACGACATCTGTTGTGCTTCGTTCCAACCATGATGCGGTCACAAGGTTTATGGTAAACCGCTATCGGTCCGCCCCCGTCCTTGTCAACAGGTCCGTCAGACTAGGCAGTCCTTTTTCTGCCATGTTATTCGCCATTGCCCTCGAACCAGCTCTTCATGGACTGAGGAGACGCTTGAAAGGACTTAATCTCCTCTACGCGACCTTTCGATTTGGCTCGTACGCCGATGGTGTGATGTTCTCAACACGGACGGGTGACGAAATACGTACGGCGCTTTCCTGGCTCGAACAGTATGTGGCGGTGGCAGGCAATACGATCAACTTACGGAATCACGCTACGTGGAGGTAGGACACGGCATGCCTGTAGAACTGATGTACCCATGAAAACTTACCAGTGCTCAAATGTTTAGGGATTACGTTCCATCGACAAATATAGCGCACGGCGTTCTTTAAGTGTTGTAAAGTCTTACAACGACTCCGAACACATGCTCGCCTAAACACATTTAGATCGTTGGACTTTATGCAACGAGTTCGGTACGTCAATGTGTACATGGCTTCTCAACTTACCCATTACACCCACGTGTCCATGCGTCCTTCCTGTCCACTTTAGTGCGGTCAACGTGGTATGTGGTCACAAACAAGAAATTTCCGACCCGTCGGAGGCTCCATACCATTCACCAAACTGACGATCCCATGTACTATCGTTGCGTGATGGTAGACACGGACAAACACCGATTGAACTGAGGCCCCGCACGCGAGTGCTGGACACTGATCCACCAGATACTGGCTTTCCTCCTACGCCGCCCCTTTGCTTCGATTGTGCCAATGGATTTCTTTCATCCTGACGCCGTCTACTTCCCGATGACTCGGATGAATGCCGTCAATTGGGTAATGGGAATAGCGATACATTACATGTATGGCAACGGTGAAAAGGATGTCCTCGATGTGCAGCAATATATGATGGACGAGTTCATGGTCGTAACGAACAGATGGAAATACCTGAACTTTTTTGCTAACTATCTGGGGTCGTCGTTAATGGACCCACCGCCCAGTTAGGGTTTGCCGGGTGTGACAAAAAGTTGAATTGCAAATCCCCATATGGTAACAGAAACAGTCTCTGTGCGAAGCGGCCCCGGACACTCCGCAGTTAACAACTGGTGATGACCGTTGGAATGACGACCGCCTCTTACTGACCCACCGCTTCGGTAAGGTGGTCTCAGCGGGTAGGATGGCTCTTTTTAGTTCACATGATGTCGTAATTTTTGCCGTATGGCTCATCTGTACTGTTGATTTTTAATTACTAAAATAAGAAAAGAAACACTGTGACGGCACCTCTGTGGAGGGAAGACGGAAGCCATCGTGGCCAGTCCTCGAAATTCGACCACTGACTTACCTCCTCCAGAGTGCCACTGACTGCGTTCCGTAATACAAAAAGATAAATAAATAAAAATGGCAATCTGTGGTGTTCGTGGAGTATCGACGCTGCGTGTGGCCAGCTCTCGAAGGATTTCTTTGTGCTTGTTTCTTCTTACTGTTCTCTGTAAAAAAAACAAATAAGAAAGATCAATAAAAAGTCTGCAGAGCGGAGAAAACAAAGACCAACATGCACGACTATAGTGCGTGAGGCTCATGGTTCGAATCGTGCCTTTGGTAGGAGGTATTTTTTTCATTGGGTTAGACAATTATGTGTTAACATTGAGGTAGTATTTATTATTTCAATTGCCGGGCTCGTGGTATCCGTTGGTTTATTGCAAAGTGCAGTAAAGCAAAAAAATAAAAAAATAAAAAATTATTATATTGCCTCACAAGTAAATGAGTATAAATTTCCGAATTACAACGCTGCCAGTAAATGACCTACGTTTTCTTTACCAAACAAAGTCCATAAAAAAGAAAAAGGAGCTACAAAAGGAAAGAAACACAAAATAAGTACAGCTTTTGCTTTATTAGAGTGAGGGCAATGATCTAAAAAAAATAAAAAACAAGGTAAGACGATCGCTTGCGATAATCGGGAGACCCGGGTTCGAATCCCTATCTGGCACAAATTTTCATTGACGTCATTCCATTATTCATTTGATGGTTGTCCTTATTCACAACTGGAAATACATTTCATATACAGAAAGAGTGTTGGCAATTCGATTTGGAGCAACATTGTTAGTGGTTCGTAGAATGAACTGTCATCATCTGGCACCTTATAAGTTTTTCGGTTATGTTTCACCTTAACAAGCTCTAGTGTAAGTGGGCTGTTTAGGTTTTCTCATTGGTAGCGCCACGTAGCACTCTGTATGAAAAATCACTGGCTGTGCTGTGCGCAGTCTGTGGCTAGTTTGCATTGTTGTCTGCCATTGTAGTGTTGGGCAGCTGGATGTTAACAGCGCGTAGCGTTGCGCAGTTGGAGGTGAGCCGCCAGCAGTGGTGGATGTGGGGAAGTGAGATGGCGGATTTTTGAGAGCGGATGATCTGGAGGTATGTACACCAGAGACAGTATTTTTGTTAGACTGGATGTCATGAACTGATATATATATATATATGACTTTTGAACAATATTAAGGTAAATACATTGTTTGTTCTCTATCAAAATCTTTCTTTTGCTAACTGTGCTTATCAGTAGTTAGTGCCTTCAGTAGTTTGAATCTTTTATTTAGCTGGCAGTAGTGGCGCTCGCTGTATTGTAGTAGTTCGAGTAACGAAGATTTTTGTGAGGTAAGTGATTTGTGAAACGTATAGGTTAATGCTAGTCAGGGCCATTCTTTTGTAGGGATTTTTGAAAGTCAGATTGCGTTGCGCTAAAAAATTGTGTGTCAGTTTAAGCACAGTCATGTATAATTGTTCAAAGGGGACGTTTCATATGTCGACTCTTAGCCGACGATACCTCACTGGAATCTTCTGATTTTTTCTTGTAGTTTGTGTAATTAGTGTAGCTTTTGTTTCTTACTAGCGCGTAATTGTAGAGAGAATCTCCTTTGTAGTTGCAGTCTTTCACTGTTATACAGTAAAACAGTTGTGGCATGCATGTAGATTTGCACCAAGTTTTTCGCAGCTGCGCTTGCGATTAACTACATATTATTTTCAGTGCTATGTGTTTTCTTATTTTTGCTCTTCAAATTGTGCTTTTCTGTGTTATCGTGTGAAATATTGTGAGAATTATGGCGTGTGAAAAACGTAATACTAGGCTCCAAAGTAAACTGAGAAATGACAGTGAAGACGAAAGCAGTGTGTTAGCGCCACCGTGTAATGAATTAACTAATGTTCAACATAGTAATTTGGTAGTTGTGCAAAGAGAAATAGAGCGGGCGGCAAACAATGGTGTAGACAGTAAAACAATTAGTGAACAGGGAAGCATTATCGATCGATCGGTCGGCAGCAGCCCGCCTCAGGAATCGGGAATGACAGGACACAATCTTGCAAATACTGCAGATTCAGGTTTTGGGTCCTCACCGTTTTCTCAAATAAGTCAAGACACATTTTCTGCTTGTCAAAATGTGAATGTTTCCGGTGCAACTTCACTGCCGAAAAGCACCGAGGAACATGTTTCAGACACCAGCGCATTGTTATTACAGTTAATGTAACAAATGGGACACAGACTACAAAAGTTAGACACAACGCTGGAACAAAATCAGAAACAAATGGGACAAAATCCTCAAAACTTACCGAGGGAGGTGGCGCAGTGGTTAGCACACTGGAGTCGCATTCGGGATGACGGAGGACGACGGTTCAATCCCGTCTCCGGCCATCCTGATTTAGGTTTTCCGTGATTTCCCTAAATCGCTTCAGGCAAATGCCGGGATGGTTCCTTTGAAGGGGCACGGCCGATTTCCTTCCCCATCCTTTCCTCACCCGAGCTTGCGCTCCGTCTCTAATGACCTCGTTGTCGACGGGACGTTAAACACTAATCTCCACCTCCTCCTCAAAAGTTTGACACAATGGAACAAAATCTTCAAAAGTTAGACACAATGGAACAACACCAGAGACAAACACAGCAACAGTTAGACGCAATGGAACAAAAGCTTCAAAAGTTAGACTCAGTGGAACATACGCTTGAACAAACACGTTAAGATTTAACTACTGAGTTACATAAAATCGAATCGAAATGTCAAAAAGTCTGTAATGACGTAAAAACATAAATTTGTGAGCATTTCTAACCTATTTTTTCGCGGCATGAAAATACATTACAGAATCACGAAGCAGACATAAAAGAACTGCAAACTATTGTTCATGAAAATCAAGAGACCTTGCAAGCTAAAATTGACTCAGTTGCATCTACCGATTCGGTTACGCAACTTGCAAAAACTCAGGAAAACTTAAAGGACACAGTAGATACGATTTCAACACAAATGGAGACTCTGAAACTTGGTTCAGAAAAACACACTGAGGAAATAAGTACACTATCGGAGAAAGTAGCCGAACTTTCGGATCAGTTCACTAACTTATCTGCAAAGGTAGATGATGATCTGAATGGCACAAGACTTGTAGCCATCACTGACACAGAAATAATAACTGGACACGACAAGGCTATTCTTGCAAGGCAAATCGTGAACAAAACAGACACCACCCATATGACAACCACTGGCAGAGTAATAGAGAGAAAGATCGCATTTCCGTAGTAATGAATATAACAGAGACAATCATAGAGACAGACAAATGGCAACCAGAACTATTATTGTCACGGGAGACAGAATAACTTCAGACGCAACGGTCCAGGGAGAAATTCTCCACCACTTAATCGACAAGAAATAAACTACAGGAACAACTGACATGACGACAGACGATATAATCTTAACGACAGACTTGAATTGCATCAGAACTGGCGAGATTCAAACAGAGCAGGGCACTCTCGACAAAGTGAATTTGTAGGAGTTAGGTCTCCTAATCCTAATAACGACGCGCGCCAAAAAAGAGACAGACAATGACGCGCACCGCAGGCAGCCACGTGCGCCGGCTGGCTCAGAGAAAAATAACATAAACACTAACCTTGAGAAAAATTGGAGCATTCTTTACCGATGTACCATATACCACATGATAATTCCGCTGAAGCTGGAGCTCTGCATAGTAGGAAGAGTAAAGGCTTGCAACACATTTCACATGTAAAACCGTTCATTGAGAGATAATCTGCTTTTTAACTTAGTCTTTCCTATAAAATTTTTCACTTCACCTTACCAGAATGCTTTGTCACACTTAGAAACTGTTAACATGCAAGAATATTTTGAAGTTAAATATCCAGTCAAGAACCAAGAGAACTTATTTAAACAAAAATTACGAATGCATTGTTATAGTGAACTGACGACACAGTATTGTTATTTGTACATTCTTGCTTGTTAGTTGCACGATTACGTAACGACTATAAGACTTACATACTTAGAACATATACTGTTCATGAAATTTTAATGCAACATTTTGGTTTAGTTGAAAATACATTCTTTATTTGAAGTACTTTCTGTGAGATTAAAGATGACTTAGCGTTTGGTTTCTTTGATAGCTACACGATTATAGCACGACGCTACTAATGTGTGACACAATTTACATTGTGCTTTTGCGGTGTATCTGTTTTATATGTGCACAGTTTTTCTGTATTATTCCGGAAAGTAAAACATCTTTTAGTAGTAACTTTTGTGGTACAGCTACAATGAGACAGTCTTTTCCCTAGCACAACAAAACGTTACATTATAGTACTTTCTTGATCACAGTAAGGTACGTAATAACTACGATGTCTACTCATTTCACTTTTGTTTATGATGAGGTAAGTACATGGACTTCAGCAGAAATTTTGCTTACAGAGGACGATAACTACGACACTTTCACAGAATTATCTTACAGCAAGACGCACATTTAGCGCTACAGGACATGCATTTGAATGATTAATTTTGTTCTTAAACCATTTATTTTACAAGATTTATGAATTACAAAGAAAGTTTTCCGTGATACATATCATTCCATTGCTGTAATCTGTAACACCTGAGGGTATAATTACATTAATCCTCAGGGGAGTACACGCTTACTTTCTGTATCATGTGTTTGGCTAGCACAAGGAGCCTTAGCTAATATGGTATTTGCTTATACAATTTTATGCATCGGTACCATATTTCTCTAACACAAAATCACACAGCTATCTGATTATTTGACAGAGAAACAAACATCTTTTTACTACGTCAGTGACACATGTTTACGCAATTACGCAGGTGGATAACTTCACACTTATGAAATTGTATTTTGTCTGTACTTTGTGAAATGTTCATACTTTTTCCGAACCAATGTGATACTATGAGAGCTTTGAGTGATGTATTTGGTATGGGATCATGATTTTTAAAGTACGTTCGAGGTAGATGACACTATTGAAATGAGCAGAGAATTTTTGTTTTGTTTTGAAATTACTGGAGGAAGCTACGACAATTTTGAGAATTTGACTGAGGTGTTATGATGTTATTATTACGATGACTATGTGTATTATGCTGTTGCGGTATGTTTATGATCAATAAGCTGATGCTATATGAGTTATTTGATTATTCTACATATCTGTTATGATGAAGTATTGTAGAAGTGTCGACGAATAAGGTAAGGAATAATGAGTAGTGGTTAGGGACTCTGGTTTGTGAAAAAGGTGGTTGGAAACCACGAATCGAACTTTAAGAGTTATGAAATGTATGTAAATGCGTGAATGTATTACAATGCCGACTCCTCGTCGCGCAAGCACCCCAGTACCTAGCTTCAGAGATTAAAAACCTGTCATGCCATCATAATCGAAACACGAGGTCACTCTTATCTGGTATCCTAACTGTGCCCACTCACAAAACAAAAACTTTTGCAAACTCCTTCTTAGTTGCCGCTGTCCGCCTCTGGAACAAACTGTCCCTTACCTTGAGGAAAATTCAATCTACTGTTGCTTTTAAGAAGAAGTTGAAGCATTTCCTACTATCATCCGCATAAAATTCTCCACAAAATTAATATGCAAGGCCAATCCTCTCATCTGTCAAATAGCAAAGCTAGCGACTCCTATCTTGCTCCTGAGATGCCTTCCACTTCATCTATCTCTATTAGCCACACAGTCCTCTTTTCCTTTACATTTTCCTTAATCATGTTTCATCATGTCTCTCTATTCTTCTCCTCCCTTCACCATGAGTCTCCCTCATACTCCCTGCTGCCAGCACTCCTACCTAAAATCTTTCTCTTCAATAATGTATTTTTCGAGGTGTACCTTTCTAATTGTTTATCTCACTTTTTGTATTAGATGTAGTTTAACATGCCTACTAAAACATATGACCGTAAAATAAGTAGAATGCCTGGTTAGATGTAAGAGAGGGCCTGATGGCCCTAATCTTGCCAGGTTAAATAAATAAAAACAAATAAAATAAAATAAAACATCAATTTTTGTTTCTACAGATTTGTAACGCAAATTCTTGACCTCTGAAATTTTTTATATGAGACTGCCACTGTAGCAGAAACTGGTGTCGTAAATATTTCGGTAAGAAAGTTAAGTGACCACCTGCACGTAATGCGTCGTGGGCACCCAGCTGTGCGACATCTACCTGGAAACAAGCCATTAGAGTGTGCCTTTCAGAGGCACAGGTGAAAAAAAAAGAGGCCATTATCCTCGCTATTGACATTCCTTTGTAGAAAGCATCCCAAATACGACATGCTCAAACTTGAGAACATATGATTATACTGTGGAGCTCTTAATTTATGATATTTACTAAAATGCCTAATGAAATAATGAGAAACATTTTACATCAATTGTCTTTCTAGTTGAGAGAATTTTTTTGCCTCTGGAGACGCCATTTGCCTAGTGAATGACGTTTCATATGTCGCTTTATATATATATTTGCTCATTTTGTTTAATATCTAGTTTCTTGCTACACTGCAGCATTGGTTAAAATAAAGTTTAATACATTTACTGATACAACTATTTCCTGTCTACAGACCCAGCATAGAATAATTTTATGATGTACTTTCGTAAAAAAGGAGGAAGGCAAATAAACATTTACCCTCACAGGAATTGTATAATTAATTTTTTTAACGACTTGGTAACTTTCTCGAAGAGTAAGTTTTTGTGATGAATCACTCTAGTGATAATATGTGATATAGGTATTAAACATGACCATTTTTAATGTAATATTTTTTCTGCTTCAGCTTTGTCATGTTTAGATATAAGTTATTCCATTTGCTGCTGCTTGCTTTGACAATTTCCATTTTTGTCATTGCTGTTTGTGTTAATTGTTTTGTGCTGCTGCATTGCCTCGTCCCTTAGTTTAGCATCTGAGCTCAGTAGATTTAAATTAGCTTAAGAAGGGGTAGACTATATGAGAGAACGAGTTGTGATGAATTGGAAGAAATGCATTGAGAAGTTATATGGAAAATGTACAGAAAGCAGGTATAGGTAGGATTTTCTTGGAAATAAATGATGAGGTAAGACACTGGAAAATAAATAATGAGATAAGAAATATGTGAACATATAAATACAGAACGCATGCTTGGATAGGATTTTTTTTTGGTGGAAACAAATGTTGAAATAAGACGAAAGATCTATGGAATGAAGTTTTGGGTTGGACTGCAGTACCAAATGTTACACTGAAAACAAACCCTGCCCTTTCCTCTTGTGTTATCCCACTATGTGTTTGTGTACCCTTGGGTATTTGTGTTCTTCCTGTCTTTATGTGTTTATCTGATGAGAGTTACGTTGTAGAATTTTTCTGATAATATGTTATTTACTTTGTAAAGATGTTTAGACATTATTTATCTGTTCTGTTTTGTTGCTCATATGTGAAGTTGATGTTTCAAAAGTTATTCTGATCTTTATGTATGTACTTATGTCATAATTTTTGTAACACTGATGTGCATGTTTATTTCTATTCTTTTGTAAAGCCTGTTTTACTACAAATGTTATCTGTATTATTATGTTTTTAATGATGTATTTTGTACCTTCGTTATTGTATTCTTATGTTATAAAATTGTAATTGACACCAGTTCATCAAATTAAGTGACTTGTAGGTTACACTTCACTGCACACGTTTCTGTTGGTCATAGTATATTGACAATATGTGAGAAGTAGGGACTGTTAGTGTTTGCACGTATGTTAATAATTCAACAAGGGACTGAATAATAGCGTTGCTGGTTCTAAGGACAATTCCAAAAACTTTGTGAGTGCACAAGTGGTGGTTTATGGACTTGCTATATTGTCCGCAAGACTCTTCGATGGTGATTGTGCACCTGCACAGTCGCAGCAGATGGCTGCTGGCCATCTCTACAAGAACTACAGTGGGTCTTCACCTTGGATGACTCACCAATACCATTATTTCTACAAGGACTGCAGTGGGTCTGCACCTCTGGTGGCCCACCAATACCATAATCTCTACCAGGACTACAGTGGGTCTGCTCTGTGATGACCTACCTACCAGTATTCTTCAAAACTTCAACTGACTCTGCTGTGGGCTTGCTCTGTTGTGGCCCATTACCTGTCAGCATGTCAAGAGTCAGCACTGTCTTTCCGCTGGAAGGACAACACTACTTCTTCAAGACTACATGGAAATCCACTACTTCCGTGTGCATTGTCTTTTACTGCTCAGACTTTGAGAAAAACACTGCAATTTTACTGTGATGAACGATCAGGACTGTCTTTATAGGACTGTGAGAAAATTTTAGCTTTAGACCAACATTGTATCAATAAATGTGTGCATTCGATTTCTTTGTTAATGTAATTATGAATTTTTTTTTCAAATCTGTATTGGCCAGTGCCCAAAACTATTTGTAAAATTTTTTGTGGGGAGCATGGGAGCTATGTAAGTAGGCTGTTTAGGTTTTCCTATTGGTAACGCCACGTAGCGTTCTGTACTAAAAATCACTGGCTGTGCTGTGCGCAGTCTGTGGCTAGTTTGCATTGTTGTCTGCCATTGTAGTGTTGGGCAGCTGGATGTTAACAGCGCGTAGCATTGCGCAGTTGGAGGTGAAACGCCAGGAGTGGTGGATGTGGGGAAGTGAGATGGCGGAGTTTTGAGAGCGGATGGTCTGGACGTATGTCCACCAGAGACAGTATTTTTGTAAGACTGGATGTCATGAACTGATATATATATATAATATGACTTTTGAACAATATTAAGGTAAATACATTGTTTGTTCTCTATTAAAATCTTTCTTTTGCTAACTGTGCTTATCAGTAGTTAGTGCCTTCAGTAGTTTGAATCTTTTATTTAGCTGGCAGTAGTGGCGCTCGCTGTATTTTAGTAGTTCGAGTAACGAAGATTTTTGTCAGGTAAATGATTTGTGAAACGTATAGGTTAATATTAGTCAGGGCCATTCTTTTGTAGGGATTTTTGAAATTCAGATTGCGTTGCGCTAAAAAATTGTGTGTCAGTTTAAGCACAGTCATGTATAATTGTTCAATGGGGACGCTTCACTAGTTTAGGGTGGGAAGATAATGTATCATGTTCTACACTAGAAAAGTATTATGATGATACTGATTGGCAATTACTACTTTTTATTACAAATCATACCTTTTTGAACGTTATGTTCAAACACAAAATATGAGGATGGTTTCAAGATTTACCGATTGAAACTATGGTACCAAGCTTCTCTACATCGTTCAGAGGCTCTATTTCCCGTAATCAGTTACTAATTACTACAAAAAGTCTAGTCGTAATGTTCCAAATTACGACGTATAAAAACACTCAATAGATCCACAGACAAACTAATTAACCAAGGACCATTACAGCATTGGGAGAAGGAGTTTTGACGAGATCTTTATTGTGATTTACCACTTAAACGCATATTTTCGTAACACACAAGGAGAATTTCATGAAGAGAAATGATTACATATAACACAACATAGACAAAAAGAGTTGTGGGGCCACTGGTGCAGAGCCGAGTGGAGGGTCTGAATCAGAGGCCCAGACGGTTCTACGACCGTGTAGGCTGCAGATTCCTCGACTTCCCCCATAGGGTGGATGGGTTTCGAGCTACGATTAATACGTCAGGTGTCTACTACACGCAGGAGGCGGCTACACGGGTAGCAGGGGCTGTGTGGAATGGACTGGGCGATTTTTTAGGTCACAAGGCCTCAGGGAAACACAAAAAGGCTTCAGTCTCAACGGGTGCTGGTCGAACACAAGAAGAACGTAGATGCAGGAACCATCGGTCTGATGGTTGTAAATTGTCGTAGCTGTGTTGGGAAAGTGCCAGAGCTCCAAGCGCTAATAGAAAGCACTGCTGATCAAATCATTATAGACACTGAAAGCTGGCTAAAGCCGGAGATAGGTTCAACTGAAATACTGCAAAGAACCTAACGGTGTTCCGAAATGATAAGCTAAACACAATTGGCGGCGGCGTGTTTGTAGCTGTTAGATGTAGTTTATCTTGTAACAAAATTGATAGTTTCTGTGAGTCAGTATGGGCATAGATCTTTCTTGGCAACCGGAATAAGATAATAATTGGATCCTATTACCGACCTCCAAACTCAGTTGATACAATTGCTGAAAGTTTCAAAGAAAACTTGAGTTTAATTTCAAACATGAATCCGACTTATACAATTATAGTTGGTGGTGACTTTAATTTACCCTCGATATGTTGGCGAAAATATATGTTTAAATCCGGAGGTACGCATAAAAGATCATCCGAAACTGTGCTAAACGCATTCTCCAAAAATTATTTCGAGCAGTTAGGTCACGAGTCCAAGCGAATAGTAGACAGTGTGGAAACACACTTTATCTCTTAGCAATAAATAATCCTGAGTTAATAAGGAGCATCAAAACGGATGCAGGGATTTGTGAACACAGCTCCATCTTCCTAGGTTTCCGGAGGGCTTTTGACATTGTACAACACAAGCTGCTTGTAGTGACATTGCTTGCTTATGGTACATTTCTGGAGTTTCTTAAGGTAGCGTTATACGCCCTCTGCTGTTCCTTTTTTATATAAGCGATTTAGGAAACAATCTGGGCAGCCGTCTTAGGTTGTTTGCAGATGATGCTGCCGTTTATCGTCAAGTAAAGTCATCAGAAGATCAATACAAATTGCAAAAAGATTTTGAAAAGATATCTGTATGATGCGAAAATTAGCAATAACCCTAAATAATGAAAAGTAAGAGGCCATCCGCATGAGTGCTAAAGGGAATCCCCTAAACTTCGGTTACACGATAAACCAGTCAATTCTAAGGGCCGTAAATACAATTGAATACCTGGGAATTAGAATTACGAACAACTTAAATTGGAAAGAACACACAGAAAATGTCGTAGGGAAGGCAAACCAAAGACTACGTTTTATTTTAAGAACACTTAGAAAATGCAACAGATGTACTAAACACACTGCCTACACTACGTTTGTCCGTCCTCGCTTGGGATCCTTACCAGATAGGATTAACGGAGTACATCGAGAAAGTTGAAAGAAGCGCAGCACGTTTTATATTATCGCTATAAAGGGGAGAGAGTGTCACTAACATGATGCAGGAGTTTTTCGTTGCTGTGGAAACTTCTCGCAAAATTTTAATCGCCAGCTTTCTCCTCCGATTTCGCAAATGTTTTGTTGACGCCGACCTACATAGGGAGAAACGATCATCATAATGAAATAAGGGAAATCAGAGCTCGCACGGAAGGACAGGTCTTCGTTTTTTCCGATTGCTGTTCGAAACTGGAATAATAGAGAATTATTGTGAAGGTGGTTCGATGAACCCTCTCCCAGGTACTTAAGTGTAATTTGCAGAGTATCCATGTCTATGTAGATGAAGCCAAAGATGAAATATGACCAGTTCAACGGTCAGACAAGACAGACATGAAAGTTCGATAACCGAGCGAGGTGGCGCAATCCACGTCCGACCAGCCAGATTTAGGTTGTGATTCTTCTAGCTTTCACGGCGGATATGTTGTAAATAGCCTTCACGGGTTTGCCGTCGGATGGCGTTGTGCAAATTCCACAACATTTCCTCGGAGCAACTGTTTCCGTTGGATGAACCTTGCTGGTGGCAAGGTACGACTGACGGTATCCGCACCTCAACACTCCGTATATAGAACACGCACGCGAAGTACGCGCTGGAGTAGAAATCACGCATGCACAGTGATTTGCAGATAGATGATGCCATACTCAAACGTCCTCTGCCGAAAATCGCAGTGTGTCCCACCTGTGCGTGCGCTGTACTCTGTGCTTACTAACAGTGTGGCCAGACGTTACTCACTAAGAAACGCTACTAGACCACTATTATAACGTGTCTGTTGTCGAAAAATCTTTATTTTCTCGTCGTGATTTAATAGCAGCCAATGCAGGGTTCCAGGCTATGCTCAGTCGAAATCCAGCATCCCTGCTGATGAGATTATCAGCTGTAAAGATATGTATTGCTTCCTTAATGACGCAATCCCAGAAAGGTGATGCCGAGGATAAAACTTCAGTCTTTTCGTAAATCATACGATGTGCTGTAGCCGTGTATAATGCTGATGTTCATCGCAGCGTTCCTGTACTGTGAGACATATCTGGTCTATTTATGCCTCCCCACATTGACAAGGAATCTTTAAGGATGCTACCCAAGAGATTTGGCGCGCCACATACCGCATCTTGACTCGAGCTCCACCTAAGAGGTTCAACTTAAACATCACCTCAGCCGAAAGAAATGCTCTACGAGAATTGAGAGAAGATCAAGAGATCGTAATCTTACCTGCTGACAAAGGAAATGCTACTGTGCTTCTCTCACGCGCAGAATATAATATCAAGATACACAAACTGTCCGACGATCCTACATACAGTAACTTAAAAAGTAATCCGACGGGCAGCATCGAGAGAAAGACTTTGGAACTCGTCATGAAGAGCTCGATTCCAGCTGAAGTCACCAATGGTTTACGTCAACAGGCTGCAGTTCCTCCTAGACTCTATGGCCTACCTAAGATCCATAGGAATGGGATGCCTCTCCAGCCATTCTAAGCAACATAGGAACACCTACTATTTTGTTGCTAAATATCTGCCATCACTATTGGGACTTCTCATAGGCAAGTGCAACCATCATATTCGAAACTCGGAAGAGTTCATAGGTCACCTGAAAACTCTTAGATTGCAATCGTCGGATCTCTTAGTAAGTTTTGATGTTGTGTCTTTATTTACAAGGCAGGACTTTTTAGAGCTTATTAGTAAAAGATCTGGGGAGGACGTAGCGGCATTATTTAAACACGTGCTTATTCAACATACTTCTTATTTCATGACCAGTAGTTTGAACAAGTGGATGGTATCGCCATGGGAAGCCCTCTGTCTCCTGTGGTGGCCAATTATTTTATTGAGGACTTTGAAGACAATGTGGAGTGGCCACATTGACTTGATACTCTACCTACGTTTCTTCATCGTTTAAATTCGCTCCATCCGAAATAAACTTCACAATGGATGTAGACAAAGTTGGTACTTTACCTTTTCTTGATGTTCTGGTACGAAGGAAAGCAGATGGAACCTTTGGACACAGCGTGTACCACAAGGCAACACATAAAAATCTATATTTTTCAGGCTGAAAGCTGCAATCACCCTGCACAATGCGATAGTGCATTACGTACTTTAGTCATAGAGCGCGTGTGGTATCTGATCCTGATAGTCTGTCGGGTAAGTTACAACATTTGAAGACAGTGTTCCGACAAAAGGATAATTCTGAGAGACAAATACGTAATGCTTTCAAGCCCAAGCGAGTTCAGTCCATGAAGCAGAATGAAGATACGAAGATACCCACATTTTGGCCTTCTTGCCGTATTTTGTTGCCATGTCGTCAAGAATCGGAAGATTCCTTGGAAGATATGACATTAAGTGTGTTTTTCGACGATCTACAACACTGAGGAACCTGTGGGTTCGGTTAAGGATGATCTTCGTCTGAGAAAACGTGGTGTATATAAGATTCGTTGTCAATGTAGGACGGCATACATAGGCCAGACATGTCACACAGTACAAGAAAGTTGCGATGAACATCAGCGTCATACATGCCTACGCCAACCGGAGAAGTCGGCAATGCAGAACATTGTCTGAATACAGGATATAGCATGATTTATGCCCCACATCATCTTTCTGGGATTGCGTCATTAAGGAAGCAATACATATCTGTACAACTGATAATCTCATCAGCAGGGATGCTGGATTTCAACTGAGCACAGCTTGGAACCCTGTATTGGCTGCTATTAAACCACGACGAGAAAATAAAGATTTTTCGGTGACAGACCCATCATAACATTGGTTTCTTAGCGAGTAACGTTTGGCCACACTGTTAGTAAACATAGCATACAGCACATGGGCAGGAGGGCCACTCTGCGATTTTCGGCAGAGGGCGTTTGAGTATGGCACCATCTGTCTGCAAATCATTGTGCGTGAGTGATTTCCGCGCAAGTGCGTTCTTGGTGCGCTTGTTCTATATAGGAGGCGTCGACGTGAGGATACGGTTTCTTTCGTATCAACCCCTCCAAAACCCAGGCAATCATCATAGGCTGCATCACCTGCTCCTTCCGTCTCCACGATTTCTACCTCACCATTTATGGTCGTCCCATCCAGCTCAACCCCACCCTGAGATACCTTGGCCTCACCCTCGGCCGTCACCTCACCTGGACACCTCATCTTCTGACCATCCAGCAGAAAACCCATTCCCACCTCTGCTTCCTGAAATTCCTGTCTGGCCAGACATTGGGATTGCATCCTTCCACCATCCTCCACACCTACAAATCCCTCATCCATCCTATCCTCTGTTATGCCAGCGCTGCCTGGATATCTGCCCCCCCCCCTCCCCCTCGCTTTTGTAAGGTCCTCCAAATCCTAGAACGCCACGTGCTGTGCCTTGCCTTTTGCATCCACCTTCCTTCCACCACACGAGTCCTGTATGACCTCGTTCCCTTCCCCCACCTCCTCCTTTGAATCCAACATCTCCACATCCTTTACACTGTCGCAGGCTTGATTCCACCCACCCCCTGGTTTCCTCTTTCCTCTCCACCCCCCACCCTTGTCAATCACAACTTTGAGACGAAGCTATAGTCACTTCCAAGGTCATACACAGAACACATCACTCTGTGACCGACGAGTTACTTCCTTGATGGCACAGAACTATCCCGCTAAATTCACTTGATATTATCGTGTCTTTTCGGTACAATAATGTGAGCGATTTCCTCTTGAGATGTGATATATTATATCAGTTAATGCTTTTGAGTCCATGAAAGTCATTCCACACGGGAAATACAACTACCCTCGTCTCTTTCGTTGCGATTTATCTGTCATAGCGGCTACTGGGTAAATAAGGCAGACACAGCGGCCGCACCTCCTCGCTGGCTCTGAGGTAATGTGCTTCCATACGAGCAGCAAGCTGCTTTCGTCCGCCTTTCGAAACTGGCTGAAAGCTAGATTTTTAATTCTTCTGTGGCAGAGCTACAAGCAGGTAGATAGAACTCAATAAGAGAATCGTAAGGCAACGCTGTCCGCAACTCGTGGCCTTTCGGTAGGATTCTCGCTTCCTGAGCACGAGATCCCGGGTTCCATTCCCGGGTGGGTCAGGAATTTTCGCCTGTCTCGTGATGATTGGATGTTGTTGTGTCGTCTTCATCATCATCGTTCATCTCCATAATCGTCAGAGGATAGCAATGGCAAACCACCTCCACCAGGACGGCGGTGCGGGTCTCCCGCACCGTTTCTCTACGTCCCGTCAAGGAGTATGGGACTTTATCATCATCATCAAGGCAACGATCGAGCAAAATTCGTCTTGCTGCTTTCAGTACACTTTAGTGTCAGAGCGAAAACATTATGGCACTGCAAAATACATAATGCGACTTTTGTTTTCTGCCGACATATTTTTCGTTGTTGTGAATACATAATTTATCTATGAACTGCCATATTTTCATAATACTTGAGTATGATACAGGGTATGATGTAAATACAGACCCTTTCGAAGTCAAGAGTCGGTAATATTCTACTAATTCGCGTTAAATCAGGCACAATGGTCTTACAGATACTTCATGCTTTATTAAGATACACTGCCGTCGTGACGTTTCTGCAATAAGTTGAATTTAACTTGTATTACTACAGTGAATATTTTGATTGTGTTTTCCATTAGTTTATTGAACACAGCTGTAATCATCAAAGAGAAATTAATCTGCAACAGTATATTCTCTCACAATATCTAAAACAATCTGACAGTGCTAAAGTAGTTTACAAATTCTACGCCTGTAGAAACCTACTGGTTCTAACTATGACATTAAACCGGTGTAGTTTCAAGAGCATTTTCGTCCAGAAATGAATTGCCTTGACGTTTGGTCGATCAAGAGTTGGAAAGGAAAAATTTTACGAGCAATCGCTCAGAGGGGCAAGTGCCTGAGAGATGGCTTCCCTATCAATACCAGTGCTAAGAGATGACTTCCCTGTCAATCTCCTGGATAGTTTTGTTTGTCGAACAATAGAGTGCGTTATCATGCAGTAACACAGGTGATGTAGTTTTGTCGGTCAATTTTCTTACACTGTGCCCGAAAGGTGTCGCAATTGTTGGCAACAAATTCTAGCAGTGATGGACACACCATTAGGTAAGAATTCGTAGCGCAAAACACACGTTTGGAGCTATCAGATGGAAAATATTATGTTCTCACTACTCTTTGCTCGAGTTTACGTCTTTTGCTAGGGCCCAGCCTTTCATTTCTTCTTAGGAAATTAACGATAAACGCCTCATAACTCGTCACCAGTAACGGTATTGCAAAGTAATGCTCAATGAGCGACCTGATGACATTCAAGCAAACCTACAATAATAGTCACTCTGTTGATATTTGTTGTTTCGAATTAGAGCAAGCAGTACTTCTACACCAGACTTCTGAACCTTACCTGTTGAATGAAAATGTCTCATGATGGTTAAATGATAATCCATCACTTATATCAGTAGTCGAGACTTCCTTAGTGTGGAAAATCATTCATGCCAGAACAATCTTTGTTGAAACCAGAATATCGTTTTCTGGCCTTTTTTCGCAAATGCACTCGCTCTACACACAGTTCAAATCAATCGAGGTGCCTCCTCGGCATTCACCCATCTATTATATCAAAAATAAATATTGTATTGCGTATGTTACACCTTTTCCACTTGCAACCCAATTTTACAACGTTTAACCGTAGTTCATGCTCTTACAATGCTTAACTGCAAGATGATAAGTAGAACTTCAAAGTCGAAAATGACTGTTGATATATACACTGACAGCGTCGCGCAGCGTTCACCTGGGCGGCGCCCGATTTCAGGCGTGGCGTCTGGCCGGCGGCCGGTAGTCGCTGCAGCGCGAGGAAACGCTCGAGCGTACGATGTTCTGATCACGACGCAGCCACGAGCTGTTCTGCTGAATTGTTTGTGGAAGTATTTGTTATTACCGGTGGGTAGAACGTGAAGCGATTTATCTTCGATGTTCAGTCAGACTCATAACTTTAGTCGAGGGCCGAAATGTCGTAAAAAAAAGAAAGTGTTTTAAATTCAAACTGTGTTGTTTGAAGGCAATAATGGGGTTTGCGGTATCCCTCACCAATTGTTTTAGGATTCTGGAATATGTAAAGCTCAAATAAAAAACACGTTAACTCTGGCACAAAGATCAAGACAGAAATATCGTAGAATTTGATCCTGGTTTCCCACAGGCACATCATCAAATATGAACACGGTGTTTGGTTTTACTTTTTTGTTGGAGGTATTTCCACTGCTTTGACTGAATGCTGTGTAATATCTTTTGGAGCGACTGGCACTTGCGCTGAAGCAGAGTTTTTAAGTTTTTAAGAACATGCATACATGCTATAATCGATCTCCGTCCGGGAGAGTTAGTAGTGACATGAGAACATTTGTCTTGCCGCAGATGGATGGACCTACAGTTATCACCCATGTGTTGTTAGGGAAATAGTACTCTTCTTCTTCTTCTTCTTCTTCTTCTTCTTCTTCTGGTCTTCTGTCGCTTCATCACAGGACCAGACACTTACAACAAAGTTCTGATGCTTCCCTCTCCCTGCTATGATACTGACTACATCAGGTATTGACATGCAATGCGTTTTTATAGAAAATATATTTACACCTGAAAGTGTTGTCTGTCATTCAGTTTAACAATGATGACATAATTCAGACAGGCTGCTGTTACTGCAGTATTCTAGACATTGCATTGAAAGTACTAAGAACAGTAACGATATTATAAGAGATATAGAAAAAAATAAAACACTGTTTGTTGTAGTATACATATTGTTTTTATTCAGTAGTCAGATACAGGACGCATAACTTCAACTGATTCAACTGGTTCTTTCTTCACCCAATTACAGAATTTGATAAATAAAGCTTTCTTCTGTGCAAAGAATTCAGCGTGTATTTCCCTCAAAGTAATGGTTATTCCTTTAGCTTCCTCTTTCAGCAGGATGTTGATGTAGTGTTCTAAAACATCTGCATGCACACTATATGTATGGAGGCAGTTCACAATGTCATTATATACCGTTTGAACATACAGCAAGCATCTGTTCTGTCTTTCCAGCATAACAGATAGCACCATCCGTAGACTACAAAAGTTTGTAAAGGTGGACTGCTTTAAACAAATGGACCAACCACCCGATATCAGCAGGAGTGCAGCACTGTCGTACAGTGATGTTATAGATAGCATTAGGCCCACAAAGCGAATGTCTGAGAGAAAACGGGATGGACTGTACTCTGTGGTCATATGCTGATTTATACGAGACTGTACATTATACACTTCATCCCTTTCCAACACCATAAAAAGCATTTCAACACTTCTCAGTGCATTTTCCATCTCTGAGACAACACGCCAGTTACTGTTCACAGATGCTTCAATATCGATATTTAAACGTTTTGAACCGCTATCTGTTAAAGTAGTTAAATTATAATTTGAATTGAATAGCATTAGAGCACTAGGAGAAATTGGCAGCTTCTCACCCACCACTTCTACTCCCTGTCCTTAAAGTAACACTGCAATGTTCTGAGATGACGTGTAAGTCAGAGACCAGTACTGACCTGTACCATGTCGTGTTGGACCCCTGGCACACTTCTTCAGAGATTCAGGGACAGGCTGGGTGTCTAAATCGATGAGTGGGATAGATAACAGCAACTCGTTGTCCTCTTCCAATACACTGGCCAAGTGCACTACAGGGTCGCACAGTGCTACAGATCCTGACAGCTAGGAGACTGCTTTAGGTGCCGACACAATGGAGGTCGCCGCCAGTCCAGACATACTGGAGGTCGCTGCCAGTTCACGCGCACTGGAGCTCACTGTTTGTCAGGACACACAGCAGCCCACTGAGCAAAGAAAAAGAAGAAACAGTAAGCAACCACAGACAAAGACATGGAGTTGAACAAGGAAGTGTTACTTGATAAAGAACCGCTACATGTAGTAATAGTAGCAAAGATGTGTAATGAGTACTTACCCTTCCACTTCTTACCATTCTGCTGCTGGGAGGGGCTGGACGATATTGGCTGTTGCTGCTGCTGTTGACGCTTCATGACTACTACCCCACTGCTGAGACTGGTGGGTTACCACATTTGCCTTATATCACACATATAGTCACGATCACGTGGCCTGTTGTAGCAATCCTGCATCTCTATTGGCCCCCACTAATTTTTAGGGGGAGAAGGGAGGAACGCTGCATTCCTATTGGTTCCTGGGGGAAGGGGTTGGGGAGCAAATGCCACTTCGAGCACCCTCTGTGTCAGTTTTGTGAACTAGCTCAGTCGATCTGGGATTGTTAGTGAAGAACCCTCATTTGTCTCTTAGATATATTGTTGGTGCATTTCGAAAAAGGTACACAGTTCCAGCACAGGCAGCCATCTGTATGAGTTGCGAAATGCAGTTTCAACTCATCATGATCCATCACCATTATCTGCAGAAAAGTATTTTTATTAGGCCCATCCATTACCTTTGCTTTCCAGTCCTCATGTAAGCAGCTATGGACGCAGTCCTCAGGTGTGTGCTTACATATAGTTCACTTATTAAAATACTCCCTGCTCATCATAAGCATCTCCTCAACCGAACACATTCAGAACAAGATAACTAGACCGTAGTGGATGAATATCTCATGTCTTGCGCTTTGGAACACTGAGTGAACTTTTCATGATAGGTCGACTGTTCCAGCACAAGCACCTATCAGCATGAGTTGAGAAATGTAACTTCAACACATCCTACTGCATCGTCATTACTTGATAAAGCATTCATTCGGTATCTGCATTTTTCAAATATCATGCAGGGAGCCATGGATGAATTCCTCAGCTGCATTATTACGGCTAATATAGCTGTTAAATTCCACCTTGTCTGACACCAACATCTCATCCACTGAACACAGCACATGTATAGTAAAGTAAAGGCTTACATCTGTCCAGTCCAGCTAATCAGCATGGACTGAGTCTCTTTCCTGCCAATCCACAATTGGGGAAGTGTAAGAGGGGTGGGTGCGGGAAGTGGGAGAGAGGAGAATCTGACAGGGCCTCCTGGCAGTGGTATTGTGAACTAGGGATGCAAAATTTGAAAGAAATTCCCGCCATTTGAATTTCCTGTCTTTTTTAAATTTCCACCATTTTTTGAATTTCCTGCCACTTTAAATTAAATTAATTTTAATAATTAATTTAAATAATTTGTATAATTATGTAATTACTTTGCCTAATTAATTTGATTAATTTGTATAATTATTCAATTGTATTCACTAATTAATTTAATTAATTTGCATATCGATTTAATTGTGATATTGCCATATCTACACCCCAGGAAGAGGAGGTAGGGGACCAGACAAAAAGAGCCCCCATCTTGGATAAATTTGGCATAATGCCGCCACCTGCCGTTTGTGATTGGGTATTGCACATTGACGTCGATCATGGGCGATGATCACATTAATAACACTGGGCCATGTAGCTGGTAGTGCTATCAGTTTGTAAGTGTTCTACATCAGCAATCACATGACCACTCTGCAGTTCATCGTTAAGTGCCTCGAAGAGGATTCATCATATCACCTTAAGACTATTTCTCTACCTTCATACTCTCTAAGAACATGCAGGAGAAACTAATGTTTACATCTTCCCGTGCGAGCTCTGATATCTATTTTATTGCTTTGATCACTTCTCACTATGTAGGTGGGTGTCAATAAAATATTTTCGCATTCAGGGGAGAAAGCTGATAGTTGAAATTTCGTGAAATATCTCGCAGCAACGAAAAACAATCTTGTTTTAATGATTGCCACCCCATCTCGGGTATCATATCCGCGACAGTCTTTCCCCTGTTTCACTATAATGCAAAATGAGTTGCCCCTCTCTGAACTTTTTCGATGTGCTCTGTCAATCGTATTTGGTAAGGATCCCATACAACGCAGCAGTACTCCAGAAAAGGACGGACGGACGGACTTGCATTTTCTGCTTGTTGGGCCACTAAAACGAAGTATTTAGTACACCTTCCTCACAACATTATCTATATGCTCGTTCGAACTTAAGTTGTACGTATTTGTGATCCTCATGTATTTAGTTGAATTTACAGTCTTTGTACGAGGGTGTACCGAAAAAAACGGAACTGTTTTTTAAAAGCTATATATTTTCAAATTGTTTACAAAACAACATATCCCCTTCAAAATACACTCCATTACAACATTTGCCCCACTGGTGGTTCCAGTGTTCGGAACATTTTTTGTAGTCATCTTTAAAAATGGCTGACAGATCTTCTGCCTTTTTTTCTTGACTTCTTCAATGTTGTCAAAGCGGCGTCCGTTCACGCCAATTTCCATGTGTGGAAATAAGAAAACGTCGCATGGAGCCAGGTCAGGTGAGTAAGGTGCGTAGGACAACAGAACCCTGCAATTTTTAGCCAAAAACTATCTAAAAGCGATGGCTGTGTGTGTGTGCCAATGCGTTGTCGTGGTGGAAGAACCAGTTTCCTGTCTGCCACAAATCAGGTCTTTTTCTATGAACAATGTTGATCAATCTTCTTAAAACTTCTAAATAAAAAGTTTCATTGAAAGGCCGACCTGATGGAACATATTCTGAATGAACTACGCCATTCGCATCAAAAAAGCGAATCAGCATTGTTTTGTTGTTTGATTTCACTTGACAACATTGTTTTGGATGGAGTGACGATAATGTCTTCCACTGGCTTGACTGTTGCATTTTTTTCTGTTCTATAACCATAGCAGCATGACTCATCACCAAAAATGACCTTTGACATAAAATCTGGATCAGTTTCAAGGTGTTATTTCAAAGCGCGACATGTTTCATCTAGACGTTCCTTTTGATTGTCAGACAGAATCCGAGGAACAAATTTGACAGCAGCCCTTTTCATTCCCAAAACATCCATTAAAATTCACTCAATCGAGCTCCCAATCGAGATAACCCAATAATATCTGACAGTTGGTCAGTTATCTGTCGACCGTCTGTGGGCAAAAGCTCTCGGATTTTTTTCAATATTTTTGTCGATTCGGGCAGTTGATGGACGCCCAGAACGAAGTTTGTCATCAGTTGACATGTCGCCGTTTTTAAATCGAGCAAACCACTCGTACACTTGGGTTTAATTAATAGCGTCATCTTGGTAAGCTGACAGTAAAACAGTTTCAGCCGCATTATAACCGAGTAGAAAACAAAATTTCACAACTGCAGGTAGCTCACTTAAACTTGCCGTCATAAAGAGAGAAAGAAGAACTAAACAGCGGTGGCAAAAACAATCACTGCAGATTGAACAGAACAAACCCTGTCGACAACACATGCGGCACTGAACTGGCAATGAGTTGCGCTATACACGCCTAGCGGCAGACATGTGTTCTACACCAGCAACGTTATTCTGGTTTCTTTTTTTTTGGGGGGGGGGGGAGGGGGAGGAGGTACCCCTCGTATTTGTGTGATTTATCGTGTAACTGAAATTTAACAGATTCCTTTTAGTACTCGCATGGATGACCCCACAGGTAACTCACTCAAATGGTGCATGCAAGAACATGGCTATACCCACAACTTGGTAGGGTAACAAAAAAAAAATGTTTATGCTTAATTGCTACATCATGAATGACGTTCATTAACGAAAGGCCCACCTTGGTCATAAGATTGAAGCAAATGGATAATCCCGGGTGTCTTTGTAACAGCCTCCAGGATTACTGCAAGACAAGCAAGTGAAACTGGAATATCCCGGCATGAAATTTGTGAAAAACATCATCAAGGGCTGTCCAGAGGTCTCAGATTTTGTCGTCCAGACTTCTGGGTTGCTGGCATAGAGGCAGTATTGAATCAGCTTCACAATATGACATGCACTGAGCCTGTATTGTCTACTTGTAATTACAGTATCTGCCAAAAGGGCTAAATCACATATAAACTGTATGGAAGTTATTGAAACACTTATCAATTTATGCGAAGAAAATAATTTAACGATAGTAGCGCGTAAAACAGTTCATATGTTACTAAAAGGACTATTAACAAAATGGAGAAAGCCCACAATCAGGATTAATTATCAGCCTATGTAGAGGAAAGAAACGACGACGAAAACCGAAACTTTTATGCACACGGGGAAATAGTTTGCTGAAAAAAAGAAACAGTATGAATTTCCCAAAGAAGGTTTCAGCTACCTCTAAGTGCAATAAGAACTTACCACAATTCACTCTTAATTGCTATTGTGGGCTACGGGTCGAGCGTATGGATTCATAGAGCCAGAAATACAAAGACAGCACAGGCCGTTCGGCGAGCACAGAGAAGTGTATTCCTGCGCCTGACGGGCATATGTAGAATAACACTGCCTGAGGCGCTGCTAGTGATACTCGTCTTACTATCACTTGACCTAGGTGCACAATACTGACTAAAAAAGGGCCAGTAAGACGAGGTAAACTTGATACTGAGCGCAAGAACCACACTGAAAAACGTAATAAAGGCATGCATTGGTAGAGAATGGCTAGAAACTTGGGACAGGACATAAACAGGGAGGAGAACCTACCAGTTCCTTCTCAGCATTTGTAACGGATACTTTGTAACAGGTATGTGTCTCGAAAAAACTGAACACATGCACAACAAAATTTAGTCATTACTTTTAAAGTTATTCATCAGGCTTATTCTTTTTTTTGCGGTGTCCTTGAACCCAAGCTTACACACGTTCGAGAATGTGCAGGACGTGAAATAAGGAAACATTCTTTTACGTTAACCAGTGTTCCTTTACCATATGACCTACATGGAATCTTTGTTTGTTGTTGTGTCAGGTAAACCATCATGGACGATCAACTGGACCCCTGCAACGTTTTTGTGCAGTAATCAAATTGCTTTACAAACCCAGTTCAGTGACATCAATTCACAGTAATTTTATGTCGGTCTGTAGAGAAAAAAAACACTGAATCGAAGTAATATGTTTCGAAGGCTGCAGAGGGATCAACAGAACTAATGCAGAGCCACAAACGGTGACAAGTGCTAGTCATCTATAAATTCATCCAAAATGTGACATGCATCGTCACGAGAAAAAACGTGAAGCATACAGATATGGCAGAAAGATTTACGTTATATCCAGTTGGGTGATAAGGATCGAAGAAAGTACATTCTCGCTTAGTGTCATGGTTTTCGACATGGTTAGAAGGTGCCACTCAGGAAGAACGTGTGTAATGATGTTTAGAAATTTTTAACAGAAATAACTTTGCATCGTTTAATACGTCTCACCCTCAGTGAATAATTAAATCAACTGTAAATAACGAAATCTGCTAGGTCATTCATATGAGTACTAAAAGGAATCCGTTAAATTTCGGTTACACGATAAATCACACAAATCTAAAGGTTGTTAATTCAACGAAATGCCTAAGAACAAATTAAATTGGAACGATCATATAGATAATATCGTGAGGAAGGTGAACTGAAGATTGCGTTTTGTTTGGCAGAACACGCAGAAAATGCAACAAGTCTTCTAAAGAGACGGCCTACACTACGCTTATCCTTCCTTTTCTGATATAGAGCTGCGTGGTATAGCATCCTTACCAGATAGGATTGGCGGAGGACATCGAAAAAATTCAGAGAAGGGCAACTCATTTTGTATTATCACTAAAGAGGGGAGAGAGAATCACGGATATGATACGTGAGTCGGGGTGGCCATCGTTAAAACAAGGGCGTTTTTCGTTGCTGCGAGATCTTTTCTCGAAATTTCAGTCGCCAGCCCTCTCTCCCGAATGTGAAACTATTTTGGTAACACAAAGCTACAGAATGAGAAATGATAAACGTAATAAAATAAGAAAAATTAGGGGTCACTCTGAAAGTTATAAGTACGTACTTAATTGCAATTCCAGTCTTGGTGACAATGTTTATTTGTAATCAAGTTATTAATTTCGGTCGGTAATGACCGTATTCAGACCTGAATGAAAACGTGTTACTTTACTCATTTCACTCCATTACATGTTATGGTGCAGTCAAGCCTTTTCGGCTTCTTCAAACAAATAAAATTATGGTATGTAAAGAGCACCATTGAAGCGTAGATGAAGAGAGAGACTCAGTATTCGTTTTTTCCCGCGTGTTGTTAGAGTGTGGAAAGGTAGAGAAATAGTCTGAAGGTGGTACAATGAACCCTCTGTCAGGCACTCAACTGTGAATTGCAAGGTAGTCATGTAGCTGTAGGTGTAGAACGCTTACAAATCGATAGCACTACCAAGTGCAAAGTCCAGTCTCTTTAATGGGACCATCACCTAAGTTGGACGGCAACGTGCAATAACCACTCACAGGCGGCAGGTGCCCGCCTGGGTCTCTACAGCAGGCACGTGGTTCATGCGCCCAAGCTGACTGCTATTGGCGGCAGCTGTGGCCGAGCGGTTCTAGGGGACTGACGATCTCAGCTGTTAAGTCCCATAGTGCTCAGAGCCATTTGAACCATTTTGAAGTGCAAAGTAGCTCTTAACATTACCTACCTATTCCTTATTACAGAAGAGCATCTTTGAAGTCTGTGTGTATTAATTGTTCGCAGATCGAAAACAATCGAGATAAACATGAAAGACTTAGCCACAGATAGGTTTTCTAAAAACAAGTAAAACCTTCACATTACTTTTTGTGGATGGTAATAGATATCATTACTACTATTATCCATTTATACGACTGTAATGTAGCGGTTGTTGATTCAACCATTGTAGCTTAGTAGCATTCAACGCACATTACAGCAGTGTTCACAAAGTACAATTATGGAAATATTTTGTAGTGTGTTTTGTATGCTAATGAGCTGTAAATATTGAAACTGGATCTCTTGTTGTAATTATCGTCTCCCATCGCAAAGTTCTCCAAAACTTGGGTAGCATTCAACGGTTAACACTTAATTTCTATTACAGTTTTTATTATCAGCTACACTATTTGTTCTTTGTTGTATTTTAAATGAAGAAATAGAACAGAGCGGGAATTTCAGTTTGTGAAGAATATTTCACACTACAAAACAGGATTCCATAAAGAGTTACAAATTACCGAGAATTATCCACTATATTTTGCAAACTGCAACATTTTATACATATAGCATTTAACGGATTAAAGAGTTTTCTTAGCCTCATATCGGGACCCATGCAACACACCCAAAAACAAAAACGGAAAAAACCGCTTCTGATGCAGTCTGCCTCTTTCAGTTACACACTACGAGTCAAAGGCGTCCAATGGAATGGGATGGATATTTGCGTCGAAGGAAACCGCAACTTGCCGGCCGGTGTGGCCGAGCGATTGTAGGCGCTTCAGTCTGGAACCGCGAGACCGCTACGGTCGCAGGTTCGAATCCTGCCCCGGGATGGATGTGTGTGATGTCCTTAGGTTAGTTAGGTTTAAGTAGGTCTAAGTTCTAGGGGACTGATGACCTCAGATGTTAAGTCCCATAGTGCTCATAGCCATTTGAACCATTTGAAAGTCTATAAACAAGAAAAAGAAAGGACAAAAGGAAATAGACACAAAATAAGTACAGTTTTGCTTTATTACAGTGAGCACAATGATCTAAAAAAATAAAGAAAGTGGTAAGACGACTGCTTGCGATAATCGGGAAACCCGGATTCGAATCCCTATCTGGCTCAAATTTTCATTGTTGTCATTCCATTATACACCCGATGGTTTTCCTTATTTACAACAAGTCCCATAGCGCTCAGAGCAATTTGAACCATTTTTGAAACCGCAACTTACCAGGTCGCAGAAGAAACTGACGGCGTAATTCTTCGCAGTCTAAGAGGAATTGTTTTTATACACTTTCAAGAGCGTGACGCTCATTACGATATCTTTTTTTTCTTTGACAAGCTGCTGCGTATCTTACTGACGAAGAGGCCAGTTTTACACGCAAGTGACATCCAATTGCACGACGTTGACGAAATACCACATAATGCACAGTGGGCAGAAGAAGATTTGCCAGCTGCAATAACCAATAAACATTCATACAGTCCCAACCGAGCGCCATCGGAAATCTGTATGTTTGAAGTACCGTGTGCGAAACAGTTTCGTTCAATTGGTGAGATCCACACAGAGGGTTTACACGGGAACGCAGCTCCAGCGTGTCGTCACCGAGGGCACTCGCTGCTAGCAGTGGAATGTAAGCGATGCAGGCCTCCCTCCAGCTAGCGGCCAGGTTGGCGCCGGCTGCCGCGCGAGGCGCTGCCAGCGCGGGACGCAGCTTCTAGCCGCAACAGGTGCGTCGCGGCACCAGTCGACTATCGGCTGCGAGCGAATCCGAGCGCGCTAACGCCGACGCCGACGCCGGTCAGTCGCCAAGGTAATGTCGCCTGCGCTTTCACCAGCTAGCCAAATCAACATTTGTAAATATGACTGCCCTGTATACCAACGGCTGTCTTAGCAGCGTTGTTCAGAGGTAGATTAATTTCACAATCAATTCCACTGTCGCACAAAGCATCGTTTTCATACTTCGCTTGTAATACATCGTTACCGAACTCTGTGTTCGTTCATTTGTTTCTGATCGGTGTTAAGTGATTGTTGTTCGCAGTATAATTACTTCAAAGCAACATCAGTTGAACATCTCTTTTTTCCAATTTCGGAAAATGCTTCGTTATTGTACAATAATCTAAATATCCAGAGACATAAAAGATGCATCAGTACATACAAACACACACACACACACACACACACACACACACACACACACAAACACACACACACGCACGCACTAAAGAACTAATTGTTAAAGTAATCTCTTAAAATAATTCCACAGTTCTAATACATCATAACCGCTTTTATAGAGAATATACAGTGCTGCTGCTGTGGACAAATAAGATGACTGCACCACCACGAATAACGACAAAACGTTCTTATTGCTACCACCGTGGACGTGGCGGTGTATTCGCTGTCAGCGGGTCGCGTCGAACTGCGGTTTCAAAACCAGCGCCTTCTTCCCACACGTGACGTAGGTAGCCACTCAGAGGCAAGCAGCTGAGCAATACACGAGCGACATCTTGCCGATCGTCAGCTGATGATAGTATCTGTAGCAGACGACACGAGAACTCGTTACATATGACATCGATGTGTTGTGAAACTCCTGGAAGTATGAAATGCCAACTCTGTTCTCATTCGAATAAGCAAAGTGAAAATATGTGACTTTATAGTTGCTACCTGTAAAAGTATAATTAGATGCTTGTTTTTGTAATGCAAAACGTGTTTTTCGGTTCAAATGTTTCATAACCTGACCAAGCTGCTACGTTATTTAGCAGTGACGGAAGCACTGTGACGTGCTGTGTTTTGGAGGGAAAAGTGATATATTTGCGTACTGAGGATAAATGAGAAACTGAACTTAATGTGTAACCGTCTAGAGTACCCATTATTCTTACAAAAGGATTCCATAAGAAATGAAAAAAGTAACTCCCTGTTCACACTGTACCTGAAGCTGTTCTTCACTGCTTCGTTGTCTGTTTTCCATGCACATAATTCGCTTGGTCTGGCTGTGTTGCACAGTAGCATTCTTCTGTGTCCATTCGTATCACATTTGAAGGCGGTTAGTCAGTCTCCGGCTATAGGAATGTAAGTTTACAAACTGCCGGATGCGTTCACATCAATCCGAAATTTCAGTCCATACATAAGATATACGATAAGAATTTCAAAATGTGTGCCATGTTAGTGACATTTCTGTAGCCAAATTCTGAGGCAGTGTTTTGTATTGTATTCTAGAAGGTGGTGGTAAGAGGACGATGAAAAACTTTTGTACACACTCTACTATGAAGAGTTTTATAAAATACTATTTTAACTGTTTATTTAATTCTTCGTAATTGTTGTTACTTTCCATTTGTACTCGTAACATGGACGAATAATGAGAGTTGCTGAAATACAAAGTTAGGAACTTTAATTTGGACAAAATACATAGCACACGTTAAAATAAATGATCTCCGAAAGCATTCAGAGAGTGGGTCAGGTTCAAAGTGTGCTCTTTGTTGTCTGTCTGAACCTTCGTGGCAGCAGCGTCAGCAAAAGAAAGTCTGCATATACATAGACGCAACATATACGATAAAAATATTGTCACATGACTCCCAGCCTGTGTGCAATTAAATCGATTTGACGCTGTTTCGGAGACTTGCGAGTAAATTTCGCTACTTATTTTAGTAACTTTTACTTCGGCAGCTAGCAACGCTAACCGGTAGACTATAGAGGTAGCCTCTTTATTTTAACTAGGAATTAACAACCTTTTTAATATATGCAATTAGAGATTCAGTATTTCCTCTTAAAATTATGCTGGGTAGCAATATAAAATTTTCTATGAGAAATGCCACTTGAAGATAAGTCGAGAGTATTATTCCGTGATTTAAAGGACAATGAAAGATTGTATTCAGGCGTCAGAGAACAGTGCATTAGTCATTGCCATGAAGATTTGAGATGACTTTCACAGTTTCATGCGATCAGTGTCAGTTATGATGCAAAGCTCATTGTTCAGTGAGTGCTAGCTCTGCAATGACGTATTACTCGGCCAACGTCAACGTCTTTCTTGGACAACGCCAAATTGCTAAAAATAAAAATATTCTTTCGTCTCTCAGTATCTACAGTTTTTCTACAAGGGTTCACAGATTGTTTCAGTCTAAAAATGAAAATAATAAGGTCAGATATGACTATATTTTAAACTCCGAACATGACCGCACTCGATTATAAAGTCAGATACCTTTTTACTTGACCGCCAGTCCTTCATGTTTTTCTACAGCGTGTTAAAGCAATTCATAGGTATCCCTTTCCAGTAATGATGTGAATAAAGTCAGACAAAAGAAAAGAATGACTTTTGTTTAGCAACAATATCGTTCGATAACATGCACCCATTACTTGGGAGCTTCAGATCGTCTCATGTGAGGCAGAACAGCCTCTGATTTCAGAACCTATCCATAGTACGGCTCGGAGGCAGATTAGGTACGTGTCAGATTACAAAGCAAAACGTTTGAATTTCGATCTTAATTTAATAAGAGTCTTTTGGCTATTTATCGCTGCCTGCGTCACTTGTGGTGCACAGTAAAACATCGCTAACTAATGGTCGCTAGAACCTGATTTACATTTTACTTAGCGGTGGAGACTGGAAACCTAACATTGCGGCTCCTGGCGGGGCCACAATGGCGTATCTGAATGGTTTAAACATTACGGAAATGCGTTCGTAAGTGAGAGAGAAACTTACCGTAAATACACATTGGCTGTTGAATTAGTGGGTTATTATTAACACGCGCTGTTCCTCTTAGTAGATTACGTCGTTTAGTGCAGGGATATTTCAACAATTGATTTTCAGACGAGCTTTGCTAACGATATAAAGCAATCACTGTCGACAAGTTTGTAATATGTAAATTAAACTACAGTGCCAATTAGTGAGAAGTAAAATGTGGTTTAATAAATTAGAGTTACGACCAATGAATTCTTCAGACGTTCGAAAATACACACAACTTTGTGTTAATGATCCATTATTTTCAGTCCTGCGCAATCGTGTGCACGTAATCCTAAACAGTGTTACTGTTTTCCATGCAAATTTGGTAACAGTTCATTTTCCCCCAAAAACTGGACAGTGTTGCTGCAGGACCCTGAGAGTTCGGGGCCCGTAGCACGTGCTACATGGATAAACCGACGCTGACGAAATGGAAAAGAATGTGGCGATTAATTTCACCGATACGTGCGTCCGGATGTACAACCTGTAGAACACGAGGTTCTTTATGTTTTAGATGCAAAAATACCTCAGTATCTGTGTTCTGTAAGACTAAAATTACGTTTGCTTACAACCTAAAGGAAGGCAAACATTCTCCGAATCAACAGATTGGTGCACGAATTTCTAAGTAAGATAAGACTAGGGTCCGGGGTTCATACCTCACCTGACGTCACTAACGACTCTCGCTAGTTGTATCCAGACGCTCTTCCTGCGCATAAGAAGTTACCCTCACTGTTTCTCCATTTTGATTTAGAATATAACTGAACGGCATTATTGTCTTCCTCGTATCGTAATTACGAAGACTGATGTCTATGCGATACGTGCACTGTATGTAGATTTACAGGAGCAGAGAAATGTCGTGTCTATACCGAAGCAATAGATGATTGTATCTTGAGTAACTCTATGTTTAGCCTTCATATTGGGTACAGACAAGAACTGGCATATTTTATGCTTGCAGTAACACTACCAACTTTTGATGTTACGCTTTGGATCACTTTATGTACCGGGTGATCAGAAAGTCAGTATAAATTTAAAGACTGAATAAATCACGGAATAATGTACATAGAGAGGTACAAATTGACACACACGCTTGGAATGACATGGGGTTTTATTAGAACCAAATAAACACAAAAGTTCAAAAAATTTCCGACAGATGGAGCTTCGTCTGATCAGAATAGAAATAATTAGCATAACAAAGTAAGACAAAGCAAAGATAATGTTCTTTACAGAAAATGCTCAATATGTCCACCATCATTCCTCACCAATAGCTGTAGTCGAGGAATAATGTTGTGAACAGCACTGTAAAGCATGTCCGGAGTTACGGTGAGGCATTGGCGTCGGATGTTGCCTTTCAGCATCCCTAGAGATGTCGGTCGATCACGATACACTTGCGACTTCAGGTAACCCCAAAGCCAATAATCGCACGGACTGAGGTCTGGGGACCTGGGAGGCCTAGCATGACGAAAAAGGCGGCTGAGCACACGATCATCACCAAACGACGCACGCAAGAGATCTTCACGCGCCTAGCAATACTCTTCTTTCTTTTGTTCTAGTAAAACCCCATGTCATTTCAAGCATGTGTGTCAATTTTTACCTCTCTAGCTACTTTATTCCGTGGTTTATTAAGTTTTCAAATTTATACTGACTTTTTGATCACCCGGTACTTAAACGTTTAGGGTGAACGGGACTGCCACAACACGCACGTCTGAAGATGGAAACTTTTTAATTTCGAAATCGGTCCTGTGATTTAAATACCATCATACAGCTGAATTGGACAGTGGTCTTTTGCTCTGCCTTCGATATCTTTACAGTGAACAGCATGCATTCACTATTTTGTGTATCGTGCTTCATGACCCATGTTCCAGAACCTAGAGAATGTTTGTGATGAACGTCAATACTAGGTGAAAGAGTGGTGGCACGGTAATCATAAGAGTTTCTGTTAGGTGGAGCAAGCCACCAAATTACAATAGTACTCTGCGTGAAAAGGTAATCTATGCTTGTAGGAATTCCGACTTATCACTTGCATTGGAGTACAACGTTTCTTCTATCGGGAAAGTACAACATCCTCAACGTGATTTCTTTTCTCCACCGGCAACAAATTCGTCAAGCAGAAAAGATAGAAAAAAAAGCTGCCGATGTCCCGAAAGCCGATGATGGTAGAACTGGCAATGGAATAAAATATATTGTTGCCTAGGAGGTGTGCTTTTCCAAGAATATAAATTTGTTTCTGTGTTCTCAGCGTAACTGCCACCAAAAGCAGAAGTCACCTTAGGCTACTAAGCAACTTCCATGAAAAAATCTGGGCGCAGATTGTTCATTGTGAAATCTATACTCTCTGGACCGAGTACGCTACTTGCAACTCCACGAAGTGCATTAGTTCGACCTGAATTGGCAGTCGGCTGACCGACGGAGAGTCACCTGAAAACTATTCCATTTTACGATAGTAAATCTATGGCAAGCTTTGTTTATGAGGCCATTTCTGCTGCATCTGTGAATTTTACGTCAGAATTATTAGAGAATTTTACCTGCTGTCGCCAATAAAACCCTGCTAACACTTCGTTAACGCGGTTAGGTATTTGGTTCCCTGGCACTACATAAACATACATAATCCGCAAGACACTTTGCAGTGTGTGGAGGAGAGAATTTCGTGTACCTGTACGGTTTGCCTTCTACCCTATTCCAGTCATGACTGTTGGTAACACAACGTATGAACTCGAATTTCTATAATTTTTCTGTCGTTGTCAATTTACAATATGATCGTGGGATTATGTAATATGTTGCTTGACTCTCCTTAGAATACACGCCTAGCAATGCACAATCCTCTTTGCAGTGCATACCACTGGAGTTGGAGAACCAGTTTCATGACACTCTTGCGTTTGCTGAATGGTTCCACGACTAAACGCATGGTTCTTCTTTTGATATTCTCTATTTTACCTATTAAAAAATCTGTTACGGTCTCCAAACTGAAGAGCAACACTGAAGAATTTGTCGAATAAAAGTTTTCCAAATTGTGTTCCTCGCAGATGAATTACTTTTCCTGAAGGTTCATCCTATCCATCTCAGTCTATAAGATTCCTTTCCAACAACTATTTTTTATGTGATCGTTCCACTCTGAATCTCTTCTTACGCATACTTACTATATATTTTACGGGTGTGCCTATTTCAAGTGATGGAACGCCAGTCGACGCCAGTAGCGTAATCGGCCGCGTGTTTACGCACTATTTGTTACAAATATTAACAAAAAATGGTTCAAATGGCTCTGAGCACTATGGGACTCAAGTGCTGTGGTCATTAGTCCCCTAGAACTTAGAACTACTTAAACCTAACTAACCTAAGAACATCACACACATCCATGCCCGAGGCAGGATTCGAACCTGCGACCGTAGCAGTCGTACGGTTCCGGACTGCGCGCCTAGAACCGCGAGACCACCGCTACCGGCACAAATATTAACAGTGAGGGTCAACGGTCAGTCCTTTTACCAAGCTTCGATCCTCTGCAAATCTTCCTTTCCGCTACAGTTTTCTAGCGTTGTGACGTTGCTCCATGCACAATCAGCCTCACACCACACTTTCCCGCCAGAGTCTTGTGTAATCTCGCCGTCGCCCTATCATTAGATTTATCAATGATATGATTTGTATGCACACATTCTAGCGAAATGAGATTTCGACACTGGTCAGCGGTGTCAACGGTTCTGGTGGCGCCAAGGACATGAGCTGAAACGTAGCCACCAGTAAACACGTCTAATCAATGTTCCAGGATAGCGCACTGAATCACGCAAATCTGTCACTAAGGCTCCATGACGCCACACAGTGTGGCTGGGCCGTTTGATTGGACAGTCGACTGAAAGGCTTCCTTCCTCATCAGCTGCCTCTAGATGTTTACTTGTTTTCTTCAGTAGCATCGATTCCGACTGTCCCAGTTTCGCCCCCCCCCCCCCCCCCCCCCGCCATCAGTCATATCATCGTCTTGACCCACATCATTTTACAGGAACTTTTTCATGTATTCTATTTCCAATATTTACCAAAATTTCAAAACTAAGGAGTCATGCACACAAACTACAGTTGAATGCAACTAGAAGAAATGAAGTAATCTTTCAAACAAACAATTCCTATTTCTTCTTATCCTTGAAGCATCTGCCTTTAGCCAAATAATTACGTTAATTTGATTAGCAGAAAAGGCTACTCGAGCCCAGGGGCATTTGACGTAAACATCGTAGAGGCGGAACTACTCTTATTGCAGATGTGAAGAAACGATCGAATTTGTGGTAAAGACTATGGGACCAAATTGCAGAGGTCATCGGTCCCTAGGCTTGCACACTACTTAATCTAACTTAAACTAACTTACGCTAAGGACAACACACACACCCAATGCCTCAGGGAGGACTCGAACCTCCGACGGGGGCAGTCGCGCGAACCGTGGCAAGCCGCCCTTAGATCGCACGACTACACCGCGCGGCTCAGAAACGATCGTCATCAGTTATTTCACAGCTTGACATTTCCACCTTATAGACGTACGGGAAATCTGGGTAAGAAGCACGTTAAGAAAACTAACAACACCGTAAAATGAAGGGGATTCAAAATTAGTTATGGCGAATGAGGCTGCCATAGAAAGCGAAGGAAGAAGAGCGGAATCGTCAGAGACTATGATCTTTGAGAAAGGAACTTCAGGAAATATGGGTCCTTCAAACAATGAAAAATCTGTTTCCCAAAGTAGCTTTAAAATGTACAGTTGCATAAAATCAATAGTTCTAATTGGAAGTCATTATTAGAATGTAGACTTAAGAATATTAAAATTAAATGTTTTTTCCAGAATTTTTCTTTTATATGAAATGAAAATGCTCATCAAGAAGCGTCAATGAATATAAGTTCACAATTTGGAGTGATATAGATTTTTTTTTTATTTTAAGCTCGGCACTACTTCTCTGCCGCTAGGGACTTTTCCTGTTACCTCAGTCTTTTCACCTCCAGTAAGTACACTACTGCACAAAACTTAAAGACGAAAGTAACTATCGCATTATGTGTCACTGCTAAGAAACGCAACTCGATGAAACTTAACCACACACAGAAAGCAGAAAGGACGGTTACAGTATAGCACAGGAAGCAACTACATGAAATTATCAGTGAGAAGAACAGAAATGACAGTTTTATTCACAGACACAGAAGTCACTGCGATTTAAGACGGTGCCCACGACACAGGGGCATGGTTCGTAACATGTGCGTGATCACCACAGATGGCAATGCATGCTCTGCAACGAGCTCCCATGCTGGCCACAAGGTTGGTACGGAGTTCTTGTGATAGGGCGTTCCATTCCTCCATCAGTGCGGTTGACAACTGCTGGATGCTCGTTGGTGCATGTGAACGTGCTGCAGTAACTCTAAGGTATCCCATACTTGCGCGATGGGATTTACCGAGGGAACGGACAGGCTGGTCCACCTGCGCAGTTCGTTGCGGTAGCGCCTTGTAATCCATAAGAATCAAGTCAGAGCCGAATGCATCTCTGAAGGATGGGTACGGAGTACAGAGTCCCAATAACGTTTACTGTTGAGTGGACCGTGTTCGGTGATTTGGAGGTTTGTACGCCCATGCAACATTATGACTCCTCACACCATAACACCTGAACCCCTAAAACAATCATCTAGGACAATGTTACTGGGTGCATTACGTGTTCACACAATCGCCATCTGAGAGTACGTAATTCCCGCCCTTTGTAAGGTTCATTGGACGATCATGAATAGCCGTGATTTCAGTGTAATTATTGCCTTTGGATAAAAGTGTCATTTCTGTTTGTCTCATTGCGTATTTCTTTCAGTTGCCTTCTGTGCAGTGCTGTAGTGTAGCAGTGAGTTCTTTCTATGTTTCATCGAGCTATGTTACTTGGCAGTGCGACATTATGCGAAAGTTGCTTTCGTTCTTTAAGTCTCGCACACCAGTGCAGACGGTAACAAGAAATTTACATATACGAGAACGGACGTGGAACATTGCCAGTAACTCTCACTACCTCTCGAACAAATGTCACAGTTTCCCTCGCTTCTGTGACTCATACGGCTGGGATTTGCACGGTTAGCAACTTAAGTAACAGTAGGTCGACAACGACTCAGGATTTAATTTTATAAATATAAAAATTATTTGTGGTACTGTAGTTGAACTTCGGTCCAGAATAAACTCTTGTAATACAGGAACCAATCTCATAAATTTACTGTGCGCTGAAAGTACATGTAAAGAATTGCACAACTAAGCCCTTCTACAGACGTATGTAACCAATGCTATTGATGCGCTATTACTGCATGATATGGAGTGTCTCACAATTTATCATTTGATTCCGGTTAATGCAACCTTCCGTGTAGAAATTAAACTCTCTGGCCACGTACTTCAGATTGCCGCTCTAGATATCATGTGGCGTGACCGAAAGAACAAATTGAGACGAAGAACCAACTTCAAAAACCTCAACCAATGTCACTACAGAGTTTCCCAAACATTGACTTGACCACTTAGCTCTCCTGATCCAAACCGACTGGTTTCATTTATCTGAGAGCGTTTGCCTAGTGTGGTTTATCGAAACCCTAATAGATTAAGTTGGGAGAATACGTGGGCCACATGAACATGTTCGCACTAGCATCGAGCGAGGGCGACAGGGGCCAGAAGTGCCCTAGTGTTGCAGCACGAAACTTTTATCACTTTGTATGGTTTTGTTTGTCTCCTGCCACGATTACCTTAAATTATAATGCCTACTTTCTCAAATGGTTTTTGTCTTCTTCCGACCACAATCGGTAATTTTTACTTCCTGTTTTATGTTTTCTTTCCATTACATGAAACATTTCTTCAAAACTACTGGTACGTATGGATCTTAAATGATTTCCGGAATGTCGAGGGCCGAAAATGCCCGTAAGTGCTCCTCGGGTGGTGTTGGTCTCAATATTTTAGACGCTACGAACACGCAGCTTCGTTACAATACCTCGTTGTTTTACGGCGTTGTTTGGAAATACACCGAATATTAGCTGACAAGAAATGGAGACAATAAACTGTTACATTCGATGTTTATCTTACTAACTAAACTGTCACAGAACTTATCGCCAAACCTTTGCCATTAGCCACATAGCTTCACTTAAATGTTGCGGCAGTTCACATCGGCCTAGCATGTCTGACCGAAAGAGGTAGCGCAGACATTGAGGCGCAGGAGTTTATTCGTAAGGAAGGGCTTTCACATCTCTGCCTGGCCATCCAGAATGACATTTTTTATGGTTCCACAAAGTCACTCAGTGCTGGTATGGTTCCCGTCTTCAATGGGACGTTAAGTCGTCATCATTATTTAACTTTTGAACCAACCCCGCCCCCCCCCCCTTTTTCTTAGTAAACGTGACATTCGCCTCTGGCAACGTTTTGTGTACGTGTAAAAATTCAAACTGTACTTTGGTCCTCATTCCTCATCAAACTATATTTCCGCGGTAGCCAGATCGCTTTGTTTTGTTCCGAATTAGAAGGCAATCAATGGCACACAAGTTGAAATGCTCAGAAAAATACTTTTTTTTGTTGAAGCCAACCTTCGGACTGGGGACATCTCTTCTTCTGACCGGTAGTTATATGAACCATCCAGGACTCACAAAGTCCTTCTTAAGGTGTCCATTCGTGGACCAGAATTACAAGTAATGCCGGTTCCCACGAAGACATGTTTACTAAGACCGGCTGTATCACCACCAGCTTTGTTCGCCGCGGTATAAATTAGCTTGTCATGTACGTGTAGTGATTCGCTCTCGCAGCTGACGTCTCTGTGACTGGGAAAAACGACAGAAGGCCTCAGTCATAAGCGTCAGCTGTCACTGCCTGCCACGATGAAAGAGAGCACAGCAGTTCAGAGTACGTGACACGACAGTTAATATTTATTTGGTCCCGACAGCGCTAAAGAAGCAATCTAACAATCTCCTGTACTTCGCGTAACTTCAGCATTCACACCTCTGTAGCCTAGTAAATCTTGAATGTCGTTTAGCCATTTGTTTCAATAAATGTAAAATTTCTTCACTACACCGAAGATTTCTCTCTTAGCAGTGACGCCTCAAGGATAACAGACAATATTCTTTCAGATATTGTAAAACCATTGCCTCCTTCATGCCATTTGGATAGTCGAACACTTTGAGGGCTACCGATTGATGTCAGCTAAAGGAGATTAAAGTTGCCACATGTGTCTGTGTGAATGTGAGCTGGTTTTTCTCTCTCGCTGCAGGTACTCACTTTATAAACACGTAAGGACGATCCCAAGACTATGGGATTAACTAATAGGAGGGCATGCTCTTTACTGCTTCTTCGTAAACCGAGAACGTGGCAGCAGCGTTAGTGTTCGACATACTATGACCGCGATTTATGTCGGGCTGACTTTTCATTTTCGCATCAGGGTCAGACCATATAAACAGTAAAGTGTGAAACCACATGGAACAAAAATTACACAAATCACGGACTTTTGGTATGCGCAACACATATCCCTTTATCTTGTCTATATCTGCAACCGTTTTTCCGCAGTTGTTATTTCAGTGTTGTTTACATTGTAGAAAAGAATAACTATTCCTCATCTTCTGTAACTAAATTTTATTTTTGTTTCAAAACCTAGAATGTTTCATCTCTTTTTTATCTTCAATAGTTTTTATAAAACAAATATTTTTGTGTGTCCATTGGCTGATCTGCTAGCATTTCTGGATTCAAACTTACCTGTATAAAAGTTTCATCTGGAGTCACCAATAAATACATGAAATGTATTCGCAGTTGCGAATACGAACAACCATCACATGTGTAAGGGAATGACAACAATGAAAATTTGCGACGGACCGGGGCCCGAACCCGGATTTCCTGATGTACACGAGGGGTCACGTTAACCGCTTTGGCTATCCGTGCACCACTCACGGGCACACCCAAACATCCATATGAGGTCGTTCCTGAGTGACAACCTGTACTCGTACACACATTATATAATTCCTGTACAGGAGGCATTCTAATTGAAAATCAGTGTCTGGTATCGGAGGATGAATACGATATTGTAGAGATTGTGTTGTTAAGAAGAAGGCGCTGCAATATCGTATCGCACCAATAAATAGTTAATTTGATAACAGAGGGAAATGTAGAGGGTAAAGGTCATGTAGGGAGATCGGGGTTTGACTACACTAAACAGTTTCAAGTGGATGCAGGCTGCAGATGATATGCAGGGATAAAGAGACTGCCGGCCGGAGTTGCCGTGCGGTTCTAGGCGCTTCAGTCTGGAACCGCGTGACCGCTACGGTCGCAGGTTCGAATTCCGCCTCGGGCATGGATGTGTGTGATGTCCTTAGGTTAGTTAGGTTTAAGTAGTTCTAAGTTCTAAGGGACTGATGACCACAGATGTTAAGTCCCATAGTGCTCAGAGCCATTTGAACTATTTGATAAAGAGACTTCCACAGGATGGACTACATTGGGGAGCTGCATCAAACCCATTTCTGGACTGCATGTGTTGTTATTTTCTGACTGCATAACTCCGCATTACTGCAGCCTTCATCCGTTTGAACGTGCTTACTGTTCTCAAGCTTTGATGCCCTCTACAATTTTGTAAGCACCTTTAAAATGAAACGTTTCGAGCCTCATGTTTACGAGTACTGTCGAAAATACCTGCCACAGTTAAATAAGCAAATTCACTGATGTATTACTTCTGAACATGTAAGATCTATTACTGAAAGTCCCTAATATAGAACCACTAAACATATCCACGTACATTTGAAAGGTAATTTTGTTCCTTTCCCAAATTTATTTGTACGGGTGAAGGCATCACAACTCTTCACAATTTTTCTTCACGTATAGTGGAGTGTGTAAACAGTACAGTTACGGCTAACATATACTGTATGTGTTTATCAGTAAATATATAATGTTCGAACTGTATCCTTAACAAGGCACAGCACACTTCAGCTTACCCGACTCCCATAATGCCGCACAGCCGAAGGTTCAAAATTACCTCCGATGCAGTGGCTTTGTGGCACTGCTTACTGTTACAAGATCTTTGGGATTGACCGGTAATATCTTGTGTGAGAATATGAGACACTTCTTTTAACCAAACTATATAGAACAAACGAGTCTTTTAATAGAAAAGTAGATGTATTTCAGTGATTGGTTCCTCGACAGACCAGATCTGTATTCGACCCTTTCCAATAGTTTGGTACCATTGGCGTCTGCCGTTACGTCACGGTAGCGTGTGTAGCGCTGGCGTGACGCAGCGCATGCCGGCGAGAACCGGCTGTGGCACCTTGGCCGTGGCCGCAGCGCCCGGCGCCCGGGACAGGGAAACCTAGCCCCGCAGCGCCTCTAACCCAATCCTTTCTCCCCTTCAAACCGGACTCGATATTCCGAACACAAGATATGTTGGCGCACGTGTCGGCGTACAATGCCGCTCTCTCAGTGACTCGTTTCTCTTCGTGGGATTATAATCGCGCATTAGCTTTGATAGAATCAAATCTGCACTATCCTCGTAAGTGGCCTGCGCTCTGTTGACAGTGCAGTTGGGAGATAGTTTTGGTTTGAAAAGTGGGCACTCGTTGTTAAAGTGACAGCATTACGTTGAAGCAACGCTTTAACGAGAGCCTGTGGCACGTGATTTCTTATGGGCATTGAAACGCAGCCTCTTCAAGGATATATCTTCATTGTTTTCTCACAAGCTATACATACTATCGAAGGCAGAAGAACTTCATTTGGTGTGGTTGGAGCAATTTTAACTTAACTCCTTCTTCTTCCCAGCGTTGTTCCGTAGTCACGAGTTTCGCTTTGTGGGTCAGCATTCGCCACTTGTTTTGATCAGCTGCTTGTTTTGGAGGTACGTTTCCAATACGTATTTCTAAATTGAGTGTATCTGTCCACCGTCTTTGTTTTTTTTTTCGTCTACCTCGTCTTCTTCGTCTATCCATTTTGAGCTTTTAGAAAGCAGTGTCACTGTGCCTGGTGTTACTCTCTGTACCTGTCAACACCACGGAGGGCGGCCACTCGGTGACAGGCTCAATGCTGACCAGCTGCTTGATAGGGCTGTTTTTTATGCCTTTTGTCAAAGTCATTCCAGTATCCGCAGCCGCATCCACATTTCCGTGGCATGGAGGCATCGCGCAGCGCTTTTCGGCGTTGGCCAACATCTGTGCCATACACAGCAGCAATTCGTACCATCGTCCGATACACTTGGACTTTAAATTGAAATGAAATTTCTCCGTCTCATATAACTCGTAGCGCTTTACACCAATTACGACGTCCATGATGCTTGATTGTGAGAGGTACGCCATATTTGTGCCATCATCACTATACATACGGCATTCTAAATACTACGAAATATTCTAATTCCTCTAGTAACCGAGCGAGGTGGCGCAATGGTTAGCACACTGGACGACGGTTCAAACCCACCTCCGGCCATTCTTATTTAGGTTTTCCGTGTTTTCCCTAAATCGCTTCAGGCAAATGCCGGGATGGTTCCTTTGAAAGGGCACGGCCGATTTCCTTCTCTAATCCGATGAGACCTATGACCTCGCTGTTTGGTCCCCTCCTCCCTCAAATGAGCCAGCGCACCATCCTCTAGTATGATGCCACTTAATGTAATGGAATCTGAGGTCTGCGTTATTTCCAAGTATTTGGTCTTGTGGGCGTTTATACAAAAGCGATATTGTTGGATTCGATGATGAGGGTTTTTAGTTGATGTAGGGTTTTGGTTATGGCAGCAAGTGTGACATCATCAGGGTACACCAGAATCAATGGGACTTACTTCTGCAGGTATACCGAGCGAGGTGCCACAGATAATTTCCTTTCCTCATCCCTTTCCAACCTCAGCATGTTAGAGCCGAATCTCCATTTCTTCCTTCTGTAGATCTTTTGTGGTGGTGTCCGCGATAACAATAAACTGCAAAGGTGTCTCTAGGACACGACGATCGCGGAAGGCATACTATGTCAGCTGGTGGAGCACAAGATCGAGGGCCTTTCCAAATCGCAGAAAGCCAATTGCAGAGGATTCTCTTTCTCCCTGTGTTTTCTGTTAGCTATCGAACGGAAAACAGCTAGTACCACATCCTTTGATAAAGACAGACTGATGAACTTGAAGTTAAAGCTTCTTAGGTTTTGGTACCGTATCATTTTTTCCAGATACTTCGGCTCCGATGTTTTGACCTCCATGCTAGAGCTTTCTTCTGGAGACCGGCAGCACACTGAGTGGATTCTGGGAAAAAAATCACCCTGCACGGGAACACGAGAACTCATCGATAAGGGCCGCGAAAGCCAAAGTTCTTACGTGACACATTGATTAACTCACACCTTAACAATGTGTTGGAGTCGATATTGCATAATAAGTGCAATAATCTTAGCCGAATATAGTGATAGCTATAACAGTCTGCTGGATAGTCCTTATGTTTGAATAAATTCGCTGCGATTCGTGACGAGCAGTGGGCAGGTGCGCAGCAAGGTATCGCAATGGTATTTTGTCAACCATGGGACTGCTTTCTTCTGTAGTTCTTGAATTGCCACCTCGTCATTAGGTTCTGGTGCCTTTGTGTTCCTCGTTAAAGGTCACTGAAATCTATTTAATGATAATGCATACAACACTTTAGTGGGTTCATTGTAGGCGGATCATCAAATGGACAAGGATGAGGAAAGGAACTGTCAGTGAATTCGCTGAAGGAGCCATCCTGCCCGCAGTAATCAGAAATCAGGAAAATCCTACATCAGTGTGACCGAACGGGGATTCAGCGCCCGTTCCGACGAAGAAAGCTCATACTTTATTATCCCATCGTAGCAATTTGCCGTCACTGACGGCGCACAATCACGGACTGGATAAGGATCAGGAAGTCGATCGTGGTTTTGTTGAAGGAATCATGCCAGCATTTTCCCAAAGTGATATGGCAGAATTAAGGAGAATCCAATTCAGGATGCATAGGAAGAGATCATTGTCCTGCTCATCTGCAATGAAAGCCCACATTCTTAAACTCTGGCACATCCTCTTCGGTACCCACCTGGAACTTTTTTGACATGAGATTATAGCTCAAACGGAGGAAGACGTTTCAAGAAATCTGTCGTGCAGCTGTTGGAGAAACCATTTCAAAAATCGCCGGAACTAGTTTGAGGGAACAGTAATCTTCAATCTACATGGCCAAACCGTTAATACTAGTTTATTCCAAATACCATAGCGCTATCTCTCTCACTGGTACTCCCGACAAAGCAAGTCAGAAACTAAAAAACAGTTTCATGCCAATATGTCATAAAATTTGGGAAGTTAAGACAAATGGAGTAGTTGTTCACATATATCCGTAAATAACTTCAAAACTATTTAAGTATTTTGATAGGTCTTGAAATGTACCAAATATATTTCCTCTGATTAACCTAAAAAATTGATTAGTCAGATACTGTAACGATTTAAATTCAGCTTCCAATCAGTTTAAAAAGAAAGAAAATTCAGTTACGATTCACTTCAGTCCGACGAATTATTAGGGATGGTGTTAGCCTTAGTCTGGCACAGTAATGGTACGGAAGCAATGTGAAAATAAATATTAATACAGTCTCGAGTATTTGCGTGTCGCCTACGGTACATGAACAATATAGTGTCAGCACTCGGTCAACTGAATGGTTCCTGATGTGACCTCACATCTCCACCATCGAATGATGCTTTTGTCTCTAGTCTCCCACGGCGAATCTGAGTGTGTAAAAATTAGGCCGCTGTATGCTTCCATTAATCGACCATCGTGTGCACATTTTGTATGTCGGACATGTCATCGACTTTATTCTGTTTCCGGCACGCTAATGAGCTGCATTGCACATACTAGGCGCTTGCAGAGTAAACTGGAACAATATTAGTCTAACAATAAAACGAAATTAGAGCCTATTGACAACATTTTTCACCATATTTTTATTGATTGTGAGACAAGTGGCAGGATTACAAGACCTGCTCTATACGTTAGCAACTAGATCTCTGATTCTCCCATCACAGCTTGATATACTCTGAGTGTTAAATAGGGAGAAAAATAAAACAAACGAGAAAGAATACTCGAGGGGTCAACGGTATGTCCTTCATATCACTTCGGATATGGTATGACACTTATAAAGTAAGGCAATTCATTAGCGGCAACAGTTGAGATATTGAGTGAATTCATTCTCTGTTATAACAAACCACTACCTGACAGCAACAATTTCTTCTCACATTTGACCTCAAAGCCGTTGGTAGCTTTGGTTCGTGCCAGGTGAAACAGGGCCGCAGACCCGAATTTCTCCCAATATGACTTTACTCTTTTACTTGTTTTTCTCTCTCGTGCCTCTGTTGCTGAGTCACTTGAACGAGGCGTATGCTCGGATGGAAAAAGAAAAGAAAAACATTGACCGTGTCCTCGCGTAAGACAAGTGCCAAGTATTTGCGCCAATTTCCCAGTAGAAGCTTGGGTGGTCTTCATCACACTGGCTAGACCGGCTTTAGCCAGCTGACAGTATGCCTTGTCATTAACTCGGTGATCTATTTCAATCGCGCCAGCATCTCGTGGTCGTGCGGTAGCGTTCTCGCTTCCCGCGCCCGGGTTCCCGGGTTCGATTCCCGGCGGGGTCAGGGATTTTCTCTGCCTCGTGATGGCTGGGTGTTGTGTGTTGTTCTTAGGTTAGTTAAGTTTAAGTTGTTCTAAGTTCTAGGGGACTGATGACCATAGATGTTAAATCCCATAGTGCTCAGAGCCATTTCAACCATTTTTATTTCAATCGCTGTTCGAGAGACAAGGTAAAATACTGAGGTATAGTCCAGTTTCTTTCCTCAGTGCAGTTAAACAAGTGTATATTTGTGTCATCCGGATAACTATTACGAATGCGGACAATGGAGTGTAGAATTATGTTTGTTACGTATTATTATGAGTAAGATAGAGTGCAGGTGAGGCGTGCACGCTACGGAACTCGCCGAGCTCATGACTCATCAGGCAGATGATGGCAGTAAACAATCATTATCATTATAAACAATGTCCTCATTCCGTGAGAAATTCTGGGGGCGTATCGGTCTTAACCCAGAATACCAACTCTATAGCATCAACCGATCGCCACTACTTTTCCTTTGTTGTGAGCTGAACACTGGTGATAAAATTTCATCCAACACGTCGAGTGCCACGCAATTTTACAATATTACACGTAGTATAAGCATCCATCTTCTACCCCGAATCCCCCCCCCCCCTCCCGGCCACCTCTCTCTCTCTCTCTCTCTCTCTCTCTCTCGCCCGCGCGTTTGTGTGCGGGGCTGCGCGCGTGCGACAGCGCAGTGAAAAGGTGTTGAACCCGCATTTTGGAGAACTGGAGATCGATTCTCTGTCTGCCATCAAGGTTTAGGTTTAAAGACATAGCAGTTCACTAATCCGAGCTCGTGCTCCGTCTACTACGACCTTGTCGTTGACGAGACGTTAATACACTCCTGGAAATTGAAATAAGAACACCGTGAATTCATTGTCTCAGGAAGGTGAAACTTTATTGACACATTCCTGGGGTCAGATACATCACATGATCACACTGACAGAACCACAGGCACATAGACACAGGCAACAGAGCATGCACAATGTCGGCACTAGTACAGTGTATATCCACCTTTCGCAGCAATGTAGGCTGCTATTCTCCCATGGAGACGATCGTAGAGATGCTGGATGTAGTCCTGTGGAACGGCTTGCTTTGCCTTTTCCACCTGGCGCCTCAGTTGGACCAGCGTTCGTGCTGGACGTGCAGACCGCGTGAGACGACGCTTCATCCAGTCCCAAACATGCTCAATGGGGGACAGATCCGGAGATCTTGCTGGCCAGGGTAGTTGACTTACACCTTCTAGAGCACGTTGGGTGGCACAGGATACATGCGGACGTGCATTGTCCTGTTGGAACAGCAAGTTCTCTTGCCGGTCTAGGAATGGTAGAACGATGGGTTCGATGACGGTTTGGATGTACCGTGCACTATTCAGTGTCCCCTCGACGATCACCAGAGGTGTACGGCCAGTGTAGGAGATCGCTCCCCACACCATGATGCCGGATGTTGGCCCTGTGTGCCTCGGTCGTATGCAGTCCTGATTGTGGCGCTCACCTGCACGGCGCCAAACACGCATACGACCATCATTGGCACCAAGGCAGAAGCGACTCTCATCGCTGAAGACGACACGTCTCCATTCGTCCCTCCATTCACGCCTATCGTGACACCACTGGAGGCGGGCTGCACGATGTTGGGGCGTGAGCGGAAGACGGCCTAACGGTGTGCGGAACCGTAGCCCAGCTTCATGGAGACGGTTGCGAATGGTCCTCGCCGATACCCCAGGAGCAACAGTGTCCCTAATTTGCTGGGAAGTGGCGGTGCGGTCCCCTACGGCACTGCGTAGGATCCTACGGTCTTGGCGTGCATCCGTGCGTCGCTGCTGTCCGGTCCCAGGTCGACGGGCACGTGCACCTTCCGCCGACCACTGGCGACAGCATCGGCGGCGGTTCACAAATGCTGCGCAGCTAGCGCCATTCGACGGCCAACACCGCGGTTCCTGGTGTGTCCGCTGTGCCGTGCGTGTGATCATTGCCTGTACAGCCCTCTCGCAGTGTCCGGAGCAAGTATGGTGGGTCTGACACACCGGTGTCAATGTGTTCTTTTTTCCATTTCCAGGAGTGTATAATCTTCCTTCTCCTCTGTATAAAAAGAGTGGGGAGATTGGTTTTCAATGTCCCGTTGCCGTCCTTCCCTAATCCGATAAGACCGATGACCTCGCAGTTTGGTCTCTTCCCCCAAACAACTCAACCCCAACCCCCTTAACCACAGCGCCATCTTACTCTGTAGTTATATGTTGCCAATTTTTTGGCTTACACAATGCCGAACTTATCAAGTCATATATTTGAGCGTCGAATCCACCTTAAAATTGCTGCAAGTTCGTGCACAGGAGATGAATGCTTGTCCTGTACTTAACAAGGCAACCTTCCTCTTTGACTTGCTCCGTGATCCAGATTAGCAGCGAACAGGATCGGCAGTAATGAGAGCATAGCTGCAACACACGTACACAGTGCTATCAGTTAGTTTGGATGTTAAAGACAAGGGTTCGGGGGTATTTTATATACACACGGCATGAAATGTATAAAAGCAGAAACTGCCTCTTATTGGACGTATTCTGAGTAGCGATTTGAGTCACGCAACTTGTGTCTCAGGAACACTGTGCAGAATGTAATGTTTCAGTGATTATTGCTGTTCTGTTAGCAGACGCTGCCCCGTGACATACGTCGCTAAGTAACGAGCTCCTTGTCCAAGTCATGGAGGCCAAAGTGATGCCAACCGGCAGCCATGTCATCCTCCATCTTGCGGCGTCATGTGGGTGAGGCATGGAGGGGCATATGGTCAACACGCCGTTTTCCCGGCCGTTTTGAGCCTGAGTGCACCCCTTACCAACCCTCCCGCGAAAGAAAAATCCTTGACAGTATCGGGAATCGAACGCTGGTTCTCCGCATGGAAGAGGAGCGGAGGAGAACATACATATATAATATTTTAACTAGCTCTGCCAAATTGCATTCCTCTCAGTGATAGCCGCTCCTGCTTCTGGTCGACACAAACACCTTTCACCACTAGAATTAGACATGCATGATAGAAGAAGTGGGATAGCACATTTAGTCACACCTAAGCTATTCTCAAAAATGTTTCAAATGGCTCTATGCAGTATGGGACTTAACATTTTAGGTCATCATTTCCCTAGACTTAGAACTACTTAAACCTAACCAACCTAAGAACATCACATACATCCATGCGGTTCTAGGCCCTACACATTGGAACCGCGCGACCGCTACGGTCGCAGGTTCGAATCCTGCCTCGGGCATGGATGTGTGTGATGTCCTTAGGTTAGTTAGGTTTAAGTAGGTCTAAGTTATAGGGGACTGATGACCTCAGCAGTTAAGTCCCATAGTGCTCAGAGCCATTTGAACCATACATCCATACTGAGGGAGGATTCCAACCTGCGACCGTAGCAGCAGCGCTGTTCCGGACTGAAGCGCCTAGAACCACCCGGCCAAAGCTATTCTTCACTACCATAATTTCATGGCTCGGAACAACGTTGACTGAGATTCGATATCCTTTTCTGCTTCAGGAGCGTTCTCCATCAGATATTTCATTCAACCTCGTCTTTTCTCGATTCTCTCCTATAATTACGCGAATACAACACAACACGAGACTGAACCCATGGAAGTCATCAACAATAGACCGACACAAAGTTTTTTCCAGGTACAAACCAGATACAAAAGCGCCGGAAAGCCAAAGACTGCGCCATCTTCTTCGAATACCGGTTCTCTGAATTTACGCAACAAATTTCGGCATCAGCAACGGCGTTCTTCCAAATATTATGCGTTACCCTTTGATCTAGACCATACCTACTTGTTACGATCGTAACGTTCCGTATACATCTACGTCTGCACTCTGCAAATAAGATGCTTGACAGAGGGTACTTCGTGTGGCATTATCATTTTTTATTCTGTCCTGATAATTTCGTGAACGACGCTAGGTAAGAAAGCCTCCGTATGAGTTCAGATTCCTTTGGTTTTGCTGTCATGATCATTTCGAATGGTGATGATGATGATGACGTTTGGTTTGTTGGACGCTCAACTGCGCGGTCATCAGGCCCGTACAATGTGCCAATCTTTACACAGTCGAATTTTAGCCACATTCACGAATTATGATGAAATGGTGGGGACAACACAAACACCGAGTGCCCAGACAGAAAAATCCCCAACCAGGCCGGGAATCAAACCCGGGACCCCGTGATCCAGAGGCAGCAACGCTAGCCACTAGACTACGAGCTGCGGACAGGTCATTTCGGGAGAAGCACGTTGGAGAGGGCAGATCTGCTGGAAAGGTGATACTCGTCATACTCGATGCCTATCTTCTTGTCTCATCACCTGAGTTTGTTTGATGTCTGTGATTATGCCCTCCTGATACGGGCTCCAAACGCTGAAGCAGTACTCCTAACTAGGTTGCACCAACATCTTGCACGGAAATTTCTTTATATTTGCGTAGCATTCTCCCAGAATCCTCCCTATCTCTTCCATTCTTCTTCCTTGATACCCGGAGCTCAGCGTAACAAGGTAGCGCGCTACTATTGAAACGTGACTGTTAGCTCTGGAGAATTACAGCTACACTGAGACGTATCAATTATTTATACTCCGTTTGACTCGGGGATTACATGACCGCTAATTCAGTATCACTATCGAATACTACTGCACATCCTGACGCCTCTGGTTGTCGGAATTTAATATAAGTACATTATGGAACAGGAAATAAAAATAAAATTGTCAGGCCCTGAACAGCAGCATTTGAGCTACTATAGTTGTAATTTCTTTCAAAAACATCAGTTTCTACTTTTTATTCCTCTTTTGGTCTTGTGCACGGCGCTCCTGGTCTGCCCACGCTGGGCGTACCGAGCACCAGTTTATACCGCAGTTGCTTCCGGTTGCAGACGCCTTATACAGTTACAGTCCCTTTCTCAATGCCGTCCTACTAACGTACTTAACTTGAAACACAGCCCTTCTATCAATAAAAAGCACACCTATGTAGCCGTGACGCACCAATATCATTAGATAATTATAGATGGTGCGATTTACTTCATAATATTAACATTATAGACAAAAGTGCGTGTTTTCTTTAATGCGTGTTCGGAAACATTACAGAAAAGCTGAAATGCTGAAAAGTTTGCAAGGAAAGAATCACTTTTGTTTACAAATTATTATATTTGAGAACTTTTTAAACCAAGAGCAAATTAGTGAAATAGTTTGTGAATCCAAATAACACTCTATTGGAGAGCTTCGCTGTGCCGCAAACACGTCCTGTGCGGAAACAAAAAGTACGCTCCTCACCTTATCAGTTTGAAAATACACACAGCATCACTACTAGCGGTCTAACGATTTTATTCCAGTTTCATGGTGGAAGCTCTTATTTATCGTAAACATGATTTTCCCTTACTTTGTTCATAGAGCTAATAACAGTCAATTTGTGACTGGTAATTTTAGAGTCTTGAATAATGTGGGTTTTGTAGCTCAGGTAATAGTTCAAAAATCATGGTGTATAGCTTCTGTTTGTGCTTATATTAGTGAAATGAAATTCTGTTAGATGCAGTCTCCACATAAAATAATACGTTTCAAAAATGAGTGAATATTGCCGAATATGATCTGAATAGGAACTGGTGCTACATCATCTAAATGCTTTGTCTTAAGATTACTAGACTGGACGTCTTGAATCAGCAAAGATATTACTTCCTTCCTGTTACACTCTGCGCTATAATCATGACGCTTAAATTAGAGAAATTAGGGCTAATGTGGAGGTGTAACATTGGTCGTCCTTCTCACACATCATCTGCAAATAGAACAGGAAAAATTGCAGAGGGCAGGAGATAGTTGGTCAATACGTACCCTCTAGCACGTACTGCATGAATGGTTTTGAAATCCAGTTGCACCCCGAATCACATCGTGCGTCACATCGTCAGTGAAGGCATTACCGTAAAAACGGAAGCCGCACAGCACGTAGAGCAGCTGAAGAGTACGAAAGCGGAAGACGCCACAAATCGCAGCATCTCTGTTGTAAGTGTGCGCACTCCGGATGTTGTCTGGAGGTACAAAGGCTGTCAAGGTGAGCGGCGTGTTACTTTCTTCCGGACCACTTCCGGGTCCTTTAATCAGCCTAGGCAGACAACGCCAGGAAAACACAGCGGGCTTACACAAGAGGCGGCGCGTCGATTATGTGGGGAGTTACCACGCTCTGGAGGCGACCGTATGGCTGTCGCCGTACTTTCTTTCGCCGACTGTAGCTGTAGCGCGTGCTGCGTAAGATGAAAGTGGAAGTGCTTACGTAAGCCGGGGGAGGCGGTGCAGCGAGCGCATCGCGGAGAAAGGACGCCTCTGCCCACCTTTTCTCCGTAGGTGTTCCGACCTTCCACGTAATACTGGGTCAAACCCGGCTCCAACAACAAAATTTTGTAGGTTCTGCATCTACGTCTATACTCAGCAAGCACCTGACAGTTCGTGACAGAGGGTCTGATCCCCCTTCCCCTGTTATATTCGTGGATGGCACGAGGTAAGAAAGATTGTCGTTTGATCTTCGTATTAGTTCTAAGTAAACCTCTCCGTAACGCACAGCGCCTCTCTCGTAGCGTCTGCTCTGTTAAGCAACTGCGCCGACTAAACAATCCCGTGACGAAACGCGCCGCTTTTCGTTGGATCTTCTCTATCTCTTCTATCAGTCCTATCAGGTAAGGGTCCCAGATTGATGAAAAATACTTAACACTCGGTCGAACAAGCGCCTTGTAAGCCACTTCCTTCGTGGATGAGTTGCATTTCTTCCTATGAATCCCCGTGTGGCATCTACGTTTCTTTCTATTTGTTTTGTTTGGTCATTTCACTTAATGTCGCTCTGGATAGTTACTCCTACATATTTTACGGTAGATACTGTGCCGAGCAATTTTTCATCAATAGTGTAGTTGTACAGTAGTGCATCTTTTCTCCTATGTATGCGCAATATGTTACATTCATTTATGTTCTGGATCAAGTGCCAGAGCCAACACCATTCAGCAGTCTTCTATAGTTCATTCTGCAAATCGATACTGTCTTCTAGCGTTGTTGCTTCATTATAGATAACCGGTCATCTGCAAACATTCCGACGCCTTCTACCAGATCATTTATATACACTGCAAACAGTAATTGTCCTATCACACTTCATTGGTGTACTCCAGAAATTACCTCTGCATCTGTCGACTTTGTTTCGTTCAGAGCATCGCGTCGAGTTCTATCTAGAAGGAAGTTTTGAATCCAATCGTAAATCTCATCCGATAATCGATAAGCTCATTTTTTTTTCATTAAACGGCAGTGTGGGACGGTGTCAAATGCTTTCCGAAGTCAAGGAACACGTCAAACCTGAGCGCCGTTGTCTACAGCGCTATGGCTCTCATGGAGGAACAGAGCGAGCTTAGTTTCGCAGGACCTCTGTTTCTGGAATCCATGTTGATTTTTATAGAGGTAATTTTCGTTATCCAAATACGTCATAGTTCTTGAGGATATAACATGTTCCATAATTCTGCAATAGACTGACATCAACGATATGACATCAACGACTATGTGCATATGTTCTGTGACCCTTCTTGAAAATGAGAATAGCCTGCACTTTTGTCCAGTCGCTAGGTACGCTCCGTTGCTATAGTGAGTTACGATAACTGGTGCCAGAAGGGGAGCAAGTTATTTCATATAATCTCAGTGGAATCTTACGGGTATCTCATCTGGTCCTGATGTCTTTCCACTACTAAGCGATTGAGGCTGTTTTTCTATCCCGCGTTCAGTTATCTTGAGATCTGCTTTTTCGACGCCTGCACGATGGTTGAAAGGAGGAGCCGTAATATGATCTTCCGCAGTGAATCAATTTCGGAAGACTGAATTCAGTTCAAATGGCTCTGAGCACTATGGGACTTAACATCTCAGGTCATCAGTCCCCTAGAACTTAGAACTACTTAAACCTAACTAACCTGAGGACATCACACACATCCATACCCGAGGCAGGATTCGAACCTGCGACCGTAGCGGTCGCGCGGTTCCAGACTGAAGCTCCTAGAACCGCATGGCCACAACGGCCGGCACTTAATTCAGTATTTCGACCTTCTCTCTGTTATCTTCCGTTTTTGTAGCTGTGTGGTCACTGAGTAACTGAATAGGTGCATATCGCTTGACAAAATTTTACTTTCAGTCATTGAACGCTTCTTCATTGTTCTCCTTACGCTCATTTTCACTTCGTTTAGCTTTTGTTTATGTTCTAGATTTTGACTTCTCTAGAATTTGTGATGAAGCGTTCTTTACTTACGTAGAATTTCCTAACGCTGATATTAAACCACAGTGGGTCTTTCCCAACCCTTAAAACCGTGTCGAAACATAACTTGTCTAAGACATATTGAATGGTGCGTTTAAAATTTTCCATTTGTGCTCTACATATCCGTACACAGCACTGGATATTTGATATTGAGTAATCTGATACTTTGCAATTTGCATTCTGTTACTCTTCCAAAGTAAAAATATTTTCCTATCTTTCTTAACATTCCTTGTAATACCTGTAGTCGTAGTTGCTATCTCAGCCGTATAATAACTGACACCTTCCTCTACATCAGTTGATACGATAAGTTCTGGTCTGTTGGTTGCGAGTTGATTCTCTCGTTATATACTCGAAGTAATTTTCGGACAAGATATTCAGAATAATGTTACACGAATCTCTGTATCTCGTACCAGTTTTGATAGCATGACTGTCTATGCCTGGCAAGTTGAAGGCATCTCCTATTACAACGGCATGATCCGGAAAATTACGAACAATATTCTGCAGGTTCTCCCTGAAATATTCTACCACTACAGCTCCTGAATCATGCAGTCTATAAAAGCATCCGATCACCATTTTTGACTGATTTTTGACGCTTAACTTCATTCAGATTAATTCACATTCGGAATTCGGGCGTCTGCAATTGGTATGAGGTAAGATAAATTTGTTAGTAGGGCTGCGCACTAACCGACGGGATAGGGGTGAAGGACGCGGCGGGCTCGGCCACGCTGAATCGATCGATACGGATCAGCCCAGGTACAAAGGCGAGGATCACGTGGCCAGAAATGGCTAAATACCAGAGCAGGGGAATTATAACAGTGGTTGGTAGCATGGTGAGGGGTTCACAAGATCCACCAGAAATGAGGGAGTTTAAGGCAATCTGAACCATGTTACTTACTTCTCTCAGAAATTCAATAATAAATTACCGTTCCATAATGAAGCAAATCTGAATACATCTTGATGTCAGAAAAATAAGGGACATCCAATGAAACAACAATATTTTCAATACCTTAAAAACTACAAAATTTAATATTTTACAGTGATTAAGTATTTCCACAGTGAACCTTGGAATTAACAACTTTTAAATAATGCATGCGATTTCAGAAAACGATCTTAGATAACAGCAATGCACTATAGCTATCATCCCTGAAAGCTACATATCTGCATCTATTTTATTTATTGATTGATTACGCTTTTATATCTTTTTCATTATGCAAATGTCTGTCAGAACATCGTATCCTCCACAGTAACACAACAGCTGAGTGCACCATGACTACATCATGTAGTTATTTAAGGAATATGTTACTATGTTTACCAGTAACTTTATTTAGCTTTGGTTGTAGTTAATATTAAAGAAAAAACAATGAAACTTGAAAGTGGTCAGTTGCATGTGTTACCTGACACCACCATTGAAAAGAGTGCCAGAAGACACTTCTATCAAGCACACGTAAGTAGTTGTTTATGAAATATTTAACAAAGTTCTGTTGTCATTTAATGTGAGCACACGTGTGCAAGAATGCTGGTTTGTTTATTTATGAACAAACTATAATTTATATTTACTGTAAATAGTGTGAAGGTGACAGAATTTTTATAACATTTCTTTATTAAAAATTGTTATAATATGTTAGTTTAGTGTGGGAAGTTGCAGAAAATAATAACGGTGTATTTTTGGTGTGGATGGCGTTCATCCAGTGGAGGTCAAGAGGTGACAGACACTTACTGAGTAGAAAACTCAAGGGAGAGATTCAAGACACTTCCACGTTAGATCTGGAAGTAGGCAGACTCGCCTGCTGTAACATGTGATATTCACTTGTGTACGTGATAAATTCTGGACGGCGAACGGCCGCTACAGTACTTCAACATTTGAGAACACTTTTATGTTGAGTTATGGAAGAATGCAGACCCGCCGGAGGTAACGTGTGAGATTCAGTCTGACAGATGATCGATTCTGGTCGGTGAACGGATATTGGAATACTTTAAATTTTGGTAGGACGCTAACTTTCGAAAGTTCGAATGTGCTCCAGTGCAGAACTTAAACTTTTCCACTTTTATTACGGAACTAAGACTAGACAGAGTATGATTTTCTACTGTTTATCTCTCACGGGTTAATGCGTACTGTGTTGTACGCTGTACTATTTTGAACTGGCGAATATTTCGTGTAATGTGAGCGGGAAATGGACTTAACTTTTCGTGCGTCTTCGATGGCTATTTAGCTGAGGGAGTCTGTTACCATTCTTGTAGCGCACTTAACGGAACTGTATTGTATTTTAATAAGGTTTTCTTTATGCCTATTTCATAATTGATAATTGTAGATGCACTTGCGTTTATTTGAGATGGTTTACTTCAACAAACATTGTTCAACATTACTCTCGTGTCTTTTACATAAATTTGAGATGATACAATAGAACTCTTTTTTTAGTTATTCATTTATCTTTTGTTTTATGTTTTTCATTTGGATCACGTCTACAGGTTATTATTTGTAGCGGATTGGCTACTGGACATGAAAACAGATGGGTGCTGCTCGACCCTAGGACTTCATCGAGCCATTCTTTTAAAACAGAGCCACACATAGCCCAATTAACTAACCGCAGGTTAAGTCGCACTCGCTAATATTATCAACTTCTTTACCGATAAAGAACGTACAAAAATGTTTGGAAGGAGAGTTTTATGGACCCTCATTCATTAATGAGTTACATTTCCTCGCAATTATTTCATTTAATAGAAGTTCAGCGTCTACTTTCCCCACGTGCCCATTCAATCCTTTTGGACAGAAATTTTTTATGGACAGATATAGGTATCTGGCCACTGTGATTGGCTCTAATGTCTTATCACCTGTGTCGTAATTAAACAATATCTATTCTTTCATAATATTTATATCCATTTCACCACCTTCCTCTTTTTATTATGTTTTTTCTCCATTTTTCGGGATTATCACGTAATGGTTACTATGAATGTCGTATACTCTATTTGTCTGCGAATTGTGCAAAATTTGTATGCTTGAAATGTTTGTCTGTGGTGTTACTGGGATAGACGTGACGCACAGTGCCTAACATTTGTCTAGATGTTTTTAGCAATTGCCTAAAATAACATTTCACCGTGAACAACACTCATTAATACGGCGATCTGAATCGGGAGGGGGGCGGGGGGGGGGGGGGGGGGCGCTATTCGAGCTGGCTACGCGTATCATGTTATGTTTACTCATACTGAGGGCCAATACGCGAGATTTAGACCACATGTACGTTGCCTTGCATTTCAAGAATCGTCTGTAGTTCTCAGTAAGTTCCTATTAAAGCTATCTATCGTACACATCATCGAATACGAAAAATGTTTCAAATGGCTCTGAGCACTATGGGACTCGGCATCATAGGTCATAAGTCCCCTAGAACTTAGAACTACTTAAACCTAACTAACCTAAGGACATCACAAACATCCATGCCCGAGGCAGGATTCGAACCTGCGACCGTAGCAGTCCCGCGGTTCCGGACTGCAGCGCCAGAACCGCACGGCCTCCGCGGCCGGCATCGAATACGAATAATGCAAGATAACTGCAGGATTTTCCTCCTGAACTGTAATGTAAGTAAAGTCCTGTTACACTATTAAAGGAAACCAGTTGCTGCGTCCCCCTCTGTCCACGTCTCCTCGATTCTACTGCGAAATGAATTCAGTCGAATCATATATTGCTTCAGTACGTAGTCTGATTATTTAGCGAATATCTGTAATGTAATTGAAGAAGCCAAACTATATTGGCTTCTTTGGTGTTACGGCATCTTACTTCTTTTAAAGCGGAAGTTTCAGATTCGATGTCCGGTTCGGTCATGGAAGTGGTTTTTGAACTTGTCTTTACTGTGTGCGTCGTATGTAAATGTAGAATATGAAATAAAAAATCAGTAATTTAATAAATAAATGTGTTCAGAGATCAGCACTGAGGTAAGAATGGTCTTGGAAGGAAAGAAGATGAGGATTTAACCTCCTGTCGACGACGACGTCACTAGAGACGAAGCATCATCTCGAGCTGCGGAGGGAAACCAGCAGTTCTCTTTCGGAGGAACCATGTAACATTCTTCTTAACGGTTTTAGGGAAATCACGGAAAATCCAAATCTGGATCACTGGACGGTAATTCGAACCAGCGCCACCTAGCTCGATAATGCCTTTGTATCTAACTTCTATAATGAAGTTAACTTTCTCTCCTATTTTCGTGAAGGCTGAGTTTCGGCGCCTCCAGCTGACTCATCGCTTTTACGTAGGCCGAGAATTCCTTATCGGCATTCGCAAGGCGCGCTGTCGCGACTGCCAGCGGATCGCGTTGTTTGGCTTCGCCACGTCTTTCCCATCGACCCGACCCGCCTGCGCGAAGCCCCTGTCTATCCCCACGACAGTATGGCGTTCGTTATCGGAGATCAGCAACTGTCAGCTGTCTCCTTCATATTTGACGTTCCTTCGGCTTTCTCGTTAGTTGACGCTTTTTCTGTGTAGATCAGACGCCAGATTCCGAGACAGGTGTTACACGTTACCCATACATAAGCATGGATGTACGTATATATATATATATATATATATATATATATATATATATATATATATATATATATATATATATATATATTCCACATCCCTTCCTAAACTACTGGACCTATTTCAACCAAACTTGGTACACACATCACTTACTGTCTAGAAAGAATCGCTGTGGGAGTAAGAAACCCCTAACAGTGGAAGAGGGAGAGGGGGTGGGGGTGAAAAACAAGTGAAGCCCATGGCCCAAGGATACCCATACTTTGTTCATCCAATATTCGAGAATGAGAGCACTTAGAGACCTGCAACAAACTTATCACATAATGTCAAAACTTTACGAAACTTCCTCTCGCTGACACCTCCTACAAAATGACAAAAGGAAAAAAAGTTCATCGCTTACTACATTTTCGCTGCTCATGTAGCAAAACTGCAGCATGAGGCATGACGTTTTAATTTATTACTGATTTACTGCTAACTCTATTCACAGCACATTGCGCAGATAGTAGCCACATAAGCACTGGATGTACCCGAAAAATTATATCACTGTACGACACATAGATCAGGAGATACAACGTCATAAACCTTGAGCTGCGTAAGATATGTGTACAAATACGTGTGAAATATCTTAAATATAATTGAAATATATATTATATGTGCGTACGTGAGCAAAGCTACGGGTAAAGAGCTCATTCTAAACCCGTGGAACGATTTCAGTCAAATGTGGTAGACATATTAGTTACGATCTGGAAGGAAATACTATGGAGGTAAGAACCACATGCCTCCTACTGGGGCAGGGCGATAACGTGGAAAGAGAAGGGGGCAGGAGGAGATTGACAGACAGAGAGGAGAAGGATGAGATGGACACAGAGAGGGGACAGGAGGAGATGGACAAAGAAAGAAAATAGGAGATTGGCAGAAAGAGGAGGGAGGAGTAGATGAATGGCAAGAGGGGGAGGAGGAGATAGGCAGAGAGAGAGGGAGAGAGAGAGAGAGAGAGAGAGAGAGAGAGAGAGAGAGAGAGAGGAGGAGATGGATAGAGAGAGGGATGGGGAGGAGATGGACAGAGGGGGAGGAGCAGATGGACAGAGAGAGGAGACAAGTAGATGGATAGAGAGAGAGGTAAGAGGAGGTGGACAGAGAGAGGGGTAGGAGGAGATGGAGATAGAGGGGAAGGGGAGGAGGAGATGGGCAGAAAGATGGGGAAGAGCGAGAAGTACAAATAAAATATTGGAATGAATACACACCCAAGTAGCGACAGGTACTCAGCTTGTCAGTAATATAAAGCGTGAGAGTAATTTAGCTTATGCAGCTCTACTCTGTTTCATCGTATTAAGGAAACGATGCTCTCTTAAGACTTGCGAAGGGAATATCATAGGATGAAAGGTGCTACACGCGCGTCCTCATCCACATTTTTTTCTTATATCCGCAACCACTCTATGATGTATGGAGGTAGTCGGTCAAGTTTTATTTGACGCTCTTCTTGTGCTCGAATGTTATGCAGAAACAAAAATTGCGTGTTCTCCTCGGCCATCCTAATCAACGCCCATAAGAGATCCACTACTGTATTAAGGCAAGTTCAAATACGATATCTCTTTTCTCCTATTCTGTTACGTCTCCACGTCGACTCATCTCCGCTGTTTCCATATAATGGGCTGGCAAAGAACGATCACTTCAGTGCCATTATTTATATGAGCGGTGAAGAATCATATGACCGACTGGTACCAGTTTTGAGGACACCATCTTCCTCGCTCGTTAGCCGCCTCGGGTATGTGACGTGCCCTGTTGTGCTCCAAATTTTTCGTCGTTTTATGAGGTGTACTAACGCTTCAGTGTTCATCTTTGATGCTCTAGTGTACAAAGTGACACGAAACCTGCAAAGTTCTTCATTCACGCAGTTGGCACGTTTATTAACTTATATTTACGTATATAAGCCAACTTCCTGTATTTCCTTTGTCGTCGAGTAAAATCGCTTGTATCAGACAAATTCACCTAGAAAGCCTAGGTGCAATTCTTTGTCTAAATTCGTGTTTATTGTATCAACACTAGTGCGTGTGTCGTGATATATTGGGTATTTTCGTACCTCATATGCCGCGAAAACCGTATTTTGTGCTATAGCATCAGCTGCAATCAACATTTCTGTTTTATACAGTTGCATCAGTAGTGAGGTCATTTAAATAATCGTTCACCCCTCAGTCCAGCTATATTAATGTGGATAAATGAAAATTTTTGAAAAATTTTCGGAGATACGATTACCGTGTGTATAAACTATTTCGTAGTAAATCGGCGATTGTGATCTATTTACTATAGCATGTATTATACCTAACATATCGTGTTGTATTTAGTTTTTCCTTTCAAAAGGAGTGTATATTATCTACATTTATCTTAAATTAACAGTATTTTCAAGTTTGTTCGCGACTAGAAAATCAAAAAGTTTTAGAAAAATAGTAATTTTTATCAGAGGTTTTTCTATTGCCTTAATAGAAATCTCGTTTTGTATACTAGTTACTTCCGTTCTTAAAGAGAATTAGTAATTTTTTAGCTCAGCACGGCATTGGTCCCTTACCTAGCTTGCATTTATCGCGAATCTCTCGCCCAACGTGAAGTCCCAAGCGACTGGAAAGAAGCGCAGGTGACTCCTGTACATACGAAGGGCTAAAGCACGGACCCGCAAAGTTACATACCAATATCACTAATATCGGTTTGCTGCAGAATCCCTGAACATATTCTCAGCTTGAATATAATGAATTTTCTTGTGACCGAGAAGCCTGTGTCCACGAATCAGCACGGATTTTGAAAGCATCGCTTGTGTGAAACTGAGCTTGCCCTTTTCTCACATGATATACTGCGAACTATGGATGAAGGGCAACAGGCAGATTCCATATTTCTAGATTTACGTAAAGCGTTTGACACGGTGCCCCACTGCAGGTTGTACGAGCTTCTGGAAAGGTTCAGAGATATGTGAATGGCTCGGAGACTTCTTAACTTATGGAACCCGGTATGTTGTCCTCGATAGTGTGTGTTTATCAGCGACAAGGGTATCGTTAGGAGTGCCCCAGGGAAGTATGACACGACCGTCGTTATTTTATATATACATACATGATTTGGCTGGCAGAGTGGGCAGCAATCTACGGTTGTTTGCTGATGATGCTGTAGTGTATGTTAAGGTGTCGAAGTTGAGCGACTGTGGGAAGATACGGTTCTAGGAGCTACAGTCTGGAGCCGAGCGACCGCTACGGTCGCAGGTTCGAATCCTGCCTCGGGCATGGATGTGTGTGATGTCCTTAGGTTAGTTAGGTTTAATTAGTTCTAAGTTCTAGGCGACTGATGACCTCAGAAGTTAAGTCGCATAGTGCTCAGGGCCATTTGAACCATTTTTGTAGGAGGATACAAGATGACTTAGACAAAATTTATAGTTGTTGCGATGAATGGCCGCTAGCTGTAAATGTAGAAAAATGTAAGTTTATGCGGATGAGTAGGAAAAACAAACCCTTAATGTCCGGATACAGCATTAGTAGTGTCCTGCTTCGAACAGTCACGTCGTTTAAACATATGGGCGTAACGTTGCAAAGCGATATTAAACGGAACAAGCATGTGAGCGTTGTGGTAGGAAAGGCTTATGGTCAACTTCGGTTAATCTGGAGAATTCTTGTAAAGTGTGCTTCATCCGTAAAGGAGGCTGCATATAAGACGCTAATGCGACCTGTTTTTGAGTACTGCTCGAGTGTTTGGGATCCGTACCAGGTCGGATTAAAGGAAGACATCGAAGAATTCAGAGGCGAGCTGCTAGATTTGTTACTTTTAGGTTCGAAGACCATGCAAGTTTTACGCAGATGCTTCGGGAATTCAAATGGAAATCCCTGGAGGGAAGCCGACGTTCTTTTCGAGGAACACGACTGAGAAAAAATAGAGAACCAGCATTGGAAGCTGACTGCACAACCATTCTGCAGCCTCCAACATACATTGCGCAAATGGACCACGAAGATAAGGTACGAGAAATTAGGACTCATACGGAAGCATATAGACAATCGAGTTTTCCTCGTTCTATTTGCGAGTGCAACAGGGAAGGAAACGACTAGTAGTTGTACGGGATACCCTCCGCCATGCACCGTAAGGCGGATTGTGGAGTATTTATTTAGATATAGATTAAAGAAAATCTGTGGGCTTGGTTTAAAGTTATGTACTGTCGTGCAATAAATTGCACCAACCACAATTAAGCTCCCTGTGAATGCTGTTCTCGAACACAGGATGAGTTGGTTGACATTCGTAAGCAGCTGCATTCATCGTGACTACTGACAAAAGGATGGAAGCTACTGCGAATGAATATGTTGGGATAGCTCCCAAGAGTCGTGTACCAGAGACGCCAAAGGTCAAGTATTGTCCCCTCCTGTGGATCCAGTCTCCTCTACAGGGAGTGCAGGGTCTATCAGTACTTGCCCAACTAAAGAAAGCATGTTGGTGTTAGGGTTAGGCGCTCTGTACGGGGGAGACAGGGATCAGAAAGAACACAAAGTGTTATACTCATCCCCCTAACCAATAAGTTCGAGGTGCTATCTTCCGCCGGCCGGGGTGGCCAAGCGGTTCTAAGCGCTACAGTATGGAACCGCGCGATCGCTACGGTCGCAGGTTCGAATCCTGGATCGGGCATGGATGTGTGTGATGTCCTTAGGTTAGGTATGTTTAAGTAGTTCTACGTCCTAGGGGACTGATGACCTCAGAAGTTAAGTCCCATAGAGCTCAGAGCCATTTGAACCATTTTGCTGTCTTCCACTGAAACCGAAACTGAGCCAATGACACTCACTTCACTTGCAAAGAAACTTGTGGTGTTCTGTGTCAAGAGAAGGCAAATGCAAAAGGGTACGGTCAATTAATCTTCGTAAGTTCTAACGAAATGAGAGTAATGGGACCCCTTACGAAACAATCTTGATCGTTTTGAGCATCACAACTGACACCAATATTAATGATTAAAAAAACTACCTCATCTGTATTGTTATGCAATTGTTGTGTTACGACCGGTTTCGTTCGTTGATCATCTTCAGATTGCCGAGTTGTGCTGAAGTAATGACATAAATGGTCTGTTTGTCTTACGTAATGATAAAAGACCAAACCCCAAAACACTGGTCTTAAACACTCTGCCCACCGCCTGGCGAAAGTATAGCGACAAACGCGAAATGCTGCGTACAGTAAACAGTTTTCTGTGAAGAGTGTTTGTAGACTTGGTTTTGAACATTACATACGACAACCAGACCATTTATGCCATGACTTCAGCACAACTCGACTACCTGACGATGTTCAACGTACGGATCAGGTCGTAACACAGTAAATGTGTAACAACACAGCTGAGATTGTTTTCATTTATCATTAACCTTATGGAAATTGCAACAAGCAGATCTGTTCATGATGGGAGAGATCGTCGATGGTATACAGTCACCGTAAAGGAACTTCCAATTTAGCAGAGATTATTGCAAAAGAGGTGTAAACAAAGCACAGGCCTATAGATACGGAGACGCTCAATAAAACGCGTTTCGCCGTCAAGAGGGCAGTGCATGAAGCTTTCAGCGACTAGGAGAATGTTACCGATATACCTCGTACAAAACCCAAAGAAATTCTGGTCATACGTATGTAATGGCTGTTAGTGGTTACAAAGTTAATGTCCAGACATTAGTGTACGAAACAGGAACTGAAATTCAGTGTATCAAAAGCAAAAGCAGAAACAATGAACTCTGTTTTCAAATGTTTCTCTGCAAATGAAAATCCAATATTATTGCACGAATCTAATTCTCCAAACACTACAAAGATGAGGGCTACTTATATTAGTGTCGTTGGTATTGAGAATTAACTGATATCGCTAAAACTGTAGTAATTGGAAGAAAGCAAAGGTCATAATCGTCTACAAGAAGGGTAGCAGAATTGATCTATAAAACTGCCGCCCAATATCATTGACATCCATTTGGCGTATAATCATAGAACATATTCTGACCTCAAACGTAATGAGGTATCTCAAACAGAATGACCTCCTCCGTACCACCCAGCACGGATTCCGAAAACATCGATCATGTGAAACACAACTCGCGCTTTTCTACATGACATCCTAAAGGCAATGGCTCAAGGCATTTCTCGAATCCCGAAAAGCATTTCACTCAGCACCACACTTACACTATTATCAAAAATATTATCGTATGGTGGCATCAAACGAAGTCACAGATGATGCAGTTCCCTATAATGAGGCATTATCTTAAAAAGCTGCACAGATATTCAGTTGGACCTTGATAAGATTTCAAAGTGGTGCAAGGATTGGCAAATTGCTTTAAATGTTCAGAACTGTAAAACTGTGCGCTTCACAAAACGAAAAAACTTAGTAGTCTATGACTAAAGTAACAACGATTCACAGCTCATACAAATACTTGGGTGTAACGCTTTGTAAGAATATGGAATGAAAATATGGAATGAAACCATCACGTAGGTCAGTAGCTCGTAAACTAGGCGGCTCATTTCTGTTCATTGATAGAGTACTAGGGAAATGCAGTCAGTTTACAAAGGTGGTTGCTCACCAATCACTCGTAAGACCAATCTTAGAAAAGTCCGCCCCCGGTATCTGAGTGGTCAGCGCGACAGAATGTCAATCCTAAGGGTCCTGGTTCGATTCCCGGCTCGGTCGGAGATTTTCTCTCCTCAGGGACTGGGTGTTGTGTTGTCCTATTCACCCTCATTTCATCCTCATCGACGCGCAAGTCGTCGAAGTGGCTTCAAATCGAAAGACTTGCAGCCGGCGAACGGTCTACTCGACGGGAGGCCCTCGTCACACGACAAACGACAATCTTAGGAAATTGCTCAAATACTTGGGACCTGTACCAAATAAATCTATCAGAGGGTGTTGAATGCTTATAGAAAAGGGCAGCTCGGTTGGTCGCAGGGTTGTTTGACCTGTGAGAGAGTATCACACAGGTGCTGAAGAAACTGAGCTGGCAGAAGTGTGCTCATTTAATGAAGTGATATATTTTGTCCACTGAGCTTACGAAGTCGTTTTATTTGAAAATTAAGGCTAGAGATCAATGTCCTCTAGACGTGGAAGTTATTAGAGACAGAACGTTAAGTCGGATGAAAAAAATGTGGCAACAGAAAGTGACCTCGACCTTGTGAAGGAACCATTCTGGGATTCAGTCGAAGTGATGGTCGGACTGTAATTTGCCGCCCTAACACGAGTCCAGTCTCTCCAGCACTGAAACGACGTCACCCGGCCTCTCACGTGAATAACTGCCCCACAGATTTATCGTTCTGCCTATTAACATAAATCTGGAAGTTGCTCGGGGAGATGAACCTGTCGGCCCATAGCGCAATTGACAGTGGTCAGTAACGGTAGAAAGTTAGGCGCCAGCGACGGTGTGCACGGCCACCGTGTTGGAGGGGCAGCCAGAGAGAGTGGCGCCGCGAAAGCTGGCGCCAGCCATGAGCGCACGCCGCTCGGTTTACGCGGTTCCCCACACTCACCCAGCCCAACAGCGCCTTCCCCGCTCCTGGCGCCAACAGTTTGGACTCAACGATCTGGGTCAGGAATTATCTTGAAGCCTCCCATTATTAAGCTCACCTGACAAAGTATACTAACGAACAAAAACGTGAAGCAGCCAGAAGGGGAGTAAGAAACTTCACTAGTTGAGAGGTTGTGTGATGTTATTTCAGTGATTAAAAGATCGAGTTCAGATTTACAAATAACTTAGCAGTATAAGCCCACTCATGAGTATAACGCTGCAGCGCCTGTAGCCCGGTTCCATGCACTGATTCGGATGGGAAGGATGTCATAAAACCGTTGTATCCTCTCCTGCGGCAACTAGCCCACAACTGTTGTAACAGGTCCTCAATATCGTGCATACTGGCACAGGGACGGAGTTGACGTGCGAAATGGTCCCACACATGCTCAATCGAGAACAGATCTGGGAGTCTCGCTGGCCACGGGAATACTTCAACATGACGCAGACTGTTCATCGAGACATGTCATGTGTGGACGACCATTGTCCTATTGAAAAATGTCACCACGATAGGGTCACATGAGAGGGAACACACGAAGACACAGGATGTTCGTGAAGAATCTTTGTGCCGTCAGAATTTCAACAGGCACTGCAAGCGGTAACCAGAAATCGTACTCGATAGCTCCCCTCACCATGACGCCAGAAAGAACACTGCTGTACGTGCCCAAAACATTGGAAGAGTGGGACGTCTTCCCATGACGCCGCCACACTTGCCGATGGCGGTCATTCGAGAACAGCGAACACAATGCAACGCCATTCGTCAGCAGTCCGGGCTTCCTGATCATAGCAACACTCCAAATGCAGCCATTTGTATCATGGTGGTGACGGCAGCTTACGCACGGGATGGTAATTCCCTAGTCTGGTTGGTGCTATCATCCGACCAGTGGTGCGGAACGACACAGAATTTTGCAGAACGTCCATTAATTGTTATGGAATGGCGGAGGTGAAGGGTTTAAGATATGCTCAGTGCACAAGTTGTCGATCCTCCTTTGTGGTGGTCAGAGATGGTCACTGGAACCTCGACGACAAGCATGTCTGTGCCCACGTTCCCGTGCAGTCCAATATTGGGCCAGTTTCACATCCGAATGCTCCACAAATCTGCCAATTGCACGATTCGATCAGCCGGCCAAATGGAGACTCACTATCAGGCCCCTTTCAAATTCTGTCACGTGCTGATAACACTGTCCCACAGGAGCACGCGGCATATCCGCGTACTTGACAGTGATCACTCTACATCGGACGCTGATCACACCCTACCAGGCCTAATAACAGCACTACATGTGAACAATGGTAATGCACTCTGGTGGTTGTACTAACGCCACAGAGAAATGCAACTCTAATAGTTTACATAATCGCCGATGGTGTGAACATGCACGAAGTTACAGTGACATCTGACCGTGTCTTCTTGGGTGCTTCACTTTTTTGGTCAAGCATTGTGTTAGTAATGCTTTTAAACAGGCACACTGGTGACTTTGGAGCACTCTAGATGGTGTAGAATTGGTACCAGACGGTCATGTGACCTTCCACCGCTAACCTAAGTCATGGCAGTGAAGTGGTGTGTATGTGCCTCTCATTTGTCTGGATTATGCTCGGTAACATGAGTCCACATGGAAAAATGATAGAATGACAGAAAGGAGCTATTGAGTTTCGATGTGCCTATCACCACACGGTGACAAAAGTTGCCCGATGTATTGGTGTATCAAAGAGGACTGTCCAACGTATCTGCAAGGAATGGTGTACAACTCACGGGCATGTAACACGTCGTAAAAATAGTGGGCGTACAAAGGTCCTAGTTGACAGTCACCAGAGACGACAGTTCCAACTTTCAATGACAGTCGGTTTCAAACCCGACGATAATAGCTTTTGTCAGTGAATGTAGGTCCATCTCAATCAGTCTGCGAGTGACCATTACGAATTAAGCTGTATGCAGTGGATATTTGACGTCGAGTACGTAGCAGAAGGTCACTGCTCACAGCGGCTTATAAAGTTGCACGTCTTCAGTAGTTCAAAAAATACAGAAACTGTACAGCAGCTGATGAAGGCCTTTAGTGTAGGCCGAGGAGTCGCGATTTCGTCTCTTTGCAAATGGTGCAAGGCGACGGGTGCATCGAAAGTTCGAAACGCGTGGTGCTATGTACATACAACCAATAAAAACATTTTATTATAATTTTATGTGATTGATTGCAATCTGAAACATTTATTTACAGGGCTCCAACTTCACAGTGACAATGGCAGGGCAAGAACCCGTCAGATCCAACCTCAAACGAACTATCGAGGTATTCGCCTTAATCGGTCTAGGAAAACCATTTAAACACAACTCCACCAAATCTCATTCTTCCATTCGTCTTCCCGACTGCCGAATTCAATGTTCATTCCATTATAAATTCCTTTTTGCTAGTTATCTGGACTACACAAAAGCCTCCAGTAATTTACTGGTAATGCTGCAGTTGATACTATCGGGAACTTCCTCTTGTTTAAGTTCTCTATGCCACATTTACCCATAATTAAGGACAGTATTAGAAGTGAAAACACTGCGCACGTTTGTCAGAGTTTCCTTGCAACATTTCGACGGTGTTAGGTCGTTAGCATAGTACGCAAACCATGCTGTTGGCCTGATATAACATCAGTCATATAATTTTCGATCCTTATTTCGCTTCCTTGGTGTGTAGTCGATGTTTGGTTATTTTCACAGTACAGTTTAGCGGAGCCTTGTGCTATGAATCAAAAATTGCTGTAGACAATAACATACAAATTTAGCTTATCAATATGATCGTACTTTCATAATATATTAGTGTGGTGCAGTGTTGATTGCATTTCAGGAATCTACCTGCTCGGTTACATGTTCTTTTTCTAAATATCACGCGCGTGTGTGAAAAGCTCTAACTGTTCTCGCGCAAGTGGTGTTCCCGAGCCTGTTCATGAGATAATCTTCCTCTAAAAATATCATTACGCTCGAGCTTATACCATCCACCAGAATCCGGTGATAGAATTAGGGAATATTTTTACAACCTATGCGATTCTCCGCATCTGGTTTTCTGCTCTTCTTCTCAACGAGGAGCTATTCTTTGGTGTAGAACTTTCCGACGCGCCAGGAGAAAGCCCAGTAGTTTGTAACAATGTCAGTTAACGCTTTTCTACAGACTGAAGTGCCAACATTCTACCACTTACATAATAAGAGGACTTACGTTTTCCTTTATGACCTTGCAAACTGTGTTGCACATTCGCGCAGGGGACTTCCTACTTACCGTGCCCATTAGCCTTGTGACAGAGCGACCATAGTGTAAGTGTGAGCTCTAAAATGAACTAATTCGGAAGTACATCCGTTTTAAAAACTAATAACAATCCCGTCTGGACCCGACGTCTTGTCCGCCTTGAATAGTTACAGTTTCCAGCTGTTTTTCAGTTTTGGTTGGGGGAAAGGGAGAAAGACGAAGGGGCGAACGGATGTATATTTCAATACACACATTTGCAATGAAGTCGGACCGCAGTAAATGTGACGCCATTAGTTTTTACGCTACAGAGAGGCAGGTGAGTAAGCGCATATTAACTTCTCCAGTAGATGCGCAGGAGGAGCACGAGAAGAGGGGTAACGGTATTGGAGGTGGTTCCGTTGCGAGCAGTACAGGAGGAACAATTCAACATTGGAAGTCTACACATAACTTCTAAACTACAGCTAGCACGTATGCAGTCAGTCGTATTAACACGTTATGTCAGTAAGACCAGTAACCACGTAACCAAAGAATCAATCAAAACAAAAGTCTCATTACCTGCTGCCAGAAGGAGAGTTCATAAAACAAAAAAGAGATAATAACAATAGCGCGGCAGACAGTGCGCTTACTGCAATACTGGAAATGTAAGTAAATAACATGTCATACGTGGAAATTATGTGGCAGTCCCGTAACAACCTGTCATCAATATTACCTATATATAAAATGTTCTTCTCCATCTTCCACGTCTTTCCTGAAGAAGAGCTTTGGGAAGTACCTATAGCTACGTTTTCCTCTTCTTTCTTTATACCCTTCATTGTGTCATTGGTAAAGCTGTCGGTTCCTGACGCCATCTCATGCAGTTTTTAATGAAACATTTTGTTCTTTCGTTTGCCTCTTAGAAGATAAATTAATTGTGTGTCAAACAATGTACCCTGCACCCACAGTGCTTAGGTACTGCAGTACCACACTGTGTAGTAAAGAGATAGGAGTGAGAAAGCTGGAACTGCACAGTTCATTAGATGACAGCCATCTTAGGCGACCGCCCCATCGGAACAAAATGATGGACTCATTCACCGCTCACGATGAGTATGCGTTTCTTTGCATGGACCAACTTACCTTGCGCATGTTAATTTGGTGAGATTTGGTTGCCGGCTGGAATGGCCGTGCGGTTCTAGGCGCTGCAGTCTGGAACCGAGCGACCGTTACGGTCGCAGGTTCGAATCCTGCCTCGGGCATGGATGTGTGTGATGTCCTTAGGTTAGTTAGGTTTAATTAGTTCTAAGTTCTAGGCGACTGATGACCTCAGAAGTTAAGTCGCATAGTGCTCAGAGCCATTTGAACCATTTTTGAGATTTGGTTAAGCCATTTCCAGCCTCCAGTATTAAGACGAAACAGATTACTGGAACTCGCCATTAGCCATAGGAAACTAAAGACGATTAATCTCCACGATCAAGTCCAGAGGACCGCGCTATCCCGACCGGTCGCTGGATCATCCCCTGCCATGTGGTATCATTTGGATGCGATGTGGAGAGGCATGATGTCAGCACGCCGCTCTCCCAGCCGTTTTAGGACTTTCCAGACCTTGGTGTTGCTACTCATCATTCAAGTAACTCCTCGGTTGGCGTCACAAAAACGAATACGCCCATTTCCGTCCCGCCACCATGGAAAATCCATGACAGTATCGTAAACTGAACTAGCATCCTCAGCACGTCTGTCAAACACGCTGACCACTCATCTACGGAGGCGTACAGCTACAGCTGACTGGCAAGATTAAAAAGGTCTGACCGCCAGTTCTGAGGTGGGACGCGTTCACGTCCTCTCACGCTTCCAACGCCGGTCTTGGCTTAACGCATCACATCCTAACTAATGACACATAACGTATCATAGTTTTCCATGGGAAATCGTAACGTGAGTTGATCATCCAACGATACCCGACACGAGATGAAGTGGGGAAAGGGGGGGGGGGGAGTGGTCTTGTCGACATATGACGCTACTACATCGTTTTATTATTATTTTATTTATTTCATTAGTCGGCCACCTAAGGAAGACGATAATCTTACAAGGCATTACAACAGTTCTCCTCAGTTTTTATTTTTCTATTTAAGCCAAATATTTTTCATCAGTGCACTGTGTTTTAGCACAATGTTCATCTGATCATTTGGCACCACTCGTTCCTTTCTTATCACAGAAAGTCCGGAACAGTACTTACAGCTGTTGCTAGGACGTCTCGGCTTTGCGCCAGTTCCAGTCGTATAATCATTTCGTCCTGATCTTTTCTGACGTTATTTACCACGACATTCTTTTTTTAGATTTTGAACTAAAGATGTTGAAGATGCCCTTTGTCCACTTGGAATCAACCATTTTTCTTACGTGGACATAAATTGTGCTCTCCGTTTGCTCATTGTGTATGGTATCTTTTCTATTCTAGAAAATATTTTTGTTTAGGTTTTTTATGTTGATCCGTTTTTATAACTAGGACCTAGTGTATCGCTTATGATCTTCCTCACTAATTTATAATAGTGCTAGTAAACATCCCTCAGAGAGGTTACGACAGTCAGATGCATATAAACACACAGGTTTTATGACAGTTGTAATGTTAAATTTTGGTTGAATAATGATGTCCAAATTTCTTTCAATTCTAAGACCGTCTCCTTTCCGGCGAGTCTATTGCGAAATGCTATCGTAAGCAAAGTGAAAGCACCAATACTTAATCGTCACGAACGAAAAGTGATGACCGCACGCAGGAGGAAACTAGTCCGTAATAGGCGAGCGCAGCGAACGTCGCTGAGCATACCAACTACGTATCGGCGACTTTAAAGCGGCACCCCGCGTGCAAGTAACAGCACTTTAGAAGTCTCCGTTAGGGCTGGGCTATATTTTCATGCGACGTTACAAGCTACTAATAGACGTAACGACGAAGTAATCATTAACTCGTGCGTCGCAGCTCCTGTTTTAACGAAGGAAGCGCACACCGCTGGGAAGTGCTCTCCAGCATCCAGTCAGCAACTGTCTACTCAGTCATCATTCACAATAGCAGTAGAGCTTCGTGATTTCGAGTGATAGAATGGTGACTGATGACAGGAAGTACCACAGTTTCTTCATTATAACGGTCTGTTTTCCCGGACTTAATTTTTAGAAATTGTCATATTCCACGTAAATAAACCGTACTTTCTCTAAATTAACGTGGATAACAGTGCACAGCGTGGAATACATATTACCTTGCTGTCAACAGGAATTCTTTTAAAATCAACATTTTCACCACTTTCAGCTACACCGTATACTTTTATTTTCACTACTGAACAGGGAGGAAAACGAATCATTACAGTATTTTGCTTGATAGATTTCAAGGAAACTGAAAACCTAAGTCTGGACAGTCGGATGGAATTTTGAACACCGCTTTCCCGCATGCAAGTTACTACGTTTCGCACCTCGGTTTTTATCAGTCGCCCCAAACAAATAACTTGGGATTAAAATGCGTGGAGATGTGAAATAGAGCGGTGTCACAGATATATCTGTGGTAAAGATTGTGCAAGTAACACAGCAGGTGGTATACGAACGACATTGACCATAGAACTCTGTACGACCTATTCTGGCCTGGGATATAATTCGATCGCCTGCAGAGCTGAGTTTCAGGCCATAGATTGACGCTGGGACAGTACCAGTACAATGTTGAAAAATATGAATTACCAGATGTTCGAAGATCATTACGTATTACGTCGCCAAAATATTAAAATCGAAGGATAAGTTTCCTTTGAAAATTCCAGGAATATTTATCTGTTCCATACGTACAGCGAAAAGATACGCGTAATTTTACAAGGTGGGCAAAATAGAACTGATCCGGAAAATATTTACAAAAAGACTGACGCAAGATTGATGCAGCACAGAAAATGCTGGAAATGGTCACCGTTGACGTCGATGCAGCGCTGTGCTCGATTTATCAAACTGCCATCGCGCAGATCTGCGCTGATGGATAGAAGCAACAGCGTTTTCAGAGTCCTCCTGCAGCCTTTCCAGCGTGTGAGGATTCTTTGAGTACACTTGACCCTTAAATTTTGTTACTCCGTCTCGCTGAAAACATTTATACAGCGCTTCATCTTCGTGCAAGTTAATACACTTATGTACGATATTAAACAGTTTCTGGACATGCAGATTAGCATTATCACTTTGGTGAAAGAATCGTGTTACGATACTGACACTAAACGTTGAGCACCAAACACAAACCTTCAGATTATGCAACGGTTCTTCAAACTACTGATGGTGATTTTCTGACGCAAAATGGCATATGTTCAGTGAGATCTTATACTTTGTCGGTTTGAACCAGGTCTTATATGAAGAAATGGAAAACTAATTCCACTTCACTGAGAACCAGTCGGCAGAACTCAGCACTCGAAGGTTCGTCTTGATGCTGTAATTCAAGCGCAACATTAAATTTGTAAGGATACTGAAGCAGGTCCTTTTTGATAATCTTTCGACACGCTGATCTCTTAATTCCCACTTGCACAGATAAACGGCGGTGAGATTTCGTCGGACTTTGTTCCAGGCTCTCCTTCACTCGTTCAAAGTTTCCAGGGTTTCGATCTCTCTTCGCATAGTTACAGTTTTTATTCGCTACAAAGCCCGTTTCGAGCCATTTTGATTTTGCAAACTTCACTGTAGGTTTTGCCATTGCACTTCCAATCTTGTACAAACAGCTCCGCACATGTTTTCTGAGAATTGTGCTTCGCATAAAACTCGACAATGAATACGGGCACTTCTGTTTTGCATTCAACGGTCATGAAACACATCTGCTCCTCTCACTTAAACGTAATAACACAGCAAAGCACTCGGGACAGAGCATGCGGGATATATGCATGAGCAGACATGTGACTGGTACATCGAAATCACGGTTTCAAGCGCTTTGTGTAATAAGCAGTTCCCACTCAGTCGTATAAATATTTTTTGGATCAGTTTTATTTTGCCCAACGTGTACTTTAGAAATAGCTTGAACATTTTAATTTCATCGTTCCATCCAGGAGGGGAATAGGACAAGCCGTTCACATGTGATAGTTAGAAAGTCACTATCAAGTTATTTGCACAGTACGTCGACAGGACCTAAGGAACTGCGACACGTTAATATGCGTCTGCTTTAGTTTATCGTTTTTCATCGACCTTCAATTCACTGGTCTCTGAGAGATCCTGTCCTCTCACGAATATATCTGAAACAATATGCAAAATGTTCCATAGTGGTATTCATTGCTTGTAAGTAAAGAATATACGAGAAATTATCTAATACCGTCGTTTCATACTGCTGGAAGCCTATGGCGAGTCAGAAGCCTTACGTCATCTCCCTCGACGCACACACACATTTCGCTACGATCGAAAGGTGAGCGTGCAAGCGCCGTAAAGGGACATGTGTAACGGGAACTCTTTCCGCTGCGATCCGCACTTCACCGGACTGTTCGTGGGGCCGTTAGGGCACACAGACGCGCGAACGTATGCTGTTGAGCACTGACCCCGGAAGGCTGCGGTACAATGGGACAGTTAACAGCGGCGGCGTTGTAAAGAACGCTGCAGACTCAACCTGCTTCCGGAGCGCAATCCATTGTTGAAAGTGCGACAATTTTCCCAGCCTCACAGCCATGCAGACTTTACTATGCTGTTGTTACAGCAAGAGATGTTGACGTCGCTGTTATTTATATTTCCCACAATGACGATGGTTATGACGTATCAGTCTTTCATAGTATACCGTTTGCGTTCTGCCGCTCGCTGGTGGATGGCGATATAATACTAAAGTGAAAGTGTGATCCTTATCATTTCGAATTTTGTGAATGTAATGGTTTCGCATCAGTTTCAGGAGACTGCTTTTAGTGTCTCGGGAGTTAGTCACATTCTTTTGTCATGCGTTATTCCAGTTACTCTATATTCTACATTGAAGTCCAGTCTCTGGCAGCTGATCTTCCCACATTCTGCGGTATTTCAGTTTTTACGCACAATTTGTTGGCATTGTGGACGCGTAATTTCTTTAACCTTCATCCGATATTGTCCAGTTTGCAATTCTGATTTATTGTAGTGTTTTCCCTTTGTTGTCGCGTGTCATTCGATGTACTTTCAACTAAATGTCTTGGTGCACTACATCCAAACGGAGGTCTGGCAGAGGTACTTTTGCTCTGAACGCTTTGTTGGACGAAGTGTAGTTCATCCACAAACATTAAGTTTACAGACAAAGTTCGCAGTTTCAGCATCTTATGCGTTAATTTCTTAATTTCTCAATTCGATGCGTGGGTTATCGGTTTTCAGAATTGTCCATGGGCGTTTACGTAGCGATGGACAAGCTCTGTCGTCTTGATCTTAGCCTATAAGACTGCAATTCTAATATAGACAGATAATATTTGTGATTTTTTTTTTTTTTGCTCCTTCTCTACTTCTGCAGCTGTTCTTCGTCACTCATCTCTGAATGCCCTGTCCTTAAGGTAATATGCCACGCTAGCTGGGGTTGGTATGACCTACGAAGAACACTGATGTCCAAATCTGAGGTGTTAAACTTTAGCTTGTTGATGGTGTTATTACCAACACCCACAGCAACCATTGTGCCCTTGTAGGAAGCTGCAAAAATAAAGCATTACTCCAGGGTACTTGAGTTGCACTGATACAGTGGCTGCACTCCGTAGATTATATTTAGATTTTTTTATCTTCGTCATTAATCTCGTGATACGCAGAGATCTTTGCAGAGTCGGTTGCGCAATACAGTAGTATTCACACATAGATATATTATTTCGATTGTATCTACGTATAGCACTGCGACCAACTGTTGAAAAATAATGCATCTTAGAATAACCTGCAAGTTTCGTTCCATTGCTTTCAGTCCATACTTCAATGCTTTGTCATTTTTAGCAATTTTCCTGTAACTCCAGGATTTGTTGTGGTGACTAAAATGCACCTAACATATCCTGATTCCCTATACACGATTAGCCTGCAACAGCAAGGATCTGTATGCGTGCTTAGAACTATAGTGGTGTGCAAAACTGAAGGACGAAAGTAACTTTCGCATGATGTGTCACTACCATGTAGCTCGATGAAACTGCTGCTGTGTAGTACACAAGGTAACTCAACTAAATAAGCAATGAGACGAACAAAATGGTTCAAATGGCTCTGAGCACTATGGGACTTAACGTATGAGGTCATCAATCCCCTAGAACGTAGAACTAGTTAAACCTAACTAACCGAAGGACATCATACACATCCATGCCCGAGGCAGGATTCGAACCTGCGACCGTAGCGGTCGCGCGGTTCCAGACTGAGACGAACAGAAATGACACTTTTATTCGAAGTTAATAATTACACAGGACTCAACGCGATTCATAATGGTCCCCTGGACATTACAAAAGGTGGGACATGGTTCTTAATAGGCGTTGTGGCCACTATATCACTACGGACGGGAATGCATGCTATGCAAAGTGCTCCCATGCTGGCGACAAGGTTGGTAAGGAGTTGCATTCCTCTATTACCGCAATTAACTGCTGGATGGACGTTTGCGACAAAACGTCTCGTCAACGCATCCCAAACATGCTCGATGGGATTTAAGTCTATGGAACGGCCAAGCCTGTCTGTTTATCGAATATCCTCTCGTTCCAAGAGCTCCTCCACCTGCGCTGGTCGATGCGGTCGCACGTTGTCATTTACGAAAACGAGGCCAGGGCCGAGTGCACCCTGAAAAGGCGCATATGGAGTAGGAGTACAGTGTCACAATAGCGCTGACCTGTGAGCGTACTGCATTCAAAGATTTGTGATGGTGCCAGTAGCATGGGGTCTGGATCACAGAGGACTGGGTTAGCGTGCTCTTCTCGGGAGAGAGAAGACCCAGTCTGCGCTGTGATTCTGGACGTAACCACATATGGCGGGAGGTCACGTAATGCACCCAGTAACATTGTCAAACATTATCGTTTTGTTGGTTCAGGTGTTATGGAGTAGTACAAAAGATAACTGAATGAAATAAGCAATGAGACGAACAGGAATAACACTTTTATTCGAAGACAATAATTACACTGAAGTGCCGGCCGGTGTGGCCGAGCGGTTCTAGGCGCTTCAGTCTGGAACCATGCGACCGCTACGGTCGCAGGTTCGAATCCTGCCTCTGGCATGGATGTGTGTGATGTCCTTAGGTTAGTTAGGTTTAAGTAGTTCTAAGTTCTAGGGGACTGATGACCTCAGATGTTAAGTCCCATAGTGCTCGGAGCCATTTGAACCATTTGAACACTGAAATCAACGCTATTCATAATGGTCACCTGGACATTACAAAAGGTGGGACATGGTTCTTACTAGGCTTTGTGATCACTATTGAAAGGAATGCATGCTATGCAACGTACTCCCAAGCTGGCCAAAATAACGTGACATAACGTCACGTGGGCGTACTGACCTCGAAATCTCTGAACACCGAACACTCACCGGTCAAAGTTACTGCGACATTGTGCTCCTTCCCCACGTGCATCTTTTCAGGGACGCATTCCGCTCTGACTTCATTTTTATGGTTGACACATCGAACAGCGTAGATGGAGGAGCTCTTGAAACGAGATGGATTTTGTCGAATGGACTGAACTGCCGTTTCCCCCGACTTAAATGCCATCGAGAACGTGTTCAGGAGGCGTACTGCATATGTCGACATGTAGCAAAGACCACCCAGCACTTGTTAGCTGCACTGACGGAGGAATGGAACATCCTACCACAAGAACACCTTACAAACTTTTGGACAGCTTGAAAGCATGTTACAGATCGTGCATTGCTGTCCGTGGCGATGACACACCCCATTACCCGATTAAGAACAATGCCCCGCCTTTTGTAGTGTCCATGGTACCACCGTGAATCGCGGTGACTTTAGTGTAATTACCGTCTTTGATAAAATTGTCATTTATATCCGCCTTATTGCGTATTTGCTTCTGTTACCTTTTGTACTAAACTGCAGCATTTCTGTCTACGTGTGGTTCAAGTTTGATCGCGCTATGATACTTGGCAGTGGCACAACATGTGGTAGTTTATTCCCGAGTATTTAATCCGTGAACAGAAAGTTCATTCAAGACTTTTGAATACACCAATACTGTGCTGTTATGTTTTAATAACAAAATTGTAATTTATTCCCGGTGTACGATTATCTGGGGGCCTCTCATCTCTTTGTTTTGTTTGTATTCTTGTAGATAGCTCTTTCGTTTTATTTCCATTTTGTTCTGACGAGTGACGAGGAGTGATTTGTGACTCTTATGTCTCCATTTTACACGCTTTTCAGCCATTTCAGAAGTAGTTTTTACAGCTTTTAGGTTCCTGTATATTGTGTACTCCCAGCACCAACTATTCGGATCCTTGGATCCCTCTCCATGACACTTTACTGCGCAGTCTATCTTTGCCAATGAATCATCGTCTACATGCATTAGGCAACACAGAATTATACTTATTCAGTATTAATACCTACTCCTACCAAAGCTTGGTTTGACAAAAGCCCGTTTAGTTTCATAGATTACCAGCGCAAGCAATTCAAGGATCTGCCATTGCCGGCCGCGGTGGTCTAACAGTTCTAGGCGCTCAGTCCGGAGCCGCGCGACTACTACGGTCGCAGGTTCGAATCCTGCCTCGGGCATGGATGTGTGTGATGTCCTTAGGTTACTTAGGTTTAAGTAGTTCTAAGTTCTAGGGGACTGATGACCACAGATGTTAAGTCCCATAGTTCTCAGAGCCATTTGAACCATTTTTTTGGATCTGCCATTATGATTATTCCTAGTATTAGCTATGGATCAGCCCATCAGCTGCCATACCGAAATATTCACAGTCTTTCGAGGCAGCTTCTTTCATGACCCACTGCACGTGAAATGTGTACGCCCTTAATCGTTCGGGAATTAAATATTCCGTGATCCACAGTGTCAAGAGTGTGCCGAGAATAATAGCACTGCTTGAAACAACCGTAGAAATCAATGTGGGATGTACGACGAACGTATCCGTTAGGATAGAGCGGCGAAATTTGACATTATGCGCTATAGCAGCAGACGGCCTACTCGAATGCCTTTGCTAACAGCACGACATCGCCTGCAGCATCTCTCCTGGGCCCATGACCATATCGGCAGGACCGTAGGCGAATGGAAAACAGTGGTCTAGTCAGATGAGTCCCGACTTCAGTTGGTAAGACCTGATGGTAGGATTCGAGTTGGGTGCAGACCCCACGAAGCCATCGGCCCAAGTTTTCAACAAGACACTGTACAAGCTGGTGGTGGCTCTATAGTGGTCTGGGCTGTGTTTACATGGTGTAGACTGGGTCATCTGGTCCAACTGAACAGATCATTGACTGGGAATGGTTATGTTCGGCTACTTAGAGACCACTTACAGCCATTCATGGGATTCATGTTCCGAAACAACGATGGCATTTTTATGAATGACAATGCGCCCTGCCATTGTGCCATAATTGTTGCCATTCATTTGAAGAACATTTTGGACGATTCAAGCTAATGATTTGACCTCCCAGATCGCCCGACATGAATCCCATCGATCATTTGCGGAACATATTCGATAGGTCAGTTCGTGCACTAAATCGTGCACCGGCAACACTTTCGCACTAATGGACGCCACCTAGTGGCATCATGGCTCAATAATTCTGCAGAAGACTTCCAACGTCTTGTTGAGTCCATGCCCTTTCGAGTTGTTGTACTACGCCGAGCAAAAGGAGGTCCGGCACGATATTAGGAGGCATCACATATCTCGTCACCTCAGTGTAGACAAGTGTGTATATGGTAGCTTTCTACGTGAAACATCATGGTCTTAAACAGAAACAGGTAGGTAGTAATAATACAAGTATTAGCTGCAATCCGCTTGCAGATTTAAAATCTAGAGGTAAATATGTCTCAGCGGAGATAAAAATTGAAATAATGTATCAGTTTAGCTAGCATGATTATAAGTGAAGACTATTAGCCAGTCTGAAACTCATTGCAGTTGCCTCCAATCTTCAAAAATTACACCCGCTTGTTCGAAAGGTAAAAAAGACGAATCCGATATAACGTTTCGTCGGCAACGCTTTCATCAGACACGAAACTCATCTTCTTATTGTACGATGATGGAAACGGAAATTCATGGCATACTTTCCAGGGAACGACGGAAAACCTAAATTTGAGTATGTGGACAGGGATTTCAATCTCGCTCCTCCCGAACGCGTGTGTTATTTCCGTATAGTCCTGGCATAAATGAGTTCCTGACGCCCACCATTCTATTCGGCGCAGACCTGAGTCACAGTAGACCGTCGATGGTCATGTGGGAGCGACATTATGTCCGTTCGTCGCACTCTTGTGGTCGTCCTGCGGGTCGGTTTTCGAATGTGAGACACTGTCTTTGCGATACTGAAAACCCACCATCGACGCAACTGACCTCTCGAAGCCGAGTTCTTGTATGATCTGCAATACTCTATAACCTATGCGTCTTGCACCATTTATCACGCCACATTCAAAGTCCGTCAACTCGCGACCTGCTGCCATGTTCATTGCAGTTTTAAAAATCTTCAAAAATTACACCCAGCTTGTTCCGAATGCACTGCGCAGACATCGTGGCTAATCAGGTGCCATACGCCGCCTACACAGCACATCTTCAAGTGGGACAACCAGTCCCATGACTTTTGGCCAAATAGATTACAGTAAACATGTAGTTCGAATGGAAAAAAAACACAGAAAAAGGCTTCTACGATTCACAGATAGGTGACAGGCATGACATTCTCCACACAGGTTAAACTGGCATATGGCAGCAAACACTTGACCATGAAAAGAAGCATCTCGTCGTCAAAGGACGTGAATGCATAACATGTAAAATAACGCTAAGAATGTCAAAACAATGTACAACCAGTAAATTTTGTCTCTAAACTGCTACCATTACGGAATAAGGTTTTAGTTGGACCTTAGAGAGGATAACTATACTTCTTCCTATTTGTACAGTCGACTAGCACCACTCTAAGAGGTAAACAAATACAGAATTCCCCATTTATCATTGTTTACTCTAGTCTTCCCTGTCCCCCGTCGGGATTTGTCTGCTGATTATCGTAGTCCACCCGCAGGCTGGAACGGCAGCCGTTCACCTTGCTCTACTCTACGCCAGCTTTCCCAAGAGCGGTACGGCCTAAATATCTGTTAGATAACCTAGAAATGTAAATATGGGAACGATTCATCACAGGGTATAAGAAAATTAAACGGTAGTGTCCTAGCGTAAGTAATAACCTTCAATTCTCCTGGGTTATTCGAAAGACCACAGAAAACATAATGATGGTATGTGGACTTGAACTCTTTTTCTCCAAATACGTGTGCAGTGGCTTACAACTGGAACAAACCCTGTAGTACAAGAATGGTTGTTGTAGCAAGAAGTGGAAACACAGTTCCTCATCTAAGAATGACAATAATTTATTTCAAGAGATACACTTATGTGTTCTCTTCTTAAACATTATTTTTTTCGTTACACATTCGATATTATAATATACGTCACGTAGATCAAATTGAATAGGTCAAATATCACACTAATTTTACCACCAGATTGCAGTTATAAGAGTCGAAGGACATGAAAGATAATACATAGTTGAGAAGGGTTGCAGCCTACCCAGATATTATTCAATCTGTACATTGAACAAGTAGTAAAGGAAACCAAAGAAAAATTTGGAGGAGGAACTAAAGTTGAGGAATAATGAAGAAACTTTTGAGGATTGAGAATGACACTGATTCTTTCAGAGACAGCAATAACTTCAGAAGAGCAGCTGAGCTGAATTGATACTATCTTGAAAAGACGTTATAACCTGAGCACCAGTAAAAGTAAAACAAGGATGTATATTCTAAATTGAACCGGGGACCTAGAAACGACGGAAAGGCTTCGTCCCGCCGTAGCTCTCAGTGGTTCACAACTCCTCAGCAGACCACCCACCTCACCGCCCAGGCCCCCAGTGGACCCCTCCCCCCCCCCCCCCCCCCCTCCCGAGAACGTCACACACCAGACGAATGTAATACCTGTGTTTGTGTGTTGAAGTAATTACGGTGTACGCGTACGTGGTGACAGTGTTTGCGCAACAATCGCCTACATAATACAACTGAGGCGGAATAAGGGGAATCAGCCTGCATTCGCCAATGCAGATGGAAAACCGCCTCCAGGCGGATTAGTGCCGAAAACTGGCACGCCTTCCCACTCGGTAAGCGCCGCGTTAGACCGCGCGGCTAGCCGGACGGGCAAAACAAGGGTAATAGATTTTACTCTTAAATTAGTCGATGCTTACGGAATTATATCGGGCTATGAGACACTAAAAGCAGTAGAAGAGTTTCGCTATTTGGCAGCAAAATAAGTGATGACGGCCGAAGTGAAGGAGATATAGAAAGCAGACTAGCAGTAGCAAGTAAATAATTTATGACTAAAAGAAATTTTTTAACATCGGATATAAATTTAAGTGTTAGGAAATCGTTTCTGAAGGTATTTGTCTAGAATGTAGACTTGAATGGAAGTGAAACGTGGACAATAAACTATTCAGACAAGAAGGGAATAGAGCGTTTTGAAGTGTTATGCTACAGAAAATTAGAATGAGATAGTAACCTAATTGAAGAAAAAAGGAAGTTACGGCACAAATTAACTAAAAGAAGGGGTCGGTTGACAGGACGCATTGTGAAGCGTCAAAGAATCCTCAATTTGGTAATTGGGGGAAGTGTTGGGAGGGCGAGGGGAAATTGTGCAGGGAGAGCAATGGTTGAATACAGTAAGCAGGATCACGTGCATGCAGGCTGCCGTAGTTATGAAGAGAGGAAGAGGCTTGTACAAGGCAGACTAGGGTGGAGATCTGCATCAAACCAGTCTTCGGTCAGAAATTCAAACAACATGAGACGCTCACAATACGCTATGTAACGGCAATTATTTACAATTGCAGTTCATAGCGTATTACGAGCATTACTCTCGGAGTGGCTGTGTTTCGGATACGTTCAACATGCGTCTAAAAAGTTTGCTGAATTGTACAACGAACATATTAAAACCAATGGTATTCGTCCTGTAGGTAATCTTCGTTATCCAAAATAGACTGGTGATAACATTTACAAAACTTCTAGGCGCTGAAAGCATCAAAACGCAATGACATGTGACGTCAGCAAAGGGTGACAGACATTTTGTTAGGTCCCTATCCTTACACCTCTCGTGAATGCTCAGGTTCCGAGAAACATGCGAAACATTGAGTGCTTGAACTGTCTCAAAGCTGCACCTCCCATCTGTCGGCACAACAAATCTTTTAAATGCTGAGTAGACGGCAGACTTTTACAGTGTATGACTGGTTCAAAATCAGCCAGATACGTTCTTAGCAGGGCCTTCTCATGTTACCATCTCAGGCACTTGTGAATTCCGATAATTATTCATTCATTCATTCTCCCTCGTACCGCAAATAAAAGCGCAACAGGGCAACTCAGTATAGAAATCAATATTTTTTTAATTAGTTGGTGTTATTTCGACTTACGCTAATACTGGAAGGGAGAATTATTTCGCTTTGCATTCTAGTTTGCCATTGGACGGAATATCTTTTGCGGAAGTCTTCAAATGGTTCAAATGGCTCTGAGCACTATGCGACTTAACTTGTGAGGTCATCAGTCGCCTAGAACTTAGAACTAATTAAACCTAACTAACCTAAGGACATCACACACATCCATGCCCGAGGCAGGATTCGAACCTGCGACCGGAGCTGTCGCTCGGCTCCAGACTGTAGCGCCTAGAACCGTACGGCCACTCCGGCCGGCGCGGAAGTCTTCCACTTGGCCTTTTCGTCAGTAGTATTTTCAGAAGACAATTTCCGTCACGTCTTTTGCCGTAAGAGTTAGGTGATCTGTCTCTTTCGATTTGAAAAACAAGTTTACTCTTACCAGTCACAATTTGTTTTATTTCCGTTACGTGTTCCAAAGATTTAAACTTCCTTCGTCAATTGAACTAATACGACATTTATGTGGTTTGTTACGACTTTTGAATAACTTATAAATAACTCGCGGCACCGTCCAGTAGTAGAAGACGAAAATAATACACTGTTTTTAGTAAACCATCTGTTGATGGTGGGCTTCCTACGGATATGCAGGCAATACGTTTTTCATTGTAACCACCTTGCTCATATCTCATCTATGAAATGATCTCTTGAATTCAATTTGGTCGCCTGAACCTATTACCACATCTCAGAAAAGTCTCCAGCGTGACTATATTTACGTGGAATGTACTTCTGGCGTCATGGTATAGGGCACCATGGAGTCTTGCGTCCTATTTTTGCTTCCACGAATTGCGAGTACCCTCAGCAATTACATGTGCATCTCTGATATTGTAGAACCTGAAATTTTGTCTTTTTACAATTGTTCCCGGTGCTGTATTCCGATAAATAAAATCCTCCACCGAAAATAATTATTTAGGTTGTTCGCGATTTTCCCAATAATTGACTCCAAGCGGAAGATATTTACACCTCGCTTAGCAACGGCGATGATAACATTAAAGAAATTTGGGCTATAGAGAAGATACGATTAGAGATACCTCTTTGTACATCATCCGCGGCAGGAATAAAAAGGGGGGGGGGGGGAGATAGTTCAAGTGAAAGAGATGCATCCTCTACCACAAAATGTGGGCCGTATGATGACTTACGGATTGCAGATGGTGATATTAATAGTTCTTTCAGAAAGGTCGCCAGCCACATATTTGTCATTCCGAGCTTGTGTACAGCCTCTGGGACTATGAACACTCCTATTCTATTCATCCACGCAGCAGATACCCCTTGGACCTTTGACATGTTGCCCACTGCACAAGCCTGGAATTTCGTAGAGAGGGGAGTAGCTTATGAGGCTCATCTTGCAATGAGTATCGCTGAATTTGGGGCTCTAAAATAAACTGTTTCAATGCTAGGTCCCTGGGCTACATTAAAAACCTGTTTGTTTCGATGTCATGACATGCTGACACTCTTAAAGCAGCGCGTGCCACTTGAGAGTGGAATAGGAATGTTGATGACTTACGGAGTACAGATGTAGCTATGTAATATTTGATGAATACTCTGTATACTGACTTTAAGACAAATATTTTTTTAAAAAGTAAAGTTAGGGCTTAACGTCGCTTTAGCGGCGACGACACTGAAATCGGAGCACAAGCATGGACTGGGGGATGAACGGGGAATGACATCGGCAGTGTCGGTTTGAAAGCAGCCGTTCCTCTGTTCGCCTTAAGCTATTTACGGAAACCACTAGAAACTTAAAAATTTGGACGGCCGTCCGAGAATCTGAATCGCCGTCCTTTCGAATGCAAGTCCATTACTGTTATCGTTGCACCATCACTTGCGGTGTAGAATACAAATGACTATGATGACTCCTGAAGGAGTTGTAGCTATAACAGACATCAGCATACGACTGCTTTAGTCCCATCCTATTGTAACATTTCTGGCTCTAGGAGACATAATATTCAATTCCAAGCTTCTCAACGTAGTTGAGATAGAATGTGTTAGCTGATATATGATGTAAGAAGTGGAGGGAGGTGCAGACAACAGATGATACAACACGTACCAATTCCATGTGAATGAAATTGCTCCAACTAATGGGATAATCTGACTGGCTGTAACAACAGGAAAAGTAGGGACTGACTTTGGACAAGCGCGCCAATTCTTTAACTTTCATTTACTAATTTTTTTAAAAAATATAATTGGTTGGTTGGTTTGTGGGTTTAAGGGACCAGACAGCTGAAATATAATACAGATTTAACTGATAGTGATACCAGCTATCCTCGCAATAGTAAGCTGTCATACACTCCATTCAGATTTCATTTTCAAAGCCATTTTAATAACATTATAATTACAATATGCAGACGCAGCGCTTCGTGCGTTATCACTCCCGCCAAAATTGCGCACCGAGCCAAGTGATTCGGGCTGCTGAGTTCAGTTTAGCTTCACGGGCCGCGCGGTATAGTTCGGAGTCTAGAGGCCGCACGATAAAATCTGAGTTGTGCGATGTCTATAAAATTATCTTAAGAAATCAGCAGTGCAGAGAGGAAAAGAGTTTAGAATATATTATTTAATCTGTACCTGGAGTTTCTACTATGTATATAACTTACCAGGACTATAAGTGTTACATCTGAAATACTTTACGTCTGACTTTGTAGGTGTTATACCTCGTGTTGGTAGTTTATGACTCTCTGTTGTGTGTGTCATTAGTAAAAGGCCATAGTCAACCCAGTCAACTCTGAATCTTCATTCAGTAGCTTAGTGAGCCGTAGCCGAGTTACTAGTAAACACCACAGCTTCGCCTCAAAGACAACGGTTCTGCGACCTGAGTGCTACTTTTGCGTAAGCGCAAGAACATCGTTAGAAGACGCCAAGTGAGTGGACAATTACAGAATTGCAGTGTTCCGCTTCCATGCGGCAGAGTAAAATGAGGCCCTTCACACGTCTAGCATTCCAGTGCAAATGGGGACAGGGACGCCGACTGACATCACATTCAGTTGCGAAATGTTTAAGGCGTTCTGTTAGGATCGTATCGCTGTAATATATACCTATATTCCCATAAAACCTTTTCCTCTGGTTGTACCTCATTATGAGGAAGCCGGATTTATAACTGCACGGAGGAAGTTCTTGGAAGAAGTGATACCCAGTCGCTCTTGCGACGATACTCATAGTACTGAAGCCTAATTTAGCAGTGTGTATAAAACTATGATTATCATCTTCACTTTCAGGCATGAGGCGTGTCGCTCGTTTCGTCACCGTGGATCAGCCTTACTCATGTCATCCCATTTTGGGTCTTCCAAGACTTCCTTTTCATTTGGTACATATTTGATAGGGTGTAATGGTAATGTCCACGCTCTTATTATTTCTACGTGTTCTCGTCATTTATTCATCTATTATACTGATCACTGGTTCAACTTTTAACTCTTTACTATCATCTTAATTTTTAAATTTTATGTAATTTTGGCCATTCTTTCGAAGCTGTTAGGAGTCTCATTTTAGACGCTTAAATCTTGTTTCCCTGTTGAAATTTAATTCTAGTGTCTTTCCTCACCTTATTTTCCAAAGTTTCGTTTACAAGTGCCACACTAATGTTGGAATTTTTCATTTTTTTTGAAAATTCATTTCTTGATGTTGATTTCCAAGACGATTCAAACTTTTTTTTTCCTGTTATCTTGTCAACTATGAAATTTTTTGCTCTTGTGTGTCTTGCGTGTATGAACTGTATCTAGATGTTTGGGTCATCGCGCTGGCGGTAATGGAGAGAGTCACGGCACATTTTTACGAAACTACTGGACCTCGTGACATGTCTGCAGCTAAATTAATAACGATCCTCATTTATTTCTTAAATTTGTGTGTTTGACGAATTCCATCTAGATTCATTTCCTCTTAAAGCACATCAACCCCAAAAACTAGTTACACATGGTCTGCAAAGCAAAGCTCCTATCAATACCCGTCATCCGGTGATTAGCGTTTGGTATCTCGAAAGCCAGCTAATGGCACAATGTAAGATTAATTATATCACGCCTGGTTGCCATTCCATCCTAACGCATACACTGTTCACATAGTCTCAGTGTTCTGCGTTCTACTACTCTCAGGTGTGGCTCATCGCACCATCTCATCTACATTTTCCCGCACTATCGGCTGTGCGCAGTTCCTGCCTGGGAGCTCGGGCGAGAACATTGTGCGGCATTCCGGTTACGCGCACGAGGAAATACTGTATAACTGGACGCGCGCCGACCCCGAGCGCGCCAGGGAAAGTGGGCCAGTGTGCCTGTTTGGAAAGGGATTTGCCATATGACTGCACAGCGGCTGCTGCACCGCACCGTAGAGGACATCCGGAAACGCACAGACTGTATACGCCAGTGGCACTGTGCCACAAGGCGTTTCCTGCCATTATTGGGTGCTTCTCTTGTTACTGCGTGCCCAAATGGAGTCAAGGAAAATCCAGTGAATGTATGTCTTCGTACTCGTGCCGGCCGCGGTGACCGAGCGGTTCTAGGCGCTTCCTTCCGGAACAGCGCCAGTGCTACGGTCGCAGTTTCGAATCCTGTCTCGGGCATGGATTTGTGTGATGTCCTTAGGTTAGTTAGATTTAAGTAGTTCTAAGTTCTAGGGGACTGATGACCTCCGATATTAAGTCCCATAGTGCTCAGAGCCATTTGAACCATTTTTTTTTTCGTACTCGTCCTGAACTCCATAACATAACACCTACAGTCCATGCGCAAGGTATTTGATCAATACAGTAGCGGAAGAACGAGTCTGCTTGCTTTACTCATACATGACATGTTGCAAACAATAGTTCCAGGTGAACAGGTAGATACCGTCTTCCTAGATTTCCGATACCGTTCCACGCAGTACCTCATAAGACCACTAACAAAATACGATCCTACGGAGAATCGTCGCAAATATGTCACTGGGTCGAGGAATATGTGACTAATATAGCCTAGTTCGGTATATTGCATGTCCAATGTTGCACAGAAAAGAAAGCATCGGATGCGCCCCAAAGAAGCGTATTAAGAAAATGGCTCTGAGCACTATGGGACTTAACATCTGAGGTCATCAGTCCCTTAGAACTTAGAACTACGTAAACCTAAATAACGTGAGGACATCTCACACATCCATGCCCGAGGCAGGATTCGAACCTGCGACCGTAGCGGTCGCGCGGTTCCAGGCTGAAGCGCCTAGAACCGCTCGGCCACACCGGACAGGATCAGGAGCACTATGGGGCTGTTCTGACAATGCTATTGTATACAGGAAAGTATCATCAGGTTCAAAGTGGTTCAAATGGCTCTGAGCACTATGGGACTTAACATCTAAGGTCATCAGTCCCCTAGAACTTAGAACTACTTAAACTTAACTAACCTAAAGTCGACACACACATCCATGCCTGTGGCATGATTCGAACCTGCGACCGTAGCGGTGGCGCAGTTCCAGACTGAAGCGCCTTGAACCGCTCGGAAAGTATCATTAGGCATTATGTTAAGACTTCGAAAAGATTTCCACTTTGGTGTAATGAATGGCAGCTCCTTACATGTGTATAATAATCCCTATGACAAAGGGAAAAAACCTCATATTTTCTGATAACAATAATAATAATGGACATCTTCAGTACGTAACATTGTATAACTATTGTATTTAGTAGTAATACAAAGAACCAATATGGAATCGGACGATTACATAAAGTCAATAACAACGAAGGCGAATGGAAGACATATCTGCTGGAAAGGTTCTGGAAAAATACAGTGCATCTGTAAATGAAATCGCAGAAAGATGCTAATCCGACCAATTCTATATAATTCTTCCAGTGTTTGGAATCCTCATTAAGTAGTCATCACAACAGACTTCGAATTTCGAGATGAGCTCCTAGGATCGTAAAAGGTCGCCATAGATACACAAAAGTGTAGTAGAAACGCTGTGGGAATTTAAATGAGAATGCTTGGAAGAAAGACGATGTAGATATACTCTGGTTTAAAATGAACACCTCTAAAGGCTTAACAGGGAAACGTGGTGTCTGTATGGGGCGGTGATACAGAGCAGTTAAACGGTATGTTGTGTAAAGCTCAGTTATAGCTTTAGATTTCTGTATGAATTAAGAACCGTGTAATGATCTCTTAACAGTAGTACTTCATATACTGAAAGACTGGACTGTTGTTGCGATCGTCGTTAGGCTTACGTAAACATTTTAGTTATTTCAGGACAATATCTACGAACAGAGCTCGTGCAGTTGAATGAACTCCAGCGAGTACCTAATTCTTCTGGACTGCCAAACTCTTTCGGCGTGAGGGCAGCACCGACCAAGATAGCGACAGCTACCGTAGTGTATGAAGCAGCGACAGCCTGTGACGACTGCACATTTGCAGTGTTTGCTGAACGAACACTAAAAGTACAAAACAAACGCATAACGTTATAAACCTAGTTCCGTCTAGATTATGTGTGTTCACAGCAGGTCAGTGCCCCTACACGTAGCCTTTTCGCTTCGTCTCATGTTAGCCAAACACCTGCCCATCGCCATCACGAAACTTTCTGCCCTTAAACAAATGTGGAACATGATGTTACGGTACCTAGTCCGATCCGCATTACTGGCAACATCGATTGCCAATCGAAGGTGGCTTGGATAATAGCTCCTTAGTATTGACGTTCCAATACCAGATTCTGTACGATATTTGATATCTATATCTTTGTGTGCCAACAATGAACCATGACCCTTGCCAAAGTGGGCTGGCTCGCGTGCCTCAATGATACATACAATCGTACCAGAAACAACAACGGAGAGATGTCAGTGAAGAGCAGACAAACACGCGGTTGCTAAAGAGGAGCAACAGCTTTTCAGTAGTTGCATGGGGAGCAGTCTCGATGATTGCCTGATCTGGCCTGGAATTTGACAGTAGAAAAGGAGAAGGAAAATAGTAAAAGAATGTATACTGGAGGAAAGAAATGACAGAGGAACCAGTCTGGTATTTTTCTCAGAGCACAATTAAATCATCGCTAACACTTGGTTTAAGTGTCATGTAAGATGACTGCATATGTGCACGAGACCTAGAGACATTGGAACCCTTCATACTGATTGGTAAAGCAGAGATTTTGAAATTGTAAGACATTTTTTGAAACTGTAAGACATTTTTAGCGGCAGGTGTGGATTCTAACTATAATTTATTGAATACCAAATGTGAGCTGAACCTATAGAATTAAAAGAAGGTAAGAAATTAAGGAGATGGGATCTGGGTAAGTTAAAGGAAGACTGAAGCAGGGGAAGGGAATGCAGTACAAGACGAGTGGGCCTTGAGAGATGAAATAGTGAAGGCAGCATAGGATCAAATAGGTATAAAGACAAGGTCTAATAGATATCCTTGGATAATACTTGAGGTGCTTAATTTAACTGATGAAAGAAGAAAATATAAAAATTCAGCAAATGAAGCAGGCAAAAGTGAAAACAGACGTCTACCGAATGAGTCTGCCAGAAAGTGCAAAACGGCTAAAAAGGAATGGATGCAACAGAAATGGAATGTATAAGAAGCGTGTATAGCAAGGGGAAAGATAGATATCAACTACAGGAAAACTAAATTGCATTTTGGAAAAAAGAGAAACCACCGTATGAATAACAAGAGCTCAAATGACAAGCAAAGAAGGGGCAGCTGAAAGGAAGGAGGACCACATATAGGGACTATACAAAAGAAATGAACTTGAAGTCAATGTTATAGAAAGAGAAAAAGATGTAGGTGAGGATGAGATGAGAGATATTATGTAACGAGAAGAATCTGAAAGAGCATTGAAAGATATAAGTCGAAACAAGGCCTATGGAGTAGACGATATTCGCTCAGACTTATTGAGATCTTTGGAAGAGCCAGTCATCACCAAAGTATTTCACATGGTGTACAAGACATATATGACAAGCGAAATACCCTAAGACTTCAAGAAGAATGTGATAATTCCAGTTCCAAAGAGATCAGGTGGTGGCAGGAGTGACTGTTACCGCACAACCAATTTAATAAGTCATAATTGCAAAATATTGACATGAAATATTTATAGAAGAATGGGAAAACCGGTAGAGGCCGAGCTCGGGGAGGCTCATTTTTGGTTCTGGGTAAGTGTAGGAACAGGCGAGGTAATGCTGACCCTACGACGTATCTTAGAAGATACGTTAAAGATAGAGAAACCAGCGTTTATAGCATTTATAGGCTTAGAGGCAGCTTTTGACATCGTTTACTTGAATACACTCTTTGAAATTCTGAAGGTGGCAAGGATAAAATACAGGGAGTGAAAGGTTATACACAATGTTTATAGGAAAAGAGACTGTAGCTCTCAGAATCTAAGGACGTGAAAGAGAAGCAGTAGTTGACAAAGGGGTGAGATAGCGTTGTAGTTTATCCCCGATGTTATTCAATCTGTACACTGAGGAAGCATTAAAGAAACCAGAGAAACATTTGGAGAATGAATTATGGCTCAGGGAGAAGAAATAAAAATTTTGACGTTTGCCGATGACAGTGTACTTGTGTTAGAGGCAGCAAAAGATCTTGGAAGAGCAGTTGAAGGGAATGAATAGTGTCTTGAAAAGAGATTATCAGATGAACATCAACAAAAGTAAAACAAAGGTAAAGGGACTCAGATTAAGAACTGAAGAATCAAAAATAATAGATGATTTTTGCTATTTTGGCATTAAAGTAGCTCACAACATAAAATGCAGACTGGCTACAGCGAGGAAAACATTCATCAGAAACGGGAATTTGTTAATAATGAATGTAAATTTAAGTATCAGTAAATCTTTTCTGATGGCATCTGTCTGAAATGTACCCTTGTAAGTAAGTGAAATATGCAAAATATGCAGATCAGACAGAAGAGAATAGATGCTTTTGATATGCGGTGCTATAGAAGAATGCCGAAAATTAGGCTAGTAGATCACGTAACTCATGAAGAAGTACAGAATTCAGTTCAAGAGAAAAGAAATGTATAGCTTAACATGGTTAAACGACGAGATCTACTGGTAGGACACATGCTATGGCATCAATGAAGTGTGAATTTCGTATTGATATTGCATCGATAACTCGATAATATTGGCACAAAAGCATCGACATCAAAAGTATCGCAAGGTATTGATTTCTTGCGTATTTTTAAGCATTTCATTCACGCATATGAATTTATTTATAGTATAAGGCGATAAGTGGAAGTATGCAGTATCCTCTGGAAGTAACTTGATTATAAAATCCAGTACAGTTCTAAGCAGTGAAAAACAAATATTCTAATGCCAAGCAAAATCTATACTGAGGAGACAAACGTCATTGGATATCTTCGAATATCGCGTCGGATCTTCTTGTGTCCGGTGTAGTGCAGCAGCTCGAAGTGGCATAGACTCTAAAAGTTGTTGGAAATCCCCTGAAGAAATATTTAGCCATGCTGCCTCTAGAGCCGTCCATAATTGCGAAAGTGTTGCCGATGCAGGATTTTGTGGACGAAATGAACTCTCGATTATGTCCATAATGTTCGATGGGATACATGTCGAGCAACCTGGGTGGCCAAATCATTCGTTCGAATTGTATAGATGGATCTCCAAATCAATCGCGAAAATTTGTGGCCCAGTGAAATGGCGAATTGTCATCTTTGAAAATTTCATTGTTGATTGGGAAATGAAGTCCATGAATGGCTGCAAATGATCCCCAAGCGACCGAAAATAGCCATTCCGAGTCAATTATCTGTTCAGTTGGACCATAGGACCTAGTCCATTCCATGCTAAACACAGCCCACTCCTTTATGGAGCCATCACCACCTTGTACAGTGCCTTGTTGACAACTTGAGTCCGCAGCTTCGTGTGGTCTGCGCTACTCTCGAACCCTACCATCAGGTCTTACCAACTGAAGCCGGGACTCATCTGACTAGACCACACTTTTCCAATCGTCTAGGGTCCAACCGATACGGTCACGGGCCCAGAAGAGATGCTGCAGGCGATGTCGTACTGCTAGGAACGGCACTCGCGTTTGTCGTCTGCTGCCATAACTCATTAACAGCAAATTTCGCTACACTGTCATAACGGATAGATTCGACGTACGTCAAACAATGATTTTTACGGTTGCTTCTCTAAACACGGACTATGCAAACGCTGCTGCTCTCTGTTGTTAAGTGAAGGCCGTCAGCCACTGCGTTGTCCATGGTCAGACGTAACGCCTGAAATCTGGTATTTTCGGCACCCTCTTGATACTGTGGATAGCGGAATATTGAATTCTCTAACGATTTCCGATATGGAATGGCCCACGTGTCTAATTTAAACTACTATTCTGCGTTCAAAGTCTGTTAATGCCCATCGTGCGGCCATAAGCACGCCGGAAGTCTTTCCATATGGATCACCTGAGAGCAAATGACAGCTCCACCAATGCGCTGCCCTTTTATACCTTGTGTACGCAATACTGCCGCCATCTGTATATGTATATAACGTTGTCCCATGAGTTTCGTCACCTCCGTATACATGTGTATGTACTTCTACACTCCATATGCCATATGTCGGGATGTAGGGGAAAGTACGTAGAGTAACCATATGACTTACGACTTTTTGTTTCAGTCGCCGATGTTCGATGGAGGAAAGATGGTCGATAAGCCTCCGTATGATCTCGACCTGTTCGTTCCGTGAGGTGAAAGTACGCGATATACAGTAATATGTCGCCTAACTCTTCTTGGAATGTTCGTTCCCGGAATTTTAACAGTAAACCTCGCTGTGATGCACAACGCCTTTCCAGTAGTGTCTGCCACTTGAGTTTGACAACCATCTTCGTGACATACTGGCGCTTACTGAACGAACCCGTGGCGAAACGCGCTGTTTTAAAGGTATTTTCTAACGCTTCCATCAATTCTCACTCGTAAGGCTAACGGCGTGATAAGCAACACCCCAAAATCATTTCGTGCGTGAATTACATTTGCTACGGGCTCCAATAAGTCTCAGTCCTATACATCTGCATTTTCCGCAAGTTGTTTTATAAAGTTGTCCCACTTGACGTAATTGCAGATTGTTGCTTTCAAATGTTTTACGGTTATTGCTGTTTCCATAGGTTTATCGCCAATAATGTTATAAGTAGGCTGTTTAGGTGTAAGTAGGCTGTTTAGGTTTTTTATGTTGGTAACGCCACGTAGCGTTCTGTATGAAAATCGCTGACTGTGCTGTGTGCAGTCTGTGGCTGGTTAGCATTGTTAGAATATTCGCTATTGTAGTGTTGGGCAGTTGGATGTGAACAGGGCGTAGCGTTGCGCAGTTGGAGATGAGCCGCCAGCAGTGGTGGATGTGGGGAGTGAGATGGCGGAGTTTTGTGAGCGGTTGATCTGGACGTGTGTCCATTATAGAGAGTAAATTTGTAAGACTGGACTTTTGAACACTATTAAGGTAAATACATTGTTTGTTGTCTATGAAAATCTTTCATTTGCTAACTATGCCTATCAGTAGTTAGTGCCTTCAATCGTTAGAATCTTTTATTTAGCTGGCAGTATTGGCGCTCGCTGTATTGCAGTAGTTCGAGTAACGAAGATTTTTGTGAGGTAAGTGATTCATGAAAGGTATAGGTTATTGTTAGTCAGGGCCATTCTTTTGTAGGGATTACTGAAGGCAGATTGCGTTGCGCTAAAAATATTGTGTGTTAGTTTAGTGATGATCAGAATAAGTAAAGAGAGAAATGTCTGAGTACGTTTTGCTCAGCTGTTTGAAAATCAAATAACGTAAGGGGTTTACCAGCACAGTAATTCATTAATTTTTCTAAGGGGACGTTTCAATGTATTTGCACAGTAATCGCCCTTTCTACCTATTTATTCACAACACTGGCCGCCCTATTAGCTGAATGGTCAGCGCGTTGAATTGCCACGCACGGTGGCCCGGGTTCGATTCCCGGCTGGGGAGGGTGATTTTCTCTCCTTAGGGACTGGGTGTTGTGCTGTCATCATCATAATTTCATCCCCATTGTCGACGCGCAGATCTCCCAATGTGGCGTCGCACTCAATATGACCTGCACTTGGAGGCCGAACTTCCCGTCTGGGAACTCCTGGCCACTGACGCCATACGACCATTTCCATTTCCATTCACGATACTTTACATTCATTTAATTTGAGGGTCAACTAACAATCTCTGTTCAAATGGTTCAAATGGCTCTGAGCACTATGGGACTCAACTGCTGTGGTCATTAGTTCCCTAGAACTTAGAACTACTTAAACCTAACTAACCTAAGGACACCACACACATCCATGCCCGAGGCAGGATTCGAACCTGCGACCGTAGCAGTCGCACGGTTCCGGACTGCACGCCTAGAACCGCGAGACCACCGCGGCCGGCAACAATCTCTGTACCAAGTGTCGATCCTCCATAGGTTTTCCCGCATTTTTCTATAATTTTCTGTCGTTACAACTTCCCTGTGTGAAACTGCCTCGTGGAGCTTTCGAACTTATCATTTTTTTTAATCGTGTATGATAATTTGAGGTTTTTCGTTCTGCAGATGCAAATCTGTGGGCGGCATTTATTTCCCTCTACACATTATTCGACTTTTTGAGCAGCTATATAGTCACTCTCAGAATCAGCCAAAAGACTGCCAGGGCAGACGCACTAATACTGTACCTAAGCACGGAAACGTCAACTTAAATAGACATTCGAAAATATATATTCTAGGTATTGTATTAGTGTTCCGTAAAAATAACTGAGATGGCAGAAGATGCGCACGCGTATGAAAGGCCACATGGCAAGGCGACATGTATGTCATTGAGATGTGACGTCAACAGGGACACGCCGGAGAATTGAGGAAGAGGGCCATGCGCGGGTCAACACTTTCTCTGCGCCCGCTGCTCGTTGTTGTTCGCCCTCACTACTCTCCTTTCGTATATCCAGGTCCAGTGCTAGTCAACTGCTACCGCAGCCTATCAATTCCTTAGCCCTCTATGAAAAAAAAGGCCGAAACCACTACCAGATTGAGCGGTATCAGTAATTTTATACATAATTTCACTGTAAACTGAACACTCTGTAATTCGAGCCTTAGGGAAAGGGAGGTGATACGCTATGGAAGTTCTGCTGCTTTCGTTTCATGTGAACATCCTATTTTTTGTCTCTCCTGGCCGTCTTATGAAAAGCCGCACCACTGTCATCCGTAGTATATTTACTCTTTGCTTCACGTTCTGCGGATGTAATTATGTGTACTGCAAGGGCGTGCCCAGCAGTGGGCAGGGAAACCCAGCCAACATAAGAGCTTATATTTTGGAAAATATTACTTTACGTACTGAGTATGTTAACCTATATTGTTTCAAGCAAATATTTAGCTTTATGCTAGATAATATCTCATTTATGATAATGCGGCACTTCAGAGTTTTACACATAGATGGTGTTCATGGGTTGGTTGGGTTGTTTGGGGGAAGAGACCAGACAGCGAGGTCCTCGGTCTCATCGGATTAGGGAAGGATGGGGAAGGAAGTCCGCCGTGCCCTTTCAAAGGAACCATCCCGGCATTTGCCTCGAGCGATTTAGGTAAATCACGGAAAACCTAAATCGGAATGGCCGCACGCGAGACTGAACGGTCGTCCTCCCGAATGGTGATGCATGGGTGGCAGAACAGGCACATCTCCGTATCTTAAAATTTTATTCTGTTGCAGCAGTTTGTTTGGGGAACTATCATTGTATGAACAGGCTTAGGATTTCGAGTTATTATACATATATTATATGGATTACTATTTTGACACCAAATAAATGGCACTACTCGCATTAATAATGATTTTTTTGTAATGGCTTATTAGCGTGAGATTCCATTTCGATTCTTAAATGTTTTTGATCAACTTAGTGCCAGTGGAGGAGCAGTTTTGATAAGTCTGCAATAGACCTTTAGGAACTCCCGTGCAAATCCCTGAACGGAAGGCGAATTTCTTTTCGAGGAACACTGTTGAAAAAATTTAGAGAACTGGCATTTGAAGCCGACTGCATTACTATTCTACTGCCACCAATGTACACTTCGCGTAAAGACCACAGAATAAGATTACAGAAATTAGGACTCGTAGGGAGGCATACAGACAGTTGTTTTTCCTTCGCTGTGTTTGCTAAGGAAACAGGAAGAGAAATAACTAGTAGTGGTATAAGGTACCCTACACCACGCACCATATGGTAGCTTGCGGAGTATATTATGCACATGTACGAAAGCGTACTGAAAAGCAATGCCTTTGATTTTTGTATGTGAGAGCTTTCAAAGCTCTCCAAATAAGATAAACGTTATTAACATTCTAAATCTTTATTCTTCACGTCTAACCTGCAGCCATCTGCCGCTGGAGGAATCTGAACTGTAGCGTGTAACATGGCCGTGTGTAATGTGTCGTCCGCAGCTCGTGGTCGTGCGGTAGCGTTCTCGCTTCCCGCGCCCGGGATCCCGGGGTCGATTCCCAGCGGGGTCAGGGATTTTCTCTGCCTTGTGATGACTGGGTGTTGTGTGATGTCCTTAGGTTAGTTAGGTTTCAGTAGTTCTAAGTTTTAGGGGACTGATGACCATAGATGTTAAGTCCCATAGTACTCACAGCCATTTTTGTAATGTGTCGGTGCGTGAGAAACAGGGTGCGGTAATGAAGTTTCTAATTCGAAGAGTTCTTCCACATTAGGAGTACCCTGTCTTTCAGCATGACGGTGCCACACCACACACCAGCGCTGCGGCCTCTGCAACAATCTGACGCCTTGTGTTCACTGTCGTGATCAAACTCCTTTCAGTCCCGGCCTGACCCCATCCGATATTGATCTGTTTCCGAAACTTAAAGAACACCTTCAAAGACTTCAGATGGATAGTGATGAAGTGGTGCAGGCAGAGATGAGGTGCCGGCTGCTGTGGCCGAGCGGTTCTAGGCGCTTCGGTCCGGAACAGCGCTGCTGCTACGGTTGCAGGTTCGAATCCTACCTCAGGCATGGATGTGTGTGATGTCCTTAGGTTAATTAGGTTTAAGTAGTTCTAAGTCTAGAGAACTGATGACCTCAGATTTTAAGTCCCATAGTGCTTAGAGCCATTTGAACCATTTGAAGCGATGAGGTTGTGGCTCCGGCAACAAAGCTAAACGTTCTGCAGTGAAGGTATCAACAAATTGGTCTCTCGTTGGGAGGACTGTGTTCGTCACCATGGTCTCTATGCTGAGAAATAAATAGGTTGACATGAAGAATAAAGATGTATAATGTAAATAACGTTTGTGTTATTTAAAAAGCTTTAAGAGTTTTCACATAAAAAATGCAGAGGCATTATTTTTCAGAACACCCTCGTAGATATAGACGTGCTCTTGCTCTCCCCCGAAAGGAAGAAGCGTTGGTTCAAAACTATCCCATGGTGTTTACCAGCTATAGTTACCCCCGTTACAAGGTAATCAATAACAAGAGCACCCTTTGCATTTCAAGAAACGCGCTAACCTTTCCGGCAGCTGAAGTCGGCGCCCCTTTTTTGGTGCAGGACTGTTTGCTGCCGCCTCCCGCTATGACTGATATTTAGTTTGTGACATCAAGCGACGGGCCAGTCTCTTATACACAATAACAAATTGGCTACTGGGCACCGAGAAGTGGTGCATAACTCTAGGTCTAGAAGTTCGGAGATGGAATGTTTCATCTGTCGTACACCAGTTTCTAAGTTCCCTTCGATCCGTTGTTCATCATCATTTTCCTGAAGCAGCGTAGTTTGTTTTCAACAGACGTAAACCAAGCTAGACGACCGCAGCGTAAAGGTAGCGTCGCTTAACAGCCGTTGCCCCGTGACGCTATGTACATGTGACAGTTGACTCATAGAGCGGATTTTATCAGTAACACTCACCAGTACCGCTGCTTCATCATTCCATTAAAGGCGCGTCTCCGATATTGCCCTCTTTACGCGGACAATCTTACTGTCTCTATTCTTCTTTAGCATTTACCTGATCGCCACACACTCGGTTCGCCACTTAGTCGACTCTACAAAACCGTGAACTTAGATTGACACCAGAAAGCCTGTGTTAGTACAATTTTACTCTCAGGCGAAACACATTCTAGTGAGCGCAAAACGCTGGGCGAGGGAATAGACTGAGGAATTGTGGAAATAACTCGTGTGTTAACCTACCAAACGAAGTCAGACTGAGGGCTTTTATTTTGCCCCGTAGGCCACATAGCTATGACCTCCAATAGGAATTCAATCTTTTAATCCTATACAAATTCCATTACTTAATACAGCTATTCTTTTAGCATCAGGAGTAACAGTAACATGAGCACATCATAGTTTAATAGAATCTAATCATACTCAAGCATTACAATGATTATTCTTCACTGTATTATTAGGACTATATTTCACAATACTTCAAGCATATGAATATTGAGAAGCACCTTTTACTATACAACATCTATCTTCTATGAGTTAAAATCCACCAAGCATGTTACTTTGGATGACTGAACCGATCTTGCGTGGAAACTACATGAACTTAAGAACAATTTCATAAAGTTAAGAAACGTTGGTAGTCATGCTGAGATACAGGAAGAGATGAATATTTGAAGTATGCTGCATCATGACAGCTGCTTGTCTAAACACAGCTACGGCTGAAACGTGACAAGCGCTAATACATAACACCTTCCAAAGCTCTTGATCTTTTTCACGATACTTTTTTTGTGCGAATGAGAAAGAATATTATTAATTTTTATCTTGACACGTTATTTGTTACTTTAGCAGTAAATGTCACACAAACAGACTATAATTTATCAAGCGCAGAGTTTCTTTTGATTTTGTTGTTGTAATTACATTTCTAGCGTCGTGGGTTGTTTCAGTAAAGTCACAAATCATTTCAATAAGTTCAGTATACTCGACACTAGCTTCCTATACGTCTTCAGACATCTGCCTTGTTCCATTATTCCTCACTTTCAGGAAAATAATCGAGCAATATTGATTCACGGATATTGGACGTTTGGTATTAGTGAGAGTATCCGCAACGATTTCGAGTTCTGAAGACAATAAATAAATGGGTTAGTTTTGAAGTCTCGTAAGTCACTTAATATAAACATGTGAGAAAACAGAAAAAAGCTGATTGCTGAGAAAACAAGGAACTATTAGTAAACTGTTTACCACTTAGGATTAATACTTATGTGAAGACGACATGAAAGTAATATGTGAACTTCAATTGTTTATTAAGTTTCTATGTAGATAAGATCAAAACTTCGTGACTTACGGAATTTTGACACTAAAAGAACTAATGATATTACTGCCTGAAATAATAAACCTAATTCATAGGATTTATTGATGCGTGTATCTACTTTCCTTGAGTATAAAATGTAATAAACATTTACAGCACGAATGAATTGCTCCCAACTTTCACAAGAAATATATTTTAATGCACAAGGATATAAGGAATGTGCTTCTTAAATGAAAACGACAGTAAAACTTCCTAACTTACTCCTTGTTAGTGGTACTCCAGTCATATATAGTACTCCAAAAACTTTTAATTTCCTCGTAATTAGGTAGGTATTCCTGTAGATTTCTACGATCTTCCACTTTTTTATATCAGTTGGAAGATTACCAGAGTATACTCTTTTTTCTGGCATCGTAATGGTGCTCGGATCACAGTCTGGAAGTCTGAATGTGTGCGTACAAGGCCATTAATCTACTGCCTAGTCTTAGCTACACCAAAATGATCGCTCTCGTAACTAAAATGGTTATATTGTGATACCTGATACATTCTCACCTCGAGGCATTCAACGGGATAGGGCAGTTTTCTTGACTAAGAGAGGCCACCAGGTTTTATAAGCTCATTATCTTCTACATATTGACTGTGAATCTGTTATTCCTGGATGTATTTGTATTTAGTGACACCTTTCTGCTGATAGAAGGAACTTCTCTGTCGTAAAGAAGAAAGGTTCAAATGGCTCTGAGCACTATGGGACTCAACATCTTAGGTCATAAGTCCCCTAGAACTTAGAACTACTTAAACCTAACTAACCTAAGGACATCACACACACCCATGCCCGAGGCAGGATTCGAACCTGGGACCGTAGCAGCCCCGCGGTTCCGGACTGCAGCGCCAGAACCGCAAGGCCACCGCGGCCGGCTAAAGCAGAAAGGAATGACCGCTCCATGACAAGTACTTGTTTATAGAATAAAACCTATCTTTGACAAGTGCAAGAAGTATTGTCACTATAGTATTGTCGCCGGCCGTAGTGGCCGTGCGGTTCTGGCGCTGCAATCCGGAACCGCGGGGCTGCTACGGTCGCAGGTTCGAATCCTGCCCCGGGCATGGGTGTATGTGATGTCCTTAGGTTAGTTAGGTTTAAGTAGTTCTAAGTTCTAGGAGACTTATGACCTAAGATGTTGAGTCCCTAGTGCTCAGAGCCATTTGAACCATAGTATTGTCCCATTTTTGGGGAGAAAACCCATGTGAGAATGTGTGCGAATCTTTTACGTTTTCAGGAGTATACGGAAAGTTCGTGTTACCAACAGCTGACGCTGACAACATATTCCAGCAGTAAGCTACTGTTAAGTTAAAAAAATCTGTGATTGACGGAGTTCCAAAACCAAAGCAAATATTTACGATCCCCTCACAGCCATTTTATGCAGCCCACTTACGGGTTTCCTACACGTAATGATGTATCTACCCGTCATCTTTCATTTTGTCACAGAAAACTGAGTTGTCAAAAAAGAGTGACTTACGGTGTTTTAAAACTAACTGATTAAAATGTGGATGCTCGTCAATAGCGAGCGTCAGTATTTTAGTTTTATCAGTATTATCACCTTACACAGTGACACTGCGGTTAAGACACTCAACTTCTATTCGAAGGAGTGGTTTTCAAATGCTCGATCAGCCATATTAATTTCATCTTTCAGTGGTTTCCCTAAATTACTTAATATGAGTGCCAGCATGGTTGCTTCGACAAGCTCACGGGCCGGCCGGAGTGGCCGAGCGAACCGCTACAATCTGGAAGCATGAGACCGCTACGGTCGCAGATTCGAATCCTGCCTCGGCCATGGATATGTGTGGTGTCCTTGTGTTAGTTAGGTTTAAGTAGTTTTAAGTTCTAGGGGACTGTTGACCACAGCAATTAAGTCCCATAGTGCTCAGAGTCATTTGAACCAAGCTCACGGTTGGTTTCCTCTCCAACTGTGCAACTGCTCACCCTAAAAATGATGTCTATGTCGACGGGACATGGCATCCTTTCTTCCTTATTTCGCTGTTACTAGCACGGCACAGTGCATCGCGAAACTGATTTGCTTGTGGATGTGGAGACCTGATGCAACATACCACTTTCTATAATGCTATGTGGTATGAGACCGGGTCTGTTCTGTTACGTCCGATATAGTGCAACACACTGTGCTACACAAAAAAAAACTTGATAGTTAACAACGCCAGTCTGCGCCAGGTCAATGTAAACCGTAGAGTAAACCAAGAGTAATACAGATAGTCAAGAGTCCAGCAAATCTGTCAATAATCCGTAGAAGCAAAGCAAAAAGTAGTCCAACTGAAATCCAGTAATCAGCTATTTCATGAAAAACGGTGTAAACGAGGGAGACGCTAGCACAGCACAACCGAAGTGTCTTCCGTGGCCCGGCTGCCGGGTTTTATCTCTGGCTTGACGCTGGCAGCCACATCCACGTGACGGTCTGCTGGCGCCTCTTACCGGCCGCCAGAGAAGTATTTGACAGCAGCCAGTGCACAACATGGGCATCGCTGTCAGGTGACATAGATATACACTCCTGGAAATTGAAATAAGAACACCGTGAATTCATTTTCCCAGGAAGGGGAAACTTTATTGACACATTCCTGGGGTCAGATACATCACATGATCACACTGACAGAACCACAGGCACATAGACACAGGCAACAGAGCATGCACAATGTCGGCACTAGTACAGTGTATATCCACCTTTCACAGCAATGCAGGCTGCTATTCTCCCATGGGGACGATCGTAGAGATGCTGAATGTAGTCCTGTGGAACGGCTTGCCATGCCATTTCCACCTGGCGCCTCAGTTGGACCAGCGTTCGTGCTGGACGTACAGACCGCGTGAGACGACGCTTCATCCAGTCCCAAACATGCTCAATGGGGGACAGATCCGGAGATCTTGCTGGCCAGGGTAGTTGACTTACACCTTCTAGAGCACGTTGGGTGGCACGGGATACATGCGGACGTGCATTGTCCTGTTGGAACAGCAAGTTCCCTTGCCGGTCTAGGAATGGTAGAACGATGGGTTCGATGACGGTTTGGATGTACCGTGCACTATTCAGTGTCCCCTCGACGATTACCAGAGGTGTACGGCCAGTGTAGGAGATCGCTCCCCACACCATGATGCCGGGTGTTGGCCCTGTGTGCCTCGGTCGTATGCAGTCCTGATTGTGGCGCTCACCTGCACGGCGCCAAACACGCATACGACCATCATTGGCACCAGGGCAGAAGCGACTCTCATCGCTGAAGACGACACGTCTCCATTCGTCCCTCCATTCACACCTGTCGCGACTCCACTGGAGGCGGGCTGCACGATGTTGGGGCGTGAGCGGAAGACGGCCTAACGGTGTGCGGTACCGTAGCCCAGCTTCATGGAGACGGTTGCGAATGGTCCTCGCCGATACCCCAGGAGCAACAGTGTCCCTAATTTGCTGGGAAGTGGCGGTGCGGTCCCCTACGGCACTGCGTAGGATCCTACGGTCTTGGCGTGCATCCGTGCGTCGCTGCGGTCCGGTCCCAGGTCGACGGGCACGTTCACCTTCCGCCGACCACTGACTACAACATCGATGTACTGTGGAGACCTCACGCCCCACGTGTTGAGCAATTCGGCGGTACGTCCACCCGGCCTCCCGCATGCCCACTATACGCCCTCGCTCAAAGTCCGTCAACTGCACATACGGTTCACGTCCACGCTGTCGCGGCATGCTACCAGTGTTAAAGACTGCGATGGAGCTCCGTATGCCACGGCAAACTGGCTGACACTGATGGCGGCGGTGCACAAATGCTGCGCAGCTAGCGCCATTCGACGGCCAACACCGGGGTTCCTGGTGTGTCCGCTGTGCCGTGCGTGTGATCATTGCTTGTACAGCCCTCTCGTAGTGTCCGGAGCAAGTATGGTGGGTCTGACACACCGGTGTCAATGTGTTCTTTTTTCCATTTCCAGGAGTGTAGAAATTTCTACCTGCAAAAGTAGCAGGACGCGATTCATTCCTGAGAAGCTATGTGCACATTATCACACAGCAGGTGAGTGTAGCGGTTTTCACTCACTGACTGGTTCGCAGTCCAAATCAAGAAATTGAAATGATCGCCACACTATTGCCATAATGCACTGTAGATCCGTAGGTGTGCAGAGTAGGGTTTTGTGACAATCCAACTTCACTGTTAGTTCGTACGACCCGAAATTTCTACCTATCAGATTAGGCTTCTTCCCTTCAGCCGTTGAGAATGCAATGATCGTGTTCGTGACAAGAGAGGCACTGGTTCTTACACATATTGTTAGGGAGAGGATTCTTGATAATTTTCGGCAGGCATTTTAAATCAATGGCGCCTTTGAAGAAGGTGGATCAATACTCTCTTGTCTCTGTGGACAAAAGACCGTTGAAAATCTGAACAGCAGCCAGAGTGGAATGTTCTATGTGTCTGGCTTCAACAAACAATGCGTCCTGAAATTGCAGTAAGTTACGACTTCTCCTTCCAACAGTTGTCCCATTGTCAAAGGATTTGCTTGTGGTAGGGTTCAGTGTTTTACGATTTAGCAGTTATTTGAGTCACTCTGTCACCAAATGCACTTCCTGCTACCACAGTCAGCAATAAACCTAGGTAAGGAAAGTTCTGTGTGCCATTTGTCTTTGAATCACACGAAATTGTTCTATGCGTTATCGTATTTTAACTGTTTGCGTGCCGTGTTTTCTGGTTTTTAAATTGGGAACCACCTCGGTATTAGCCTAAACGAGCGTGGTTTCAAATTGTTCAAATGGCTCTGAGCACTATGGGGCTTAACATCTGAGGTGGTCAGTCCCCTAGAACTTAGAAGTACTTAAACCTAACTAACCTAAGGACATCACACACATCCATGCCCGAGGCAGTATTCGAACCTGCGCCCGTAGCGATCTCGCGGTTCCAGACTGAAGCGTCTAGAACCGCTCGGCCACCCCGACCGGTACGAGCGTGGGAAACCGCTAAAAATCACATGAGGGCTAATCAATCTATCAGTCCATTGGTCGTTAATTGTGTGCATCGTTTTGAGCCAGGGTGGATTCATATTGCTGTCTCGTAGGCTAAAACCCTGTGCGATAAAGCACTTTGTGCAGCCATACACACAAGAGTCTAACTGAAAGAACTATTTAATTATAATATATTATGCCATGACTTGAGTTCCTAAAGTGCATTTAATTTTTCGTTTTGTTTTCTTTTAGAATTACAATGACTGATGTGGTGTATCTCAAAAACCTTTAACTTTCAGAGTAGTTAATGCAGCCTTCTCTCCATACTTTTTATCTTTCGTAAGCGATTGCCATCCAATCGACGCTAGGGAAATTCCCGTATGTGGAATCTAAAATAAATTCACCCAAAAGAAGAAGAAGAAGAAAAGCATTTGAATTTCAGTGGCGACCTCACTGGAGACGTATGGCGACCTCACTAGGGGCTTAACGTGTTTTACGCAGGCACGGAGCTTTCATCATTTATAATCATAGTAAGCTGTTTATAAACGAACAGTTAAACCTGATTTGACAAGAATGGGACTGACAAGAGGTATAAAGATTACTCTGGGATTCCCTTGCTTTGATTTTGAAGTCAGCGCCCACGAAAGCTCTAAAGCAGAACAGAACAAGCAACAAGTGCCATCTCTAGCGAATCTGCTGAACTAGGAAAGTAATGTATTTGCCCTAACAAAAAAAAATTAAATTATGATATCATGTTGTTAAGGTGGATAATACGACAGCTATAGCTGTCACAAGTTGGTATGATAAAATTATGGGACATTTAATCACGAAAAACAAAAACAGCAGAACAAATGCAGTCATTCAGTGAGAAATACAGCAGTAAAAAAACACAATAGTAAAAGTGTCGGCTGGCCCACAATTACTGTATACAAGTCTAGCAGTCTCAACCCCTCCCCTCCCAATTTTTATTTCTGTATCTGCGCCACCAATAATGATTTGGACCCGAAATGCTTAATTTTGTCAAGAGTTAATTATAAGTATTTCAAGGTCCTTATATGGGATGTATTCTTATACGACACAACGTGCGGCGTATTTTTTAAAACAGGAAAAAATGCCACATGGATATAATTGGCAGATGCTCTAACCACCTTTTCCTCTGATGACAATTGTTTCATTCCCTCCATACTATACGGACGGGAAAGGAGACATTAACTGTTAGCGCTGTAAACATCCCGCTCTCCAGCCAATGTGTGTACAACACATGAAGTGCAAACAATATAATTAAAAAAGTGAGACATTTAAGGTTTTTCAAATTATTCAATAGATAATCTTGATTGATGATTAAGAAAACACTGTTAACTTTTTCAATTTTTTACTTTAGAAACAAATTTTAAAAAATCTGGCACAGACATGTGATTATCTTAAAATCAAGCTTCTGAAAATTCATTGAAAGTTGAAGGAACTGCGCTGGGAAGAGACACATCGGAAAGAGAATCGTTAGGCGTTGTGTAGTGTCATAGCGCGCAGACACCAATAAAGTGAAGGCAAGGGCGGGGATGGGATATGTATGGAAAAGCTATACGTGACAGTATGGGTACCAGTACCATTGCCTGAGAGAAGAAATCAGTTGAGATTATGACGAAAGTCATAAGATACCTGCTGCGTAGTCCAACAAATTGACGTGGCATACACTCAACAAGTCGTTGGAAACCCCTGCAGAAGTAATGAGCTACGCTGTCTCTACAGCCGTCCATAACCACGAAAGTGTTTCCGTTGTACGATTTTGTGCTCTCCTCTCGATAAGGTCCCATAAATATTCGATGGAATTCATGTCGAGCTATCTGAGTAGTCAAACCATTCGCTCGAATTGTCCAAAAAGTTCTGACATGGCGCATTGTCACCCAAAAAATTCCGTCGTTCGTGGGGGTATGTACCGTCTATGCAACTAACTAAAGTCAGTTTGTTTATTGCCATACGCGTTTCGCTTCTTTTATTTGGGAACCATCGTCAGTGGCTTGTAATACATGTTTCCTTTTATAAATAAAAGCCGGAGGTTCGAGTCCTCCTTCGGACATGGGTGTGTGTGGTGTTCTTAGCATAAGTTAATTTAAGTTAGTTTAAGTAGTGTGTAAGTCTAGGGACCGATGACCTCAGCAGATTGGTCCCTTAGGAATTCACACACATTTGAACATTTTGAACAATAAATAAAAGGAGCGAAATCTGTATGACAATAAACGAACTGCCTTCAACTAGTTGCATGGACGGTACATACCTCCACGAGTTTAAATCAGCTAAGGGAAAGACTGAAAATACAAAAAAAAAGACGATAATTCCATCGTTGTTTGGGAACATGAAGTCCATGAATGGCTGCAAATGGTCTCCAATTAGCCGAACATAACCGTTTTTAGTCAAAGATCGCTCCAGTTGTAACAGAGGACCCAGTCCATTCCATGTAAACATAGCCCACACGGTTATAGAGCCACCGCCAGCTTGTACGGTATACTGTTAACAAATTAGGTCCATGGCTTCATAGGTCTGCTCCCCACCCGAACCTTACCATCAGCTCTTACCAACTGACGTCGGGACTCAGCTTAACAGACCACGGTTTTCCACTAGTGTAGTGTCCAACCGTTATGGTCACGAGCCCAGGAACGGCGCTGCAGGCGAAGTCGTACTGTTAGCAATGGCAGTCGCTTCGGTCTTCTGCAGCCATACCCCTTAAATACAGAATTTCGCCGCGCTGTCCCAACGGATACGTTCTTCGTACGCCCCACATCAAAGTCTACGGTTATTTCACGCAGTGTTGCTTGTTTGTTAGCACTGACAACTCTACGCAAACACCGCTGCTCTCGGCCGTTAAGTGAAGGCCGTTGGCCACTGCGTTGTCGTTGATGAGAGATAATGTCTGAAAATTGGTATTTTCGGCACAGCTTGACACTGTGGATCTGGGAGTATTGAATTCACTAACGATTTGAGAAATGGAATGTCAAATGTTTTTAGCTTTTTCTAACTAGCATTCCGCGTTCAAAGTCTGTTAATTCCCGTCGGGCGGCTATAAACAAGTCAGAAACATTTTCACATGACTGCTGAATACAAATGACAGCTCTGCCAGTGCACTGGCCTTTTATAATTTGTGTATGCTGTATTACCGCCATCTGTAAATGTGCATAACGTTAGCTCATGATTTTTGCTACCCCAATGTAAATTAAAGTGAGTGCTTAGGAATTATAAACAATAAAAAGAGCTTTTAACATGTGTACAAATCTTTCAAAACATACATTGTAGCTTTTAACGTCATATATGAAACACTAGTGAGTAAGGTCAGGCATATCTAGTACTTGGGTGCTTACAAGAGTAATTTATATATTAAAAGCTATTGACGAGCCAAAACCAGCAGTATTGCAACCGGAGAAAAAACCAATCTTTTTGGAATTTTCTACATTTCCGCCCAAAGTTCGGCGCTTTCCACATTTCTCTGCCGTTCACAAAAATAATAATGAAGAAGAAACAGTTGTCTGCGTCCTATGTGTGTAGCAATAAGCTGCACGACCGTACTTCCTATTCGGCTCACGGATGGAGAGTAGCAAAGCGACTGTTCGCACGTCGCCCTAAGCGGCCTACTTTCTCTCATTTGTGTCTTCAGTCCTTACGTGAAAGGTGGACTCCAGTCGTGGCTCCTGAAAGTTTGACAAGATTAACGACGTCCCTTTGTAAAGCATGATCGGGATTGGGGCGACCCCTCGCTTTGCGCAATACAGCCTCTGCAAATGACTCCGCCTTTTCATGACGGCGCCTGCTCTCCACTGCCATTTTGTCTGATGTTACCGTTCCAAAAATTAGAAGCGTCGAATCGTAATGTGACGGGAATTTGATAAAATATTCTTCTGAGTAAACGTTCCGACGTTAGCATGTGAAACACTGTTAAAGCTGCCTGTAATTTGCCCAAGGAATTGCGTTGGGCTTTTCATTCATTCGAATTACTGTCTGGTCATGCTTCACTGAAGTGGCCGTAGAGGTCTAGCGAGTAGAGCGCTAGACTTCGGCCCCATAAGACCTGAGTTCAAACCCTAGGGATTTTTCCTAGTCCCAGTCCCTCAAGGACGGCCCCAGGTCGACTTAATCTGTTACCAAACTGCGTGGTTGGGATCCTTCCCGCGAGTAAAAGACGGCCGGGATGATGGATTCACGACTGTCCCTCCCTGTAGTCAGACCAGAAACCTGTTCACGTGTTGAGTGCCATGGACTTTTACCAAACTATATGAGTTGGTTCACAGTCTTACCTTTTCTTATATTTGCTAAGTCGGGAAAATATTCCAGACGTACCAACATAGAGCAGCTATCTGGGTTACATGATATCGTGCCACAACTTAACTAAATACATATATAAAATATTTTAAAACTATGGAAGTGCGTACACCAATTTAAAATCCTTAAGTGTGTCAGAAAATGTTATACTGGCCAAATTAATTGCACGACAATAAGATTATAACAGTTTTATTATGTTTACGCATAAAATGTTTTATTTTTATAGTATATAATAGACGGAATTCAGATTGCAGAGTATAGGACGTTTAGTCCGACAGGCCTAATAAACCAGTAGAAAAGCAACTACAAAAGAAAATGCCGATATCAGACGGAACGAATCACACGTTAGAAAAAAAGCAAACTTCCGCTTCCGCGTTTCACCTCACAACAAAGCAAAGACTTCGAAGCTGCGTAGCCAGTAAGAGTAAAGAACAACTAGTCGCCAAGTTTTTCTGTCTTCGTTTATCCTCAAACAAGTAGTTTACAAATGGAAACAAATAACTTGTTTTCCATACAGCCTGGTTCCCTTAATTTAGTAAAGACGCGAAAAATACCTGCGTCATTTAAATTGTGGGGCTTCATTTGGAGCAAACGGATGGCGACCGAATTTGTCATCACCTAGCCTTCTCCATTCAATTATCTTTCGCGTTAGTAGGGCTTCAGCCAGTTGATTGGACCATTTCGCGTGGTAAACACGAGTGACCTGGTCGGCCAGTAGCCAATACAAGCGGCAGGCTCACCGAGATGACAGAATCTCGCCGTGGTGGAAGCAGTACGGACGCAGAGAAAAACAGGTAGAGTTCTTTCTTTCTCTTTTTGTACACTTATGCTGGTCCAGACTTTGCACTGTCTTCCAGCACTGATTAACAGCGATCAATAATAGTTTATTTTATAGTAATATTCAGTTTTCTAAAGCTTATTGTGACGAAAGTGACCTATGGAAACAGACCGTGTATAGCAGCCACTGTGTTAGTGTCGTGTTTCAGTTAAGATATGAGCAATAGAGCAAATGATCTCTAAGAGAAGAGAAATGCAAATTTTAAGTAATATTTGAACATGCAAAATGTTCATTAGGGACTCAGTAATATTTTATTCAGTTGAACCTCTTTTAATATTTACCACCAGAACGTAGCACTAACGTCGCGAAGGCAGTCACTAAATCTAAACATGAAACAGATGTGCACTTTTCAAATCACTAAATTACGTTCTAGACGGAAAGACTTTTGTAGTTGGACCACGCAACTGAAGGCAGTGTTTTTATCTTTGAATCACGTCACAGAAAAGTGTTTTCACTTTTAAAATGGCTGCAAAGCGTAAAGACGCTTGATTCGTAAGGGTTGTAATACACCTGCTATAAAAAGTTCTAGAGGAATGTATATGGCGCAATATTACACGGAGAAATGGATTTCCTATCTCGGACGTACAAATAAACCTTATGCAGAAAATAATTGGGACATTAAGGCTTAGTCCGGAGAAGAATAATTTGATTAACGAGATCACAGTCTGGAAAGATGAGATATTAAAGTGTTTACAGTTCTTAGATGAACTGAAGTACGTTAAAAATACAAATTATAAAATAAACTAAAATCTGTTTCCTATCTCTGGTGTTCAAATTTATTCGGATCAGCAAAAAAAAAGTGCGGAAACACGACATCTCAGCTTTGAACAGTGTCTAGGCGCAAATATTTGCGATTACAGTGAGCAAATTATATTTACACACAAAGCAGTTGGCTTTGAGGACTGTGAATGAATCAAGTCTGGAGTTTAACGTCACGTCTACGACTGACGGACCGCCAAGCTAGGATAGGACAACAACCGGGTACTAATAGTCCGTGCCTTGGTCAAAGGAACCATCCTGCAATTCGCATTTCTCGATTTAGGGAACCACGGCAAACCTAAATCTGGACGATCCGCTCCTTTCGAATGAGAGAGTAGTTTTAAAACCATTGCTTGGCCTGCACGGTTCTGCGGACGACATTTCGTAATAACAGAAACGCGCAACGAAAATTTACGCGTCATCACCGATTTCGTCCAAATGTGTGATATACATGACGTGGCCATAAATGACATCGACAGAAGTAGGATCCCCAGATGGCCAGTCGTTTAGAAATACTTGCATTTTTGGCGCGGGTCGGGCGGGGCATTAACCAGGTATGGTAGAGTAGCTCCCAGACACTGGTTGGCGCAGCGGAAAACGAAAAGAGTACAGAATAGTACACGGAGGGTCGTCAGATCGAGTGTGTATGTGGAAACCTTGTCCGTCCAAAATTTTCACCTTATTTACGTTGCAAATAAACCGAAATAATGCTCAATATATTGCATTCACAATATTTTCCCTAAAAGGCATGAAAAGGAGAGGCAAAGGAATATCTGGAATTGCAACTAAATTTTCCAGAAAATATTGGACTAACAGCGTCCACGAGGACTCTGCTAGTAATATTCCGGAAAGAATTTAATTAAAGCGTACAGGTAAAAATGCGGTGTGTGTAACGTGTGCAAAATCCCGAAAAAATTGCTGCTTCCCCTGTTTTTACGATGAATACCACTCCAGCACATTTAATCATCAACTGTAAAATAATGAGAGTAACTAATTTTATATACAGAGTTCTCGTGTAGGCCTTACAATCCCTTCCCGGAAATTTATTTGTTTTTATTTGCCTTTCCTTTTCATGCCTTTTATGAAAATATTAATAAATACTAGACATTGAACATTATTTCACTTTATTTGCAGTGTAAACAACGTGAAAATTGAAAATTAAAAAAAGTTTCTGCTTAGGGACTCGACCCCACGACGCTGCGATTACTTTTCTATACTGATTTCGCTGCGACGGCCGCTGCCTATAAAGTACGCTTACATAGATCTCTCATACCTCGCCCTACTGGCGCCCAAAACATTTGGACATCTGGAGCTTCCACTGCTGTCACTTTATTTCTGGTCAAGCCCTGCATATGTCAAAATATGGACGAAATCTGTGATGACGAGTATCTTCGACTCCCTTGAAGTAGTGCATACCGCAATCACGAAAATTTCATATGCGAGGGTCGCATGTTATGTTTTTACTATTAGATGGCATCATCTAGATGTGAGATTACAATTTAAAAAAACGAAAAACCAATAGCAGCTCACAAATGGGCCACCTAGTGCGTTTACATTGAGCATTTTATAAAATATTATTACGAAAAAATGGAAATTTTGCGTTTAGATTTGCAACGGGTGCTTTTTTTACGATTTTCGTAAAGGCCTACTTCAGCATCGATGTCTCGAACCAATTCGTTCGAGTGAGACAGCAGCATATCGAAGGCTGCAGGCTCGTGGTCGTGCGGTAGCGTTCTCGCTTCCCGCGCCCGGGTTCCCGGGTTCGATTCCCGGCGGGGTCAGGGATTTTCTCTGCCTCGTGATGACTGGGTGTTGTGTGCTGTCCTTAGGTTAGTTAGGTTTAAGTAGTTCTAAGTTCTAGGGGACTGATGACCATACATGTTAAGTCCCATAGTGCTCAGAGCCATTTGAAGGCTGCAGTAGATTCGCTTTACAAAGAACAGGCAGCTGTGAAAAAGGTTTGTTCCCCATAGATTCTGCACAATTTGACCGAAGCCCAGAAGCAGGCTCGTGTCAATTGGTGTAAGCAAACTCTTAAGAAAATTCGAACAAGGAATTATAAAATACGAATCAATATAGTAACAGAAGACAAAACTTGAATATAATCCTACGTGTTAGAAACTAAGCGGCAGTCAACTGTTTCGGTGATCTGCAGTGAAGCGAAACTGTGCACAAAAGCTGTTCCGATCAAAGTAAGCGCTTATTTCTTTGGTTACACTGTAGATGTGGCGAATATTGCTATTCGGAATCAAAAAACAGACTGCTGAATAGCTTTCAATATGCTCTTTGCCGCAAGTCGTCGTCGATATTGGGAAAAACAGCTGAGAAATTCGCATAATTTTTAATGATGTCAATGAACAGCTTCTTTCTGTTCTATTATTTCAAATAAAAAATGCGTATACGGTACTTTTCCAAACATCACGAACCTGCTGAAGCCGTCCAAAGCCATGTTTTCGAGGTACCTTTGTCAGAGTGGACAAAATATTGTCACAGTAGGTTTGAACGCATACAGAAGTGTATATATTTTAAAGGCGAACAAATTGAGAAATAGTAAAACGATTTTTACAAAAATGTTTTTCTTTCATTCTATTGGTATAAATTTAAAGGCGCCCTCGTACGAAAGGTAAGCCCAGAAAATTGTCCCATTACATCAAAGTCACAGTTTCTACTACTTATTGACGTAGTGTGTAGTTAAAAAAATGACTGACTACATTTAGTAATTAATCGGAGACTTTTAATATCTACGTCTCTGGTCATGAAATGCCTGTTAAGGGACTTTACAGCTTAAATACTGTAGCATCTGGCACGAAATTCTGAGATACTTTAAAAATTATTCAGACCTGCGTTCAGAGTGCGAATCGCCATAAACTGTCTTCACAGCTTTTTGTTAGAACCAAGTCTTAGCTTCCGAAGCTGTGTGTCACACATCATTGTCCTCCCGGAGAACAGTATCATTCTTCAGCAACTAGGAGATGTTAATACGTTATTCCTTTAGTGAAAGCGCTTCTTTGTTCCGGGCGTATCCTTCCATAGCGTGAATAGTATCTGAACTGCATCCAAGGTTAACACGAATTATGGGCTACAAGACCGTGTTAATTCCGATGCCAACTGTATGTTGTACAGATAATTGTTCTTCGCACAAAGAAACACACATTTCTTATATTATTTGAAGTAATTCTGCTAACCCATGGATGAACACAAAAATGCCTCTTCATGTTCATCTTAATAATCTTAATACATTACCGTTACTTCTAAGTTCAGCTTTCATCTCTGCTGTACACGCATTTATCACAGTGTTTACCTTCGGCAGCTAGTTGTGGAGTCCAACATTGGGTACTGTTATGTCAACCACGTCACTCATTTTCCTCTGAAGAATTTCTACCGTCCTCTTCCTCCATTACTTTTTAGTTTTTTGTGACCGTAAAATAAAAGAGGAAGAAGGAATATTAGGGCTTAACGTGTTGTCGACGAGTAGATATATACAACAAAAGTTCATATTGGAGCGATGAGGAATTAAAACAGCCATGTCCTTCTTTAAAAAATCAAGCAGACGTTTGCCTTAAGCGATTTATAGGAGTCACAGAAAACTTAAATCTGGATGGTTGGTAGGAGATTCGATCCTTGGTCCTCCCGAAAGAAGGTCCAGTGTCTTACGTAATCACTAATTCCCCTGGCTCGGCTGGCCTAAAGAGACTCGTAGCGTGGCGTAAAATAAAATGAGGCCTGATGATCTGTAATACCATTAGAATAGATTTGTGTACGTTATGACGCTCAGTATTACCTTTTAGCATTACTTCAGTTATCTCCGTGTCCTTACGTCACATTGGTATGATTATGTGCAATGTGTAACATGGACTACGACAAAAAGTATAGACGTAGAAGAGGTTATGTTTCAATAAAAACTACAGCCAGTTAACAGTGCAACTGAAGCATACGCCACGTGATAGTACTCAATAGTTTATCACGACTTTACGTTCCTAAATTATTCTGGCGAACCTCAGATTCTCATCTATTTGTAACTGCATGTGTCTGGTACTATGGATACTTCGCTTTTAGTTTTTTTTTATGTTGAACTCAAGAAACAGTCTTGTGGAATCTGAGATCTCCATACCTATCTGGACATTTCAGTTATGACAGTAATTCGTTCTCACACATTCCTGAAAGCCAAACTTTTCTACGTCAAAACGTTGTTTGCAAGTATGCCAATAATGCATTCCTACTCGAAGTGTAAGATCAAGCGCTTACGTGTCCCAATAGGAATAAGCGATAGCGTGTAATTTGGTTTTGTATGACTCAACATTTATTGTACTAGTATTATCTTGTGCTTTGATGGTAACATGGGTGCCTCAATACAAACATCGGGGTCTGAGGTTCAATCTTGGGTCTGAGCTAGTTTTTTCTTTTCTTAGCTCATCGTTTGTATCATCTCTGGCAATGTTTGTTAATGTGAAAAATGCCGTGTTGCACTGTACCATGTTTCGGATACCACGATACCATGTTACACTGTAGATCCTCTTATAGCTGGGTGGGTAAATCAGATCATATGTCAGAGGAGGACAAGGGCATACCGTACCAACTTCACTAGGACTATCCCTAGTAAAGAACTACGGTGTTGAATGCAACCTTCAGGCCGAGGATAGGCGGGTACCACGTACAAGAAATAATCCTCAAAGTGTTTGCTATTTCTAGACTGTACGTTGTTAGTCAGTTGGTTCTTCTTTGGAAAAACACTTATTTCCAAAGATTTAAGGACTCGAACTTCGTACAATCAATGTATGGTATTGCCTCATCAGTTGAAGGTTGTAGTACGAGAAACATTACTCCTTTCGTTTCCTCATACACTGAGCAACATGGTTTAACAAGTGCTGATAGTAGTAGAATTCCTTATCAGTTAAAACTTGTAGGTAGAATTTTACAAGATTACTACAGTTTTTCTTTCACCGTTTTCCATTTTATAAAGTTAAACACTTAAGTAACACTCTCCCGTGACTTAAACAAACTACTGAGCCTATGCATACTTCTGAGTACACATCCAGTGCCCCTTGTGTAACCACTCTGGTACAAATGGCGCAGCCTGGAGTGGTGTTTAAGACGTCACATGAGTATTTTAATGCACTCTTCAGGCGACATGTTTGTTTTCCAGCTTCCTACCAGCGACACGCAGCCCACAGTATACATTGCAAACAGTGAAACAATTTTATGTCACACTGAGGCATTTTTGGAACTCTGCTTTCAGTTATAATGCATTATTCACATATTATGCAGTTCATACAATAAACGAAATAACTACTGCATTTTGGAGGATCGATGCATCAGATTTCCAGATCCGCTAGCACTATCCCTTATCGTAAAAAATAAATAGTTAGTCTCCATTTGACGCTCAAATGCTCATGACCTACCGGTCGAGATGTTTCATCGCTTTGTAACATTGAACTGAACGATGATCGCCGCGGACCGCCTGTGTCACATCGTAAATAAGGGATTAATGTCCCATCGGCGACAAGATTTTCAGAGACGGAGAAAATACTCACATTACAGATCGATGGGGAAGCAATTCGCCCATCTTCATTCCGGAGAGACCATCCTGGCATTTGCCTCAAGCGATTTAAGGAGACCGCAGAACATCTATATATGGGTAACCGTGTGGGAATTTGAACACCTGTCCTTCAGAATACATGTCCAATGTCTTAAGAACCCCACCAGTCCGTCGGTTGGGGTGTCAGCGTAGCAGAGTTTGCAGTTTGACCACATGATACTAGTTAAGCAACGCACTATGTGCGATGACAGGACAAGTTTTTGCGAAAAAGTACCAAATATCGTAGATAAACGCCCCTGATATCCCATTATCTCTCAGAACATTATCAAGTGATCAATGTTGTTACAAATATTTACTACCAAAAGCAGCCTTTATCACAAATTATTTATTCCAGTGACCGGTTTCGACCACAACTGTGGTCATCTTCAGACCAATGAGTCAGAACCTCCTTCTGATGGTAAATCACCACCAGAAGGAGGTTCTAACTAATTGGTCTGAAGATGACCACAGTTGTGGTCGAAACCGGTCACTGGAATAAATAATTTGTGATCAAGACTGTTTTTGATAGTAAACATTTGAGAGCTTTCAAACTCTTGATGGAGGCTTTTCGTTTTGTCTTTCTCATCGATTTGGTCTTTCCTGTATTTATCCTCATTTCATACTTTTTTCTATTTTCACCACCTTCTCCATCATAAACTGAAGTTCTTCCTCTGATTCGCTCTTGCTATACGCAGATTGAATAGGCCAGAGAGTGCCTAATACTGAAAGATAGTGTCTTCCGCCACGTGATCTATAGCGTAGCGCGGAATATGTGGCTCTGAGCACTATTGGACTTAACATCTGAGGTCATCAGTCCCGTGGAATATGTGTCTAAATGTAGTTGTGACATGGATTCATATGATCAGAAGGCTTCTGGGGAAGTACCGAGCAATGTTAATTGCTGTCTGCCAATCCGTATTGAAAGTAAAGATCTACTGCAGAAATTGATCTTTCCGCAACGTATCATAAGTTCGAAAATACGAATAAATAAAACAACAGATCTATCGCTCAAAGTTCCTTTGCCAATTCATGAGCAGGGTCAACGGGAATCCACTTCGCAGTAGTTTTGCTGACTTACGTATCTGCTGACGGTGCACATTCCGTCTATCTATCTGAATCGCAAAGTGAATGTTCTGTAAACCGCAGCAAAAATCTCACTCGGTCACTGGAGAAAGTAAAAGCACTACTGCCAAGTAAAAACGAGAATGAGAGATATTTGTTTTGGATGTTCTTCAGTGGAGTTCAACGGTCTTCACGTATAGATTGCATGTCTGTTAGGACCGCACCACTTGCTGACGAATCTGGCGAATTTGTTTGCGCATCCGTAGTAAGGCACTCACCAAAATTGCAACTATTTTGGACGCGTAGTAGCTGTTTGACTGTCTTTTTAGTGAGTCGATGCGAGTTTTTTTTTGTGAAAAAGGACAAAATCGAGTATCGAGCTGTCTTTAGACTTTTATTTTTGAAAGACAGTACGCCTACGTGTTGGACACTGTGTACGAGAACTCTGCGCTATCATGTATCACCGTAAATTTTTTGCATTTGAGTTAAGCGCAGTCGTACCAGCTTGGGTGACGATGAACGTTCGGGGCGGCCAAAATCTGCAACCATTGATGATAACATTACTCAAGTTCAGCAAATGATGTCAGAGGAAAAGGAAAAACTACACTCCTGGAAATGGAAAAAAGAACACATTGACACCGGTGTGTCAGACCCACCATACTTTGCTCCGGACACAGCGAGAGGGCTGTACAAGCAATGATCACACGCACGGCACAGCGGACACACCAGGAACCGCGGTGTTGGCCGTCGAATGGCGCTAGCTGCGCAGCATTTGTGCACTGCTGCCGTCAGTGTCAGCCAGTTTGCTGTGGCATACGGAGCTCCATCGCTGTCTTTAACACTGGTAGCATGCCGCAACAGCGTGGACGTGAACCGTATGTGCAGTTGACGGACTTTGAGCGAGGGCGTATCGTGGGCATGCGGGAGGCCGGGTGGACGTACCGCCGAATGGCTCAACACGTGGGGCGTGAGGTCTCCACAGTACATCGATGTTGTCGCCAGTGGTCGGCGGAAGGTGCACGGGCCCGTCGACCTGGGACCGGACCGCAGCGACGCACGGATTCACGCCAAGACCGTAGGATCCTACGCAGTGCCATACGGGACTGCACCGCCACTTCCCAGCAAATTAGGGACACTGTTGCTCCTGGGGTATCGGCGAGGACCATGCGCAGCCGTCTCCATGAAGCTGGGCTACGGTCCCGCACACCGTTAGGCCGTCTTCCGCTCACGCCCCAACATCGTGCAGCCCGCCTCCAGTGGTGTCGCGACAGGCGTGAATGGAGGGACGAATGGAGAAGTGTCGTCTTCAGCGATGAGAGTCGCTTCTGCCTTGGTGCCAATGATGGTCGTATGCGTGTTTGGCGCCGTGCAGGTGAGCGCCACAATCAGGACTGCATACGACCGAGGCACACAGGACCAACACCCGGCATCATGGTGTGGGGAGCGATCTCTTACACTGGCCGTACACCTCTGGTGATCGTCGAGGGGACACTAAATAGTGCACGGTACATCCAAACCGTCATCGAACCCATCGTTCTACCATTCCTACACCGGCAAGGGAACTTGCTGTTCCAACAGGACAATGCACGTCCGCATGTATCCTGTGCCACCCAACGTGCTCTAGAAGGTGTAAGTCAACTACCCTGGCCAGCAAGATCTCCGGATCTGTCCCCCATTGAGCATGTTTGGGACTGGATGAAGCGTCGTCTCACGCGGTCTGTACGTCCAGCACGAACGCTGGTCCAACTGAGGCGCCAGGTGGAAATGGCATGGCAAGCTGTTTCACAGGACTACATCCAGCATCTCTACGATCGTCTCCATGGGAGAATAGCAGCCTGCATTGCTGCGAAAGGTGGATATACACTATACTAGTGGCGACATTGTGCATGCTCTGTTGCCAGTGTCTATGTGCCTGTGGTTCTGTCAGTCTGATCATGTGATGTATCTGACCCCAGGAATGTGTCAATAAAGTTTCCCCTTCCTGGGACAATGAATTCATGGTGTTCTTATTTCAATTTCCAGGAGTGTATTACATGATCATACTATGCGACATTATTGGGCAAGCTGAAAGCGAAAACTGAGGAAAAAAAAGTCATATTTGGAGAAGAATGTTTCTGCAAGACGGTGCGACGTCTGACATCTTAGCGGTTACCATGACGAAAGTTCACGAACAGCGGTTTCAACTGCTTGACCACCGTCCTTACTCACCAAATGTGGTCCCAAGTGAATATATATAGTGTGTGTTCTTTCGGACATGTCCGTAATATCAGACACCATTTTTTGATCCAGCAGCCATTATGAATTAAGACACAAAGGAACTAACAGACATTGGCCGCGAACGGGCATAGGGAAAGTTGAAAATTTGTGCCGGACTGGGATTCGATCTCTTCAGTGCAAATGCACACCGGGCTGGAACTCTTACGAGACTCAGCGAAATGCCTCGGATAATGGGTATAATGGACAAGGGGCACTACATAAGTAGCGTGTGGTTAAGTTGAGAATCTGGATCTCACGGGAGGCGTGCTGGGGTAGTCCCTGCAGCTGCAATGACAGCTGTGTCCCTATGGCTCAGTGGCCGCGGTGTACACGGAGATGCAAGTGGTTCAGATGGCACTGAGCACTATGGGACTTAACTTCTGAGCTCATCAGTCCCATAGAACTTGAGATGCAAGTGGCTCCCCCCCCCCCTCCCCCAGTAAGATGGAACATAAGTTCAAATTGTTCAGATGGCTCTGAGCACTGTGGGACTCAACTTCTGAGGTCATCAGTCCCCTAGAACTTAGAACTACTTAAACCTAACTAACCTAAGGACATCACGCACATCCATGCCCGAGGCAGGATTCGAACCTGCAACCGTAGCGGAACATAAGTTCCCGCAGTACAGGTGGTGCAATATATGGCGGCCGGTGAACGCCCTTTTTATTGATACTACTGCACACTCCGCGCGATATATCGCCGTCAACGGGAAACACCGAGTCGTTGTCGTCTCTACTAACTTCCCCTCGCCGACTCTCCGCATTGCGTCGCTTGCGGGCTACGAACACGGACGATCATCGCTTCTTCTGTGGCCCAGCAGTAGACGTCCGGCACTTGTTCCAGTCAATTATGGCCTTCCTCTCACATGCCACTACTGACCGAATTAAACCGCACATGATGTTGTTCCTGCATGACGTGTATTACCCGCGAATGAAGACTGACTCTACGAACTGGTTCCGTGGCCTTGCAGTTCGATATTTTTTTGCAACTGGCGAGAAAAGTGTTCTCCATTTTTGGACTTACGCGAACGAACGACATTGCACTAATGTCTGCACACAAAATACAGGCAATACTTTTCCAGCTTCCTTTGCAGTGCTTTCTGCGACTCACCACGTAGTTGGAACGTCCCTGCAATGAGCAGTCGATCTGATTTGATGCACTGTTTTTTGATTTTTATTCAATGATTCCCAACGGTATTACCCTTCACGGATTTCACTCCTCAGGTTAAAAAAGAAAGCTTATCTGTTACATACATTTGATACCCTTTCCGGCCTTTCTTGCCACCTTTCTTAGTTTCGGTAAAACTATTGGGGTAAGTGTAGGTACGGGCCAGCGCCTGAAGAGGCACAGATATGATTTTTTTAGGGTCATAGTGCCGGTGGCAAACAGACCTCTTTTCTGTGCAGGTTCCTTTATAGTTAGGAAAGTGAAGGACAACAAGAAACGAAAGAGAAAAAGTAAAAATAAACAAAAAGAAAATAAACATAAAATTAAAATAATTAAAAATGGTAATGAGTCAGAGAAAAAGCGGTCAGAGAATCTGCCTGGTAAGTAGGAGACCCGGGTTCGATTCCAGGTCCGACACAATTTTCAACTTTTCCCATAGATTTAAATCAATGCCCGCTTGTAGCCAATGTCTATAATTCCTTTGCAATTTTTTTTGTTCTTTCAGCTAAAATTTGAGCTCGGAAGACAGAAATTTTCGTCGAAAGAAGAGGTTATCACCATCGTAAGCAACTATTTTGCAGAGAAAGACACCATCATTTGGACGGATTAAAGAGATGGGAGTATCGCTGGGAGAAATGTATAAACTTACAAGGAGATTACGTTGAAAAATAAAAATAAATTTGAAGAAAAATGTCTCATTTCTTTGTTGGGTTGGAAACTTTTCAGACTACTATCGTCTTTTACTAGCTCGTAGGTGTGCGACAAATATGAAAGATTTATTCGTCATGTCAGTGTAAATTAAGAGTAGAGTGCTGTGACGAAATGAGATGCGGACTGGTCATTCAAATACACTCCTGGAAACTGAAATAAGAACACCGTGAATTCATTGTCCCAGAAAGGGGAAACTTTATTGACACATTCCTGGGGTCAGATACATCACATGATCACACTGACAGAACCACAGGCAACAGACACAGGCAACAGAGCATGCACAATGTCGGCACTAGTACAGTGTATATCCACCTTTCGCAGCAATGCAGGCTGCTATTCTCCCATGGAGACGATCGTAGAGATGCTGGATGTAGTCCTGTGGAACGGCTTGCCATTCCATTTCCACCTGGCGCCTCAGTTGGACCAGCGTTCGTGCTGGACGTACAGACCGCGTGAGACGACGCTTCATCCACTCCCAAAAATGCTCAATGGGGGACAGATCCGGAGATCTTGCTGGCCAGGGTAGTTGACTTACACCTTCTAGAGCACGTTGGGTGGCACGGGATACATGCGGACGTGCATTGTCCTGTTGGAACAGCAAGTTCCCTTGCCGGTCTAGGAATGGTAGAACGATGGGTTCGATGACGGTTTGGATGTACCGTGCACTATTCAGTGTCCCCTCGACGATCACCAGAGGTGTACGACCAGTATAGGACATCGCTCCCCACACCATGATGCTGGGTATTGGCCCTGTGTGCCTCGGTCGTATGCAGTCCTGATTGTGGCGCTCACCTGCACGGCGCCAAACACGCATACGACGATCATTGGCACCAAGGCAGAAGCGACTCTCATCGCTGAAGACGACACGTCTCCATTCGTCCCTCCATTCACGCCTGTCGCGACATCAGTGGAGGCGGGCTGAACGATGTTGGGGCGTGAGCGGAAGACGGCCTAACGGTGTGCGGGACCGTAGCCCAGCTTCATGGAGACGGTTGCGAATGGTCCTCGCCGATACGCCAGGAACAACAGTGTCCCTAATTTGGTGGGATGTGGCGGTGCGGTCCCCTACGGCACTGCGTGCATCCGTGCGTCGCTGCGGTCCGGTCCCAGGTCGAAGGGCACGTGCACCTTCCGCCGTCCACTGGCGACAACATCGATGTACTGTGGAGACCTCACGCCCCGCGTGTTGAGCAATTCGGCGGTACGTCCACCCGGCCTCCCGCATGCCCACTATACGCCCTCGCTCAAAGTCCGTCAACTGCACATACGGTTCACGTCCACGCTGTCGCGGCATGCTACCAGTGTTAAAGACTGCGATGGAGCTCCGTATGCCACGGCAAACTGGCTGACACTGACACTGACGGCGACGGTGCACAAATGCTGCGCAGCTAGCGCCATTCGACGGCCAACACCGAGGTTCCTGGTGTGTCCGCTGTGCCGTGCGTGTGATCATTGCTTGTACAGCCCTCTCGCAGTGTCTGGAGCAAGTATGGTGGGTCTGACACACCGGTGTCAATGTGTTCTTTTTTCCATTTCCAGGAGTGTAGTTAACCACTGTCACCTCGTAGAGTACGCTCTCAAGAGGTCAAATTCGAAGTCTAAAGAACACAATCAGGCTAAGCATCTTCATGGTTCTGCCAAAACACTTTCATGTGGCATCTATTGAAGTTGAAAGTGGCTTAAGTATAAACGCAAAGTCAAATACATTCTAAAGAAACATCGTAAAAATTGCAGTAATTAAAATAAGTAAGGGAGATCGATTTTTTTTACATTGTTTAGAAAGTTGCCAATCTGTTCTTTCATCACTTCTTGTGGTGTCATCCCTGTTATACGAATTTATGGTTCAAAAATGGCTCCGAGCACAATGGGACTTAACATCTGCGGTCATCAGTCCCCTAGAACTTAGAACTACTTAAACCTAACTAACCTAAGGACATCACACACAGCCATGTCCGAGGCAGGATTCGAACCTGCGACCGTAGCGGTCGCGCGGTTCCAGACTGAAGCGCCTAGAACCGCTCGGCACACCGGCCGGCACGAATTTATGATTCACGTTTGTGTTTCATTTAGGCGTATTATTTGTAATAATTTTTGAAACTATAATGGAACGACAGTATTTAAGAGTATGACGAAAAACTGTCAGTCTTTTACCAGAATAATAAAAAATAATCGTTGCGATGTGCACAGACTGTTTCTGTTATATGTGTCATCTGTGTTCATCGCGTACACTTCTCTCTACCATTATTTTCTGCTATCTTGAAGGGTATAGACAATAAGGGCACATTTAAAAAGCTCACACCTCCGCTTGAGGTGGGACTGGAACCCGTGACCTCTACTTTACAAGGGAGTGTCGTTACCCCGAGACCGCAGAGGCCGGCTGATAAGGAAGCTAAAGAATTTAAGACCTCACTGATATCTTTGCTTTAAATGCGGAACATCTGTTACGTGGGACAAATATGATGAAAAAGAAATCGTGTACCTGTTGAAGCAACCACCGTGCAGTGACCGTTATGGTTATGGTTTAAGAAAAGCAGGAAAATCTAAATCAGATTGTTCAGGTCCCAAAACTGATCCTCCTGAATACGAGCATACCTCAGCCGGCTATAGGAACATAACATTACTATCGGAGTTGACAGTATTTTATTCCTGGAGGTCCAGAAATAGCGTAACACTGTAATGTGTCTCTATGAAATATTTTGATAACTTGATAAAGCACGAGAATCGGAATTATTAGCACAGATTTCGGAAAATCCATTGTTCAGAGTTATGTATGGTCTTTAAGTTATAATCGAAGTCAACAAGGACGCACTTCATACGGAAATAATAAATATTACATTCGAAATTACAAGTTGTTGTCTGCAGTAGTACATTATTCAAAGACACTTTTTCTGATTGTTTGCTTGCAATCCTTGACATATACTTCTGTAGTACAAAAGATGAGTTTTCACAGGGTTTTCCTCGCACTCTTCACAATATCAGAGTAGCTGGTGTCTTACATTTTTCAGATTGTCAGTATAAGACGTTCTGGGATAGATATTCCAATTCTACTCCCATTCAGTTTGATTTTCTGCATTTTAACGCAACCAGCTTATACTACTTTACTTCCCGGAAGCACATTCCGTCATCTATTCCATCTGCATTCTCGTTTGTTAGTTGTCAGTTAATTGAATAATCTTAAGAAAAGACCGCTCTACGTGACTCTAGAGGCATTTCTGTGATTGCTTCGCATGCTGGTATTGCGATTATATCTCGTCAACAGAGTTTCTGCAAAGACTGGGTACAGACATGGATTTTCCTGGTAACACGAGGAAGTGAGTTGTGGTTGAATATACATCTCCTGTAGTATTGGGACAGAGTGTGTTCTTCCTCTCTGGCGGAAGACTTGCTTCACTTACTCCACAGGAAAAGCTGTGTAATTCAAACCACATTCCGTTCGTGCCACTTCTTCGTACATCAAGGATGTTTGAACTTCCAGTTTTTAGTTCTAGCAGTTCCCCCAACTATGTCAGAATCGTAACATAATTATATCAAAGTGCGGACGTTTCAAGTTAGGCTTGACCATGACGGTTATAAATGTACTACCTGATCAAAAGTATTCGGACATATATTAGTAGCAGTTAATAAAGGGTATCTCCATCCTTCTACTTTATGACGCCTTGAACTCTGCTACGAACACATTCAATCAGGTGTCTGAAAGTGTGTGGAGGAATGGCAATCCTTTCTTCCTCAAGAACAAAAATCAGACAAGGTAGTAATGTTTGACGCTGAGGTCTGCAGAGAAGTGAAGGTAACAACCATCACCTCCCAGTTGCTCCTCTATATACACCGTACACAGTGTTGCAAAATGCATTCATATCCTTCACCATTTAGCATTGTCTTAAGCGTAATAACAGGACCACAGTCTAACCACGAAAAACTTCCCCATTTCGTAACACCAGCTCCTCCATACTTCATTGTTGGCACAATACATAAGGCCAAGTAACGCTCACAAAGCGCTCGCCAAACCCAAACACTTCCATCCAAATTCCAGAGTGTAAAGCGTGATTCTTCACTCCAAGTCACTCGTTTTCAGTCAAACACCGTCCAGTGGTGACGCTCTTCAAACCACATCAAGCGTCGCTTATGACTACAAAAATATAAGGCTTATGAGAAGCTGCTTAAGCAATGCATCCTATTCTTTTTAACTCCGTACGCACAGTCATTGTGCTAACTGGACAGTTGGTAGAACTTTGGAGCTCACGAGTAATTCCTTTCCATTGCTTTCATGCGATTTTTTGCAACCAGCCTCTGCTTTGCTTGCGGTCCCCATTTGTTAATACATGAGGTCTGCCTCATGTTAGCTTATCTGTGGTTCTTCCTTCACACTACCAATTCACAATCACATCACCGACAGTGGGCTTCGAAAATGTCAGAATGGTTGAAACGTCCCTGATCGATTTGTTACTCAGGCGAGAAACAATCAATAGTCCACATTCGAAGTCACTGAGCTCCCCTCACAGAGCAATTCTGCTACTACTGTTTCTGTACTAACAACACAGTACTACTCAACTCATTTTATACTGGTGAGTCTGCCTCTCGTAATATTACATAGGGATGTCCTAATTCTTTTGATCAGACAGTGTAAATTATAAATGTAAATTACCGTGACTAGTGATATATGTTGTTTTCCCCACTACATTTTTCGGCACAATATCGCCATTATCAGATTGATTTATTTCAATTAATAAAGCACAAATGATTTGTATTAGGCATTTTGTGGGCAACCAGTGGCACTGCTGGCAGCAAAAGACAAACTATTTTTTTTTCAAGTTCTCAGTTTCTGTGAATACCTTAACTTCGTCGGTAAACAGCAATCTAAATGTAAATACATTTCTGTGGTTACAGATTGGTTTCCGAGTCGAATTTACATCGCATAGCTTTCTGTAAGCTGAACTAAGCAAAGGTGCCGTATTAGAAGCTAACATATGGCAAGAACATGTAAAATAATAATGCTGTAAATACCGCTGATTGTAGACGGACCACAGGACTGAACACATTTGTCGATGCCAAATGGAGCAGCTAGTATGAAAAACTACTTTTAAATTTCCTTTTCCGTTTGGAACTCTAAGACCGAAATCTACAGATGTAGATATTTTGTTACATGACCCGACAGGTTTCAGAGACAGGGGTTTCTTAGGACAAAAATGTGCACATTATCTACAGTTAAAGAATGAGGAGACGTGTACCAAAATAAAACAAAACAACGGTGGACTCTAAGTTAAGCATGTCAGCAAGTATTTAAATTATTGACTTCTATATTTCTTATGCCAGATTATGACTAAGAATAGTGCGTGTATTTAATATGCAGTTTGAAGTGCAACAAAGCGAAATACAACAAACCCTGTTCCAGTATGGTGACATCTTACAAGTTCAAGGCGAATAATGGTTGCATAATAAATATTTTAACGTAAGTAATGGTGTCAAGAGCGTTAGGATAGGCTTAAAACGGTATTCCCTCGTACATCATGACATAGTGTTTTCGAGCGTTAGTGACACACTGTGACCTACCTCATATCTGCACGTCGTGAGAGTCCATGGATCACTTAAAAAAAGCTTTTGCGCATAATAAACAATCGTAGAAAAGTACAAAAAGCATGATAATAACGATAAAGAAGGATAATCAGGCTCGGGAAATTACTGAAGGTCAGCCCAAACACAAAATTCATCGAATGGTTCTGTACCAAGTCGATTAACGGAACTGACAGGGTGTACGAAACCTCGGGGACAGGAACGAAGCATCACAGGAACGATCAAGCGACACTCAGGGCGATCTTCCAGACGAAATGGCACACCCTAGTGAGCGAATCCAGCAGAGACTACCCGTGACAGCGCCGAACACAAAAGCTCGAAATCGAAGAAAGAAGGAATGCTACGCAGCAGGCATGTCAGTAGTGGCAAGTCGCAAAAGAATTTATGGACAAGGCAACGATTCGAAAAGTTCGTCGTTAGTAATGCTACTCGCGCAGATAGACACGAACAAATATCAAACACTTAATAAACTCCGATAAGGAAGCTAACGGAACAAGAGGTTCGGGCGTTAGAACAGAGACTTAATCGATCAAGGCAAATTTTCAAATTAGGGAGAAGAGGAATCAAATACGGATTGTGTAGAGAAAGTAGGTAAATATAAACCAGAAGGCAGTAACGAAACTATGACACAGATCAATGGAAACTACCGATGTACAGGCTCCAGTCAACAGGGTTCTGTGCTCCGAAGACACCGGTGATCAATAAATAAAGTTAGCCTCATACCAAGATTATAAAAGTGCGACCATCAAAATAAAGAGTATTCAATCGCAAATTCAAAATCCACACGTTACAAGGTTCTCTCTCTGCTGCAGACATCGATATCATTTTACTGCGTACAAGAACTCAAGACCAGTGAAACAAACCATACATAATTTTGAGGCAGTTTTTAATACTGACGGACATAGCAGCGCTGCAGTTTTTTTGAAATAAGGTATTCAGTACACGACAGAAGCAGTTCTGAAAAACGGAAAAACCTTCGCGATTCAAACGCAGGACACGTTACTTGTCAATGTTCATGTGCCATTGGCATCAAACAGCAGAACGCGCAGAAGGCAATTTTTTAGAGAAGACGTTGTAACGCTATCTGGTGTTTATATTTCGCATTGCTGTTACGCGGGGACTGTGTACTATGTAAGCGGAACAAGTCCCACACTGTAATTATTGTGAGGAATTGAAAACCGTAACAAATAGATTACAGTTGGAAGACACTTGGGCTAATTTGCGACTTATACTTCCGGAGCGAACAACATTGCGAACAGATTAGGTACAACATACGTACCAAAGGCTTTCCTTACCAGTGTAATCGGCACAGAAGCGTGGCCAATAAGTTTTCTCGATCACTGTGTCTGTCACACTTGGGCTAAACTTTCTCACAAACAAACTTTTAGAGGACGTGGCACATGGCATCTGAACACCTTCCAGGTGTATGAGGTACCCCTAAAACAAGCAAATTTAGAATCATTGAATTAACGTCTGTCAAAGCAGACACGCTGTCAGAATAGAACCGTGCATACTGTTGGATATAATACACAAAACCTCAAATAGAACGAACTATTATGCAATACACCAAAGAAAAAACGAAGTAGAATAAAATAACTATTGAGTGTCGCTTATGTGCCTCAGGGATTTATAAGCGAAACACGACGAGCTAAACCAAAATTTTATCAAAATGAAACGGACTAAAGAGAGATTTCCTTAATTCGACAACCCTTTCATGGCAAAATAACCCGAGCACGTAATAATCATGCTGTTCATTTGAAATGTACCTCAATATTTCATGTAATACGGAAGAAAAGATCAAAACAGATGTTATTTAAACGTCTAGCAGATGAACAAGCAATGCATTACGATACACAAGCAACCATGAAGGAGCACGTAGCAGGTCATGTTACAAAACTTGGCGCTATACCGCCAACACATTCTGATCAGGGGAACGAAGCCAGAGCGCAGTGAGTTAAACCAAGCCGACATCTAGTGCCTGCTAAAATGTTTTACTTCCCAATAAATTCAATCAAAAACCAACGTAGCACCTAAAAGCAAGGCCCCAGGTATCGATGTGTTTCCCCTACGATTACATATCCGGATGTGGGATACTGTCGGCGCGGAAATCACAAGGATGATTAACAAAATACTAACAGAAGTTTGCAAAAAGAAGGAAGATTAGTGTTTGGCGTCCCGTCTACAACGAGGTCATTGGAGACGGAACACAGGTTCATATTAGTGAAGGCAGGGGAAAAGAAATCGGCCGTGCCCTTTCAAAGGAACCGTCCCGGAGTTTGTCTCAAGCGATTTAGGGGACTCACCGTAAACCTACATCTGGCCGATTGGATGAGGGTTTGAAACAGGGTCCTCCTCACTGTTATAGATGGATATGAATATCAGACAGTGATGTCAGAACAATCATGTGAAAAAAGTAAATCACGTTTATTAAAAGTGGCCGGCCAGTGTGGCCGAGCGGTTCTAGGAGCTTCAGACTGGAACCGCGCGACCGCTACGGTCGCAGGTTCGAATCCTGCCTCGGGCATGGATGTTTGTGATGTCCTTAGGTTAGTTAGGTTCAAGCAGCTCTAAGTTTTAGGGGACTGATGACCTCAGATGTTAAGTCCCATAGTGTTCAGAGCCATTTGAACCATTAATTAAAAATACTATACGTAGTGATGTCCGTTAGCATATGCCTTTAAATTATTTCGTGTACCAAATGGCGTGAAGTGAGACGTTTATATCCGTGCCTTCTTCATGGCGCCAAATGGAGAGGGACACCTTATGGTTAAAAATGTCCTCGCACACTATAAACGGCGTAACAGGAATAGGTCAGTGCAGCCACCCTGGGGTTGTAATGCGGACTGTTTCTCGGCCGTGAAGGCACACTACCCACGTCGTGAAATTGCTGGAGACACTGCAGTCTGCCTTGCTCACGCGGCTCATGAGTTCATTCCACTTGTTTCGTCAAATCCCTCAGATTCGTTTCTCGTGAATTTGTAAACTGGCGCAGCAGTTTGCCCCCATGCTAGCTAACAGCATGCTGTGACATATCACCTTCGAGTCAGACTTGCAGATCCAGGCTTACTACTAATTCCGTGCCATCGCGAGACTATGGCATCGACGGACGCCAGAGTAGAGACTACGCACGCTTGGGGTCGAAGCTACGACCTGTTGCCCATCTGCGTGCTGTCGATGCTGTGGTAAGCGCTACAGTCTATGTCATCACTTGCGACGAATCCCAAAAACTGTCATTGCTAGTGAAGAACTCTAATTCCCTCTCTGTATAGTTCCCCCCGAATGCATCTGAAATTCGAACGATTTTATTCGGTAGTAATTGATAGTTAATTGGTCTGCTGCCATTTTTACGTTCCTTTTGTAACGTACTATGTATCATCTGGAATAAACGAACTACTCTTTCCATATGATAATTTTTTTCTGTTCCAATAGTTTCCCGTGTGTGACTGGGCTATTTCCACTAATAATCGGGTATTGTGAATTAGTGGTTCCCAAAGTGGAAACTCTACCTCAACTTCCGTTCGTATTGAAGAACATATTCATACAAAGTTAAAATTGTAGTTAACGTTTCTTGTCTGTAACCGGCCCACCCGCCCCAGTATATTCACACAAAGAGCTTTTGCAAAACCACCTCCAGTAAGACAAGGTCATGGTGCCAGGAAAGTTTCCCTTAAGATAAGAAACTACTTATCTACGAGAAGCGAAGGAAGCAACAGCTAGGGAAAGGCTACAGCCAAAGATATCATCAGATCAGTTCAAGTCTTCCGCTAAGACAGAGGCAGATCAGTTCAACGAATGTGTAGTCTGACGTACCTTATCAGATATTGAAAATGCCGTTAATAGCGGAAAATTTGTATTGTGACCCAGACGACTAGTTAATATTCCCTTAAAATAAGAAGTGATGATAAATTCTCCTTTCGTCAAATCGCCAGGCGGTTCAAACGTGTGTCGGACCAGTGCTCCAATATCGGATGGGTTTGCAATGATGTCACCAATAGAGCCAGCCGGAGAACGCCTTGCGAGCTGGCTAAATCTATCATGGTGAACTGCAGTATGGTTCGTTTGAAAAGGACAAGGCCTATTTCCATCCCTACCCTTCCGCTATCCGATTATGTGCCCAGTCTCTAATGAGCTTTTCTTCAGCGAGGACCTTACACCGTAATCCTCCACCTCCAAAGCTGCAAGTTTCTGTCTTCTACTCCTCCAAATTCCACAGAAGGTCTCCTAGATATATTGCTGGAATAATACTCCTTCAACGAAACACATGGAAGAGAACGGCTTTTCTGCTGCTAGGGATTGTCCTCGGAGTGATTCTTTAACCCCGCAGACATAAACTAATGCCTGGCCAAAATTCAAATGTGGATTTCATATTTTGCCGAGAACTTTTTAAGTCTCACCAAAAAATTCCTTTATTAACGGATCCGATGCTAACAATGCTGAACACATGAACAGTACACACGTAGCGAGATGCTACATTCGAGAGGAGAGGGTGCAAATGCCCTTACTACCATCGGGATTTTGCTTTATCGTGCATTCGTCAGGTAAATGCTGGGATTATTCCTGTAACATCATCAGTTTCCTTCTCGGTTCTGTCATGTCCGAAATTTTGTGCTAAGTCACTAATGTCCTGGTCGTTAAGAGGTCGTCAAACCCTGAGCTTCCTTCCTTCCTTCCTTTCTTCCTTCAAAACTACACTCTTCTTTCTCTTAGTGTAGCCCTGTGAGTCGCCAGACAAAAGTTCTTAGGCATACAAAAGGGTACTAGTCACGTAGGCAGCTTTATTTTCCAGCGACGAACTCTGAAGGCGCACGCCAGAGTAATTTGAACATAAGAAAGGGTGGCCACTTTGTGTTACAGAGAAAGCTGTACGTTTGCCTGCAAGGCAGCCGGCGCCATGCCATACAGTTGCCAAACGTTTCTCTCGCGCCCATTGCCGAGTCCTTGATGACGGCCGGAGGCGAAGGACCGGCGTTGCCTTCTCCTCTTACGTCCCTGTCGCTTTCGTAGGCCTTTCTTCTCCTCGGGTTATCGTACTGTGCGCCTGACGCTTGTGCGTGAAGAGAAATGATGGCTGTGCGCTTTGGCACGAACCAGATAGCGTAGATATAAAACGCTGGGCGCATCAAATTTAGGTCCTGGTGTTCCCGTTTACTTTGTCAAAATTATTCCATCCATTTTTTCAACAGTTTTGAGCAAATGAGCTACAAAGCTGTTGCTAAAACTGGGACTTTTAACTGCAACTAAAATAAGAACAGGTAGGGAGATATGATTTCACTTGGATGACAACAGAAATACGAGTGAATGCCCACTCGTGACTCGCATAAAAGCTTAAAACCGATAACCGTAAAATATATAGCATATGAAACGTAATTTTAGTGTGAGTGGTCGTTATATTTGTTAACGTCAGTTTTCTGCATTACGAGCGATTGAGCAAATAGTAAAATTATTTCACCATTTCGACAAATTCTCACAGAGTAGCACACTTAAGATTATGAGAAATTTATATTGTGGTGATGGGTGGCACGGTGTTTCGATTAACAGTTTTACAAGTCTTACACTTTATTTATACAAGATGCTAATCCTTTGATGGTTCCTTACAACAGGCCACGACATTTCCTTGTTCCAGCACAGATAATTTAGTCACAGCCTTAGTCTCTAAGAACCTCATAATCGATTCTGCGGTCAATGCTATTTTTCAGAACGAGTAAATGGATTCCCGTTTCATTGTAAGAACTAAAACTTGCAGTGACAATATATTAATTCAGAGGCATTTGTAACGTTAGTGGCCTGTGTTATCTATCGTTGTCGCTTAAGTGTAACATATTACGAACGTAACACAGAAGCGTAAATGTTGTACCTAACTTTACTTTCTTGTACGCTGCTTTCAGAGGGAAGCTCTTTAAGTCGAGTATTGTCTCGTCCCTTATCACAATTGCAATAGGGCCTTCACTTTTTTTTGTAAATAATCATTGTTCGAGTCAAAATTCGATGCAATAGTCTTCATCTAGTTCTTCTTCTTCTTCATCATCTTCTTCTACGCGTCAGGTTTTCGGCATCTCCCTGTTCTAGCTTCCCACTTAGGTCGTGTCCTCTTACGAGGCCACGCAACTAGATTAGTTAACCAGTCGTCATCGATTCTCTCCGAATAGATTTCGCATTTTTACCTTTACTGTTCTGCGTCTTTCATCGCCTCTTACCTTATATCTCCATTCCTTTGTCTATTGCGATATAATTTTATTTTTAGTATCGTAGCCTCGAACATGGCATAGGTTAATAATTACAGTGTGACATCTATACTGTTTGGCGATTGTCCATGCAGATCTTTGTTTTAACTGAATATACTGCTTTGGTAGGCTTGACTTTCGTTCCTTCTTCTGATATATCAAAATTGTATTTCTCTCATAATCGATTCACCTGGAAAAATGTCATTTGGAGGTAATACTCAGATTGTCACCATATTACACGGTGTTTATATGTATATCTGATATGATTATATTGAATGCCCTGTCTTTCCTTGTAATTACCCTTGATAGTGCCGGCCGGGGTGGCCGAGCGGTTCTAGGCACTACAGTCTGGAACAAAGTAGTTCTAAGTTCTAGGGGACTGATGACCTCAGAAGTTAAGTCCCATAGTTCTCAGAGCTATTTGAACACCTTGATAGGCTCTGAGCACTATGGGACTTAACATCTGAGGTCACCAGTCCGAGCCCCTTGATAGTATCATCAGTCTAAATGTTAATTAACGTCGGAGGAAAGCTACAACCTCGCTTCAGATCCTTAACAATTTTTGCTGTCTGAAACTTGAATGTGTCTCGTTTTATTTTAGTGTTTTTACGGTACCGTACTTCCGTTAATTAAAACGGAACCCTTATAACATCATTTTGTTGTCCGTCGGTCTGTACGTCTGTTTCGAACTCTTCAGAACGGGTAGAGGTATCGAGTTGAAATTTACGTCAAATGCTAAAGTCTACAGTCACTTGTTGGTGTAAACAATTTGCGTTTCTACGCCAATGAAATCAAAAGATAACAGCCATTTATGTCACATATTTTGATACTCGGAAACTCGCGTATCAACACCTGAAGATGAACTATCAATACACATAATTAGCTTTGTACAGAACCTTCATATCCATAGTTCTACTCGTACTTGTCTGGTTTTAGTTATTTCTATAAAGACTTCTTTCAGGGCCTATCGTGTGTTCTAATGTTCCAACAAGCCTCTTTCATTCATTATAGTTCCCATATTCTTCTCACATACCCGATCGAACGCCTTTTCAAAATCAATAATTGCAATACGTTTCCGTTAGTTAAACACGCGTAAAGACTAGGAAACACAATTGTTCATCACTATCAATAATTATGCTTTTTATACAGCTAAATAATGTCAGTAAAATTTTTGTGGGTATGTGACCTCGTTGTCAATGTGTAAAATTCTCCGGCGTTTCTACCTCTGTCGCAAAAGGTCATCCTCAGAGTGTTTTAGCTAACTGTTAGCAGAAACACTTTGAGGAAGGCCATTTGCAACAGTGATCGAAACGCCGGAGAATTTTACACGTTGACAATGCTGTTACATTCCCACAACAATTTTCAACGAGTTGACTGTGACAAAGGCCACGGAAGCCTACGCTTACATGTGTCCATGTACTTGTTACAGTGTAGTGGAATGATGTGTGCGAGGAAAAATTGACGTGAGTATCTGGGAGCCACAGGTGACTATAGTAAGACAAACTGATCACTAATGGTGTTTCGAAGTAAAGAAAACACACTTGATCAAAATTATAGCAAAAGACAGCATGGCCAAGAAATTATTCATTGAGACTCCCCATATTTATACAGGGAGCACGTTAATAAAACTGTGGGATGCGTACTGTAAGACCTTCAGTACACACACCCTCAGATTATTTGACTTGTCGCTCTAACAAAGTAGGCGAGTGTCAGCAATATGTCTCGTAGTCTTATCGTAGCATGTTTATCTTCTGCCGTTAGGTCAGACGATAGAAATGCCACTTGCACGCTTAGAGTAGCAGATTGACGGTGACCAACATTAAACACAACTTGATTAATTTTTACACACATTTATTAAAATAATAACAAGCCTAAAAATTACTTAACTTGGTTCTGGATGCTGTTTAGAATTGACAATCTGAAGTTCCTTTGGTATTCGTACGTTAATCTTATTCTCACATATATCTCTGATACTTGACGAAAGTGTCTATACATTTATCTTCATGGCTATGTACAGGAATATGGTAATTTTATTAGGCGCAGACTGAAACTTGACTATAGACTGGTACAGACAAATGTAGAACTCATACAGACTGGTAAAAACTAATGCAGACTGGTACAGACTGATGCAAACTGACTAATAGGAGGTCTGTACACTCATTATAATACCTCGCGCGTTCATGTATCACTGCGCGAGTGTGATCCGCGAGGAGAAAAGGTTCTACGTCAGAAGCAATCGCATTGGCTGCGTTACATATTAATACGCGGATCGGCGGAAGCGCCATCTCGTGGTGCGGAGACAGACGAGCGCTGCGCCTGCGCTGTTGTGCTTAGCGGAGCGCGCTCTAGTGGGAAAGTTGTGTACGCGCTTACTACGCGGAACTATGTACACAACAAAAACCGACAAATTGTAGGGACGGATTTCTGACTGAAAATGGAGGAGAAAGTGTCGTATGAACAAGTGTCCGGAAATTCTTCCTTGCCACTGTAAATGGCGCTGACGAATGGAAGTTCCTCTGATCACGTGCAGTGTGTTCCTTGTGTGTTGCAGGCTGTGAGATTGACGCAGCGTACTGTAAGCAGCAGGATGATCTGGTATTGATTTCAGGAACAAGCCGAGATGGTGTCTGCGTACGGCCAAGCACATGGTAACGGTCGAGAAGCAGAATCCGGCCCTCCAAATATGGTGTACCCATAGTCCGTCCAAAAAGAGCTTGAAATGTTGTGTGATGTAGTTAGTGTCTGCGAGGGTACTTGTATTGGAATAGCCGTGCTGCCTCGCGACCGTTTCCATTTGCTTGACCATACACAACCACCATCTCGGCTTGTTCCCGACATGAATACTGCACCATTCTTTTGTTTACAGTACGCTGCTTCAGTCACACAACCTGCAACACGCAAGGAACATACGGTACGTGGTCAGAGGAAATTTCATTGGTTAACGCCATCTACTGTAGCAACGAACACATATTCATAGGATGTTTCTTTTTTCTCCATTTTCAGTCAGGAATCCGTCCCTGCAGATTCTCTCTTTTATTAATGTTCACTCTGTATAATGTGGGATACAATAACATGATCTGCACGCTGTCACTCTTTTCGAAAACCGTTCTGCCCATCAGATAAAATTACGGCAGCTATTATCTGAAGTGTCTTTTTGATAATTTAAGCATAAAATTAATATGCTGCGTTCCACAAGATGAACCTTCTGCATTTTTTTTATTTTTTATCATAGATATGATGGGAGTTGCCATTTTTCGGGGATTATACCGTTTGCAAACATACATTATGCAGATCTAGAAGTCTCGGGCGTAAAAAAATTAGTTTGGTATTTTAGAACCTCAATGTTATCAATATCTTGCACTTAACTTCCTACAGTTCATCAGAAACTATTGGGCCTACATAATTATTTTATCGTTACTGTTTTACACCGTCTACGTCTTCCAGTGGATTCTCCCAAAGATTCCTGTAGTGTTGAAGCAACTTCTGTTCATTCAATACATTTCAGTACGCTGTAACATTGTGTCACTGCAATTGATGTTTGTAGGATAGCCCAGAAGATAATAAAGCAGCTTAATCAAACAGTCGCACTGAAGCAACATTTGCAAATACAACTTTTATTTTCACACTGGGAAAATGTGCTGGGTTTCCCAGATCTACATCAACACCTACACCTATTTTCTGCAAATCACTGTTAAGTGCATGGCAGAAGATGCTTCCCATTGTTTCACTTATTAAGACAGCTTCCCGCGACATTCACGTATTGCTCATTGGAAGAATGATTGCTTTGAGGGGAAAGTAGAATCATGTCGACAGTTGCGGAATTCTGGAACGAACTGCTGATACCGTTATGTTTTATCGATTTAGAAGCTGAAGACTGGTTTTTAGAAGTTCATTTATTTTAATTTAGCTTCCAGATTTTGCACTCTGTTTGGCAATCTAAAACACTGGTGTACACTGTATACTTAAGTGTACAGAGAAAATACGTATATGCCTTTATGTTAACTGAATCGTCCGTCGGTTCTGTGAACCTGCTGACAAGAGTTGAGTGGTAACGTGCTTGCCTACCGTGCAGCGGACCCAGGTTCGATTCCCGGCCAGGTTGGAGACTCCCTCCCCCCCCCCCACACACACACCATCATTTCATCATCACCGACGCGCAAGTCACCCAGTGTGGCGTCACATGAAATAAGGCTTGCACCCCGCAGCCGATCTTCCTTGGACGGGGCCACCCGGCCAACGATGCCACATGATCATTTCATTTCCGTCGGTTCTTAGTAAAACAACATTATAATAAATGAAAAGCGCTAGTTTGCTTTTCTTCTACAGTATTACTTTTATTGTGTTAACCGCTTTTGGACTTCCAAGGCCATCTTCAGACATTTGCTTACTATTGTCGCCAAAGAAGTTACGATGTTTGGCGATAATGGTCAGTAACCGTCTGCAGATGGCCTTGTAAACCGAAACCCGGTTAACACAATAAAACTAATACTGTAGAACAAAAGGAAACTAGCGCCTTTCATTTATTAACATAAATGCCTATTCAGATTTAAAAGCTCAACTATCACAATTTTTTTCCACAGAAAATTTTTAACAAAAAGAACTAGATGTCAATCAGATATTCTTGCATTGTGAATTGACACTATCTTTTAACTTTAATTATAAGTGATTGGTAAAAATGTAAATATAAATATTATTTACCTCTACAGATTTTCCCATCCTCTTTAGGACTTTAACAATCACTCTATAAAGGCGAATATCTTCAGTAAACAAAATATACTGGTGCGCGAAAATTAAGGACGAAAGTAGCTTTCGCATGGTGTGTCATTGCCAAGTAACATAGGTGGATTAAACCTTAAACATATATAGAAAGAACAACTACGTCATAGTACTGGAAGTATCTGAAAGAAATACGTATGAAAAAACAGAAATGACACTTTTATTCAAAGACAATAATCACACTGAAGTCACCGTGATCCCCTGGATATTAGAAGATGCAGACCATTGACATTAATACGGTGTGTGATCATCATGGACAGGAATACATGTCCTACAAAGTATTTCAATGCTGGCCACAAAGTTGGTAAGACGTTCTTGTGGTTGGGCGTTGTATTCCTCCACCGATCCGTGGATGGCTACTGGTTGCCACGTAAGCACAAATAGCAATAGCTGAGGCGCAGAATTCTACAGAATGAGGTCCTCTACAATTAGTGCACCTCAGCTCGCACAGACATTGTTTGCTGAAATGCTCGTATGGGAGTAAATTAAAGCACTGCGTGACAGTTGGACACCAGGATCTGCAAAACATGTACTTCCATGAATAGATACAGCGTCCGCTAAAGTTTGAAGGTCAAAGGTTAACAAGCACGTCTGCAGTTGGGCGATTTGTTTTTTCCCATCCGTTACACACTGATTAGTTAAAACCTTCTTACAAATATAAGGGGGATTAAAGATTGCACGCCTTCATTACATTCGTTTCTTCAAGTTCCAAACCAGCTTTTATAATTACTCTCTATTTGTGGACAACGAGAGAAGGAAAGCAAGCTTCAAAATTTTTAGATTTTAATACTGTGCTGTTTACTAGGAAATTGGTCTTTCCTGGAGTATTTAATTCCACCTTCACTTTGGTTTTTCCTACAGAAGATATGTTAATTAGATCATTCTTGAGTTAGTGAATGATGCAAAATTTTCCCTAGTGCAAGGCATGGCACATGGCCTACGCTTTTATCCAAACTTCACATATAACTGCTTACGGACAACTATCTGTACGTTCGTAAAAGTTAGTAGACCGCTGAGTAGTGACAGTTCCCACAGGAGCAATGTTTATTACAGTTCACGGATGGAGATTTGGAGCTGAAGCTACATTTACAAGAGTATCAGTTGCATTGGAAACATTTGTAGCAAATGATACGTGGTTAGCTTCAGCAACGGAGGTTTTTGAGTTGCTAAATTCCAGACTAACCTCATTATGCCGCTTATTTCTCGCGCTGGAGAAGCTGAAGGGCTCCTGTTCTGACACTTCCGCTTCGCCTCCTTTGAGTGTATACCAGATTTACGTTTAACGAGCGCTAACTAGTGGCTTATAGCATCCGCGGGATTGTCCAATATAGTTTCCGGAGAAGCTCGAAAGGAAACTGTATCTTGATATAGCCACTGGGCAACCAGTTGTAGTCGATGTTTATTGGCAGGGACGTAAAAGTCACCTTCCCCCTCCCCCTCTCCCCCTACATGGTGGAGCTCGTTTTCACCAACAGAATATTCAAACGATATAGTTTATTACGGGTAACTCAATTAAATGTTAATATAGTATTCACGGACTATAAGGGAAACGCAGGAGTCATACAGAAGAGCGACATCGGAATTCGTCGAAACACTTCCGCGTCGGTGAGTGAACTAAGGAGTTCAATGTTTAACGCATGCTAAATACGAAGTAACTTTTCCTTCTATTAATGAGTAGCGTCATTTACGACACATGGGAAGAAAGACAGAGTAGAAGACACCACGAACTGCTTTTTACAGAAGGAGTTATTCACCACTCGGATAATTACCGGTGATAAAGCCCACTCACAAGTTCACCTGCATACCACGACCTTTTCGTGAAGGTGAGTGTTTGTCGTCCCAGCTAGAAGTCTGCTGTCCCTTGACTCACTGCATTGCTTATTACGCTGGAGGGGTTTTGCTGGTCAAGTACTTGGGCCCAGTCGGCGCGTTGATAGCTAACGCCCCTTTCACTGGGTGCAATGACTTTCTCTCAGAAGCAGAGTATGCGATCGAGATGTGGCGCAGTGCAGTCGCCTGGGCTACACCTCCGGGTCTCCTGTTTACTTTACGCACACCACGAGGTTTAACGAACTGGACCGTTTTCGTGCTAATGTCTACCTGCGATATTCTCATAGGCGAAGACATGTAAAACACGAGTCATTCGGTACACAGTTTGCACCATTGACAATCAGATGATTAAATATGATAATTTCTTTATTTTACCGTCCCAGTTGCACACAAGTTTTGCTGCAGTGGTTACCGGTTGCGAGCCTACACGCCCCTTCTCAAACCGCACATCTTGTTATTAACCGTTGCTAGTCATACAATATGACGTCAAAAGGTGCGAATAACTTCTATACAGACGGTCAAACTGTGGACAACAAGTACTCTCAGTTACATTAGCCTATGTATCTACTCTTGCACCTGACTGACACAACCAAACTCAGTCAGCTGCAACAGTAGACACATAGGCTAATATCGATGAGAGTAATTGTTACCCACAGTTTGACCATCTGTACGGAAGTTATTAGCACCTTTTGGCACCATACTGTATGACTAGTTACAGTTAATAACAAGGATTGTGGTTTGAGAATGGGCGTGTCAGCCCGAAACCGATAACCACTGCAGCAAAAATGGTATATTCATGGAACAGAGACGGTGAAAACGAATTATTAAATTTTCTCCGTACTGAACTGCAGCAGACCTACCATCCAGTGGCAGCATGCCTCGAATGAGCTAATCAGATGATGTACATGGTTTTCCTCCCCATGTAGAAGAAAGACAATGTTTTGGTTTCAGTTAGAGCATTGGAACAGATCTTGTCATGTAACTTAATGCGCAATGTGCTGACTGGGAAGACAGGGCTGTTGGTCTGGTACACTGGACTGCCTGACGTTGTTCTTAAGTGTTTTTCCAAACATTTCAAGACAAATGTGTGTCTGGTTCCCATCCTCCATTTCAGCAACAAACTATATAAATTACGCGATTCACTGTCAGCTGATACAGATGGCATTCCTCTCGTTGAGTATATGATTTGTGGCGACACGCCAAAGAATGAAACAAAAGTAATCGTCAAATTGTAGATGGACAATTGGCTATCGTTGAAAGACCCTACCGTACACCAAACAAAAAGGAGACCGTTCTGCGACGGAAAAAATGATCTAATGTGTTCATTACTATTAGCAGCCCCTGAAGAAAACTGGAAGAGTACCTCCGCCACACTGCCACAGTTACAGTTAGCAAACCATGTGTTTACGGTACAATATGACAGATGCTTCTTGTTTAATACTTACGTTGTTCACTTCTGAATATCTACGCCATTTTTATTTTCCGTAAACAGACACTTGGTAGTAGCTTACAGTTACACAGTGTAAAATACGATTTATAAACGTAAAGCGTTATCGATGGCCTAATCTCTTATTAATGATGTCGTCATTGTGTATTATCCAATGAACTGTCTGTCTATATTCTAACTTACAGGAAAGCAATTAACAGCAACAAAAATTTCTTCATAGAGAGAAGGAATAGGGGTGGTGCAACATGCCAGAACTGTCGCTTGAACAAGTTGCTATAGTTTCTTGGTGGTAAGCTCTCAGATTTTTATACTGTAGTGTTCAAGATTAAAACAGTTTCCTTGCTATATCCGTGACTCTCTTGCGTTGCAGACTTCCTGCTTTTCTAAGACATCACCAATATATTCCTAAAGAGTGATGCTTAATGAAACTCACAGGTCTCAGATGACAAATACCCCTACTGGACAACATGTTTCCAACTAAGTTAACCATAAACAGGTGTTTGACTTCATGGGATATCTCTGACACTTCTACTCGGTCAAGCAGCTCATTACTTGGCACCACGATGCTGAGTGCACTGCGCACCAGTCCTCGCACCAAGGAAAAGTCCTTTGTAGTTCCGGGAATCGAACGTTGATCTTCTCCATGGCTGCCATCTACATTGACCACTCAGCTACGGAGGCGGACGGTGGATGGGCACAGCTGGCGTTAAATGGAGTGTAGTCGATACTGAAGGAAAGCTTCATTATTAACGATTATTCGATAGCGAGAAGGCTGCGCATAAGATTTAGAGCTATTAAACTGTATAAACAGTTAACTATTGGTTGTTCAAAGAACAGAGTTCAATGTCTCGTCCATGACTAGACAATCTCTAGTTGGAGAATAATGAGGAAGGATATCGAACATGTCCTTTCCAAAGGAATCATTTGCTTTCATCGATTGAGAGAAATCACAGAAATCTTATTCTGCATGTCAGTGTGGATAACTACTTGCTCGTTCGGAACTCAGCTTACCCTTTTCTCACATGATATAATGCGAACTATGGATGAAGGGCAGCAGGCAGATTCCATATTTCTAGGTATCTCAGAAGCATCTGACACGATGATCCACTGTAGACAACGAGCATATGTGAGTGGCTTGAAGACTTCTTAAGTAACAGAACCAAGTTTGTTCTCCTCGACTGCGAGTGTTCATCAGAGATAAGTGTATCATCAGGAGTGCCCCGGCGAAGTGTGATAGGAGCGCTATTATTTTCTACATACATAAATTACACCGAGAGAGGTGGCGCAGTGGCTCGCACACTGGACTCGCATTCGGGAGGACGACTGTTCAATCCCGCGTCCGGCCATCCTGATTTAGGTTTTCCGTAATTTCCCTAAATCGCTCCAGGTAAATACTGGGATGGTTCCTTTTAAAGGGCACGGCCGACTTCCTTCCCCGCCCTTCCCTAATCCGATGAGACCGATAACGTCGCTGTCTGGTCTCCTCCCCAAAACAACCCAACTCAACATAAATTACGTGGCGGAGAGAGTGGGCATCAATCTGCGGTTGTTTGCTGATGATGCTGTGGTGTACGGAAAGGTGTCGAAGTTGAGTGACTGTAGGACGACACAAGAAATGAAATGCCCGTATGGCACTGATGGTCTGGGGAGTTCGGCCGCCGAGTTGCAAATTTTTTCAATCGACGCCACATTGGGCGACTTACGGAATCGACCGCGGGCTTGCTGCATGGGAGTCAGACGCGCTGACCACCCAGTTACGGAGGCGGACAGGAGGGTACAAGATGACTTAGAAAAAAATTCTAGTAGGTGTGTTGAATGGCAGCTAGCTTTAAATGTAGAACATGTAACGTAATGCGGACGAGTAGGAAAAAAACAAACCCGTAATGTTCGGGTCCAGCATTAGGAATGTCCTGCTTGCCTCAGTAACGTCCTTTAGGTATCTGGGCGTAACGTTGCAAAGCGATATGAAACTGCACGAGAGTAGGAGGATTATGGTAGGGAAGGCGAATGGTCGACGTATTGGGAGGCAATTTTAGGAAATTGTGGTTTATCTGTGAAGGAGTCCGCATATAGGACGCTAGTACAACTTATTCTTCAATACTGTTTCAGTGTCTGGGATCTGCACCACGTCGGATTAAAGGAAGGGATCAAAGCAATTCAGAGACGGGCTCTTAGATTTGTTACCGGTAGGTTCTAACAACACGCAAGTATTTCGGAGTTCCTTCGGGAACTCAAATGGGAATCCATGGAATGAGGGCGACTTTCTCTTCGAGGAACACGATTGAGAAAATTTAGAGCACTGGCATTTAAGCTGACTGCATATCGATTCTACTGCCGCCAATATACATTGCGCTTAAGGTCCACGGAGATACGAGAAATTAGGGCTCACATGGAGCGTATAGACGGTCTTTTTTCTGTCGCTCTGTTTAGGAGTGGAACAGAAAAGGAAATAACTAATTGTGGCACAGAATACCCTCCGACAACACCGTACGGTGGCTTGCTGAGTATCTATGCAGATGGAGATGTAGATGTACTGGAGTCCAAATGCTTCAAATGGCTCTGAGCACTATGGGACTTAACTGCTAAGGTCATCAGTCCCCTAGAACTTAGAACTACTTAAACCTAACTAACCTAAGGACATCACACACATCCATGCCGGAGGCAGGATTCGAACCTGCGACCGTAGAAGTCGCGCGATTCCGGACTGTAGCGCCTAGAACCGCTCGGCCACCACGGCCGGCGATGTACTGAACAACCAAATTTCCTCATTAAAATTCTAGAAGGTGTACTGCTGCGTGATCCGATATAACACTTAAAATATAAAAATCCTCAAATAGTAAAATAACGGACTTTTCGGCCATGTTCCAACGGCCGTTCTCAAGGCATATATAAATTTTGTTCGGTTTCTATTGTTGTTCTATTTCTCGACGACAAGGTGAAACATATGTCAGAGTTAATAAATAACTATCTCAAAATCAACTGAAAAAGAGAAATTATTGTTGTGGTGGGTTACGAAAAAAAGGAAAACAATTTATAAAAGACTGGAATGAAGGAATATCCCGATATTTAAGGTACAGTAATATCAGCAGACGTGTGTGCAAAAGTTAAAAATATATGCTGTTCCGATTGTACGTCGACGATGAAGAGATCAGTGACATGAGTCTGCCGGGCGGCGAAACGAGTAACTACGGAGAAATTATGGCCTCAAAACAATGCGCGCCAGGCTGACGACGGCTTCGTATCGGCTGAGGGGGCCATAAACCTGCATCCGGAACGGCAAAAGCTGCTTTCCGCAGCCTTTTGCACTGAAGTTTGACTGGCGCACAGTTCTGTTATTCTCATACACGTGTAGTTCATTCTGATTTAAACTATTCCTTTGCTGTACTCTTCAGTTCTTTTTGTTTTTATCCTTTAGTTCTAGCAGTGTATCTTGTCTGAGACCTTGTTATTTAAAAATTATTATGACATTGCCGTTCTTCTTTGTGTTCCAACAGTCTCTTGTTTATTAAGAGCAAGTGAGAAGGCGTAGTAATTGATGCAGTGAATACTTATGCGGAAGGAGCCTGGTTCAAATCCTCGTCCGGCAAATCGGATAAGGAAACTTGTACATCGTCTGTAATGAGCTTGTCGTCGACTGGACGTTAGACCCTTGTCTTTCTTACTTCCTCACCGTGTTAAGGCCACACATAGTACACCGAGAAAGGCTCGTTCATTGATGAAGTTGAATGTTCAAAACTGTATTTGACATAACCTGACGAAATTATTAGGAGAAAACTACAAATGTTTGCATTTTCAGTTAAAATGGAACAGTCCAACAATGGTAAAGATTACTTACGTTGTAGTCAGCACGACTATCTCCCACATTTTTAACTCCTCGTTTCTTATATAGTCGACTGAAGTCCATCATAAAAACAAACCTCATGTAGCTAGAATGTCTGTTAGTTGAAATTAGGTGCAAGTACGAACATAGTCGAAGAGAATGGAGCAACACGTAACTGTGCTGACATAATAACAAATACTGGTCTTTGGAAAATTCTCCACTTGCTTTAAAAACGCCAAATTCACAATTATCAAACAAGTTGGCTCGAGAGTACGGCTGTCATAAACGCATTTTTACGTGTAACAAACTCCTGCCTGCAGTATGATTTGCACCAACGATTCAAAGCAGTGGAGGCACAACGCAAATTGGATCAGTTAATTTCGGGAAGGAAGCTAGTTTTTGTATCACGCAATTCGTTGTTTGATAAGAATTGAAAGAATTTATCACTTTTCCAATAGGATAGCATCAGATTCGCTAAGTAATAATCAACCCAAAAACATTCGTAATGGTAGCACAAAGATTAAAATAGAATTTCTTGCGGACAAAGGTTTCGTCTGAGGAGCACTAGCTCAGTTGAACAAAGATAAGGAACAAAACGGAAATTGACCTTGACATTTTGAAAGATTCGTCAGATGTGATGCACGGAAGGTAATAAACATTGTAAATAGTTAATTCAAAGTAGGGTAGAGTTTTTGTGTTTAAAGGACATACATCTTTCCCTAAGAGGTTTCACTTCCCTTATATCTTTTTCATCCTCTCCACCCCCCTCCTCACAAACTAGTGAATGTAATGGGCGTTCATGGAAGCTCTCTGTATTAATGTTTTGAGATTCACTGTTCAATCCTATTCATATCTGCATATTTTTTGGAAGATTTTGTGCAGTATAGAGCAGAGCAATAGTAAATAACAATGTTCGGCGACAGTGAGAGCATCGTCACTTCAGTTCTCTCTGAACAGATGCATACATATAGGTCACTAAACAAATTGACATGTATTTTTTGACTCTTTTCTAAATGATTTATTCGTGATTCGAAGTAATGTCGGTCGTGGAATTATTCCTGGTATCCATCGGCATTTTCACCACCGCTACAACGTGTACTTGTAAAATGTGAGATCTTATTGTGGTTAACTGATTTGTTATTGGTAGTTGACATTCAAATTTCTGTATTTATCGAACAATAAGTTCTTTTACATCAAAGGTGTGGTTCTGTGCTATGAAATGTAACTCCCAGTGTCAATAACAAGCTATCTCAAAGGATATATGTAAGTTACAATATTTACGGATTATTAATCTTTTGAAATTAATTTATTAACGACGCTTTTAGGCCACGCGGAGTGGCCGCGCGGTTTAGGGCGCAATGTCACGGACTGCGCGGCCCCTCCCGCCTGAGGTTCGAGTCCTCCCTCGAGCATGGGTGTGTGTGTGTGTGTGTGTTGTTCTTAGCATAAGTTAGTTTAAGTAGCGTGTAAGCCTAGGGACCGATGACCTCAGCAGTTTGGTTCGTTAGGAATTCACACACATTTGACGCTTTTCCAGCCGCTGGTGCTGATCATTAGGCATTGTTTACTTTATTATTGTTTATGCCACTTGTACTATTAATTACATTATTGCTCATTCGTGGTGCCAACTTCAAGCGCAATTTCATATTAAATTAGACTGTGACACTCCATTATAGTTATCCTGTTTGGTTATATTATTATTTTAGCAATTTCTGCTTTTAGTCTATGAATAGTCCACGAAAGTCACAGTGAGTGACAGTAACAAGCTGTCCCTACAGCAATTATCTCGATATACAGTTTTCAGGTCGAGGCGCTATACCCACCACTCTACAAACTCAAGCTTTTCGACGAGTTTTTGCTTTATTTTTGTGTTATTAATGATTTTCCGTTCACTCACAGAAAATCTGTATTGAAATGGTTTGTTTTGCAGGTCAGAAGCCAAACAAGCTGGGATCCAGGTAACGAGTTCGGCGGAACTTGATTTCATCGTTCTGAAGTGACAGGTAAGCAACTATTTTTGATAATCATCTTGTATTTTAATGCCTGTGTAAGCAATAAGTTAGGTTCTCATACATTTGTCATCAGGAAACTAATGTTATTTTCTGTGTCTCTCTCTTATTGTTAGCCAGCAATATATTGGCAACCTGTTCTATCTCCTGTAGGTGTTGCTTTACTCCCTTGAAAATACACTACATTTTTAAAGGTTTCGAACGTTTGTTATGTTAGGACTAAACTATTAAAATTCTTACGGAAAAAATGAAACCCACAGAATACAGACGGTAGGTGCCGAAATACGCTTGGGTAAGAGAAAAATAATTCTCCTTAGCAGAATGTAAGTTTTAAAAAGAGTCATCGGTCCACTGACACGTGTGAATACTCCACAAATCTGGGTACTGCACGATTCGACCAGCCGGCAAAATGGAGACCCACAGTGAGGCTCCTTTCAAATTCTGTCAGGTGCTGACAACGCTGTCTCAAGCGTGCAGAAGAGGAGGAAGAAGCGAAATGAAACGTCGCAGATTGAGAGGATATGTGATGTTATTTCAGTGATTACAAAATCGAGTGAAGCTTACAAATAACTTGGAATGTATGGACCCACTTATCAACGTGATGTTTCTACACCTCTGGCCTGGATGGATACATTGATTCTGTTGGGAAGGGTATCATAACGCCTTGTATCTTCTCCTGTGGCAAGCTGGCCCACACATATAATAATAGTTATTTAATATCCTGGTAAAAAGTTGACGTTCAAACTGGTCCTACACATGTTCTATCGGGGTCAGGTCTGGGGATCTTGCGGGCCACGGGAGTGCTTCAGCATCACACCGACAGTTCATGGATCAAGTGTCACGTGTGGACGAGGACTTTTCTATTGAAAAATGGCATCGCGATACTGTCGCATGAGAGGTAACACATGAGGACCCAAGATATCCGTCACATACGGTTGTGCCATCAAAGTTACCGCAGTCACTTCCTACCGTGCCCTCAAGTCATATACGATGATGACTCTCCACACAATGACGCCTGGAGTAATACCGCTATACCTCTCCAAAATAATGAAAGAATGGGACCTCTCCCCGCAGGCCACTGTTACCGAGCGGTTGTACGCGCTTCAGTCAGGAACCGCGCTGATGCTACGGTCGCAGGTTCGAATCCTGCGTCGGGCATGGATGTGTATGATGTCCTTAGGTTAGTTAGGTTTAAGTAGTTCTAAGTCTAGGGGACTGATGACCTCAGATGTTGAGTCCCATAGTGCTTAGAGCCATTAGAACCATTGGATTTGGACCTCTCCCCAGGTCGCAATTATAGTAGCCGGCTATAGTCGTCCGGGGTTGTGCAGAACCGCGATTCATGAGTGCGATGCCATTCATCAGCAGCCCATGATTCCCGGTCACGGCACCACTCCAAACGGAGCCATTTGTATTAACAACTTACGCATGGAACTGTAATTCCTTAGTGCGGCTGCTGCTAGTCTCAGACCAATGGCGTGCTACGATACGGAATGTTGCAGAAAGTTCATTACTTGTTCTCGCATGGCAGGCGCTGATGTAAAGATGTTCAGCGATTTGCTTGTTGCAAAGTACGGAGGCACTCCCTTGTGATGGTCAGACGTGGTCGACCGGAACTCTGATGACGAATACACCTGCTCTCACGTTCAGGAGCAGTCCAACATCGGTCCACTGTCACGTGTGAATACTCCACAAATCTTGATACTGCACGATTCGACCAGCCGGCCAAATGGAGACCCACAGCGAGGTTCCTTCCAAATTCTGTCAGATGCTGACAACGCTGTCTCACACGAGTCTGCGGCATCTCCGCGTCCTTAACAGTGATTAATCAACATCTACCAGACCTGGAACAACACTAAACGCTGACTACACTAATGCAGTGTGAGCGCCGTTCTCTAGAGAATTGCATCTGTAAACACTGACATACCTGTCGATGGTGCTTACGCGTACGAAGCTACATTTGCATCCGACCATGTCTTCTGGGTGCTTCACTTTTTTGTCAGGCAGTGTATTTCTCTGATCTAACAAATCTTCAGTTATGTGTGCATCCTGAAGTTAAATTATTTTGAGCTATATAGGTCTCTAGCGAAGTATATGTTATTTTTTAGGTACGAATGTTACTCTAAGTGAACAGAGAGGCGCTATTGTTGTAATGTCGCCCTCAGTAGTGACATATTAAGAGTCCTCTCAGTGAGTACATCGCCGAAAGCACTTCTGTCATCAGCATAACAGAATGTCCCTTGTAATTCATCAACATGCTTTTCGTAGCAGTCAGTTGCCGCATGCACGATAACTGGGCAAGTTTCCGACAATAATGTCCAATACGCAACTACTGGGAGTGTTCCAGCAAATGTTAATGGAGATGTACACTACTGGATATTAAAATCGCAACACCATGCAACGGCAAGCAACAAACGTCAAACTGGCATGCTTGGATGTGCAAATAATTAGCACTAAAGAGCAAATGAGTAAAGTGAGAAGCTGTAATGCCAACTACGTTCTGTATAAAGCCTCCGTCCAAAAAGTTCCAAAACTAACCGCGGCGTATAAGCGACATCAGTGGAGGAACTACGTTGACAGATCTGCACTAAACCAGTTGACATAACAAGCGCGTGATGTGTAGGAGAAATTAACATCTGCAGGCTTCCATATGCACCCTAATATCTCTTATGTAGATTGAGAGTGGAGATGTGGGGGAGGAGGGAGAGGATAGGAACTATTGGTGTCAGCTGCATCGGGACTTTATGCGGAGTCAGCAGCGACTAGCGAAAATGTGTGGGCCGAAGTGGGTTTTTTCCGTTGCGTTTAGTGGTAGCGGATGTCACATGGCATCCCTTGAAGTTCGTTGTTGATCCCTTCACGCAGTTTTTTTTTTTTTTTATTACAGATGATTCGAAGCTGAGAGCTGTTGCTTAGTATGCAATAGCCTTAACCACTGCGCCACCTGTAAACGGGTGTTTACCGTATTTGAGCGGAGTATCTTGATGCGCCTCCCGGCCGACCTACACCCACACCCAGCGCCACCTATCTACAGTCCGCGTCCATTTCCTACAAGCTCGCTACTTTGAGATTCCCCCAGGAAGTCGAACGTATTTCCGGATCCGCACTGAAGGTGCTGGATTCATTGCCCATCGAGGCGAATCAATTAAATGAATGCGGACTGTATGTATATTTGGACATGTCACTAAGAACAGATATTACGCATTTATCGAAACTCTCTTGTTATCATGATTCCTACGTGAGTTATAAGATGCTACTCAGATTACTTTATTCTATGATGGCTCGCATTAGCGTCGCGCATGCAGCTCCTTTGACAGATTCACTGCACTACCCCAAAATCATATAAATACGGGATAATGCTCGTTTACTTTGTGCTTATATCCTCCGAAGCAAGAGAGCAACTGCAGAACTTCGTAATATTATATCTGGGTTAAATACAGACAGAATTTACTGAAGCGTCTGGATCGCGATTAGTAACGGCAATTCCATTATGGTATATGCAAAATTAACCAGCACATATAAACAGTGGGAAGTACTGAATAACGCAGTCAGTTGTAATCTTCGGACAGTTTCGCTTTTATTGACTGAATGTTCTTTGTGCTGCCGGATATCAAAGCGAGAATGGGAGAGCAAATCCGTTCCTACTCTCTTTACTGTGTGAAACGGTTGCAGTTGGCAACATGTTTTAGACGATTCTGCTGGCAAATGCTCGCTATTGATTCCTCCGGACAATCTAGCCCCCCCCCCCCCATCTCTCTCTCTCTCTCTCTCTCTCTCTATCTATCTCTCTATCTCTCTATCTCTCTCTCCCCCTCCCTCCGTGCGAGCTCATAACACGCAACAAGCAACAGGAGCCGTGTACCCATAGTCCACCGGGCTACGACAAAAGTGAAAGATCGTATTGTGGAATCGATGTCGTGCTGCTCGCTTCGATGGATGCTGCTCTTCCGGATTTCTCCGACTTGACGCAAATTTTGTACACTACCTGACCCGAACACACTGCGCAAAAAACATTGCGGTTGCGTCTTTTTCTCCCTCCCTCTCTTCGTCTAACTTTGTCTTTCCGCCTCTTCCAATTCTCCTCCCCCACCCCCTCCCCGCCGGTTTCCCCCTTTTCGTGTTTCTCTTCTCATCGTAGCTGGAACACTGGTTTCGACAGAAACCGAACCTCTGACGAAACTCAGTACTTTCTCACCCCATCAAATACTGATTTTAGCATTATAGACTCCACTCGTACCATATTATTCGTCTTGCATCGTTCTTTTTACGTACCTCCGAAAAATCTGCATAGAATCAAAGCAATAAATGTGGCAAAACTTTGTGAACTTTTGAAAAAAATATCCGACGAAAATAACAACAAAGCGAAACGAGACAAAGTAGTCTTTTTCAGTAGCAGTTTCATTAAAACTTGATTATATTTCTCAGTGAGATTTACGCAGACCAGTACACAGCACGACGATAACTGATTCGTTTACCTCTCTTAGTCAACCATCCTATATTGTCGAAAAACTGTTTCGTTTCGAGATTTTCATTTATTTTCACATGTTAAACTAAGAAACATTTGACAGGACTATAAGGGACAATTTACCCACTAGGGGTGAACATATTAGTTACCCTGAAAGGAAATGAGACGGTTAGTATTACTAAGTAACTATTTGTCGTGGCTTGTTAGTGCACGACTTTCTTTCGACTTCGGTCGCTATCCCTATGCTACAATGAGTTACGTCAAAATCTATCGACAGAGTGGTAGTGAGCGAGCAGTTTACTACCTACGCGTCCTTACACTTTGCTGGAAGGTGGTGGTAAGTTCCTATGGGACCAAACTGCCAAGGTCATCGGTCCCTAGGCTTACACACTACTTAATCTAACTTAAAATAACTTACGCTAACGACAACACACACGATCATGCCCGGGAGATAACTCGAACCTCCGACGGGGGAAGGCGCCCTGGACCGCGCAGCTACCTCGCGCGGTTTGCTGGAAGGAAAAAACGGCGGGGACACTGCGCGGCATCACGGAAAATGACATGCCGAGACATTTTTGGGTTGTGTAAGGACCAAATGCCTCCTGTGTGATCCGGGACATAAAATTCTCGTCGCCCTTGTGTCTGCTCACGTTCCTTCGCGAAACAATCGAAAATTAACAAAACAAAGAGTAGTATTTGACATTGTGCATTAAACGTTAAGTGGTGCATTGTAACTACTATAATATTTTGGCAGATTGTAAAACTTTTTAAAAATGCTTTTTGACCCAAGATTTTTAATCCCTCGTAAAATTTACGACTGCAGTAGGTAACAGCTCTCGGTTCCCGCCAATCTGGGACGATCAGTATAGGGTATAAAGCAGGACATTTTGTAGTTACTTTGTATGTGACATAGCATTGGAGACCTTGTAATTGCAATGAAGTAGTGCATAAATTATAAATTATTACTTCCTTTGAATAAAAGATGGGATAACAAAATTCACTATGGTTCAGTAACTACGAAACATTTTCCCTGATTTAGTGTTCTAGCGTTAATATTAGGGTTGCTCGAAGAGACCAGGATTTGAGTGCTTGTGGGAAACTTTGCTTACAGGAAACAAGGTAGACTGGGCGGACTACGTTAACGCGTGCCTATTGCCGAATATGCCAGGCACGGTGCTAGGGCCAGCAGCTTCCCGGTCAAATCCGCCAGCAAACGCTTATGTATTCTCTGCGGCGGCGCACGTTACACGACCAGTTGCGTCAGTCCGATCGCTTCCTCATACATAACGCAGCACTCGGAACGTGCAGACAGGTTCTGCTCAACCGTACTGCCACTCCTGTCAACCGTAACCTCACAGCAACAGCCCATAAAATGAAATAAACTCTACAAATTGGAGAATTTTGTTTTGAGATGTCTAATACTGCAACTCACTGAGAGAGTCGTTGTCAAACGCTAATCCAGAGATCTGATGTTCAATCCTCAGTCGATGCTAGGATGTTTTTCTTCTATTTATCGTTTCTTTCACCTCTGGCGAGGTATTGCTTACGTGAAAAATGCCAAGATGTACCGTGGTTCAGAATCCACGTTAAACTGAAAGTGCTCAATGTTCGACTGGGTAAGTCAATTCAGAGGTCAAAGACAAGACATATCATCTCCAATAATAATGTGTCTAATAAAGCACTGTGATATTGACGAAAGCTGTACTTTTTTTACTTACGCCTAACCCTACCTATAAAGTGGCAGTGACGACCTATAATCGTCAAAAGGATGTCAGACTCTAGAAAAAACACTAACTCCAGTAATGAGTCGTTGGAATACTTCTTAAATCATTGACACTAGATACAGAAATTATATATACTGTTTAGTGTTGTACTGAAAGCAACGAGGACGACTGACTGAAAGAGCACGGGACATTAGGCTGTTCATAACAATATTCCACACATTGTGAGACGTTAACAGATATGGAAAGAACTGGACTGAACGTGATGCGACTAGAAGAGCAATAATTAGTTCCATTGTAACAATTTGCTTCATAAGGCGTTTAAGGCAATTTGGCCTTTATCGTGGAGACTGCCATTAAAAAAGAACATACATTTCTCTATGTAACATTATTATAGTTAATACTGAATAAGTGAGCTGTTTGTTTCAGAACGCCCACAGAACCTTAAATCACCAACATGGTTTGCGTTTGAGGACTACAATCTACCAGCTGAAATCTAGATTCAAATTCTCGCTCTAATCATGACAAACGATTTCACCCTACTCTGTGTCAAGGTAAACTGCTGAGTCCATAAAAATGTCCTGGCTACAGCGTTTGCGTCTCCGCGTGTGACGTAAGACTGGAGAAAAAGTGTGCTCAATCGAGGTCTTTCTCTACAAGGAAAGCATCAGTCGATGCGCGCACCTCCACACACGCATTTCGACCTACATCACTTCATTTCCCGCAAAAGTAATTTTGTCACATGCATAATACTGTACAATTAAAACATCTAAAGTAGTTTCGGAATAAAAATGAAGGAAAACATAATGCACTGTTGCACAGCTTTTATCGTGTAGAATCCCAGTTGATACAAGATGTTTTCGTCTTGATTAGATTATTTGGTCTTGTTCGTCTGTATTCAAAGTATTCTGATCGCTATGTCGTCTTTCGTTTTTTACGTTTCTGTGGGAAATGAATCACAATGCTTACAAGAACGCACAGTAGACGTTTTAGTTATACACTAAGGTGACAAAAATCGTGGGATAGCGATATGCACATATACAGATGGCAGTAGCATCCCGTGCACAAGGAATAAAGGGCAGCGCCGACTATGGTGGCCGTGCGGTTCTAGTCGCTTCAGTCCGGAACCGCGTGACTGCTACGGTCGCAGGTTCGAATCCTCGGGCATGGATGTGTGTGATGTGCTTAGGTTAGTTAGGTTTAAGTAGTTCTAAGTTCTAGGGGACTGATGACCTAAGATGTCAAGTCCCATAGTGCTCAGAGCCATTTGAACCAATAAAGAGCAGCGCATTGGCAGAACCGTCATTTGTACCCAGGTGATTCATTTGACAAGGTTTCCGACGTGATTATGGCCGCATAACGGGAATTAACAGCCTTTGAACGCGGAATGGTAGTTACAGCTAGACGTATAGGACAGTCCACTCAAAAATGGTTCAAATGGCTCCGAGCACTATGCGACTTAACTTCTGAGGTCATCAGTCGCCTAGAACTTAGAACTAATTAAACCTAACTAACCTAAGGACATCACACACATCGATGCCCGAGGCAGGATTTGAACCTGTGACCGGAGCGGTCGCTCGGCTACAGACTGTAGCGCCAAGAACCGCACGGCCACTCCGGCCGGCGACAGTCCATTTTGGAAGTCGTTAATGACTTCAATATTCCGAGATCCACATTGTCAAGAGTGTGCCGAGAATACCAAATTTCAGGATTAACTCTCACCACGTACAACGCAGTGGCGGACGGCCTTCACTTAACGACCGAGAGCAGCGGCGTATGCGTAGAATTATCAGTGCTAACAGACAAGCAACACTGCATGAAATAACCGCAGAAATTAATGTGCGACGTACGACAAACGCATGCGTTGGGAAAGCATGGCGAAATTTGGCGTAAATGTGCTATGGCAGCAGACGACCGACGCGAGTGCCTTTGCTAACAGCACGACATCGCCTGTAGTGCCTCTGCTGGGTTCGTGTGACCATATCGGTTGGACCCTTGGCGACTGGTCAGATGAATCCCGATTTCAGTTGGAATAATCTGTTGGTAGGGTTCGAGTGTAGCGCAGATCCAAGTTTTCAACAACGCACTGTGCAAGCTGGTGGTGGCTTCATAATGCTGGGGGCTGTGTGTACATGGAATGGACTCAGTTCTCTGGTCCAATTGAACCTATCATTGACTGGAAATGATTATGTTCTGCGACTTGGAGACCATTTGCTGCCATTCATGAACTTCATGTTCCCAAACAAGGATGGAATTTTTATAATTGATAATGCGCCATGTCACCAGGCTACAATTGTTTGAAGAACATTCTGGACGGTTGTAGCAGTTGTTTGTCCACTCAGATTGCCCAACATGAAGCCCATCGAACAATTATGGGACATAATTGGGAGGTCAGTTCGTGCACAAAATCCTGTACTGGGAGTATTTTCGCAATTACATACTGTTATTGAGGCAGCATGACTTAGTATTTCAGTAGGGGACTTCCAACGACTTACTGAGTCCATGCCATGTCGAGCTGCTGCACTACACCGGGCAAAAGGAGGTCCGACACGATATTAGGCGGTATGTCATGACTTTTGTCACCTCAGTGTATTTTCCTTTCAACTGGAAACGTCATTTTTTTCCTAAGACTACACTAAGTCAAATAGAAAACTTGAAACTGTTGTCGATTTTTAGACGCATTAATTATTTGGGCACAGTTCTCTTCCTTTTGTGGTGCCTTTGGACAAATTATGTTAACATGCTTTTAGTTTTCTTTGACTTACGAAGCAATTTCTCCTAGAGATCGTGTAAAATGGTTCAAATGGCTCTGAACACTATGGGACTTAACACGTGTGGTCATCACTCCCCTAGAACTTAGAACTACTTAAAGCTAACTAACCTAAGGACTTCACAGACATCCATGCCCGAGGCAGGATTCGAACCTGCGACCGTAGCGGTCACGCGGTTCCAGACTAAAGCTCCTAGAACCGAGAGATCGTGTACATTCAGTTCATGTAGCACATGATTGTGGTCAGTCACCCCCAGGAGACATCACGCTAATACCGTGTAACACCGCCTCTAGCCATGATAACTGCCTTGCGAAATGGAGGTGGTGTCACAGATCTGATATGCGAGCTGGTGTGGTAACCAATAAAACATGCATATGTGTTTCGTTGCGGCGAGTATTTTTCACAAAATTTCAGTGACCAACTTTCTCTTCGGAATGCGAAATTATTTCTTTTACTCGCACCTACGAATGGTGAAATGACCAGCGTAACAAAATAAGAGACATCAGAGCTCGCACGGTAAGATTTAGGTGTTCTTGAAAAGAACAGTCCTGACCGCAATAAAATATTTATTTGCAATGGTTGCCAGTTTCGGTCAGAATGAAACCATCGTCAGACCATTTTTACCATGATGGTAAGCGGTAGCGGTGAACGGTACAAGTGTTTTCGCTCCACAAACATCAGCTGCTGAGCTGAGCAGATGACATTCATGGAGCCATAACCCCTGCTCCGTTCGCCGTCAGCGCCTACCATCGTAGTATAAATGTTCCTAAGATGGTCACATTCTGACTAAATCCGGTTGCCATGGCAAATCATATTTTATTGCGGTCAAGATTGTTTTTATTCCATTTTTAAAGTATTGTACCTAGACCGCTGATTTTCTCTACAAGAAGTGGTATCAAAAATTACTGATTTAGGTAGTCATTTTTCCTACGTGCTATTCAAGAGTGAAACTGTCGAAAAATAGTATGAAAATGGTTGTGTGAACCCTCTGCTAGACATTTAGTTGTGAACTGTCGAGTAGTGATGTAGATGTAGAGTTAAGCGGGGAGGAGAGTCCACGTTCAGCTAAAGCCATTCATTTATGATTAGATCACGTGGAACTACCAATCTGCGTACATGTTGATTGCTACGTTTCACTCGGCTTTCGAACCGGCCCAGAAATTGTCAATAGGACTGAAATTGGGTAGAATTTCAAGATGAATCAAGCCACTGCTGTCGAAAAAGGCGGTCAACATCATATTAGTCTTGGATTTAGTCAGCCGACTTTATATTGGAAGCGGGAAAGACGATGAACACCATGCAATTGGCTGTCGCTAGGTATTTGGTAGTACCAGGTGACATACCCTGAAATGATGCGGATATCAAACAGAAATCGCGTAACCATGCTGCTACGAGCGATTCCACAAGAAGCGTTTGCTGACAATTTCGTACACCTTTGCAACCAATATCAGATGTGTGATGATCATGATGTTTGGTTTGTGGGGCCTTCAACTGCGCGGTTATCAGCGCCCATACAAATTCCCAACCTTTACTCAGCCCAGTCTTTTCACTTCCATGAATGATGATGAAGAAGAAGATGATGATGATGAAATGAGGACAACAGACACACCCAATCCCCGGGCGGAGAAAATCCCCAACCCTGCCGGGAATCGAACCCGGGATCCCGTGATACAGAGGCAGCAACGCTAGCCACTAGACCACGAGCTTCTGACTATCGGAAGTGTGCTGTGTCATTATTTTGAAGGCCAGTAACGGCATTTTATATGTAACTCTTGTTTTATTTACTTTCTGAGACTATTCACGGAACTTTTCAGATGCACCTTGTAAATTTAAGTGTTAGGAAGTTTTTCTGAAGATATTTGTCTCGAGTGTAGCACTGTACTGAAGTGAAACATGCACAACATGCAGTGTAGACAAGAAGAGAGTATAAATTTTCAGATGTGGTGCTACGGAAGAATACTGAAGATTAGTTGGGTATATCGCGTAGTTAAAGGAGGAAGTACAGAATCGAGTTGGGGAGAAAAGGAGTTTGTGGCATGACGACTAAAAGAAGGGACCGGTTGATAAGGACACATTTGAGGCATCAAGGAACTGTCAATTTAATATTGGTGCTAAGTATGTGTCTATGTGGGGGGGGGGGGGGAGAGGGATAGGAGAGGGGGCGGGACATTGTTGACGGAGACCAAGGGATGGATACAGTATACTGGTAAAATGGACGTAGGTTGCAGCAGTTATTCGAAGGCGAAAATGGTTGCACGGGGTAGACTATCGTGGAAAACGGCAGCTAATCAGTCTTGGGTCTTGGAATTGAAGACCACAACAGCAACGACATTGGCTGACAATATTGAATGGTATTCGCTAATTGGACAGGATCTATCTGACCCGTTAATGACCAACTGTAGGCAAATGCATTACCGATATAAATATATTCCTCCTCCTACAAAAATGTATTGCACAGAGTCCTGCTTTCTCACCTTACCGAGACTGGAGTGCAGTTAACGTAAGCGCTACACGTAGGTAACGGTCGCGGCGTTCGTGGCGCGGTTGTTAGCATAGTGCAGTACACTAAATACCTCTGTTGGCGCACGAGCGCCTTCACGAAAGCGGGCAATGGAATACGGCGGAGTCATTCCCCAGCGGCCGTTGTTTCCAGGCGAATGCGGCCGTTGCAAACGCGCCCAAAGGCCACGGCCGCTTTCTCCCAATCTCTGCTTGCCCCACTCGCTCACTTAACAAGGCGACGCCCAGCGCGCAAAACACGCGGCTTTGTTATTGGACTGACCATCCTTTTGCTGCGGTTCTTCATCTGAAAACGACAAGGGAGGCGTTTAAAAGCTTCTTTGTGATTTGTCTTCTCTCGTCTAAGAGAAAGTTGTACTTAACATACCTTAGCATAGCAGTCGGTCACTGAAGTAGCTGCCAGCGTTAATTGTAGTTTCCCAAACCAGAGGATCCAGTGCACCTGGATCGAAACATCGGAAGTGACACTAATTTGTCATAGAGGGGAAGAAGAACGTATGTGTGTGAATTTCTAAGGGACCAAATTGCTGAGGTCATCGGTCCCTAGACGTACACACTACTTAAACTAACTTATGCTAAGAACAACACACACACCCATGCCCGAGGGAGGACTCGAACCTCCGGCGGGAGGGGCCGCGCAGTCCGTGACATGGCGCCTCAAACCGCTCGTCCACTCCACGCGAAGAAAACCGTATGCAATATGAGGTGCGCTCAGAAAGTAACCGAATCTTTTTTTCAAATAATATCTTTATTCAACTTGAGGTCTCCACACATGAGAGCCCATTTGACCCGAGTGTGTCTGGAGTGATTCGGTTTAGCCTCGATCCAAGTTAGGGGCATATTCACGCATGAGCCGCGACGAGCAGCTTCTCTCCGTCACTTCGCAGTGGTTTGTGACTATGAAACGTGAGACGTTTTCAATAAACAGCAGTTATTATGATCTAGGAGAAACGCTTTAATTTAGCTGCCGCTGCTGTTTGCATTTATTTAGAGAAAAGAAAACCAAAAAGCTAGAAGACAACTGACAAGGGTAGGGCGCGGATTCGGAGTGGGGATCGGAAAACGTTCTAAATGGTGACGTAGTTTAAGGTGGAAGCTATCTCACTCTAAAGCCGTTCGTCCTCGTGGATCTTCATTCAGCAAATATCGTCCTCAGGAAGCGGGCAAGATGAAATTACCATCCATTATAACGGAAACGGATTTAGAAACAGCGCAAAAGCCGAGCTTGGACATTGAGGAAGAGGGACATCGCCGGCCGCGGTGGTCTCGCGGTTCTAGGCGCGCAGTCCGGAACCGTGCGACTGCTACGGTCGCAGGTTCGAATCCTGCCTCGGGCATGGATGTGTGTGATGTCCTTAAGTTCGGTAGGTTTAAGCAGTTATAAGTTCTAGGGGACTAATGACCACAGCAGTTGAGTCCCATAGTGCTCAGAGCCATTTGAACCATTTGAAGAGGGACATCGGGATGCGGAAGAAGGAAAAAGAGATACAAGAGTACAATTGTTTAGTCCTTGTCTCTTTCAAAGTAATCCCCTCCTCTATTCATAAAGTTATGAAAGCGATGTTTCCAAAAATGTTTCAAATGGCTCTGAGCACTATGGGACTTAACATCTGTGGTCATCAGTCCCTTAGAACTACTTAAACCTAACAAACCTAAGGACATCACACACATCCATACCTGAGGCAGGACTCGAACCTGCGACCGTAGCGGTCACGCGGTTCCAGACTGAAGGGCCTAGAACCGAACGGTCACACCGGCCGGCGCGATGTTTCCCCTTCGCCTTGTAGACCTTGGGGGAAGGTTCTGGAATACCCATCTGTCCTTGTGATGAATTTTCCCCAGTGTCGTCATTGGTTCTGCACTGACATTAACTGTGACAACAAATAACGTTACATGAGGCAACGTGGCGGGTGGTTACTCCAACACATCCGAAAGAGAAGGAAGTTTAACGTACCGTCGACGAGGAGGTCATTAGAGACGAAGCACAAGCTCGGGTTGAGAAAGTCAGAGAAAGGACATCGGCAGTGTCATTTCAAAGGAACCTTACTTCTTTTTGCCTTAAGTTATCTAGGGAAGTCACTGAAAACCTAAATTTGGATGACCGCACGAGGCTTTGAACCGCTGTCCTGTCAAATACGAGTCTAGTGTCCTACTACGGCGCCACCTCGCTCGTTCTTCAACAACTCCGCTTCCTACTTCCGATATCGTCCAATTCAGCAGTTGGTCTATCTTTAATGACCTTTAGACTTATCCAGCGATATGGCGCGGTGGAAAATACAGGCTCATACTGAAGTGTTCAAATATCTGTTCTATTAAATTTGATGGAAGAGATGGGGACGTCAGCTGATAATTTTTTTACTACGGAGAATGAAACTCTTCATTCACCTTTTTTAATTGTTATGTTCAGTCAGCAGTATTTATTGTTCCCCAACAATAACAATCAGGCCGGCCGAGGTGGCCGAGCGGTTCTGGGCGCTACAGTCTGGAACCGAGCGACCGCTACGGTCGCAGGTTCGAATCCTACCTCGGGCATGGATGTGTGTGATGTCCTTAGGTTAGTTAGGTTTAATTAGTTCTAAGTTCTAGGCGACTGATGACCTCATAATTTAAGTCGCATCGTGCTCAGAGCCATTTGAACCATTTTTAACCATTTGAAACAATAACAATCAATTTTAAAACCAAAATGAATCATACACAGACACAAAATGTGGTAATCGATGTATTACATACCCACAAGTGTATCAGGGTAGCACAAAGGCAACATCTGTCCACCACTGGGTACGGCTACACCGCAATATGAAATGTGATTCTCCCATACCCGATTACTTTCTAGCTGTCGTGCGTGTTTTTCCTAGTAGTGGTCCAAGTTCTATGTCGCGAAAGGTTTTAATTGCTTTGTGATTAATTTGTCTGACCCACCAGTTATATCTTTCCTTGCAGAATCAGGCGGTTTCTACGGCCTTGAGAATAGGACAGCTCACTGCGGTTTATAGAAACAAGATTTCCATGACATACATTTCTCTCGTGGCGCTAACACTGCACAAGCTGTTTCATTTCACGTTCTAAATCCATATTAATTGTATCTATGACATAAAGTAAGAATTTCCGGTATGTACTTGCATACGTGGATGCCCAATGCAGCACTAAACCTGTTTTAAATATAATAACTGAGAAAGTAAATTCCGGGCATCATCCATTAAGCTAGTTTCTAACAAGAGAGACCAAAATACGACGTATTCTATAAATTACATGATTCATTTTCAGGGTGGCCAAAACAGAACTGGTCCAAAAAGTGTCTTAGGCGTTTTATGACAACGTATACTGCATAGCTAATACTAAAAAAAAATCGGCTTGAAAGACAAACCGCAGAAAAGTAAAAAACAATTATCGCAACACCGGTTAGCTGTGCAAGTGGTAATGAAAATTTCGTCGTGCCAGTACATCGTCGCAAAGGTCCCGTATATTTAACACACGAATTTTCTGTTGTGGGCGTGTTCTGTTCTGCCTGCGGTTTCTGAATGAATTGGTTTTCTCATTTCATCAGATAATGTCTGGTTCACAAATTCACAGAACACGCGGCATTTAGAGCGAGAAAAATTCACATCAGTATGTTGAATAGCCGTTGCAAAATGTTACATTTGTAGTTTGGTGATGAATTTTCGGGCGGTTTCTGTTTTGGCCGCTCTGTGATTAGAGGATATATTGTGTTTGCTCTATCATACACTTGTAAAGCATCTAATTATTTTATTGTGTATTCATGGACACAGTAACAGCATATAATAAAACTACGCCTTGCTCGAGACTGAACTCGAACCCGCGACCTCTTCGTTACGAGAATACGAATTCCGGTGGGACCTGTTATTTATGAAACAGTAACGTCCGTGCCCGCTGAAGTTGCACATTGCAGTGCCTGAAGAAATAAAGGGAATCCAACTGTTGCACAATAATAACTGTCGTAGTAATCCACTCATCTGCAGCGTCTCGAGAGGCGTGCGGAGACAGCGGTTGTAGCAGTTCCACGCCATTCGTCTCCCACTACCGCTAGCGGTGACCCTGGACTGAACTGGTACAAGTGAATGGCACTTTACGGTGGACAGCTAATTGCTGCAGCGACGGTCATCTTTTTGCGCTCCGCTAAGGTAAATGCAGGCAGGTTACAGTCGTTTCTCCACTTGTCCGTGAACCTAGTGTTCTTAATGTTTGCAGCATGGCGTTTGAATGTTCTCGCATTTGTTCATTTTGGCATGTAAGCGATTGTGATTTAGAAGTAGTTATGACGGACGGAAAAGGTAAGAAAAGACGATGCAAGAAGTGTAATGAAAGCCCTTACCCGAAAAAGCGGCAGGTTAGTTGGACGTGTGCTAATGTACACAGGAACAGTTAACGCGGAGCTGGAAGAAGCGACACAGTAGAGCAATTGTAGAAGAGGACAGTCATTGTTGAAGAGGACACTTGAGTACAACTGTGAAGAATATCGAATTTAAGATTTATTTAAAAAAAAATTTAAACTTAGAATCAATACTCGATTGATTTGGATAATAACATCATTAAATATTTTATAGGTGTAAACTGTGTAACAAGAATTTTTCGTACACATCTTTCATAAATAAGACTATATTATTAAGAATGTTGGCCGGAGAGATGAAAGAGAAGATACAGAAAGATAGTGGACAATATCATACCACTTAAATCTTAGAACTTGAAAAAATGATAAAGAAACATGAAGAGGACAGAAAGAAAAACATTAAGAATTCGGCGTGATCTAGTTTTCAGGGCTTAATGTCCGACAAAACCCCTTTTTTTCGTGACTGGCTAATGTGTAGCCGGCCTCGGTGGCCGAGCGGTTCTAGGCGCTTCAGTCCGGAACCGCGCAGCTGTACGGTCGCAGGTTCGAATCCTGCCTCGGGCATGGATGTGTGTGATGTCCTTCGGTTAGTTAGGTTTAAGTAGGTCTAAGTCAGGGGACTGATGACCTCAGCTGTTAAGTCCCATAGTGCTTAAAGCCATTTGAACCATTTGAACTAATGTGTAAAAGGGTTTATTCACTTGAGAAGCTGAGAAAATTTATTTTGCGTTTCGAAAAATGTAATGTGTAAAGCGAATGGAGCTGAAATGTGGAAATGAGAGATCAGAACAGAACACGTTGGATGTATTAACCGTCTATGAGACGTCACTTGATGTAGTTGTTCTCTTACAGGCTGTTTTCGCACTTGTTTAAGCAAATGGTTCCCTTGGCTGATTTCACCAACACCCGCGAATGTACCGCTGGATCTGCAACGATTGCTTGTCTTAGCAAATAGTTCGATAGTTTATCAGTTTGTATACGCACGATTTTTCGCTGATTTCATACTTCTTCAAAATGAAGATTCGACACGCTTCATCCGATTATGCCTGGTTATTATTCATAGTAAAGTTGTTTAATTCCTCTGTGAGTCCTTGTCGGTGGGAACATCCATAAAAAAAGCTGTCAGCAACACATCTAATCAAGCGAAGCTAGTTGGGTACATTTCCAGACATCCCCGGAAAAATTATAACAATATTAATAACAAATCAGTTAAAGGTAGCTGTAAATTATGGTCTTTTTATTTTATAAGGTATCAGCAATAAGCCAGCCACGTTGTAAGCTGTCTCATTTTTCTGCGCTACTACACAAACCAAAAAAATTTTGCATCGGCCCGGTTCCCAGACCTCCTGAAGAAACACATTGACTGTGGATATGGTGTATCACAGACACAGTCTCTTTGACTGTTCAGAGATGTCACTAAATCCTGCCAAAGATGTAAACAACCATACATGAGCAGCGCCTATTAGACGGAGAGGGACCGACAGCCGATCAGTTCCAGTCTTGCCACCAGGAAGGAGGTACACGGCTCGTGTTGTCTGTGGTTCAACCATGCCTACACGGTCAATACCGCGGTTCGATCACGACCGCATTCTTACTTTGTCCCAAGAAGGGCTCGCAACAAGGGAAGTGTCCAAGCATCTCGGAGTGAACCAAAGCGATGTTGTTCGGACATGGAAGAGATAGAGAGACAGGAACTGTCGGTGATATGCCTTGCTTAGGCCGCCCAAGGGCTACTACTGCTGTGGATGATCGCTACCTACGGATCATGGCTCGGAAGAAACCTGACAGCAAAGCCACCATGTTGAATAATGCTTTCCGTGCAGCCACGACTCAAACTGTGCGCAACAGGCTGCATGATGCACAACTTCACACCCGACGCCCATGGCGAGGTCCATCTTTGCAACCACGACACCATGAAGCGTGGTACGGATGGGCCCAACAACATGCCGAATCGACCGCTCAGGATTGGCATCACGTTCTCTTCACCGATGAGTGTCGCATATGCCTTCAACCAGACAATCGTCGGGGACGTGTTTGGACGCAACCCGGTCAGACTGAACGCCTTAGACACACTGTCCAGAGAGTTCAGCAAGGTGAAGGTTCTCTGCTGTTTTGGGGTGACATTATGTGGGGCCGACGTACGCCGCTGGTAGTCATGGAAGACGCCGTAACGGCTGTACGATACGTGAATGCCATCCTCCGACCGATAGTGCAACCATATAGGCAGCATAATAGCGAGGCATTCGTCTTCGTGGACGACAATTCGCGCCCTCATCGTGCATCTTGTGAATAACTTCCTTCAGGATAACGACATCGCTCGACTAGAATGGCCAGCATGTTCTCCAGACATGAACCCTACAGAACATGCCTGGGATAGATTGAAAATTGCTGTTTATGGACGACGTGACTCATCAACCTCTCTGAGGGATCTGCGCCGAATCGCCGTTGAGGAGTGGTACAATCTGGACCAACAGTGTCTTGATGAACTTGTAACCTCCCCCTCACTTATCGACCTTAATGACAGTGAAAAATTAAACCGCGTGTACCTAATGGAAATTTGGGAAAAGCAATCGTCACCGAAGTTAATCTGTCGGTAAAGAGGGAGGAAAGGAAAGGAAAGGAAAAATGCAAATGAAACTAGTGGAAATTAATTTTGAAAATGAGTAAAGTTAATAAAGAAAGTAAATGTGCGGCTATTACGTTAACAATTAACTAGCGGTAATTGGATATTTGAGTTTTGGGGGAAATTACGGCCGCCAGTCCTATGGACAACTACTATAATAACTGAAAAAGAAACGTTATTGCACATATAACTAGCACTAAAAGCGTGGCAACTGAAGGTTGACACATGTTGTGTGAAAAGTGAAAGTTTGTCAGAAGTAATAAATTTCGCTACACTCTTAATTTAGCAAAAGAATTAATAAAACCGGAAAATTTAAAGTTAATTTAGTGACTGAAATTAATAGTGAGATTTGTTTCTGAAGCACTACGAAATTCAGTAAAATAAGGTTAGTCTTGAGTTACCTCCACAATCATTTCAAAAGCTACTTGAATCTACGCAATTTAGAAATAAGAGATTTAACTTTGAACTTGAATTAAATGGTTCTGGACAATTAACAATAATAAAATTTAGTACGTACCAAGCTGAGATGCAGTCACAGGTAAGCTAAAATGTGCTAACAAAACTCGCACTCTTAATTTGTGCTTGTGTACTCTAAATATTGTAGCGAGCTATGAATACTTTAACTGAACTTTGAAATTAAAACAGTGAAATGGAATGATATTACTTTCATGCTGGCGTCTGAATTTCAACGACACTCGGATTCATTTCGGAAAAGGAAGGGACCCTGCTTGGTAATGCAATTGGGACAATGAGCAACAAAGGTTCAGCTAAGTTGCTAGGCCAGACCCAGCGTATAAGTACAAATAATATTCACAAAACAAACCAATTATACATCGACATAAATGCATATATATACAAATAGTAAAACAATTACAATATACAAAGACACCGAAATGTTATATCTTCAGGTAACAAAATAAGGAAAAAAATTTACAGTGCAATAGATGGAAATAGGAGGATATGCATTTCCGAGTTGTGGATAGTATATGCATCAATGCAAGAGGACGTGCTACTGGGTATTAGAGGTACATCAGTCTGGACCACCACCTCTGAAGGTATCGCTGTACGGTGGAACAACATGCAATGTGTCGTTTTCATGAGCAATAAAAAGGGCGGAAATGATGTTTATGTTCCTGTCCTTTTTTAATATGTGTATATACCAACACAAGCGAATGTACTGCTGCTTCTATAACTATTACTTGCAGGCTAGCGTCCGACGCTTATGGGTTGGGCTCCACGTTTTAGCAAAAGGGAGTCGGTGAAAGTGTGTGCTGTGTCGGTGTACACGACCGCATTTCCGCGGAAGTTTCTTGGAACGTGCCTCGGGGCGACGCCAAGCCTGCAGTGTTTGTCTGAGGCACCCCTTCCTCTCCACATTGCCAGCGGCGAGGCCTGTCGCAGTAACCTTGTTAGGCATCGTGCGCGTGGGGAAACATCCATATACCTTCTACATTTGTGTTGCGTAACCATTGTTCCATGAATTTTTAGTATTTGAGAAACACATGTAACGCGCGTCAGATGTCAATATTAGGAATTTTCTCACTGTACGATGAAATCTGCCTATAAGCCATCTCTAGTTAGCAGATACACTGGTAAGACTAGTGAACTGGTTCTTATTTCTTTTGTAGATGCAAGTATTACCACATTGTATCATCCTACGGGTATATATACTCCACAAATTACTATACAGTGGATGGCAGATGGTACTTCGTACCAATTTTATTGATTTTTCTGTTCCATTGCATTCTGGAACTGAGCGATGGAAAAATGACTTTCTGTATTCCTGTGTAGCGCACTGATCTCTCTTGTCTGATTCTTTTGATCCGTACGTAAGGTATACGATGGTGGCAGCAGTATTGTTGCATAGTCTTCTTCGAAAGCAAACTTTCTCAGCTCATCCTAAAGAGCGATTCGAAAACTAAGTTATGTTTCTTCGAAGGCTTCCGCTTTTGTTCCCCGAGGATTTTTCACACAGTTTAGTATCGGCTATCCTGACCACTTACTTTCATATCAGAGCATCTCAAAATTGCTTCTATGTCTGTTATCACGACAGTGTGAGAAGGTTCAAATGGTTCTGAGCACTATGGGCCTTAAAATCTGAGGTCATAAGTCCCCTAGAACTTACAGCTACTTAAACCTAAGGACATCACAAACACCCATGCCCGAGGCAGGATTCGAACCTGCGACCGTAACAGTCGCGCGGTTCCGGACTGAAACGCCTAGAGCCGCTCGGGCACAGCGGCCGGCAGTGTGAGAAGGATCCCAAACGTTGGAACAATACTCTAGAATTCGTCGGACCAGCTTCTTGTATCCGATTTCCTTTATGGGCGTACTGAACTTCCCTGCAGCCCTTCCAGCAAATCTAAATCTCACATTCACCATTATTTTACGCGATCGTCTCATTTATTACCATTTGTTAATATTTATTACCTCTAAATACTTACAGTGAAGTGCCCAAGATGTTCACCACTAATCTTGTTGTCAGATACTATACCGTCCTTTCTCTTTGTTATAGGCATTATCTTACATCTGTCCACATTTAAAAAGATCTGCAATTGATTACACTAAGCGTAAATTTTACCGAAGTCCTTCTACAATTCCTTATGATCGTCCGAGGACGATACTTTCCTGTACACAAAACCATCGTCAGCGAACCATCTTGTAGTGTTTCTGACCACATCTGATAAGTCGTTTACGTATGCTGAAAACATTACAGGTTCTATGACGTATCCTTTGGGCATACATGCTATTTTCGTTTCTGTGGAACATTCGCCGTCCAGTATAACTTACTGGGTTCTATTAGTCAAATAAAGATCAAGCCAGTCCGGTAGATACAGTATTTCTTGATTTCTTAAAAGCATTGGACTCAGTACGATATCTAAGCTTGTTATAAAAAGTATGATCATATGGGGTATCAAGCGAAATTTGTGTCTGGACTGAAGGTTTTTTGGTAGGGAGGACTTACCAACTTATCTTGGATGGAGAGTCATCGACAGATGTAGAAGTAACTTCGTGTGCCCCAGGGAAGTGTGTTGGGACCCTTGCTATTTATATTTTATATTAATGACCTTGAAGGCAAGTAGTAAAATCAGACTTTTTACAGATGATGCAGTTTTCTGTAATAAAGTACTGCCTGAAAGAAGTCGCATAAATATTTGGTCAGATCTTGATAAGATTTCAATGTGGTGCAAAAATTGGCAACTTGATTTAACTGTTCAGAAAAGTGTAGCTGTGCACTTCACAGAACGAAAAAACTGTGAAGGTTTGTTTGATCCATGGGAGAGTGTCGCAGAGATGCTGAAGAAACTGTTGAAAATAGACGTAAACTATCCCTAGAAATCCTTATATGGGAATAGCTCCAGATTTTGCTTGTGGAGCTTTTATTTGCCTGTAAAGGTCACTAACAAGAGAGTACCACAATCACGACGTATACTTGCGTAAGAAATGAGTAATAGCACCGTGGAGTGTCTAAAGGGTACTCAGGCGAGAAATTGCACTCGGCTGCTTATTGAAAGCTCTTCTCGGTTCTTTGCTGTTTTGTTCTTAGGCTGAAGAGGCTCTCTTGCTGTTAGTTGCCTTGTCGTAATGTTCAGAATGGACTTCCCACTCACGTGGGCGATCGTGCCTCTTTTTCATGCCCTCGTTTCTCCATCTCTGATGACGTTGTTGACAACAGCTACCTTTATTTCTTTTCATCGAGACGGGTTCGGGTTGCTTGATAAGTCTCCCAAGGTCACGAAGGAGTACAGGATCGTTATGAGTCAGAACTGCGCTGCTGGCTTCAGGCCAACTACATGACCACCTGTCCTAAAACAGTCACTAAAAGAAACGTATGCTTTCACATTCATTTCCATCATCTTAAGATAGTATTCTTCTAATGATTGCAGCGGTGAGACACGAAGTATCGAACAGACTACAAGGAAGAAATAAACTTGACGGAATTCAGATACAGAAAACGAGCTAAGAGCTCGTTATGCACGATCACAGTTCAATAAGCATGCATGTTTTACAGTCATAAGAAACAGAACTCGTGATTGTGCAGCATGGTACTGTGTTTTTATGTCCTTAACTTTGATGTTGATAGTATTAAAACAGTTAATTGTCTTATAAAACTGAAATTTGTTATATTTATTCTATAAGCAACTTTCATCTGGTCAGGTCATGTTCAATGGGAATTGCAACTATCGGCCACCTCACTGGAAATGGCAGTTATGCCTACGTGAAAACATATTTGGGTAATACGGACAGACAACTTTAGTAGAAGAAACAAAAGCAGTCTCACTAAGTGCAAATTTGCTTTTCTGTCGCAAGTGAGGAAAGAAGCACCCATTCCACAAAACTGTGCTTGTCTCGTTACGACTGAGAAGAAAATAAAAACGTGCAATAGCTTGACAATAAATCAAATGCTGTTTCGAAGAACTTTCTTCGTTTTTAGGCGTTACAGCATAGCACCCGAATGCTGTATTGAAGTAGTGATGACGCCAGCAAAAGTCCACAGGTGTGTAAATGTAACGCTCTGTTGCAAGAGAATGTGGCGAGAAATTATGAAGTCTCATAGCATAGAGAAAGCGAGTCTGATGGTGGACAGTGAATGTACTGAAGAAAAAACCTGAATAATGTGCGTTAATGATTTCTTCACACGGACATTTCTCCACTTATGCACCGTAGCGAACGAATTCCAATAGCCGGCGAATGGGAGAAAGGTATTCAGCATCGATTCTAGTATGGTATGTAAAAGAATATGCTGTTATTGTCCTGCCGTGTGAATCTGATTTAGAGATCTTGGACGTCTTATTAATCACCCAAAGCGCATATTACGTGCTTTTCTCCCACAATCAACATCTAACCCGTTTCGTGGTGTTATCGTTTATCACCAGTGTGTATACATACCTCATGGCAAGTACTTTCGATAAGGGCATCCTGCCACATGCAGAGAACGGCGGCCCCATTTTCAATTGCTCCTACAGCTTTTTTTCCTGCTTAGGGTCAATCTCATATCTGGCACTCTTCGAGATTTTTTCTCCTAACTTTTCTTAGCCCTGCTATTTATAATACTAGAAAATGTGACTCAGACTCAGGGATCTAAAGGCTACAAAATTCTTGTAAACCAGGAAGCCGATGCAGCTGTGTTGACTCCATTGGTTGGTCGGTGTTAAGTAGCTATCAGACGCGAATTACCGCAATTTCTCTTGGACTCCTTTGGTTGAGTCCTTTCACGTGAACGCAGCCGTTCGCTACGTCTTTCCATTTGCCAATTTATTCTCTTACTATCTGCACAATATCCACAAGAGATCGAACTACATTCGCGTTCACTCGAGTAGATTTGTATGTGACTTTCTCTCTCTCCCTCCCTCTCTCTCTCTCTCTCTCTCTCTCTCTCTTTGGCATTGTAAGATTTTAAATTTAGCCACGAAACAATAACTCAAATTGAGCACCAATGCATCCATTGGCTCACATTCTGGTGTTTTAAGGAACACACCTCATGTTGTTTTGGACCAAGTTAGTTTGCATTGTAATGTAACGCACGCTCATGAGCAGTTGAGTTAGAAACACGTATCTAGTAGCTTGACTCATCTCGTTTCGTTCTCGTGTACGTGTAGTGTTCTTCAAACCATCCGATATAATAAGGTAAGTTGGAACAGTGAATTGTGTTGCTGAATGAACAGGGCGACCTTAGGGTATTGAAGGTGTCCCATCATCTCATTGTAGATTTTGGCTTCGTTGCGTGATGAGGGACTTCGATCGACGTATTTGGGCCTTAATTCATTAGACACACAACCTAATCGTAGCTCTGCTGACAAGCGGGATCCACCACCCCTTGTGGTTTTTTTTTTTTACATTTTATTTGATGAACCAAAACATTATGACTACGTGATTCATAGCATGCTGGTCCCCGCCTGGAAAGCAATATGTGAGCTATTCTGCCTGGAATGTTTTCTACAAGTCTTTGGTATGTTTCTGGAGATACACTGATCAGCCCGAACATTATGACCACCTACCTAATAGCCAGTATGACCACCTTTGACACTGATAACAGCAACTACGCATCGTGGCATGGAAGCAATGAGGCCTTAGCAATTCGCTGGAGGAAGCTAGCGCCACATTTGCACACACAAGTCACCTAATTCCCGTAAATTCCGGGAAGGGAGGATGAGCTCTGACGTCACGCTCAGTCACGTCCCAGATATGTTCAGATCTGGTGAGTTGAGTGGCAGCACATCAATTAGAACTCTCCACTGTATTTCGTGAACGATTCCATCACACTTCTGGACTTGTAAAAAGGCGTATTATTTTGGTGAAAAATGCCACTGCCGTCGGAAACTGTGACCGTCATTGAAGGGGTGTACGTGTTCTGCAACCAGCGTACGATAATCCTTGGCCATCATGGTGCCTTGCACGAGCTCCGCTGGACCGATGGATGCCCATGTGAATGTTCCCCAGAGCAAAATGGAGCGCCGTCAGCTTGTCTCCCTCCCACAGTACAAGTGTCAAGAGCTGTTCGCTTGGAAGGCGACGGATTCGCACCCTCCCATCGGCATGATGAACAAGGTATCAGGATTCATCAGACCATGCAACACTCTACCACTGCGCCAACGTTCACTGCCGATGGTCACGTGCTCATTTCAGTCGTAGTTGTCGATGTCCTGGTGTTAACATTAGCATATGCACGGGTGGTCGGCTACGGAGGCCCATCATTAGGAGTGTTCGGTGCACCGTGTGTTCAGACACGCTTGTACTTTAGCCAGCGTTAACGTCTGATGTTAGTTCCGGCACAGCTCGCCGCCTGTCCTTCTTTACCAGTCTGTCCAGCCTACGACGTCCGACATCTGTAATAAGTGGTGGCCGCCCAACCCCACTACGTCTGGACGTGATTTCACCCTGGTTTCGCCACATGTTTAAGACACTCACCACAGCACTCCTCGAACACCCGACAAGTCGTGCAATTTCAGAAACGCTCCTGGCAAGCCTCTGGGCCATCACTATCTGCCCTTGGTGAAACTCAGATTGCGTGCCTTGCCCACTCTACACAAGGACAGCGCGCTCACTGATATTACATGCACCTTACTTGTGTCTGACTACGTGACGCTGCTATCACCAGGACGGGTGTATATCGATAGTACATGGGTGGTCATAATGTTCTGACTGATCAGTGTAGGTGACATCAGATACCTACTCACAGATGATGCAGTTCCTGTAATCTATGGACTGGTTGTTTATGGGCGCATTACTGGTGCACTATAGCCTCCCAGATGTGTTCCATCAGGTTCATATCAAGTGAATTTGATTTAATTATCATGCTACTGAAACAACAGTACTACGATTCACACCCTGTTTTCCTGCGAAAAGGCGCCATAGCCGTCGGGGAAGACATCAAGCATAAAGGAATGCTGGTGGTCCGCAATAATGTTCATGAAGCCCACACCTTCTATTGGAACCACAGGTCTCATGGAAGCCGAGGTCAATGTTCGCCATAGCATAATACTGTCCCCACTGTCCTGTGTCAGAGTCGCGGTGCATGTTTTGGGGCAGCCTTTCGCCTGGATGACAACGTATCTGGGCGTGACCATCAATTTAGTGTAACAAGAAACGTGGTTCATCCGACCGGACGACACTTTTAAATTGGTCCACGGTCCAATTTCGACAATCACGTGCCACTGTAAACGTAACTATGACATTTGGTTCCCTTCTGGAAATTTTAGAAGTCGTCTGCCGCAGAGCCCCATGTTCAACAATGTGCGCTGAATGGTGTGCTCCAAATCACTTGTGAGTGCACCACATTTCGTCTCAAATCGTCGCCTATCCTACTTTAGAAAGCGGGTAAGCCTCTGACCTCCCCATTCTGTGATCAGGCGTGGATGTCCAACACTTTACCACCTATTCCCGGTTCCACTGTCCTTTAACTTCTTTCCACAGATGTTCTCGATAGAAGAACCGACCAGCTTGGCCTTCACCGAGATGCTCGTTCCCAGGAGCCGGGACATAACAATCTGCTCTTTATCAAAGTCGCTTATGTCAGTGTATTTCCCCATATGGGATCCGCATCGTCGCTAGAATGATTCCCCATTCACCTTACTTCGCTTGTATACTTTCCTTACTGCGTCATGTGCCTGGAATGCCATCAGGCGGCTTTAGTCTCGCGGTGAGCAATGGTCACAACGTTTTGGCTCTTTAGTGAGAGCTTCTGTAAAGTTTGGAAAGTAGGAGACGAAGCACAGGCAGAAGTGAAGCTCTGAGGACGGGGCATGAGTTGTGCTTGGGTAGCTCAGATGGCAGAGCACTTGCCCGCGAAAGGCAAAGGTCCGGAGTTCGAGTCTCGTTCCGGCACACAGTTTTAATGACAAGAAGTTTCATATCAGCGCACACTCCGCTGCAAAGTGAAAATCTCATTCTGGATCCATCCAGTCATTGGTAAAATCAGAAATGTCCTGGACCATCTGCAACTGCCCACTTCTACTGTCACCAACTGGGATCGGTATTCTGCATAGCTCACCAACGTCGGCCCAACGGTAGGCAACTCCACCACTGATAGGACTGATGAGACCATCTCAAGTCTAATGGAAAAAATCAACAGAGCATTTCAACAAGCGTCAATTCACATGACGTGCCAATCTTATCACTACAAGACCTTCTCTCCTTTACTGCAAGACCTAAAGATGCCCAAGAACAGGGACCAATGGCAATGGCAACAGTTCCACAACTCTGCTGACCATAGGGAAATGATGAGACAGCAATAGCAACTTCACGTCCAAGGTGTCTAACACCGGAAAGAACTAAGGGAGAACATGGTGGTCACTCTCATCTTGCAGTGTAAGAATGAATGGAACCTGGTACCATCCCTTGAACACCTGTGACCTACAAAACTGACCGTCCAGGGCCCAGCAGGCTAGAGCTACAATCCCTGAAGCAAAGCAGAAATATTCACCACAACATTTGATGCGCAAAACACAGTAGCTCTTAATGGTGGCAATGAAGATGTAGCACAAATGTGACAACTGGTACAGGAGATCAGAGACAGCTCTTCCAATGCTGCTAGAGCTGACTTCACCTCAGAAATCAAGGCCCTGATCTGTCTGTTAGGAAACCATTCAGCCCCTGGCCCAGGTGGGGTGACTAACATGCAAGTCAAACACCTACCAGAAAAGCCATTGCTACTTCTCATCCGGATTTTCAACCAGTGCCTGCTCCTGGGATATTTCTTGTCTTAGCTGAGGATCGCCCACGCAGTCCCGTTACCCATGACTGGCAGAAATATGACACATCTGACCAACTACATACCAGCCCACTTAGTATCCAAGTTATCAAAACTTCTTGAACGGCTCATCCTTGTTAGACTGAAATACCCTTTTCTGGACAACGACATTATCAAACCCAATCAGTTTGCCTTCCTGCTGAAACTGTCCACCAGACTCATCAAAGCATCGAACTTCATGGCCGTTGTTTTTCTTAGTGTGCGGAAGGCTTATGATCATTTCTGTAAGAACAAATTACTGGTAAAACTTTACAACTTGGGAACAATTCCGGCCTACTGCCTCCGCCCCGTCTACAGCTTACCCCAGGATCGACGACTCTTAGTAAATTTCGAAGTGCATCACTCCAGCTTGAAACACCTAATGGACGTCATGTCCCAGGTATTGGTACTGTCAACATTACTTTTCGTCACCTATGCGAACGATTTCCTAACTCAGTTGCAGGCGGTACTTGGCCAATTCGCCAACGATACCACCCTACTGACGAGTAGTCGTCGAGTGACTGTAGTTATTTAGTGCCTACAGCAACATTTCGTTGTCACTGAATGGTGGATCACAGACAACGGAATCGCCCTTAATGCTGTCAAGACTCGCTCTCTAATGTTTACACTCTGACACCATCTTCTGTGCGACAGGCTCGTCCTTCCCCATAAGGAACTGAAATGGGCTGATCATATCAAATACTTGGGGTCGTCCTCGACAGCAAACGGGTACAGATCCTTCACCTTGTCATACAACTTTACTCTGTGCTTGCCAGCACTGATATGCAAGTTCAGACGAAACTTCGCCTCTTCCGTGCAGCGGTCCTCCCAGCAGTTTTGTACAGCTGTTTTTCATGAAGTACAACATGTCCTTCCAACCTCAGACCCATTAAGCGACTTCAAATCCGATGATTGCGTCTCATACTGGATGGGCACTGGGGCTCTGGGGTGGGCACAAGTCTTGAATCTACACGCTGAGCTGAAGCACCTGATTGTCCAAGCGTTGACCGTACACACTACACAGAGGTAGCTGGGTAAGGTTGAGCTCCTGCATCCACCGCTAGGTACCTGGAATACACAGACTCCATCACGCCTCAGCACCGGCACCACATTAGAGTGCCTCGTGCTGTCATTGAAGTCCATCAATAACCTCATACCCCAGGAACCCACAGCTCATAAGGGCTTAAAGACCATGAGCCTACAGTCCTTAAAAGATATGAATGAAGATATTGTTACCCTTCTACCTGTCACATAGAAGTCAAGCCACTAAGCTGGCAGCACTTCAGCTCCTCCAAACTCACACAGTGTATTTGTCCTGTGACTTGTGGAGTGCACTGTGTGAGACCTCGTAGCAAGGAGTGATGTGGCTGCAAGCTGCTTATTGTTTTCCAGCACTGAATTGGCGAGAGACGCATTGCACTGTTTACGTCTGTAGGCTGTCACGATAGGTGGTAGTCGACGACAATCGCTTTAATCGTGACGATTATGCCCACTGCATTTGACCCTAGTAAGTGCTTGGCAGAGGGTTCATCGAACCACAATCATACTATCTCTCTACTATTCCACTCCCGAACAGCGAGCGGGAAAAACGAACACCTAAACCTTTCTGTTCGAGCTCTGATTTCTCTTATTTTATTTTGATGATTTATATTATATATTATATATTATACGCGATAATACAAAACGAGCTGCCCTTCTTTGCACCCTCTCGATGTCCTCCGTCAATCCCACCTGGTAAGGATCCCACACCGCGCAGCAATATTCCAACAGAGGACGAACGAGTGTAGTGTAAGCTGTCTCTTTAGTGGACTTGTTGCATCTTCTAAGTGTCCTGCCAATGAAACGCAACCGTTGGCTCGCCTTCCCGACAATATTATCTATGTGGTCCTTCCAACTGAAGTTGTTCGTGATTTTCGTACTGTTATCAGCTATTCATTTTTGTTGTTTGTTGTTGATTGTGTCAGACACGTTAATTATCTGCTTAAGTTTCGTCACACGTTTACCACGAAAGCAACGTATGTAGACACAATGAAGTAATGATGTGGGAGCAACATACAAGACTAGGTTTTAGCGTCACTTCGACAACGACATCATTAGAGACACAGTGCAACCTCGGTTTGGTCAGGTATGAGAAAGGAGTTTGCTGTCGTTTTCATATGAAAGAACCCGGCATTCGCTCGAAATGATGTAGAAAAACCACGAAAACCCTAAATCTAGATGCTCAGTTAGGAGTTCAACGCCTTTACCACCGCACCACCTCTTTCGGTTTCGTGGTCTGTAAGCTTGTGTACAGTTTTGTTATCTCCTGAGAGGGATCACGTTACGGCTTCAGATTTCACTCCGTCGGTGTAGCTGAAAAGTATTACAGCAGACGTTGTTCTTGTCTGTTTTCAGTCACCGAAGCGACACTTTGTGAACGACTGTCTTCGCGAAGCTTCTCGGCCTACCTTTACCGACTTGCGCAACCGCGCGTCAGGAGTACATTGAGGCCGGCGCAAGACGTGCAAAAATTTAATGAAATGTCCTTAGATGGCCGGCAGCCAACACACGTGGTGTCGAAACGAGCGCGCCACTCAGCCGGCGAAGCGGCCACGGGCGCAACGGACTTCCGTGCTTCGCTTATCTCGATTACTGCTCCTCTACGTCACCAACCAGGAATTAATGAAATATTCGAACCCTGCAATGCGAGTTACATAATACCGACAGATGTTGCTGGCGAAACTTCAGTGCCAAACGGAAAGTGAAAGTGAGAACTTCTCGAATAAATACGAGAAAATGTTCATTGTGAAGGTATTTTCCCGCGTAGTTCTTATGAAATATGTCGAGTGCTCTGGCTGCGATCAATTCGATGCACGAAAGTAGTAATGTTACCAGCTGTCAAGTGATGACTCATGACACAAATCGAAATATAGTATGTTAGTTGTTGGGAAACCTGTGAAACTAGTGGAGTAACTGATTGTCAGCATCTCGTAATAAAGCTATATTAGTCGCTAATTTGAGTACTGATTTGAGTTACAAAATATCGTGATGTTTATGGCCCTATCTGCTTTCTCCCAAACTCTCAACAAACACCTTCACATAATATCTGAATGTTTATTGGCAGAGTTCAGTGCCAAACTGTTTAATCTGATACACTAACAAGAGAATCAATCAAGATGTGACAGTTATTATAATACCACATTTTTTCCCAATAATTCCTTCTCTCAGACATAGCAAAACAATACTGCACAGTCGCAAACGTAGGCGAGGCACATGCAGATGGTGTCAGGTTAGCTCACATAGGCATGTCAAATGCACAAGTGGACTTTCGTATTAAAAGAAAAACTCTAAGAAAAGAATAGTAGCAAAATGCAGCCCAAGACCATATGGCTGATGTCTAAGTCCTTTCCACAGAGAAAGAGGCTAGTGCTTTGTAATCCCAGAAGCGACTGTGATTGGAACTAATATTTTACGGAAGTCTTCCGTATTTAGTTATTCTTGCACCAAAAGCTAACCGGCACGACAGTGACAGTTTTACTTGCGTAGAATCACACAGCCTTCCTGTTTGAAGACTTCTGACCACACTGTAAGTGACTGATCTGAAAGCATAATGAGCTGTGTGGTAAACACATACAAAACTTAGGTCTATGACGTGCTTGAAGAGATCAGGAAAAAATGGTAGCTCATTGAAGAGGGCTTCAGTCTTTCGTTTTACACAGCGTTAGAGTGCAAATTGAAAAGCGGAAATAAAAATAGTCAGTATTTGATTGTGCGTCATAAACACTCTTGGAATTTCGGAGTGTAGTTTCAATCAAACACACATAGAGGAACGCTGTGAGCTAAGAGCCACAGATAATTTGTTTCGATGTCCGAAAAGTCATATATTTTGCATTAGACGAGATCAGAACTACCGGTAGTGCTGCTCTAGCAGCGATGAGTAATGATCTTTCACAAATACCAAAAACTTTTTCGGACTTTTCCGACCAAGAACCGAAGTATCTTGTAGGTTTTACATAAAAAAGCAGATTACAGACAGAAAAGGTGTAAAATAAATACATTAAACTGGAAGAAGATTTGGAAAATTCGGGCAATGATGGCTGTTGTCAGAGACTGAACTGCATCTCCTACAGAAACGACAGTGAAATTGAAACACACTCTCATTTTTCGTTCTTTCTGTCCGAGGATACCTCAGTATTGTTTCGAAAAGATAACAGTTGATTTTGACCAGATGACGAGCAATTTTTGCAACACGCAGGTCAACATTTTTGCTAGATGCCTATGCAATAAAGGTCTTCTAAGCATACTAATCATTTCACACCGCAATATTTTCGGAAAATGATTTCTCTTCTCATTTTTGTCAAAGTGCTGGCGCGCTACAGACAGTTTGCCTATTACGGAGGTCGACAAAAGTGGCAGTTCGAATTCAGAAGAGGCCACACCAGAATAATTTAACGACTGCCTGGGTCGTGGTTATTATGGTATTATTATGTTAAGGCGCCAACGGTCTTGCCCCAGTGGTAACACCGGTTACCGACGGATCATCGAAGTTAGGCGCTGTCGGGCCTGGCTAACACTTGGATGGGTCTGCCGAGCGCTGGTGGCAAAGGTGATTCACACAGCCCTCGTGAGACCGGTTGATGAGCTGTTTGAGTGTGAAGTAGCTGCTCCGTCCACGAAAAGTGACAACGGCCGGGAAGCAGTGTGCTTACGACATGCTTCTCCTATTTCCACATCCAGTGGCGCCTATCTTTCAGGATGACACGGCGGTCGGTCGGTACCGTTGCGTCTTCCGAGACCTGTTCGGACGGAGTTACACTGTTAAGCTGTGCTCAGAAACTTAAGACTGATCTAGCAACTTTGCGTTGCGTTGCGTTGCTTTTCACAATATATATAAATGACGTAGTAGATAGTGTCTGGGAAGTTCCTTGCGGCTTTTCGCGGATGATGCTGTAGTATACAGAGAAGTTGCAGCATTAGAAAATTGCAGCGAAATGCAGGAAGATCTGCAGCGGATAGGCTCTTGGTGCAGGGAGTGGCAACTGACCATTAACATGGACAAATGTGATGTATTGCGAATACATAGAAAGAAGGATCCTTTATTGTATGATTATATGATAGCGGAACAAACACTGGCAGTAGTTACTTCTGTACAACATCTGGGAGTATGCGTACGGAACGATTTGAAGTGTAATGATCATATAAAATTAATTGTTGGTAAGGCGGGTGCCAGGTTGAGATTCATTGGGAGAGTCCTTAGAAAATGTAGTCCATCAGCAAAGGAGGTGGCTTACAAAACACTCGTTCGACCTATACTTGAGTATTGCTCATCAGTGTGGGATCCGTACCAGGTCGGGTTCACAGAGGAGATAGAGAACATCCAAAGAATAGCGGCGCGTTTCGTCACAGGGTTATTTTGGTAAGCGTGATAGCGTTACGGAGATGTTTAGGAAACTCAAGTGGCAGACTCTGCACGAGAAGCGCTCTGCATCGCGTTGTAGCTTGGCTGTCCAGGTCTTGAGAGGGTGCGTTTCTGGATGAGGTATCGAATATATTTCTTCCCCCTACTTATACCTCCCAAGGAGATCACGAATGTAAAATTAGAGAGATTCGAGCGCGCACGGAGGCTTTCCGACAGTCGTTCTTCCCGCGAACCATACGCGACTGGAACAGGAAAGGGAAGTAATGACAGTGGCACGTAAAGTGCCCTCCGCCACACACCGTTGGGTGGCTTGCGGAGTATAAATGTAGAATGTAGATGTAGATGTACCGTGCAAAGTTGGAAGACAGTGTCATGATTGGCTGATGTATGACCTGCCCCATTCACAACGAGTGCACACCAAAAATGTACACACACATACTTCAGCTTTCAGTCAGTGGTGAAGCTATTTTATTTTTGCAGGTGATCGGGAGAAATACCATTACCTATCTCGGTTCAGTTCCCTCTCTCTCTCTCTCTCTCTCTTTCTCACTCACTCACACACACACACACCCACACACACACACACACACACACACACACACACACACACACGCACACACACTCACACACACAAGCTACCTCCTAATTTCTCAAGGATTTTCTGTGTTTTTGATTCTCGTTGCTGGCATGTGCCCTACCGTGTTACAGAAAAATGGCGTTGTTATTTAAATGGGAAGAAATATGCGTTGGATAGACATTCGTAGTATTACTTTGAATTTGAAACTGAAACAGGAAATAGCCCTGTTGGTGACGTAGGTCTCGTTGCTGTTGTCCGGCAGGCCCACATAGCTTCTCTGTACGTTCTCTGCCGTCGGATGTGTGTAGACCTTGACCAGAATGCCAGATGGAACATCACAGCATGCGGGTACGTGGTCACAAGCGTCGCGCTCCAACAGTCAACCTAAGAACATAAATACGGTTCATTTCTCATAAGCGCAACATACACGAATCAAAACAATTCGTTCATAATTGTAAAGATTTGACCATGGAAATGGCCGACCGTTGCGACCGAGCGGTTCTAGGCGCTTCCGTCCATAACCACGCTGCTGCTACGGTCGCAGGTTCTATTCCTGCCTCGGGTATGGATGTGTGTGATGTCCTTAGGTTAGTTAGGTTAAGTACTTCTAAGTCTAGTGGACTGATGAACTCAGATGTTAAGTCCCATAGTGTTTAGAGCCATTTGAACCATTTTACCATGGATAATTACATGTGGCTTAATGGCCGGGTACACGTCTGACGCCACAGCGGCGACTTGACAGTCTGTAATCTATCACAGTTATCCAACCGCGGAAAAGGAGCCCTACAGTTTAACGTGAAATCCGAAACATGTGCAGTTCTGGCGATTCCTCACGTCGTTGAGATGTGAAGATAGAAAAATTGCTTTTGTTGTGAGACAAGCATCTCACAGACATGTAACCGCACGAATGACGTCAACATTTTGAGAACGATCAAGACCGCTACGAATAATCGTTGCTGCTATTGTTGCAACAAACGAACAACGATCTGTCGTCATTGTCTATTGGTATCTCATACAACAGGCACTTCCACCCTCGAACAAACATAAATATAGATGGGGATCACGAATTAGAAACGTTACGGTCTGATGAAGTTCTAGCGGGAAAACTGTTGTCACATAAGAAGTATCTACTTACCTACCAAACTTTTATGTATACCCTTTCTTAACATACTGCGTGAAGTTATTTCTAAATTAAATTTCGGATGACATGCTTGACATCGTTAGAGTTATTGTCACTGTCGTCATTTGCACTTGATGAATTAAATTTGTAAAACACACACCTGTCGTCAACCCGAACGCTATAGTAATGTACTGCGGCCATTCGGCGTGGCCCGTCCTTGCCTATCTCCAGTCACTAAAACATCCGGCCAGCCAGTCATGCACTGACTTACAGTTTAATGTAAAATCAGCCCGAGGTGAATATTTCACAATGTTCTCAAAGTCGAAAATCTTTCTAAGTACGAGAAAAGTTTCCGGGAAACATAAACCAAATTTCTCAGCTTTTAGTCTGGCAAATTTCTCATTGAACCATAAATACATGTTTTAAAGTCGCTAAACCCGTCAACAGCAAACTGTATTCACCAAATCGTTGTTGTAGTATACATCCAGATGCCGCCACTCCCATACCCGTTCATTTGGCATCAATAAGCGGAACATGACAGTCTACAGCCTCTCTCCAAACTCCACCCCCTACCTCCCCGACGAAGGTCCTCCTACTATGCACGAACATGGTGCATTACTTTAATTTAGGCCGTGGGATACAAACTGAACAGGGCAACAGCTGAAAATACTAAGTGTTCAAAAAGGTTTATGATCGTACTGAAATTTTTGGCTCCTTGCACGTTTCTTTATGTTACTGCTTATATACTTATGTTGCCTAAATGATCTTTGAATGCCGGACGCCGTGGCCGAGCGGTTCTAGCCGCTTCAGTCCGGAACCGCTCGACTGCTGCGGTCGCAGGTTCGAATCCTGCCTCGGGGATGGATGTGTGTGATGTCCTTAGGTTAGTTAGGTTTAAGTAGTCCTAAGTTCTAGGGGACTGATGACCTCAGATGATAAGTCCCATAGTGCTCAGAGCCATTTGAACAATTTGATCTTTGAATATGAGCATCTCACGTTTCGAGAAATGCTTTCTATAAGGTACTCACAACATAAAAATGATGAGTGTCCAGTAGACAGTGATATACAGTGAGGTGACAAAAGTCGTGGGATACTTCCTAATATTTCGGACATCCTTTTGCCCGGAACAGGGCAGCAACTCGACGTGGCGTGGACGCAACAAGTCGTTGGAAGCCTCCTGAAAATATTGATCCGTACTGCATCTACAGCGGTCCATAATTGCGAAATTGTTGACGGTGGTGGATTGTGTTCACGAACTGACCTCTCGATACGTCCTATAAATGTTCGATGGGATTCATATTGGGTGATCTGGTTGGAAAAAATAGTTGCTGAAATTTTTCCAGAATGCTCTTCAGACCAATCGCGAACAATTGTGTCCTGATTAGATGGCGCATTGTCAGCCATAAAAATCCCATCGTCGTTTGGGAACATGAAGTCCATGAATGGCTACCAATGCTCTCCAAGCAGTCGAACATAATCATTTCCAGTCAGTGATCGGTTGAGTTGTACCAGAGGACCAAGTGCATTCCATGTAAACACAGCCCACCACCAGCTTGCGCAGTACCTTGACAACTTGGGTCCATGGGTTCATTGTGTCTGCGCCACACTTGATCCCCACGATCAGATACTACAAACTGAAATTTGCACTCATCTGTCCAGGCCACGGTCTTCTACTCCTTTAGGGTCACGGTCCCAGGAGAAGTGCCACAGGCGGTGTCGTGCTATTAGCAAAGGCACTCGCGTAGGCCACCTGCTGCCATAGCTCATTAATGTCAAATTTCGCCTCGCTGTCCGAAAGGATACGTTCGTCATACGTCCCACACTGATTTCTGCAGTTATTTTACGCAATGCTGCTTGCCTGTAAACACTGACTACGTATACGCTGCAGCTCTGTGCCGTTCAGAGAAGGCCATCGGCTACTGCGTTGTCTGTGATGAGCGGTAATGCCTGAAATTTGGTATTTTCGGCACACTCTTGACACTGTAGATCTCTGAATACTGATGTCCCCAACGATTTCCAAAATGGAATGCCCCATGCGTCTAGCTCCAATTACCATTTCGCTTGATTTCCTTCGTGCGGCCATAATCACGTTGGACGTCTTTTCATATGAATCAGCTGAGTACAAATGACAGCTTTGCCAATGCACTCCCTTTTTGTACATTCTATACGCGATACTACTGCCACCCGCATATCCGCACATCGCTTTCCCGTGGCTTTTGTCACCTCAGTGTAGTACACATTGCTAGAAAAGTTCATAGTTTTTGACAACGTGAAAACTACCATCACAGACAAATGCATTGCAGATGCACTGTTAAGTGTTACCCACTTATGATGGCGTTACGTCACCAAAACTCTGGTGGTGAAAGTAAAAATAAGAAATGGTGTTTTGCTCAAGACACAATTCCTAAATGTATTTATTTAACCTCAGTACTGTTTTCCCAAGGAGTCCTTGATAAATAAAAATTTGATATGATAATGCGTTTTAAGCTGTAAAAACCAGTTTTCCGCGCACTTCTTTTCTGGATAAGTCTTCTGTCTCTATCATGTTTCCCTCCAGCAAGAGTACCTCACAGAAACTGCTCTTTATCTGTTGGCTCAAGACGAAAAAGACTAAAATACTGATGGAGTAGCTTATGTGTTTCTGTCTTATAAATACAGCGCTAGTGACTATATATGACCCCCGAAAGAAAGAATTATCTTCGTCAAGCGAGCTGTCGGAGTGGTTAAAACACTGATCTCGTATTCCGGAGTAGCAGACTCAACTCATAAAAAAAAAAGGCTCTGAGCACTATGGGACTTTACATCTGAGGTCATCAGTCCTCTAGAACTTAGAACTACTTCAACCTAACTAACCTAAGAACAACACACACATTCATACCCGAGGCAGGATTCGAACCTGCGACCGTTGCAGTCGCGCGGTTCCGGACTGAAGTGCCTAGAACCGCTCGGCCACCACGGCCGGCTCTCAAATCACCATCCTGCCGTCTAGATTTACGTTTACCATGGTTTCCCTCTACCACAAAATAAATGCAGTGTGGTTCCTTTAAAGACAACGCTGTCGTTGTCTTGCTTCATCTTTGTGGAATCCGAGTTTTTCCTCGGTCATTAACGACCTCATTGTCGGCGGCGCGCTTTACCTCAGTCTTCCTTCCGTTAAGATGTCTGTTACGGTTCTTGCAAAATGTGCACAATTCCTACTCTGGTCTTTATTTAGCAGTCGCTGTACGAGTTTCGTCCAGACCTTTCCATGTTGAGTTCGGCCGAGAAAATTCTATACTCACCTCTGAAGATGGTGGAGGCTCTATCTCACAGATATCGTGTGTTGTATGATTATAACCCTACTCTCGTGCTCAGTGATCCATTTCAAAACCTGTGTCATCATGAGCTGATGTTAGGTCTTACAGTGATCCTGTCTGTGACAGCCAGTGTTAGCAAGACGTGATGATACCGCGTATCAACTTTACCCCTTATTCCTTGTGATATCCTTTCGGTCCGATAGTCCGCGGCAGCATTAATTTGTGCGCTAAGTGTCACGAATTCAATAATAATTTTCTCTGCCGCCAAAACCTATGTAACAGGTATCTTAGTAATAAAGTTCAAATGTAATTTTAGGCTTTGAAACACGTTATTGTCGCCGTCGAAGTTACTGGGTTTTTCCTCAAGATAGCTTTAAATCATATGCATTTCCCCCGCTCTAATGATGAGAATCTGAAAATTTTCTCTCTTTTTGCGCCATACGTTTCGGAAGAACATGAAAACGCAGCATTTTTTACATTTGTTTTTCGTATCATAACTGCGTGCGTAGCGGCTTTTGTTATCCTGAAAGTGATGTTATGCAATTCATTTCTTTGTTACATGCCGAAGTGAATTTTTTTTCGTCTGTCCCGTTAGGTGGTTCTCTTTCGTGAACTTAAGGCACCAACGAGAAAGTTTCCTGAAGTATTCAAGAAAACAACCAAATGGATGCGGAAAACCACATATCAGCTTCCGTCAACTTATCCAGCGTACTTGATCCTAGTTAAATGACCAAAGTCTGCTATATGGAAACATATAGATCGGATAACCAGTCTAATCGAAAAATAATTCACACACTAGTGGCTACTAGGGAACCTATTCTTCATCATTATGTGAGTTCGAGATGATGCAAGAAGGTCCTCTTTTTCTTCGGTGCTTATCAGCTGTGCCAGGATCCTCTAAGAATGCACATTATTTAGTAGTTATTTTATTTCAATAACTGGTTCTTCTGTTGCCACAGCATCGTACTGTAGGGGAATCGAGCCAACATAGTTCTGTACGCTGCTGTTAAAAAAAAATGGTTCAAATGGCTCTAAGCACTGCGGGACTTAACATCTGAGGTCATCAGTCCCCTAGACTTAGAACTACTTAAATCTAACTAACCTAAGGCCATCACACACATCCATGCCCGAGGCAAAATTCGTACCTGCGGCCGTAGCAACACCGCGGTTCCGAACTGAAGCGCCTAGAGCCGCTGTTGTAGTTTAACTGTTTGATAACCGTCTTTTGGACGCACCAGCTCAATGTTTTCAAATCGTAGAGTGGAAAACTGCCTAAAATAAAAATTCTGGCTGTCTAGGATACCGGACCAAGACAGCAACAAGCAACAACCAACAAGCGCGCTGCGCGCTAAGATACAATATGCAAGAAAGGGGTGGGAAGCTCACCTGAAACAAATTAGTTTCGGTTTTGTGCAACCAAACGTTGTCCTAGTGTCTGAGAGAAATATACATAGTTCTCCCCTATAGCATTTATTTGTTTCTAACTACTCTCGGGTTATGTAGGGCGAATATCCCGCAGCGAGAAAACTACGAAATCGGGAAGCAAAGAGCCTTCCTGCCGTTTCGTTCATGACGTAATATTTCCTGTTGTTCTTTTCACGAGAGAACGCTTTGTTGAAGTTACGGAGCTCACTCTGCGACAGAAATGTATACTTGCTAATTCACTCCTTTTTGACGTCAGAGCTGAGTGATTGATAGTAACACTTCTGGCTTCCGCAATTTCCCTCTACCCCGTCGTCTTAACGAGGAAACAGTGTCGAACGCACAGATGCGGCTTCGCTGTTATTCTGAACGAAGTGGTGAACGAAGCCATGGTAGGCGGTGCCCCTGGAAGTGAGGTCGGTCGCAGTACATTCGACTTAGAGCTGTGCAGCTAACCGTCTCTAATCACCCCGGTGTTGAAACAACGTTCGGCGCCTGTATATAAAGGTTAGGCGGACACCGTAGTAGCAGCGACAGAGTATTTTAGTATAATAAATCTGTCGTCTTTTTTACTGCATTCTGTTGTTTTAACGTAAGTCGACACACAAATTACGCTAGAGTCTGAGAGCTGCCTAGTCGTTCAAGGTATTCTGTTTTTCTCAACATGAGCGTATATGCCGGCCGGTGTGGCCGAGCGGTTCTAGGCGCTTCAGTCTGGAACCGCGCGACCGCTATGGTCGCAAAAAATTCAAATGGCTCGGAGCACTATGCGACTTAACTTCTGAGGTCATCAGTCGCCTAGAACTTAGAACTAATTAAACCTACCTAACCTAAGGACATCACACACATCCATGTCCGAGGCAGGATTCGAACCTGCGATCGGAGCGGTCGCTCGGCCCCAGACTGTAGCGCCTAGAAGCGCACGGCCACTCCGGCCGGCGCTATGGTCGCAGGTTCGAATCCTGCCTCGGGCGTGGATGTGTGTGATGTCCTTAGGTTAGTTAGGTTTTAATAGTTCTAAGTTCTAGGGGACTGATGACCTCAGAAGTTAAGTCCCATAGTGCTCAGAGCCATTTGAACTATTTTTATTTTTTTCTCCATTTGTAGATCGGCATTGGTGTTTCACAAGAGGATGATGTATGAGAAGTATGCTCTTGAGCATGTGCCGTCCAATCAACATTATATACTGAGGTGAAAAAAAAGTCATGAGACCGGATAGAGATATGCACATCTATATTCTCACGTTCAGAAGGAAAAAAGAATGCCTTGAACGACTCGAGATAGAACGTTCACATTCACAGGACATGTACATTAGTATGTTCTGCAGAAATGATTAGCATTTCAGTCAACTCGGTTCTGCATGTGTCCTGTTGCCTAATAGGAACAGGGTCCGCATTGGGCTCTGATAACTTGTCCATGCGCTGAGGTATCGATGCGTATAAGGTGCGAATGGCGTATTGTGGTATAGCCATCTATGTTGCATTGACCTGGTTCCAAAGCTCATCTGCTCCTATTGACATTGGGTCACAGCACTCCACCCGTCGTTTCACCAGATCCCGCACATATTCGATTGGTAGCAAGTCAGGTGACCTGGCGGACCAGGGCAAGAGGCTGACATAGTGTGACACCCAGGAGGCAAGTGTTCGTGCACTAACATGTGGCCTTGCATTGTCTTGCTGAAATATGGCGCCTGGGTTGTTGTGCAAAAAGGGTATAGCTACGGGTCGCAGGATATCATTGACATCGATCATACTGGTCACAGTGCACTGGGCATGCACCAACTTTGATTTGTGGTTGTACCCTATAGCATCCCGCTCCATAAGGTCTTGGATTGGCACTGTACGTTTTGTGCGAAAGCATTCACTGAGATGCCGCTCTCGTGCCTCAGGCGAACCAAAATCGGGCCATCATTTTCAAACAAGCAGAACATGAATTCGTCCGAAAACACTGTCTAATGCCATTCTTGTCCCCAGTGATATCGAACCATACGCCATTGCCGTTCAGCATGTTTCTCCACATTCGCCAAAGGCAGGCGGAGAAGTGGACGACGTGCACGTAACTCATGCGTCAATAAACGGCGACGGACTGTAACCCCTGGTAATGTTCGATGTGTTACTCAGTTCCACTGTTTCGCCAGAGCCGAGGAGGACGCAAATCTGTTCTGCCATTCGGATGAGGTATCGATCTTCTAGGGGGTAGTCTCGGTTGTGCAACGTGATCCTTCCCGTCGTTTTCTACGACGTTCCGTGGACCACACTGCACACACCTGTTGCATTACCGAAACACTTCGTCCCACACGAGGAGCAATTTCACATTCTCTCCTGCCAATAATGCGCCCCCTTTCAAACTCACTGATTTTACGGTACGGTTCGCGCGGTAGTCTGCGAGAAGTGCCGCATGTCTGCCCCAGCCACAGTGATCCATTACCTTCGGTTTATAGCGACAACGAGAGCCGCAGGCACATTTTACCGGTAGGTAATGTTGTGTCACGATACCGATGTTGTCCTTGAACCTTCACGCCACCATAGTTCAAATGCTAGTAATTTCTTCAAAACATACTAATGCACAAGTCCTGTGAATCTGAATGTCGTAGCCCTAGTCGTTCAAGGTATTCTGTTTTTCTAAACATGAGCGTATATGCCGGCCGGTGTGGCCGAGCGGTTCTAGGCGCTTCAGTCCGGACCGCTACGGTCGCAGGTTCGAATCCTGCCTCGGGCATGGATGTGTGTGATGTCCTTAGGATAGTTAGGTTTTAATAGTTCTAAGTTCTAGGGGACTGATGACCTCAGAAGTTAAGTCCCATAGTGCTCAGAGCCATTTGAACCATTTTTATTTGTTTCTCCATTTGTAGATCGGCATTGGTGTTGAGCCATTTCAACCATTTTTGAGTGTATATGGCGAAAGAATGGCGTACACAAGGTGTAAAAGGGTAGTGCATTGGCGGAGCTGTCATTTGTACTCGGGTGATTCATGTGAAACAGTGCCCGGAGTGATTATGGCAGTACGATGGTAATTAACAGATTTTGAAAGCGGAATGGCAATTGGAGCTAGACGCATTGGGCATTTCATTTCGGAAATCGTTAGGGACTTCCGAGATCCACAGTGTCAAGCGTGTGCCGAAAATACTAAATTTCGGGTATTACCTCTCTCCACGAACAACCCAGTGGCCGACGCCAGTCACTTAACGACCGAGAGCAGCGGCGTTTGCGTAGATGTGTCAGTGCTAACAGACAAGTATCACCGCATAAAATAATCGCAGAAATTAATGTGGGAAGTCCTGTGGTCCAACTGAATCGTCCATTGACTGGAAACTGTTATGCTCGGCTACTTGGAGACCGTTTTCTGCCATTCATAAACTTCATGTCCCCAAATACCGATGGCATGTTTATGGTTGAGAATGCGCCATGTCACCAGGCCACAATTGCTCGCGATTGGTTTGAAGAATATTCTGGACAATTCGAGTTAATGATTTGGCCGCCCAGATCGCCCGACGTGGCTCGTAATCAAACGGTTAAAATGGCTCTAAGCACTTAACATCTGAGGTCATCAGTCTCCTAGACTTAGAACTACTTAAAACCTAACTAACCTAAAGACATCACACACAACCATGCCTTAGGCAGGATTCGAACCTGTGTCCGCAGCAGCAGCGCGGTGGCTGACTGAAGCGCCTAGAACCGCTAGGTCACAGCGGCCGGCGGGACATAATCGAGGAGGCAGTTCGTGCACGATATTTTGCACCGGCAGTACTTCTGCAGTTATGGACTGCTGCAGAGGCAGTTGTCTCAGTATTTCTGCAGCGGCTTCCAACGACTTGTAGAGTCCATGCCACGTCTTGTTGCTGCACTAGGCCGTCCAAAAGGAGGTCCGACACGGTATTAGGAGGTACACCATGACTTTTGTCACCTCAGTTTGTATCACTGTCTACTGTACACTCATATATGTTGTGTTGCATGTAGTTTGCAGAAATCATTTCCCGAAACGTAAGGTGATGATGCTCAAAGACCGTTAATCCAACATAACCACATGACAAGTAATATAAAGAAACGTGAAAGGAGCCAAAAATTTTAGTATGATCATAAACCTTTTTAAACAGTTAGTCATTTCAACTGTTGCCCTGCACAGTTTAAATTCCAATAGCTAAATTAAAGTAACGCAGAATATGTGTGATAATAGGTGGACCTTTTTTGGGGGGGAGGCATAGGGGAGGGATTGTAGAGTATCCGCAAACTGTAATATTGCGATTACTGAGGTCAAATGAACAGGTACTGGAATGGTGGCATCTGGATATACACTACAAGAACAATCTGGTGAATACAGTTTGGTTTTGGTGGGATCAGCGACTTCAAAATGTGGATTGATAGCTCAGTGAGAAGTTTGTCAGACTAAAAGGTGTGAAATGTGGTTTCAATTTCCCTGAAATTTTTCTCGTACCTAAAAAGATTTTCGACTTTAAGAACGTTGTGAAATATGCCACCTTGGGCAGATTATACATTAAACTGTAAGTAAGTGCATGACTGGCTGGCCAGGTGTTACACTGACCAGAGAATGGCAAGGGCGGGCCATGCCGAACGGCGCTAGTACAATACTACAGTGTTCGGGTTGACGACTGCTGGACATTTTACAAATTTAATTCATTAAGTGAAAATGCAGATGGCGACGGTAAAGCTAATGATGTTAAGCATGTCATCGAAAATTTAATTTTGGAATAACTTCACGAGGGTTCTACAAATAACATTTGCAAAAGTTTGGTAGGTAATCAGTTTCCCTGCTAGAACATCAGACCGTTATGTTTCAATTCGTGACCTCCGTCTGTATTTATGTTCGTTCGAAGCCTGAATTGCCTGTTGTATGAGATACCAACAGACAATGGCAACAGACCGTTGATCGTTTGTTGCAGCAATAGCAGCAACGATTATTTTTCAAAAAATGTTCAAATGTGTGTGAAATCTTGTGGGACGTAACTGCTAAGGTCATCAGCCCCTAAGCTTACACACTACTTAACCTAAATTATCCTAAGGACCAACAAACACACACCGATGCCTGAGGGAGGACTCGAACCACCGCCAGGAACAGCCGCACAGTCCATGACTACACCCCCCCCCCCCCCCCCAAGACCGCGCGGCTAATCCCGCGCGGCTGCAACAACTATTCATGGCGGTCTTGGTCGGTCTAAACATGTCAATCACTAATACGCTGACGTCAGCTGTGAAGTTTCATGTCTGCGACCCATTTCTCTCCAGACCAAAGCATTTTTCTACGTTCACCTCTCAAGGCTGTGAGGAGTCGCCAGAACTGTACATGGTTGGGATTCGACGTTCAAGTGTATGTCCCGTTACCCCAGTTGCATAACTGGGGAAGATTAGGAACCCGCAAGTCGTCGAAGTGGCGTCAGATTGAAAGACTTGCACCCGCCCATTAAGCCACGTGACTTTTCTCATCTCAGTGTAATTCCCGTCAGCACTGGCACACGTTCCTTAACAGCAACTGAGGCGTATTATTGGCGCCATACGTGGCCATACCGGCGCAAGCATCTGCGGGCCTCCTCTACGCTGATGCGACCGTGAGGGATTACAGCGAATGTCCAATGAAGCTTGTTTGTTACATTTTGGCACCCTCTATCGAGGGCAGTCAGGCGCGTAAAAGTATTTAGATTTCGGCATTTGTTGTAAGAGTTCTTCGATAGTGTGAGGTAAACAATTGATTTTTGTGACTCACGAAGCCGACTCATACTGCGGTACTATTATTAGTGATTTAGAGTGGGGTAATATCTTCGTGTAGACAATCTGAATTTGACTTTCTGGGAGTGCGGTTTGCAAAATTGATGCATGTGTCGTAATGCACCCGCTTTGGCAATAACAGATTTTTGTTCAGTAGTCTGGGATCGTATAGTCCATTCAGATTTGCCGGTTTCTAATTACAAATAATCCGTCTTCAGATCTTTTTTTACGAAGTAGATCATCAACTTAGTAGATAATCAATCTTCATGCCAGAGTCCTTTCCAGTACTTATTATTATACACGTACGTTGTGCACTTGAAGGTGTGCGTGGTTTTATCCGAGTGAGTGAAACAATGAAGAGTCATATCTGCATGACTGTGTGGACGCCGTAACGATCGTCTTGGTAAAAAGAGATAGTGGGCTGTTCTGTTTTACCAACAATAGCCCTTAGCCGTCATTTGGTTCCATCAGGTTTTGACTGGTTTTAGATACCCAATAAGTTCTTTTCCTTGAAAATATCGAAGATGCTGGAAAATATGTTTAAATGTATTCTGTGACTATGTCAAGAAGATATATTATTATGCCTTGTTCATTGTGTATCTTTCACGTTTTGTGAAACGAATGAATTGACGATGTAGTGGTTTCGCACAGGTTTCACTTGTGGAATAGCCTTATAATTAGTGTTACGAGATGTTGGATAACTTCGTTGTCAACGAGATGAACCTTGCAGTGCTGCATTTTGATTCATGTCAAGATACATGACTAAATTCTTCGCTCATGAGCAACTCAGTGCGTAGGGAAAGTGACAATGGGCCAACGGGACTTTCGTGTGGCCGTAGAAATAAAACTGAAATGATATTCTTTACTTTTTAGCGAAGTGTACGATGTGATGAACATTCGCAACAGGTGCCGTACTGAGATTCGAACGCGGCTTTCTAATTTTCACGGACATCATGGGTGTGTGTGCGTGGTATGAGGGATGATGATAGGTGTCCCATCAAAACATAGGGTTGCTTGGTGATGCGTGCACGGACTGCACAATTTGTTGCACACTGCTCGCGGAAGACAAGGAACCCAATTCGATTCCCAGTCCGACACACAATTTTAACATATCTTAAACGGTCAGAAATGATGTAGCTGGCAAATCCTGAATGAGCGTGCGTCCGTCATTGACACCAAGAAAGTGAAAATAAATACAGTGCTCCAAATCAGCTATTTTTAGAAACCAGGAGATGAGACGCGTGATTTCTTTGTCATCCCTAAGATGTGTACTGCTACGTCAATGTCCCATCGTTAGATTAAAAAAAAAAAACATTGAAGGTGTCCAATTTTAAGTCCTGCATCACGTGGATAACCTATTTTATACGATGTGGAAGACAGAATGTTACCGAATGTTGATTCTGCTTCCTACCCAAACCGGGGCAGTCAACGCACTGGAGTAAATAAGTAGAAATATAAATCGTTAAACAACCGTTATGAGTTATTTTGGTTGTCACGTGGGATCAAGTGACCTGGAAACATATTGAGGTTTCACACAATGGCAATCCGCGAACATGGGTCCCAGGTATTAGAAATTATTATTATTATTGTTAAATTATTATTTTTCTCTTCCAACGAACCCCAGAGAAGGTCGATGCTATGACGATGTGTGTTGAACACCAAAAAAATCATGGACTGACGTAGAATTCAATTTCACTGAAAAATTAGGAGCTTATTCAGAGATTTCGTGAATACAACTAAGCTACATCGGAACGTTCGTGTATTCCAATTGCAGTATTTCGGCGCGCTCAAACGCTACTTAATCTGCACATACGAAAGCTGAATTGAAGAATTCAGCTTTAGAGTTAGTTTTTTTGTATGCTTACTAAACAACTGACATTACTTAAATATTTTATAAACACCTTTGAATTTATGTCGGCAGATCTCAGAAGTATGAAGCAATTGATATTGTCAGTCGTACCATGTTATAAGTTTTGTTTCCGTTCATTCGATGGCTATAGCACGAATAACTTACTACTTTTAAGCCAAGTACAGATTATAATCAGTAATATTCACGGAGGAACGAAGATGAGCGTCCAATCGATACCAAGGTCATATAGAGATAAACTAGCTTGCAAAACACAGAAGTGGGAAAGGAAGTCAGTGGCATATTTTCAAATGAATCAATCCAGCATTTGGCTTCAGCAATTTCTGGAAATCACGGACAATTTAAAACTGTATGATCAGACGGGTGCATCAGCTCCTCTCTTCCAGCGTGAAAGTCCAGAACCTCGATTGGTTTCCGGCCCTCTAAACCCCAAACTGTCTCTTTGCGAATCTATTTTCTTCTCGATTCCAGCTCACGCGATACGTATTGGATTTCAGGGTATCCCCAGTCTCCTCACTGAAAACTTGTTCTTGAATTTTTTAACTTGATTTGTGTGCGCTCCTGTCGTATATTTGCCAAATGTGTGATCACTTGTTCTTGTTCGTCTTCGTATAGAATTGTTATCCCCGGCAACTTGAGCAGCAGATCAGGGAGCACGCTAGACACGACAGTTTACGAGCGCTGCTTACCGTCTTGGTGCTTCTTACGGAGCGTGATGAACGCGTCCGGTGTAAGGCTTTCTTCGACATTCAGCCTCTTACTAGACGTCCAGTGCCCTATTCATCAGTATTTAAGTGTTTCCAGTTGGGCCGAATTGACTTTTACCGACGCTCTCTCCTGGGGCCATTTCATCCCACAAATTTCTTACTGGAAATGACTATCTTGCTTTAACGACCCGCTTTTACTCAGCATAAATGTACAGTAGGTCATGTACGCTTTGCAAAACAATAGCGGTCGTACTTCTTATAACTGTAAGCTGGATAGTACAGTTGGTTAATGGCAAGCTTGGTAACAGAATGTCTGTGGTTCTATTCTACACTGTGACATTCACATCTTGCAACACCTTGTCTATATGAAAAATAATAACTGCAATGTGCTTGAGATTCTATGTCTAGCTTTATGTGTGACAGATAAATACGCAATAAAGCACTATGAGATTCTAACTAGTTTTCGTTGCAGCTCCTGAATTACGTTTTCTTTATCACAAATTTTAAAAGTAATGCTCGACACTGTTTTGATTTGCGTATTTCATTACCAGAAAACGGATATGTGAGTTTTCAACTTTATTTTTAATGTGCACGCAGAAATTGATCAGACAACCACTTTTGGAAATACAAGAAAGGCGACATTGTATCGCAGGAGATAACAGAGATCTAGTTCTACAGTTTTGTGGACAAAGTAGTGTAGATGTGGTTTCTTTACTTAACTTTAATTACTCGTTTTGGTTGAACTAGGACATCATCAGATCTAAAATTAGAATACGGAAAAAACCATGAATTGCTGCCTATCATGTATATTCCAGTTTTACATCTGAAGAGGATCTAATTCGGTAATTACAGTTACATAAAAAGTTACAGTTAAATAAAGTTCATGATATAGAACTGCTTCGTTTATAAAGTTGAAGAAATTACAGCTAACAATGTAGAATTAGCTTGAATAACCTCACAGATGATTTAGGGCTCATCTGAGGAGTTCTTCCACGTGTAAAAATACTTAACTCTTTCCTTGCGGACAGATGAATTCTTTATGCCAAATAATGAGCTTGTTAGTATTTTGTCTCCAATACGCGCCGCTTACTTGGCCCCCAAGCAGCAGTGCAGTGTGCGATGATGTTAACGGCGTTGTGTGGGAGCTCAGTATGGAGCGAATGTCATTCTTCTTTCAGAGCTATTTTGAGTGCAGGAAGTTCCTGCAGAACGGCCCTCACCCTAGAATGTTATAAATAAATTCTGCGTAATTCAGGTCGTCCACTTCCTGTGCTGAATTGTGCATTATTAATTGTATCCAGACTAGTCCTGAGTGGAGGATGGTTATTGCCCAGTTTGATGAAATTGTTCTCCATTCAACCGACATAATGACAAACATAAGCACCAAGTGTGTTAACTCTGTGGACCTGCGCAGTCGCTACTCTACATGGGAAGTCATGGATATCTGTGCATCAGTGATAAGGATTGCTTCATAAAAAGACAGAAAGGTTCTTGTAGCTACCTAAAGATTTACCGGAAAATGTCTCATCCGAAGATATCCTCTTCAGGATTGTGTGATGGGTGATAACAGACCTCGGATCCACGCCGTATCAAAGCTCGACTGCTGTCACTTTCAAAACTAAGCCAGTGACTTATCCCTGAACATAATGGTCCTATATTGGTCAGCAATAACGTGTAGGTGTTGAAACGCTATTTGAAAACGCTTCTCTCCTCCACCTTTCTGGATTGAAGGTTGAGCGATACCCATGTGGCTAGATGCCTCGGGGATTTACGATTTAAATGAAGCCTTCTACCCACAGTCCTTGATAATGTTACTCATCCGGTGGCTGCTAGAGCACAGCTGGGTTTAGGTTTCTTCGAGTGCACAATAAAACCATGTCGATCATTGGCGTGTGTCATAGTCCTCGTTCGTTCTTGACTAATATTTCTAGATCTCAAACCACTGCTCCGAAACTGTTGCATCAATCGCGGAACAACAGAAGTTGAAAATTTAAGCATCTTAGATCACCTCTCACTGAAAATGTAATGTAAGTTACTCCCATACAGCCATAATTATACCATTTATCTGAGGCGTGACGCCGGCCGGAGTGGCCGAGCGGTTCTAGGCGCTACAATCTGGAACCGCGCGACCGCTACGGTCGGAGGTTCGAATCCTGCCTTTGGCATGGATGTGTGTGATGTCTTTAGGTTAGTTAGGTTTAAGTAGTTCTAAGTTCTAGGGGACTGACGAACTCATCAGTTAAGTCCCATAGTGCTCAGAGCCATTTGAACCATTTTTTTTTAGGCGTGACTAATTTCAACAGCTCACTTCGCATTCTTAGGCGTCACAAAGAAAATGAAAGATGAAGTGATGAAATCACTTTTGCCTCGAGTAAATGATATAATTTTGTTTACATGGGAAAATTTCATATTATAATTTCCGATTTATTCACCGTATAATCTAATCCCCAGTTCACCGTGATGATTAATAAGATCCGAAATTTATCCTAGTTTTACCTAGCTACAACGTGCCAATGAATCTTCATCAGAGAACATCTAGTAAGTAATACTTCAACTCCAAGTGTCCAAAAACACCTGCAACAGATGTCTTTCCTCAGTCTCAGAGCACCATTTATCCAATTCCTCTTAAATATGCAGGTAACTCCTGTGTACTGGTGTCGCGTCAATATTTGCATGTGGTAGTCCGTGTAGCATAACTGTGATAAAAATATGGACACTTTCCGAGGCAATTTCTCGACGCGCCCGGGTTCCCGGGTTCGATTCCCGGCGGGGTCAGGGATTTTCTCTGCCTCGTGATGGCTGGGTGTTGTGTGTTGTCCTTAGGTTAGTTAGGTTTAAGTAGTTCTAAGTTCTAGGGGACTGATGACCATAGATGTTGAGTCCCATAGTGCTCAGAGCCATTTTTTGCAATTTCTCGAGTTGGTGCTGTTGTTGTGATTTTACTGTATTGTATCGAAACCAAAGAATTTCAGCAATGCTATGTAAAAGCATTCGTGAGCAACTGAATTAAACACTGGTGAGCTACTTCAGCCTAGGTCTATCGCCATCACACACATCCGTGCCCGAGGCAGGATCCGAACCTGCGACCGTAGCGGTCTCGCGGTTCCAGACTGAAGCGCCTAGACCGCACGGCCACATCGGCCGGCTATGCACTCACAAACCACGGGCCTGTAATTCACGAGAACTGAGTGACCTGTGCATAGACATCTGGTGTCACGTACTTCCAGAAATCTACGAAGGACTGGTCGAACCCATATCACGCAGAATCGCTGCTACATTACTTTCTAAATGTGGACAAACGCGCTATGAAGCAGATGGTCATAATGTTTTGGGTCGTCCTTGTATATATCTGCTGTATGGAAGAGACTGCGTTCCTGTCACTACACCTAATGAATTAACTCGACGTGTTAGGAGACTGGCTGTTGGTGTGACATTCCAGCGACGGACAGGAAAGATGACATATATCGGAGCATGTGACTGCGGCCAGATCGTTCGTTCCCAACGCATACGCCATTCCATCTCCGAGTTCGAGCAAAATCGACCTTTCACGTCGTGTCACTGTGTTTAGGGTGTACTAGGAGTACACTGATTAGGGTAAAACCAACTCCACCATAGTATACTGCCCATGCTAACAGGTGCTGCTGTTCAGCGTCGTAGCTAATTATTCCGAATTGTAACAGCGAATAGATGGATGACAGTGCAGCAAGTTTCAATGCCGAAGTAACGGTGCAGCAGACGCTCGGAGCATGCGCAAACCTCAGCTATACTCCCGAGACGTAGTTCACGTTGGCGTAAACCCATGGCAGAGTACGAGTTCGATGGAAACCGTATGGGACGATACATTCAGCTTGTCAACAGAACCCCATTCGTGCGAATCTCGGGTTTATGCTGTGTTTCAGGACTTCTTCCATATACTGTCGAATGCAGATCTACACCGTCGCCTTCGAAAGAAAATACGTGAATACGGAATTTGGAGTGTGTTTATTTGCTAGGTGTTAGATTAAAAATCTGAAAGTCCAGGCTTCAATCCCCAGCCGGTTCTAGGATTTTTTTCTGTTCTTTTATCACTGCAAGCACTTGGTTTAAGAATCACGAAAGAAGGTAGTATTTGTGGAAGAAAACTGGCGATACCAGAAGGTTTCGTATGGATTACATAGTGGTGCGACAGAGATTTCTAAACCAAATTTTTTAACTGCAAAACATATCCCAATGTAGATGTCGACTCTGACCATAATTTATTGATAATGAACTGCTGATTAAAACTGAAGGGATTGCACAAATTTTGTATAAAATAATTTTGGATATTTGGCCGCGTCATTAAAAACACTAAAGCAACTAGATTGCCGACGTTTCGAACGCCTTACTGTGGTCCTCTTCAGGGCTGTTAGCTACTGGATACTGATGAATGTCTTCCCCTATATACTGTCTGTTTCGGTTATTTGGTGGCTACCGACGTCATATATTTGTGATGCCAATAGACGATTTGAAGGGAGATTGCTATGGAGGTGGATGACTGTACGGTAAGCTGTTCCCTGTACTACTCTGGTGGTAGGTGATTGGCAGGAAACAGCTTATCGGCAGGTTATTGCCCGTGCCGCTGTAGTAAGTGACTGGCAGGCAACTTTCTAAGGTAAATGGTAGGCAATAACAAGTGGATTGATCACAGCCTTACTTGTTTGTTACCTATGGAATATCGGAACAGATACGCTATTGAATTTAAGAGTTTCTATTAAAAAGTACTGACGCCGACTTTCTTAATGTGGAGGCATCGCCAAAAACAAAGGTAACGTCCAGCATACTGTAGGTTAATGTGAGTGGGCCGTTGCAAAATGATCGATCGGATAATGCTTGTGACTCCGTGAGGGCTTTTACAAACTCGGAGCTGTTTACAGGGAGACCCCACCAGTAGAAGCTTGATGCGAAACACAGAAAGACTTCCTAATCTTCAACACGTGGCACAGAGAATGGCAGTTGACCCTAAACATAAATAATTGTAATTTGATAGGAGCAAGTAGACGAAAAGATCCAATAATGTTTCAGTAATCAATCGGCGATCAGTCACAGGAATCAGACACTGCCTTCAGCTGTCTAGGAATTTCCGTCTAAAGCGATTTAAGGTACAACGGCCACTTAAACCTATCCATGCTAGTGACATTAGCATTTGATGGAAGTTCACATGAGATTAAAGCGAGCACCTGATATCACTTACGTTTGAAAGCAAGCCATCCGTAAATAGGATTTGAACACGATGGGTGTATGAGTCGCACGAGAGAAAAACGTTCAAAGCTTGTAGTTTATCTTTGATCTGTCGTGCTCCTTCATTCTAATATCACCCTTCGTCGGACAACCCTGTTTAAAATAAGTTTGACTTTGGAGTACTAGTAACGCGTATAGTGGTCCTAAGAAGCCTTGTATGTATTGGTTAGAATGATAATTCCGGTCTGTGTATAACTATGCCTTTCCCTTTACTGTTGTTGCGGTCATTCAGCAATTTTTTGTCGTATAACTAGTGGACTGTAGCACATCTGTCATCCAAACGTGTGCCTTCGTTTCAGATTTATATCAAATAGAAAGTCTGCTGGCTTGCCTTTAACAGCCGGCGAAAGGAACGGGCCTGGGAGAACGGGACCTCGTCATTTCAATGCTGGTCACATATTGAAGCACATAAAGTGGATCATGAGATTCTCCACAAAATGAATTATTCCCATAGGTTCAACCGCCTTGAGTATTTAGAAATATTTTCTAGTAGCTTACATGCCGAGCAAAAAATGCTCTGTGTAAAAATGGAAGGTTATTCAATAAATTTTTCAAAACTTCTCCATGCGCTAAGAGTATCTTCTCCACATGTCCTGATTGTAATTTTATAATTAATTATCGCTACAAAAAAAGATCCACTTCTCAAAGTTCTAATTGTGCAATCTATGATTTCAGAGCTTGTAGATCATTTTCGATCTGTCGTGCTTCTCCATCTAAATATCAACGATTCTTGTTTATTTGTTATATGTGTACATTATCTTACGAGATTTATGTGAATGTCTTGTGCATGTACACCGGCAGGATTGACTCCTCGGTGCATAACAAAAAAGCTGTCGACGTAGCCAACTTATGCGCAGGCATCCAACTTTCATTTATCATCTAAAAGACCATAATAAACAAAAATAAACAGGAGTGAAATCAGTGAAGTCATGTAATTGCTGGAGTAGGTGCCAACCCACTTTCTTGAGGAATTTCGATGACGTAAGCTCCCCGAAATATCAGCCGAGTGTGAGAGTCGTCTTCAGACAACCTCTCAGTGAGTATCCTGCTCGTCATCTTTGCCTGGAGGGAGCTGCTTTTGTGACGTTGTGTTCCCGTGGCGCCGGTGGAGGATGAAACGAGCCAGTGCGTTCCACGGAAGCGCTTACAGCACGGCGTGTTAAGGTTGCCTTGCGAACACAGTCTGTTCCTATGTTGGTTAGTGGTGGCCGCCAAGACGATGGAAGGTTGTATCCATAACGTAGGACCGTCAATTGACTGTCTCGATCGCCCCGCGTAGCTTGCTTTTAAAGGTAATTGACAGCCTAGCTAGCACGCTGTGATGCCTGCAAGAGTTCAGGTGACATTTCTCTAGTAGTATTGCATACCATGAGATACACTTGAAATATTGGCCGAAACGTCGGTTCATTTTAAACTATGACGTTTTTTGCAACCCAGAAGAATATTTTGGAATCTGACCACGGCCACGAAAGCCTACCATGCTACACTGCACTCCAAGTTGAAATGCACTGGTGTAAATTGCCTATTAAACTTGCTACACTCTATGTGTGTTCATAGAGACAATGATTCATTATGATCAATTCTGGCAAGTTAAAAAAAAAAATTGAGCGGTTACTCGAAGCTCGGCCCCTGCAGTTCGAATGCTGTGCTGTTTCAGTTACACCGCCCAGCAATAACTCAAAGATTCACTTTGCCACTGGGTCCTCTCCATTCCTTAATAACTCCACCATCGTGGTAGAGCCTCTGTGGAGAAACAAACGAAGATTTGAGCCGATCAGTGAGACGTCCTCGGACGCAACACAGACGCATAAAATGCAGGTATTCGCGTTCGGTTTTCCGCCCAGGACTTAGTTTTAATTAATTATAGCTGATAAACTTGGCCTATGTTCTGACAAGACTAAGAGAACTTAATCTCAGTATACCATTATGTTTGCATTAATGTACAGGAGCACAGTGGTAGTTTTATTGCATGTGATTTTTTTCCAATTTATTTCTTCTAAATTTACTTACATTGCTTTTCACTTTCGTACAAACTGTAAGACGACTGTCTTTCTTTAAGCGTAGGCCAGGATCTGTTGATTGGAATAAACAAGACTAGCGAAAATGATATTAGCGACAAATTTCACATAAAAATTGGATATCACGTAGTCCACCAAGTGCAGGAATTCTGCTACCATGGAAGCAAAATAACGCATGATGGACATAACGAGGAGGAGTTAAAATGAAGATTGGTGCGAGCAAAGTATCTAACATAGGACTCAATGTAAAAAAGAAATTTCTGCGAATGTGCAACTGAAGCACAGCATGGTATGAAAGTGAATCATGGACTGTGGGAAAACTGGAAAAGAAGAGATTGGAAGCGTCCGGGACGTGGCGTTCCGTAAGGCTGTTGCAAACTGATTCTTGCCAATAGCATAAGGAAAGAGGAAATTTTCCGCACATTCGACACGGAAATGTATTTGTGGATAACGTTGACCAGAAAAAAATACAGGATATAAGACAAGTTTTAAGTCATCAGAGAATACCTTCCACAATACTAAAGGGACCTACAGAGGAGAAATATTGCAGGGGAAGACACAGACTAGACTATATAGAAAATATAATTGAAGGCGTTGAGTGTAAGTGCTACTCTGCGATGAAGAGTATTGGCACGGGATAGGAAATTATAGTGGGCTGCGTCAAACCAGTCAGAAGACTAATGGAAAAAATATACCCCAGATGCACAAATAGCTATGCCGTGGGAAATGGTCCAAATCACGCTGCTGAGTGCGCGGTACATGGTCGCATCGTATTGGTATTCTGACAAGTAACCGTGTCCTGAAACTGCTCTTAATAGCGGCTGTCCCAGAAAATCCCGTTGCATCCCACTTGGAAGGGTCTCTGAAACGCTGTCAAAATGCAAGCTGACACGTTCCCGTGACGTTACTGGTGACAAGATAATAAAAGTAATAGCATGGCTACAGTCTTGCTGGTTTGGAAGTCTCTCGTATCCTGTTCCTCAAGATAAATACTGGTAGTTTAGAAGGTGCCCCCCATCAGAGAGTCCATGTTTCACAGCTTTCTGCTGTGTCACTGAAGCACTACAAATTTCTAAAGTGGAACAACTCTCTGGTCGCTGCTACGCGAACAGTGCTATTGTCCCATCCATCTCGGGATTCAACGCCACAAACGTAAGAAGTTAATTCCGCGTTCGAAGTGACACGCACTTGAAGTATTGCAGTTGTATAGCCAGCACTGTATGGAAGGTGCCAAAATATCGTTGGCCCGTATTTAATGTTTGAATAACGTGATACTCATGAAAGTGATACTAAAATGTGTGAGTTTGCAAGACTTTGTGAAAGAAAATTTCTTGTAATGAAAGCATTCGAATAGTACTGAAAAAGGCTCAATCACTCGGCGGATATGTTTTGCTCCTGTAGCCTGACACAAATAGGCCGTTACCGCCTGGGCACGAAGATCGACGCTAAGTGGATTGCTGAAAACACAGTAGACAACTAAAGTTACGACTGCGAGTAGCTTGAGCTCATTTCAGTAACGACCAACAAAGCATTAATCGTCTTAAATATCAACACACGCATTGCGAGTTCCAAAATCAATGTTCGGATCCACAAAAGCAAGGTAACAGTCGTATTCAGATATCGGTGTACCGGTCCTCGTATTTATTCCCTGTAGCTGAACAACGGCTCTCCCCATGTGAGATGTCTGCAGTTGCCGCCACTCTTTCAGTCAGTTTCCAAATCGCTGGACTGGCGGGATAGTGAACATGTGCTACGCCGATCTAATCTTTACTTTCTCCTCACTCGTACCGGTAACATCCAGACGTGTCTGGCTCCTTGAAGTAGGCACAGATCCATGCTTCGATTACTCGGAAGAGGGATGGAGAGTGCAAGGTTTGTTACGGTCTTCCCATCCCCCACGTATAACTTGCCATTGCTACCACTTTTAATGTGTCACAAAAGCGTATATATGTTTAATAATAGTAAGAATAAGATTTAAATAAATGTTTTATTATAACAATAACAAAAAATAATTCATTATTATAAAATGTATAAAATATTTAAATATAATAGTTATATGTTTACTTTTGAGCCTACAACACAGTTTTAGCATAATATCCATGAAACTTCAATGAAAAGAGATCGAGTATTTCAGTAGCAGTCGTCCCAAAATTTGAGAAGTGCATGTCTCATGCACCCGATTTAAGAACTACAATAGCTCAGCATTACCAGTATTCCATTTAGCACTATGATTATGAACACAGATGTGTAGACCATGATTATGAGAGCACGTGAATGAGGGGAATGCTGTTTATATCAATCGTTTCCGACCACGTTTCTGTAATTATTTTTCCTCAGTGAAGGGCCTTCCCTTTCCTATGTTGCCATAATCAATTATCTGTGATTTTCCGATTCTTCCTGTGACTATTTATTTATTAGGGGCGATCAAAAAGTTTCCATTTGAGTGCGTTACTGCAGCGTATATGCAGCAACGTAGCAGGGATTACTGTGACATTCGTATCTTTCTGACGTAAACATAAGCTACGTCCACAGGCCCTGACGGACCCAGCGGTACCGGCTCGCCGCCGCGCCATCCTCAGCCCACAGGCGTATATGGAGGGGCATGTGGTCAGCACACCGCTCTCCCGGTCGTATGTCAGTTTCCAGACCGGAGCCGCCACTTCTGAATCAAGTAGCTCCTCAGTTTGCCTCACAAGGGCGGAATGCACCCTACTTGCCAACAGCGCTCGACAGACCGGATGGTCACCCATCCAAGTGCTAGCCCAGCCCGACAGCGCTTAACCTCAGTGATCTGACGGAAACCGGTGTTACCGCTGCTGCAAGGCCGTTGACATCTTTCTGACGTGAGTGCAGCAAATGCAGAAAAGAGAACTATGGCACCGTTATTACCAAATGCATCCAAACACGACCAACGTCATGTTATTTTTCTATTGGCTGCCGAAGGACAAACACCGATATACATCCATCGGAGAATGAAGAATGTGCATGGGGCAACATGTCTGCGGAGAACCACCGTTTTGAACTGGTGTGCCAGGTTCTGTGCTGGTCGCAATTCGACATTAGACGCCAGTCGATCTGGAAGGCGAGCCTCATCGATAGCGGGAAACAACAAACAGGCGTTCATGATGCGATTAGGCCCTATAGTTTTGACGTCTCTCCGTGTGATTATCACGCCATTGGTCCCATAAAAAGGCCTTGAAGGGTCGAAGAACCTTGTCGGGCCAAGATGTGCAGCAGGCAGTTACGGACTACTCTACGCAGCAGGACTCGGTGCTTTAACAAACGGGTATTTCAACGCGGCGCGTCGGTGGAACGATTGCCTCAATGCTCATGGCGATTTTGCCTGATTAGCATACCGGTTCTGGACAGTACGGCCTTCGAACAGAAACTTTTTGATTGCCCCTTGTACTTGCTATAATGTCTCTGGTTGATACCTAGAAGCAAAATCAAACCGTACAACTGCTACTACAACCACATAAATGAAAAAAAGAGAAGAAAAGTTACATTAATTACATAACGGATAAATTATAGCAATGAATACTGATTATCTTATAAAAACTAAAAATCACCACATTCTAAATGAAAACTATCATCTGATCCGGATTCCGATCCACATTATGTTTGTTTTACCAAAGCAAGGTCCATGCTGTGGTTATCCGTGATATGCGGTGCTGGATTCCAGATGCTCTACTTCTCATTATACAGTATATTTAAGAGAGAGGCAAATGAAAACGAGACAAATGGAAGAAAGTAAGTAAACTGTTTATTATTTCAAAAGTAATCTGCATTACTGTTCATACATTTATTCCACTGTGAGGCGAGACGGTCAGCGCCTTTATGTAAAAATCCCTACAGAAACATGCTAGCACCCAGGCGCGCACCTCTTCGTCCAAAGCAAATCGACGGCCACGAATGTATTTCTTCGGTGCTTCAAAAATATGGAAATCGCATGGGTAGAAACCGGGACACTATGGAGAAAATGTAAGGGCTTCCCAGCGAAACTTCTGCAGCCTAGTCGAAACAACCTTGGCAACATATGGGTCAGTATTACCTTGTAACAGAATGATGCCTCGAATACGCTGCAGAAGTTACTCTAGAAAGTCCTTAAACATCCTTCATATATTCCTGATCTCTCCCCGTGCGATTTCCCTATTTTGGAGCCCTGAAGAAAGAGAGTCGTGGCTTCGGACGAAGAGGTACACTCCTAAGTACAATCATGGTTTCCATGAAGGCATTACCGGTCTTGTCTCACAGTGGGATCAAAATGTTAACAATTATGGCGATTACTTTTGAAAATAACAAACAGTTTTAAACACTTCTTTGAGCTTCTGGTTTTAATGTGACTGCCCCTTGCGATCAGTTCCTGTTTCGTAGAACTCGGGCGGCCGCTGACGGATCCACAACCGCATCCATCCTTGCACTTCCTCGTCCGACTGGAACCGACATCCACGCATGTATTTCTTCAGGTTGCCAAAGATGTGAAAATTACACGGTGGAAAAACGAGGCTGTACGGAGGATGTTGCAGTGTTTTTCAACCAAATCCCTAAAGCGTAGCCTTCGGCCAATTGACAGAAAGGCCATAATGACCCCGCACGAAACTCCCTTGGGTTCGCTCGTCGGATCTTTCTGAGGCCTTTGTAGTCCCTTCACTAAACTTAGGACCTTACATGCTTTGCTACCGATACTTTTTCAATGGGATAATGACACACTTGAAGGCGAGTGCCATGCAGCGACCTCGGCCGCAGGCGCAGGGTCCCACGTACGCTCTTCCTTCGGCAATTTCGAGAAAGTTGCTATTACGCGTGGGTTCCGCTGCAGCTGTCGTCGCACTGCAATCTCTTCCGCTATAGAAAACACACTGTATGGGAGGCAGGGAGCGGGCAGCGCCTGTGGAGAAAGTGAAGATCCACATTACACCTGACCCACTAAGACGAATCACCCGTCCCGCGGCGAGGAAAGGCCTGCGACGGAGGAGAGTCGCCGCGCTCGGATGGCTCAGCTGGAAAGGCACTTGTCCGCGACAGAGGACGCTATGGGAATCGAACCCTCTGCCAGGCACTTTATTGTGAATTGCAGAGTAATCACGTAGATCTAGATGTAGATGAATGCTCGCGTATCATAACTTTCTTGGAATCCAAACAATTCCTCTTTAGGAACAGCACCGTTTCTCTCAAGCATCTACATCTACATAAATACTCCGCAATCCACCATACTGTGCGTGGTGGAGGGTACCTCGAACCACAAGTAGCATCTTCTCTCCCTGTTCCACTCCCAAAGAGAACGAGGGAAAAATGACTGCCTATATGCCTCTGTACGAGCCCTAATCTCTCTTATCTTATCTTTGTGGTCTTTCCGCGAAATGTAAGTTGGCGGCAGTAAAATTGTACTGCAGTCAGCCTCAAATGCTGGTTCTCTAAATTTCCTCAGCAGCGATTCACGAAAAGAACGGCTCCTTTCTTCTAGAGACTCCCACCCGAGTTCCTGAAGCATTTCCGTAACACTCCCGTGGTGATCAAACCTACCAGTAACGAATCTAACAGCCCGCCTCTGAATTGCTTCTATGTCCTCCCTCAATTCGACCTGATAGGGATCCCAAATGCTCGAGCACTACTCAAGAATAGGTCGTTTTGTGTTTTATAAGCGGTCTCCTTTACAGATGAACCACATCTTCCCAAAATTCTACCAATGAACCGAAGGCGACTATCCGCCTTCCCCACAACTGCCATTACATGTTTGTCCCACTTCATATCGCTCTGCAATGTTACGCTAAAATATTTAATCGACGTGACTGCGTCAAGCGCTACACTACTAATGGAATAGCCTATTCAAACATTACAGGATTCTTTTTCCAATTCATCCGCATTAATTTACATTTATCTATATTTAGAGTTAGCTGCCATTCTTTACACCAATCACAAATCCTGTCCATGTCATCTTGCATCCTCCTACAGTCACTTAACGACGACACCTTCCCGTACACCACAGCACCATCAGCAAACAGCCGCACATTGCTATCCACCCTATCCAAAAGATCATTTATGTAGATAGAAAACAACAGCGGACCTAGCACACTTCCATGGAGCACTCCAAATGATACCCTCACCTCCGATGAACACTCACCAATGTGGAAACCCAACTTGTACTAGATCTAAGAGGCTATAAAAAGCAAAACTAGCCGCGTGGTTTGAGGCACCATGTCACGGAGCGCGCGGCCTCTCTCGCCGGAGGTTCGAGTCCTCCCTCGGCCATGGGAGTGTGTGTTGTTCTTAGCATAAGTTAGTTTAAGTAGTATGTAAATCTAGGGACCGACGACCTCAGCAGTTTGGTCCCTTAGGAACTCAGACACATTTGAACATTTTTTGAAGCAGAACTGAGGTTGGCGCAGAGTTCTTTGATTCCCAACAAGCAGATATATTACTCTTTCTTTATCAATCCTTACATAGAAAGATCAATCCGTTACAATCGAAACCACCTCAGATGCAAAGGACATATTCTTATATGAGTTGGTGCAGGGATTAGCAGTTGACCCTTACCGTATACTAGTGCAACGATAAGGTTCGTTATTGTATGATTATACGATTGCTCAACAGTCACTGCAAGCAGTCGTATCAGTCAAGTATCTGGGAGTAGGCGAACAGAGCGATTTAACCTGGAACGATTTACACAAAACTAATGTGTCGGACTGAGAACGGAGATTGTGTACAAACCGATCGATGGACCGATACTTCAATATTTCTCGTCATCCTTGGACCCGTACCATATAGGACTTACAGAGGAAACAGAAAAGAACCAAAGAGGAACAGCGCGTTTCGTTTAGAAATCACGAAAGCGACACGGAGATGCTCTGCCAGCTCCATTGGCAGACATTACAAGAGAATCACAGTGTGGTTCGCTTTTACAATTCCGAGAGTTTCCTTTCCTAGAAGAGTCAACCACAATGTTGATTCCTCCTATGTATACCTCTCAAGAAGACCCTGAAGGTAAAATTAGAGAGATTCGAGCTCACATCGCAGCTTAGCAACAATAGTTCTTCCCGCTTAACGTGCGCGACTGGACCGCGGGTGAAGGAGGAAGTAGCAGTGATTAAAAAAAAAAGTACCCTCCGCCACATACCATAAGGTGGCTTGCGGAGTACATATGCAGATGTATTCCAACGGCCGGTTTCGGCAATTTATCCCGTTCTCAGGAGCAACGTAAACTATAAAAGCGTCAATAAACAGTTTTACCAAACGTCCTGAACGGTGTTATCATTCACGTAATCTTAAGTCAATGAAGTTAAGGAATTCTGCTATCTAGGCAGTAAAATAACCAATGACGGACGGAGCAAGGTGGACATCAAAAGCAGACTCGCTATAGCAAAAAAGGCATTTCTGGCCAAGAGAAGTCTACTAATATCAAATACCGGCCTTAATTTGAGGAAGAAATTTCTGAGGATGTACGTCTGGAGTACATCATTGTATGGTAGTGAAACATGGACTGTGGGAAAACCGGAACAGAAGAGAATCGAAGCATTTGAGATGTGGTGCTATAGACGAATGTTGAAAATTAGGTGGACTGATAAGGTAAGGAATGAGTAGGTTCTACGCAGAATCGGAGAGGAAAGGAATATGTGGACAACACTGATAAGGAGAAGGGACAGGATGATAGGACATCTGCTAAGACATGAGGGAATGACTTCCATGGTACTAGAGGGAACTGTAGAGGGAAAAAACTGTAGAGGAAGACAGATTGGAATACGTCAAGCAGATAACTGAGGACGTAGGTTGCAAGTGCTACTCTGAGATGAAGAGGTTAGCACAGGAAAGGAATTCGTGGCGGGCCGCATCAAACCAGTCAGTAGACTGATGACCAAATAAAGAAAAAAAAACTTAAGTCCTCGTTTCACAAAGCAGAATGACTTAGTTAATCAGTAGTCCTAACCTCCGTTACGTATACACATTCAGGTTCACCCTATCACTGCACGTAGAGCTAGTTTGAGGGTGAATGTACTCAGAAGCTGTAGCCTACTACCGCCTTTGATGTGTTATTTCCGAATTATTATTTTGCCGAACACAAAACTTTCTTTATAGAATGCGAGCTACTGCGTTCAGGTATGCGAGCACAGTAACGTCATGAATCCACGGGACGGAAGTGTGCCAGTCGCATATGAAAGGCGTTTGGCGAAAGCGTCTACTGGCTGCTGCCTTTTTGGATTACACTGGTACGAACCAGTATCGAAAGTGACAGCGCACAGTTCTCTTACTGGCATACAGACCTCAAAAATTTTTTCACCGCTATTTTTGAATTATGTGTGACAAAATCCGGAATTTTTCACCAGATTTGTAGGCTTACTGCGTGTTACATCATCCGTTATTAATAAGTTCAGCCCGTTGTAAACGGCTTGCCTCATTTCCCCGTTGAGTACTACCGAGTGATAATTCCGAAGTGACAGAATTGCTACTGACAATTCAACTACTATAAACATATGACTAAAGTGAGTCAAATATATTCTGTTGCGTTCCTTTTGACTTGTCGAGGTAGGCAATTTACCGATATTGCACCTGCCGAAATCAAGCGATTCGGTATTGAAATCTTAAAAAAATAATTTGTTGATCAATTTTCATATCGTTATATATTTTTATTCTAAATTCTGACTTTAGGCTAGTAGCTTTACCGACGTCTCAACTATCTCGAAAGATATCATCACATTTGCAATATACATAGTTTTTGAAACTTCCTGGCAGATTAAAACTGTGTGCCCGACCGAGACTCGAACTCAGGACCTTTGCCTTCGCCGGCAAGTGCTCTACCTTTTTTTTTGTAATCTCATTTTGTTCGCTATTTTTTATTACAGAGGGCAGCCAACCCTCTGACCGAACACGCTGAGCTACCGTGCCGGCAAACCATCTGAGCTACCGAAGCACGACTCACGCCCGGTACTCACAGCTTTACTTCTGCCAGTATCTCGTCTCCTACCTTCCAAACTTTACAGAAGCTCTCCTGCGAACCTTGCAGAACTAGCACTCCTGAGAGAAAGGATACTGCGGAGACATGGCTTAGCCACAGCCTGGGGGATGTTTCCAGAATGAGATTTTTACTCTGCAGCGGAGTGTGCGCTGATATGAAACTTTCTGGCAGATGAAAACTGTGTGCCCGACCGAGACTCGAACTCGGGACTTTTGCGTTTCGTGGGCAAGTGCTCAACCATCTGAGCTACCGAAGCACGACTCACGCCCTGTACTCACAGCTTTACTTCTGCCAGTATCTCGTCTCCTATCTTCCAAACTTTACAGAGGTTCTCCTGCGAACCTTGCAGAACTAGCAGGTAGGAGACGAGATACTGGCAGAAGTAAAGCAGTGAGTATCGGGCGTGAGTCGTGCTTCGGTAGCTCAGATGATAGAGCTATTGCCCGCGAAAGGCAAAGGTCCCGAGTTCGAGTCTCGGTCGGGCACACAGTTTTAATCTGCCAGGAAGTTTCATATCAGCGCACACTCCGCTCCCGAGTGAAAATCTCATTCTACATAGTGTTTCATTATTACCATTGCAGGTTTCTAGGGGTTGTAGAGGTGAGTTAGTAGATATAGCAATGATAAAGAATCCATGTCCGGAAAGGTACCGTTTTGATGTAAAATAACTTTGAAAATCTGATCGCTTTCAAATCGTTCAATTCACGGCAGCCGGCAAACACACAGCGTAGACAAAGGGCTCTATGCTCTACAAGAGCCATATCACGGACAATGTTTCGAGTACTTGTCATCGGGTTCTCTCCTACGTGACGAAGGACGTTCTCTTCACAGTCGAGAGTGCGGCGCGCCCGTGGTGCACTACACTGAGTCCTCCTAGTTTCTTCAATTGGAAGTTTGTATGAGCACAACGTATGATAACGAACACAAGGCGGAAATGCTAGTTATCTATGGAGACTAACTTTTCAGAACAGTAATGAGAGGCGTGCATTTTCCTTACGTTTCCATTTCTTTACTCTCTGCTTCAGCAAGTGGACGAGTCTTGTTACCCGAGAAACTGCACTGTGTCCTAGTACAGAAGAGTAAATTTCAATTGTGTGTTAAATTTTTATAAATGTCTTGTTTACGTGAATGGAACACTGTGACACGTTTTTGAGCAAATCTTGAGGAGATGAAGTGGATCACCGAAAAAAATATATGGTGCTACTTAAAAAACACGTATTGCTGTACGTATTTTCGTAACGAACAAAGATACAAGAACAACAATCATGCTGACTGAAGTCCCCTTAGTAGCTAAACAACATTCACTTGATACATTATTTAATTTTGCTTAAGGGCAAAAAGCTATTTGCGGTGGTAAAGCAAATTGGTCACCATGAATCCAAGTTGTAACGGGTATAAGTGCGGATATTTTTATGTGTGTACCTTACAATGTACACACATGAGTGTGTTTGTTACTTTACTCTGCCTCGAACAGTCCTCCCACAAACACATCACGAACTTTACGACCTGGTGTATTCGGACAGTGTAACGGCTGTAAGTGCAGATATTGCTGTTGGTGACATAAAACGGTGTACTGAACAAGGTAACCTCATTATTTACGTCACTTGCAGACTAGTTCAAATCAAATGGCTCTGAGCACTATGGGACTTAACGTCTGAGGTCATCAGTCCCTTACAACTTAGAACTACTGAAACTTAACTAACCTAAGGACGTCACACACAGCCATGCCCGAAGCAGGATTCGAACCTGCGACCGTAGCTGTCGCGCGGTTCCAGACTGAAGCGCCTAGAACCGCTCGGCCACACTGGCCGGCTGCAGACTAGTAATTACAGCTATTACAAGTAGTATGTTTTTAGGTTGGGTAGTACCTCCAACTACATGTGTCAAGAGCAAGCCATTGATGTTTATTTTCCTCTGGGCAGCAGTTACGTTTTGAAGTGTGGGCGTATGGGTGCAAAAGGTTAGTCTATTCAGGAGGCGTAGTCCACATAGAAGTACATTGACGACTATGCAGAAAACACCAGGTTGTAAAATTCGTGATGTGTTTGTGGGAAGACGGTTCGACGCAGAGAAAAGCAACAAACACACTCATGTGTGTACATATTAAGGTACACACATAAAAATATCTGTACTTAATACCCGTTACAACTTGTATACATCGTGATCAATTTACTTCACCACTGCAAATAACTATTTGCCCTTAAGCAAAATTAAATAATGTATCAAGTAAATGTTGATTACCTAACAAGGGGACTTTAAAATTTAAACCCCACCTCCCGCCCCGGAAGATCTCAGTACCGGGACCTCTTTCTTTAAAAATCAAGCAATGTATATATAACTTTTTTTACATATTGTCCGAGAAGGCGGAGACCAGTATTTTTTCAATGATTTCTTGTATATTGTTGAGTGTAGAGCATAATGGAGATACAAGGAAACCAAATGAACAAGAGAGTGTGGAAATTGAGATAAAGTGAAGTATTATCTCGCCTTGGAAGTCGCTAAACCCGTAAGGACTCAGGCGTCTCGCAGTAGTTACGATTTTTTGTATTCTCCCTTCACTCCCCATGTACGTTTCCATTATGACTTGTGAGTATTATGCATGCGCTTCATGTAGGGCAGGATGAAATCCAGTGCCGGCGCATACACCCTAAATACCAAGTGAAAGAAGCTCGAAGTGAAAGAAGGGTCATAGCTCACTCGTCTCGCACCAAGGAGGCTGCCGTAATTAATGAGCGGATAATCACCAACAATGCCACAGGTCCGCACTCAGCGATATACTTCAGAGACTTTGGAATTCCACCCAGGACGCTTGTGCATTGTCTGTCGATCAGGAACTTTTCGTCACCCTTCGTCTGCCTTTGTTGGTCAAATACATGGCGAGCGCCACAATACTAACGCGCATTACCCATCTCGGCTACAGTGTTGGCGAAAATTAAGGGAGAGGATACGGACATCTGCATTTTCGTCATGTCGCATACCGTGGAACAAAATTCTGTACATTTTTCATCAAACCTGTCTGCAGCGTGCGTACGTTGTTGTAGTAAAATGTAAACACCAACATTAAGGTTCAAATGGCTCTGAGCACTATGGGACTTAACATCTATGGTCATCAGTCCCCTAGAACTTAGAACTACTTAAACGTAACTAACCTAAGGACATCACACAACACCCAGTCATCACGAGACAGAGGAAATCCCTGACCCCGCCGGGAATCGAACCCGGGAACCCGGGCGTGGGAAGTGAGAACGCCACCGCACGACCACGAGATGCGGACCCAACATTAAGGGCTCATATCTCATTTCTCCTCTTGACCTCAACTCAAAGCGCTATTTTGCGCTACGAGTAGCAATATTGGACGATCTTTTGACAAACAAATGAATATAAATGTCCACAGGCTAATTTATGTTCTGTGGCGCACCCGAAAGTTTTGTTTTGTTTATAATCATCTTCGCTCATTGAGCGCAATCGGTACGCTACGGTTGACTGGCAGCATGCTGAGACCATAAACTGAAAAAAAGAACTTTTGACAGGGGTCATCTTTCTATTAAGAATTTCTTGCTCTTTCTGAACGATGATTCTACACTCTCTGTGGAAGGAGACACTACTATCTCGTGCTTTACATTCTGCGATGACGTCGTACACTTATTATACATGAAAAAAACACTTCTAGAAGTCCCGAGCCTTTTCTACTCGATTACAAAAATGTTAAGAGCGAAAATTACTGTGTTCCTTTATTTTAACACAAAAATTTATCAGAAGCGTTCGAAGTGACGTCCGTTGGCAATAATTCATGGTGGTTTAGTGAAAAAAATAAACTGAGAAATTGTTTTTAAGAGTCGTCCAGTCACTGCATGCGCAGTCCTGTCTCTTTGTATATGAGGATGTCGGACACTAAACTGCTCCAGAGGTGTGAAGGACTGCCTCAGCCGATGCTGTACTTTGCCAGTGCTAAGCCGAAGTTAAATGATAATCAAGTTGAGTATGTTAGCTCTGAGTAGGCTCTTACAAGCAACTGGCTTCTCTGGAGATTGTTTGCAGATAGACGCCGAGCGTGTCCTTAATACACAGAACATAAACGCAATGGAGAAATTGTGAGCTCTCCTTGCGGACGACGTGACCGGAATCGCTAAGCTGGCAGCCATATTTGTCTTTTCTTCCATTCTGCCTAAATCTGCCTGATCGAACGCCAGAGTTCCTGTAAATTCAGTTTCATAATGGATGTAACTGAGCCAGAGCAGCAACTGCTGGAAGTCGACACCTCTACATGTAATTGTGATACTGAAAACTGACTATTGAGCATCTTTGAGTACATATACGTAGAAATGGAAACAGTGATTTAAATGAGGGAAAAGAGATAATTATCCCTACAACAGTATAGGACGATTTTGGCCGGCCGCGGTGGTCTCGCGGTTAAGGCGCTCAGTCCGGAACCGCGTGACTGCTACGGTCGCAGGTTCGAATCCTGCCTCGGGCATGGATGTGTGTGATGTCCTTAGGTTAGTTAGGTTTAAGTAGTTCTAAGTTCTAGGGGACTGATGACCACAGATGTTAAGTCCCATAGTGCTCAGAGCCATTTGAACCATTTGAACCATAGGACGATTTTTTGACAAATAATATAATAAAAGGCGGTAGGATTTCTCCGACAATGGAAACCGCAAACTCCGCCAGGGGCTCTAGAGCAGCTTGTGGAGTGTATATGTAGATCCACAGTAAACTCACAGAAGAGACGATTGGAACTAGCGAAAAGAGACCCGTCGAATCAACGGTACGCAATTGTGTGTCGATTAACCAGAAATCACAGTTTCTTGCCATAGCAGTTGGTCTCTTTCGCGTCGTTTGCATCGTGAGCAATTGGAACTTCAACAGTGACTGGCTTTTCGATTCTTTGTTGGATGCTGTTGGTTTGGATACCTAAAGAACGACCATGTGAGACGGCGCGGTGATACGGCAATAGACTCGTATTCGGGAGGGCGCCGGTTCAAATCTCCGTCCGGCAGTCCAGATTTAGGTTTCCTATTATTCCCCTAAATCGGTCAAGGCGAATGCCTGGACGGGTCCTTTGAAAGGTTACGAAAGACTTCCTTCCAAATCCATCCGCAAACTGAGCTTGTGCTCCGTCTCTAATGGCCACGTCCTCGACGTGACGTTAAACCCTAACCTTCTTGTTTCTAAATAGTGACTAGGCTTCAGCAACTAACTTGACCTTCAAACAAGGATGATCTCAGAAACGGGGTCGATATGCATTCGGGAGTAGCGAGCGTCAAATCTCCTTCCGCTCATCTAGTTGTACGTATTCTATGCCTCCCTTAAATCGAAATACACCAATGCTGAGATATTCCTTCTAAAAAGACATGGATTGTCTTTCCTTTCGTTGTCCTAGCCTCGCTTTTGCATCGTCCTTAATGACCTGTTCGTCAACGGGACGTTAAAGGGTAATCTTCTTAATTAGAAACATAGCCTGGGAACGCCCTTGCCATCGTACAAACCAGAGGATCATTGTGGAACGTTGCATGATATGAACGCACAATTTCCTTGTGCTCAATGCCATTTAACGTGGGTTTTGGCTCTTCTAGTTTTCTCTCATAGAATAACGACGATGCGCTGACACTTCCGTAAAATTCTGAAACCATTCGTTATTTTCTTCCTATGGTTACAGTAGATTGTATATTCCAACATCTTTATGCAGTATAGACGTCTTACTGGCTTTAGTCGAGATGTTATCATGCAACGTTGAGTTGCAAGCTTTACAAACCATGAAACAGCGCACATGTTTACGCTAGTTCGAAGAGGAGGGAAGTAGGAAATTGTTCGTGACATCCCATACACTTTTTGTTACTATCCTCGGTCGCTGTACCCTGTTTCACCTCAGTATGGCAGTTGCTGTTCGTTGTTCGGATGTTTTGTGTTTATCCTAGGTCATATATATTAACCCGCTACCGTGCGAGGTGGTGCAGTGGGTAGCACGTTGAAATTGCGTTATGGAAGATCCGTTTTCAAAGCCCTGTCCAGCACTTCTAATGTATGTTCTTCACCATTTTTGTAAATCGCTCAGGAGAATATTGGGTATCTTCCTTCCTTCTCTTCTAATGACCTTTGTGGCAATAGTATCCAAAAAAAAAAAAAAAAAAATGGTTCAAATGGCTCTGAGCACTATGGGACTTAACATCTATGGTCATCAGTCCCCTAGAACTTAGAACTACTTAAACCTAACTAACCTAAGGACATCACACAACACCCAGCCATCACGAGGCAGAGAAAATCCCTGACCCCGCCGGGAATCGAACCCGGAAACCCGGGCGTGGGAAGCAATAGTATCACATTGATACATAAGCATGTCGATATTCCGGTTGCTATGGGTTTATTTATCGATTGTCATTTTTATTCACAGTTCACTGTCGTTATTTGCATTTACATATTGTCATTTTGTCATTTTGAGCGTGTGAGTGTAACTGTGAACGCTAGAAAATAGAGTGCCAAGTGATGAAATCGAAACATTTCCGATGTATTCTTATGTTTGAGTCCAGTAGACAGTAACGGATGCAGCCAGAAACAACTGCACCGTGTATGGTGATAATGCTACTGGACAGATCACAGCAAGTAAACGGTGTTCTTGGTTTAAGGAGAATCGTTTTGACATTAGTGACTCTCCATGCTCAGGAAGGCCTTCGGGCTTTGATGAAGATCGCTTAAACGCATTAATCTACAATGATTGACGTCATTGTGCTAGAGAACTGTCAAATGTGATGAACTGTGATCATTCATCAGTCGTGTGACAACCCAAAAATCACAAAGAATCAGCTGGTGGCCGTATGTGCATCTCTACTTGCTCACCATCAACTAGCTCGTTAACAACACCGACCATTCCTATTATGTATTGTTACTGGTGACAAGAAATGGTGTCTCTATGCTAATATGAGGGAAAGAAACGAATAGTTGAGTACAAAAACGCAGCTCCCGGTACAAAGACCTATGCGCACCCACAAAAAGCAATGTTATTCATCTGGTGTAACAGCAACAGTGTGGGTGGTGTATAATGAATTGATTCCTCGAGGTGTATCCATCGCAGCTGACATTTACTGTCGACAACTGAGACGTCTTGCAAACGCAGTCTAAGAACAACGATTAGGAAGACTGCGTGAAATGATGCTACTTCACAATAACGCTCACCCGCATTCTCCTATACTGACAAAAATCACTATACAGGAGTTGGGTTGGGAAGCCATTCCTCACCGACCTTATTCAGCTGATCTTGCGCTCTCATATTTTCACCTTTTCCTTTCCGGACGAAAATGCGCTCCGACTATGGCTCGACGAGTTCTTCGCCTCAAAACCACGTGATTTCTCCAGTCGCGGAATCAAAAACTTACCTTAGCATAATGTTGTAAATATTGAAGGTGAATATACTATTGATGACTAAAGTCTCTGTTGTATGTATTTGTTGCATTTATTAAACTTACGAAAAAAAGCTACGAACTTATGCACCAACCTAATACATTAGTGTACACGAGAAAGGACTTCTCTGTCTTTTTCTTTGTGTATCTGTAACTCTTCACCTTTGTGGTGTGGGTGTATGTGGCTTAGGGGCCAGAAATAATCTTTATTTCAGTGCTCTGACGTATCTGAACCTCTTTGGAATATCATGCAAGTGTCTTTCTGTTTTAAAAATCTTCGCAAAAGCGCGAGTGATGATGTTTCTACTGATAGGCAACCTACCGGCTGTGAGGGGCAAGTAGGACGAAACAACAGCAAAGTGAAAGAAGAAGATGGCGATGTTGGATATGAAAAGAAAACCGTTGTTCTTGAACATTCTTTTTCACAGTAATTCATCACTTAAATTTCTGTCACAGTTGCGTGCAATTTATAATGGTGACTAGTTTCGAAAGTAGCCTTTAATTTTCAAAAACCAGACCTGTACTGAAAGTCCTTATCAGAGCAAAAATCCACTGATTATCATAGTGATTCCTGCAAGCAGTTGAACTGCTGCAAAAATAATGTCCAGAATGCAGTTTTTTATTTACCAGTGTTGTAAGAACGAACGTGAAGGTTAGTAGCAATTAGCGGGAGCTCTCATTAGCTGCCGCAACATTAGACTAGCTGTTCAGACCCAGAAGGTACCATTCCTTGCATGGGTTCCTGTTCTTATCACGGGAACACAATTCTCGTCTACGTGGCAGGAAAAAATCAACACTTTTTCACTGAATCATAGATTCGGCTTCTTGCGCAGTCTGTCCACTCATCTGATGTGTTCCCCTTACAACGATTCAGAAGACTTTACTCCGTGTACCTTTGGGTTTTAGTTGTTTGCATGTTGCACTGCTGAAGTGAGGTTGGAAAATAAGTCCGCAGGTGTCCAGGGACTGTGGAAAATCGCTTATGCACCTCATCAAAATTGGCCGTTGCAGCAAACAAACGGCCATCAGTTCGCCGCGCGGATGCAAATGCTTATATTGCAGGCTAGTTCTCTTCGCTTTGCGTTATGCGAGCAGATATTTGAAGAACACCTGAAAGTTTTTTTAATACAAAAAAATGGCTCTGAGCACTATGGGACTTAACATCTATGGTCATCAGTCCCCTAGAACTTAGAACTACTTAAACCTAACTAACCTAAGGACATCACACAACACCCAGCCATCACGAGGCAGAGAAAATCCCTGACCCCGCCGGGAATCGAACCCGGGAACCATTTTTTAATACAGTTAGAGGTTTTTGATCACAGGAAATGTTTTCGCGTCTGATGATAGAACTATATCCTACCGGTGGGTATAATCCTAAAGGCAACCGCAACGACTGTACATTCAACACGTGTGTATAAAATATAATCGACGTTTCTAGAGGGAACCGTCAGATTATATTATCACATTGTTTGAAGTAACATATACGCGATTTAACGGTCGTGGCACAAGTTTCCTTTAGATGAAAGCGTTACGTTCACGGTTTGCTGCATCACTGTAAATAAACGAGGCCTGAAATTAGGCATGAGTGGAAAAAGACGCATTCGTGGCATCCAGGCAATATGCTTTCTTTGGCGGAAGAGACTGCGTGACGGAACTAAGGCAGCAGAACCAGCTTGTAATTATAGCCCCCCCCCCCCCCCCCATATGCATCGCATATTTACTTCCTCAGTTGATTTTTTCACTTTTTTTCCTTTCCTTTTCTATTCCGCTAATTCAGATTGACGGATGTGTCTCACCCATGAATTTACACTTCAGTCCCGCCCGATGGCTGAGGATTAATCCTGTCGCTTACTATGGTGACCCAGGATAGTGTAATTTAGGGGCGATGGGATGGTGCAGCTTCTTTACGCATTTGCAGTTAACTTAAGTGTCGTGTGCGTCCTGCAATCATACTGATGCACATGACCGGACAGTAGATTCTTGTATCATTCACCGATGAGAGACTGTGGCAAATGTGTCAGAGGACCCCATTCATTCCATGTGACCAAACCTCCACACAAGAATATCTCTACTGCCTGCCAAAACGGTGCTCTTTTACCAATCAGAATCCTTCATGTGGTTCTCTACGTGCAGGAATCTGCCACTGGAGAATACTAACAGGCTCACCAGTCCAGGTGCCCTTTTCTCACGCTTCATATGTCTAATCGTAGTGTTCTTCTACGTCTACATAGATACTCCGCAAGTTACCGTATGGTGCGTGGCGGAGGGTACCCTGTACCACTACTTGTCATCCCCCCCCCCCCCCCCCCTGTTCCACTCGTAGATAGAGGGAGGGAAAAACGACTGGCTGCTCGCCTCTGTGTGATTCCTAATTTCTCTTACCTTACCTTCGTGGTCCTTACGCGAAATGGCGAAATGTATGTTGGAGGCAGTAGAATGGTTGTGCAGTCAGCTTCAGATGACGGTTCTCTAAATTTGCTTAATAGTGTTTCCCGAAGAGTTCCCAAAGCATCTCCGTAACACTTACGTTTTGTTCGAACCTACCGGTAGCAAATCTAGCGGCCATCCTCTGAACTGCTTCGATGTATGCCTTCAGTCTTACCTGGTACGGATCACAATCACTCAAGCTGTACCCAAGAACAGGTCGCACCAGCGTCCTATATGCTGTCTCCCTTACAACTGAACCAATCTTTCCTAAAATTCTCCCAGTAAACCGAAGTCGACCATTTGCCTTCTCTACCATTGTCTCCACATACTCGTTGCTTTGCAGCGTTACGCCCAGATATTTAAATGACTTTATTGTGTCAAGCTGGACACTAGTAATACTGTATCCGAACAGTGCAGATTTGTTCATCCTACTCAGCTGCATTAACTTACAATTTTCCACATTTAGGGCTATCTGCCATTCATCACACCAACTGGAAATTTTGTCTAAGTCGTCTTGTATCTTCCTACAGTCGCTCGACTTCGACACCTCACCGTACACCACGGCGTCATCAGCAATCAGCCGCAGACTGCTGCCCACCCTGTCCGCCAAGATTATTGATGTATATAGAGAACAACAGCGGCCCTATCAAACTTCCATTTGGCACTCCTGACGATACCGTTGTCTCTGATGTACACTCGCCGTCGAGGACAACGTACTGGGTTCTATTATTTAAGAAGTCTTCGAGCCACCCACATATCTGTGAACTTATTCCATACGCTCGTACCTTCGTTAACAGCCAGCAATGGGCCACCTTGTCTTGCTCGCATTTTAATCTCTGACGTGTGACGTGCAGTGACGAAAAGTATCTTAACGTGGCAGTGGCTTTTCTACCCCATAGTGGAAGAATGGTTTTGTATGGTATGGGCGGAAACCGGATGTTACTATGGTTCAAATGGCTCTGAGCACTATGGGACTCAACTGCTGTGGTCATCAGTCCCCTAGAACTTAGAACTACTTAAACCTAACTAACCTAAGGACATCTCACACATCCATGCCTGAAGCAGGATTCGAACCTGCGACCGTAGCAGTCGCACGGTTCCGGACTGCACACCTAGAACCGAGAGACCACCGCGGCCGGCCGGATGTTACTGTACGTCATTGAGATGGCAAGGGACTTGCTATGCTCTTGTCCGTCTGTCCGTTCCCAAATCAAGATATTCATGCCACTCCCTTGGCACGGTTCATGGTGTGAAAAAACCAATGCCTACGCGACCTCGGATATGTGCATATCCAATTCGTTGGGCACGGGCACCCACGACTTCGCTGACATCATGCGTCTTGCTCATCCTGCTCTGAATGTTACGCCGATGGCCAGTACGTCAGGCGACATCTCATTTACGTGCGTGGGATGCGGAATTATTCCACTCGCTGTCTCGGAACGTGAACTCTGCCTCTCTCTCTCTCTCTCTCTCTCTCTCTCTCTCTCTCTCTCTCTCTCTCTCCTCCCCTCCCCCCCCCCCCCCCCCCAACAATCAGTTATCTCTTAATTCAACAGCTCGTGATTTCGTGCGAGAATAGTCGAAAAATGCTTGCAAACGGACGTTTCTCAACAGTTTAGTAGCAGCCAGTTATTCGTTCTTTGTGCACAGTAAGTTGTAGGAAATTATCCGACAGAAGACTTAATCACGTGCCAAGTGTCACGAAATGAAGGAAAAAGTAAGGGGCGAGCAAAAATTTCCCGTTTGAGGGCGTATATGCACTGTAGCGCGGCTACGATACAGGTATATAATCACCGACATGTAGGCAAACGATAATGTGGCATTCATGTCTTTCCGACGTGCGTGCGGTAAATACAGAAACGTGCCTATTGCGGTGTTAGTGCCAGATGCGTTCAAACAGGGTCAACGTACTGTTATTCTGCCAAAGGACAAGCACCGGCAGACAGAAATCGGAGAATGAAGAATGTGTGTGGGCAGTAGGTATGCGAAAACCGCCGTTGTAGAATGGTACGCCGCGGACTGCTTCTGCTTCATAGACGCAATTCCCCAAATAGCAAAGGTCGTAACGCAGAAGTTACACCAGTTCAAGTGGGAGACACTCGAGCACCCGCTCTACAGTCCTGATCTCTCCTTAGGCGATTATCACGCCTTCGGTCCCTTAAAAAGACCTTGAAGGATCGACAGTTGCTGTGGGAGGAGGATGTGCAGCAGGCAGTTTAGGACTTCTCCATGCTGCAGGACGCGGTGTTTAACCAAAGAGGTATCTTCGCCCTCGTGCCTCATGAGGATGATTGCTTCAATACTCACGACACTTCGAGTGGAAACTTTTAAATCGTCCCTTATAATTTTCACGTTAGAGTCAGAGTAGTGAACGTGTTATAGCTTCTGATAGAGACCAGAAGAGCCGCTTAATGTGTGATTCTAGGCAGAACATATGCTCAGGACAATGTGTGAAGCGAGGAATACTGCACCCAACATTTGCTCCGAGGGGAAAGGACGAGAGAAACAACCTTTGGCATCTTACGTCCCATCGAAGTTAGAAACGGAGCACATGGAGGTAGGAAATCGATCGTGCTATTTTCGGAAAGCACCATTTATTCATCTTACTGGCTTTAGGACAACCATGACAAAGCAGAATGAAGATTTTCAGACGGAGATTTGAATACGACTCTACTGCCTTTACGTTGCTTCAGGTCGCTCGGTCACAAGATACACTCATGTTCAGCAAAAAAAAAAAAAAAAAAAAAAAAAAAAAAACAGAACATCTTGAACGACTAGAGATAGAACCTTCGTATTCACAGGACATGTACATCAGTATGTTCTGCAGAAGTGATTAGCATTTCAGTCACTTCGGTTCGGCACGTGTCCTGTTGCCTAGTAGGCACACGGTCCGCCATGGGCCCTGAAACTTGTTCCATGCGTGATGGCGTCGACACGTATAAGGCGCGAATGGCGTCCTGTGGTATAGCCATCCATGCTGCGTGGTTGTTGGCACTGAGTCACAGCGCTGCACCCGTCGTTTCACCAAATCCCACATATTTTAGTTTGGCGATCTGGTGATTTGGCGGGCCAGGTCAAAAGACTAACATCCTGTGACACCAAGAAGGCATGTATTCGTGCAACGTCATGTGGTCGTGCATTGTTTTACTGAAAAATGGCGTCTGGGGTGTTGTGCAGAAAGGGTATGGCTACGGGTCGCAGTATGTCATTCACGTACATCACACTGCTCACAGTGTACCGAACACACACCATCCGTGATACACAGTTGTACCCCACAGCACCCCACACCATAAGACCTTGGGTTGGCATTGTATGTCTTGTGTGAATACAGTCACTGTGATGCCACTCGCCCTATCTGTGGCGAACCAAAATGCGACCATCATTTCAAACAAACAGAACCTTAATTCCTGTCCCCAGAGACGTAGTTCCGTACGCCATTGCCGTGTAGCATGTTTCTGCACATTTGTCACAGGCAGGCGGAGAAGAGGATCACGCGCAAGTAACTCATGCCATAATAAACAGCGACGGACTGTCACTCTTGGTAGTGTTCGATGTATTGCACTGTTCCACCCGAGCAGCCATGGAGGGTCCAGATCTGTCCTGCATTGCAATTCTGATGACGTGTCGAACTTCTCGTTTGAATGGTACGACCTGACCCATCTCGTCGTGCTCTACAGCCTTCCGCGAACCATTCTGCACACACCCTTTGCACTGCTTAAACACTTCGTCCCACATGAGGAGCAATTTCCTGCTTGGATGCATCACACTCTCTAATGCCAATAATACGCCCCCGCTCAGATTCACTGATTTGGCGGTACGTCTGCGAGGCATCCTGCACGTCTGCTCAAGTCACACTGATCCATTATCTTCGATTTGTAGTGACAACGAGAGCGGCAGGTACATTTTACCTGTAGGTGGTGTTGCGCCGCGATATCGATGTTGACCTTAAACCTGCGGGCCGACATGTTTCAAATGCTAGTGATTTCTGCAGAACATACTTATGTACATGTGCCGTGAATATGGCCTGCCGTTATGGGCGAGCGGTTCTTGGCGCTTCAGTTCGGAACCGCGCTGCTGCTAAGGTCGAATCCTGAATCGGGCATGGATGTGTGTGATGTTCTTCGGTTAGTTAGGTTTAAGTAGTTCTAAGTGTAGGGGACTGGGCACTGACGACCTCAAATGTTAAGTCCCATAGTGCTCAGAGCCATTTGAACCATTGAACCTTGAATATGAACTTCCTGCCTCTAGTCGTTCAAGCTGTTCTGGTTTTCTTCATCTTTTTTTCTTTCTGAACATGCGTGTAATATGGACTACACCTTTGCACCTTTCCTCTCTAACATGAAGGAAAAACTTACTGATAAACTTTTGGAAGAAGGTGAGAACCTTTTGGATGCTCTTATGAAGAGGAAATGTGTTCACTGGTCTCGACGTCTGGCAGATCCCGGTGCTTCAAACTTGGCCAGATACTGACCCTGTGTGACCACGCGTATTTTCCTTTTTTATGGAATTATTAGAAAACATCACTCTACGACGACCTTTTTATGCGATCTTCAGGTATTATCAACGATACTAAATTAGAAAAATCCATGAGGTTGTTAGAGATAGCGAACGCTAGCTGATCCCTTTATCACCTTTATCTTTTGGAATATATTGGAGTCGTTTTCAGCCTGACAAGTAGAACTAAGGTATGTGTGACAACAAGGAAATGAGATTTAATTTTTGTTGCTAGAGGTTATTACTTCACTATTCGATGTGTGCATTAGTGCAGAACACACAGAGACAGGGTAGTACTTTGACTCTGTCGAGTGGAGGAAACTGTCCTACACACTCTCTTCACACAGTTACACAATACGGGTTTAATTTAATTCTCAGATAAAATGTCCAAGTCGGAGAAGATGGTACTGTATTCCATTCACTGTTTATGTAGTCCTAAGAGAATACGATTGTTAAATCTCGTATGAAGGCATCAGAGTACAGAATACGTGTGCAGAAGGAACAGCCAGTTAGATGTCATTGCCCCACGAGTAGGGTAGGTGGGGTAAAGCTGCGCAATTTTCAGTTTTCCTAATATTGCGGTCATTGAAGGTTGCAGTTTCCAGCGATTTCAAACTGAAGTTATAAATTGGGCTGTTACCTATGACTCATCAAATTCTAGCTCTGTCTCATTATTAATTACAGAGAAATCTACAATTTAGCACAAAAAAGAAAAGAAGTGCGGGGTTTTACCCCACAAAATAGAGTAAAGCCCCTCAGTGCGGGTCTTTGCTCCATTTCAGATAAACATTGATAAAACAGAATTACTGCGTAATAAAAACAATAGGATAACCCTTTGCAACATTGTTGTAGTGTAGCCAACATAAAGCTTTAAAATACTTGTACGAAGATAATACTTTGTTAGGTCCTGTGAAAAACTTGTTGCTTAATGCAACAGTGCTGTGAGTTTTAATAGTATCACTGTCACATTGTCAGTGCTAACGAATGACTCTTCCTGTGTCTCAGTAAATTTGTAGGCTCCTGGAAGTTTTTTTTGTAAAACACACCTCCATGGCCTTCTTCTTTGTATACTGAAATTATGTTGACCGGAAAGAGCCGGAATGAGTTTTTAGAGTTTCCCTGTACTTTCACTACAGCAAAGTCACTGAGTGATAGGAATTCTGATTCTTTCTTGAAGTCCCAGGCCCTTGTTCTTCTTCTTTGAATACGTCTTCGCCAAACACTAAGTCGATGTCTATATCTGAGATACTGTTATGATGTGAGAAGTCTGAATCTGACTGTGAAGAATAATCAGCTGGCTGTTCAATCTGTTTTCTTGCTTTTTTGGGATCAATGTAATGAAATCTAGCTTACGTCATTATTTTTTCTATAGCTAGTTCTTTTCTTCGTTTGCTTGTCTTTACGTCTCAGTTGCAAGCTTTTCTTTGCCCATGCATTCTTCTTCCATTCGTTCCTTAATAGGTGCCTACATCACAAATACAGATTTCGATATTTTGCCAGAATGATTTCCCTAAATCTTTATTTTAGACAGTGGAATTATATCTTAAGGAGATGCAATATGTGTTGAATGTTTTGCGGGTGTTATCATTGAAGAATTGTCTCACTTCGTTGGAGGTGTTAGGATTTACAACAAAATTTCTGCAGGAATTTGCCCCATTTTGCCATTTTCTTCCAAATTTGCCGTTTTTCATTTTGGGGACCAAACTGAACAATTATTTGCAAGCGAAAATGAAGTTTAAATGTCGTAGCCTCCACGAGAAATTCCTTGATTCTACTTTTCGAATCGTATAATACAGAATGTTCAAGTACAACACATCATAAATGGTACACGTAAGTAGTAAGAAACAGCCTTTCATGGGACAATAAGTTCTTATGAAACAAACCTGCCACCTGTTGGTCAACATCTGACTCGATAGCAATCAAACCAAAAACTAGATTCGGATTCTCGAGTAGTTTGTTTTACGTTGACTGTACTGCAACATGTTATAAAATTATGGGCACCATACTACAGCAAATTATCATACACCTATTAGGCTGTGGACGTACCCATCGTTTGAATTAGTCGGAAATGAATATTAGAGGAAATCCAATAGATAAATAAAATAAAGGTAGGATCAATCAAGCGAATAACTCTGGTTCTGTCGATTTATGGTCTTGAATTTAAACAATACAAGACGTTTGTTCATTGAAAGTCTAATTCAAGCTGACTTGCGACCCACTGACCTATCAGAGTAGAAGCACACACACATCTGTCAGTAAGTTGCTAAAAAGAAGTCTGCCGCTTCTGCAGTTTATTGCAGGTTACCCTAGTGTCTGAGCTGCGCACGTGACCGGAGCTTTGCGTGCTCAATGTCAGAATGTGGTCCAGTACTTTCAAATAATATAGCAAATTATCAGTATTCACATAGTACTTTTAATTCCCCAATTAACGGCCGAGATATCGAAATCTGGCCCTAATAGCTGTCAAAGGGGCTGAAAGGTTCTTGTCTGATTACGCCGAAATGGAATGAAATAAGTTGCGCATCGGCTATCTATGTGTTACGCCAGTAACGGCGAATGCCACTCTACGAAGGTATCTTCGCCTGAGTCCCATTTTCCAAACAAACCAGAGAAAGCTGTAGCGCGACATTCTTTGTTTCGATAACAGAATCTGTGACATGCGCCTACACGGGCAGCCTTTTAACTCTTAAGTGAAGTCAAGTCTGTGGTACACCTTCTCAGGCTAACTAAACTGTAGTTCTGCAACGTCAGAACTTATTTTACATCCCATCCGATTTTCTACATTTCTAGGAATGATTACATAGTTTGAATTAGCATTCTCATTGAGATTCGTGACTCGAGGAATTGATATATTTATATTTTGCGTCAAACAGCATTTCCCCGCAGACAACAGATAAGTATTTAATAGGAAGTTTCTGCAATTTAGTTAACCATTAAACCACAGAAATGATAACATTTTTAAAGATTGTTGCTGCAAATAGGTGAATGCTTGTCTTGGACGTTAATTTTTTATCTTTTTACCGGTTCTGTATAATGGAGCCCTGAAGCAGCTTTTCTGCAACATGGCCACCATCGGCCTCGTGTTTGTTCCCCTTCTTTTCTTCCGTTGTTAGCTGTGTCTTATTATTTATTCAAATAATAAAATCTTTTAGGAGACGTAATTATTGAGGCTGACGTGGCTATCGACTAAGCCGATACTCATAGGACGTTTAATCAGATTTTTGGACGGTTCTATAAGATTTTACGAGCGCAAGTCGCCAGTGTTGATAGAAAGTAGGATCTTAAATGTAACAGAAGCCGCCTATTCAAGAACGTTTCCGTTCGCCATAATAGCATCAGTCTGCTAATGAAGCGTAGATAGTATTTCATAATCGAGGACAAGAACGGCAGCAAAAGTTATCAAATTTGAGTATCGAAGGCAGCCAAAGGCATGAAAACTAATATTTAGCGTACAGCCAGCCACATTGAGGTATGTCGATCAGTTGTAAGAACGGAGCCGCACAGCAAAAATTAAATCACACAGATATTATTATTACCCGGACTATGTAGAGCAGTGGTTAAGACACGCTATTCATTTTCCGGATGAGCTGGGTTCAAATCGGCATCCGGCCATTCCAATTTAGATCTGCCGAAGATTCCCAAAATAACTTCAGGTGAATTACGGGATGGTTACCACAACAAGACCTCTGCCGATTTTGTTCTCCTTCGTTGTCCAACTGAGCTAATTTTCTGTCTGACGGCTTTCATGTCGACTTGACTTTTGGCTCAAATCTTCGTTATTACTGTATTTATAGAAAAGTAATTTCCCTACATTAAGTAAATCATCACCATATAATCACTGTAATCATCATAATCATCATCATCATCATCATAATCAAATCAGCCATTTCATATCCACTGCTGATTCCAGGCTTCTTCACGAGCTGTGTTTTTCTCCCATACGAATCTACGCTATAAGTACATATTTTCTAAGATCATCTACCCAGCTTCCTTCGTTTTCTCTATATTATTAATTATATCTTGAAATTAAGCAGAGGGCTTCTTTGTTCCATCTACCGTCCTTGCTTACATGCCCCGTTCGCAGCCATTTCATGTTAATTACAGCCATAGTCATCATTTTTAGTTTACAAGTTATTTATTTATCTGTCCATTCAATCGTCGTCTGCACTTGCACTTACGACAATAACTCAGCAAGTCGTTCTACGAGTACCCCATTAATCTGTACAATTATCTGTTCGATGTGTTAACTATACATAATTTTAGACTAATTCTAATTGATTTTCATATCTACTTATAATCTTTGTCTGTTAAGGGCTTCAATTAGTTAATTAAGCTTTTCTGCGCTAGAGGCAAACAGTTCCATTCTCATTTGCAACATGTCTTGTATCTCAAGGGTTGTTACTCCAAACTGAAACAAAAGCTTTCTTGGTACTGCTGAATCCCCGGCAAAGCGATAATTCAAAGTAATTCCTCAGTTCTACAATTTCGTTTACATGTTTTAAGTGACACATTGTCGTACATCCATCTCTAAAACCAGCTTATTCCTTTTCTGAACTAAAGTACACACCAACTTATAACAATATTTGACCATTCATATATTTTCATTCTGCAATGTTCTTCAACTTTTTTATCAGTTATTTGTCATTTACGGGGCAGATACGCCGCAAAAACCATTCTCCATGTTTCAATAGAATTTGTGAGATTTCACATCATTAATAAAGGAAATGTGTGCAGATTAAATCTGAAACTGGTAAAAGCAACATATGCTTCATTTAAGTAACTAGAAGTTAAAACGTGGTTCATCGTTTGCTGTAAGCTTTTGTAAAATATTGAAATTTATTTGTACATCATGAATGGTCATTTTTGATCGCAGGGGCAACCTTCAAGTGAGATATTTGACAGGGTCGATGCATGCTGGAAACACACAGTGTTTCCTGACTGTGTTTGACTACCTCTTGATATCACTTGACAACTAGCCACATGTTATGCTGATAAATTTTAATATTTAACAGAAGCTTACTATCACGGCGGGAACATGATTTACACTTGGAAAAAGTTCATAGTGGCTATAGAACCGAAAATAAAGAAGTTGGTGTAATTAATTTCTGAGCTACAGATGGATTAGTTTTTATTTCATTCATTGGTCCACTATACTCATTTCACTATGAAGTACACTACATAGTGATTCACGAATCCAGTGTTGCTTATAATGAGTCCACATTGTTTCATGAGTGCAGATTGTGGGTGATCTTACAAGAACCTTCTGCATGGATAAGTATGGGAGGGAAGCGGGAGTGCACTATTGAAGCCACCGTAACTTCTCGATGTGCTTAGGGGACTAGTATTACGACAAGAAGAAATAACTCTGTGTTAAGTTCTGAAATCTAAAGCGACATTCACATTTTGTTGGAAAGTATTGGGACCTAATTCGCATATAAGAAAAAAGGTAATGCTTTAACGTTCCATCGACGTCCAGATCATAAGAGACGAAGAAACAGCTCGGATAGGGGAATTATGAAAAAGATCAGCTTTGTCCTTTTCAGAGGAACCAGTGCTTTAAGCAATTGATGGAAACCACATAAAGCTACATGAAGATGACCGAATGATGTCTGACTACCGCCCCTCCCACATACGAGGCTATCGTGTTAACTGCACCACCCGCGCGACTGCTACGGTCGCAGGTTCGAATCCTGTCTCGGGCATGGATGTGTGTGATGTCCTTAGGTAAGTTAGGTTTAAGTAGTTCTAAGTTCTAGGGGACTGGTGATCACAGTAGTTAAGTCCCATAGTGCTCAGAGACATTTGAACCATTTTTTGAACTGCACCACCTCACTCATTCGTTCAAGACACGTCATTTGTCATGAAATACACAGCATATTGATTTCGGAGGACTGGGAAAGCAGAAACACGCGTTGCCCTGAGGGCTGACAGTTGTAAAAAAAATTGAAATGATCGTGTGGCATTGTTGGCTTGAAGGCCTCGTCGCAGGAAGTTCGGCCGCCGGGTTTGCAAGTCTTATTTCAGGTGACGCCACATGGGGCGACTTGCGCGTCGGTGATGATGAGGGCAACAGCCAGTCCTTGAGCTGAGAAAATCGAACCCGGGCCCGCTGCATCATAGGCAAACACATAACCACTCAGCCATGCACACATGTGTGATGGCACTTCAGGCGCGCAGCGTGCGTCTGGAGGAATGTGGTTCCAGCACACATGGCCAGGATGACAAAGCGTTTCTGCTTCCGCATTCCGCAAGCAACCGGTTTGTAACGCCGACTCTTTAAAAGGCTCTGTCTTCACGGGCGCGGACGCTTTCTAAGGCGTTAATGATTCTGTAACAGTTCTTGACCTGTCCTGGGTTTTTGTTCTCTCGCACGTGGTTACTCCCGTCAGCTGTCAGCTGAGCTGCACCAGACCTGAATTCTTGATTGACCCTCTACGAGCCTGCATCGGACTAACACAGTGAGGACCAGTGGCCCAGTTTATCCAGCGGTATTTTCGAAGATCCATGGAAAACAAATAACAATCAGGCTCACCATTCTATTGTATGTCGATGTTGCCTTCTTCCCTACTTCTCTTGCCTTAGTTCACCATTAAATACAGTGAACAGGTTGAACCAGTTATGCAGAGAGCAAGAGTCTTGCACGGGATAAACTAGCGTGGAGAGATGTATCAAACCAGTCTTCAGAATGAAGACAGCAACAATACGCAACCGCACTTGACTGTACATTTTTTGTACAGTATTGTTTGTTGCTAAACGGATAATTGATTATACAGGGTGTATCAGTTATATAGGGCAGTCAAATAAAAATAAGAAAGATGGAAAAAAGTAAGTAAATTCTACATCTACATCTACATTTTACTCCGCAAGCCACCCAACGGTGTGTGGCTGCGGGCACTTTACGTGCCACTGTCATCACCTCCCTCTCCTGTTACAGTCGCGTATGCTTCGCGGGAAGAACGACTGTCGGAAAGCCTCCGTGCGCGCTCGAATCTCTCTAATTTTACATTCGTGATCTCCTCTGGAGGTATAAGTAGGGGGGAAGCAATATATTCAATACCTCATCCAGAAACGCATCCTCTCGAAACCTGGTCAGCAAGCTACACCGCGATGCTGAGCGCCTATCTTGCTGAGTCTGCCACCTGAGTTTGCTAAACATCTCCGTAACGCAATCACGCTTATCAAATAACCCTGTAATTATTTATTATATCAGAAGTAAACGCCATACATTTATCCTACTATGAGACAAGACGGCCAGTGCCTTCATGAAAAGTGTTTGCGGTTACCTACGGATATTTGTAGGACTCAGGCGCCCATGTCTTCGTCCGAAGCAAATCGACGGCTACGAAAATCTTTCTTCAGTGTTCCAAAAATATGAAAATTGCATAGATCGAGGCTGTATGGAGGATGTGTAAGGGCTTCCCAGAGAAGCTTCTGGGGCGTAGTCGAAACAACAGGCACGCCAGCTCCGGGAAAGTCAAGATGACCTTTTCAAATGACTGCAAGTGCTCGTTACTGATTAGCTTTCTCGAACACGGTGCCACAATTAACGACAGCGGTATGTGAACAGTTCGCGAAACCTAAAGCGCGCCATCGAGTCCAAACGCCCAGGAATGTTGACGGACGGCGGGACAATGCCTGGCCACATGTTGCCAAGGCTGTTTCGACTACACTGCAGAAGTTTCACTGGGTCACCCTTATATACTACATACAGTCCCGATCTCTCCCCGTGCCATTTTCGTATTTTGGGAGCCCTGAAGAGAGAGATTCGTGGCCGTCGATTTTCTTCGAACTATGAGGTGCCCGCCTGGATAGTCATGGTTTCGTAGGCAACCGCAGACAGTTTTCCAAGAAGGAACTGACCGTCTTGTCTCACAACAGGATGAAAGTATTAACCTTTATATCGATTACTATTAAAACAATAAACAGTTTACTTACTTTTTCGCAGCTACCTCGATTTCATTTGAATGCCTCTGATAACAGCGAAAACGCCACGCATGCGACACGCATGAAAGTACACATAATAAAAGCAAAAACGTTCCAGTAACCATGCATCCACAATTGAGCTGTTTGCTACATTATTACCAATGTGTGGTTACGAGCCGCCACTGAATTCATTATCAAATATTCTCCCAATTAGTACTAATGTATTTATTATGTAAACTTTTCGATTAGTTGCTCATCTGACTGGGCTCAAATTTCACCCACGTTCCATGAATGTAGAATGTTGCACATGCATAATCCAACAACAGAATATTTTCTGCTGATACATGGCGTCATCCAACGTGCCAGTTCTGTCTAAGGTAGATAGTCGGGCAGGACCTGTATCTTGGCCTACATCACCTGACCTCAATACACTAGATTTTTCTGTCTGGGGTCATCTCATATGTGAAATGTAGAGTACTGCTATTAATAAAGCTAGAGAACTGAAGCAACGAATTGTACAGCTTTGTCAAGATTTACGAAATGATCAGGAGGTGTTAAACAGAATTTGCAAGTCCGTGTAGAAACGAGTGTATTAACGCTTCGAATTCCGAGGGCGAGACATAGAACATCTCCTTTAAAAGGTACTAGTTTACAGTATATTGTGACATGCAACGTGCTGAAGTTGTAATTTATTTCTTGTTAAGATAGGTCATGGGTGAAATTTTAAATCAGTTACATGAGGAAGTAATCGAAAAGTTTACATTTGTACTAACTAGCAGTATACGTTATACTAAAGACGCTGGCTTATCAGTAACCAAACATCCGCAATTATCTCAGAGACGACTCGTTTGCGGATCCATCGTTACTGTAACGGTTTTGCTACTTTTGTCGCATACTTTCACACGTTCTAGTTTCCTCTGTTAATTACAAAACAATAGTTATACTTCAATGAAGTTCCAAAATGTATATGTGCACTTTCTACTTACGGATTTAGCTTGTTACGTTACTGGCCATTAAAATTGCTACACCACGAAGATGACGTGCTACAGACGCGAAATTTAACCGACAGGAAGAAGATGCTGTGATATGCAAATTATTAGCTTTTCAGAGCATTCACACAAGGCTGGCGCCGATGGTGACACCTACGACGTGCTGACATGAGGAAAGTTTCCAACCGATTTCTCATACACAAACAACAGTTGACCGGCGTTGCCTGGTGAAACGTTGTTGTGATGCCTCGTATAAGGAGGAAACATGCGTATCAAAACGTTTCCGACTTTGATAAAGGGCGGATTGTAGCCTATCGCGATTGCGGTTTATCGTATCGCGACATTGGTGTTAGCGTTGGTGGAGATCCAATGACTGTTAGCAGAAATGGAATCGGTGGATTCAGGAGGGTAATACGGAATGCCGTGCTGGATCCCAACGGCCTCGTATCACTAGCAGTCGAGAGGACAGGCATCTTATCCGCACGGCTGTAACGGATCGTGCAGCCATGTCTCGATCCCTGAGTCAACAGAAGGGGACGTTTGCACGACAACAACCATCTGCACGAACAGTTCGACGACGTCTGCAGCAGCACGGACTATCAGCTCGGAGACCGTGGCTGCGGTTACCCTTGACGCTGCATCACAGACAGGAGCGCCTGTGATGTATTCAACGACGAACCTGGGTGCACGAATGGAAAAACGTCATTTTTTCGGATTAATCCAGGTTCTGTTTACAGCATCGTGATGGTCGCATCCGTGTTTGGCGACATCGCAGTGAACGCACACTGGAAGCGTGTATTCGTCATCGCCATACTGGCGTATCACCCGGCGTGATGGTATGGGGTTTCATTGGTTACATGTCTCGGTCGCCTCTTGTTCGCATTGACGGCACTCTGAACAGTGGACGTTACATTTCAGATGTGTTACGACCCGTGGCTGTCTTCACAGGGCTTTACTGAACATAGTCCTATTGGAGCTTGTTGCTTTTGATTTCTTCCGTCCTGACAACAGGCTGAATCAGCCAATTGTAGAGGGAAGCAAAGTTTAAATGGACAGGTAACTACACTCTGACTATATTTTCACGTACATAAAGCGTCATCAGAGGTGATGGTAAAGCTAAATCCCCGAAAAACCCTTGGACGGATCGAGGATCGAAACCCTATTCTCATGACTGGAAGTCTAGCACTTTCCAGCTAAGCCATCAAATCATGCTCTCCAGTACCAACATTGAAGTTATGTTACGTCTTTTATGAAAGCGATCTTGAGGATAACTATCAACTGTAGGTATTGTTTTCGACGTAATTGTTCAAGCTGTATACTTTGAGGGGGAATTTATGTTGTATGCGAATATTTGACACTAAGATGAAATGTGATACAGTCGCAATTGATGCACTGCGTACATTCTGTGACATTGCCTACTTCTCTATTTTAAGTCGCAATCACTGACTCAGTAGCCGCGCGGAGTGGCCGCGCGCGGTTAGAGGCGCCATATCACGGATTGCGCGGCCCCTCCCGCCGGAGGTTCGAGTCCTCCCTCTGGCATTGGTGTGGGCGTTGTTCTTAGCATAAGATAGTTTAAGTAGTGTGTAAGTCTAGGGACCGATGACCTAAGCAGTTTGGTCCCTTAGGAATTCACACACATATGAACATTAGAACTGATTTAGTTCTTAACGTTTTCAAGAAGACACTTACGTCAAGGCGAACTATCGATCGGTGCCCTTATTTCGAAAGCACAGACGTTTCGCAGCAGAATTTCACGCCCAAACGTATTCCCATATCATATTGCCAGCAAATACCCCAGTGCAGGTATTTGTCTCGTCCCAACTCACCTGTCTCCACGTTAGCAAGCGCTTAACTTTTCACACAATCAAAATTGTAGTATCCTGGCAGAGAAACATCGAACGTGCCATCTCACTGGCTGGCAGCGCAGCGGCGACACGATACAGCGTCTTTCTTGGCACTGACAGTGTGCCGGCTTTCGCTGCACTGCGATGAGACCGCTCTGTAACGTGGGGGCACATCAGTAGCTAATCCGCGGGCCTTCGCACTTTCCCGAATAACACAGCAAGAAAGTTTCTCCGGGCCCTTCTGCGAAACCGGCGGCGGGGAGAGATCGCAGTTTTCCTGGAGTTGCGTAACGCACTTTATTGTTCCGCGCAGCCACCGGCGGCTCTGCCAAATACGTAGGGCGTGCTACTCAAAGGCGTTACCGGGCTCGCTCGCCAAGGCAATTTCATTTTTGTGTTATCGTTTCTCGGACATTTTAGACGCCAGAGGAAGGAAAGAGGTTTACTCTCTCAACAACGACAAGGTAATACAAGCTCAGACTGGCCGGGAATCGGCAGTTAGTTCCAAAAGTAAGCACTATGGTATTCGCCCTTAAATGATTTAAGGATATCACGATAGATTTGAATCTGAATGGCCGGACGGGGATCTGTCCGTCGCTCCTCCCTAATCCATTGTCTTAACTGTTGAAATGTGTGTGAAATCTTATGGGACTTAACTGCTAAGGTCTTCAGTCCCTAAGCTTACACACTACTTAACCTAAATTATCCTAAGGACAAACACATAGACCGATGCCCGAGGGAGAACTTGAACCTCCGCCGGGACCAGCCGCACAGTCCATTACTGCAGAGCCTCAGACCGCTCGGCTAATCCCGCGCGGCCATTGTCTTAACTACTGTGTCATCCTACTTAGATTTAGAAGCCAAGTAGTTATCTGACTTGCAAGGTACTATGCCTTCGTTTTCAATACGCTTTCTACACAATACAATTTACAGGCAGCGTTCCAGAGTTTCGAGTGATCCGGGAATAACATCTTCAAAACGCCAAAAACTGCTATAGCAGTAAAATTACACTTACGACTAATTTCAGTCACAGATCTTTATCGGGTCGACCTACACAACGAAGGACATGAAAACACTTGACATATACACGTAAACATAGCCTAAAGGATGATAATATACTCTAATAGATACAGCTATAAGATTGCGGATACTCATATAATATTATAAATACAGCGTAGAAGAACAGTTCGTTGGTATCATAACAACAATTGAAAACAGTAAAAGTTCAATAAGAACCCGCTACATGGAGCATCATTGCTCTATACATACTTTAGTTTGTTGACATCTTACGTGTGAACAAGTTACGAATGCCCGCTGTATTACGCATAATGGCTCTAAAATGAAATACCAGGATCAATATCAGAAAACCACGAACACCTTCGCATATTAATGTCAAGCTAGGCTTGCTTCCTTGTAGCCACTGCAGGCTTCAGTCAGGAGAGCCTGATTAAGATGAAGATGACACGCCAGAGGCCAACACCGATGCTGGCATTGGAGCTCTGCTGACACTTATTAATACCGTGAGGTGTACACGACACATCCCATATTTATACGAAAAGAAAATTTTACATCAGTTAACCCCTTGAGTTTTCAAGTAATTCAGTTTTTCTCATGATTTACATAAGAGGTGCATTCCAACGAATAAAACTAATAATTTTTAACAAAAAAAGGTAGATTAGAGTTTAATTTCCCGTCGACAGTGAGGTCATTAGAGACTGAAATTTTAACAAAGCGTCGACAAAAACGGGGTTATTATGCGCGTTAACGTAAGTTCATCGTAAAGTTAACAAAGCGTCGACAAAAACGGGGTTATTATGCGCGTTAACGTAAGTTCATCGTAAAGTTCAAGATTTTTTAAAAATATCTTCCAGTTTCGCAAAGCTATATCTTCTAAAGAGTGAAAATAGAAACCTGCCGATTCATGTGGTTGCCTGGTGCAACTAGAGGGCTCGTTCCCTCGTTCTTTATCCAACATGCGTCGACTCCAGATGGCGATAACACAGAAACAAAAGGCTATTTGCGTTCGCCGTTCCAACAGTTGCAACGCAGTTACAACGGCATTGCGTGATTTGAGTCGAGATTACGGCACTGCACCTCCTAGAGCGTGAGGGGCGTACCGATCTCTATTGCACCGTTGGCCTCCGGGACTGGCTAATCTCACAGTATGTCATTTAAGGGGGCGGGGGGGGGGGGGGGGGGGGGATTTGTGAGAGACTACGTCTAAGTATCTCTCAACTGCGATGTCGTATAACAACAGTAGTGAGTACAGTAGCTGCAGACATGCTCGCAAAAGTGTGAGACCAGTGAACTGTATTGTGCTAAGCAGAAGAAGAGCATTGCTTTGGATAGGTGTGATTTGTTGTATAGTGGTTGGTCTAAAAAGTTGTGGACTGGTATAATGCGTCCTTTCAATCCTAGAAGGAGCGTACGACACTACGTTGCCACTCGACAGAGAACGATAAATAAAGAGGGTTCGCGCTCGTGGGTGATGAGTTGGGAGTGAAGAGCTTATGTGCTCCTCATCACGCGATATGCCACTGATTCTGATAAACTACGTTGCTGAGACCATTTTTCGCTTTTACTTAAGTCGATGTGATACTACCACTAATCGTAGACGAGGCTTAGAGAGCAGTCATTAGAGACCACAGGCAACAATAACGTGTTAAACATACGGTAAAAATGTGATCATGGTAAAGCAAAAGGAAGTGATCTGTGTATTTAATTCACGCAGTATCGTAAATAGAGGTGAACCACCAAATATCTCGAAGGCGTTACGGATTGATCATCGGCACACCTGTACTTGGCTGCTGACAGCTCCACCTGTCAGCCACATGTCGGCAGAGTGAGTTATTGTAGTTCTGTGAACTTGTGGTTTTAGCGGTTTATGGCAGAACTCTCCTCGCAACATGTTCTTCTCTTCACGCGCAGCTGGGGTTTTTAACTGTTCCGAAGCCCTTGACACGAGGCCTTCTCAGTAGGTCAGAAGTAGGGGGCCACAAATAGCTTTCCGTGTGCCAAGTGCTGCATAGCCGTGATTTTGGTGCCTGTCAAACAGCAATTCTGTTTAAATATCAGTAGCTTCACCGTGGACACTCAATGGAACGCACGCCAAACCACCTTCACTGGAATGTCGCTGCGTGATTACATCACTGCTTCCTTATAATCGGAGAGTTAATGAAACTCGTATATAAGAGGGGAGGCACAGGGGTGGTACTTACCTGAACTGTACTGTTTCTCGGCCATTCTCGAAGAATTACGCAGCAAAATATTGCCTATAATTTACATTTCAGATAGTTTTGGGGGTTACTTGACGTAGTAGTTCATTAATTACGCAAATGAACTCTTGATCGACTGAATGATCATTAGAATGGATTTGCGTCAAAGTGTTATTGTATGCGCTAACAATCTTTAGTCTTGTTGGTTTGCTGGTCGTTATTCATTAAGAGGTATGGCATGCTGGTAGGCTCTGCAATGCGTCACCAACTGAATACGTTGTCTAGGAGTCTGAAAATTAAAATAGTATTGTACTCTCAAAGTCAGTATTTGTTGAAATCATCAGAAAGGCAGTCCAGTTCAAAGTTGAGCTGCGTTGGTTACCAGAGAAGCGTCTGACGGAAATGACAACCGATGAAATTCGAAAGATGTTCCGTAGGTGATGTCAGATGAATGGACAAACTCGGAAAAGCAACGGTGCCTATCATGAAGAAAATAGATCCTTAGCAGTTTCTGCAACGTGTCGACGTGCTTTTCCCTGTGGCAATAAAATTCCAGGAATATACTGAAGGAAGCATACCACTTTGGGCTCGACAGTTACCATAATACTGCGATCGCTATTGAGAGTACTCACAAGTCACAGTAGTTGGGATCTTTCATGGTACGAAACACCATTCCAGATCATCAAACCGAGCGTTCGCCCTTGTTGCACTAAACAGTGTGCTCAGGCAAAAGACGTTCACCTCCGGAGCGTCTCAGATGTTCGTGGCCAACACTCGTCCAAACTGAAACGATACTCACTGGAAAAGACGATCTACTGCCAGCTGACACTGCGCTTTTTGGATTGACAAGTTCATTGCAGCCGGTGGCATCATTGACTTGACATCAGTCGAAAGAGTGACCAAAAAACTCTGCTGCAGTAATACTATGCGGTGCAGTTCCATCAGGAAGTTCGTCCGGAAACGGGACGGTAAGGACCATCACTAAAGGTCTGCAGATATTCCTGTCTCCGAACGAAACGAGTTATGACCGGGAGTCAGTCCTCCGCCGACTCGTCATGGCCATCTTTCAGCTGGAATACTGATGAGAGTTCTTTGTTGCCACTAGTACTAAAACCGACTTCCGTAAACGCCGATACACCTGCCTTCACCGGATGACCTTCGATACACCCAAAGAGATTCACACCCTCCCTCACCTCGGCCTTCCACTACATGGCAATTTAGACAGGCACTGCGCTATAACTACCGTAAACATACCAAACTCAGCGTCTCACTCCATAAGCACTAAACTAGGAGCCGCGCGGGGTAGCCGTGAGGTCTCAGGCGTCTTGTCACGGTTCGCGCGGCTCCCCCCCCCCCCTCCCCCTGTCGGATGTTCGAGTCCTCCCTAGGGCATGTGTGTGTGTGTTGTCGTTAGCGTAAGTTAGTTTCAGTTAGATAAAGTAGTGATTAAGCCTAGGGACCGATGACCTCAGCAGTTGGTCCCATAGTCCTTGCCACAAATTTCCAAATATTTCCACTAAACTAGAGTATAACAGCTTGGCAAGCAGCTACACCCTACTCTATCTTGTTCCCCTTAATCTCCAGGCGCCTGAATTTAATACAACTTCCACGAATCTGATAACTAATTTTATGGCCTGCATATGCGTATATACTCCTCAAGCCACTGAGCAGTGCATGGCTGAGAGTAATTCATACCAATATGAGCGATTTTATGTTGTATTCTATTATCGTATTTAGCAAGGAAAAAATTACTGCCGGCATGCCTAGTGCGCGTCCTAATCCCCATTGTCAATATCTTTGGGCGAGATATATGATAGAGCCAGTACATCTGTTACACTTTCGCATTAACTCAACCGACCTGTTACGATCGTACGAGCGCCACGATTAATTCATTACACGTTTGGTGTCACGCAAACTTGTTAAGGACTGCAAATGCTGCAGCAGTGCTCTACAGGGTGGTCAGAAACAGTCTGAGAAGCTTGTAAGTATGTTGCAGTGTAGGTTGTGCTGAGAAATAATTTTTAAGAAAAACAACCGATACATTGCGCCGTTTCCGAATTAATTAGCACCGAATTTAGTCAATCAGGCCGTTGCGCGTGCAAATTCATATGGTCCGTCAGAGACGGTGTTGCCAAAAATGTCCTTAGTTTGGTTTCCTTAAATCGAACAAGAGGGCGATACAAAAACTGGACATGAGGCGGTAGTAAAGATCAAACTTGAGTCAAAGGCTGAGCAGTCTCTTGCGCTATCGTCCACGCTATGAGAACAACTGACACTAATTGTATCTGGCGGGCCTCTCGAATTTACGTGCGCCACGGCCTAATTGGCTAACTTCAATGCTAATTAGCCTGGAAACGGCGCAACGTATCGTATTTTTTTCCTAACTATTATTTCTCAGCACATCCTACCCTGCAACATCCTTGCAAGCTTATCAGACTTATTGTGATCCCTGAACAATAAGTCGCTCCAGCGTCTTGGATGAGCTTATCTTTAAAGATGTGTTGTACCGATCAACTTACTGAAAACAAAAGTAGGAACATAAAAAAGTAACATACTCTACTAGCTGCAAATGTTGACAGGTTTAACAGCAAATTCGGAAAGGTTTCAAAATCCACAGGCGTATCATAATGATTTTAAATTTCTTTCTGAGTTCCGGGAAGGGACTTTGAATTTTAAAATTGTACTTTTAGATAAGAAAGGTAGTAACGTTTTTAAGAATACTGACAGCCTTAAATTTTTCAGTGAGCTGAAAAATTGTATATATTTGAGTAATGGTACTGTAGAAATGTAGGATACATTGAGAACTTGTAATATAAAGTGAAGTGCCGAAGAAACTGGTATAGGCATGCGTATTCAAATACAGAGATATGTAAACAGGCAGAATATGGAAGTGCGGTCGGCAACGTCTACATAAGACAACAAGTGTCTGGCACAGTGGTTACAGGTTCATTAAGATTTAAGTGAGTTTGAACGTGGTGTTATAGTCAGCACACGAGCGATGGGACACAGCATCTCCGAGGTAGCGATAAAGTGGGGATTTTGACATACGACCATTTCACGAGTGTACCGTAAATACAATGATTTCACTAAAACATCAAACCTCCGACATCACTGCGGCCGGAAAAATATCCTGCAAGAATGGGACTAACGACGACTCAAGATAATCGTTCGACATGTCAGAAGTGCAACCCTTTCGCAAATTAGTGCAGATTTCAATATTGGCGCATCAACACGCGTCAGCGTGCGAACCATTCAACGAAAGATCATCGATACGGGCTTTCGGAGCCGAAGGCCCACTCGGGTACTCTTGATGACTGCACGACACACCTCACCTGAGCCTGTCAACACCGACATTGAACAGATGATGACTGGAAACATGTTGCCTGGCCGGACGAGTCTCGTTTCAAATTGTATCGAGCGGATGGACGTCTACATCTACGGGTAAGGACACAACCTCATGAATTCATGGACCCTGCATGTCAGCTGGGGACTGTGCAATCTTGTTGAGGCTCTGTAATGCTATGGGGCATGTGCAGTTGGAGTGATATGGGACCCCTGATACGTCTAGATATGACTCCGACAGGTAACACAAGGGTAAGCACCTTGTCTGATTACCTGCATCCGTTCATGTCCATTGAGCGTTCCGACGGACTTGGGAAATTCCAGCAGGACAATGTGACATACCACACGTCCATAATTGCTGTAGAGTGGCTCCAGGAACACCCTTCCGAGTTTAAACACTTCCACTGGTCACCAAACTCCCCAGATATGAATATTATTGAGCATATGTGGCATACCTTGCAACGGGCTGTTCATAGGAGATCTCCACATCCTCGTACTCTTACGGATGTATAGTCTGCCCTGCAGAATTCATAGTCACAGTTCCGTCCAGCACTACTTCAGAGATTAGTCGAGTCAATAACACGTCGCATTGCGGCACTTCTGCGTGCTCGTGGGAGCCCTACACGATATTAGGCAGGTGTACCAGTTTCTTTGGCTCTTGAGGGTATAATTAAAATGACTTTTTGATTGTTTCCTTATACGAGTATGCTTGTTGCAGTTACCTTATTGAAATTAAGTAATGTTGGTGCTCAACGCACAGACAGATATATTAAAATAAATAAAGACTAAATATATACTACTGCTATAGCGTTTGGCTTCCACTTAAAGTCTGAATGAAGGAATATTTAGAAGGGAAAGAAACCATGTGCTCCTAGGACTGTCACTTGCACTTTCTTTCTAACGATTATGTCGCTAGATACTCTTGGACCTTACATGAAAATTGCTTGGTAAAGATTAAACCGTCACGGTGAAAGGTAGTTGGCCTATTGCTAAAATCCAGTATTCGTAAAGAAAATAGAAGGGAGATTAGTACTTAACGTCCGTTCGACAACGGTTTAATTAAGGAAGATGCATAGTTCGTAACGGATGATGATGGGCGAGAATCCATTCCAGCGTATGCCATAAACGGATTAGGGAAATCGCGAGAAACCGGTATTTGAATGTTCAGAAAGGGATTTTAATCTGGCCCTTCTCGAACGCGAGAAGGAAGATTTAGAATACATTTTCCATTCGGAATGCACGCCCAGAGTCCGAATCACTGCGCAATCACGTTCAGTAGCAGAATTTTTTTTTAAATTTATTTATTGATTTTTTAATCCTAGCAAGATTAGGGCCTTAAGGCCTCCCTTACATTTAACCTGACATTCTACATATTTTACATGCGTACACATACCGCAAGCCACCATACATGCACGGCTGTGACGGCCTTGTGCCACTGATAGACATTTACATTCCGCCCGCAAATAGGACGATAAGGCGAGTCCTGGTTCTACGTATAGCATCACGATGGATGTATCTGTGAGAGAAGGCTCCGAGGGGAGCGAAAGTTGGCAGATTGCGTTCGTCATCGTCATACAGGCCCAATATTTGGCCTAATGGTATGGAGTGTCATTGGGTACACAACACGATGTCTGCTGGCTCGCGTAGCAGATAATCTGTAAAACAAGTGTTACATTTATAACGTGTTTAGGCCGGTGTCTGAGGCACAGTTTCGGGGTCTCAGTAAAATTATCTTTTAACAAGGTAACGTAAGACCGCAAGTTGCCCATGATGCCTTGACCTACCTGTCAGCACGTGCTCCAGACCTCTCACCTACTGAAAACATGTGATCATTGGTTGACGAGAGACTGGCAGGCCACCACTCTCCAGCTAATGTGATTGATGAATTACGGCACAGCGGTAAAGCAGCATGGCATGATGTACTAGTAACTGTGATCCTTGCTCATTTCGAATCGATACCGAACTGGGTTATGGGTATTGTTGCCGTTGGAGGTGGAAGTCTGTGCACCAAATTTCACACGATGTGTACTCCCAAATGTTTCACAAATTTAATAACGTATTTCTCTATTATACTGTATACTCACAAAAACCGAAAAGTTCTTTACTATCCTTCTTTATGTTGCAATTTTTATTACCAATAGTGTATATACCTCAAAGAAATGCAAGCAAAGTGTAAATATTAAATGTCCCATTGCCGATATGGATAAATGTGTGATTAGGAGGCAACTTGGGCTAAATTGGAAACAATACAAAGAAAAACCAAATTTGCAACACCTTCATAGTTTTTGTTACACGCAAGGAAAAATTATTCTGTCTACAAGATTTGCTTTAAATTATGCTACGTAGTATAAACTAGTTATCGTGTGCGAACGACACAATATACATTAAAAGGACATCCTACACTAAGTTTGTAGGAAAAAAATGAAGCATCGGAATTAAAGCGGCCTATAGTTTATTGAGACACATGCTCTGTGAATAAATGTTGCCAAAGTGATAGCTTGCGAGGAGTATTGTCGAACAAAACTGCCAATCATGTTAAACTCATAGACAACTTAAGTTTTATAGCACTAATGACTTTACACACAACTGGTTTCAATCATACTTAACAAACAGAATGAAAAAAACTTGTGCTCAATAAGTCAGACAATGTTGGAAAGGTATAAAAGTTTAGTGACTGGGGATCAGCAACAAAGTGATTTCCACAGGGTTTAGTTTTGGGTCCACTCGTGTTCCTTATACACAGCCGGAAAAAGAAAAAAATCGGTACACTCTTTTTGAGGTTTACCAGTTCACTCAAGATTTATTGTTGCAATAATGCATTTGGAGTACATGAAATTATTACGTTCACAGATTAATACCACAAGCGGTTCTGACGTACCAGGTATCGACCCATCATGAAACACCAATATTAGTACGTGGTTAACCCCCACGGGCGGCAATGAAGACGCTTACTCTGACATCCAGTCGATCGTACAGGTGGCGAATACTGTCCTGGGATACGTTATGCCACGCCAGCTCGACCTGCTCACGAAGTTCTGTAGTTTGATCAGTCAGAACATTATGACCACCGATCTACTATCGATACAAACCCGTCCAGGTGATAGCAGCGTCACTGGGCGAGGAATGACAGATGGCCATACACAAACATAGTGCATTTAGTGCCAGTGCGCGTGCTGTCCTTATGTAGAATGAGGAAACCGCGCCATCTATCCGAGTTTGACCGAGGGCAGATTGTGATGGCCCAGAGGCTCGGTACGAGCACTTCGGAAATTGCGCGACTTGGGTGTTCGAGGAGTGCTGCGGCGAAACCAAGGTGAAACCACGTCCAGACATTGTGGGATTGGGGTGCCACTGCTCATTACAGATGTCGGACGTCGTAGGCTGGGCAGATTGGTAAAACAGGACAGGTGGCGACCTGTGACGGAATTAACATCAGTCTTTAATGCTGGGCAGAATACAAGTGTGTCTGAACACACAGTGCACCTAGCACTCCTAACGATGGGCCAATGTTAACACCACAACATGTGCAACTCCGACTGAAATGGGCACTTGAACGTAGACACTGTACGTTGTCGCAGTGGCAGAGCGTTGCATTTTCTGATGAATCCCGACACCTTCTTCATCATGCGATGAGAGGGCTTGAATCCTTCGTCTTCCAAGCGAACGGCTCCATGGTTCGAGTGATCTCGAGCAAGGCACAATGACGGCCAAGGAGTATCGAGCACTGGTTGCAGACCACGTACACCCCTACATGACGATAACGTTTCCGAACGGCAGTGGCATTTTTCAACAACATAATGCGTCTTGTCACAAGCACAGAAGTATGATAGAGTGGTTCGAGGAACACAGTGGCGAGTTCTAATTGATGTGCTGGCTCCCCCATCTCACAACATCTGAACCTGATCGAACACATCTTGGATGGGGCGAACATGGCGTCAGAGCTCATCGCTCCTCTCCCCGGAATTTACTGGAATTAGGTGAATTGTGTACGCAGATATGGTGCCAACTCTCTCCATTGACCTACCAAGGCTTCAGTGCTTCACGATACGATGCGTCGCAGCTCTTACTTGTGCCAAATGTGGACATACCGGTTATTAGGTAGGTGGTCATAATGTTCTGGGTGATCAGTGTAAGAATTGGTTAACGCGGCGCACGAGTCACTTCTCGTCCCATCATATACCACATGTACTCGATTGGAGACTAGGCAAGGGAAGTTACTACACGTCTTTCAGAGCACACTGAGTTTCACGTTTCACGGGCAGGATGTGGGCGAACAATATTCAGTGGGAACAACACATAACCTTCCTGTTATAAGAACAGCAAAAGGTCGTGTCTAACAACATTCTGCACGTACCGAGCGCTGGTTAATATCCTCTCCAGAAATATCTACGGTGATTGAGACTTTTATCTTATCGCACCCCAGATCATAGGGCCTGTGGTGGAGCCATTGTGTCCTTGAAGAATAAACAGAACGAGATAACGCTCACCAGTTCTAAGTCGTATGCGAAAACGACCGTCACTTCCATGCAGGCAGAATCTGCTTTCAGCGCTGAATATCATGGCGAGTCATTTCATCTTAAAAGTGATCCTCTGACGGCACCAGTCGATGCTGTGGAGTGAGTGGAAGACGGGAAAAATGTGTGTGTGTGCCCGTAGGCGCACTGCTGGTAACCGATTCGCAACAATTCGTGTTGACATGTCTAGGATCACAAGCCCTCTTATCTGTGCTATGGTAACTGTACGATCTGCCACTGCTGCCCTTACAATATGACGATTCTGACGTCTGTGCTGCGTGGATGTCCAGAACTTCGTCTACGGTGTGTGGATGGTCAGGTGACCACTGATACTTGCATCGTTGCAAAACTAACACTACACGTCCAAACTTGCATGGCAGTTCCCCAAAAGGATCATCCCGCCACTCGGAATGCCACAATTTGTTCCCTTCGAGCTCGCTCTGGCGGCTGTTGGAAGTACGGGTGCGTCTCCGAGGCACGGTTGCCTGCTTGCATCACACATTTGCAGCACACTGAGCCCTCTGCATATGAGCATTCCCTATTAAAGGGCAGACACAGATGGCGCTCTGTTAGCTATATCCCCTACGCTATCTGTTGGTGGACGACGTTGTAAACATTAAAACGTTATCATCAACTGTGGCATTCGCCGTCATCGTACCAAAATTGATGTCGTCTTTCCAGGAGTACTGATTTTTTTCCAACATTGTATATGTGAATCACCTTCCAATTACGCGGAATTTGTATTTTTTTAAGATTATATTAGTTTTATAATAAATCTTATTAGAGAGAAAGCAACAGAAAAGACTGTTAATATTGTTTTATAAAGTATTATTAGCTGGTTCTCTGAAAGTGGACTATCTCTAAATTTTCAGAAAAATGTGTCAAATGGCTCTGAGCATTATGGGACTCAACTTCTAAAATCATCAGTCCCCTAGAACTTGAAACTACTTAAACCTAACTAACGTAAGGACGTCACACACAGCCATGCCCGAGGCAGGATTCGAACCTGCGACCATAGCAGTCGCGCGGTTCCAGACTTTAGCGCCTAGAACCGCTCGGCCACCCCGGGAGGATTTTCAGAAAACATGCTACATTCAGTTCTGTTTAACAAATAGTCGTACCAACAGTCGATGCAGTACATGAACAGGAGTCATTAAATAGAATAGAATATCCAGATTTTTAAGTTTACATGTTAATGAAGAGCTGAACTGGAAGAAACATATTGCTGAACTTTTCAAACCAGTAAGTTAAGCTACTTTTGTCCTGCAAATAATTGCTAGTCTCGGAAAAAAACTAACCAACCTCGTGACATATTTTGCATATTTTCACTCAGTATAACGTCTCATGAAATAATTTTCTGGGGTAGCTTATCACTTGGAAGGAAACTATAGATTGTACAAAAGTGAACAGTAAGAAGAACACATGGTGTTCATCTACGGCCGTCATATAGGTACCACTTCAAGGAGTTGGGCATTTTAGCTGCACCATCACAATATATTTATTCGGCAATGGAAATCGTCGTGGATAATCCATCATAATTTGAAAAGAATAGTAATATCCATACCTAAAATACTTGAGGAAAAAAATGACCTTCATTGGCCATCATTAAAGATGTTGGAGGTTCAGAAAGGAGTTCATTATGTAGCAACAAAAACATTTGATCATTTGCCCAATACCATGAAACTCTGACAGATAGCAAAGAAATTTTAAATCTAGTCTAAAATCATTTCCCCTGGACAACTCCTTCTATTCCATTGACGAATTTTTGTTTAAAAGCTGGTAGCCTGTAGAAAATATAGAAAAAAACGGATTTTAAGTGCAGCGGCATGAGTAGTACTAAAATGTGTTCATTAGTGTTAACATTAATATTGTATAATGTATACCTGTAAACTAATTATTTTCGCATCATTTCGATAAAAGAGTCGTTCAAATGGTCTACAGAATATTTAACTAGCTAATAACTAACTGTGTGGTATGCAGGTCGTTCGGGTATAGACATGTAGCATGTGGCAGATGTTCACTTGTCAGAATATTGTAGTGTACTCTGATCGGTCTCTCTTTCTCGGGCGTAAACCCGACGTTGCTGGCACTTTCACCAGGTCTGTAGTTCACTTTGACGAATAACACTTTTATTGTTATTCTTGAACAAAATGACGCCAACTTGCTGTCCTGTTATATCCGTTACATCGGAAATTTGTTTAAAAGTACATCCGTTTCGCCTCAAAAATCCTCATAGCAGCTGTGACCTTGAGAGACTGAATTATTAATCTGACGCTTACCAGATGAGCTGCAAGCTAGCAAGTGTCGCGATGAGGGAATGAGGTTTGTATTGCAGGGAGCAATGTTTAGGCCCGCGGTCGGCGGGCGCGGCTAGTGAAAGTGAAAGCAGCTGGGCTTACTTTTGCTGCGCCTCTTCGCAGCAGCCACAACACGGAGACCAACCCTAATGGTACGTGACATCTGCACGTCTACCGCACCATTGCAGTATTACCGCGAGTAAGCCAGGCTCGTGTGTCGTTGGTCAGCCTTGTAACTGGATGTGGTTTAAAAAATGAACAACGTTTCTTCACTTGTGTCCGAAAGTTAAATACAGTCCAGCAATCAGAGCATGATTCCTGAAGAGTGTGTTATAAGTGGATGACAGATGGCCACGAGAAGCTCTAAATCTAAGGAAAAAAGAAAAAAAAAGAACGACGCCTCACACAGGAATTATCGGATTGGGATGGAATGACCATGTGCATACAAACAAATGATTTCAGTTTCAGAAAAATTGGATGATTTATTCAAGAGAAAGAGCTTCACAACTTGAGCAAGTCATAACGTGTGGGTTCACTTCTGGCCCTTATGCAAGCACTTATTCAGCTTGGCATTAATTGACAAAATACACTACTGGTCATTAAAATTGCTACACCAAGAAGAAATCCAGATGATAACGGGTATTCATTGGACAAGTATACTGTACTAGAACTAACATGTGATTACATTTTCACGCAATTTGGGTGAATAGATCCTGAGAAATCAGTACCCAGAACATCCACCTCTGGCCATAATAACAGCCTGGGCATTGAGTCAAACAGAGCTTGTATAGCGTGAACAGGCACATCTGCACATGCAGCTTCAACACTATACCACAGTTCATCAAGTGTAGTGACTGGCGTATTGTGACGAGCCAGTTGCTCGGCCACCATTGACCAGACGTTTTCAATTGGTGAGAGATCTGGAGAATGTGCTGGTCAGGGCAGCAGACGAACATTTTCTGTATCCAGAAAGGCCTGTACAGAACCTGCAACATGCGATCGTGCATTATCCTGCTGAAATGTAGGGTTTCGCAGGGATCGAATGAAGGGTAGAGCCACGGGTCGTAACACGTCTGAAATGTAACGTCCACTGTTCAAAGTGCCGTTAATGCGAACAACAGGTAACCGAGACGTGTAACCAATGGCACCCCATACCACCACGCCGGGTGATACACCAGTATGGCGGTGACGAATACACGCTTCCAATGCGCGTTCACCGCGATGTAACCAAACACGGATGCGACCATCATGATGGTGTAATCAGAACTTGGATTCATCAGAAAAAATGGCGAATGCCATTCGTGCACCCAGGTTCGTCGTTGAGTACACCATCGCAGGCGCTCCTGTCTGTGATGCAGCGTCAAGGTTAACCGCAGCCATGGTCTCCGAGCTGATAGTCCATGCTGCTGCAAACGTCGTCGAACTGTTCTTGCAGATGGTTGTTGTCTTGCAAACGTCCCCATCTGTTGACTCAGGGATCGAGACGTGGCTGCACGATCCGTTACAGCCATGCGGATAAGATGCCTGTCTTCTCGACTGCTAGTGATACGAGGCCGTTGGGACCCAGCACGGCGTTCCGTATTACCCTCCTGAACCCACCGATTCCATATTCTGCTAGCAGTAATTGGATCTCGACCAACGCGAGCAGCAATGTCGCGATGCGATAAACCGCAATCGCGACAGGCTACAATCCGGCCTTTATCAAAGTCGGAAACGTGATGGTACGCATTTTTCCTCCTTACACGAGGCATCACAACAACGTTTCACCAGGCAGCGCCGGTCAACTGCTGTTTGTGTATGAGAAATCGGTTGGAAACTTCCCTCATGTCGGCACGTTGTAGGTGTCGCTACTGGCGCCAACCTTGTGTGAATGCTCTGAAAAGCTAATCATTTGCATATCACAGCATCTTCTTCCTGTTGGTTAAATTTCGCGTTTGCAGCACGTCATCTTCGTGGTGTAGCAATTTTAATGGCCAGTAGTGTAGTTGGACGTCCCCCTGTGGAATACCGTGTCATGCGACATTCTCTCAATTGGCGCGTTAGATGGTTCTCATTTGGGGGATTCGGCACCCTTGCTGGCCAAGGCAGGGTTTCAAGCACGAAGAGAAGTAGCTCTCGCCGTGTGCGGCGGGCACTATCTTACTGAAATGTAACCGCAGGATGGCTTGCGACGAAGGGCAACGAAACGCGTCGTAGAATATCGTCGACGCACCACTGTGCTGTAATGGTGCCGCGGATGACAACCAAATGTGTCCTGCTACGAAATTAAATGGCTTCCCGGACCCATAACTCTTCGTTATTTGAGCGTAAGGCGGGAGACAAAAAGGTTTGTATCCCACTGCTGTCCAGGGCATCTCCAGACACGTCTTAGGCCTGGAATCTCATTGACCGTAGTCTTCCGAGTCCCGCTTCAAACTGAGTCCCAATGACCAGCGAAGACGTATCTGGAGATGCCCCGGATAGCGGTGGGATACCAATCTGGCCGTCGCTCGCCATACAGCCTGACAGAAGGAGTGATGGTCTGGGTGCCATTTCATTACTTTTCTACATCTACATCTACATGACTACTCTGCAATTCACATTTAAGTGCTTGGCAGAGGGTTCATCGAACCACAATCATACTATCTCTCTACTATTCCACTCCCGAACAGCGAGCGGGAAAAACGAACACCTAAACCTTTCTGTTCGACCTCTGATTTCTCTTATTTTATTTTGATGATCATTCCTACCTATGTAGGTTGGGCTCAACAAAATATTTTCGCATTCGGAAGAGATAGTTGGTGACTGAAATTTCGTAAAAAGCTCTCGCCGCGACGAAAAACGTCTATGCTGTAATGACTTCCATCCCAACTCGTGTATCATATCTGCCACATTCTCTCCCCTATAACGCGATAATACAAAACGAGCTGCCCTTCTTTGCACCCTCTCGATGTCCTCCGTCAATCCCACCTGGTAAGGATCCCACACCGCGCAGCAATATTCTAACAGAGGACGAACGAGTGTAGTGTAAGCTGTCTCTTTAGTGGACTTGTTGCATCTTCTAAGTGTCCTGCCAATGAAACGCAACCTTTGGCTCGCCTTCCCGACAATATTATCTATGTGGTCCTTCCAACTGAAGTTGTTCGTAATTTTAACACCCAGGTACTTAGTTGAATTGACAGCCTTGAGAATTGTACTATTTATCGAGTAATCGAATTCCAACAGATTTCTTTTGGAACTCATGTGGATCATCTCACACTTTTCGTTATTTAGCGTCAACTGCCACCTGACACACCATACAGCAATCTTTTCTAAATCGCTTTGCAGCTGATACTGGTCTTCGGATGACCTTACTAGACGGTAAATTACAGCATCATCTGCGAACAACCTAAGAGAACTGCTCAGATTGTCACCCAGGTCATTTATATAGATCAGGAACAGTAGAGGTCCCAGGACGCTTCCCTGGGGAACACCTGATATCACTTCAGTTTTACTCGATGATTTGCCGTCTATTACTACGAACTGCGACCTTCCTGACAGGAAATCACGAATCCAGTCGCACGACTGAGACGATACCCCATAGCTCCGCAGCTTGATTAGAAGTCGCTTGTGAGGAACGGTGTCAAAAGCTTTCCGGAAATCTAGAAATACGGAATCAACTTGAGATCCCCTGTCGATAGCGGCCATTACTTCGTGCGAATAAAGAGCTAGCTGCGTTGCACAAGAGCGATGTTTTCTGAAGCCATGCTGATTACGTGTTAATAGATCGTTCCCTTCGAGGTGATTCATAATGTTTGAATACAGTATATGCTCCAAAACCCTACTGCAAACCGACGTCAATGATATAGGTCTGTAGTTCAGGGCCCATTTGGTTGTCGTCCATGGTATCCTTACAGCACAGCGGTACGTCGACGATACTCCACACTCTGTTTTGTTGCCCTTCACGGCAAGCCATCCAGGGCTTACATTTCTGCAAGATAACACCCGAGCGCACACGGCGAGAGTCTCTACTGCTTGACTTCGTGCTTCCCAAACGCTACCTGGACCAACAAGGTCGTCGTATCTCTTCCAAACTGAAAAAAAATTGGAGCATTATGGCCGCCGCCCTTCAACCAGCTCGGAATGTTGACGATCTAAGTGGGCAGAATTTGGCAGAATATTCCTCAGGAGGACATTGAACAGCTGTGTCAATCAATGGCATGCGAAATTCCATCCAATTCCGATGAATCCTTCGTTGTGCATCGTCGACTTGATGAACAGCTGAGAAGTGGATAGGTAACGCTAGAAAACATGCTGGAGTAACTGAAAGAGTATGGCTGAAAACTGTAACGTGTGGAAAAATTCTAGATTAGGTCGTCATCCAGCAGCGGATATCGAATGGTTAGTGATAATCATGATGGTGTAATAATTACACAACGATGTAAGGCTAATTAAATAATATCAGCGGAATATACGAAGAGAATAATTTTACAGACATGAGCAGCGTTCATCTTTGAAGAGTACAATCTACCACTCATTCATAGTCCAATCCCAGAGTTGTTGATGGCACAAACACGAGCAAGTATTGTCTTGAGCTGACATTGCTGGATGTCTTGTTTAAAGAACAATCACGGCTTTTGCCTCAAGTGATATACTGAAACCATGACAAACCTGCTTGGGTAAGGCCGTAATTCCTCTATTTTCGAATATGCGTGACGCTACACGTTGGACATTTTGCAGCATCTAGAAAGCAAAGATTTTAACTGTAGCGTCAACAGTCTTTAGAGTTGAAATACTTCGAGACATTCAAGTGAAAAGATCTTCGTAATTTGCGTCTTACATTTCATCAGGGGACCATTAAGAGATTTATTTTTATTTCAAAGAATATACCATATGATGGAAATGAATAACGGGAGACATTTTATTGCATGTGCCTCTGCTAAAGTACTTAGATGAGTTCCAGATACTTCCTTCTATTCTTCTTCGGTCAGTAAGGCGGTCTTCTACTTGTAGGTTGGTTTGACCAGCACAGTACTTGACTGGATATGGCACTCTTAGAGGTGGTAGGCATTCGTAGTAGAGATGGTAAGCATTAGTAGCCATTTCGAATCTTATTTGTGGGAGAAATTTCCATTGCTGATATGCGACTGGCACGCATAGGAGAGATCGTTGGAAAACAGTTTGTGAACGTGAGACTATGTGTCAGTGTTCTGGATTCAGGCCCAAACCACTTCGCACTGTCTCTTGAGTTGAGGACATTGACACGGTTGATGGGAATCCTTTAAGATCGGTGACCCTCACTGCGGCATTAGAGAGGAGTAGGACATACGTCTGCACAGAAGTTCACCATATCCCCATTTCTCTAATCAATCTAAGACAGTTATAACACACAGATTTCGTGGAGGAAAGCCGCCAAGTATGCCCCGAGTAAGAATTACATTTCGAGGAGGTAGCTGACCTGCCTCTTGGTGTCTTCCAGTCAGTACTGTCTTATGACTTCACTGCTTCCCTACAGATACGAGTGAAGGGACACGCATCCTTATTTCTTCAGATATATTCTATCAGCTAATAAAATCTAAGCCACGACGAGCTGTTGTTACATGACCTTGGACGTGGTATTAGTGCCTTCTCCGTTGCTACAGCCCATACATGTTCGTACGCGTAAGAAGAGTATAATGTAAAGATGAGCTGCTGGAATGCGTGGGACGAGGCTTATTACTAAGGGATACTGGTCATATAGACTATGAGGAGCGTTGCTATGTGTTAACATTGCTGTATTGTGAATCGTACGCAAAAAATTTGAAAGAAAAATGGTAAAATGTATTTTGAAATGATTTTTTCTAAAGGTAGGAAATAAAATAGATTAGAGAAACATTTTATGCGCCCTTGAAATACTTAATGAGCAAGAGAGCTTGGATATACTATGTGACCTAACTTAAGCTAGTGAAATTTGTTTCAACCTAACCTTATTTCTTGTGCAAGATTTCGGGTACAATTCAACGGCGCATCAAATCATTCTCCAACTTATTTTATGTCTTATTTTTAGACAAATCACTTCACAAAACATTTCACCATTTTTTAATTTTTCTTTCAAGTTTTGTTTAGAAAGCATGAAATGTACAAGGAGCGTTCAGAAAGTAATGGAAACCTTTTTTTCTGAAATCAGGTTGTTTTATTCAGGATTCCAATACACCAAACTTTTCCCCACTCTTTTGGTTACAAGATCTTATTTTTCAACATAATCTCCATTAAATGTTACGGGCTTACGCCACCTTGAAGTCTCCTCGTACCTAAGGAATCAAATCCCTGAGAATTGCCCTGTATTTCTATATAATATGTATACTATCTCATTTCTCGACTAAACTCCTAATTGTTTTCATCAGTGTTGGGTGTTAATGCTTTGATGGACCAAACGTCATAGACAAAAGGAACACACAAATGACTGCCCGGATTATGTGTCACATCATTCAGCACATTTCTTCCTTACGTTAAACAAGAACCGTTTGAAAATCTGTGTTGTGAAACATAAGAGTATGTGATATGTGGTGGATACATATTGAAAATAATTTGAGTCCTCCTGTGATTTGAATACTTTGCTAAAGCCCTCGTATGTTTTTGTTGAGCCATGGCACTTGGAGAATGAAAATTTCGTATGGATTTATCAGCGGTATTGGCCGATTTTGCAAGTACGCACTAATAAGTGTCCTGTACTTCCTGAATTCCTGGTAGATGCTATTCGTTGAGTTATGTATCGCTACAGTCAGCAGTCAAGATTTCCTAAATTGTAAACAAATTTGTTCAGAGTGCCATATTCATTAATGTTGTGTAAGTAACTGCTGCCATTCAGTAACTTCACACACCGGACGATTTTCAAATGGTTCAAATGGCCCTGAGCGCTATGGGACTTAACATCTGAGGTCTTCAGTCCTCTAGAACTTAGAACTACTTTAATCTAACTAATCTAAGGACATCATATACATCCATGTCCGAGGTAGAATTCGAACCTGTGACCGTAGAAGTCGCGCGGTTCCGGACTAAAGCGCCTAGAACCGCTCAGGCACCGCGGCCGGTGGGACGGTTTTCTGGAAGCCAAGTAGGTCTGCTAGAACAAAATGAGGTGGTATAAGGAACACTATAACGAGAGGACTTGACATGGTGAAAAAGGAAGGTAGAACGTAGCCTCGACAGCGAGGTCATCACAGACGGACCACCATGGGGAAGGAAGTAGTCCGTGCCCCTTTCGAAGGATCCATCCCGGGATTTGTCTATAGCGATTTAAGAAAATCAAGGAAAACTTAAATCTGAATGGCCGGGCTGGGATTTGAGCCATGGTGCTTCCGAATGCGAGTCCAGTATACTTTTCACGTGGTGCCACGCTGGTGTTACCCGTTCCTGCTTCAGATACCAACTTGAGCCTGTTTAAGATACTAACAAATGCAACTGAAATTTTACAATTCACAGACGGAACGTGCATCTGAATTTCTTGCCCCTCTACGGTTAAGATAACTTTGTAGTGGCGCGATAAAATTGATGAGGAAGAGCGAGTGGCCGTATTAACATAGGAACAACACAGAGTAAATAAGAGGCTGGTGGCTGCCTCTGAAATGAAACTTTTATGCTGAAGTTACAGCATGATTGCGTACCAGGCGGCCTGAATAGCGCAGTCGTTTCACGTCAACCACTTCGCAATTGCGGCAGAACAATGAGAGGCGGCGTGATTTTCTATGACCGTGATAGCCCTCGCTAACACGTTCCAGCACACTGAGTCGTTTCGTCACAGAGTGTGCTTTCGCTAAGGCGTTTTGCATGCCAAGTCGATGTTTGCCCATTGGCGACTTGTCACTTCTAGTACGGTTAACGAAATGTTCGGTCGTTTACTCTTTCCTTATTTGTACAAGTGATTTTTAACAACTGAGGGGGAATGCCTTTGAAATTCAAAGAACAAATAAGGACTAATGAACACCTGTCCAGATATGCATGGTTATTATTTAAGATTTCATTGTACTAATACCCTGCAGTTCTTATACATCACGCCGCTATGTGGCCTAGAAGCGGTGTTGGCAGTGAACCTCACAAAGGTCGCAATGTACATGGGTTGATAAAAAGTAGTGGTAACACTGCCATAAAATGAAGGATGTGAGTCACATGATATGCCCGCTGTCTGCAGCTGATAGCAGAAGGTCAGTTGAAGCAACGCAGTGAGCGGTGACAGCTGTGTTTGAGTCAGTCACCGTGTGTACTAGAGGCCAGCTCAAGCGCTCTAACACTATGTGCAGGAAACACGAACAAAGTGCGTGGATCAGTATTGAAGTGGCACTTGGTCGAAGCGCACATAATGTTTCCTACTGCACTGCATCCCACCATCCTTCAGAAAAGTGCGTGATGCTGCAAGGCAAACCACGTGCAGGAGCTCCTGAGTACGTGGGGGTGGGAGATATTATAGCATCCACTGTAGTCACCCGATATGAGTCCATGCGATTACGACCTGTTTGCCAAAATGAGCAGAACCAATTCGTCACACGCTCTACAACACAAGGCGTACCATAGGGCGCTCCTTGCCATTCATCGACAGAGAGAGATGAACTGATGGCGTACGACGTCTTCTATCTCTGTGGGGTAAGGTGACCGAAATGCAGGACGATTTTCTTGAGGACACGTAATACGGTGAACGTGTGCCAGTAAATTCTAGTATGAACTATAACCGTATTGCCGCTACTTTTTACCCAGCCCTCGCATGTTTCCGCACTTCATTCAACCCCACCAACCTGTATCATAATGACGCTATAGATAAAATGAATGTTTTTCTAGTGTTTATTTGCCCCAGGAGGGCTCTATTCGTCATGTAGTAGCCAGATGCTCCATTGTACCGCCGGAGGCACTTCATCCAGCAGAGGAACCGGTGTCCCGCAGATACGTCCAGCCTGTGTTGGGTATCGGCCTCACGAGGTGGTGTCGCCACTCACCCACTGAAGTTGAACCGGTACGAATGGTCCATGGCTACTACACCGACTCATTCAGGCTGAACCATTACTGATGGTCTGTAACAATGTTGCGGTGGTTATATACGTGCTTGTTGCGTTGATTATAGTACCGGAATCCCTCGAAAATGTGGGCTCTTCAGTGTACGGGACTGATATACGAATTTCGAATGATCTCTACTGTGGAAAACATGTATATCCAGGCATAAAAGCGCATTAGAGTTTAATCGTTCGTTGTCCTTCTATGGATCATCTTTCGAAATTTGCGCACATTGTTCCGAATCACGTCGTAGAATAATACATATTGGTGGAATGTACGTTACTTTCTTCCGAGGTACTGTAAATACCTGAATGGGACACACGTTGTTTCTCATATTCTTTTCTATGCAATGTCAACTTATAACAATCTTTGCTATGCCTCTCTGGAGTTCCGTTTACATTCGCACAAAACCATCACAAAAATAGGAAGGAGACATCTGCGATCCTTTCTAATATGGCTTGTAATGTTTTTGCTGTGATTCCTTTTTATAACATTCAGTCGGTTCCCTCCGTCATTAAGAGCTCCTATATGCCAAGAGCGTTTCTCATAACGGTTCGTTGAGGTAGGTTTTGTATGTGAACTTACTGTCAGATGCAGAAGGGGCAAATTTATAGATACGTGTACGGAAATGGTAGGCGCAAGTGGTTCATAACTCGTTCAGGTTGTATAAGTGTGTCACCGTACGTGGAACACACAAACAAATTAGTTGAAACGTAAGAAATGGGAATCACTGCTGTGCTAACGTATTCAGCAACAAATCATCTCTGAGGAGTGTTGAAGAATACTGCAGTCGACTAGATGCACACACGTAGGAAGAAGATTAGCGTGGACTAGTTACCAGTGGAACGGAGTTCTACGAGCTTCGATTACACTGAGGTGACCAAAGTCATGGGGTACCTCCTAATATCGAGCCGGTCCCCCTCCTGCCTGGCATAGTGCAGCAAAACGACATTTTGTCAATGGGATGAGTGAGTGATTATTTTGTAAACATTTTTGTTTTATTTATAGACGCAATCACATTTTTATGACACAGTCATCACCGGTTTCGGCCATACAATGACCATCTTCAGATTCTAAAGGCAGCATACACTGAACACAGGTTTATGCGTTGTCAAACTGACAATCTGAAGATGGTCATTGTATGGCCGAAACCGGTTATGACTGTGTCATAAGCATGTGATTGCCTCTATAAATAAACAAAAAAAAATTTATAGTGTAGAAACTCGATACAGCATGGACTCAACAAGTAGTTGTAAGTACCCTGCGGAAACATTGTGCCATGGTGCCTCTACAGCCAGCCATGTTTCAAATGGCTCTGAACACTATGAGACTTAACTTCTGAGGTCATCAGTCCCCTTGAACTTAGAACTACTTAAACCTAACTAACCTAAGGACATCACACACATCCATTCCCGAGGCAGGATTCGAACCTGCGACCGTGGCGGTCTCGCGGTTCCAGACTGTAGCGCCTAGAACCGCTCGGCCACAACCGGCCGGCAGCCAGCTATGATTGCGAGTGTTTCTGGTGCACGATTTTTTGCACAAACTGACCTTTCGCTTTTGTCCCATAATTATGCGATGGGATTCATGTCGGCCGATCTTGGTGGCCAGATCAGTCACTCGAATTGTCCAGAATGTTCTTCAAACCAATTGAGAACAATTGTGCCCGGTGACGTTTTGCATTGTCTTCCAGAAAAGTTCCATCGTTGTTTGGGAACATGGCGTCCATAAATGGCTGCATGTGTTCTCGTAGTAGCCGAACATCCATACGCAGTCCATTCCACGTAAACACAGGCCATACCATTATGGAGCCACCACCAGCTTGCACAGTGCCTTGTTGACGAATTGGGTCCTGGTTTCGTGGGATCTGCGCCACACTCGGACCCTACCATCTGCTCTTAGTAACAGAAATCGGGGCTCATCTCACGAGTCCATAATTTTCTAGTCGTCTAGAGTCCAACTGATATGGTCACGAACGCAGGAGAGGGGCTTGCAGGCGATGTCGTGCTTTTATCAAAAGCACTCGCATCGGTCTTCTTCTGCCATAGCCCATTAACCCCAGATTTCGCCACATTGTCTTCAGGATACAATCCTCGTACGTCACACATTGATTTCTGTGGTTATTTCACGCATTGTTGCCTGTCGGTTAGCACTAACAACTCTACGCAAACGCCGCTGCTGCCGGTCGTTGAGCGAAGGCCGTCAGCCAGTACGTTGTCCGTGGCATACAATTATCACTATGGATCGCGGAATATTGAATTCCCTAACGGTTTCCGAAATGGAATGTCCCATGCATCTATCTCCAACTACCATTCTGCATTCAGGGTTTGTTAATTCCCGTCGTGCGGTCATAATCAAGTCGGAAACCTTTTTAAAATGGTTCAAATGGCTCTGCGCACTACGGGACTTAACATCTGAGGTCATCTGTCCCCTAGACTGAGAAGTACTTAAACCTAACTAACCTAAGGACTCGAGGCAGGATTCGAACATGTGTCCGTTGCAGCAGCGTGGTTCCGGACTGAAGTGCCTAGAACCACTCGGCCACAGTGGCCGGGGAAACCTTTGTATATGAATCACCTGAGTACAAATGACAGCTCCGCCAATGTGCTGCCCTTTTACACCTTGTGTACGCGATACTACCACCATCGTTATATGTGCATGTCACTATCCCTTGGCCTTTGTCACCTCAGTATAGAGCCATTCACCATATAACCCAATCATAGAAGCCAGCAGTACCTTTACAATGAAAACTATCTATGCGTTGAACGTCTCAATTATTCTTGGAGGAAAAATGTGGGACTGGCTATTGGAACCAGTTTATTCCGAAGTTTCCGATAGTGGGTGCAGGGAGAATCTGTTATCCAAAGAGTTGACACTTAGTATTCTGCAGAGTTGCGGGTAATCCGGTTGGGCTATAACCGAGGTAAGTTATTCCGTGGTGCAGCTTCTGGTTCGGAATGAGGCTCATTTATTTACAAGGAGGCCTAGAATAGAACAGGAAGTGGAGGGGAGTGCTGGTCACCGATCCTTAAGCGTGAGGCTTTTTCCACACATAAACAGGTTTGGAAGCGTTTTCTCCCTCATTCCTGCTGCAGTTACACGGCTGTGCGTAATGCGCTAACGCGCCCATCATTCGCCACAACAATCTGCCTCGGCATTCATGCAACTACACTTCAGCTCAACAACAACAAATCGTCTCCAGATAAATCTCTCTGTGCTTGATCGTAATACACGCATTGTTAGTGTGGGAAGAAAGGATTTAGTAATTATTTGCTGGCTCACTCAACAAAGCGTTCGAAAGCTGGAGGCACTTCCAGTTGCTGCTGCAAAGGTTGAGATATGAATTACGTGATGGTTACAAGTGCGAGATTCAGAAATTCTTCCTACAAAGCAAACAGAGGCCAAATAAAATATTAAATTGTTTATTCATGATTAGCATAGGAAATGCTAATGAAAAAGAAAACAGTACCGGATGATCAAAAAGTCAGTATAAATTTGAAAACTGAATAAATCACGGAATACTGTAGATAGAGGGGTACAAATTGACACACACGCTTGGAATGACATGGGGTTTTATTAGAACCAAATAAATACAAAAGTTCAAAAAAATTCCGACAGATGGCGCTTCATCTGATCAGAATAGCAATAATTAGCATAACAAAGTAAGACAAAGCAAAGATGATGTTCCTTACAGGAAATACTCAATATGCCCACCATCATTCCTCAACAATAGCTGTAGTCGAGGAATAATGTTGTGAACAGCACTGCAAAGCACGTCCGGAGTTATGGTGAGGCATTGGCGTCGGATGTTGTCTTTCAGCGTCCCTAGAGATGTCGTTCGATCACAATACACTTGCGACTTCAGGTAACCCCAAAGCCAATAATCGCGCGGACTGAGGTCTGGGGACCTGGGAGGCCAAACATGACGAAAGCGGCGGCTGAGCACACGGTCATCACCAAACGACGCGCCCAAGAGATCTTTCACGCGTCTAGCAATATGGGGTGGTGCGCCATCCTGCATAAACATCGTACGTTCCAGCAGGTGTTTATCAGCCAGGATGGGGATGATGCGATTCTGTAACATATCGGCGTACCTCTCACCCGTCACGGTAGCAGTTTTTCTGTCCAGCGCCATCTGTCGGAAATTTTGTGAACTTTGTTTTTTTTTTTTGTTCTAATAAAACCCCATGTCAATTTTTACCTCTCTATCTACATTATTCCGTGGTTTATTAAGTTTTCAAATTTATACTGACTTCTTGATCACCCAGTATTTCATACTAACACGCAAAAGGTCACAGTGGAGGCACCGTCAGCTCCACGTTGTATAAACTCATCTCGTGAACAGAAGATCTGCGAAGTCATACCACTTCGACAACAACCTACAACAGCCACAGAATTTTAGGTGAATGATATTAGGTGGAACATTTCTTTTACTACGACACATAAAGGTTTCATAGACGCACACAGCGACCAGACTATTACCTGCATTTTCCATAACGATAATCTAACAACGTTTATGGGTTCCTTGATCCATGAGAGTATGCATTACCCTGCGGCAAACACCTCCGTAGTCGAGGTCACTAACTGACGCCTTTGTGGGGGCACTCAACTCTGAAGTAACTGGTTCGACTCCTGTTAGTGGAAGAAATTACCACCACCGGTATTTGGCCGGAAAGTGGAGGAGATACGGTCTCGTAAAGCTCGTTATAATCAGAAATTTCTCCATGTTCTGGAGTAAATCCCAAACCTGTCTGCGGCGCCTCGTATAGTAAGGGCAAGTGGCACTGTTTAATAAAGATCTGTCCATCGGATGGCCGCGTTAAGCTGGTGGTCACCTTCATGCTATTCGAAAGAAGTAGGTTATGTGCTGGCAAAGGGTTTCACAGTCTCTCTTCTCTCATTATCGTACAACACAAATATGACAACACATTATGCACCCATACGTTGCAGTGACCCACACTCAATACACACACTTAAGATACAACTCTCATATCCCCCGTGGAAAAGGTCCATTGTGTGCGTAGGAAGTAAACCCCATTTGATTAGACGGCTACGAGAATACTAATTTTAAACCACCAAGTGGCAGCACATTGCCTGAATGACAACTGAAGCACGGAATTTTATGTTACTGCATATTCTCTGCTTCGCTATAGGCACGTGAAAATTGTCAATACCCACAATATATGTTTTTTTGGCAGCGTAAATACATTTGGGTTTATCGTTATATATTTTTACATATTTCACTATAGTTACATGTTTTTACGTATTCTAGCTGTATGCTACACAAGATTACATGCTATTTCTTTTTTACCCTTCTTCATATTTCCTCAGTCCCCCAGTAGACCTCTCCCTCAGAAAAATATCCGAATCCGACCTGTAATAAAAGATTGAGACCAGAAGTAAATTTCCTCTATAAATGACGTCCTGCTTTAGTGGAACGTGATTAATTGCGCATTGACCGACCTGTAATGAAAGATGAAGACCAGAAATAAATTTCTTCTAAACATGACGTCCTGCTTTAATGAAACGTGATTAATTGCTTACGCATTGAGTTGGATTATGAAGGACGTGCTTTTGCGTAATTTTCTAAAATTCGTACTGCATTTCTCAAAGACAAAGTAAATACATTATCAACAATGCATGTAGCACTGTAGCAGCCATTATTCCGGGCAGTAAAGGGCTTCGTAGTCTGATTAAAATGACAATGATTCAGACAAAAAACAGAGAACTAGGAAGCAGCTCGTGCGCCAAGAAAAGTTTGCCAAATAGTATTTCTTAAGACTTCACGACTGTTTCTGTCCATGGTGCCACTTGTTGCATCAAAACTACCATCTAAATTAGAATCTTGGATTACGACTGGAGACGATTTCACTACCGATTGAGATATTGTTGCATATCAAACATGTAATAAGTACGTCAGGTGCTCTATGAAGTCCACCGAGCGAGGTGGCGCAGTGGTTAGACACTGGACTCGCATTCGGGAGGACGACGGTTCAATCCCACGTCCGGCCGTCCTGATTTACGTTTTCCGTGATTTCCCTAAATCGGTCCAGGCAAATGCCGGGATGGTTCCTTTCAAAGGGCACGGCCGTCTACCTTCCCCGTCCTTCCCTAATCCGATCAGACCGATGACCTCGCTGTCTGGTCTCCTTCCCCAAACCAACCAACCAACCTCTATGAAGTCCCAACTTCAGCAACATATATATAGTGATCCGAACACGAAGAACAAAACAATGCAGTCGTCTAAGAATCATGTGTTATTAATCCAGATGCAGAAGACTACAAACTGAAAATGAATTATCATTAACATGTGCTCCGCTATGATTGCTGGGAACATTCGATGGCACAAGCGTAAAGTGGCTGAATATCACACGTTTCTGCAAAAGTACTGTATGGAACAGATTCCATATGAACCGTCATTAAGGAAAAACTATTTAGATTTATGTTGCCATGGGGCTCTGAAAAGTTTGTGACACTAAGTAACCACCACATATAGATAGCGAGCGAGAGAGTAGATGTACTGTACGTTTCACAGGTAATCTCATTGTTGGCAAAGTCGACGAGAAGAACGATCAAAGCCATTATTGATATCCTGAAAAGTGTTTGAACGCACAACTCATTCAACGGTAGCTCGTTTTGTGAATGACAGTCATTAAGACTGCTACCTGAGTGAATTGAATAAGAAAAAATTCTTGTTATGTAATCGGGTGCAGAGGCCTACGTACTGAAGGTAGCAACCATACTGCCCGTATTCTATCTACTTCAACTGTCTGACGCATTCACTGCTAATTATAGCCGAAGAAGTGCGCTGCAAGTACCCAGAAGCAAATAAAATAATTTTATATACGAGAAAAGTGTTTCTTAAAAGCCCGTATAGTGTGTCGCTATACAGGCTGTAGAACTGCTGAGTAATCCATCGTTGCCTGTTGTGCTACTCCTAAGAAGGTTGAGTACAACTCCCTGTTTGTGTAATGAACATTTTTCAAATCTGTGATCGATTCATTTCCGAGAGAAATGTTTCAGTACGAGAGGCACAAAATGCTTTTACTGAATCTAAAATCGATAATGCTTCGGCATACATCCACAGCAACTTCGTTTTCCTTAACAGTTAGAATCCATCGAATTGCCTTTGCAGAAATCGTTAGAAATTGTTGAGAAAATTAAATGCAATCTTATTGACATTAGAGGTGATACTGAGCAGAGTGAAGTGAATAACCTTGACGCTTTTTTTGGCAAGACATCCAGGATACTCGACTTCCGCTACTATCTGCAGTATCATCGGTGGGGGAGGAAAAGATCGTCTAACGGTCGTCTCTCCAGGAATATTTCACCTCTTGAAATTTGCGCCGTCAACGTCTTGTGATTTGATATAGTGTGGCTGCATAGAATTTGTAAAACTACCAGGTTGTTCATTGAGCTTAAAAATGAAAGGTAAAGTTAAATTACGTAAGTCATTTCGGTGAAGCTGAGAATTTTAGTAAACAGATTTGACCGAAATTAATTTTCTTTTATTTGCGCAGTACGGAATTTTAAAGTAAAAAATTGAATAATATAAACTGAATTTTCTTAATGTAGTATACTTCTTGTGTTTCTGGTACATTTAAGTGCATAAGATAAGCTGTACTGTGGGTAACCAGAAGTGGATTTCAGTTGAATTTATTGCTTCATGTTAAATGTTTAATAAAATATTTATATGATATTACATATTTACATACATATTTACCCATTTTCATTACATACATATGTACAGGAAGTAGGCCAAAATATAGAAGCTTCAGAAACACAACACAACACAGCACAATGCCTAATATGGTATAAGAAAATGCCATTCAAAACAGCTTCCAGTGTTCTCGGAGTGGGGAAATACAGGCCTTGTATGGTTCTCAAGGGAATCTTATACCGTTCTCCCTGCAAAATAGTGGCAAGTTCAGGTAACGATGGTGGAGGTGGATAGGGATCTCTCACCGCCCTCTCCTGAGTGGCCCACAAAGATTCAATATTATTGAGATACGGTAACAGGAGTGGTCAGGGAATATGCGACAATTCATCCTCGTGCTGACAAAACCAGTCCTGGACGATAGGAGCTGTGTAACCAGGGACCCTGTCGTCTTGGATTCCGTTCCTGTTACGGGTATTTGCAGCACTGATGGCTTGTTTTGGAATTCTAACTCTACCAACAGTTCCCTGCTTATCGTACTCTCTTCGTGTTGTTTTGATGCTGACAGGGTTCGCGAATGCGACATTCAGTTCTGCGGTGACTACTGCTGAATTGACTGTCGAATTTTCGTCGTAATCCTCTTCAACAACCGTCTGTAACGATCGCTCAGCACTCAATTCCGTTCGCATTTTGTCTTAGCGGACGACGTTTTTCGGCTTTCGCTTTATGCAGTATGAATCTTCGATACGGCGCCACTTGGATCACCAAACACTTTGGCTACCTTGGTTATGGAAGTACTCATTATACAAGCGCCAACAATTTGTTCACATTCGAATACACTTACCTCCGACATAACGCACTCACAACTACACAGAGCACTGTTCTGGTCATGATTGACACTTGCAACATATTGAGGGCATTGTGCAGGTGCCGTTTGTGATCAAATACAACAGCCCAACCGGAGGTTTCTCTAGCATCGGCGTCTATATTGCACCATGCATTTCTAGCAGTGTTTCCATATTTTTCTTCAACCCCTGTACATATTGTGCGTGTTGATAACCAAAAACGGCGGGCACTTAAACTACAAGACAGAGGATGGAAAGGAGGAGTGTTAGAATTTTACATTTCTCCTAGCAACCCAAGTAGTACATATTTATTTATGCGACGTCACTGTAGCTCTTTTAACCTGCCAACTAAGTAGTCTGACTGGTACTGATGACTACCGGTATTCAATAAATTTTCCCCTTTAATAAAAGATTTTTATTTGTATAAGGCAGAAACAATAACCTTCCATAAAGAAAGGTGAGTAATGTTGCCTTTTCAAAACTACAGAATAAAAATCGGATACTCCCTGGTCGTTTCTGGGGGAGTGATTCCGCCTTAGAGGTATGGAATTCATTCAGAACGCTAGCTACAGTGATGTGAAAGAGTGCAGCTCGTTAGTTTACGTGACAGTTGTAGGTTTTGCTAACTAATCGACAGACGTAATTTGGCTCATACGAGGCAGATAGCAAGATATCACTTATACATCCAGAAGATCTTTACAAACTGTTGAATTCTTTGCACCTTGATTGAGAATAGCTTGTATCATAGTTGCTCGCTTTTGTCAAGGTTCCATAAATGTTTGTTTGAATTTCTTTCTAAAAATGTATGCAGACCTAAGCAGTTAAATTGGACACTCCTGTCTCGTAACATGTGCTAACTCCTTTCGTATTGATGGCGATGGCGAAGGGCCGTGGCATGGATTTCACGAAACGCCGAAAACCATGGGGAACTACCCTCTTCAATGGCCGCTGACGCGTCGCTAACAACTCCGGGAGACTGGTCAGAGGCGCACACATCTCTCTCAACGAATCCCAGAAGTGCTCAGTGACCCTGGGACTACACAGGCTTTCTCATTGCCGTGCATTGTTTTACAAAATATTTTGAGACACTTTGGGAGCGATGGAATGTTGCACTACCTTCCTGAAGATACAGGTCGCCTTCAAGGTGCTGTAGGCTAACACACAGATGGACATGACCGGACAGTGGGTTCCCATATTGTTTGCTGGTGAAAGACACTACGAGACGTATCGTGAGGCTCATTTCATTCCGAGTAAACATCACACACACGAGAATGCCTCTACCACTAGCCTGACCAGTGCCACTTTGCAAGCATCGTCAATGAGGTTCCCATCTGCCATCGGCGTGTACCAACTTATTCAGTGACTCATCAATCCAGGTGACTTTTTTAAATGTTTCTAGCATCCACTTGTGTTTTGTGCTCATGCTATTCTCAGCGCCCCCTGGGCGTGGGTGAGCTGTCCGCACAGTGAAGAAATGGTTCTGGTTTGTATGACTGCCCACTGACTGTTGTTCCTAAACATTGAATTGGTGTGTCACTGTCTGCCTTGTGGCTCATATATCCGCTATTAAAATCCGTGATACTCGGCAGCTACACCTGTCATCAAAATTTCGTTGCCCGCGGCAGAGATATCAGCAGCAGACGTCTTCACCGAATCTAGGTACTCACGGTATATCTTTGACAGGGTGGTATGTGAAAAGCCAAGTGCCCGCACGACCTCGCAGATGACGTAACCCATGCGTCGACTTCCCACAGTCAGACGGAAATCAGATGCGCTGATCTTTTGCCATGACCATCTTGCACTCAATTCTAACGCCGACGATCAATCGATCAGTACAAAATCTATTTGCAGCCTAGTAGCGTGATTTGCGGATCTAGTCAGTTCGCTGTGGTGACAGGTCCTCTCTCTCTCTCGCTCTCTCTCTCTCTCTCTCTCTCTCTCTCTCTCTCTCTCTCTCTCTCTCTCTCTCTCTCTATTTTGCCTCCTCCCAAAGAAAATAAAATCATATTTCACAGTTCGTCGGAATACGCTTTTGCCAGATCTCCTTTAGTCGTTCAGATCGAGCCTATTTTAATATTCCAGTGTATCAAGTAAGGCGTAGCAGTACATTCTGAAGGATTTTAATGGGGTACAAACGTTTACATAAACATTTTGTATTAAGTGTTAAAAACCTAATTTGAGGCGGCGAGTTTGTATGGGGTTCTACAAAAAGTGGACCAGTATCCTGTTTTAGAATATGCGAGTAAATTTTGAAAATGCAGTGACAGTGTTCCGATCGCCGTCATAATTCGGCGACGAGGAGTATTGCTCGCGGAAGAGAAGGTTCCGGGATAGAGTCCCGGCCCGCCACACAGTTTTAATCGGCCAGGAAGTTTCAAAAAAGCGCACACTCCGCTGTTGAAAGATGGATCCGTTCTGGAAACAGTTCCCTGCGCTGTGGTTAAGCCAGGTCGCTGCAATATTGTTTCTTCCTGAACTGGTATTCCGGCAAGGTACGCAGGAGAACGTCAGTGAATTTTGCAAGGTAGGAGAGAGGTATTGGTGGAATTGAAGCTGAGAGGTCGGGTCGTGAGACGTGCTAGGACAGCTCAGTTGACCGTATCGAGCGCAAATAAGTTTAAAATCACCATGCCAACTATAGAACTATTCCGCTATATTCAAGATAATCGACAACAACTTAACACTAAACATCTGTTGCCAACTCACAAGATACCACAGACCAAAGCCTGTGGAAGAAAAACATTCAGAGGCCAACTTAAAAAAATAAAAAAATAAAACTGTGGAGAAATATTAACAACCACATTCTTCAGTCGTAAGTAGTACCGATATGGTATGACACATTAAATAAAGAGGTCCTAAAGGGGGAAAAATTACACAGGATTAAACTGAAACAGAGTCCGTATTGCAATCAATCTCATATTGTCGACGCTTTGGCACACACCCTAATCTGCTGAGATGAGATATACTTCAGCCACACTGGATTTTTTTTTCTGAAGTGAAACACAATAGCTACACTTGGATTATCGGCCAGTTCGCATATTTGCGACTTCGACCAGAAATGCGAGTACAGATGAGCATGTACAGTTTATGATGGAAGAGCCCCATAATCTTCAAGAGAGTCCAAAATACAAAGCTTTAGTTCAAAACTTTTTTTCCATAAGGAAGTAATAAGTTTTGGTTTGTACACTACAGTTAAGGGAGATGCCAAGAAGTACGTATTTATTTTACTCAGTTTGGTAAAAATAATTTGTTTATGAAAAAAATGGTTCAAATGGCTCTGAGCACTATGGGACTTAACACCTATGGTCATCAGTCCCCTAGAACTTAGAACTATTTAAACCTAACTAACCTAAGGACATCACACAACACCCAGTCATCACGAGGCAGGAAAATCCCTGACCCCGCCGGGAATCGAACCCGGGAACCAGTGCGCGGGAAGTGAGAACGGTACCGTGTTTATAAAAAGCTGTGTTGTCCCAGCTAAACTCTAATTTCGGCAGAAGTTACAAAATGAAAAAATAAAAGAAATTCCAAGAAGTGCGTGATTTACTTTGTCTTAAGGATGTTAAGTCTTTTGATCAGAAAAGATGATTTTCTAATATCAGTCTCAAGAATGAAGAATTTAAACTTCTATTTTACAATTACAGAGAACATCAAAGGCTTCGAAACCAGGCTGAGAAGGAACATAAGGACGAGCTGAAAATGTAGAAGGGGGCCAAGAAAAAAAAAAGTGGTTGTAAGAGCATTTTCCACGAAACGCAAGATTCCGGATTCGAGTCCTGTTTCAGCATATCCTTTTAACCTGCCGGGAAGTTGCAACGAAGGTCCATTCGCTCATGTGTTACACGCTGATATGTTGCCTCCGTGTGAGAGATTTCGTTGTTAGGAAACAGGTCGTTTACGGCGGTATTTGGAGCTATGTTGGCAGCAGGATTAGGGCGCGCACAGCGCTAGCAGCTTGACGCCTTAACCTTGTTTCCTCCCATCTTAACGGCGGCCACTCTCACCTCGGGAGAAACGCCCGCGCCCCTGTCCACAGCTCGCTGCCTCGCTGCTGGCTACCGGCTGCAACACCACCAGATTAGACAGCCACAGCCGCCCCTTGACCGGTTCCGGTCTCTGGCTTGCAGTGTCTGTGCTCATACGGGATCCCGTAGTTCTGACACACACACTCAATCTGTACACTGAGCAAGCGCTGAAGGAAACCAATGAGAAAGAAATGAAAATACTGTTCAGGCAAAAGAGATTAAAACTTCTAGGTTGGCAGATAACGTGGTAATTCCTGAAAGGTATATTGACGGAACGGACTATGTCTGGAAAAGAGCTTATGAGATGAATGCCAACAAAAGGAAAAGAAGGGTAATGGAACACAGACAAATTAAATCAAGCGATGCTGAAGGGTTAAGTTAGGTAATGAAACGCTGAAAGTAGTAAATGAGTTGGCTACGTGGGCAGCAAAATAACTGACGATGGTCGAAGTAAAAAGAGTACAAAGTGCAGACTGACTACAGCATGTAGAGCGTTTCTGAACAAGAGAAGTTTGTCAACATGGAATATAAATTTGTGTGTTACAAATTGAAGTATTACAAATTTTCTGGAGTGTGGCATTGTAGAGAAGCAAAAAGTGGATGATATGCAGTTCAGACATGAAAGAATGGATGCATTTAAAATGTGATGCCACAAAAGACAGCTGGGGGTTACACGGGCAGATCGGATAACTAATGGGGAGATAGTGAATCGGACTGGGAATGAACTTGACTAAAAGAAGGGATAGATGGGCAAAACAAACTCGGAGGCAGCAAAGATTAGTTGATTTGGTAAAGGAGGACAGAGGGGGCCGGGGATAAAATTATAACATGAGATCAAGGTTTGATTACGGTAAGCGGGTTTTAGTGGGTGTCTGTTTCTGTGTGGACAGACTTGCACTAGATGGAGTTGTGTGGAGAGATGCATGAAACCCGTCTTAGGGCCAACAACCAAGAGGGGTGTTCAGTAAGTAATGCAACACATTTTCTTTATTGGACAATTTATGTTGCAAAAAAGCAGAATTTCCCGTGGGAAGTCGTGGAATATTCCCGCTTCAGGCCCTATAGTTCCATGAAGATGCGACAGGTGGTAGCACAATACATAGCCTTCAAAATGGCATCTGTAACGGAGGTGCGTTCCAAACAGAGTGTTTCTTTTGGCGGAAAACCAGCGCATCGCAGGTATTCATAGGCGCTTCCAGAATGTCTACGAGGACCTAGCATTGAACAAAAGCATGGTGAGTCGATGAGCGAGGTGTGTGTCATCATCGCAACAAGATGGTGCAAACATGTCCGATCTCCCAAGTGCCGACCGGTCGCACGCAGCTCTCTCCTGCAATGTTGGAGCGTGTGGACACACTCATTGGGGGTGATCGACGGATCACAATCGAACACCTCGCAGCATAACTGGACATCTCTCTTGGAAGTACTGACACACTCGTCCACCAGTAGGGTACTCAAAAGTGGATTCGTCGCCGCCTAACAGCAGTCCATAAGGAGCAACGAACGAGCATCTGCGCGGAATTGCTTGCGCATTATAAGACTGATCGCGAAATTTTTTTGTCGAACATCGTCACACGCTGTAAAACATGGGTTCGTCACTTCCAACCGGAAACAAAACGGTAATCCATGGAGTAACACCACACCATCTCTCCTCAAAAGAGTTCAAGGCGCACCCTCGGCCGGTAAAGTCATGGCGACGGTCTTCTGTAACTCTGACGGGCTATTCTGTTTGATGTCCTCCCTCATAGGGCAACGATCTACCCTGAAGTGTATTGTGCAACCCTCAGGAAACTGAAGAAACGACTTGTGTTCGTCGCCACAACAATACAAACGAACTTCTCATTCTCCATAACAAAGCAAGGCCTCACACAAGCCAGCGTAGCCGAGAGGAGCTCACAAAACTTCACTGGACTGTTCTTGCTCATCCACCCTACAATCCGGATCTCGTACCTTCCGACTTCCACCCGTTTGGCTCAGTGAAGGATGCACTCCGCGGGAAGCAGTACATGAATGATGGGGAGGTGGGAGGTTATTGATGCAGCAAGACGTTGGTTCCGACGTAGAGTGATACCATGCGGGAATAAGAGCCCTCCCAATAATGTTGCGTGACGCCGACGCATGGAATGGAGATTGTGTTGAAAACTAGGGTTTTGTAGCCAACAGTTTGGGGAATAATGTGGCATATTGGAATCCTGCATAAAACCAACCTACTTTCAGAAAATAACGCGTGTCGCATTATTTATTGAACGCCCATCGTATATGTACGCCCCGCAAAACTGGGTCCTTGTTATCGCAGACTTGAGTTATTTGGTAACCGTTCCCCGCCCCTTGTTCGAAGGCAGAACCGAAAGCAATGCAAAAGTGATCGAACTCCGTTATTCTCTGATATGGTTCGTTTAAATTACAAATATACTGGGAACAACACTTCCCTCTGCTCAGCATAGCCTCTATAAACAGTTATACATTTGAAAAATATTTGAACCCAAGTCAAAATTCTTCTCTGAAAATTAAAAGAAGATTCAGGTAAGGCCGGCCGGTGTGGCCGAGCTGTTCTAGGAGCTTCAGTCTGGAACCGCGCGACAGCTACGGTCGCAGGTTCGAATCCTACCTCAGGCATGTATGCGTGTGATGTCCTTAGGTTAGTTAGGTTTAAGTAGTTCTACGTTCTAGGGGACTGATGACCTCTGATGTTGAGTTCCATAGTGCTCAGAGCAATTTGATTCAGGTAAGGGCTGCAGTGTGCACATCTTCAAAGTCACTTTCACCTCGTCTCTGCCATCAAATTGTTCTCATCGAATCCTGTTCTTCACGAAATCAAACAGGGAAAAGTCTGAAGACACCATATCCGGGATGTATGACTACGGATCAGCACAGTCCAGCGACCACCTCATTTGTCGCCGAAGAGAAGTATGGTCGCCCATTGTAATGTTGAATTTGGAGTGCACTGAGATTGTTATGAGATTTTGCTCTCGTAAATGTGTCTCTGAACAGCTGTTGTATCTATTTACTACTTCCTGTTGAAGACACTGCTCCATTCCAGAAATGTAAGGAGGATAATACCCTCATCATACCAAAAGGTGCTCACTCAGATTTCATACCTTCAACTTTATATTCAATGAGGAAGAAGTGTGGCGCAATGCCACGGACTGGTTTTCTGTTACTGGATCAACAATAAATATTTTCATTGACTCTGAGCCCTTCAAGCTGACCATAGCAAACTTCTGCACTTCCCTTCCTCGAGTCAGATGACAACTGTTAGCTCATTAGACATTCCTCAAAAATTTCCGAATGGGTTTGAAAAATCACATTCATATAAATGAACGAAGCTGCCAATTAAAAATATACCGTTCCCAACAGTGAATGAAATTCTAGCTCAGTTCTTAGTAACTTCTAAAATCCCGCACGATCGACAGTTCTGGAAGAACTAACCAACGATAGCTGTCGATCTCTGACATCTGGGGAAGAACTGGATAGGATTTCACCTATGATCTTTCTTATAAGTTTGTTCTTGTTATTCATAGTGCTGCGTGGAGTGGCAGCGCGGTTTGAGGCGTGACGTCACGGACTGCGAGGCCCCGCCCACCGGAGGTTCGAGTCATCCCTCGGACATGAGTGTGTGTGTTATTCTTAACATAAGTTAGTTTAAGTAGTGTGTAAGTGTAGGGGCCGATGACCTAAGCAGTTTGGTCCCTTAGGAATTCTCACACATTTGAACATTTTGTATATTCATAGCCTCTTTAGTAAACAGAGTTTTGTTGGCAAGCGGGATCCATCGCCTAATGGGGTTTTAGAGATAGTTGTACCCTGCCATCATCGCTATGTATCGACGTGTTCTGCGACTATGCGCAAGCGTCCTTATGACCCTTCTCTCCCCACTGCGTCAGCACATTGCTACACACAGCAGTTGACTCAGTCATGGTCTGTAAGTTTGGAGGAAAAAACCTATTGGTTTGTTCTGTTGAATGTTAAATCCGTAAACAGTTTTAAGCTGCATATCCATTACGGGGAATCGCCGCTGACCTGGGTACCACGCGATGCAGCTACAGACATGTTTGACTTTAGGTTTACAGGAAAAAAATTCGTTTATTTTCTCCTGGTGTGCCGTTGATTTTCATCCGTCACCGAAGTCGAGGGCATAGGGACTCTTGTATGAGTCTGTCAGTCCCAGACATACCCCTTCAGTCCAAGAAGTTTCGAGGCTGGATTAATAAAAAAAAAAAAGAAAAAAAGAAACTGAAAAGTTATGACAGCAGTTTTAAAGCTTCAGATGTTCTAGATAGTCTCCCCCCTCCCACCGAAGTCCAACGCACTGAACATTCATACAACCATGTCAAACAGTCAGAAAAATCCTTCTTTGAAATATTAATCAGCTCGCGCGTCACATTGATTTGAATGTCGGTTATGTCATCAAGGCCTTAACCTTTCATGTGAATTTCTGCATTCGTCGTTTTGTGGCAGCCTCGTATTAATAACATAATGTCTCGTCACTCATGATGGTGTTTTCCGGAAAGGAATTGTCCGCGTTTTGCATTTCAGCCGAGTGCGGCAGGCGGCCACACGTCGTTTTCGTTCGGGTTTCTGCGTCTGAAATAAACTCCGCATACACGTTTCTCTTCTTCAAAACTTTTTGGAGAAAGTATTGAAAAATTCATTTAGATTTCCGTGGAGGTATGTACCGTCTATACAAGTAATTGGAGGCAGTTTGTTTCTTGCCATACGCGTTTCCCTTCTTTTATTTGGGAAGCATCAGCAGTGGTCTGTAATACATGTTTCCTTTTATACATACAATAAACGTATTATATGGTAGATATAACTTGCTGCTGTGTTACATTTTGTTGTGTTTTATTTTTTATTTTTAGGTTAGAATCAACTTTCGTAGCACAAATTTCGTAATGTGCACTTATCGTTACTTATGATTTCCAGCGTTGTTAACTCATGCGTGTGGTCCTGGATGTGTATTCGTTAAGTTCTATGCTCCAGCTGGCCGATTTCTGGCGTTCTTTCATCCACATTTGTCACATCGCATATATCATTTGCACTTGCTCACACGTATGTTGATCACAAAATGGAAAGTGCAGCAGGATATGGAATTGGCGTTGACGATATAGTGTTTTCCTTCAATACAAGGTCAGCTGGGAGTAAGACTCTCTTGAATATAAAAAACTGCCCATCAAATGGTTCAAATGGCTCTGAGCGCTATGGGACTTAACATCTGAGGTCATCAGTCCCCTAGACTTAGAACTACTTAAACCTAACTAACCTAAGGACATCACACACAGCCATGCCCGAGGCAGGATTCGAACCTGCGACCGTAGCAGCAGCGCGGTTCCGGACTGAAGCACCTAGGACCGGTCGCCCACAGCGGCCGGCAACTGCCCTTCAGCACTAAAAATTTTTGCTCGCTGGTAGATGTTGTTCATACACATTAAAGTAAATAAAGGTGAGTTATTTCGTTTCATGAAGGTGATGTGGTACTCTACTACGGAAAAAGTGAGAATATAACTATTCTTTTAATACCACGGACAAAACTTACACTTGTCAAGGGCGAGTAGGAATTAAATTTAATAAGACCAGAGTAACAGCAGTGATTTTTCTTAAGATAATACTGCTGTCAAAGACATACTAAGAATACCCATTTAAGAATAATTTAAAAATGACAGAACTATTTCTTGGGGGGATGTTTTCATTAACATAAATAGTTTCGTCAAAGTACTCGTGTGTGAATATGAGCATAATTATGCACACTATACCGCAAGGTACGCTGCAGGCTTTTGGCGAGATGGTTCTAACAGGATTTATTGTCTATATCAGTAAATTACTAGCTGAGTACCCTGTATTTATTCCAATCTTCTATTCGACCGTCTCATCCTTTCCGCTCTCTGTCCATCTCAAGTTTCACACCCTCCCTGTCCAATTTCTCCTCCTCCCTCTCTCTGTCTACCTCCTCCTTCAATTCTCACTGTTTGTTTCCTACTCTTTCCTTTCTCTGTCGCTCATCCCCTCCACCCTTTCTCTGCCAATTACCTCAGCCCCCGCTCTCTAATCATCTCCTCTTCCCACCTCTCTGGGCCTATCTATTGCTCCCCCTGTCGTTTTCAACCTTTTCCTCTTTCCCTTCTCTGACTTCTCTGCCCATATCTTCCCCCCCTCACCCCCACCCCCCGCTCTCTCTCTCTCTCTCTCTCTCTCTCTCTCTCTCTCTCTCTCTCTCTCTCTCTCTCTCTCATTCTCTCTCTCTTTCCTCTTTCTCTTTCTGAACTTTTTACCCGTGGCTTTGCCTGCGTACGCACATGTCAAATATATTTCACCTGTATTTAACATGTTTCACACGTATTTGTAGACATATTTCACCTTTTTTTATTTCGTCCTGCAGTTTCATTTTCACGCAGTTCAATATTTGTGACATCATATCTCCTGAAATGTGTGCTGTAGCAATGACATAATTTTGCAGGTATTTCAGTGGTATATGCGGCTACTGCCTGCGAAATCTATTATTAATAGGGTTAGTAGTAAAGAAGTAATAAATTAAAACTTCATGCATGACATGGCAGCTTTTCACACATCTCACTGCTTATGACGTCATATGTCCTGAACTACGTGTCGTACAGTGATATAATTTTACTGGTACAATCCGAGGTATATGTGAATACTGTCTGCAAACTGCGTCGCGAATACAGGTAGTAGTAAGAAATAATAAATTAAAACATAATGCTTCATGCTGCAGTTTCACTGCATGAGCAGCCAAAATGTAGTAAATGATAAAGATTTTTTTCCTTTCATCAATTTGAGGGATCGACAACGAGTAAAAATTTTGTAAAGACTTAAAATTATGTGTAAAGTTTGTTTAAAGGAATGAAGTGCTCTCTTTCTCAAATACTGGGTGACCTAGTTATGGATATTCGCGTGTCGTTGCATATACTGAGCTTTCACCTCTCTCCCCCCTCTTTTGATAGAGCGGTGGTTCTTACCTCCACAGCGATGACTTCCAGACAGTAAGTGATATGCGTACCAAGTTTTGGTAAAATCGGTCCAGTGGTTTAGGAGGAGATGTTGAACACACACACACACACACACAAATATATACGTACATCCAGTTTTATAATATGTATACATGTTTGTATTTAAATTAAACAGAATGTCTGTCATAAAAAGTAAGTTGTATGGTTGCCTTGCCTGATCACCTCGATGCCATACCTTCAGCATCAATGAAAAAACTATATAATAAATTGTAGCTTACCTATTATCAGACACGATGCCAGCAAATACGGCAGAATAACAATTTGTAGCCACGACACACTTATTGCAGTCCATGTCTGTCGTTGACTGGATGATGCCGCACTACACTGTATCCGGGGATAAAATTGATTCCAGTTAAGCACACAGCAGTCAAACAAACGCCAGAAATCTTCCGTTCGTTAGTGCATGTATAATGTATGTGCATTTTGTATTTCGATGGAAATTAAAATTTTTAAAACGGTTCCCTTATGAATTAGTGTTGTTTTTACTGAACAGATGATAGTCTATAGTATCATCATGACTTCAAAATGAGACGACAAGAATTAAAAATATTCGCCCAGCGTGGGGCTCGAACCCACGACCCTGAGATTAAGAGTCTCATGCTCTACCGACTGAGCTAGCCGGGCAGACGCGTAGTTCGTAACAATATTTTGCTAAAGTTGCTGTACTTCAGTCCAGGTAGAACGTGGACAAATTTTTTTAAAAGTATTTAATAATAGTTGAGTAATGAAAATCGTTATCGGATTGTATAATTATGTAAAAATGGGCTTAAAATAGTCTCATTTGTGATCGTATTCTAAGGCACATAGGTTACAATATGAAACTTCATATTTTAACAATTTGTGTTTAATTTCGTATAACGCAGCAACATGCGCGTAGTATAAAATATCAGATTTTTCTCGAGAGATCATTGAAACTCTCGTCATACCTAAACAAACATTTGAAAATTGCATGTTTTGGTTCACGGGCGGGTCACACTGAGAAGGGTAACAAGTGGACTCGCTAATTACACTGGCGTCGCACGGCACGCGAGAACGACAGCTTTACTTTCGCTCCGGAGGAAGGCGTATCCGCATTTTTGCGCCGAGCGGAAATATCACCGCCAGCGGTGGGGACTCAAACCGGTACCTAAGCTGCAGCGACCTGCCACGTTTAACACAGAGACTGCACCTAGCCTCAAGCAGGCCATCGCACTGTCAAAGGCAAATATTTTTGACACTAATTTTATGTCGTAGTCGAGGAATACTGTGTTAAAACGACATAACTCATCAAATAGCCTTTGTTTAAGTGTCATAATTTGTGACAATATCGAGCTCATTGCAAAGAACAAACAACAAAAATCAGATTGCTACAATCGCCGTTGGTGGGGAGGCTTGCGTGCCTCAGCGATACAGATGGCCGTACCGTAGGTGCAACCACAACGGAGGGGTATCTGTTGAGAGGCCAGACAAACGTGTGGTTCCTGAAGAGGGGCAGCAGCCTTTTCAGTAGTTGCAGGGGCAACAGTCTGGATGATTGACTGATCTGGCCTTGCAACATTAACCAAAACGGCCTTGCTGTGCTGGTACTGCGAACGGCTGAAAGCAAGGGGAAACTACAGCCGTAATTTTTCCCGAGGACATGCAGCTTTACTGTATGATTAAATGATGATGGCATCCTCTTGGGTAAAATATTCCGGAGGTAAAATAGTCCCCCATTCGGATCTCCGGGCGGGGACTACTCAGGAGGATGTCGTTATCAGGAGAAAGAAAACTGGCGTTCTTCGGATCGGAGCGTGGAATGTCAGATCCCTTAATCGGGCAGGTAGGTTAGAAAATTTAAAAAGGGAAATGGATAGGTTAAAGTTAGATATAGTGGGAATTAGTGAAGTTCGGTGGCAGGAGGAACAAGACTTCTGGTCAGGTGACTACAGGGTTATAAACACAAAATCAAATAGGGGTAATGCAGGAGTAGGTTTAATAATGAATAGGAAAATAGGAATGCGGGTAAGCTACTACAAACAGCATAGTGAACGCATTATTGTGGCCAAGATAGATACGAAGCCCACACCTACTACAGTAGTACAAGTTTATATGCCAACTAGCTCTGCAGATGATGAAGAAATTGAAGAAATGTATGATGAAATAAAAGAAATTATTCAGATAGTGGAGGGAGACGAAAATTTAATAGTAATGGGTGACTGGAATTCGAGTGTAGGAAAAGGGAGAGAAGGAAACATAGTAGGTGAATATGGATTGGGGCTAAGAAATGAAAGAGGAAGCCGCCTAGTAGAATTTTGCACAGAGCACAACTTAATCATAGCTAACACTTGGTTTAAGAATCATGAAAGAAGGTTGTATACGTGGAAGAACCCTGGAGATACTAAAAGGTATCAGATAGATTATATAATGGTAAAACAGAATTTAGGAACCAGGTTTTAAGTTGTAAGACATTTCCAGGGGCAGATGTGGACTCTGACCACAATCTATTGGTTATGACCTGTAGATTAAAACTGAAGAAACTGCAAAAATGTGGGAAATTAAGGAGATGGGACCTGGATAAACTGAAAGAACCAGAGGTTGTACAGAGTTTCAGAGAGAGCATAAGGGAACAATTGACAGGAATAGGGGAAAGAAATACAGTAGAAGAAGAATGGGTAGCTCTGAGGGATGTAGTAGTGAAGGCAGCAGAGGATAAAGTAGGTACAAAGACGAGGGCTGCTAGAAATCCTTGGGTAACAGAAGAAATATTGAATTTAATTGATGGAAGGAGAAAATATAAAAATGCAGTAAATGAAGCAGGCAAAAAGGAATACAAACGTCTCAAAAATGAGATCGACAGGAAGTGCAAAATGGCTAAACAGGGATGGCTAGAGGACAAATGTAAGGATGTAGAAGCTTATCTCACTAGGGGTAAGATAGATACTGCCTACAGGAAAATTAAAGAGACCTTTGGAGAGAAGAGAACCACGTGTATGAATATCAAGAGCTCAGATGGCAGCCCAGTTCTAAGCAAAGAAGGGAAGGCAGAAAGGTGGAAGGAGTATATAGAAGGTTTATACAAGGGCGATGTACTTGAGGACAATATTATGGAAATAGAAGAGGATGTAGATGAAGACGAAATGGGAGATATGATACTGCGTGAAGAGTTTGACAGAGCACTGAAAGACCTGAGTCGAAACAAGGCCCCCGGAGTAGACAACATTCCATTAGAACTACTGACGGCCTTGGGAGAGCCAATCATGACAAAACTCTACCAGCTGGTGAGCAAGATGTATGAGACAGGCGAAATACCCTCAGACTTCAAGAAGAATATAATAATTCCAATCCCAAAGAAAGCAGGTGCTGACAGATGTGAAAATTACCGAACTATCAGTTTAATAAGCCACGGCTGCAAAATACTAACACGAATTCTTTACAGACGAATGGAAAAACTGGTAGATGCAGACCTCGGGGAGGATCAGTTTGGATTCCGTAGAAATGTTGGAACACGTGAGGCAATACTGACCTTACGACTTATCTTAGAAGAAAGATTAAGAAAAGGCAAACCTACGTTTCTAGCATTTGTAGACTTAGAGAAAGCTTTTGACAATGTTGACTGGAATACTCTTTTTCAAATTCTAAAGGTGGCAGGGGTAAAATACAGGGAGCGAAAGGCTATTTATAATTTGTACAGAAACCAGATGGCAGTAATAAGAGTCGAGGGGCATGAAAGGGAAGCAGTGGTTGGGAAAGGAGTGAGACAGGGTTGTAGCCTCTCCCCGATGTTATTCAATCTGTATATTGAGCAAGCAGTAAAGGAAACAAAAGAAAAATTTGGAGTAGGTATTAAAATTCATGGAGACGAAGTAAAAACTTTGAGGTTCGCCGATGACATTGTAATTCTGTCAGAGACGGCAAAGGACTTGGAAGAGCAGTTGAACGGAATGGACAGTGTCTTGAAAGGAGGATATAAGATGAACATCAACAAAAGTAAAACGAGGATAATGGAATGTAGTCAAATTAAGTCGGGTGATGCTGAGGGAATTAGATTAGGAAATGAGACACTTAAAGTAGTAAAGGAGTTTTGCTATTTAGGAAGTAAAATAACTGATGATGGTCGAAGTAGAGAGGATATAAAATGTAGACTGGCAATGGCAAGGAAAGCGTTTCTGAAGAAGAGAAATTTGTTAACATCGAATATAGATTTATGTATCAGGTAGTCGTTTCTGAAAGTATTTGTTTGGAGTGTAGCCATGTATGGAAGTGAAACATGGACGATAACTAGTTTGGACAAGAAGAGAATAGAAGCTTTCGAAATGTGGTGCTACAGAAGAATACTGAAGATAAGGTGGATAGATCACGTAACTAATGAGGAGGTATTGAATAGGATTGGGGAGAAGAGAAGTTTGTGGCACAACTTGACTAGAAGAAGGGATCGGTTGGTAGGACATGTTTTGAGGCATCAAGGGATCACAAATTTAGCATTGGAGGGCAGCGTGGAGGGTAAAAATCGTAGAGGGAGACCGAGAGATGAGTACACTAAGCAGATTCAGAAGGATGTAGGTTGCAGTAGGTACTGGGAGATGAAGCAGCTTGCACAGGATAGAGTAGCATGGAGAGCTGCATCAAACCAGTCTCAGGACTGAAGACAACAACAACAACAACAATGGCAGATCGATTCCTGCTCCAAAGCATCTAATAAGAAATTCTCTGCGAAGTCTCTATGTAAGATAAAAGTGATAAAGATGACGCGGGGAGACTGACACCACATTTCCAAGAAATTCCTTAGTATACGTTGTTGTTGTTGTTGTTGTTGTTGTTGTTGTAACCGCTGGTGAGGTCAGTTTAGTCACAAGTTTTTGTACTTCAGGAATGGCGACTAGAGGAGAGATTTAATAAATTAGTACCAAGTCAATGGAAGGAAACTTTTCACGATTTTTAATAGCAGGTACTAGAAGATACGGACCTGGTAGCTTTCAAGTCATATAAGTCTGGACGTGGTTTCACCCTGGTTTTGCCACTTATTTAAGACAGCACTCCTCGAAAATCCGACAAGTGGCGCAATTTCAGAAACGCCCGAGGTGAGCCTCTGGCCCAATTCTACACACTCACTGATACTACGTGCACCGAGCGTGTGTCTGACTGGCAGTCATTCCTCGCCAGGTCCCGAGTTCGAGTATCGGTCCGGCCCGCAGTTTTAATCTGCCAGGAAGTTTAATATCAGTCCACACTCCGCTGCAGAGTGAAAATCTCATTCTAGAAACATCCCCCAGGCTGTGGCTAAGCCATGTCTCCGCAATATCCTTTCTTTCAGGAGTGCTAGTTCTGCAATGTTCGCAGGAGATTTTATGTAAAGTTTGGAAGCTAGGAGACGAGATACTGGCAGAAGTACAGCTGTGAGGACGGAGCGTGAGTCGTGCTTGGGTAGCTCATTTGGTAGAGCACTTGCCCACGAAAGGCATAGGTCCCGACTTCGAGTCTCGCTCCGGCACACAGTTTTAATCTGCCAGGTAGTTTCATTAATGGCTTGCTTTGCCACACGTATTTTGAGTTATTAACAAACGTAAAAACAGCAATAATTTTTAGTCTGCAAATGAAGTAAATACCGATGTAATATTGTTTAGTAGACTGACTTCAGTCATCAATAGAAATATCTGCACTTACACCCCTAATACTCTGTATATCACAAGCGTGTACCTCTGTGGTTGATTTGACACTGCTGAATATTTTCCTAGCTTCATTCAAGTGTTGCTTATTATGTTTTGACACTTTTGTTTGTTGTTAGATTTTGCCCTTGGCTAAAATGTGTTCATTGAAAATAAATTATTTCTTCTTGCTACCCTTGTGAGAAGCAGCCATTCATTGCCCAATTTTGACCTTCGTAAGTGTCAAGTTAACGTGTTGGTATACCATAGGTTGATAGGTTCACGAGTGGGTCAGACTTCTTGATGCCACAAATCCCTGTAGTCAGGGACACACGCAGCTCGTACTGGCGGAATATCTACATCAGTCATCGAATCGTCAAAATGTTGGGATACGGTCTCTCAGAAAGATAATACGCCAACTTATAATGCAAGGAATGTGCAGAATACCATCAAATTGAAACTAGGTGCCTGATATCTCCTTAACGACAGATAAGTAAAACTGTGAGCAGATGTTTTAAGTCCGGAACCGCGGGACTGCTACGGTCGCAGGTTCGAATCCTGCCTCGGGCATGGATGTGTGTGATGTCCTTATGTTAGTTAGGTTTAAGTAGTTCTAAGTTCTAGGGGACCTCAGCAGTTAAGTCCCATAATGCTCAGAGCCATTTGAACCATTTTTTGAGCCCTGATTCCTCTTATTTTATGGTGATCATTTCTCCCTATGTAGGTGGGTACCAACAGAATGTTTTCGCAATCGGAGGAGAAAACTGGTGATTGAGATTTCATGAGAAGATCCCGTCGCAACGAAAAACGCCTTTGTTTTAATGATTGCCACTCCAATTCACGTATCATGCCTGTGACACTATCTCCCCTATTTCGCGATAATACAAAACTAGCTGCTCTTCTTTGTACTTTTTCGATGTCATCCGTCAGTCCCACCTGATGCGGATCCCACTCCGCACAGCAGTACTCCAGAATAGGGTGGACAAGCGTAGTGTAAGCAGTCTCTTTGGTAGACCTGTTGCACCTTCTAAGTGTTCTGCCAATGAATCGCAGTCTTTGGTTTGCTCTCCCCACAATATTATCTATGTGATCGTTCCAATTTAGGGTATTTGTAATTGTAATCCCTAAGTATTTAGTTGAATTTACAGCCTTCAGATTTGTCTGACTTATCGCGCAATCGAAATTTAGGAGATTTCTTTTAGTACTCATGTGAATAACTTCGCACTTTTCTTTATTGAGGGTCAATTGCCACTTTTCGCACCATATAGAAGCACGACTAAGTTCGTTTCCAGAGGCCTTCTATCCCATCTCAATCCGACTGCTTGCACCTTGCGACCTAATACTATTCCGGGCAACTTTCTTAGCACTACAGTGTTGTCGGTGGATAGCGGTAGGGTTATCCTTGTCCGGAACACGCAAATTGAAATCGCCTAACGTGCTTTCCAGAGTGTATTCAGTCTAGTGTTGTGGATCGCGAGGGTCAGTGACCGACAGATGTAGCCGTGCTGAACTTCTTTTTCCGTCCACAGTGTGCGGGCCACTGCAGATGCGTATCTGCAGTGATTCGTTATGCGCGAGGGAAGCTTTCTGCAGCCGCTAGCTACGGAGACTTCCTGTTTTCTACGACGTTCGCCGCCAAACCTGTTCACCTTTCATCCCGTCGCTAGCGCGGACGAGCTGGAAAATCCGCAAGGGCGCGGACCCTCTTCTTTGCCAAACACAACCTCTCACATACTTGTGTGTTTCCGCAAACTCTACACCGAAGCGTTTCGTAATCATGTAGTTCCGTCACTTTCGGCCTGCGAGTTCTCAGTGGCGAAACTGCAGTCATTATTGGATATACAGAGTGAACCAGAACTCCAACGACAAATTTTCAGTGGTTGTTCAGAGATAACTTCTGAGAATATTGGTATAAGGGACTCACGATCTCCGGCGTATTATTACACAGTTATTGTACTTAATGTGATTTCGTGTCCCAATTAGTTTTACATCTGTGTCGAACTGAAAATAGTGCACGACAGTGCAATTGTCGACGGTATACTATGTTTCTCTTGTTTCCATTCTCTCAAGGTACCTTTTGCTGACAACAGGCAAGATCTATATGGTGAGGAAAGTGGAAACTGACGATGATTGAAGGAAAAGTGTGAGTTTATTCACATGAATGCTACCACAAAACCGTGAAATTTCGGTTTCACGATAAATCACACAAATCTAAAAGCCGTCAGTTCAACTAAAATGTAAATGTAAATGTCGTGTGAAAAGGGCCCCCCGTCGGGTAGACCGTTCACCGGATACAAGTCTTTCGATTTGACGCCACTTCGGCGACTTCCGCGTCGATGGGTATGAAATGTTGATGATTAGGACAACACAACACCCAGTCCCTGAGTGGAGAAAATCTTCGACCCAGCCGGGAATCGAACCCGGGCCCTTAGGATTGACATTCTGTCGCGCTGACCTCTTATTTTTTATTTTGTTCGATAATGTTCGTTGCGTTTGGTCTGGGCGGACGTCATAGGACATCCGTTCAAGTTGATAATTGATTCCTTAACTCAGTTTTTTTATTACAGAGGGCCAGCGCCTCTCTGACTGAACACGCTGAACTACCGTGCCGGCTTATCACTCAGATATCGGGGCGGACAGTTCAACAAAATACCTAGGAATTAAAATTACAAACAGCTTAAACTGGAACGATCACATACGTAATGTCGTGGGGAAGGCTAACCAAGGGCTAAGTTTTACTGGCAGAACAGTCAGAAGATGCAATAGGCCTACTAAAGAGATTGGCTACACTGCGCTGGTCCGTCGTGCACTAGAGTATTGCTATGGATTATGGGGACCTCACCAGATAGGATTGACGGAGGACATCGAAGAAATCCAAAGAAATGCAGCTCGTTTTGTATTATCGCGTAATAGAGGAGAGATTGTCATATATATCATAAGCTAGTTGGGGTGGCAATTATTAAAACAAAGGCGTTTTTCGTTGGGATGAGATCTTTCCACAAAATATTAATCGCCAGCTTTCTCCTCAGTTCCAGAAAATATTTTATTGTTGCCAACTTACATAGGGGGAAATGATCATCTTAAGAAAATAAGACATCCGAGACGGTGGAACAATTGACAAAAGGTCTGAAGGCGGTTCGAAGAACGCTATACCAGGCACTTAACTGTGAACTACAGAGTAATCATGTAGCTGTAGATGTCGTAATGCCCTCTTTAACAGGTTGCCCTGAAGTTTGGATTCGGTACTGGGGGGGCAGTGTTAAGCCGTAAGTTAACAGTGATATGCAGCAGTAATATTGATAGGTTTACTGACGAAGAGTTGGCCAATACGCACCTCGTGTATGGGTTCACTAAATGCAATGGACGACTGAAACTATGATGCTATGCCGAGCTGTTCTCGCACCGACGATAACATCGTCAGTGTACTTTTCCGGTCGGGGGCCGTTATATTGTGTTGCAAGTTTTCGTTGTAGCATATTGCAGGCGTCTTCATTGTTGTCAGGGTGTTTTCACAGAAACAATGGCGACTGCGGTAACAAATCGACCACGTCATAATTACGTTATTACTCTGTAACGAGCAGCCAGAGACCGTTGGTTAGGAATGGAGGTTATTGCTGAAAAAACGGGTTTTCAGTTATATCACTTTTTTTTTCAAAGCCAGTTTAAGCGCAGCGTTAAACCACTCAAAATAACAGGTTTTTGAAATAACCGACTTTCGGTTTTTTATTCTTATTATTTCCTGTAATAAATGTAGAACTCTAACAAAAGCTGAAAAATTTTGACTCCCTCAGTTTCATGACACACAGAATCATAATACTAAATTAAATAGGGAAATAAAAGAAAACTTAGTCCGTCCATCGTTCGCTGTTTTTATCGGGAAGGGATAAGTGGTTGAATACTACAAAATTCAGCAAATGGCTAGCACTCTCATGTTAATTCTATTTTTGTGAAACTCTGTTCAAAATTCATGTTGCAATCGAGGATCTTACCACAATTTGGGCCTTAGGAATAATCAACGGTAAAGGGTGAAACTTGAGGTTGAAGAACTTTATTTTTCGTGTTAATTTGTCCATTTTCAAGGGCTACGGCAGATAAAGGCATATTGCTTAGTCACAGGCAAGAGATCAGCTACCTTCAATTTTCATTGTAATTTATGAATGAATTGTTAAGTTATAACTTTTCTTCGTATATGATGTCACAAGTTTGACTCCTCCAATTCTTAATCTTTTAAAGTAAATGAAGCACTATAGGCGTGTTTTATTGGTACCGCACTTCGTAAAATACTTGCGCACTAGGGATGGTGCCACTCTGTAGTAAGACTAATGTCCGACCACGACAGCATGGAACTACCACATAGGCCAGTTTCGCACACTGCATGGACTCGCGTAATATCCAGTGGACTACGCCACATGGCAACACTACATTATTGTCTCTGCAATGGTATACCAGTTCTTATGCCATGTGTTTGTTGTTCGTTTTTGTCGCCATCGTTATTAAAATAGCTCTGATCACTCTTCCCATTTTCTATAATAACGCAATATTTCAAAGTAATCGAAATTTTACGAATAAAAATTACTCGTTTTTTTAAAAGGTTTATTTAAAAACCAATAATTTTATCACTGTTGCCATGGATAATTGATATTTCGATGTTTTTACCTGGTTATAAGTAAAAAATATAAAAAGATCTATTGTAACCGAAAGTAACGGTATGGGTTTTAACCGGTCGATTTTTCGCATTCCTACTGTTCCCTTGCACCAAAATACTCAGAAGGCAACTTGAACAGCCTCTGAAAGTTTGTCACTAGAGTGCTGCTTGGCTCTGTACTCGTATTTATTTAATTTAGTCCATTACAGTTAGCACCCTCCCGAGCAACTGAAAGAGCGGCAGCTACTGTGCCCGCGCCAGGAGAAGTAGGGGCAGATCGTAGGGATGTGAGGCTGGCGCCGACATTACCGCACAACTACCAACAATGGCCCACTTACCGTGCTAACAATGAGGCAGCTGATGCTCGTCGCTGGGACCTGGCTGCCTGTGCTCGCACAAGCGCACGGGACACTTCCATCTTACCGCGCCCTCGTCCCTCTCACACAAAACATCTCACGGTGCGACCACAGAATTAAGCACACGCGACAAAACGTAAGTAACCCCTTACAGACATCACGCTAAGTCGTTGCAAACCCGCCTCTAGCTTCGATAATGGCCTCGATTCAGCGAGGAGGAAGTCACTTCACCATACTCAGCTGAAGCCACTCACTGATGATTAGATGCCGTAGATCTATCACTTTACTAGGATGTTGACTGCTACTTATAACCTGCTGTTTCAAATAGTCTTACATATTTTTGATGGAATGTCCGCTTCCGGTTGCTGAGTTGTCAGCACAACAGAATGTCAATCTTAAGGGGCCGGGTTCGATTCCCGGCTGGGTCGGAGATTTTCTCCGCTCAGGGACTGGGTGTTGTGTTGTCCTAATCGTCATCATTTCATCCCCATCGACGCGCAAGTCGCCGAAGTGGCGTCAAATCGAAAGACTTGCACTCGGCGAACGGTCTACCCGACGGGAGGCCCTAGTCACACGACATTTACATTAAAAAAATTAATGGAATTAAAATCGAAAGATCAGGCGTGGCATTCTAGGTAGGAAAGGGTGCCCAGTGTTTGGCAAACCAGGAATATATGTGTGCTGTCCTGTGAACATGCCTTTGTCTTATTGGAAGACAGAAGTATCCACTGCACACTCATCATGAAGATACAGGGCAGTAACTGATCCCGAGAGTGTTGAAATAAACATTTTGGTTGATATTCACAATAACCAAAATGAGTAGGCCCAAGTGCGGACATGTCCGAAAGAACAGACACTGTTTTGATCCTGCAGCCACCATGAATCGAGACACAAAGGAATTAAAGACATTAGCTGCCAATAGGCCTTGATTCGTGTCAGTGATGCAAGTTGAAAATTTGTGCTAGACTGGGATTCAAACTCGGGTCTGCTGCACTGACCACTGTACCATCCGGACACAGTGGCCACCACAACCGCACAGTTTATCCAAGTAAACATCCCGTCAGACCCAAATTTTCAACTTACACCACACACTACTGATGTAGCGCCCCTGCCCATTGTCTCATTATTCGCGGCATCTCGCCGATTCTCGTAAGAGTTCGAGCTTGTCGTATATATGCACTGAAGGGATCACTGGCCGTCTCTTCTTTCGGACATGTCCGAAAGAACAGTTAACCACATATGTAATTATGGCGGTGACGACCAATGATCCATAGGGTACAGATGCATACCAATCTCGAACTGTAGCGGGAACCTGCGGAATGCCGCGAGTAACGAGGCTAATGAACAGGGGCACTTCGTCAGTAGTGTGGGATATAAGATGAGAATTTGTGTCTGCCCGGAGGCGTGCTAGAGCAGTTCGTGCAGCTGTGGTGGCCACTGCGGATGGCGCAGTTCTGCCTTGTCCGCCGAGCGAGCATGTCATTGTTTACGTATTCGCTCCGCTGCAGCGTCGCAAGTGTTGGGGAGTTTATTGCTTCAGTGGTGTTTGTGCCTTCGTGTGTGTGACATCGTCGTTGTCTCGTTTCGTCCTTCGATCAGTGTGTGTGTATGTGACAGTGGACTAGTCCGCTTCTGTTTGCTTGTCATGGCGTCCAAGAGCGTTCCACGGAAAGGTACTGTAAGTTTGTAGTTTGACAAGTCGAGACGCAACGTGCAGCCCCGTTCTGTAGAAATCCATGATAGTTGATACTTGTCATGTTGCTTCGAACCAAGTGCATGCTGCCTATTTTGATACTGATAATTATGTTTTCTTTGTGAAATTTGTAGATCACCTACAAGTAGACAAGTTCCACTTCAAGCATGGTACACAGGTTCCCTTCCGGCATAGAGATGGTTCGGAAATTAATGTGGTGCTGCTTGCGAATGCGGACATTGAATATACGAACGTTAAAATATTTAGTATTCCTCTGGAAATAGATGATATTTCTCTTAAGCAAGTTTTGGCCCAATATGGTGACGTGAGAGGCATTCACTATGATCGTTGGTCAAGTCAACTCAAGCTACAATGTTATAGCGCCATACGTTCTGTGAAACTGCAAATCAAAACGGTATTCCGCCTGATTTGCAAGTTTGTGGCTATTGGGATCATGTTACGTACAGCGGACAGCTGGGGACCTGTTTTCTGTGCAACGAAAGTGGCCATCTCCGAATTAACAGCCCGCGGAGAGTTCGTTTTACGGTCTTCCTTGCAACAGCGCCGCAACGTATGGTTGCTGACCTTGTCCCCTCTAGTAACAAAGTTGGAGCTATATCTTCCCTGGTTTCTTGAGATCATCCGACAGTTCCCACTATAACTGGAATAATTTTCTGCAGTTGCAAATAAAGCCCCACACCGTTCCTGCTCATGATTGGACGGCGGCGCGCGCTATTCGTAATAAGCGGCTCCGCACTCAAGATGGTGATGAATTAGCTGTGCCTTCCCTTTTCCCATATTCCCCCGAGCCATGTTTGTCTATCACTCCTACTTGGCCCTGGCGAGGTGGAGATCGGGGAGGCAGTATCAGGTATTCCTGCTGCTGCAGGGGTGGTTCCTGTTGCGGCGCTCCGGAGCAAGTGTGTGGCGGAGTTGTCTCGTTCGCAACCTTCAGCACAGGTCCTACCGATAATACAGCAATGCCCTTCCGTTCCTCTGTCTGCTCTCGACGATGGAGATCGCGATTTTCTGCCTATTGCGACTCCCGTTGAGGAAGCTGTTACTCCAGAGTTGCCTCTTACTGTCTCTGAGATTCATTCTGATTGCCCTCCATCAGGGAGTCGGCATGCCTTGCAGCGTGATCATTCTATAGGGCAGGTCTCGGACCGTGGGCAGTCACAGATTGATAAGAATGTGGTGCAAAATCCACCTACGCCGCCTACTGCAGAGGCTATTACGCCTCGCAGCCGGCTTAAACAACGTGCACAGCCGGAACGTGTAGCGGCGCGAAAAATAACCAAGGGTAAAGCTTCAGTTGGGACCGGTACTGGATCTCCGCTCTCGTATTAGTTATTGGTTTCCGTGATGGATTGAACCGGGCGATTGGTGGAATAGTCATGCTGCTCTGTTGTCCTGTGGTTTTCCCTTTGACTCATGGGTCAGGCGTATACATTTGTTAAATGTTAAATGTTAAATGTTAAATGTTAACAGAGTGGTTTGAGAGCGGCGCCTAGATTCGCTGCGTCAGTTTATATACGACTTCTGTACAGATATAGTGTTCTTGCAGAAGGTTTTATTTATCAGTTTCTCTCTTCCTGGATTTCGCACTGTTTCTAATGTGGCGCCTGAATTTTCTACAGGAACTGCCTTATTCTTTCGAGAAGGCATTCCGACTGATGACGTAGAGGTTATTGTATCTGGCAGAGGAATAGACTGTAGACTTTTTGACCTCGCCATGGTTGTCTGATATGCTCCGTCTGGTGCTGGTCACACAGTGAAACATTCGCTCTTTTATAAAGAGGAGATTATTTATCTTCTACGTATGATTCCTCAGAGTCTGCTGTAGGGTGGTGATTTTAACTGTGCCCTGTGTTCTGTTGATGTCTCCCCATTTTAATTATTGTCGAGATGTAATCGAGATGATACGCTCTATTCAACTGAAGAATATTTGGGAGCGCAAATATCCGACGTTGGTTAAATTCACGCATTTTAATGTGAATTGTAGTAGCAGGGTTGGCCGATTCTTTATATCGGATTGGATGAGCGATCGCATTCTTGCAGTCGACGTTATCCCTGCTAGCTTTTCTGATCACTGTGCTTTGGCCACCACTCTCCAAATTGACCGGCAACCGGTGAAACTATTCCATTCCCCGTGGGTGTTAAATGTCGCCACTCGGCAGATCTTTCTCTCGGTGATGTGATACACAATATGTGGGAGCGTAGTCTTCGATCCGCTGTGACGTATTATACAATTCTGGAACGATGGACTGCCCTGGCTAAACCGAAGCTCCGTCAAACTTTGATTACTTATTGTGCTGCTAGGGCGAGTGATTTTGAGTGCAATCGAGAATTTTATTATTCTCTCTTGCGTGACTTGTATGACGGCGCGGATCACGCTCCTCTGCGGATTGTAGATGTATATTGAATAAAAGCAAAGTTGTTGCAGTTGAAGCTGCGGCATATGCAAGAGTTGCCGGTTCGATCGAAACCACGATCACTAGCAGCGGAGGAATTGTCTTCGTTATACCATTTGCTTCGACATCAAGCTCGACATCGCCGCTCTTGCATTTCTTCTCTTACAGCAGCTAATGGCCGTCAGCTAACAGCGCAAGCTGACGTACTTCACGCCTTACAACAGTGCTATGTGAATCTTTACGGCGTAGATACACCTAGCGACTCACTGCGACCCGGCTATTGAGACCCTAGGTTCGCCACTCACGCCTGGGCAGAAAACCGAATTCTTTGCCATCTTTCACTCAGATCTTATTGTTACTTCTCCTTCTCACAAATCACCAGGTACGGGTGGGCTCCCCAAGGAATTTTATGTGCGTTTTTGGCCCCTCTCGTGCGTCAAATTTACGTCCATGTTGAACGACATGATCAGGGGGCAGTTGTGTCCGCTCCATTCAGGGTGGGGAAAACTTTGTTTGCAAAAACAGACATAATGTCTTATGGGATAACAGCAATCAGTGATTTTATAATGTTACTTAAAAACCGTCTTGATTGCAATTTTTTTTATTCATATGACCGGTTTCGGTTCATTCAGATTTCGAGAACTCTTTGCTAACATACTGAATGTTGCTTTTCAAAGACAGGGCGTTGGATAGTGCCAGCAGCAGCTGCTGGCCTCATTGTGCTTTTGTATTCTCGACTCTGGTTTTCCTGTGTATTCCTTCCTTTCGCCTATCGGTATTATTTTTGGAAACTTACACAACAGCAAACAAAAAAGGGAAATATGAAACTATGAGAGGGAGCAGTTCAGGCCTCGGGATTCGACCTGCGCCCACCTTGCCTCCACTAGCTTGAAGCTGGCTGTGATCATTATTGCTACCTTTTTGTAAAATGTAGTTCCTGTTTGCACGAATATTCATGTACTTTTGTTGAGCATTTTCTAATTTATTCTGATTTCCTACACTTACTCTGTGTCATACTCATGTTTATGAACATTATTTCGGTGTAGGTTAATATTACACGTCACGTACTCAATAAATTCCTGTTATTTAAAAAAATGGCGTAGTTGTCAGCGTGTCTGCCTAGTAAGTAGGAGACCCAAGCTCAAATTCCAGACTGGCACTAATTTTCATTTTGTCAAAAATGGCTCTGAGCACTGTAGAACTTAACATCTGAGGTCATCAATCCCCTGTACTTAGAACTACTTAAACATAACTTACCTAAGGGCATCACACACATCCATGTCCGAGGCAGGATTCGAACCTGTGACCGTAGCAGCAGTGCGGTTCCGGACTGAAGCGCCTAGAACCGCTCGGCCACAACGGTCGGCTACATTTTGTCCCACTGATATAAATCAACGGCCGCTGGCAGATGATGTCTATAATTCCTTTGTGCTGATCTCTATGCCTGTATCGTTTGGACACGGGCCAAACTTCGACTCGCTGGATTACACTACACACCTGCAATTAGGCACTGTCCATTTTCTGTGTTGTTTGACCCAGTGAAGACGAGCAGCCTTATGTGTCGCTGTGGGCACAGCCCTTTTCGAGGTAACAAATTTCAAATGTCCGTTACATCCCTTAACCTTCGCAGTGTTCGCTCAGAAACTGGAGCAGCAGTTCCTGTTGGGTTTGAAACCGATTGTCATTGCCGAAGCGTAACACTCCTTACCGGTCCTTGTCGGTTAGGATCTTTTTATGATCACGCCGTGTTACGTGACAGCGAGTGGTGCTCCATGCCTTATAGACACGATGGACAGTCTGCACTGATACACAAACAAATCGGTTACCTTCATACTTGATATGGTTATGGACACGTCCAAACAGGATAGCTCCTTACTGCCATTTTGTCACGTCTCCTCACATTACTGCATTGACCTCATATGCTTGTCCCGTCCATACACATCACTTCACTTCTATGACATACGCCAGCGGTGTATGGTCATTTGACAGTCTGGTAACTGTTCCACATGATCTACAGCGCTACAGAGAGATCAGTGTGCTCTTTTACTGGAGTGACCAATATTTCATCTGGAGAGCTTACGTGTTCAAATGTGTTATGGTCCTTCGCGATGAGCTAATTACAGTTTGTATTACTCGAATACAGCCGCAAGAGGCTGAATTATTTGAATGAAAATTTAGTGCACATTAAATTCTGTTTAATGAAAAAGTTCACACAAAATGTTACAACCGTTAACATTTTTTGTATTACTGTTATTCTGAGGGCTGTGTCTTACTGCAATCTTCCACACTAAGCCCAACTGCAAAAAATTGTCACTGAAGAAATAAGAATCATGGTACTGTAACGCAAAGTCGTCTGTCTGTGCGTACAGTTCAGTAACTTGTTACTGTACTAATGTGACTCTGATATTAACTGAAGTTTTTTACGGGGAGAAAATTATTTGGCTGAAACGGGCCATTATAATGGATGGCTCAAGTATCGGACTACTCTGCTCTCTTGTTTTGTTCGTATCTAACGTCCGCCCATCCACGGTTACCATGCGTAAACGTTTCCATTCTCGCTCGTCGGAGACCTACAGCGTGCAGCTCTAGGTGCAAGAAGGTTCCATACGACTCCTGAAGTTATCGCGTATTTTCGTTCATTTACCGAATGGTATGAGCTATGGACTGAAGAGGGGGTTATATCCTACCTCATGAGGTTTTTTTCAACCAGGGTATTTTAGTAACAGTAAATCTCCCAATGAGTGCTTGCATTATTGTCACAGTCAACACAGTTGCTCTTGTAAAGCGGTCTGTTGACTTGTCCAGCTGACACCATCCTCTTGGGTTTTTTATACATTTACCAACGAGAAGTAGTTTCTCGTGGGATAGAGGGTCCCGGTTCAGTGTTATTGTTACCGATGAAGTATTAGCACGAGTAGCTTGGAAACAACTTCAGGTTCTATTGTAGTACAGAGGTTGTATAGCCGTGCGTTGCAAAAAAGTGAAAGACAAAACTGCATGTAAAGGAATGTGGTTCTTCCGAACCATATTATGTATATGTATTCATCTACTGCCATAGTAGTGTCTTGTAAACGACAGTAATATATGCTGTATTTCTCTGCCTCGTGATGGATGGGTGTTGTGTGCTGTCCTTAGGTTAATTAGGTTTAAGTAGCTCTAAGTTCTAGGGGACTGATGACCATACATGTTATGTCCCATAGTGATCAGAGCCCAATATATGCTGTAACATGTCAACATGACTGTTGCAGTAGGTGATTAGTGTAGTTTAGATAGAAAATCAAATTCAGTTCCACTCTCGTCAGGGGGCGTCGGTGACAAAGCAGGAATGTAACATTGTTATCCTGGACAGGATGCAATTGGAGGTGGTTTACCGTAGACTTCCTCTGACCTCCTGTGAAGCTGCTAGTGTGAATCTCCTTCGTGTGTTTGACTGTGACGAGTACATATGCACTGTAGTACTATGTTTTTTTTATGGATGAGCATGGAAGGGAAGGAAGCGAGAGGGTGAAATGGAGGCCGGCACATAATCTACTGCTCTAAAAGAGCACCAAGAAGCCTCTGGGCGTAACCTCAGCATATAACGCATGGACTAGCACCAGATCATGTTATCACTCTATGGAATACCTACCGTTCATAGATTATAGATGCAACACAGGACGTTGGTGCAAATACCTACTCTTACCGGCCAGATTAGGATGACGAAAATTTCTTCTCCCGCTGGAATATTCGATCTTGCCATCTCTGGATGGACTGGCGCAATGCTATTATACTTCGTACGCCAAAGGAAGAGCCGTAACAGCTGACAGTGCTAAAGCTACGACAACACTGAGGCGTTGCCATAGCGGTGTATAAGTAATCACGTCACGTGATTGTTTTTGAGTGACGAGCGAAGTAGCCCCGCCAGGCTCACTTTCTAAAGCCTCTTCTTTCACTATAATGTGGTGTGTAGCGAACAGACAAGTTTTTTGTTGCACTCTCGCCCAGAAGTCATGCGCGCCGCCCAGCTCATACAGCATTGTGCAGGGAAGTGCAGATTAGCTTGTGCACCTGCCGTCACAACTACGAACAAAGGAGATTGTCTGAAATTAAGCTCTCGTTGGGTGACAGAAAGAGTGCAATGCTCAGACCAAGTTTTCTCCAATGTAATTTAAACGCGTGCCCTGTTGACTGTCTTTAACATCACATCTCTGTTTCTGGTCTGTATATGTTTGCTGTTCTTCCGTGTGGAAGTTAAATTTGTGAATTATGACAATATATAAGTTCCTACGTTACAGGAAACTCGAAGTTTCGCATTTCACAGTATCTATAGAATATGAAAGAAACTTCAACAGTGGCCAATTTTCGCGTGTTTGTATTACAGTAACGTTTTCGGGTCGATGCAGCAACTCACATACAGCCAAACGTAACATAACCTAACTTAAGCTAACAAAAACACGCTTGAAAATGACAGTTATTTCTCAAAACGCGTCATGCGTTAAGTCGTGACTGGTTGCAGAAAATAAGTTGATATTAAAACCGTACCATTTTTAAAAGTATGTCTACATGAATTTCACGGTGAAAAGAAGTAAATGCCTAGAGATAGGTTCAGCCAGCTAGTAGGAAACAGTATTATTTCTCGGCTCAGAACGGTCTCTTTCCTCACGGGTTGTGAGAGTGATGTCTAATTGTATTCGTTCTATTAAGGTGACTGTAATGGGTATGTGTATAGCGTAGTGTCATGTTTCTGTTTTATGATGACGAAAGAAGAAAGAGATTAATATTCGGTGCCGGCACATAGCCTCCTCCTCCAGCATAGCAGCAAGGGGGGCGCCGAGCTCAACGCCCCATCCAACGTGCGGATCACCATCAATAGTGTCACATGCGAGGTGGTTTGGAGTCCAATCCAGGACATTCGCACAAAGTCTGGCGATCAGGAACTTCAGGCCACCATTTCTCCTCCCCTTGCCGGAAAAATACCGGCGGTGAAAATTTCTTTCACCATCAGGTTTCGAACCGGCTACCTTCGAATCGGTCGCGCCGGTGCTAGGGTGGGGCGGTTCATTAGCGACCTCTGCTACGGAGGAGGCAGTTAACAAATGTGCAGCTTTCGGAGCGTCTCCAGGCTGTCGGTAAACTGAAGAGCGAGCGAGCGAGTCCCCACCCTGCCAACCCAGCTACGTAACAAGGCGGGTCTACAGGCTGTTTCACAACGCAGTATCGGCCCTGCCGCGGCGCGCGCTTCAAATCTGTGGCGAAGCCGAGTACAGATACGTCTCGGCTGCGTTTATTTTTTAGACAAATGTATTAAGACCATAAGGAATACAAAAAAACGATAGCTTCTTCCGAAACACATTATTATAGAGTAAATAATATTAACATAAGAACGGAGGTCAGGATTCTACTACAAACATAGAACCAAATGCCTGTTCATGTGAATGTATGTTCCTCTATTGCTATTCGTAAAACGAACCCCATATAATGCAATCAGTCTGTAGAATTAAAGGCTTGTTCTTATTTTGCGTTTCTACTAAAAGGTAGAAGTTTTCTTTGAACGACTGCATTAAAACTTAACAATTCTTGCAACACAAAGAGTGTTTAAAAAGTAAGCAGAAATTTATAATTTTGTATGTTGTATTAGTCCGATTTGCACTACTTCTTTGTTACTGTCTTCGTAAACAGACCTCAAAAGTATGTGTTCAATGTCATGCATTTTGGGTATTCAGTCTGTCAGCTGTCAGAAAGGTTACATGTGTTTTGGTAGCATCAACGATTATTCGTTTTGTATAAAAATAAAGTAGAGAATCTGTATTAAATTTTGTTATAAGAATGGAATAAAGTGTATGAAATTTTTATAAATGGTAAATATTGCTTTTGGTGAGCCTGTTATGAGTAAACCAAGGGCAGACAAGTGATATAAACATTTCAAAGCCAGCCTTAAATTAGGACAGTGGCTTTATAAGCATGGATGAGATTAAAATGCACAGTTAAGAGACCTATAAACTATCCCGAAGAAACAGTTCCTAAAGTGTTTCGGGAATTGGAAAAAAGCACTGGCATAAGTGTATAGTATATAATCGGGAATATTTTGAAGAGGAAAATATTGCTGTAGATTAGCAAATAAAGTTCTTGCCAAGAAATAAAAATTAATATGTGAACTCAGCTCGTATGTCAAGCTTTTTGCTTGAAGTCCAGAATCGGTGTACATGTTTCGAAGGAAATTTCAGCAGTGTTTAGAATAGCATGCTGTAAGCAATATGTCTTAGAATCAGGTGAATAGCGTCCGAGACAGAGATTTAGTGTTCCATAAGCATCAAATGTTTTACGTGATTTTGAAACTGTCTGTAACGATGGGATTCCTCCCAAAATTATTAGTTTTCCTTAGTGGCGATTCCAGTAAAGCATGTGACTTATTTTTCCATTCCTTACTTATGCATCCTATTAGGCGAGGCTGACGTTTGCATAAATTGCAGCCCTTCGATTGGGACTGGTGATATTAGCCAACAGTTCTTTTTGGGTCGCCTCTTTAATACACGCTGTAATAACATTAGAGACAATCGAACGCTCGTTACTCCCCAAATACCTCGTCTTCGTATTCTGCACATTTTCTTGCAATGCTAGACGATTGTATCACTTCCTGATATCGAAGTACATCAGTAAGTATACAAAGTTAGCTCACTGACACTGGCAACTAAGATCCCACGAACAGAAACGACGTATATCACTGCACGCCGATCTACACTGCTAGACAGATAACGAGCAACAGATTCTGGGTGCCCCTGTAGGCCGGTGGCAGCGTTCTTCAGGGAAAGGCCACTTCCACCACCAAAAGCGCTGCTCGCTCTTGAGTTTACAGGCAGACTATATCTGCTGTTGCACTTTGACCATGACTGCAGACCAGCGAGGGCTACCCTAGATGTACAGCACGGGTTTCATACAAGATACTTCTCTCATATATACGTTGCACTTATCCACAGTCATACACGTAAGAGGCATTCTACCACTGACCCACCGAGCGTGGTGGCGCAGTGGTTAGCACACTGAACTCGCATTCACGTCCGGCCATACTGATTTAGGTTTTCCGTGATTTCCCTAAATCGCTTCAGGCAAATGCCGAAATGGTTCCTTTGAATGGGCACGGCCTACTTCCTTCCCTATCCTTCCCAAATCCGATGGGACCGATGACCTCGCTGTTTGGTCACCTCCACCAAATCAAGCAACCATTTACCTCCCTATTGCAAGATCAACATCGTAATTTCGACTGCGAACGCTCATGCCAAAGAACTCGATCAAGAACCCTGACTTAACCTTGATGCAATTGGTTAGACAGCCCATCCGCGATGGGAAAGTTTTCTAATATACTAGGAACAGTTTGGATTCCGTAGAAATATTGGAACTCGTGAGGTAATACTGACTCTACGACTTATCTTAGAAGAAAGATTAAGTAAAGGCAATTCTACATTTCTAGCACTTGTAGACTTAGAGAAAGCTTTTGACAATGTTGACTGGAATACTCTCTTTCAAATTCTAAAGGTGGCAGGGGTAAAATACAGGGGCGAAAGGCTATTTACAATTTGTATAGAAACCAGATGGCAGTTATAAGAGTTGAGGGACGTGATAGGAAGGCAGTGGTTGGGTAGGGAGTGAGACAGGGTTGCAGCCTATCCCCATTGTTATTCAATCTGTATATTGAGCAAGCAGTAAAGGAAACAAAAGAAAAATTCGAAGTAGGTATTAAAATTCATGGAGAAGAAATAAAAACTTTGAGGTTCGCCGATGACATTGTAATTCTGTCAGAGACAGCAAAGGACTTGGAAGAGCAGTTGAATGGAATGGACAGTGTCTTGAAAGGAGGATATAAGATGAACATCAAAAAAAGCAAAACGAGAATAATGGAATGTAGTCGAATTAAGTCAGGTAATGTTGAGGGAATTAGATTAGGAAATGAGACACTTAATGTAGTAAAGGAGTTTTTCTATTTGGAGAGCAAAATAACTGACGATGGTCGAAGTAGAGAAGTTATAAAATGTAGACTGGCAATGGCAAGGAAATCGTTTCTGAAGAAGAGAAATTTGTTAACATAGAGTACAGATTTAAGTGTCAGGAAGTAGTTTCTGAAAGTATTTGTATGGAGTGTAGCCATGTATGGAAGTGAAACATGGATGATAAATAGTTTAGACAAGAAGTGAATAGAAGCTTTGGAAATGTGGTGCTACAGAAGAATACTGAAGATTAATGGGTAGATCATATAACTAATGGGGAGGTATTGTATAGGATTGGGGAGAAGAGAAGAGAAGTTTGTGGCACAACTTGGCCAGAAGAAGGGATCGGTTGGTAGGACCTGTTGTGAGGCATCAAGGGATCACAAATTTAGCGTTGGAGGGCAGCATGGAGGGTAAAAATCGTAGAGAGAGACCAAGAGATGAATACACTAAGCAGATTCAGAAGGATGTAGGTCGCAGTAAGTACTGGGAGGTGAAGAAGCTTGCACAGGACAGGGTAGCATGGAGAGCTGCATCAAACCAGTCTCAAGACTGAAGACCACAACAACAACACATAGGAACAAATTGGTTCAAATGGCTCTGAGCACTATGGGACTTAACTTCTGAGGTCATCAGTCCCCTTGAACTTAGAACTACTTAAACCTAACTAACCTAAGGACATCACACACATCCCTACCCAAAGCAGGATTCGAACATGCGACCGTAGCGGTCGTGCGGTTCCAGACTGTAGCGCCTAGAACCGCTCGGCGCTAGGAACAATAGGCTCGACTACAAAGCTATTATTCATCACTGATTACTTGGGCGGAACTAAATCCTAACAAAGGTAGTAAAATAATTTTGCTGTCCAAGTGCAACGGAGGAACGATTAGAAACTACGTGAGCAGTCAACGATGAACATTCCGTGCTGGGTAGGTGAATATGGGAGATCTCTGGCAGCAGTCAGTCGTATTGTAAACTATACGTAAAATTCGTTGGTGCCAAGTATGGTTGTGAGGGCAGGGAAAGACCCCGTCAGTTTTATCTTACTATTAGGAAGCTGCTATTAAACCAGAGAGATTATATAGCAGACCCAAATTAAGTTGAATCCTTGCTGTAAAACAAAAGCTGAACGAAGTCAAGAGCTGCACGATTCATCACGAGTTCGTCTAGTCAGCATGGTAGTGTCGCAACAAACAGCAATGGAAGACGTTGCAAGAGAGCCTGTGCATTGCAGAGTGCCTTGCTCACAAAATTCCAAAATGAGGCTCTCGTAATGGTCACGAAGCTAAAATTAAAGAAATTCTCGTCCATGCAGAGCTGTACAGACAGCCTACCTTCCCGTACACAATCTGCGAATAGTATAGGAAAGGGAGAGGGGTGGGGGTGGGGGATGAAATTGGAGCACTATGTACCCTCCGACACGCCACACATCGTGCGTAGAGTTGTGGAATACAGATGTAGATGTGATACTCTGACAATTCAGGGACTTATGTACACCCACGCGAATTACTTTGTACTGGCGGTCGATCAAAGTCAACTGCCAGTTAGAGCACAAATCGCTAATTTCCTACAAATAATTATGAGTGTCCCAAGAGTTCTTGTGGGATATCACATTCTACAAGGGGCGGCCTATCTTTGTGAACAAACTTAGAGCATCGCTGGTATTGTACATTGCTCATTTCTTACGACGAGGGTTGTGAGAGAAGGTCATCCTTTGTTCCACCTAAAAAGAAATTCTCATGCCACTCGGTTATCTAACTTGGTGTGCGTCAATGGTTTTCTGCATTTGTTTGCTAAACAATTATCTGAGAAACCCGGTGTTGCCCGGTATTTATTTATTCCAATCTTCTATTAGTCCATCTCCTCCTCCTCCTCCACCCCTTCCTATCTGTCCACTTTCTTCTCCGCCCTCTCTCCGCTAATTTCCCCTCTTCCTTGTCTGTCCATCTCCTCGCCCCCTTCTCTGTACATCAGTCCTTAATCAGCCCCACACCCACGTGAATGGGAGGTTGTTTGTTTTCACCTGCACAGTTTTTTTTTTTTCAAGATAGTAAATAATATGCACCAAGTTTGGTTGACATGGATTCAGGGGCTTTGCTCTAGATGTTGAACATCTGCATATGTGACACATATGTCTGATTCTCTGTTGTTCTACACCATACGACTCCAGAGAGGATTTTAAATTTAACTGTGATATTCCCCTTGTGACTTGATGTTAGGTCCCGAAACATGTTAATAAAAGTTCTCGTGACCTGGTTGACACACTGAACAGCACCGATGAGAGATAAACTGCACTTCATAACCTTAAAAGTATTCCAAGTCAACTAAAGACGGAAAATAGATACCGACAGGTCGGTTTCGACCATTTTTACGTCACCGCTTCTAATCCATACCACCACCTATAGTGGTAGTGGGGCATCTTACACCCACTGTATTTCTATACATGTAATAAGTTATGCACCTAAGAAATTTGGCTGATATTGCGCCAGATGCCTTTGAGTTATGCTACAGTGTCAGCTCCTTTCAGTTCCCATCTCCTGCTCTTGAAGTAGCAAGTAACCTGTAAATCCCCTATTCTTTAAAGAATCGAATTCTCATATCTAAAACAGATTCAAGCTTCTGATTACTTTACAACCAAGCAACCGAGTTCAGCGTATGACGTTAAGCATGTAACCCAGAAAAAATTTAGATAAGGTTTGAAATTACCTTTAACTTTTGTTGGAAGTCGCTAAGCGCTGTCGTTATCAAACACTGTATGAGTATAGTCTGGGTAATATGCGTCCCGTTTTAAGAAAACCTAGTTTTTAACCCTAATCAATGTTTGACGTCGTATCTCCTGAACTATGTATCGTACATTGATATAATTTCGAAGGTACATTTAGTGGTAGAAGTGGATACTGTCTGGAAAATGTGTTGAGAATAGAGTTAGTAGTAAAGAAGCAATAAATTAAAACGTCCTGCCTGACGCGATAGTTTTGCTGCATGAGTGTCGAAAATGTAGTAAGCGATACACTTTTTGGCGTTAATCATTTTGTGGGGGTGCCAGACACAAAAAGTTTTTTAAAGGTTTAAAATTATGTGTCAAGTTCGTTGCAAGTCGATAAATGCTCATTCTCAAATGCTAGATGATTATAGCATGGGTATTTTCGCGCGATGCATTTCGATTCGTTTTTACCTCCACTCCAATCCCTTTGAGCACAGTGCTTCCTTCCAGGGAGCAAGTGATATGTGTACCAAGTTTGGTTGAGATCGATCCCGTAGTTTAGAAGGAGGTATAGAACATACATACATGCATTTTTATAAGATGTAGAGATAGTGAAAACCTGGAAGCCTTATAAAATACAAAATTTATCTTACCACGTGCACCTATATCCTTCTTTATTCGTGTCTGAGAAAGTTAATTTATGGTTTAACATGCCTGTAACGACGAGATCATTACTTCGGAGTAGCTTATGTTGGACTAGAATGGAGCATGAAATTTCATTGTGGCTTTTTCGAAGAAGCATCTCAACATTCCACGAATTTGAAACGTCGGAAAAGCTAAATAAGAATGCTCGTACAGTGGTTTGAGCTGTGTTCCTCCCGAAAGTGAATCCAGTACCTCCATCTCGCTGTTTGTCCTGATTCAGTAGAGCCAACTATGGTTCACTCAAATATAACTTCTGAAGTCTACACTGCTTTCGATACAAGAGTTACTTAGTTTCTGGGCGCTACATTTAAGTACAGAATGTTGATGCTGAATTCTAAAGAGACGAACTGACTGCAACAACATAGCTCTGTGGCATTCCAGACCAATGGTACTTTTCAGGGTAACCAATATAGCCCATAACAACAATTCCATATTGTTTAGTTATCTTTGTTTTTTCTACGTAATTTATGTGGTTTTCAATTATTCGGTAAGAAATCACTTTAAACGGTTTAAGATTGTACTACATTAGTGCCAGCCCGTAATATTTGAGGGATTTCTCACTAAATGCCACTGTTGACTTCATAGACAAAAAGTTTTGAAACCAGGTGATGTAAAGCACAACGTCCATCATCGAAAGAAAAGGTTTACTGTGGGTTCCGGCGGCAAACAAGACACTGAACGCAGAAATCGTGTGTAGGTATTCCCTGTCTTCGTCATGGCTTTCTCTGTCACATGCCTGCTCGAAATGTTTTGTCTGTGTTGCTGCTTCCAGTTCTTGGCGCTCCTACGAAGTGAGAAGAGAGGACGTAAACGGCATAGCCACTTGCTACGCCGAACTGCCAGCAACGCCACTGTAGCTCAACTGGCGGCGCTCAGCTGATTCTGCTTCACGTCGGTGGAGTGGGAAGAGGGGGGGCAGGTGGGGGTCGCCCCACCCCGACACCAGCGCGCTGCACTCGGTTTCGTTTCGTGCTCGTAATCACGGGGAAAGGAGAAAGGCTGCCCGGCGACCTTCTCGTGTTGTTCTAGGTCAAGACGCTGCGGCCCGCATTGTTCCCTTTCCCCGCACTTCCGGCCGCGCGTTTGTTCGGCGCTCGCTTTCTGCCTGCACGGTGGGCTTCCACCTCCATCCTTCGCGCCATGTGCGTTGGGCAGCAATCACATACCTTCACCATTTATAATTCCTCTTTGAGTCAATGTCACTGACGTACCGTGGAGAAAAGTCTATACAGGGTTTTCTCTACTGGATAGTTACAGATCACCTTGAATAGATGTAGCGTTTACTGTTGTTACCGTGGTTAGATATGAGAGTATTATATGCGATGATTTTCTGTATAGAGACAGGATTTTGTTTTTATTTAATCTATTACGTTGATTTTCAAAACATGAAGGTTTCAGACAACTTGACTGGCATCTGTGCTCGTATTTATTACTTCATATCTCGAAAACCAGCTGCCTCGTATTGTATCGTAGTTTCATGGATTTACTTCCGTGGTTTGTATGATCGCTTATGAAAGAAGTAACAATATCGTTACGATAATTTACAGCATTTTTTCAAGAGTCTTCGAAAATATTTTGGGAAAACAGCGATCAATTTGACAACTGTACTTGGAAAAACAATCTAGAGCGCACAAATAACATTTATTGGTGACAGATTTCAGTCCAAAGGCGGACCATCTTCACACCGTACGCTATAATATAGAGTACTGTAAATACAAAGGGACATACTAATGAAATGGTCGCATAGCGTTGATGCCTGGAGTCCACCTGGGGAAGTTGGAGGTGCAAATCTTTCAGCTGACGCAACACTGGACGACATGTATGTCAATGACGATGAATTGATGATGAGGACAACACAAAACCCAATCCCCCAGTGGAGAAAATCTCCGACCCGGCCGGGAATCGACCCCGGAAATGACCACTCAGCTAAGGAGGCCGGCAGTGACATACATAAAAAACATAAACAATGTATTAAAAATAAAACGAAGTGTGTAGAGACGGATGCACGGAGAAGGAACTCCGGAAGTCTCCAGATGCTGTCAATTGTTGGAGAAGCAACGATGTGGTGTTAAATAGTGGAATCTCTCCGGCCCCTAGTGGCTTGCACATGTCATTCGTAACGAACAGAATAAATGTTTATTGAATACATGACGAAAAATTTCTGTTACTAACTTAAAAATGATATCTATTTATAGCATTGTTTGTAAGATGACCACTATTATATTTGTGATGTAAAGAATGAAAACATAAAATAGCATACAGTAAAAAGCCGATAAAATACATTGACCTCTACAGGACAGTACGTACGTATAAAGTGTCACTGGTTACTTAGTCACATGTATTAGGTGACTACGAAATTGTTGTTACCAGCTTGCTTATGGTATCTAAATATGGCATCTTACGTCGCTTATTTTAAGTTTACACTGTAAAATACAACATATTAAAAAGAAAATTAACAGAAAGAAAGAAGCCAATAACATACCTGTTCCACTGTCCTCTACAATACCATCTGCATACACAGGAAGCCGGTCGTCGTAGCCAAGCGGTTCTAGGCGCTTCAGTCCGGAACCGCGCTGCTGCTACAGTCGCAGGTTCGAATCCTGCCTCGGGCATGGATGTTGTGGCGTCCTTAGGTTAGTTAGGTTTAAGTAGTTCTAAGTCTAGGGGACTGATGACCTCAGATGTTAAGTCTCATAGTGCTTGGAGGCATTTGAACCATATACAGGACGCAGCCCGTTAAGTAGCAATGTGTAGCTTACAGGTAACTATGCTGCTCATTGCTACGTAACCAGCTGCATCCTGTACAGGCAGATGGTTCTGTAGAGGGCAATGGAACAGCGATGTTATTGGCTTCTTACTTTATGTTAATTTTCGTTTTAATATGTTATTTTTAAAGTGTAAACTTAAAATAAGCAACTTAAGCCTACATAATATTTAGATACCATAAGCAAGCTGGTAACAAAAATTTTGTAGACTCGCTATATACGTAGCTGAGAAACTAGGTACTGTCTTGTAGAGGGCAGGGTAAGTTATCGGCTTTTTACTGTATGACATTTTATTTTCCCATTATCTGTGTCACAAATATAATAGTGCTTAATCTTAAAACTAATTCAATAAATAGATATCATTTTTAAATTAGTAACTAAAGTTTTTAGTCATGTGTTCAATAAGCATTTATTCTTTTGCTTACGAATGCCGTGTAGACAGGAGTAGGAGGTGGAGATTCCGCTATTTAACAACACCACACTGTTGCTTCTCCAGCAGTTGACAGAATCTGGAGACTTCTCCAGTTCCTGCACCGTGCATCCATCTACACCCATCAACTTTGCGTATAGCTTCGTTTTATTTTATTACATTGTTTATATTTGATCTTTATGTCTCTCTATATTTTAGTACTCTATAGCACAGAGCACGGTCTGAGTTGGCCCGCGTTTGGACTGAAACCCGTCGCCAATAAATGCCATTTGTGTGCACTAAACGGTTTCCCTAGAAACAATTTTTCAAGTGATTGTGGAACGTTGCATCTAAGAAATGTCAACATTGTTAGGTTACACTAAATCCTTGATGGCCATAGACAGACAAAATGCAGAGGTTATGGAATACAACTTTACAGTCCTCAATATTTGTTAATGTTTTTAGTCTAAGCAACAAAACCTATTCGTGGTGCCGTAACTACGAAGAAACCCTTTTGCATAAGACTGAACATAGTCACTAAGAAACATGAGCCGTCTGAAACATCAGTTACCATCCTCAGTCATTTTACTGCTAGCAAAAAAATGGCCCTGAGCGCTATGGGACTCAACTGCTGTGGTCATTAGTCCCCTAGAACTTCTTAAACCTAACTAACCTAAGAACATCGCACACATCCATGCCCGAGGCAGGATTCGAACCTGCGACCGTAGCAGTCGCACGGTTCCGGACTGCGCGCCTAGAACCGCGAGACCACCGACGCCGGCTACTGCTAGCATCAAAAGATATTCAACCTACAGTGAGAAAAAGAAATCCACCGACAAACTTACAGAGGTTGTTTAGGGATACCTTCTGAGTATTTTGTTATAAGGAGCCCACGGTCTCCGGTGGCTCAGTACAGAGTGATAATATAATTTTGATTTACCCTTTTACTACCCTAATCACCTTTCTTTCTGTGAGAATACCTTCGTAACAGTCAAGAAGCCCGTAATATGCAATAAACGAAAAGTACAACACACAACACAAAGTACTCAGGAGTACTTCTGTAAAGTTTGGAAAGAAGGAGAGAGGTACTGGCGGACATAAAGCTGTGATGGTGGGTGGCAAGTCGTTAATGGAACATTTTTCCGCCAAAGGCAAAATTTCTGAGTTTGCGTCCTGGTCTGGTGCACAGTTTCATTATCCCAGAAAGTTTCAAATCAGCGCCTTCTCCACTGCAGAGTGAAATATCGCTCTCGAATGATTTTAATATTGGAATCGGATTGGAATCATATTTATTATGTTTGTACACTAATTATCAAGCTACTGCAATTAACAATCTGTCTAGTGTGAGTCGTCTTGATACATTTGCTTCAGATCCAATACGTATCTAGGCAGTCCTATGAGGCGACTCGAAAGCTAAAAATAATTTAAAAGAAGACTCTACACATTCCAGGCTGTTATTTCGTCTCTCTACATTTAGATGCTGTATGGGCACTTCCTACACACACTGCCTCTGGCTGACGTGACTGTGATAACTCTCACTTTGTACGGAACCGAGAGGCACGCCCGGAGGGAAAAAAAAAAAGCAGTGACCATCGACTCGCGTCTTTTCTCCGTCGGTGTGCCGTGGAACGGTAGGAAACTGGACATACGCGCCGAATGAGTCGACGCTTTGATTAATACCACCAACTCATATTTGGGGCCGGCCGCGGTGGTCTCGCGGTTTTAGGCGCGCAGTCCGGAACCGCGCGACTGCTACGGTCGCAGGTTCGAATCCTGCCTCGGGCATGGATGTGTGTGATGTCCTTAGGTTAGTTAGGTTTAAGTAGATCTAAGTTCTAGGGGACTAATGACCGCAGCAGTTGAGTCCCATAGTGCTCAGAGCCATTTTCGTATTCAGGAGTGACAAAAAGTAATGAAAGTATAAAAGAGGTGGTATAATTTCCAAAGTAAACGCAGTCTTTTCCGAATCTTGGTTTGGGCAATTCGTATGACATTTTTAATGGGCAAAAAATTTTTATTTGTAACAATTTTAACTGTCGAACGATGCCAACATATAAAATGTGGATGGAATTACAGCTACTTTCCTTCTTCAACCTTAAGAGCGAGGTGTCAATGCTTACTTGTCTGAGTATAGCGGGGGCATTTTCTAAGGCATTGAAGTGTAAAATAATATTATAATACTCTATGTATCAACTATACTCTGTCATAAATAGTCTACTATAGACAAGATAATCTACCGAGGACGAAATTGTGACACCTTTTCACTATTTATGTTATCAGTTTTATTTCATTACTCTTATCATTTTAAAGTGTTTCTAACAAGCATCCTCCCTCTGGAGGTTCTAGTCCTCCCTTGGGCATGTGTGTGTGTGTGTGTTGTTCTTAGCACAGGTTAGTTTAAGTAGTGTGTAAGTCTAGGGAACGATGACCTCTGCAGTTTGGTCCCTTACTAACTCACACACATTTGAACATTTTTCCAACACACATCTATAGAAAGTGTACATTTTGTTTATAGTGTATAAGAAATAATAGGCCTAATATTTTCAGTACATTTTATTGTAAACAGCATGCAAAATGTTTTCAACGCATTGTGTTTATTAAAGAGAAATGGTTCAAATCGCTCTGAGAACTATGGGACTTAAAATCTGTGGTCATCAGTCGCCTAGAACTTAGAACTAATTAAACCTAACGAACCTAAGGACATCACACACATCCATGCCCGAGGCAGGATTCGAACCTGCGACCGTAGTGGTCGCTCGGTTCCAGACTGTAGCGCCTAGAACCGCACGGCCACTCCGGCCGGCATTAAAGAGCAAATCCCCTACGATGTTAGGCCGCGTAATGATTCTCTTCACTTTCTTCTTACACAATCGAAGTTGCGATCCATCTGCTTGGGTCTTCTTCAGGCTCTTCTGATGTGTCCGGTTAGCTGAACACTGCCAAAGACAAATGTCACGTTTGCTTATAAATGTAAGTTTTCCCCCGCTTGTTGTGAACAGGTGGTGTCATAGGGTGATATTATTCCGGATACTACTGATGGGCCAACGTCATTCGGTGGATAGCGAAACAGGCAGACTAAAAGAGAGAGAATATTTATCAAAATATTACTGTCGTGCCTTCGAGGCGGCTGCTTCCTGGTCGTTGTTAGCACTCCTCGAGCACCGCGACTGCGTATTTACTTTGATAGAGGGAAGCCAGAAAACTGGAAGCCTATATTCGTCTTCTCTATTGAAGTTACTACATTCGTTCACAACCTTTTCCGAACTTTTCTTCTATAAAAGTTCCTTTGCTCGGCTAGCACCCGTACGTCCTTTCACTTTTCCTTCCGCATTTGTCCCGCATCGACGCGGTTTAGGATTTGGCATGGGTTATTTGAGGGGTATCCATATGCCCTTCCTCTCGCCACTCCGTTACCTCACGGGACAGAATATGTATACACCAGCTGTGCATGTGAAAGTGTGCGGATGTTTTCTGAATGTTTGCGAATCGTGTAACTGATTTCGGACTTGGGAACTGCCTGTTATTCACCTAGTTGGTTGTGGGAAACCGCCTAAAAAACCACATCCATGCTGGCCGGCACACCGGCCTTCGTCGTTAATCCGCTCCGGCGGCTATGGGGCGGGTAGCCAGCTCGTTACGTTGTTGAAACCTATGTATTGGCTGTAGTTCGCCTGATGTTTCGCAGCCGCACATTTCACAGTTCGTTTTCACGGCATGCGGTGTTCGTAGCCATAAATACGTTCTTGCCACAACCACACGTCACTTCATAGATTCCCGCAGTTTGAAGGTCATCAGGAGCGTCCGTTTGCCATGTAAAATGTTTTTTTATTTTGTTCTGACTGAAAAATGAGCTTTTTATATAATTATTCCGAAGAAATCTGCTTATGTGGTTAGTAACTTTAGAAATGAACGGTAAACTGAGTGAGAGACGGTTCCTCATTCTTCTTATTAGCTTCGTTTATTTCATTTGAAAACCCCGTCTATGGACAAATCATAACAGACGTCGGACTTCAGAGATTAGAGAGTAGATTGGTACTTGTTCCATAGATCATGAATACGACACTTTGTAATGATGTAGAACGTGTCAGGTTAATAAAAGGTGTCTATGCATGATATTACATTACACAAAATATCACATGACACTTAATTTTTTTTTCTGCAGTGTCTCATGTAAGAAGTTCAGTTCCGATTCGAAGCCGATTGTGTCACTGATACCGAAGGCAAGAGCACAGTGTTGAGCACTGCTTGCTTCTAGGCCGAGTGGTGATGCGAAGTTGCTTCTAAATAACTATTTGTGTTTGTAGGCTTTTGATGAACCTCATTTACGAGTCCATGAAGTTCTTATAATAAATGCAATAAATGTATTCGTAATTTCGAATATGGACAACCATCAGCTGCAGAACGGATTGATGACAATGAAAATTTGTGCCAGACAAGGACTCGAACCCGTATTCCTCGCTTATCGTGAGCGGTCGCCTTATCATTTGGCTATCCGTGCACGACCCATGGCCAGAACAAAACTTATGTCGTCAACCATGCGTCTACAACATGTACTCGCACACCCATTATGTATATTCCCTTACAGGTGAAATGCTTTATTTGAAAGTCGCTCGCCCGGTGTCGGCAGATATATAGGATATTGCGGTGGTAGGCACTGTAATATGGTATTTATCCACCTACACAAGGCGAACGACTTGCAAATAAAATGTCTCATATGTACGGGAATGTACATAATGTATGTACGAGTACAGGTCGTAGACATATGGTTTACAACGTATTGAAACTTGGTCCTGGTCGTATGTCGTGCACGGGTAGCCAAATGGAAAAGGGATCGCTCGCGATAAGCGGGGAATTCGGGTTCGAGTCCTCGTCCGGTACAAATTTTAATTGTTGTAATTCCGTTCTACAGCTGATGGTTGTCCATATTCGCAATTGTGAATATACACTCCTGGAAATGGAAAAAAGAACACATTGACACCGGTGTGTCAGACCCACCATACTTGCTCCGGACACTGCGAGAGGGCTGTACAAGCAATGATCACACGCACGGCACAGCGGACACACCAGGAACCGCGGTGTTGGCCGTCGAATGGCGCTAGCTGCGTAGTATTTGTGCACCGCCGCCGTCAGTGTCAGCCAGTTTGCCGTGGCATATGGAGCTCCATCGCAGTCTTTAACACTGGTAGCATGCCGCGACAGCGTGGACGTGAACCGTATGTGCAGTTGACGGACTTTGAGCGAGGGCGTATAGTGGGCATGCGGGAGGCCGGGTGGACGTACCGCCGAATTGCTCAGCACGTGGGGCGTGAGGTCTCCACAGTACATCGATGTTGTCGCCAGTGGTCGGGGGAAGGTGCACGTGCCCGTCGACCTGGGACCGGACCGCAGCGACGCACGGATGCACACTAAGACCGTAGGATCCTACGCAGTGCCGTAGGGGACAGCACCGCCACTTTCCAGCAAATTAGGGACACTGTTGCTCCTGGGGTATCGGCGAGGACCATTCGCATCCGTCTCTATGAAGCTGGGCTACGGTCCCGCACACCGTTAGGCCGTCTTCCGCTCACGCCCCAACATCGTGCAGCCCGCCTCCAGTGGTGTCGCGACAGGCGTGAATGGAGGGACGAATGGAGACGTGTCGCCTTCAGCGATGAGAGTCGCTTCTGCCTTGGTGCGAATGATGGTCGTATGCGTGTTTGGCGCCGTGCAGGTGAGCGCCACAATCAGGACTGCATACGACCGAGGCACACAGGGCTAACACCCGGCATCATGGTGTGGGGAGCGATCTCCTACACTGGCCGTACACCTCAGGTGATCGTCGAGGGGACACTGAATAGTGCACGGTACATCCAAACCGTCATCGAACCCATCGTTCTACCATTCCTAGACCGGCAAGGGAACTTACTGTTCCAACAGGACAATGCACGTCCGCATGTATCCCGTGCCACCCAACGTGCTCTAGAAGGTGTAAGTCAACTACCCTGGCCAGCAAGATCTCCGGATCTGTCCCCCATTGAGCATGTTTGGGACTGGATGAAGCGTCTTCTCACGTGGTCTGCACGTCCAGCACGAACGCTGGTCCAACTGAGGCTCCAGGTGGAAATGGCATGGCAAGCCGTTCCACAGGACTACATCCAGCATCTCTACGATCGTCTCCATGGGAGAATAGCAGCCTGCATTGCTGCGAAAGGTGGATATACACTGTACTAGTGCCGACATTGTGCATGCTCTGTTGCCTGTGTCTATGTGCCTGTGGTTCTGTCAGTGTGATCATGTGATGTATCTGACCCCAGTAATGTGTCAATTATGTTTCCCCTTCCTGGGACAATGAATTCACGGTGTTCTTATTTCAATTTCCAGGAGTGTATTTAATGTATCTAATTACGCTTGTAGTCGCTGCAGTGCCTGTTCCTTTAGACATGCATGCATGTCTAAGGTAACTTCAAAATGGTTCATTTGGCTCTGAGCACTACGGGACTTAACATCTGAGGTCATCAGTCCCCTAGAACTTAGAACACATCAAACACATCCATGCCCGAAGCAGGATTTGAACCTGCGACCGTAGTAGCAGCGTGGTTCCGGACTGAAGCGCCTAGAACCGCTCGGCCACATGGGCCGGCACCCCGATTGTAATGCTGCATTCCAAGGCGACAGAACACCTGTTCACGTAGCTCGCGTGGTTTTGTGAGCACGAGGATGAATTGTCGTATTACCCCTGGCCACTACAGTCACCAGAGCTCAATATTATTGAGCCACTGCGATCTACTTTTGAGAGAAGAGTGAGTGATCGCTATCCACATATATCACCGTTACCTGACCTTTTCACCGTTTTGTAGGAAGAATGGGATAAGATTCCCTTGAAAACCACACGAGAGCTGTAGTTATACATTCCAAGACTACTGATAGTTCTCTTGAATGCCAGCGGTTTTCCAGCACTTGTTAGGCATAGTAACGTGTTGTATTTTCTGTACTTCCATATTTTGCTCCATCTCGTGTATGTAACTCCTCGGTCGTGTAAGATGAAACTGGAGAGGGCCATGACGCGGTCTAGCATCCTAGAAGATTTTACCTTCAATGACAATGGCCACGCAAGCCTGCAGACTTACATTGTATTTATTGTCTGTGTTTAGGAAGCCACACTAATTAGCGAATACGAATGTTGGAAGCAAATATTGGACTTACTATATGTTTTACGTAATACGTCAGCCGGCCGCTGTGGCCGAGCGGTTCTAGGCGATACAGTCTGGAACCGCGCGACCACTACGGTCACAGGTTCAAATCCTGCCTCTGGCATGAATGTGTGTGATGTCCTTAGGCTAGTTACGTTTAAGTAGTTTTAAGTTCTAGGGGACTGATGACCTCAGAAATTAAGTCCCATAGTGCTCAGAGCCATTTGAACCTAATACGTCGAATGTCCACCTTCCGTAGATGAGTGTGAAAATACTCGAAACCGGTAAAGGATATTACAATAAATTCCTCAGTAATATAAGACGCAGCCACAGTTTCCTTCAATCCGTTATGGAAAACATCATGTCAGGCCCAATTCCATAACGCAAATTTTTCGAACATGTATGCCTAGGCGTGAGCGTAGTCACGTCACAAAGTGAGGTTAGAGCCTAGAAGTGTTTTCGTTCCGCTGTGGTGAGATTGGCTGGTGGGTGTGACAGCGTGACCAGCCGCCACGCAACGTAAGTCTCATCTCTCGTTTCGCAACCACGGGCAGTGGCCCAGGTCACCACACCACTCGCAACCGGATTGTGTAACTAGCTTACTTCTTTCTCGTTCGCGCTCGTAGCAGACGCGATAAAAAGAACGGAGAAAATTATGAAGTATCGGAAGCCGTAACTGGCCGAGCGGTTCTAGGCGCTACAGTCTGGAACCGTGCGACCGCTACGGTCGCAGGTTCGAATCCTGCCTCGGGCATGGATGTGTGTGATGTCCTTCGGTTAGTTAGGTTTAAGTAGTTCTAAGTTCTATGGGACTGATGACCTCAGAAGATAGTCCCATAGTGCTCAGAGCCATTTGAACCATTTTTGGAGGCTGAAACAAAAAGTTAAAGTAACACCCATGACAGCCTAAAGCTTCAATTATTCGGGTCATAATTGCGGCAATGTGTGGCAGTCAACACTGCTGCAATGTGAGTGCTACAGTGCCAAGAAACGTAATCTGAGCGATTTTATCTTCTTTTTTTCTTTTTCTTGTGCCTTTGTACCGCAATGGCGCAGGATCGGTATGGTTACTAACGGATTTATCATGGTTAATTGAAGTGGTGGCCGTATGCCCTTCGCGTCGCCACTCTGTTACCTCTTGAATGGAAAATGTGTGCCACAACTGTCTGCGTGTAGTGGTACTCATGCGAAAACAAGTGAAAATTTTCCAAATGTTTGCAAATCGTGTAACTGCAGAGGGACTAGTGTACCAGTCGGATAATCACGTAGTGGGATGTGGGAACCTGCCTAAAAGCAAAATTCAGGCTGCCCGGAACACCGATCCCCATCGTTAATCTGCCAGGTCTCGATCACCTCCCTGTCGCCCATGCAAGGCCTTAACACGCACGGCTAAATCTATTATTTCGTTCGACGTAGATAGGTACCGGGTGTACGTGGGGAAACTCGATTTGTTTGTTGTCTATAGGATTATCAGGATTATGGTAGCGAGCAAACGAGATAACCTAAATTATCCTAAGGAGAAACACACACCCATGCCCGAGGGAGGACTCGCACCTCCGCCGGGACCAGCCGCACAGTCCATGACTGCAGCGCCTTAGTCCGCTCGGCTAATCCCGCGCAGCTATATATATATATATATATATATATATATATATATATATATATATATATATATGTGTGTGTGTGTGTGTTTGTGTCGCAGTCGATCGTCAATAGTGAACGATAATTGCATTCAACGTAAGTTATAAAGGCTTCTAAACTTTTTTTTTAAAATTACTGTCTTTGTATACATTACTTTTCACTTCCCATAACTTTGGACGTTGATGTATCGCCTTTACGAAATTTATAGTTCTCTCGCTGTACTGGCGAACCACAATAAAATATTAATATCAATATTTTATTGTTATTTAAAACTACTTAACGATATCCTTGAGCGTTTCCATAAAATCGTTACAAACTTCTTGTACCAAGAGGCATATCAATCGGAAATACACTTTAAAGATATACATCAAACTTCTGTATAATCACCATTAGTCAAGAACTGAAGGGTGTTCGTCTGGTTAAAACTGCAGCTCTCGGACAAGCTATATTTGCTAGGCTCAAAATCGGGTTTCATCATTCTGCATCAATTCGCTAGTTAAAGTTTCGGAAGCAGTTCGAATGCTTAAAAAATAACACATTTACGAAGCCCAACATCTCACTACAAAGTCCGATGTCTCTTTATGAAGCTCAAGATCTCTTTCCTTGCTAATGTTTTTTATTGTGGAATGCGAATGAGGCAGACCCTCATTCAGGGCTAAAGGCTCGTTTTCCCTGATTTCCTGGGCATACTGTGGCCCATGTGAACACTTCTGGCCTGAAAATCTTTTCCTCCAAACATTGCCGGACAGTAGCGGCCGGTATTGTTGCCGAACGTATGGCTGATATTAGCGTGGCCGACAATGTTGTTAGACCATATTGCCGGGCTGTATTGTCGGCAATATGCAACTTCCATGGCCTGCGAAAATGTGCCCTAACCTATTAAATGTACCTTGCTACGTACTTGGAAAATGCATCATACTCACACTTTAGCAGGTACACATGTGCAGTGACGAGACAGAAATTTGCCAGACGAATTCTTAGCCATCCAAAACAGATTCGCCAAAATACTACGGAGCTTGAGTTATGAGATATGAAGTCTGCAGGAAACTGACGCGACAGATCTGCGTCTTTCAGTGACTAAGTTGCCACCATATGGGACGCATTTCGACCATCTGCAAAAATGCTGCTGAGAAAGGCAATATTCAACCAGCCATGCGTCGCGTTCTTTGTGAACGTGGCACATTATACAGCAGCGTGTCCCAAGAGGAATGGTCACTATTCAAGGATGTGACAGAAACGATCATTCGAAGCAAAAATTCTAGTAATTATGGTCTGAAAAATGCATACCTTAAGAACAATGAGCACTTCTTCATCTTCGAAAATGTGAAACATATCTCTTCTACTACAAGCTCTTTGCTTTCCTTATTTTGTGAGAGGATATTATGGACCAAAACAAGAGAAAATTGTCTAGTGAACATCGGCTCTAAAATGTATACGTTAAGAGTCATGAGCACTTGTTCATAGTTCTTACGGTATGCACTTTAAGTCCATGTTTATTGGACATTTTTATGTTGTTTTGGCCCATACTTCCACCTCTCAAAGTACGGAAAGCAGAAGTCTTTCAGTAGAAGAAATTTGTTCCATAACATCGAAGATGAGGAGCTTACAGCTCTTGAGGTATGCATTTCAGATCCCATGTCTACGAGACTTTTTTGATTCGAATGATCGTTACTGCCATATCACTGAATACTGACCGTTCCTCCTGGGACACCCTGTATATTGTCTGGACATGATACATTTCCCGGCCTTGCACAGAACGTACACACAACGAAACTATCTGACAGATAAATAAATCTGTTCTTGATGAATACACCATAGCAGAAAACCACACCAATTTTGGAACAATGTCAGTTATGTGATGGACTGCTGTTACTGGGATAGCATAGTTAAATGAGAAACTAATATAAGAGGGTCGTTAATCGGGATAAAATGTTTGCCCTCGGCGCAGCCTGGCGATTTGCAATGGAAGCGGAGCATCGTCACGGGACAGGTGGTTCGAGCTGCCGTAAATATGGTCGAACGCGTGTTATCTATTATAAGGTGGCCGTTACGGAATTACGTGCTCATCTCCTTCCCATACCTATGCAGAGAACGAACCGTTGGCGCAACTGCGTATTTTGTGACTGACAGTTGTTGTTGGGTTTGTTGGGGAAGGAGACCAGACAGCGAGGTCATCGGTCTATTCGAATTAGGGAAGGACGGCGAAGGAAGTCGGCCGTGCCCTTTGAAAGGAACCATCCCGACATGAACCATCTCGGCATTTGCCTGGAGCGATTTAGGGAAATCACGGAAAACCTAAATCAGGATAGCCGGACGTGTGATTGAACCGTCGTCCTCCCGAATGCGAGTCCAGTGTCTAACCACTGCGCCACCTTGCTCGGTGTGACTGACAGTGTCTATAAAATCGTGAACTGTTTGTAAAAGGCTGCTGTGAAATGTGTACGGTCTGGAACGTGAGTATATTTCGAATACATTTAAATATAATTTCAGTTTAATACAAGAGTATTTATTGATACGGAACTGAGTTGCTGCTTATAAAATGCGAGGTCCCAGCCGCTGCAGACTTTTACTGTCAGTATCCAACATTACACTGAAGACCACAACAATAGCAGGTCAGCAACTGGAAGCAGTTAATTCCATAAATTATCTGGGAGTAGGCATTAGGATTGATTTAAAATGAAATGACTATATAAAATTAATCGTCGGTAAAGCAGATGCCTGACAGATTCATTGGAATAATCCCAAGGAAATGCAGTCCGAAAACGAAGTAGGTTACGGTACATTTGTTCACCCACTGCTTGAATACTACTCACCATTGTGGGATCAATACCAGATAGGGTTGATAGAAGAGATAGACGATCCAGCCGAGAACAGTGCGCCTTGTTACAGGACTGTTTAGTAATTGCGAAAGTGTTCGGAGATGATGGATAAACTCCAGTGGAAGACTCTGCAAGAGAGACGCTCAATAGTTCGGTACGGGCTTTTGTTGAAGTTTGGAGAACACACCTTCACCGAGAAGTCGAGCAGTATATTACTCCCTCCTACGTAAATCTCGCGAAGAGACCACGAGGATAAAATCGGAGAGATTAGAGCCCACACAGAGGAATACCACAAACAATACGAGACTGGAATAGAAGGGAGAACTGATAGAGATACTCAAAGTACCCTCCGCCACACACCGTCAGGTGGTTTGCGGAGTATGGATGTAGTCATAGACACCTATGCCCGAGGAAGGACTCGAACCTCCGTCGGGACTAGCCGCACAGTCCATGACAGCAGCGCCCCTGACCGCTCGGCTAATCCCGCGCGGCCCAGACTTTATCAGACGTAAAGAACAGATACATGTCTAAGCCATGCATTGGTATTGCAGTGAACAGCCACTCACAAAATTAGAGGCGCTGAGGAGCATCTGCTAGTTTTAATGCATGAACGACTGACACTCGGTAGGGATGCATGATCAGGTCCAGGTGGAGTGATTATTGGTCCTCATGATCGACGTGAGATGCCGGTCTCTTGCGACAGGTCACGGATTTATTTGGAAGGACTCTAAAGCGATTTCTGGTGAAGTGCAAACCACATTTTTGATTTGCGGGCACGTTTCGGAATGTTTTTTGACTTGTTCAAAACAGACTCTGTTTGACGCCATTTTCGGACTAAGAGTTTCACGGTACTCTTTGCTGGCACTTTGCCACCATTGAATTTCTCAGCAAACAACTAACCACACCGTTTCCACCAATGTGTTGTCGCGTAACTTTCCTCAAAGAAGACCCCTGCTTCACTATGAATACCATCGTCCGCTTTGCACTGCTCCACTCACACTGACACAGCCTGCACTACGCTCTGAACATTCACGTCCAGTTGTATCCACTCGCCCAAGCAACTTTCATTTGCCCCACCCTGCTTTTTAAATTTTCATGTTAATTTAAGTTTCAGTAGCAGATGACACTTTCCCGAGTGAATGTCGCATTCAGTATTTCCGGGTTCAGGTCCTCGCTCGCTATCAGTATCTATTTAAAAATTCTTTTTATAATAAAAGTCAACAACAACGAACGAAAATTGCATTTTTAAATCTTTTTTGTGGTGGTCATAAAGTTCACAGCATACGTTTTGGAAGTCAATTGATATTGATAACAGTGTGCTAAAACGTATTTTCAGGTTCTGGATCCCTGCTTACACATCAGTACCTCTTTAGAAAGTATGTTGTTAATATAATTTAATATTTTTTAGGTTGGGCATAAAACACCCCCTTAGTAATGCGCCTTGGGAAATACCTTGGTACTACTAGGGTTAAAACCTTTCTCTTCCTGATACAGATACACTTTTTACTTGTTTTCGGTTGCTAAATGGCACCATTCTAATTATGAAAAGTAGGGCAACGCAACGAAAGTGTAGAGAGTATAGTTTACGTTTCATGTTTTGTTTGTTGCGGCTTTACTGTGGTCGACAATGAAAAAGGAATCGTGTTATTGTTGCAAGCAGGGCGACTCTGGACTGGGTGTTGTTTCATTTTTGAATTGTATCATACAAGAAAGAATTATTGAAATACACTCCTGGAAATGGAAAAAAACATTGACACTGGTGTGTCAGACCCACCATACTTGCTCCGGACACTGCGAGAGGGCTGTACAAGAAATGATCACACGCACGGCACAGCGGACACACCAGGAACCGCGGTGTTGGCCGTCGAATGGCGCTAGCTGCGCAGCATTTGTGCACCGCCGCCGTCAGTGTCAGCCAGTTTGCCGTGGCATACGGAGCTCCACCACAGTCTTTAACACTGGTAGCATGCCGCGACAGCGTGGACGTGAACCGTATGTGCAGTTGACGGACTTTGAGCGAGGGCGTATAGTGGGCATGCGGGAGGCCGGGTGGACCTACCGCTGATTTGCTCAGCACGTGGGGTGTGAGGTCTCCACAGTACATCGATGTTGTCGCCAGTGGTCGGCGGAAGGTGCACGTGCCCGTCGACCTGGGACCGGACCGCAGCGACGCACGGATGCACACTAAGACCGTAGGATCCTACGCAGTGCCGTAGGGGACAGCACCGCCACTTTCCAGCAAATTAGGGACACTGTTGCTCCTGGGGTATCGGCGAGGACCATTCGCAACCGTCTCCATGAAGCTGGGCTACGGTCCCGCACACCGTTAGGCCGTCTCCCGCTCACGCCCCAACATCGTGCAGCCCGCCTCCAGTGGTGTCTCGACAGGCGTGAATGGAGGGACGAATGGAGACGTGTCGTCTTCAGCGATGAGAGTCGCTTCTGCCTTGGTGCGAATGATGGTCGTATGCGTGTTTGGCGCCGTGCAGGTGAGCGCCACAATCAGGACTGCATACGACCGAGGCACACAGGGCCAACACCCGTCATCATGGTGTGGGGAGCGATCTCCTACACTGGCCGTACACCTCTGGTGATCGTCGAGGGGACACTGAATAGTGTACAGTACATCCAAACCGTCATCGAACCCATCGTTCTACCATTCCTAGACCGGCAAGGGAACTTGCTGTTCCAACAGCACAATGCACGTCCGCATGTATCCCGTGCCACCCAACGTGCTCTAGAAGGTGTAAGTCAACTACCCTGGCCAGCAAGATCTCCGGATCTGTCCCCCATTGAGCATGTTTGGGACTGGATGAAGCGTCGTCTCACGCGGTCTGCACGTCCAGCACGAACGCTGGTCCAACTGAGGCGCCAGGTGGAAATGGCATGGCAAGCCGTTCCACAGGACTACATCCAGCATCTCTACGAATAGCAGCCTGCATTGCTGCGAAAGGTGGATGTACACTGTACTAGTGCCGACATTGTGCATGCTCTGTTGCCTGTGTCTATGTGCCTGTGGTTCTGTCAGTGTGATCATGTGATGTATCTGACCCCAGGAATGTGTCAATAAAGTTTCCCCTTCCTGGGACAATGAATTCACGGTGTTCTTATTTCAATTTCCAGGAGTGTATGTATCTTCGACTTCATTGTATAGTCATTTTGATCTTCGGGTTTCCCCAGATTTGTTTTACTTTCGGGGGCGTCCGCGGGAGTTCTGGAAAGGGGCGGCTGGGAGTTCATGCAACTGTCCGGAGTAAACCTGGATATTTCTTTTTGTCTGGAGAAATTCGATTTATTTTAAATGAATAGATTTCAATAAATCTTAGCTTTAATTTGCTACATGAGGACTAGTGCGTAGATAGTTTCATTCGTTTTATACTGGAAAACCAGCGGAGAGAACTCTTAGACGCTCTCCTACTTGAGAAGCCGCTACTGTCAACGATGGCACGCACCGTTCCGCCTCCCCCGCCAGGCAGTTGTGTGCAGGCAAGCCAGTGAGCAAGTATACGTTTCACTTCACCCGTCCGTGCCGCAAACATAATACCTTGCTGCAGCAGTACACTGAATTAAGTTTGTAAGTGTCGTTTTTATCGTTAAGCTTTTTTAACTCGTCATTGTTTTATTTGTATCTCTTGCCTATTTCTTCAATTGTACGTGTACTAATAATCACCGGCCAAGTTATCGTCGATAAACTGTATGTAACCGGAAAAATAATCCGATTTCGCGCAAATTTCCGGGATTTTCGAAGTGTCTGATCAAGGTTAGCAAGTTAAGTGATGGCAGGCCTATTCTCAGTAATCGAATAAGCAGGCAAAGCAGCGATGAAGGTTAACTAGGCCCTTTTTTTGTATTCTTGATTAATGATACGTTCTGCATCATGAGGATCTTCTCGCTATGGATATATGGAACATAAAGTGTATCTGAACTAATGTGAAGAATGTGTGTCGACATAATGGCACGCGCCTCTCCAGTCCAATCCGCAGCATGTGCTGTCGAGTTGTAGACACACAGGTTCACGCCCGTTGCCATTCTCTAACGTAGAACAACCGAAGTGCCCCGGGCTCTATAGCCAAAGGAAAAGGTGGTTCTACTCCTGTGGCGAGGTCCTCGACTGTCCAAGTTGGTTCCGCACATGTGTCACAGAAGTAGCAACATCTCCAGTACGAACTGAAATCTCACGGTATGACAAAAACTTTTTCTGGAGACAAACCATCTTGCCCTGTTCGAATCGGCGTACGTGTTGATCTTGCGCCCTTTGTCGTCGAGGAAGCATACTGAATCTCTGTTTCATGTTTTCATTTTTCTTGACAGTTCTTAATTGATAGAGACTGAAGTAACACTGACCTGCGGAGTCAAAAAAATTCTACAAACGTTACTGGAGTTCAGCATACACATCGGAATGTGAATGACGAGTGTTTCCGACAAACTGTCGTTCTTTCATTACAGCAGGCTCTGATAAATTTGTTATTCTACTTAAGTAGATAGCAGCTGCTAATTTACTGTATCCAGAAAACTACCGTAAGTCCCGTTGTGCTGGTTACTAAGCCTATGTTAAAGATAGCAAAGACGATGTAACTCCCGTGAAACTGTGATTATTTCTGGTCGTGGTATAGTGCTTGAGAAATAAGTGTGTCTATTTGGAGCGAAAACAGGAAATCGGGACAGCACTGACTGGACGAGCGCGTAAGAAGCCACGCCCTAACGGGCCAGCGTGCCAGTTTTCGGCGGCTCAGGCAGTGACTTGCCTGTCCCGCCTCTGTCCAGGAAGCGGAGGCTGTCGTAGCAAGTTTAACTGCAGTAGAACTCTTGTCGCGAAAGCAAATAGGCACAGTATATCAGTCAGAATCCGCAAATTCTGGTTGGCTGAATGGACATTGCGGATACTCAAGGTGCTGATGAAACCACGAAATCAAGCATCATAGAAAAAACAAATATTTTACCGGCTACAAACTTAATAACAGCGCGAGACAGTTAGACTGAAATCAACAAACATTATTTATGTGTATCATCACGGATTCTTCCAGTGAACCGGGAATGTGAGGAGTCCAACATATAGGGTGAAGGCCCAGAATCTTCTGACCGTGTACTTTTCGGTTTTTAAAACAGACCAATTTGACTCTATGCTCGCCAACTTCCACTTATTTTCCAAAAGGTACGCTACAATGCATGGCGAAGGGTGATTCTTTCCGTTATTTCGTCCTTCGTTTCTTTTCCCACTTGCGAATGGACAGTGGGAAAAACAGGAAAAACGACTTGCAGCAGGCACGGTTCAGCCTACCAAAAAGAAAAAAGTGACGGTCCTGCTCATCTCACGTACCTGAATTTCTCCAGAAGCCATGCACCTTGGAGCAGGGTCCGTTTGACGGTCGCGCGAAGATCTACGAAATAAAGATTACCCAACGTTTTCCCAACTCTGAGGAAGGAAAACAGACGTGGTCTTGTTTGATGAGAACCATTCCAGAATTCAGCTGAAGGAATTCAACAAAACTACGGGAAACATAAATCAGGATATCTAAATGGGAGACTGAATACTTTCTCCCCTCATCTAGAATAAAATTATAGCGTCATGATCGCTATACCATCTCGCTGAAAACACCTTGCACTATTACTAGGACAGCCCCTCCATCAACTTAAGCACTACTGACGCTTGACGGTAAGAACGATTCCTTGTTAGTCCGTGCGTACCCCAATCCTTTGCTTATATCTCGGCCTCAAGTCGATGCATACATACAGTGGAATAGTTTGGTTTTACAGTATCCCATGAAGTCAGCCTCGAAGCTATAGCCGCGCGTATTAGCCGAGCAGGCTGAGGCGCCCTGTCACGGTCTGCGCAGTTCCCCCTGTCAGAGATTCGAGTCCTCCCTCGGGCAGGTGTGTGTGTGTGTGTGTGTGTGTGTGTGTGTGTGTGTGTGTGTGTGTTTTCCTTAGCGTAAGCTAGTTTAAGTTAGATTAAGTAGTGTGTAAGCTTAGAGACCGATGACCTCAGTTGTTTGGTCCCATAAGACCTTACCACAAATTTCCAAATTTCGAAGTTATAAACACATCAGTTCTTTTGATGCGTGATACCTTTCTTTCATATTATATTACATACGTTTATCGAGCGTCCATGATATCGATGTAAAAATACTGTCACGAATAGTGCAACTCTTATTTGCACTTTTATTCCAATTTGTGCAATCTAATGAAAATATCAAAGCCTGTGAGCACTGAAAGGTACTTACATTTACATTACGGCTCACCTCTGTAATGGAAACATCCGCATAACTTTAAGCTTTGAACTAAAATACTTTGTAACCTACTGTGCCATAGATTACCCTAAAAGCGTACACATAATACAGTATGTCCATACCTTACTATCATAAATCCACCTGATGAAGGAGGTATAATGCTCTGAACTGCGAATTGGAAAGTATAATATAATAAATGTCACAGGTTAAAGCGATTAGTCGTTATTTTAAACTAATATTCATTACAGTCACTGTCAAGCCTAACATAAAAGTTCACATTTAACATTCTTCAGTGTAACTGGCATGATATGGCTCCCACACAGAGAAATAGTATAACGAATAGGTTGGACGAGTGTCTTGTAATCTACGTCCTTACTTACACGTCACTGTACAGTTCATGGTGAAGGTACTTCGTAACGTTACTTATCACTCCCTGTCCTGTTCCAGCGTTGTATGTAGTGCGGAAAAAACTGTTGTCTTTATAGGCGTACTAACCCGTCCTATCATGTTTTTTGAATCATTACCCGAGGGAAAATCGATACAGTAGAATAATTTTACAATCTCCTTCGGATATTGGTGCTATAATCTTTTCCGACAGCTTTTCGTATATCTTTATCGCTTAAAATTTCCACTCAAGTGCCCTTAGCATCTCCCTAACATTTGTAGGAACCGAATAGGAAAGTTAGAACTTAAGCAGTACGTCTATGAATGGTTTCGCCCTCACCAACACGCGAGTAATAGGCCTACTTAAAAATTAGTCGTGCTGCATGACCAACAGTGGAGATGCACAGCTGTTTCCCATAATCTGTACCAAATTCTCCTCAAACATGCTGCAAAACACCGCAAAGTGCGTGACAAATGTTACTGTGCCATCTATATAAATATTTCTTCCCATTCTATTCACAACTGGGACACAAGAATGTTGAGCCCTTGTATGGACTGTGCATGTTGCTAGCAGTCTAATTTCATATTCACTGTCTACATCTACATATGCATTTACAGGGTATTTCCATAAGAGCGGACAAAAATTTAACAGGATACAGAGGAAGCTACACTGAACAATTTGAGGTAGGGAACCTGGAACCGGAGAAGCCAGTTGAAGGAGATAACAGGAATAACAACCCATTATCGTGTACTTTTTTATTTACATTAGTTACTGTTAATTGCAAATCCCCTCAGTGCACAATGAACGTACCATTTGTACTGTACATTACAAAAGGTGCTTAAACTGACGGCCATCTACCTCTATCCAAGAATGACATCGGCGAACAAGATTCTGACAAATCTCCCTGATGTGTTTAGAATCACATCATATGCAGCTACAATTCTGGCAACTGATTCCATCTCCACATCCATTGGGGTCTCATACACAAATGACTTTAGACATCCCCAGAGGAAATAATCAAGGGGATTAATGTCACGTGACCTTGCATACCATGGAATAGGATCTCCCCTTCCAATCCAGCGACAAGGAAATACGGCGTTCAGATGGTTGCGGACATCCACACTGAAGTGAGGCGGTGTACCATCATGTTGTATCCACATCCTCTCACGAACAGCCAGGGGTACGTTATCCAACACCCCAGTTAGAACTCTTTGGTTCAAATGGCTCTGAGCACTATGGGACTTAACATCTGAGGTCATCAGTCCATTAGAACTTAGAACTACTTCAGCCTAACTAACCTAAGGATATCACATACATCCATGCCCGAGGCAGGATTCGAACCTGCGACCGTGGCGGTCGCGCGGTTCCAGACTCAAGCGCTTAGCACCGCTCGGCCACACCGGCCGGCTAGAACTCTTTACGTGAACCTCAAGCTGGCCATTCAGACGGTCTACTGCATCATGACTGCCTAGTAATCAGGCTCGTCCTCCTCGTTTCCATGCAGGAAATAAAGAATGTACACATATACAAACAGCACAGCTAAACTACTCATGTTAGTTGTAAATAAGCTGGAAAACAGTAATTCTAGACTAAGCTGTAGACAAGTTTACTTCCATAACTCCTTAAACTGGCTTCTCCGACCCCAGGTTCCCTACCTCAAATTGTTAAGTGGAGCATTCCCTATGTCCTGTTACATTTTCGCACGCTCTTACGGAAACACCTTGTATAATCCGTTGCGGTTTGCGGTAGCAGGTGACCCTGATATCTTATCATTTCCTTTCTCACCTCTATCGATCGAGAATAGTGCGTAGGAAGAATTAGCGTCGTGAAACCTCCATATGAGCCCTAATTTTTTTATTTCATTTTCTCGTCGTGGTCATTTCGCGAGAGGTACATAGGAGAAAGAAAATTGTTACCCGACATTGGTTGTAAAGCACACTCTTGAAATTGCAGCAGTGAACCTCTTCGTGATCGACAATGCTTCCCTTCTAACGCTTGCCACTGGAGTTTATTCAGCACCTCCACAACGGCCTCGTACTTGCTAAACGATCCCCCGACGAAACGTGCCGCTCGTTGTTGGCTCTTCACTATTAACTCAACCTCGCAAGGGTCCCAGAGTGCTAAGCAGCACTTGAGAATCGGCCGAACAGTTGTCGTGTACACAGTTTCTTTTGTGGATGAATTATATGTCCTTAAGACTCTTCACATTAATGTCGGCGTGGCATCTACTTTTCTTAGATTTAGTTTAATATGGTCATTCCACTTTAGGCCGCTCCTGACGTTTCCTTAGGTAGGTATTTTACAGCTGCTACTTTTGGTTGGCTGATTGATTTGAGGGGTGGGACCGAACAGCGAAGTCATCGGTCCTATCGGACTAGGGAAGAATGGGGAAGGAAGTCGGCCGTGCCCTTTCAAAGGAAGCACCCAGGCATATGCCTGAAGCGATTTAGGGAAATCGCGGAAAACCTAAATTAGGATGGCCGGACACGGGTTTGAACCGTCGTCCTCCCGCAAGCGTGTCAAATTGGCTAACCACTGCGCCACCTCGCTCGGTACCGATACTGTACCCAATGATGTATCGCCAACAGTGTAATCGAACAGCAAAGTATCTCTTCGTATATGCACAGTACGTTACAGTTATCTACGTTCAGGGTCAACTTCCGGTTCCTACACCAGATATCGATCGTTGCAGGTCTTCCTCTATTTCTCTGCAGCCTTCAGGCGTTGGAACCTTGCTAGAGACGTCATCATCGTCCGTTAATAGCCTCACGGAGCTTCCGACTGTATCCACTACATCGTTTACGTATGTTGTAAGCAGTACGTCCCTATATTCTCTTCAGATATGAAATTATTTTTACATGTGTCGATTTCACCCTGTTAATAACAACGTGCTGAGTTATATCTATTAGAAAATACTGAAACCAATCACAAATCTGGTCAGGTACTTGGTAAGCTCGTATTTTCTTCAAGAGACGCCAATGTACACTCCTGGAAATGGAAAAAAGAACACATTGACACCGGTGTGTCAGACCCACCATACTTGCTCCGGACACTGCGAGAGGGCTGTACAAGCAATGATCACACGCACGGCACAGCGGACACACCAGGAACCGCGGTGTTGGCCGTCGAATGGCGCTAGCTGCGCAGCATTTGTGCACCGCCGCCGTCAGTGTCAGCCAGTTTGCCGTGGCATATGGAGCTCCATCGCAGTCTTTAACACTGGTAGCATGCCGCGACAGCGTGGACGTGAACCGTATGTGCAGTTGACGGACTTTGAGCGAGGGCGTATAGTGGGCATGCGGGAGGCCGGGTGGACGTACCGCCGAATTGCTCAGCACGTGGGGCGTGAGGTCTCCACAGTACATCGATGTTGTCGCCAGTGGTCGGGGGAAGGTGCACGTGCCCGTCGACCTGGGACCGGACCGCAGCGACGCACGGATGCACGCCGAGACCGTAGGATCCTACGCAGTGCCGTAGGGGACCGCACCGCCACTTCCCAGCAATTTAGGGACACTGTTGCTCCTGGGGTATCGGCGAGGACCATTCGCAACCGTCTCTATGGAGCTGGGCGACGGTCCCGCACACCGTTAGGCCGTCTTCCGCTCACGCCCCAACATCGTGCAGCCCGCCTCCAGTGGTGTCGCGACAGGCGTGAATGGAGGGACGAATGGAGACGTGTCGTCTTCAGCGATGAGAGTCGCTTCTGCCTTGGTGCGAATGATGGTCGTATGCGTGTTTGGCGCCGTGCAGGTGAGCGCCACAATCAGGACTGCATACGACCAAGGCACACAGGGCCAACACCCGGCATCATGGTGTGGGGAGCGATCTCCTACACTGGCCGTACACCTCTGGTGATCGTCGAGGGGACACTGAATAGTGCACGGTACATCCAAACCGTCATCGAACTCATCGTTCTACCATTCCTAGACTGGCAAGGGAACTTGGTGTTCCAACAGGACGTTGCACGTCCGCATGTATCCCGTGCCACCCAACGTGCTCTAGAAGGTGTAAGTCAACTACCCTGGCCAGCAAGATCTCCGGATCTGTCCCCCATTGAGCATGTTTGGGACTGGATGAAGCGTCGTCTCACGCGGTCTGCACGTCCAGCACAAACGCTGGTCCAACTGAGGCGCCAGGTGGAAATGGCATGGCAAGCCGTTCCACAGGACTACATCCAGCATCTCTACGATCGTCTCCATGGGAGAATAGCAGCCTGCATAGCTGCGAAAGGTGGATATACACTGTACTAGTGCCGACATTGTGCATGCTCTGTTGCCTGTGTCTATGTGCCTGTGGTTCTGTCAGTGTGATCATGTGATGTATCTGACCCCAGGAATGTGTCAATAAAGTTTCCCCTTCCTGGGACAATGAATTCACGGTGTTCTTATTTCAATTTCCGGGAGTGTAGAATTGCATCAAAGTGCTTCCGGGAGTCAAGGAGCAAGGCAACAATTTGTGCGTCCTTATCTACGACACTCAAGCTCCCATGGACAAACAGTGTGAGTTTAGTTTTGCAGCAACTTTGTTTGTAGATTACATGTTGATTTTTATAGAGGATATTTTCGTCCTCCCAAAACGGTATAATGCTTAAGCACGTCAACTAAATGGGCCTATAATTATGTGCATATTTCTGCCGACACTTACTGAAAACGGGAATGACTTGCGCTTTTTCGTATTGCTTGCTATCTTTCGCTGCTCCAGCTACCTGCGATAAACAGCTGCTAAGAGGAGGATAAGTTCTCCCGCATAATTTCTGTAGAATCTCATAGGAATCTCATCCGGTGCAAACCCCTGTATTTTGTTGAGTGATTTTTGTTGACTTTTCATTCTGGGACCACTTAACTCAATACCTACTATATCGACATTCGTGTGATGATTGAAAGGAGAAACCGTACCACGAACTTTCTCAGTGAAACGGTTTCGAGAGTCGAACTTAGTATTTCAGCCTGCACTCCATCGTCTTCCATTTCGGTGACAATGTGCTCTTTGTGAACTGATTAGAAGATTTCTATCCGCTTTCTGACTTCACATAAGGCCAGAACTTCCTAGGATTTTTGGTCATATAGAGTGGCCAAATTTTTCTTTCAAATTCATTGAACGCTTGTAGCATTGCTTTCCGTATGGTCATTTTGGTTTCTTTCAGCTTTTTTCACCTTTGCTTTGGCCTCGCCTAAATCTGTGATGGAGCTCCCTTTTCTTTCGTAGCAACTAACATGGCTATCCCCCCCTCCCCCCCATGAACCATGGACCTTGCCGTTGGTGGGGAGGCTTGCGTGCCTCAGCGATACAGATGGCCGTACCGTAGGTGCAACCACAACGGAGGGGTATCTGTTGAGAGGCCAGACAAACATGTGGTTCCTGAAGAGGGGCAGCAGCCTTTTCAGTAGTTGCAGGGGCAACAGTCTGGATGATTGACTGATCTGGCCTTGCAACATTAACCAAAACGGCCTTGCTGTGCTGGTACTGCGAACGGCTGAAAGCAAGGGAAAGCTACAGCCGTAATTTTTCCCGAGGACATGCAGCTTTACTGTATGATTAAATGATGATGGCGTCCTCTTGGGTAAAATATTCCGGAGGTAAAATAGTCCCCCATTCGGATCTCCGGGTGGGGACTACTCAGGAGGACGTCATTATCAGGAGAAAGAAAACTGGCGTTCTACGGATCGGAGCGTGGTATGCCAGATCCCTAAATCGGGCAGGTAGGTTAGAAAATTTAAAAAGGGAAATGGATAGGTTAAAGTTAGATATAGTGGGAATTAGTGAAGTTCGGAGGCAAGAGGAACAAGACTTTTGGTCAGGTGAATACAGGGTTATAAATACAAAATCAAATAGGGGTAATGCAGGAGTAGGTTTAATAATGAATAAAAAAATAGGAGTGCGAGTTAGCTACTACAAACAGTATAGTGAACGCATTATTGTGGCCAAGATAGACACAAAGCCCATGCCTACTACAGTAGTACAAGTTTATATGCCAACTAGCTCTGCAGATGATGAAGAAATTGATGAAATGTATGATGAGATAAAAGAAATTATTCAGGTAGTGAAGGGAGACGAAAATTTTATAGTCATGGGTGACTGGAATTAGTCAGTAGGAAAAGGGAGAGAAGGAAACATAGTAGGTGAATATGGATTGGGGCTAAGAAATGAAAGAGGAAGCCGTCTGGTAGAATTTTGCACAGAGCATAACTTAATCATAGCTAATACTTGGTTCAAGAATCATAAAAGAAGGTTGTATACATGGAAGAATCCTGGAGATACTAAAAGGTATCAGATAGATTATATAATGGTAAGACAGAGATTTAGGAATCAGGTTTTAAATTGTAGGACATTTCCAGGGGCAGATGTGGACTCTGACCACAATGTATTGGTTATGACCTGTAGGTTAAAACTAAAGAAACTACAAAAAGGTGGGAATTTAAGGATATGGGATCTGGATAAGCTGAAAGAATCAGAGGTTGTACAGAGTTTCAAGAAGAGCATAAGGGAACAATTGACAGGAATGGGTGAAAGACACACAGTAGAAGAAGAATGGGTAGCTCTGAGGGATGAAGTCGTGAAGGCAGCAGAGGAGAAAGTTGGTAAAAAGACGAGGACTAGTAGAATTCCTTGGGTAACAGAAGAAATATTGAATTTAATTGATGAAAGGAGAAAATATAAAAATGCAGTAAATGAAGTAGGCAAAAAGGAATACAAACGTCTCAAAAATGAGATCGACAGGAAGTGCAAAATGGGTAAGCAGGGATGGCTAGAGGACAAATGTAAGGATCTAGAGGCTTATCTCACTAGCGGTGAAACACATACTGCCTACAGGAAAATTAAAGAGACCTTTGGAGATAAGAGAACCACTTGTATGAACATCAAGAGCTCAGATGGATACCCAGTTCTAAGCAAAGAAGGGAAGGCTGAAAGGTTGAAGGAGTGTACAGAAGGTTTATACAAGGGCGATGTACTTGAGGACAATATTATGGAAATTGAAGAGGATGTAGATGAAAATGAAATGAGAGATACGATACTGCGTGAAGAGTTTGACAGAACACTGAAAGACCTGAGTCGAAACAAGGCCCCTGGAGTAGACAACATTCCATTAGAACTACCTACTGCCTTGGGAGAGCCAGTCATGACAAAACTCTACCAGCTGGTGAGCAAGATGTATGAGACAGCCGAAATACCCTCAGACTTCAAGCAGAATATAATAATTCCAATCCCAAAGAATGCAGGTGCTGACAGATGTGAAAATTACCGAACTATCAGTTTAATAAGTCACAGCTGCAAAATACTAACGCGAATTCTTTACAGACGAATGGAAAAACTGGTAGATGCGGACCTCGGGGAGGATCAGTTTGGATTTCGTAGAAATGTTGCAACACGTGAGGCCATACTGACCTTACGACTTATCTTAGAAGAAATATTAAGAAAAGGCAAACCTACGTTTCTAGCATTTGTAGACTTAGAGAAAGCTTTTGACAATGTTGACTGGAATACTCTCTTTCAAATTCTGAAGGTGGAAGGTGCAAAATACAGGGAGCGAAAGGCTATTTACAATTTGTACAGATACCAGATGGCAGTCATGAGAGTCGAGGGGCACGAAAGGGAAGCAGTGTTTGGGAATGGAGTGAGGCAGGGTTGTAGCCTCTCCCCGATGTTATTCAATCAGTATATTGAGCAAGCAGTAAAGGAAACAAAAGAAAATTTCGGAGTAGGTATTAAAATTCATGGAGAAGAAATAAAAACATTGAGGTTCGCCGATGACATTGTAATTCTGTCAGAGACGGCAAAGGACTTGGAAGAGCAGTTGAACGGAATGGACAATGTCTTGAAAGGAGGATATAAGATGGACATCAACAAAAGCAAAACGAGGATAATGGAATGTAGTCAAATTAAATCGGGTGATGCTGAGGGAATTACATTGGGAAAGGAGACACTTAAAGTAGTAAAGGAGTTTTGCTATTTAGGAATTAAAATAACTGATGATGGCCGAAGTAGAGAGGATATAAAATGTAGACTGGCAATGGCAAGGAAAGTGTTTCTGAAGAAGAGAAATTTGTTAACATCGAATATAGATTTATGTATCAGGAAGTCGTTTCTGAAAGTATTTGGAGTGTAGCCATGCATGGAAGTGAAACATGGACGATAACTAGTTTGGACAAGAAGAGAATAGAAGCTTTCGAAATGTGGTGCTACAGAAGAATGCTGAAGATAAGGTGGATAGATCACATAACTAATGAGGAGGTATTGAATAGGATTGAGGAGAAGAGAAATTTGTGGCACAACTTGACTAGAAGAAGGGATCGGTTAGTAGGACAGTCTCAGGACTGAAGACAACAACAACAACAACAACAACAACATGGCTATTGAACCACGATGAGTCTTTCGTTCAGAACGTCGTTTGGCACATACTGGTGGAAGGCGTCTTACGCAAGGCTTTTTAATTTTTCGTGTTTGTGATCCACATCTTTGTCATGGAGCTGAAAATTTGATGTTGACTACTCAAAAATTCCTCTGTTTGTTTCTGTCACGCTTGCTAAGCAAAAATATTTTTCCAACTTTACGTTTTATGTAATACCTGGTGCTACAATAGTCTTTGTGATAACTAATGCCTACTTTTACGTTAACTGATTATGTAAGTCCAGATCTGTTAGTTACTAGGCCTTAGACGTTGCTCACACAAGTCGATTCTCTAGCTACCTCGTCTGAGTTTCTGGTCTACGTCTTCCACTAGATTCCAAACCAAGTTACCACCATCGACTCTGGATACGATGCTGCAAATAGTGATCTGCGCTTTCACTCTGCTTGCCGGAGTAGATATGTTCACCTATTCAGCCAGCCTTCTAAAGGAACCGAAGATGGCTTTAGAACTCAGGCGGCAAGTGTCATTCCTGCCGACAAGAGCTACTATCTGCAACCGATTGCGCACAGAGCGTTCAGTAGCTGCCAGCAAAGCCTCGTCCACATCTCGGAGCAGACCTGTCGGTAAGCAGACCGATTGCACTCTGCCCTTATCCGCCTAAAGTTAGAGCTTCCAATGATGGACATATCCTCTCATTGTCATTGTCCGCAATTGGCGGAAATATCTGCGACTGGCCCAACAGTCGAGGCGTCCCGTGCTGGCTCTGATGTGTTACCAACACAGGCCAGAACCTCGTACCTGTTGCGAAGGCGAAAGAGGGTCAGCAGTGCTGCCATTTCCCTCATTATCTATCTGAACAGAGATATGTGATCCCACTGCTATCGCTATGGGAGCAATACATACGAGACTGTAGACTGTCGTAGATACTCTTCGGAAATTCGAATCTTAGAATTTAGTGAGTAAGTATTCGTGAAATACGCTGCCGGAAAAAAATAGTACACCTGGAAAGAAGACGTAGCTTTTGATTTTATGACGACATATTCCACTTGGGGGATAGCAGATGTACTGATAATGGTTTCAGCGTCGTCCCCCAACAGCGTAGTGGCATAGATAGCAGAGCGCCATCTGTATCTACCATTTAATTGCTTCCCTAGAACTGTCTTTCTGTGTTCTTCCTGCTACGTATACGTTGTAACGCTATACATACATATTTAACCAGGCTGATTGAGCCCAGCGGTATATCGCTAATGCGGGGAACATAGAATTTCTCCTCCCACTTATGCTCATAATCTCATTTTCACCCTCATTTAAGGCAAGTTGTATACATTAAAGCAGTTTATGTACATGCTTAACAATTTCCTCCCTGATTAGGTGAATCGTTTAACATCATAGTTCCGTGTGCCACCTACGTTGCTGCACCCACCGTTCTTAGATAAGACTTGGAAGCGTAGCGATTGATAACCGACGTCATGGCAAGACTGTCTAGTACAGACACACTACCCGTACATGAAAAATAAGCTATAAAAGACGACTGTTCAATGTAATGAGAAGTGCAAACGTACAACATGAATTTGTTAAGTGGCTGAACAATTGTAATAATCATAAACGAAGGCGGTAAAGACACCAGTAGCCAAATAACTTCTTAGACCATCACTCAAGGACAACGCCGTATGGTGGTAACAGTAATATTTAAAAAGTCATTACAGGTTAAAGTAAATTCACAGTATCGTCGGAAGACGGAATTTACGTGTAGCCGATACTTGGAAATGATGTGTGCACCCAGGTTGCCACGTAATTGGACATTTGAGCTGCCTAGGACAGACTCACATATCGTGCATGCGAAATCAACAGAGTGATGTTGCTGCCTGACACATTACCGCCAGAATTAACTAGGAGGTACTGTTGCGGACATTAGTCTACAGCTACTGAGCTTCCATGGGACTCCGGGAAGGGAGGTCTGCGTTCGACGTCGCCCAGGTATACACAGTTCATGGAAGTTAGGCATCTGTTTCCTCTATAATTCACGCTAGAATATCAGCTGTCTATCGTAGACTTCAAGAAGAATATAATAATTCCAATCCCAAAGAAAGCAGGTGCTGACAGATGTGAAAATTACCGAACTATCAGTTTAATAAGCCACGGCTGCAAAATACTAACGCGAATTCTTTACAGACGAATGGAAAAACTGGTAGATGCGGACCTCGGGGAGGATCAGTTTGGATTCCGTCGAAATGTTGGAACACGTGAGGCAATACTGACCTTACGACTTATCTTAGAAGAAATATTAAGAAAAGGCAAACCTACGTTTCTAGCATTTGTAGACTTAGAGAAAGCTTTTGACAATGTTGACTGGAATACTCTTTTTCAAATTCTAAAGGTGGCAGGGGTAAAATACAGGGAGCGAAAGGCTATTTATAATTTGTACAGAAACCAGATGGCAGTTATAAGAGTCGAGGGGCATGAAAGGGAAGCAGTGGTTGGGAAAGGAGTGAGACAGGGTTGTAGCCTCTCCCCGATGTTATTCAATCTGTATATTGAGCAGGCAGTAAAGGAAACAAAAGAAAAATTTGGAGTAGGTATTAAAATTCATGGAGACGAAGTAAAAACTTTGAGGTTCGCCGATGACATTGTAATTCTGTCAGAGACGGCAAAGGACTTGGAAGAGCAGTTGAACGGAATGGACAGTGTCTTGAAAGGAGGATATAAGATGAACATTAACAAAAGCAAAACGAGGATAATGGAATGTAGTCAAATTAAATCGGGTGATGCTGAGGGAATTAGATTAGGAAATGAGACACTTAAAGTAGTAAAGGAGTTTTGCTATTTAGGAAGTAAAATAACTGATGATGGTCGAAGTAGAGAGGATATAAAATGTAGACTGGCAATGGCAAGGAAAGCGTTTCTGAAGAAGAGGAATTTGTTAACATCGAATATAGATTTATGTATCAGGAAGTCGTTTCTGAAAGTATTTGTTTGGAATGTAGCCATGTATGGAAGTGAAACATGGACGATAACTAGTTTGGACAAGAAGAGAATAGAAGCTTTTGAAATGTGGTGCTACAGAAGAATACTGAAGATAAGGTGGATAGATCACGTAACTAATGAGGAGGTATTGAATAGGATTGGGGAGAAAAGAAGTTTGTGGCACAACTTGACTAGAAGAAGGGATCGGTTGGTAGGACATGTTTTGAGGCATCAAGGGATCACAAATTTAGCATTGGAGGGCAGCGTGGAGGGTAAAAATCGTAGAGGGAGACCGAGAGATGAGTACACTAAGCAGATTCAGAAGGATGTAGGTTGCAGTAGGTACTGGGAGATGAAGCAGCTTGCACAGGATAGAGTAGCATGGAGAGCTGCATCAAACCAGTCTCAGGACTGAAGACAACAACAACAACAACAACAACATCGTAGATGGAGTAGATCTCACAGCTGGAGGTCACGTTACAACGAGGACACAGTCGCACTGCAATCCAAATGTCTCTACCTTGCTTACAATCTTACAATAAATCTTTCTCTCCAGTCTCTATATCCACTTCACTGAAAAATGCTTTACACCACTCAACCCGGCCTGCGGCCGAAATTCGTGGGAGAGCGACGCACTCACGTTGTACGAGTACTCCGCGAGGGACGCCTTTTCGGATATTTACACTGACGCTCGACTCGTTTCTGGTTTGTAACTTATGACGCAATTCAGTTAATGTTTTTTTTGTGTTACAGAAACAATCCACGGCGATGCGATAAGTCATCAAAAGTACTTTTGAGCAGATATTTAAAAACTGCTTGCTAATAGTGTTGGTGGGTATTTACACACTAAATTTCAAACCCTCGAATGACGTACCTCTGACCAAAAGCCGCGAAGTTACTCCAAATTGCTTTTTCGGCTGGTATTGCCTACCTCATTGCCTTATTTTGTTTTCCTTTTCTTTCTCGTATTAACATTAGTAAACAGTTCTTGCACTTTGTGGACGTCTACAACTGCTGAAATTGAAGGTAATTTATTTATTGGCTGCAACCACATGCTTTTGCAGGCTTTTATTTTTCCGTGATTGTATTTCAAGTTTCCTGTCTTCAGATATTGTGGCCATTGTTTCTTTACTAACGACGTTGTAGAATGCTGCAACCGAAATTTGTAAAACAGTCATTGTGAAACGTTGTAACTAAAGAAACAATGTTCACGACCCGTAATTAAATGTAAATTTCTGAAGATGGGGTGAACATGAAATGAGTATACTCTAAAAGACGTGTGCTTTGAGACATAAATTGTTGTCGTGGCGTGTCAGGAAAGCACTGCCATTCATATCGGTGCGTTACCCCTTAAATATTGTCACGGACGCTATAGTTTGACTTCATGCACTAGGAGCGCTGTTCTAACGTGACGTGATGAGGCGGCTAGCAGGTTAAGTAAGTATGTGAATGAGGCCCGCTGGTCACCAAAGGGTTCCCATGCCTGCTCTACACCATACTGGTCAATAACTCACGATAGAAAATTTACGGAACCTAATATTGTTATATGTAGAGCGGGACTGATCTGTCGCAGCTGTTACGTTACAGATACTAGGAATGCAGTCAGCGCCTGACATTTTAACTCTTTTTTAGCTCAGATTTTGCAAACAGTTTTTTCTCCGTTTTGTTTTCAGTTTATAGCGCGCGATATATTGACGTTGTTTTTCCAGTCTGTGAGCTTCGTGTCCGAGAGATGGCGCAGTCGACCGATGTACTGGAGGGCCCAAGTTCAACTACCCTTGCGTCCGTCTAGCTTTAGGTTTTCTGTGATTGCCCTAAATTTATTTAGGCGGATTTCCTTCACCATAATTGTCCTGTCCGAGGTAGTTCTCCGTCTATAATGAGCTGCTCGTCGACGGGACGTTAAGCCCTAATCGGTTTTCCGTCTGTGGCTCAAATGGCTCTGAGCACTATGGGGCTTAACTTCTGAGGTCATCAGTCGTCTAGAACTTAGAACTAATTAAACCTAACTAACCTAAGCCATGCCCGAGGTAGGATTCGAACCTGCGACCGTAGCGGTCGTTCGGCTCCAGACTGTAGCGCCTAGAACCGCACGGCCACTCCGACCGGCTTTCCGTCTGTGATTCGGATGCAGTATTTGAGAAGTACGAACTTCAACAAAGAAATTATAGCTCATCAACATAAACTTCACTCATTACCAGCCGCTGCCGAATGAGAACTGCAACTGAATCTTCCGAGCGTAGTGCCAAGATTAAACTTCGTGGATTCCCAGATTTGCGCGACGTATTTTGTGAGCTATACAAACGTAATTAACCCAGTGAGTCAGTTTATTGCGTAATTTGAAGTGTGAAGTGTTATCGGCTTGCCCTAGTTCGTTGACGAAGTCAGTGAATGACCCAACAACTAAGGCTGTTTCTTTTAGTCGTGTGATATCATCAGGTTAGGCGTATGATTCATATGTTACGCTATGAGTGCGTCTTATGATTCAGTAAAGCTAGCAGTGATTCCAGGAATACAAATAAATCTGACTCTCTTGCGTTTTAAGCTCTCAGCGTTATGACAGCTGCTGATTAATGTAATCTAGCTCCTTTATCGCACCACGCCTCTAGTAACCTTAGAGAAAAGCTATATATCACAGAGAACTAGGAGCGAGTTCAGTTACTACCGAAAAGTTCACTGTTTTCCCCTCGCCACATAAAAACTAATCGTGCACTGATATTCGTAGCGTGTCATAATTTTAATGACGTATCCAAAGAGTTACTACAATTATTCTTGGGTAAGCTAAAAGTAAGTGAAATTGTATTTTTTTTTTGTTTTGTTTAATTTGTTGTAAGCGACGTAAGTATGATGTAAAAACGGCTGGTCCAGTGCATTATCGAGGCAGTTCAACATAATCTCCTTTTTCTTTTTCTTTTGTTTTCTAAAATCAAACCTGGCCAACGAACTGACGATTTTTGAAACAAAGACACTGCCGGTTCCTTTGCCACTATTTTTATCCTTCTGAACTAATTCCTAGTCTTTAATGATCTGTCTATCTACACTCCTGGAAATTGAAATAAGAACACCGTGAATTCATTGTCCCAGGAAGGGGAAACTTGATTGACACATTCCTGGGGTCAGATACATCACATGATCACACTGACAGAACCACAGGCACATAGACACAGGCACAGAGCATGCACAATGTCGGCACTAGTACAGTGTATATCCACCTTTCGCAGCAATGCAGGCTGCTATTCTCCCATGGAGACGATCGTAGAGATGCTGGATGTAGTCCTGTGGAACGGCTTGCCATGCCATTTCCACCTGGCGCCTCAGTTGGACCAGCGTTCGTGCTGGACGTGCAGACCGCGTGAGACGACGCTTCATCCAGTCCCAAACATGCTCAATGGGGGACAGATCCGGAGATCTTGCTGGCCAGGGTAGTTGACTTACACCTTCTAGAGCACGTTGGGTGGCACGGGATACATGCGGACGTGCAACGTCCTGTTGGAACACCAAGTTCCCTTGCCAGTCTAGGAATGGTAGAACGATGGGTTCGATGACGGTTTGGATGTACCGTGCTCTATTCAGTGTCCCCTCGACGATCACCAGAGGTGTACGGCCAGTGTAGGAGATCGCTCCCCACAACATGATGCCGGGTGTTGGCCCTGTGTGTCTTGGTCGTATGCAGTCCTGATTGTGGCGCTCACCTGCACGGCGCCAAACACGCATACGACCATCATTCGCACCAAGGCAGAAGCGACTCTCATCGCTGAAGACGACATGTCTCCATTCGTCCCTCCATTCACGCCTGTCGTGACACCACTGGAGACGGGCTGCACGATGTTGGGGCGTGAGCGGAAGAAGGCCTAACGGTGTGCGGGACCGTAGCCCAGCTTCATGGAGACGGTTGCGAATGGTCCTCGCCGATACCCCAGGAGCAACAGTGTCCCTAATTTGCTGGGAAGTGGCGGTGCGGTCCCCTACGGCACTGCGTAGGATCCTACGGTCTCGGCGTGCATCCGTGCGTCGCTGCGGTCCGGTCCCAGGTCGACGGGCACGTGCACCTTCCGCCGACCACTGGCGACAACATCGATGTACTGTGGAGACCTCACGCCCCACGTGTTGAACAATTCGGCGGTACGTCCACCCGGCCTCCCGCATGCCCACTATACGCCCTCGCTCAAAGTCCGTCAACTGCACATACGGTTCACGTCCACGCTGTCGCGGCATGCTACCAGTGTTAAAGACTGCGATGGAGCTCCGTATGCCACGGCAAACTGGCTGACACTGACGGCGGCGGTGCACAAATGCTGCGCAGCTAGCGCCATTCGACGGCCAACACCGCGGTTCCTGGTGTGTCCGCTGTGCCGTGCGTGTGATCATTGCTTGTACAGCCCTCTCGCAGTGTCCGGAGCAAGTATGGTGGGTCTGACACACCGGTGTCAATGTGTTCTTTTTTCCATTTCCAGGAGTGTATAATACATCTATACTCGAACCACATTTAAAAGAAAAAGTATGTACACGCTGTTTGGAGAGTTTTTAATCTAACTAACCGGTTAGTTGCTCAGGTGCGTGGAAAATTGGTCCGCCGCTTTCCAGTCTACGTGACATCGTTTGCTTTTAAGATGAAGCAATCCATTTACCTCCAGACGTTTTGTATGCATAGACCAGTTAGATCTACGCAATAATTTGGTATTACGTTAATGGGCGATGATTGTTTAAAAGGAGAAATTTAAAATGAATTGATTTCGTGGGCTTTCGTTTTTAGAGCTCATCTGACATTATATTTTACGATATATTAGTTGAAACTGTAAGAACATTTTCATCTCAAGAAAGAGTCATCCATACCCCATGTGTTATTGACTCACCAAGCTGAAGGCGTCTGATTGACGAACTTACACTGATATCGCATTACGTTAACTCGATTATGAGAACTTGAGCTTTACGTCAACCTGGAGAAATCATCTTTACGGTGCTAGCACTGAAGTACTGTTCAAAAGAAGCCTGCACCACTCTCTAACACGTGTTGCCAATATGTTTTCGCAGGAGTTTCTTTCTAATTGAAGTTGATAGCCTGTGACAAGAAGAATGCTTTAATTTTCTATTGAACTGTAATTCACTGAAATGAGGTGAAAATTGTTCATATATGCTTACTTGCTTGTTTTATGATAGTTGTAAGCCAGGACAATGCAGCGGGAAGGAATAAATTTGCGCGTATGAAAAGACGTCCCAGTTTTGGTTTTTCATGGTGTTCCCAAAATCATTCCTACCAATAGGTCATGAGAGAATCCTTTCACTCTTTTTATACATTATTAAGAGTTTTAAAATAAACTTAATTCTTATATTGTCAGTTTATCACTATTGTCGTTTTCAGTGTTATTTACACCTTGGTCGTTCTTAGTTCCATATTTTATTCTTCTGTTTGATTTCTTTCGGTAAGTCCTCTATGACACAGGGTCACTGAAACAGATGGGCGGTTGAAAAAAAATAATAGAAAAGAGAGGATAATTCATTGAATAAGTTGTCGCTGGGTGTTGAATCAAGTGTTAATAAAATTAAGTGCGTAATACAGTCACTGCGCTCGTGATATACCCATTATTCTGTGAATATGGAGGAAGTTACCTGTAAGTGTACATATTGACGCAATTTCTGTGGTAACTTATGTTAAACACTTTCTCTTAGCTGTTAGCCAGTCCTGGTGTTACAATCTGGAAATACCAGTTTCCAGTTTTGCAACTTTGTTAGAGAATGGCTCATTAATAACAAAAATGTAGCGTAGTATGGTTCTGTTGGCTAGGAGATCCAAAAAGTCAGGTTCATCTGCCGAACTGCAAAGGTTTTTCCGTCTGTCGAGCACAATGGCCTGTTTCCTTCGTGAATTGTGTGTTTCAGTGCATCTGACAAGTGTAGGTGACTGTAAAGGGTGTGTGTAGTGTGATGTTTGTGTTGAATAATGATGAGGGAAGTAAGAGGAAGTCAATGAAAGATAAACTGGCAGACATCAGGGCGCCTCCGAGGCATCTGCACGGTGTCCAACTAAACGCCGCGCAACGTATGGGCGTCGGCCTTCGTAGTGTGTGGGTAACGTTGCTGCCGCTTACGTACGGATGTTCGTAAAGCTGGTCCAAAATATTGACATTTTTGCCACCATATAGCTCTGTAGCCTGTTAGAGATACTGTCTCCAATTTTCAGAGACTAATTCATGCAACAAATAAGGCAAAAACGAGTACCATGCCCCCTTTTCTTCACAACTCTGTCCGTGATTGCAAATTTTATTATTTCCTGCCATCAGAGAAGATATTTGTTGAATTTAGAAGGTTGTGAGCGCATTTACGATGCGATTCATTCTAAATTTATTAAAGTAATGCACACATGATGGAACACAAAACCCGAACTAAAGTTTTAATAACATCGTTTAGAAGGAGCATCCAACGATGACATTTTGCTCATCTACTGTTATTAAAATTTCCTCATATGATGCTTGTCTGATGTTGAATGATGGTAACACTGAAAGAATCAGAACCCTTACGAGACTAGGATTTGATGCAAGTTGCTTCACTGAAAAACTTATTGAAGAAGGTTAACGATATGCGTATTGGCAGTTCTGAAATGTCAGTGAAGGATACGAGTATCAGCAAGAGCGCACGCCAGAAGGACCAGACTAGAAGAAAAGAGCCACATGAAGACCAAAAACAAAAAATGTATGTTTGTGGCTAACATTAAGGTACATGCTTCTAGCATAAATGATAATAAAATCTTATTTCTGCATTCCCCGCAACTTCCATTTTACATAATTGCGTAGTCTTCCGCAGCCAGAGTCAGTCGACATAAAACTTTTCTGGGTGCGGTACCGCGTCATAATGTATAGCCTACCATATTTTGAAAGGGCTAAGTAACCTTTCAGAAAATGTTCCTCATGTTATAGTATGTCTTATAAAGGTATACACCAAAGTCAAGATCAAATTATTTGACAAAAAATGATAAAAGCTTCAGATTGTAGTCAATAGTATAACAACGACAAGTGCAAAATTTGCTGCAATTATCTCTCCAAGAGTAAAACATATATGAGCTTGTATGTGCCCGTGTATTTTCTCATACGTCCCCCCTTGAAGCTGCGCCCGCCTCTGGCATGGGTGTGTTCTATAAACGTATCATCACCGTGTTCGCGTTTCTGTACACATCAGGATGAAAGTCAGGGAAAACATTAGAACGTAACTTATCGTAAGTCTGCTCTCTGAATACATCGTGTGCTTAGAACAGACGAAAAACTTTATGAAAATAGCGGGTACGTCAATAATTTAGTTCAACAGCAAGTGATTTATTAGCTAAGCGTGTTCGGACAAAAGTACTGTAGCCCAGCAGTGTTATCAAGTTTAAACCAAACTGTCGAATTGCACCCCCATATCAATAGGCCAATTCTAAGCACCATCTGCTTAGTGGAGTTAATTAATAGTCCACCTTCTCTCCGCTCTCCCATCTTAGTCTTCTCTGTTCCTTGTGGACAGGCAGCTGGGCTCGTTAGCACAATTATATTTACTGCTCGTATGCCAGAGGACAAATGTAAGGTTGTAGAGGCTTATCTCACTAGGGGTAAAATAGATACTGCCTACAAGAAAATTAAAGAGACCTTTGGAGAAAAGAGAACCACTTGTATGAATATCAAGAGCTCAGATGGAAACCCAGTTCTAAGCAAAGAAGGAAAAGCAGAAAGGTGGAAGGAGTATATAGAGGGTCTATACAAGGGCGATGTATTTGAGGACAATATTATGGAAATGGAAGATGATGTAGATGAAGATGAAATGGGAGATAAGATACTGCGTGAAGAGTTTGACAGAGCACTGAAAGACCTGAGTTGAAACAAGGCCGCCCGAGTAGACAACATTCCACTGGAACTACTGACGGCCTTGGGAGAGCCAGTCCTGACAAAACTCTACCATCTGGTGAACAAGATGTATGAAACAGGCGAAATACTGGGAGACTTCAAGAAAAATATAATAATTCCAATCCCAAAGAAAGCAGGTGTTGACAGATGTGAAAATTACCGAACAATCATTTTAATAAGCCACAGCTGCAAAATACTAACACGAATTCTTTACAGACGAATGGAAAAACTAGTAGAAGCCGACCTCGGGGAGGATCAGTTTGGATTCCGTAGAAATGTAGGAACACTTGACGCAATACTGACCTTACGACTTATCTTAGAAGAAAGATTAAGGAAAGGCAAACCTACGTTTCTAGCATTTGTAGACTTAGAGAAAGCTTTTGACAATGTTGACTGGAATACTCTGTTTCAAATTCTGAAGGTAGCAGGGGTAAAATACAGGGAGCGAAAGGCTATTGACAATTTGTACAGAAACCAGATGGCAGTTATAAGAGTCGAGGGACATAAAAGGGAAGCAGTGGTTGGGAAGGGAGTAAGACAGGGTTGTAGCTTCTCTCCGATGTTACTCAATCTGTATATTTAGCAAGCAGTAAAGGAAACAAAAGAAAAATTCAGGGTAGGTATTAAAATCCATGGAGAAGAAATAAAAACTTTGAGGTTCGCCGATGACATTGTAATTCTGTCAGAGACAGCAAAGGACTTGTAAGAGCAGTTGAATGGAATGGATAGTGTCTTGAAAGGAGAATATAAGATGGACATAAACAAAAGCAAAACGAGGATAATGGAATGTAGTCGAATTAAGTCGGATTAGGAAAGGAGACACTTAAAGTAGTAAAGGAGTTTTGCTATTTGGGGAGCAAAATAACTGATGATGGCCGAAGTAGAGAGGATATAAAATGTAGACTGGAAATGGCAAGGAAAGTGTTTCTGAAGAAGAGAAATTTGTTAAGATCGAGTATAGAGTTAAGTGTCAGGAAGTCATTTCTGAAAGTATTTGTATGGAGGTTAGTCATGTATGGAAGTGAAACATGGACGATAACTAGTTTGGACAAGAAGAGAATAAAAGCTTTCGAAATGTGGTGCTACAGAAGAATGCTGAAGATAAGGTGGATAGATCACATAACTAATGAGGAGGTATTGAATAGGATTGGGGAGAAAAGAAGTTTGTGGCACAACTTGACCAGAAGAAGGGATCGGTTGGTAGGACATGTTCTGAGGCATCAAGGGATCACCAATTTAGTATTGGAGGGCAGTGTGGAGGGTAAAAATCGTAGAGGGAGACCAAGAGATGAGTACACTAAGCAGATTCAGAAGGATGTAGGTTGCAGTAGGTACTGGGAGATGAAGAAGCTTGCATAGGATAGAGTAGCATGGAGAGCTACATCAAACCAGTCTCACGACTGAAGACCACAACAACAACAACATGCAGGTTTCGCCAAATACTACAGTTGTGGCTGTTTACTTTCCCATTTGTATGCAGTGTTACCTCGTCAGAAAAATTATCGAATTTGCAAAACCATAATCTTTGACCTGCGATGCGCAGCAAAATTCGAATCGCAGATCTTTGTTTTGGGATATAACTTTCATACGAACTGTAGTCTGTATGGTTTCATGTTTTTTTACGCAAACCACGCCACCCGCTCGTTGTTGTCACTTCCAGCTCACGCCAAGCTCTACGTAGAGATTTTGCTGCACTCCTTGTGAAAGCTTCTCTCGCTCGTTCAGTGTCATTTGCAGTCACACCTGGCCGACCATCTCTCTTCGTGTCACTCAAACATTCAGCTTCAACAAACTTCACAACCCGACCGTAGATTGACTTTCTGGATGGTGCTGCTTTCCCATAGTTCGTCATAACTTTTCGTTGGAAATCCGTTGCACTCTGTGTTTTGTCAAATTCTAGCACGCATAAACTCTTCTAAGCTCCAGAAATCGCCATCTTGATTTTGACACCACCTGGCGACTGTACAAGGAACTACACATAAAAACTGCCGCGAAAAAAAAATTTACAAGATTACTTTTTCAAATTACATATATTATTACTTTGTAATGCTACTCACTCGGTTGCAATAAATTTTTCAAAGTGTTCCCGGACTTTTGAAACACACTGGTACTTTCTATGCTATAGTGCCATGGGGAGGAGATCTTTCAGGTCGTAGAACATGTCATTAAACACGAATACATGATATATATTTACAAGAGAAGTTATACTAGAGTTGCTTCTACAGAGTCTACGTAAATTGCCCTCATGGATCTGGAATAATTCAAAAAATCTTTAACATATCTTCATTTAAGAGGTAATAACAAGCTTTTCACAAAATATGTCATTTTACGCTAAGATGCGTGTTATAATCCTGAGGCTACTAAAGCCACACATCATCAAATTGAAAAGTCAGTTTAGAACACTTATTTGCATTGATCACGCTACTACGCTGAAGATGTGCGGAAGACACATTTCATATAGCATTCACGTTATTTGGTATTATTAGTAATATCTCTAGCAATCGATTTTGCTAAGCAATTCGTCAGTGGGATATTATTAAATCCTATTCTCTACTCTTAAACTGAACATTGATATTTCTTAAATTTTAAATTGCCGCTGGCAAGTTAGTGAAAATATGTGTTTCTGAATAGTGGGCACCTTCCTGGACCAAAAGGAGTGACTTTAATTAATTCTGTAGAGTATTCTATTTCTAGTATGGATTCCATGAACTCAGGTGTTGGTTTAAAAAAAAGAGTTATATAATTTACGATAAATTTCGTGGAGGAATAAATACAAGGTGTTACAAAAAGGTACGGCCAAACTTTCAGGAAACATTCCTCACACACAAATAAAGAAAAGATGTTATGTGGACATGTGTCCGGAAACGCTTAATTTCCGTGTTAGAGCTCATTTTAGTTTCGTCAGTATGTACTGTACTTCCTCGATTCACCGCCAGTCGGCCCAATTGAAGGAAGCTGAAGGAAGGCAATGTTGACTTCGGTGCTTGTGTTGACATGCGACTCATTGCTTTACAGTACTAGCATCAAGCACATCAGTACGTAGCATTAACAGGTTAGTGATCATCACGAACGTGATTTGGCAGTCAGTGCAATGTTTACAAATGCGGAGTTGGCAGATGCCCATTTGATGTATGGATTAGCACGGGGCAATAGGCTTGGCGCGGTACGTCTGTATCGAGACAGATTTCCAGAACGAAGGTGTCCCGACAGGAAGACGTTCGAAGCAATTGATCAGCGTCTTAGGGAGCACGGAACATTCCAGCCTATGACTCGGGACTGGGAAAGACCTATAACGACGAGGGCACCTGCAATGGACGAGGCAACTCTTCGTGCAGTTGACGATAACCCTAATGTCAGCGTCAGAGAAGTTGCTGCTGTACAAGGTAACGTTGACCACGTTACTGTATGGAGAGTGCTACGGGAGAACCAGTTGTTTCCGTAGCATGTACAGCGTGTGGAGGTCAGCAGCTGATTGACCTCCACGGGTACACTTCTGCGAATGGTTCATCCAACAATGTGTCAATCCTCATTTCAGTGCAAATGTTCTCTTTACGGATGAGGCTTCATTCCAACGTGATCAAATTGTACATTTTCACAATCAACCTGTGTCGGCTGACGTGAATCCGCACACAATTGTACAATCACGTCATCAACACAGATTTTCTGTGAACGTTTGGGCAGGCATTGTTGGTGATGTCTTGATTGGGCCCCATGTTCTTCCACTTACGCTCAATGGAGCACGTTATCATTATTTCATGTGCTGCTAGAACATGTGCCTTTACAAGTACGACACAACATGTGGTTCATGCACGATGGAGCTCCTGCACATTTCAGTCGAAGTGTTCCTATGCTTCTCAACAACAGATTCGGTGACCGATGGATTGGTAGAGGCGGACCAATTCCATGGCCTCCACGCTCTCGTGACCTCAACCCTCTTGACTTTCATTTATGGGGGCATTTGAAAGCTCTCGTTTACGCAACCCCGGTACCAAATGTAGAGACTCTTTGTGCTCGTATTGTGGACGGCTGTCATACAATACACCATTCTCCAGGGCTGCATCAGCGCATCAGGGATTCCATGCGACGGAGTGTGGATGCATGTATCCTCGCTAACAGAGGACATTTTGAACATTTCCTGTAACAAAGTGTTTGAAGTCACGCTGGTACGTTCTGTTTCTGTGTGTTTCCATTCGATGATTAATGTGATTTGAAGAGAAGTAATAAAATGAGCTCTAACATGAAAAGTATGCGTTTCCGGACACATGTCCACTTAACATATTATCTTTCTTTGTCTGTGAGGAATGTTTCCTGAAAGTTTGGCCGTACCTTTTTGTAACACCCTGTATATTGGAAAGTAGAAAGTACCCCTAATTCAGGTGGTTAGCACACTGAACTCGCATTCGGGAGGACGACGGTTCAATCCCGCGTCCGGCCACCCTGATTTAGGTTTTCCGTGATTTCCCTAATTCACTCCAGGCAAATGCCGAGATGGTTCATCCGAAAGGGCACGGCCGACTTCCTTCCCCATCCTTCCTAATCCGATGAGATCGATGACCACTCTGTCTGGTCTCTTTCCCCAAAGAAACCGACCAACCCTAATTCAGGACATCGTTGAGTTCATACAACAGACAATTCCTATCCCATGCTTTAGGACCCAGAAAATTTTAGCTTTACTTTATGAGTTATGCCAAAAAAATGAGCCTGTGTGACATTACCGCTTGAAAGTGAACGAAGTGTGCTAGCTTTTTTGTTTTTGTATCATCTATGTTTTACCGCATCCGCATTGCAAATAAAAATTTGTTTAGGCACTTCAGCAGTTTTTGTGGTATACTTCTCCTGATTGAATTTATTGTCTATTTGGAATCCCTAACACTTAGTACTGTCAACTCATTCTAATCATTTGTCATGTTTTAGATATATACTGGGAGGAAATCTCTTACAAGTTCTGAACTGCATCTAGTGTGTCTTTTCAAAATTTAGTAACAATGACTTAGCTAGGAAACATTTATTAACGTCTTTGAAAATTTCATTAAACGATCTTTCTAAAACTACAGTTAATTTGCTATTTATTGCAGTGTTTGTATCATATTCAGACCGAATGAACTGGGCATTTGGTGATGTTTCTAATGAAAGGTCATTAATATACACAAGAAAAAGTAAGGGCCCTAAGATAGAGCCTTGTGGGACCCGTTGCCAGTTGGTCATCTGACGTTGTCATTCAGAACTAAGCATACAACTGAAGTGTGACGTGTTTTTTGTAGTCGAGATGTCAGCTACGGGTAGCCCAGCACAAAAACAGAGTTAAGAAAGTAGACACTTTGTCGGTTGTGGCAGGGCGGAGCAGCGCGATGCGAGCGGTGCTGCTGGCGGCCTTGGCTGTGGGCGCGCTGCCCTTCGCTGTGGCCGGCATCCTCGACTGGGCCCGCGCCGATCGCCTGCAGACGCTCGTCAACATCCCCTGGCTGCCATGTGAGTACACACACCTGTTTGTGAACAACACTACCCGACTCACAATACTGGACAAAGTGAACCGTAGCCCCGGCCGCCGTGAACTTCGCATGAAATTTTTTTTACTCCTATGTATCTTTGTATCTGCATTGCACTGAAAATATCTGCACTATAGTGCAAATGTCGTTGGCATGTGCTGACAAAGGGACCGTACGAACTTCTGCTCACCGAGCTCATTCATATTGACAGCGTTTGTAGGACTCGTCAAAGACTTCCACATCCGTAAATAGGAGGACGCAACTCTTAAACCGTTTCCAGAAAATCGAGTTTGAAAATGTTACGCGTGCTTATAAACTTTGCATGGTCGTTTGTATTAAAAGAGTCCGCATCCGAGAGAGCAAGCGACCGTAGAAAATATGTAAGAACGCCTAAAACTTTCAAACTTGGTTTTCTCGTAAACGGTTCAGTTGCGTCTTCCTGCCGGCCGCGGTGGCCGAGGGGTTCTAGGCGCTACAAAAAAATGGTTCAAATGGCTCTGAGCACTATGGGACTTAACTTCTGAGGTCATCAGTCCCCCAGAACTAAGAACCACTTAAACCTAACTAACCTAAGGACATCACACACGTCCATGCCTGAGGCAGGATTCGAACCTGCGACCGTAGCGGTCGCGCGGTTCCAGACTGTAGCGTTCGACAATGCATTACTGATGCTGTCTCTTATATGGTGAAAGCATTATGAGGTAAAATTGTGCATGTGACTTGTTTAGCTGAGCTTTACACAGAGTTACAGAGTTCGTAATAAATTCAGTGATGTTGACAAATTTATTGGGTGTGTCAAAAAGGCAGCATTTAGGTGGTTAGTTCCAGACATTTCTTTATCACCATCTCCCATCTTGAGAAATGGAGTTCCTTGCTTGATGCCTGCAACGATTACTGCCAGAACTTCAACGTTGTAAAAGACGTCATTGATTTGTCGATAGCAGTGAAGCCTCTTCAGTTGAACTAGCTCAAGAATTAATTTCTAATGTTGAAATTTCAGGCAAACTTTCGTACAGAAAATCAAGTTTTGTATTTATATCTGCTGTCGTAACTGCTTTGGAGCTATCAGACATGCCAATGGTGACGCAGATAGACCAACAGAAAAAAGTGAATAAATTAGAAACTGTTTGTGTTGAAGTGAGAAAAGAAATGTCAAAGAAAATCGGGAAGGTGGTAGAAAAAAGAAAGGAATGTCAGCACACTGTTCCATTTCAACAATTTTGTTAAGTAAAAAGTTCTCAGTTAGTCATTTAAACTCAGATTCAAATCATATTGTCCATTTTACTATTTTACTCTTGTGTCAGCTGAAGTAGAAAATGTTTTGTTGAAAATGTGATGGTTTGTCGACTGACAATAGTAAACCTTTTCTATTCCAGACTTTGCGTAAGTTCGCAGCTCAGAACTCATAAATTGAAATAAAAATGAGGATGTACCAAAAAAAACCATAGGTTCACTATGTTTTGATAACGTTAGTAAAAAGCATGGCACAATATCAAATTCCATAATTTAGCTTGCTCCTCACGTGCATTTTATTCTTAAATAAATAGTCCACTGTCATAAACAGACTAACTAATTTACTTTACAATTGAAATTTTGCCTTATTTGAATACTGTTGGGTCAAATTTTTATGTTGTTATATATATTTGTGTAAATCTTTAGTTATAAGAGTATATTTTTGTGCATATTATGATTATTTTTATGTCACAAAAATCCAAGCCCTAATAATTACTGTTGAACAGCAGATGGAATCCTAAAGAAGAAAATGAATTTCGTAGTTAAGCTTTTGAACTCGCTTTTCGATAACACCCACACAGTTCTACAGTAACAGCAGAAAAATGTGGTGCTAATGTGCTTTTCGCTTAAGATCGCAAATTTTGAAAATAAAACTACAGTGTTCAACATCTTTTGTAGCTCTACATGCCAAAACGTTGTTAAATGCTTCCTCTGTGAATGATGTCATATTCTCATGATACTACAGTTACATTCTTTTACTCAGAGCTTCATCTCCAATGTTAAGAATTTAATGTTTTTATTTCAACTATAATTTATATTCCCTAATGAAATAAACTGTGGTTCTATTGCTAGCACTAAGGCAGCACTGGGAATTGAAATTAGCGCTTGCAGAATCACAAATTATATTTATGGGGGGGGGGTCAATGATGCAGAATTGAAGAATGAAAAATGTGCAGAATAAATTATTCCAGATCAAGCACACAAGATTTACCAATAAACATGGAGCAATAGAAACACATAATTACAGGAGAGCAATCATATTACAATATCAAAATATGGCGTTTTTTTCACAAAGCAATGTCATAAGCAGACAAGGGTAATATCACACTTATGCATTTCAGCGCTCTCAAAGACAGCTGGATTTCATTACCATGTTTATCTATTGTTTAGTTACACATTGTTTTTATATTTTATGCTGCTCTCTTAATGGAAGATCGTAGTTCCTCTCTGGAAAACACGTCAGAGGCAACAGAATATGGAACAGAAAGTCAAGCTGAACTTCTCGACATATCCCGTAAGTTCTGACCATTGAACAATCTGCATAGTTACTGTATTAAAAATTTGATTAAAAATTTATTGCTAGATATCATCTATAGATTTTTATTAGTACGATTATCAAATTCTGCTCAATTTATTTTCCAGTGCTCAGTATTTTCAAGACAACCACAAATACATTAACAGAAGATTTTCAGAATTTAGACTAAATCAATTTCTTGAATTGTGTAATGGTGTTCTGATAATCAGAAATAGTAAATAAGTCAGAAAAATACTGACAAGGAAGTAACATTATCCATACATTTGTTTGTCATTCTCAAGAAATATTCAACAGAAGTTGGAACATAGATGAACCGTTAAAAGCTAACATCTGTTACAGCATTTTTGTGGTTCAGGAATTTATGTGAAATGCTCATAAGCCCTGTGCATGTCGTTGTTTACAACTTGAATTTCGCGAATAAATATAATGAACAACCACATATAGACGTGTGGGTACTGTGGAAACGTCAAGTGTCTGGCCTGTAGAGTGTTGCACGCTAGCAAGGTTAACAGGAAACTGTTGCAGTAGTTTCCATTTGTTACGATATAGTCAGCTGAGCAACAGACACGGTAACAATGATTTAGTTTACGTTCGCGTATTTTCTAAACCTTTTTTAGAGATAAGTTTTTGGTGTCAAATTTGTTTACCTATCTTGTTCTTATCTTTATTTACGTCAGAGAGCTTATAAAGTAAGGTACAAGGGAGATTCTGACAGGCTTCAGTCAGATTTTAATAAATGCAGCAATTTCTTAATGTAACATACCGAGGTTTAAAATGGCAAATGTGTGGATAAAGCGAAAGTTTGGGTAACTTAGTATTGTGGAAACGTTTCCGCAATACCCACATCACATAAATTACTTCTAATTCGTTTTGCGTCTGTTTTTAGATTCCACGGAAGCAAACTGATAGGAAGCCAGGTGCTATTTTGAAGAAGTTGGATGCTGAAAACGTGGTTAAGGCCAGGTTTTGTTTTTCTTATTAAGGCAAAAAAGATGCCGGTACTCACTAAGAAAATGTTTTTCCAGTAACTTCAACGATTATGACATATCCTCCCATGTACACTCATGGTTTCTAGACCTCTTCTTGCTGTTGCTATCCAACTGCAGAATAATGATTTGGACGCAGCCATGAATCTACCAGTTTCTTAGGTTTGAACTGAATGAGAGGATACCCTACCATCTTGATGAACATCAGCGCATATTATTGCCTGTACACGTAGATGATTTATAAGTAATAACTACAACAATCATTTGAGGAAAACCCCTTTCACATTCGGTGAAAGATATTGCAGTTGTGCCCAAAGTGTGCTTCGGAGGAAGTAGTACATCTGGCAATTTATTTTCTTGAAGATATACACAGAAACCACGAACTGCACTTTCATTTAAGCGAAATTTGCAGGCTGACTCCCTAATTTCGGCTTCACCAAATGCCAGATGCTCCCCATGATTTTCTGGCCAATACTTGTAATCTAAAATCTCGGCACATTCAGAGAAAACAGCATTATCTCCTTGAAGCAGACGCTTTTCAACCACTTCTTTCAGACTATTATAAAAATCAGATGAACTAACTGCAGGACTTGAATCCTTTTGAAATTCATTGTCTCCTTACCTTGAAGAGAGATACAGTAGTATGGACCGGGATTTTCAATTCTTTCATCAAGAATTTGGACTGTACTCATTATCCTCCTATATCCTTTGTACAAGTCACTATTTCTCTCTTGTAGAATAAACGTACTTCCCAAAGTTCATGGAGAGCAGCACACGTGGGGTCGAAAAGAAGACCAAATTCGCATTACGTTATTTTTCTCAAAAGACCATCATAAACACACCAATCTGTTTTGCTTCTTTTACTGTCTTCTTTTGCCTCCAGAAAGTGATGGACAAGGGCTTAAGAGTCTTGCTACATTGCAGAAACGTTGCGAAAGTGAGATTCAACCCAGTGATTGCTTAAAACTGTGCCAATTTTAAGAATCTGAGGTTCTAGAGTCGCTGCAAAAGCCTGTAGTTCCCTAGGATTCTTAGGGGAAGAATGATACGTTACGTTAAATTTGTTCATAAAACTCTGGATCTCCTGCCACACAGTTCACCGTGTCAGTAAGACAATTCAAGGCGATGATTAGCAATAAAACCGGATGATTATACACTACTGGCCATTGAAATTGCTACATCACGAAGATGACGTGCTACAGACGCGAAATTTAACCGACAGGAAGAAGATGCTGTGATATGCAAATGATTAGCTTTTCAGAGCATTCACACAAGGTTGGCGCCGGTGGCGACACCTACAACGTTCTGAAATGAGGAAAGTTTCCAACCCATTTCTCATACACAAACAGCAGTTGAACATCGTTGCCTGGTGAAACGTTGTTGTGATGCCTCGTGCAAGGAGGAGAAATGCGTACCATCACCTTTCCGACTTTTATAAAGGTCGGATTGTAGCATATCGCGATTGCGGTTTATCGTATCACGACATTGCTGCTCGCATTTGTAGAGATCCAATGACTGTTAGCATAATATGGAGTCGGTGGGTTCAGGAGTGTAATACGGAACGCCGAGCTGGATTCCAACGGCCTCGTAGTCGAGATGACAGGCATCTTATCCGCGTGGCTGTAACGGATCGTGCAGCCACGTCTCGATCCCTGAGTCAACAGATGGGGACGTTTACAAGACAACAACCATCTGCACGAACAGTTCGACGCCGTTTGCAGCAGCATGGACTATCAGCTCGGAGACGAGGGCTGCGGTTACCCTTGACGCTGCATCACAGTCAGGAGCGCCTGCGATGGTGTACTCAACACGAACCTGGGTGCAGAAATGGCAAAACGTCATTTTTGTTCGGATGAATCCAGGTTCTGTTTACAGCATCATGATGGTCGCACACGTGTTTGACGACATCGCGGTGAACGCACATTGGAAGCGTGTATTCGTCATCGCAGTACTGGCGTATCACCCGGCGTGATGGTGTGGGGTAGCATTGGTTACACTTCTCGGTCACCTCTTGTTCGCATTGACGGCACTTTGAACAGTGGACGTTAAATTTCAGATGTGTTACGACCCATGGCTCTACCCTTCATTCAATCCCTGCGAAACTCTACATTTCAGCAGGATAACGCATGACCGTATGTTGCAGGTCCCTTACGGGTCTTTCTGGCTACAGAAAATGTTCGACTGCAATGGTGGCCGAGCAACTGGCTCGTCACAATACGCCAGTCACTATTCTTGATGAACTGTGGTATCGCATTGAAGCTGCATTGGCAGCTGTACCTGTACACGCCATCCAAGCTCTGTTTGACTCAATGCTCAGGCGCATCAAGGCCGTTATTACGGCCGGAGGTGGTTGTTCTGGGTACTGATTTCTCAGGATCTATGCACCCAAATTGCGTGAAAATGTAATCACATGTCAGTTCTAGTGTAATATATTTGTCCAATGAATACCCGTTTATCACCTTCAATTCTTCTTCGTGTGGCAATTTTAATGGTCAGTAGTGTAATTAAAGTGCAGCTACGCGCGGAGTACAGGGTGGGGTGTAATTTTAATGCGGCAGCGAAACTTGGTAGATATGCCAGTGCGTTAATGCGAAACCGATTAGTTTCACTTGTGGCCACCAGGTGCAAATCTGACGTCGTGCGCTGTTTGTGTTAGGTTATGACATCCTAGCTGTCATTTGACAAGCCATAATGTGAGCGAATGAAACGCTTGTCTAGAAGAGAGACCGTGCGCTGTTAGTGAAACAGTTTTATGTGAACGGCAGCAATTGCAGTGATGGAAAGAGAGAGTATCACCAACTGAAATGTCTGAGGAGAGGTCTTATTTCATAAACTGTTTAAAGATGATGATAATGAAATTCAAAAACACGAGTGAGCTTGGTGTAGCACTTGGAAGAGGAAAGCGTCCTTTCGCGATGGAAGCAATTGACAAATTTACTGTTGCTGTAACTGACCATACAGCACGTGCCCTGGGTACTGGTAATGTTATTGCAGTGTCACGGTAATTGTCCATCCCATGGTCAACAGTACGGAAAGTTTTTCGGTCTATTTTACACTGATACCCGCACAAGGCGCAGCAACTGAAACCTCACGATCCATGGCAATGTTCTGAATTTGCTCTTCGGTTTCTGATATGGATAGAAGTTGATGGCATGTGGCCGGCCAGTATTCTGTGGAGTGACGAGGCACATTTTACACTACAGGGTATAGTCAATACACAGAACTGCTGGATTTGGGGTGCTGTAAAACCGCGTGTTGTGCACGAAGAGCGATTGTACTCGGAGTATGTGGCTATGTGGTGTGAATTCACAAGCATCTTTATTCTTGGTCCATTCTTTTTTGAAGAGAATACACCTAGATGGCCTGTCATGTGTACTGTAACGTCTGAACGTTACAGAGACTTCCTTGTGCAGCATATGGTTCGTGCATTAAAAGAACACAAGTGCATGGAAACCATTGTTTCATGCAAGATGGGGAAATGCCTCATCTTGCTGATCCAGTGAAAGCTCTGCTAATGCCATCTTCCATGAACGTATTATCTCCAGAGGTTTTCAAGACGTATGTCCTGCAAGATCAACTGATCTGAATCCATGTGACTATTGGCTCTTGGGATATCTAAAAGAACATTTATACCAGGGACACTTAAAGTCTCTACCTGATCTAGAGGCATATATATAGGAACATGTTGCCCAGATTCCATTGGAACTGCTGCGAGCAACTATTCATCACATTGCTTTACAGTTGCAGCATCCTGACAAAGTCACCGGTGCTCATACTGAACAAATTGTGTAAGTGGCACTTAATAATAAAATCAACATTATGCCTTTCTCACTTGTTTGTCTAACCTTCAAGTATTAGTTTTCAATACTTTTGTTGATATTCCAATTTGACAATCAAACATTTTACCAATCTACAGAATTTTAATGATAATTTTTCTTCCTTGCACCCTGTTCATCTTTTTAAGTTAGAAAATAAAGATATTCAGAAAAGATCAGAAAAATTGATTTGAAAGTGTGAATCAGATTTAAACATAACTCATTTACATGAATGGATTACCCTAAAAACACTCATGTTGAAGGAATTTTGAAAGAAAGGAAACATTATCAATTAAAGACACTGCAACATTTTTGTTTGTGGAGAATAATTTTTTTGTGTCTCCTTGGTGTATCCATAGCCCTTCAGCTGTACTTCGTTCTGCCAGATACTTCACATATGGCAGAAAGATAATTTTCTAAAGTGTAACTATGTAATCACCCCATTTCTGAGAAACTCTGACTCAGAATCCAGATTAAGTGCTTTTGCAGTTCTAAGCACTGAGCGTGAAACATGTTATTAACTTGGATGACATTGCTGAAAAGGTTTTGAGTGTAAGTGTAGGAGAACTCGAAAGATGTTTGCTTTTGCATGAAGGCTCACTTCACAAAACTGAGGGTGTTATTTGTTATACAAGGAGTGCATCAAGATGTGAATTTATTTCCTTTTACTCTGAATTATGGTTTGTGAATGTCAATTGTTTTCATATTTGTTCATTTATAAATTACTAGTGAGCAAAGCCCCCAAAATTTATCTGCAGGGAAAGGGTGAAATGGGTGACACCGTAGGTACACCACTGAGTATGAATATTGTTGTTCATGAGCACACTAGCCTCCACTATCCTCACCTCAAAATAGTCATCTAACAATAGTTCATACTGTTCAGAGCATGTGGGTTTCTGCCTGTGCCTCCATACAATAATATGTTTTTATTAAGCAACAACTTTCATTCATAAGGCAAAGCTCTCCATCGTTATTTAATATTTAGATATTCCTTTTGGCTGCTAACAGGACGCCTTTCACAAGTCTATCATACAGTGGGTCTATAAAAATGGTAGTTACGTGTTGTAATGTACATGTACGTAACACACTACAGTCACAAATCTGGACCAAGTTAGAAATTGTAAAGTGTAATTTATTTATTAGATCATCAGTGACTGCATCTCAGCCACAGATAAAATATCATGACTGACTGATTGTCTCAGTCAAACTATAATCATCCATCTTTCATTCTACTTAATTATTTCAGTTTTTCACCATTAATTTGATGTAGGCATAAGTTAAAAAAGCTTTCTATAAATGTTTACGGGATACACCTCTCGAATACATATTTGTTTGCAAACACTGTACCATCATCATGTAGTATGAGTTTGATTTAACTGCTTCATCTTCGCACATCTTGAATAATTTTTTGAGGTGTTGAGTGCAGTATTGTGTTTCAGTGAATAGAGGTCAGACTTCAAAGAGAAGACAGTGAGTGGCTTAAATGGAAAAGAAAGGTATATAAGAAGGTGTAAACTGAGAGGGAGAGATAAATCATAACAACCCAGTGTGGGATGAATCACTGCAACTAAAGTAAATGGTAAAAATAAAACATTAGTTTGCAAGACATGTGGTCCACATTCTGGAGACTTTGGTACAGTGATGTCAGTTAGGGAATGTGGGGAGGAATACAGGAGTGGGCTGGGGTCAAGTACACCTACATATAGACTATGAAGGCCACTGTATGATGCACAGTGGAGGGAACAAGGTACCACTAGTGATGTCCTTTCCTGTTCCACTCACAAACAGAGCAAGAGAAAAAAGACTGTCTGTATGCCTTTGTATTGGCCCTAATTTATCTTATCTTATGTTGTTGGTCCTTATGTGAAATGTACATTGGCACCAATAATATTGTTCTGTGTCAGCTTCAAATGACATTTCTCTAAGTTTTCTCTAGTGTTCCTTGAAAAGCCTTCCCTCCAGGAATACCTGTTTGAGTTCCTGAATCATCTCTGTAATACTTGTATGTTGGCTGAACTTACTAGCACCCTGCCTCTGAATTGCTTCAGTGCCTGCATTTAATCCAACCTGATGAGGATGTTAAAGGCTCAAGCCATTTTGAAGAATATGTTGCACTAGTGTTTGATATGTGGTCTCCTCCACAGATGAACCACATTTTCATAAAATTCTGCCAATAAACTGAAGTCAACTGTTCACCTTCCCCACTACCATCCTTACATGCTCCTCCATTTCGTATCACTTTGCAACATTATGTTTACATATTTAAAAGACCGTATTGGGTCAAGGCGTTCACTACAAATGCTGCATTTGAACTCTGTAGAATTGTTTTTCCTACTTACCCACATTAGTCTAAATTTTTCTACATTTGGAGCTAGCTGCCATTCACCACGCCAGCCAGAAATTTTGTCCAAGTCATCTAAGTAAGAGAGAAGGATAATATAGTCATCAACAGAGGTAATTGATGTAAGATGAGATTGCATACTTGGCAGGAGTAAAGTCTATGTTCATTAGTGAGTTCATACTTCTGAGTACTTTAGAATTTCTCCTCTCTGACGGCTTCACTCCATTATTACCAGCTTCTTATTTAGTGATTTCTGATTTGTTACTAACAGTTCTCCACTGCAAATGTTTGTTTCATTTGTTACACTCCATTACATGATTTTCGTATTTGTTTTGGTTCATAATTCTAAATGATGCCTTCATATCTGCATTAATTTTATGCATCTTCCATATTGTTTACTTTTTTCCCCTTCTCTGATTTGGAAGTATAAACATCTGTTTCAGAATTCCTGAATTTCTACAGTCTTTGCAAGTCTAAAGCAACACTGCTTCACACATTTTAGTGAAAATATTACATTTTTTGAAGGTAGGTTTTGTGCAGAATAAAACTGTTGGCCTGTTGGTACTTGGCCATTTGTTTATACACTGTTCAGTCCCATTAATGTCACCACACGGCAAAAACCTGAATAACCACATTTTGCAGCATGAGACATGGAGGAAGAGTGTCAGTGAGGTTCTGGAAGATACCAACAGAGATGTGGAGTCATGCCAACTCCATTGCTGTGGCCATCTGTGTTGTGTTTCTAGGTTGAGGATCCATAGTGCTTACAGCGTGATCAAGGTGATCCCACAGATTCTCGGCTGGGTTTAAATCAGGGGAGTTTGGTAGCCAGAGGAGTATGGTGAACTCATCCTATTGCTCTTTGAAGCACACATGCCCACTTAAAGCTGTGTGACAAGTTACAGTGTCCTACTCGTAGATGCCATCGTACAAAGGGGAAAAAAAACTGCATGTACTGGACCATGTCCATGGTCACCAAAGATAGATTCATGTTTGTGTTGATCCATTGTGCCATCCAGAATGAAGAGATCAGTCAGAGAATGCCATGAAAACATTCTCCTGACAAGAATGCTTCCTTCTGATTGCAGCGTGTTTGCTGTCAGACATTTCACACTCTGCAAACCAATGCCATCTACCTAGTAGAGCATAAAATATGATTCATCTGAAAAGACCCCTGTCATCACTTGGTGGATATCCAGTTGGGGTACTGGCATGCAAATTCCAACCTTCGTCACTGATGAACAGCAGTCAGCACGGGTTTTGGATTGCGCCTGTTTGCCATGCATGGTATACTTTAACAATGGCGGCCCAACAAAAGTTTACAAACGTAGCCGTTTCGGAAATGGTTCCATCCTTGGCCCAAAAGCCCATGATCATGACCTTTTGCATGTCAGCTAAACTGCATGGTTTCTGCATTATGACACTGGCTGCACTGGTTTCCTTATCCCCACGACATGCTTTATGTACCCTCCACTGCTAATGTTGCCACTTCCTACCTGGGAGTGTTTACCGCATGTTGACACTGAACATAGGGAGTGGTCACATTAATGTGACTGGACAGTGTAATCTGAGGTCACAAAAATAAGGGGATAGTGATACCCACATATACAGATGGCAGTAATAGCATGTATTCAAGGCATAAAAGGGCAGTAGATTGGTGGAGCTGTCATTTGTACTCAAGTGATTCATAAGTCAAGGTACTGACTCGATTATGGCCATGCAATAGGAGTTAACAGACTCTGAATGCAGAATGGTAGTTGGAGCTAAGTGCACGGAACACTTCATTTTAGAAATCATTAGAGAATTCAGTAGTTTGAGATCCACAGTGTCAAGAGTGTGCTGAAAATATCAAATTTCAGGCATTACAGCTCACCACAGACGACGCAGTGCCTGACGGCCTTCACTTAATGGCTGATAGCTGTAGCATTTGTGCAGATTTGTCAGTGCTAATAGATAAGTAACACTGTGTGAAGTAACCACAGAAATCGATGTGGGACATACCACGAACATTTACATTAGGACAGTATGGTGAAATTTGGCATTAATGGGCTATGGAGCAGACGACCAATGCTAATGCCTTTGCTAACAGCATGACAGCACCTCTCCTGGGCTCGTGACTATATCAGTTGGACCCTAGATGACGGGAAAGCTGTGGCCTGGTCAGATGAATCCAGATTTCACTTTGTAGGAGTTGGCGGTAGGTTTCAGGTGTGGCACAGATCCCACGAAGCCATGGATCCAAGTTGTCAAGAAGGCTCTGTGCAAGCTGGTGGTGGCTTTGTAATGGTGTGGACTGTGTTTACATGGAATGGACTGGGTTCTCTGGTCCAACTGAACTGATCATTGACTGGAAATGGTTATGTTTGGCTACCTGAAGACCATTTGTAGCCACTCATGGACTCTTTGTTCTCAAACAATGATGGAATTTTTTATGGATGACAGTGTGCCATGTCACTAGGCCACAGTTGTTTGCAACTGGTTTGAAGAGCATTCTGGACAATTAGAGAAAATGATTTGGCCACCTAGGTCACCTGATATAAATCCCATTGAACATCATTGGGATATAACTGAGAGGTCAGTTTGTGCACAAAATCCTGCACCAGCAACACTTTCACAATTATGGATGGGTATAGATGCAGCATGGCTGTAGGAGATTTCAAAAGCCTGTTGACTCCATGCCTCATAGAGTTGCTGCACTATGCTGGGCAAAAGGAGGCCCAAAACAATATTAGGAGGTATCCTATTACTTTGTCACCTCAGTGTGTTATATATATATTTTGAATTGGCAGCTTGTCATATGTCCGTTTTGTTCTTAATTATTTTATGGGTTTACATTCTTGTTTTATAAAGGAAAAATAGTTATAGAGAGGAATTTATCTATAAGGTATCTCAAAATAATGTGTATACACTCTTTGAAATTACCTGTCTCTTTAATTAAAACAGATAGAATTCAAAAGTTTTTAGTGTCTTATACATTTAGGGATAACTTATGGTGGAGTATGCTCAAAATGGCCACCTTCCACCACAATGAATTGTCAACATAACATTGCTGGATTGCCCAGTTTGCTCTTTTAGATCACCCAGTGTTTGTTGCTTTTCTGTATACACTGTGTTCTTGAGTACCATACAGATAGAAGTCTAAAGAGATCAAATCAGTTGGCAAGCTAGTGACTCCACAGCACTTCCTCTTAATCCTTTCTCAAAGGAAACGTGTTACTGAGAAATTACCTCACATGTGAAAGTGATGTGGTGCTCCATTCTAATGAAAATAATAATCTTCATTGTCAAAGATGTTATTAAGACATGGAGTTACTGTCTGCAACATTTGTAGGTAAGTCACCTGTAGCAGTCCACAAAGATGTATGGCACAACGAACCCTTAACCCATTACCCCGTGCATTGCCATATGGCAACGTTTGTTAACACTTTTTAAAAATCTTTGATTCCACAACATCAACAAAGGGAGAGTGTTGACAGCACTGGATTCCATTCTGCAAGACTGTAAAGATCACTACAATGCAATAGTTTTAAAAATACATTTAAATTCTGCGGCGTAAGCAATGTTGGAACTCGTTAGTTGCTGAGTGACGAAGAAAAATGGAGTATAAGTTCGAGTAAGTATGTTTTACACAGTAACGTACGATATATAATTTGGTTTTTTAGCATGGTTGTGCTTTAAATACTCATATATATACATATATATATATATATATATATATATATATATATATATATATATATATATATATATTTCTTTGGAGGTTACTGCTTGGTGTGAAATAAATTGCGTTCATTTAGGCTGTTTGAACGTCGGTGTTGCCATATGGCAACGCTAGGCGCTTGTACTCAGTAAAAGTGCGAATTTTCTCTTTTTTCATTTAGAAGAGGTTTCTCGCTTGCTGAGGCGCTGGAGGTTCTTTATAATGACGATATTGAAGGTGATGTGTTTGTTGGGCCCCCAGATCCGTATGTAGACACAGATGAAGATTGTGTATGTGCGGTGGCTGGACAACTCAGTTGTCACAATGATCTCTTCTTCATGTATTGCACAAGAAGTTGGCCAAGTCAAGAGATTCTTGCAACTAAAAAAGCGAAATATAATGATTCCCAGACCAACACTGGTAGCCAGATATAATACATATATCGGAGGTACTGATCAGATGGATCAGAATCTAGCATGCTATCACATTGCAATAAGAAGTAAGAAATGATACTGGTGTCTCTTTACATGGAAGTTAGATGTCACCATACAAAACAGTAGGATTTTGTATAATAAAGCAAGAAACCAAAGTATTTGTCAGCTTGATTTCAAGAGAGAAGTAGCAACAGTGTACTTGCAAAGACACCAAGCTTTACCAAAAGGAGCCAGGAGACCATCTGCATCAAGGGCATGTTCAGACAGCCGCATATCAGATTCAATTAGGTTTGATAAGATTGACCATCTCACCCAGCACACAGAAAAAAAGAAGAAGAAAAGGTGTGCACACAAGGTCTGTAAATCTATTGTGAGAACAATGTGTTCAAAGTGTAATGTGGGACTGTGTATTGACTGTTTTATTCCACTTCATATAAAATAATGCTGAGTTCAAGGTTTGATTTTTGCTTATTAATTGTACTGTATCAAGTGTATGATGAAGACTTAATAATAAATTTACACAAAACTTGTATATGTAATAAAGAAATTTCAATAACCTACTTACTTTACTTGAAGTTGTAATCCATATAAATTTAGGTAGTGAAAGTGGGTAGCGTTGCCATATGGCAACATCAAATATCTCGATAATGGCGGTGATGACTTCCGTCAAAACAACTCTGTTGTGTAATTTATGCCTTTTACAAACATAATAATGCAATTAAAAAAAATCATGAAAAAATTAATTCTGGCGCTAATGGGTTAAGATGACAGACCACACTAGACTGCTACTCCTCGTAGATTATCATGCCTTTTTTTAGTAACAGGTGGATTTTCCTAAACACAGTACACACATTTATGGTGGCTAATAGTTCCACTGAGTTTAATGGTTGCTTCATCCAATCAAGGAATTTAGATCTTGGAAACATTGATCCTCTTCAAACCATTTGAGTCATGACTCACAACATTCTGTTTTCCCTTTGAGATCATCCTCATTCAGAGCACTCACCTTCTTCACACATGTTGATGCACAACTCACAAAATTCAGTTTGCCTCTTGAGTTTATCCTCATTCAGAGCTTGGAGAAGTGTTGGAATTTGAGCATTTCATCTAGGAGTCCACAAAATTCTGTTAACACTGATTTTGCTTATCTCAGTCTGATGACAACATTGCCTGACAGACTGTTTCAGAGATTGTATGCATGCCTGAGTCACTACATCAACACTCTTATTGTCTGTCGAACATTTCTATATTTTACAGTATCCCTTCTTCACATCATATACCATTCCATCAATTTCAGACTTGTCTCAGGTTCTTGTAGTTGGTAACTGTGAAGGTGGTGATATTGCAAATTCAGCTGTTCATTGTTGTCAAATCTCACAGTGTCTATTTTCCAATAACACTTTAGTACCCGCTTCCATTCTTGAAATGATAATGCCATGTTTATTTCCAAACCTTCATCTAATGGAAAACATAGCTATGTTTTCACCGTCTTCTGAATTCTCACCCCAAAAAAGTTATTTCTGTCCACTTTAATTAAAGAGTGATTCAGTTTCAAAGAGTGTATGCATTAGTTTGGAACACTCTGTATAAATTCAAAAGCAGGAAATTCAAGGACAAATGAAAAATGCTTCTATAACTGTACATATTTATTGATATTTTACAAAGTCACTTGCTGTTTTTATGTTACACAGTTGCACTCAAAAAGAATGCATGTTGAACACAATTGTGTCCACCTATGAAGCAGGTTCCTAGATTTGCACTGGCTGTCATTTCTTCTTATTTTTCATTAAAGTACCATTGGTGCCATTGTAAGTACATGAAGTTCAAATTAGATTTTTGATGCTTAACTGCTACAATATGGCATTAGAAATATGTTTGATTTTTCGGCAAGGACCTAATAGGCTGTTACTGACAATGAGTACTAAATGTAGTGCTTGAATCAGTGAACACTAATTAGTCTGTGTCAAGTTCCTACTTAAATAATTATGTTAATATAATATTTTTTGTGTTAAAATCACTCAAATGTTTACAGGACAAAGCTGATGTTTAATAGTTTGTAAGCAACTCTGCCAGTTAATTCTGTCACCAGTTTTTTTATTTGAGTCAATATTCTTTTATGATGTGCCTTTAATGTTTTTTTTCCCCAGTTGAAAATGAAACCCGCTGTTATGATGAACTTGGATGTCTAAATGTAACACGTGAATGGTACCATCTCATATATCGACCTTTCAATGTATTTCCACTTCCTCGCTCTGTCATTGGCACTCGCTTCATTTTATACACTCGCAAGAATCCTACAGAGGTAAGACAAGTACTGTTGCTCATAATTATCTAGAAAAAAAATTGTGTATGCAGTGAAATGAGGTGTGTGTGTACTTGCCATGTGATGCAATTTTTATGTGAAGTTAAGTAATGTATACAAACTTCAATATTTGTGAGTTGACAGACAAATAGTTACTTTCTCAAAGAAGTAAGTAACTGTTTGGTACACATAAATGCAACAGCAGCAGCTCAAATGTGGAATATTATGATAAGCCCATACTTCAAGTAGGAGGAGGGTCAAATCTTAACTGAGTATGTGCAATTGAGTAGTGTAACTTGACATAGCATAGCAGGCAGCCTAAATGTACTTAAAGTTTTATTGCACACCAATTGAAGTGAACATTGGACACTTGCTCTACTTTTGTCTATTAGAAAACACAAATAGCTAAAATATGGAAACGCGCAAAACACAGATTACTTCATTTATGGGGGAAAATTTTATCTCCGCTGGCGGCTAAGGTAATATAATATAATCAAGTGTCTCATATTGTAATAATATAAGTTTCTCTCATTTCTTTCTACCAAGTGTTCATGGGAAACAGAGACCCCAAAAAAATGGGAAAGTTTGTAGAAGATTACACTTATCATCACAACACACATTTTTCAGTGCCTGGAAGTTATTTCATGCGAAGATGTGTCCGAGTTATTAATGTCTAAAATCTCAAGACAACAAGAGATAATCTCTGTTGTATCATGTTAACCAGGGCTTTTTTTGATGGGAAGGATCCCTGTGCCCAAAAACAAGCACCTCATAAATATGTATTTGGCTTTTTTATGTAACTATGAACAAAGCTTTCATCGCAAGAACCATGAATGGTTCATGTTCTTAGAAGAAAAATTTTGCTCTATCTCCCTAAATCAAATGGGAATATATGATACTGGTCATGCAGCTGTCAGAACTACAGGCCTTTCTAATGCTTCACACATAATATAATTTACAGAGTTTTACTTCAATTCTTACAAATGCTAACATGTATATCCCAGAACTAAATGTTTCTCTTTTGGTTTGATATAATTATTTCGTTTTTCTTTTGGTTTGATATCATTATTTCAAATCAGATTCACACACAAAGAGCTAACCTGAATGAAGCTATAATGCATTTTTAGTTGTTCTAATCAGTTATTTTCGCAGGCAGTGATTATATTGTTTAGAATTCTGTTTTCACATTTTCAGGGACAAGTTTTGAGGGTTCAAAATGACTACACAATACGCAAGTCAAATTTTGATCCAAAGAAACCTACAAAAATGATAATTCATGGATTTATTGATACACCACTTAGTAACTGGGTTAAAGTAAGTTTTAAAGAACAATATATGTATCATTAATACTTTGTAGTTACTTTTATAAATTATTGTTGAAATAATACAACTTTATATGTACCAACCTCTGACAGGATGAATATTATAATGTGTGTTACTGTTCTTAAATGAAGGTGATAACTTTTTTTTCCTTAATTTTGTCTAGTTATGATACTTTACATATTTATTAGTTAAGTTTTTGCCCAGTTTGGGAATGATTAACTGCCTTAAGATATGCAGCAATCTGTGAATTTTTTTTATGAAATAATTGTGATGAAAACCTTAACAGCAAAATATTACCACAAAAGCCTCCATGCATTTACACAAAACCCAACAACTGGATACAAGTGCCAGAATAACAGATTATGAGGTGGTTTTCTTTCAGGATGGAAGTTGTACTCAATAAACACTGCAACTAATACTGTAACACAGCACTTCTGGTCAGAATACCTGAATGATGTGGGTATGTAATTGCAGGAAGCATAATGAGTTGGACACCTAGTCTCTATTGAGAGTTGGTCTTTAATAAAATGTGGTATATGTTCCGTAAGAGAAGTAGAGTAAAATACCTTAAAGGTACATACAACCCTGTATGCTATTCTCACTAAGGAGAATCAGCCAGGAGAAAAAGTGATACAGAAGTAGTGATAGTACACACAAGAAAAATAACCAATGCCTGAGCATATCTATGGTCACTAGCAGAGGTCGGGAACTGCTTGCTAAGAAGTCTGAACACTTAAAGAGAAACATTTTCAGACACTGTGTCAGTACATGATCAGCAGTATCATCAGGTGACCACATAACTTGCTAGTTGGCTGCTGCATAATAAAAATTTCAAAAACAGTAATTTGACTATTACACAAGGAAGGCTAACTATCATGGCTACAGAATCCAACAAATTAACACACTATCTGGAAAACTTCGCTTTTAACTGTGTTTTATATTCCTCTTGGGTTTTCACAAAGTAGTAGTTTGCCTAAAGAAGTGGTAGAATTTGAATTGACCAGAGCCTGATAAACAAAGACAACAAATTCCAACTTACCAAGAGGGTTGAACCTGTACTGGCATACTGAGGGTACAATAAAGCACAATGTGAATCCAGTGATGACATAGCAACAACTGACTTTCCAGTGCTCAGCTCCATTCTTCCATCATTTCTTCTGCCACCCATGAGTACGTATGTTAATAAAACCATAATAGGTCACCACAGAGGACTAGCCCATTAATCCTGGACGTGACACCAATTGTTGCTGCTGAAAATTTATGCATAACCAATTGTACAATTTGGCAGAACATCAGAGAAGATTTTAATTGTATGTTTTACACGCGCGCGTGCACACACACACACACACACACACACACACACACACACACACACACACACACACACACACCCAGAAAGTCATAAATGTGAGGTACATGTTATTATTCTCAATGTCTGTTAATGCTTCCTCTATAGCAATACTAAGGTTGATATCAGTGGGCTGTAAAGCTTAAACAATTTTAGTGTCATATAGATGAGACAGTAAATGGTTGTAGATATCAAGTACACAACTTATTGTATCTGCAATTCATGTGACCTCCTATGAACTGATTTATTGGGACTTTACCCAAAGGGTTGTCTTCCTGCTTCTATCCTATTTGTTGATTTGGGGTCTCCATAAATGTGACATTATTAAGGTCGGTGAGAAACAGATCAGCCCTAACCCAGTGCTGGAAGTGACTGCTGCACTGGTTGCTAAAGAGGCCAACAATTATTGTAAATATATTTAATTATAGGAGGGACAGTTCATGTCAAATAAACCAAAGGTTTGGAGCTCATAGTATCAGATATTAACATGTGTTTACAAACAATAGTTTGCACTGTGTAGTAGAGGAATAATGTAGAAGAATTTAGAGATTTTAATTACAAACAGTTAAAAAACCAAGCTGAAGTATTACTAAAAATTGAATTTCATGTTTATTAGTTCTGTAGTATTAACCTCAAAATACATTTAATTAATAGAATGTTAACAAAGGTAGAAACAACTGCATAAGAATGACTGTAATGATATCATGTTAATTTTTGTTAGAAGAGTCTAAGCAATCTTTTTCAGACACACAGAATAAAAATAAATAAAATAAAGAAGCTCCACAGAGCAGTGCCCCCCCCCCCCCTCCACCATCCCCCTTGTGCATGGATTTTTCCTGTAGGGATCACAGGTGTAACCTTACTTTCAGTACAATCGGCTAGCACGTCTAAGATTTCAGTGTTTCTACAAGAATAAAAAATTAAGTAGCATGTCCCTTTTAACAAAGTACACTAACCTTGAATTTCTTTGATTGATGGTTCTTTTCAGGAAAGTGTGTAGTGTGCCATAAACTTTGGTTTGAGAACTTGCTCTATCGGTTAATCCAGCTTCAATGACCCACATATCTTATGAGGAAATATGATGCTTATAAATGGCTTGCATATTTAGTTTACCGTTCAAGAAGTGTGGTTTACTGATAGCTTGAAATTCAAACACTGGAATGAGAGAAGATAGTTTGAGTGCCTTGTATGATTTTTAAATTAATGAACTGGAACAGTAACCTTATTTCATTTTGTGGGTATTCCTCCATTGTACATAATCCAAAGTGGATGCCAGGAATGGTTTCTTGTGCAAAATCATTCAACTGCCTTTGTGTCAGGATTTTATTTTCAAATGGACTTCATAAACTTGGTTCAGCAACATCTCTTTTGACAGTGCTCACTTCCCCTACAGGCACTTTTGCCAAATGTTGTTGTAAAACAGAGCCAGTCTGCATCACATTCGCAGTCAGTCTTGTTTGTGATGACAGGTGTCGAAATTTTATATATACACTCTAAGACAAAAAAGAAAATGTTGCACAGTAACGGAATTATCCAGATGGTATAGAAATCAGTAGATGTGCTGTACATGTACAGACAAAAGAATGTTTAATATTTGAGAAAAATTGGATGGTTTATTCAAGAGAAAGAGCTTCACAAATTGAGCATATAAGTAATGTTTTGTCCTTACGCAAGCAGTTATTCAGCTTGGCATTGAATGGTGGAGTTGTAGGATGTCCTCTTGAGAGGTAGTGTGTCAAATTCTACACAATTGGTATGTTAGATCATCAAAATCCCAAGCTGATTGGGGTCCCTGAACATAATACTTCAAAAGTTCTCAATTTCGTGAGAGATCCAGCGACTGTGGTGGCAAATGTGGGGTATAGCAAGCACGGAAACAAACTGTAGAAACTCTCACTATTTATGGGTGGGTATTATCTTGCTGAAATGTAAACCCAGGATTTGAGGGTGCCGTGGATGACAATCGAAGGGGCCCTGCTATGAAATGAAATGGTACCCCAGCCTGTGGCTCCTGGTTGTTGGGCTGTATGCCAGGTGACATTCAAGTTGGTATCCCACAACTGTCCAGGGCATCTCCAAACATGTCATTGGCTGGAATCTCATTGACTGGAGTAGAATTGTCTTTGGTGATGAGTCCTGCTTTGAATTGGGCCCTGATTACCAGCAAAGACATGTCTGGGGATGCCCCAGACATTGGTGGAATATCAACCTATTGCCTGCCATACAACCCAACAACCAAGAGCAATTTCTTTTCATAGCAGCACCCTTTTGGTTGCCATTCATGACACCCTTATAGCACAACAATATATTAATGATATTCTACCACCTGTCTTGTTGCCATTAATGGCAAACCATCCTGGGCTTACATTTCAGCAAGATAATGCCCACTCGCACAAGGCAAGAGTTTCTATTTGTCTTCATGCTTGCCAAACCTTACTGTGGGCAGCAAGGTTGGCAGATCTCTTCCCAGTTGGGAACATTTGGAGCATTATGGGCACTGCCCACCAATCGTCTCAGGATTTTGACAGTTTAACACATCAATTCGACAAAATCTGGCATAGTATCCCTCGGGAGGACACCCAACAACTTTTTCAATCAATGCCACGTTGAATAACTGCCTGCATAAGAGCCAGAGGTTGACCAACACATTATTTACTTTCTCAATTTATGGGGCTCTTCCTCTTAAATAAATCATCCAGTTTTTCCGAAATTGTAATCATTTGTTTATCTGTACATCCCTACATCACATCTACCAATCTGCATCCCATTCAGATGATTTCTTTCCGGTGCATCATAATTTTGCATATTTGTGTGTGTGTGTGTGTGTGTGTGTGTGTGTGTGTGTGTTTTACATGAAGATATGGTTAAAATGTTTCAGTTAAATATTATCCTGATTACAGAATGCAAAAAAATGAGGCAGTATGGCTTGGCTGATGGTAGGACTGACCTTCAGAACTGTATTTATAAATTAACTTCCTTTGCAGTCCATTCTTTCTCCATCCTCAGATTTTATCAAAGGCAAAAAGAGATAGGTAAGAAACACACATATTTCTCTGAGAAAAAGTAAAAGGGATGTTTTTAAGGACTTGAAAACCTCAAATCTCTCGATTTTTGCAATGTTAAATTAATCTCACAATAGTGCTATGTTGCATACCAAACTTTAAAATTATGCTGGGGCAACTCTATAGCTTTGATAGTTTTTTGGGAAATTAGTCAGTTTTTCATGTTTTGAAACCCCAAAACATAAAACTGGTATGGTCAAAAGCTGTTAGAATTTGCAGAACAACAAGCTTCTGATTATCTTGCTGCAGTATATCTATGCATATTTCACTGTTTTTTGAAAATCTGAAAAATGCATTATAAAGTGTTTTGTCGTAATTAGAACAAATACTTTCATTTAGAATCCAAATTTCTGGTTGTAAACAGCTACCTGATGAAAACATCTGTGGAATTTTAAATACTGATATCTGTGTAATGGAATTTGAGCAGCTAAGTGATGTAGATCCTATGAACAAAGTTTGTTCACTAGAGGAAGAGAGCAAATACATTCTGATCGAGGAAACCATTATCACACATAATGGGGCTCTGAAATGAGTTTATATTTTATTAAAGTCTGCATGACAAAACTCATTTGACAATAACAATATTTTGAAAATGAAAAAATGAGAAAATAAGCAAATGAAAATTGGGAAAGAAAGAAATAGAAACTTCCTGGCAGATTAAAACTATGGGCTGGATCGAGCCTTGAACTCAGAATAGCTTCTGTGAAGTTTGGAAAGTAGGAGACGAGGTAATGGCAGAAGTAAAGCTGTGAGGACAGAGTGAGAGTCATGCTTGGGTAGCTCAGATGGTAGAGTACTTGCTTGCAAAAGGCAAAAGTCCTCAGTTCGAGTCTCGGTCCGGCACACAGTTTTAATCTGCCATGCCAGGAAGTTTCATATCAGTGCACACTCCGCTGCAGAGTGAAATTCTCATTCTGGAAGAAAGAAATTGATCATTATTTCCAGAAAGTAAACTGAAAGCAAGTGAAATGAAAGAAACAGAAACAGAAAAAAAAGTGAAAAAAGGCTTCATTCAAGGATTTGCATATGTCGCACAACAATACATAGCCGACAAACAATAAAAACATGTGCATAAGAATTTTATATATCTCTGTTAAAAATCTATCTAGTGAATAAAAAGTTTAACAAGTAAATACATTTTATTGTATTTTTAAATAAAGCATTATTACTATGTAGACATTGGATGTTATTTGACAATGAATTAAATATTTTAATTCTGAAATTCTGTACACCTTTCTGTAACCATTTTAGGTTTTTCAAATCACATTGTCTGTCAGCTTTTCTTTTTGTTCTGTGAACATGGTTAATTTCATTGGTTTCATAGCACACAGGATTGTCAGCCAAGAAATTGTTAATCAGATAAATATAATGTTAAATAGTGGTAAGTATCCCAAGTTTCTTAAAAAGATTAAGAAAATATGTTCTCAGGGAAACTCCACACATAATTCAGAAAACTTTTTTCTTCAGAAAGAAATAGCAAGCTATGGACTGACCCAGGAGGCGCTGCAATCCTGGATATGTTTTAAACTTTACCTTCTATGCAGTTTTATATTGCAGATATAATTTGATTAAAGTCACTTATGATTTATGATGATTAGTTTATGGGAGAGTAGATGTCACTCTCGTTCGTGTAATGCCAATGGTGAGCCATCATCTGCTATGCTTTGTTCCTACACAGTCAGTAAGACGTAGCACACTGTGTCCAATATTAAATTTATGGAAGGTTCAGATAAAAAAGGCAGACTGAATATGTTACTTACAAGCAAAACTCCCATCACAACCCCCTCAGATTTAGTGGTAAGTTGGTTTATTGTATAGCACATCTAAAATTGAACACAGATCAAACATGAAGGCAGGAAGAAGGTGTACTGAACTGTGGGAAAAAAGATGAAAAATAGAAACAGTGAACATTACAAATTTAATATGTGCAATATTGTGCAACATTGACGAGACTCAGACCGTGGTCATGTGGTCATGGTGCTAGGCTGTGTTTGGTTAGATCCAGGTTCAAATCTCCCTTGTGCCCAACTTTTTTTTTCACAGAATTACGAACTGTCCATCTGGTCATTGGCGTGTCTGTTTGCTGTATTCAAATTTGTGTATTTGTCATGGTGAATGTCTGTTTACAACAGTGGCATGTAGTAAAGGGACTTTCAGACATATGTAACTCCTATTTCTTCTACACAGGTACCACATGTTATGGCTCTTGCGTTCCGTTTTAGAAGTTTTTCCACCACTGTAACATAGTTCACACCTGTTTATTTGTTGTTTTCATTTCTGTGAGAGGTCTATGCTTCATCTCACCTGCTCACACTATTCATCACAGAATATGAGTCATTTGGTAAGAATATATTATCATATAAAAAAGTTGGACACAAGGGAGATCTGAATACAGATCTCCCCCCTTCACAGTCTAACACTGTGACCACATGACTATGAACCAAGCCTCGTTAATGACACTCAATATTGCACATGTTAAATTTGTAACATTCACTGTTTTTATTTTATTTCTCTTCAGTTCATTACACTTTCTTCCGGTTTTCATATTTGATCCATATTCAGTTTTTGATGGTCTATCCAATGAGCGGTTCTAGGTGCTTCAGTCTGGAACTGCGTGACCACTACGGTTCGAATCCTGCCTCAGGCATGGATGTGTGTGATGTCCTTAGGTTAGTTAGGTTTAAGTAGTTCTAAGTTCTAGGGGACTGATGACCACAGATGTTAAGACCCATAGTGCTCAGAGCCATTTGAAGCATATCCAATGGGCCAACTTACAGCTAAATCTGAGGGGGCTGCGATGGGTTGCTTCCCTTGTTAGTACAACCTGAGTTCTATTGATTTTTCCCACCATAAGTATACAGAAAAGCTATACAATAATATATAACATATTTTGTAGGTGAACACATAATCACAGATAGAAAAGATTATCCAGCAGTGAAGAAAACACCTGAGTAATAAATGAAGGCAACCAGGTAGCCACCATATTTAACAATCAATTCATGGAAGTAACTCAGAAGTTACACATAGGCAGTTTAAGGGACAAAACAATAAAGTCCATGCATTGTCAAATGCCACAAAGATACAGCCAACTCATGTTTACTCCATGCTCTACCAAATAAATTAAGCATGTAATTTACTCCCTCAAAAGGAAAAACTCCTACAGAGTTCATAATATCTTAAGTAAATTACTACTATCTTGTTCTTCATTTGTTAACAATGTATTATGTCACATATGCCATATATCTTGCACAGGCTATATTTCCAGACAGGCTGAAATATGCCATTGGCCCAAAACTTTCCAAAAAAAGTAGTAAGATAGATATTAACAAATTATTTAGGAATAAAGGAGACACCTCAAAAGATGGCCTTTAGATGAGTCGTCTACTTTATTCCTAAATTTGTTATTCACAACCAGAACTTTCCATACATCATTATAAGATAGATATTAATAATTGCCAACAAGCCCCACTGCTAACCTCCTCATTGAAGGTACTGGGAAAGCTTGTGCACATAAGAACAGTAACCCACCTATTCCTAAATGAAATATTTAGAAGTATCGGTTGGGATTTGAAAAAGATCTTTCCACAGAACATGCCACTTTTCATTTCATGAATCAAGTTATTAAAAAATTGAAATAACAAAATACTGACAAAATATAATTTCTTGTCAAAAGCATTTATGCGGTTTACAGCATTCTATAGAAATCTGAATGATACGATAACAGAGATCTTGCTGTTAACTGTTTTCCATCCCATCTTCCATTTCATTAAAAGGAGGGGGAGAGGTTTTTTTCAGAATGGGGCATAATTACTACAGGTATACCACAGAGTTAAATATTGGATCTGTCCTTCAAGTTTTATTTATTTATTTATTTTTATTTATTTATTTATTTATTTATTTATCCATCAGTAGACAATCAGGATTGTATGGATGTTGTCAACATGAGTATATACAATAGGTACACAAATTTATAATTGTCTCAATAGGAATTCATGAATATTATAACAAGATGCATTTTTAAACCACTTAATGACACAGTTGCTAATTTTTACATATTTCTATGCATTCACATCATCTCAAGTAATCATTGACAGTATAAAAGCACTTTTCCTAGAGATATTTTTTTAGCGATTTCCTCAGGTTATCTATTTTGCTTATGTCTTTGATCCCTTGTGGAAGTTTATTGTATAATTTAATTCCATTATATAACATGCTATTTTGAGTTTTTGATATGTTTTTCCTATAGAGGTGTAAGTGTTGTCTGTGTCTGGTGTCATGTGCATGTATGGAACTGTTTATCGGGAACTGGTCAATGTGTCTTTTTATGTATATTACTGTCTGCAAAATGTATTCACACGGAACTGTCAATATACCCAAAGATTTAAATAACTCTGTGCAATGGGATCTACTGCTACTTTTTGTTATGATTCGTACGGCCCGTTTTTGCAACTTAAATATTGTTTGTCTGTTCTGCTCTGTTGATCCCCAGAAGGTTATGCCATAACTAATTATAGAGTGGACATACGCAAAATATGCAGTTCTAGTACACCGGCTACTACACACTGAATTTATAATCCTAAGTGCATAGCATGCTGAAGCTATTCGCTTTCCAAGTACCGCAGTGTGCTTGGTCCAATTTAGTTGAGAGTCGACATGCATGCCTAAAAATTTTGTTGATGGTACACATTCTATGTGCTCGTCATTAACTTTTAGCTTGCTACTGTTCAGTTTTCTGTTTAAGTGGAAGCTAATACTGTTGGTTTTTTTTTACATTTAGGGTTAATTTATTAGTCTCTATCTCATTAAGTTGTACTTAAATGACATGCTACCTTACATCACAAAGCAGAAATAGGTTTCTTTATGCAAGTATAATAATCAAGCCTGATGGAGAAACTTCAACAGTTGAAAATAAAAAGAAAATCCAAAAATTAGCAACCAGTTCTCTGAAAATGGACTGTCCTAATTTCAGGCCAATACAATAAATGGAATTCTGTAGTGCTCAAAGAATGACGACACCATTAGAAATAATGAATAAGGGTAATTCAGTATATGAAACAGAATAGTGTACATTCTGAGATGCAACTCACATATTAAAGATATTTTATAAATGTCTAAGCTCTGCAACTTTTGCATTACCGATAAAGCTGAGTTTAGAACTGAAAGTGACACAAAACTGATTTACTTTTACAATTTGATTTACTATTAACTAATGGCATCATATTCTGAAGCAACTTCAGGAGGAAAGTGTTTGTTGTGTAGAAAGATGTAAGGATAAGATATGGCATCCACTCTAGAATCTCTTCCAGAAAGTTCTTTAAACTGTTGGGCATACTGGCAACTGTCTCACAGTATATTTTCACTCTAACAGCGTCCATTCTCAACAAAATCAGAAAGCAACAACCACCTTCATAAATATAATACTGAAAGTAGAAATGACCTACAAGTCCCTTACTTGGCAGTAGTGTGGCACACACAGCCATTAAAATTTCTGACTTCTTACCCAGTGATGTAAAGAATGTAATAGACAATAAAATCAATTTTCAACTTAAAATTGAAATCACATCTATTTGTTAGCTCCTAACACTGATTTGTACCAATCATAGTGAGACACACCAGTTATGACTCATGAAATATGCAGATAAATATTATTTAGCTCATAAGCATGTGTTTGCAATAGCCCTATCCTCCATTTGCAACTTACTTTAATCACATTGTTCATAGCAGTAGTTGCTGATGGGCTCTCCTTGCTGCTCATTGGCTTTTCTCTGAGCATTTCCTCAATATACATTTACTAAATGAATTTACTGTGCTTGTTGCAGAAATACATGTAGACCTAATTGTGAGAGTGCTGGAGACATATTTGTGCTGTGGAATTTCTCTTGTACACTGGCTGCTTCTGCATCCTTCAGTCCAAACAGGAAATATACCCTGCAGATAAACATATCCAGAATTCTCTTATCCATTTACGAAAGTCAGGGTAGAGATGTCATTATGCTGGGTACCATGGCTTATGGTAATTCACAGAAAAGAATTATTAGTCAAGAAAGTATTTATAGAATATTCTGCATCACAATGTAGTAACACCCTACATGCAATTTCCATGCTTTTGAGCTGCAAAGGTATGCTGTGGTTGGAAGAAGATCAACTGCAGGTGATAAACAATATCTGCTTACTGTACTCATTTCTTGGTCTTTCTCTATAATTTTAACCCCTCGCGCGCGCACACACACACACACACACACACACACACACACACACTCTCTCTCTCTCTCTCTCTCTCTCTCTCTCTCTCTCTCTCTCTCTCTCTCTCTCTCTCTTCCCTCCAATACTAAACTGGCAATCCCTAGATTCTCAGAATGTGTCCTATCAAATCGTCCATTCTTCTAGTCAGGCTATGTCACAAATCTGTTCTCTCCCCAATTTTATTGAGCACCTCCTAGTTACTTACATGATCTACACATCTAATCTTCAGCATTCTTCTGTAGCACCACATTTCAAAATCTTCTGGTGTAAACTGTTTATTGTCAGTTTTTCACTTCCATATATGGGTACACTTCATGCAAATACTTTCAGAAAATACTTGCTAACACTAAAATCTATACTCTATATTAACAAACATCTCTTCTTCAGAAACACTTTTCTTGCCATAGTCAGTCTGCATTTTATATTACTTTGGTCATCATCAGTTATTTTGCTTTCTTAATAACAAATCCCATATATTACTTTAAGTGTCCCATTTCTTAATCAAATTCCTCAGCATCACCTGATTTAATGAGAATATGTTTTGCTTTTGTTGATGATTCCTTTCAAGGCACAGTCCAGTCCATTCAAGTGCTTTTCCAGGTCCTTTGCTGTCTCTGACAGAATTGCAATGTTATCAGCAAACTCCCAACTTTTTATTTCTTCTCCCTGCACTTTAATTCATTCTCCAAATTTTTCTTTTGTTTCTTGCACTGTTGCTATAAATAGCTATTTGTTTTGAGTAGTGTCATGTGAGCTCCTAAGCTTGACATACTTGTTTGAAAGGTGGACACCATGAAGAGTGTGATCTGTCCTCAGTTAATGTGACACTGTGGAGAGGTTTAAAATTCAATCCAGTACATTGCCCCCAAAGTTTGCTGATCAGGTACTTACATCACCACCTCCCCTCCCATTGCCCACAAAATATTGGTAATGGAAATATATCCCACTACCAGTATATCATTTGGCTTCTCCAAGTTGAGTGCCACATATTAGTATGCATTAATGACCTCAGTTCTGAAGGAGGATTAGTTTACCAGCTGACCTGTTCTTTGTTTAAAATGACGATGATGTAAGTATGGTATGACCTTTAAGGTTTTGTGAAATGCTTAATGTACTTCCTGTTTTATTAGAAGGAGATTTTAATGTGTTCTCAGGGTGGCTGGTTGATCCAGGCTTTTGCAAATGATCTGTCAGCCACCTTATTCTGATTTGTTAGTTTACCATTTATTCTTTTATTCTCTACTTGACTTCTGCTAGTTTGAAAACAAAGATAATTTTCAGTTTATCTTCCTATATAATATAAAGTGACTGTATAGGTGAATGAGTGTGATTTTAAAAGCAGACTTTTTGTTTTGTGTTTTATTCAGCTTTAAATGTCTAATTCCATTTCACTCATACCATTTCCGTAAGGGTGCTAATGACCTCATCAGGGTATGCTAAAATGAAAAGAAAAATGAATGCATTACAGTCTATTGTGTTTCTGGTCATGAGTCATGGCTCACAAGCCTATCTCATTTCTTACTGAGTCATGCCATGGTGAGTTGCTTTCATCAGCTGATCTGAACTGGACATAAAATGGTACTAAGGTGTTGCCTGTCTCAGGTGCATGTTACTTTTTTTTAAATTTGCAGATAAGACTCAGGTGAGAATGAAGTATAATTGTAATTTCCTAAATAAATATAGGTTTCACATTTTTGCCTCTTATAGGACATTTATATAAAATGAGACTACTTTCTTTTCATGTTTCTTGAAGAGTATCTGGATCTTGTTGTCTCGGATGTTGATAAATGAAATTCAGTATACAACACACAAACTTTGCTCTTGTTTATGTGTGAAATAAATGTAATAATTACTTTAGTCTGACTGTTGTGATGCTAAGTTTTTTAACAGCGTCCAAGAAAATGATTGACATCTGCTATTATTACTTCTGTTTGTTAGTGTTTAATGTTGTCTTGCTAATGAGGCCACAAGAAGAGCAGCACTAGCTGCATGTTGACAAGTATTGGGGAGGAATTAGCCATGACACTAAACACACCTTGCTACCATTTTCCTGAAAGACAAGATAAAATAAGATAATTTTATCATTATTAGGCCTTTACAGCAATAGACAATTTTCTTATATACATAATGTAATCATTAAATTAACAAATAGAACTGTTTGGCCATGTCAGTCTTTAGCTTACAATTCCATGTTACAGTCAAAACATTCTTTTAATTCATAGAAGGGGGTCATTTATTTAATGTTTTCCTAAATTCACACTCTGGAAGATTTTGTACCACCTGCGGAAGCTAAGTAAATAGTTTGAAGTCCAGTAGCTCATAGCTATTGATTGACTTTGGTAACCTATGGTATGACATAAGTATGGAATTATTATTTCTTGTAGTGTGACCATCAATATTATTTCTATGTTTTACTTCATGTAGATTCTTTTTTTTTGTATATGTTAACACTTGGTATATATACAGATTTATAACAGTCATTATTTTACATTCAGAGAACAAGGGCTTACAATGTGCTTTATGCTGTGAACATGTAATAACTTTTGTGGTAGTTGGATCATATAGAGGTTGTAGAACTGAAACATACCACTTAACCGAGTGAATACTTTTATCATTGCTAGAAATAGGTACACGAAGTGACACATTGAAAATCCACAGTCGCTTGATTTGGCAACATGGCGAACACTTCTCTAAACAATTTTTCAATGAAGTTAGTACAAAGATGAGTCAGTCGTTTGCTTGCGGTCAATAACTGCCACAGAGCCCCCCACTGGTAGTGCAGAGCACAAGGCAATTGGTGAGGTATCCAGATCTGCAAGGGGGGGACAGATAGACGAGGAAAAGGTATAGTGCCTGTGCCAGAGAGGAGGCCGAGGCTGACGACCTGCTCTGGACATGGGGAGGGGAGAGGGAGACAGTGCTGTTGAGGAAGAGGGACGCATGAGGATGGTGACAGTGAGGGTACCGGCAGTGTTGATGAACGAGGTAATGCTATCGACATCGGCTTTGGGAAGAAGGGAGAGATGCCTGAGCAGTGTAACTGAGGGATGTGAATCGTCAAGAGAGCGGGGAGGGGCATGGATGATGAAAAGGGAACCCTCATGGACCTGGACTGCTAGATCGTCGGCTGTATACATGGAGATGTCGACCATGACATAAATGCTTGAAGGAGGAGCTGGTGAAAGGTGCGTTGCTGGCGATGGTGCGGGTGCGACACAATCACTCAACCTAAAGGGGGGCGTAGCTGTGTTGCACTGAGGGGGAGAAACGTCACACAGGACACTATGACCTGAGTCAGAACACTCGCTCAGAGTGTGGGCGTCACGCAGCACATCACTTAGAACACTGTTGTCACTCGGGTGAGTACACTCGACTGGAGTGATGAAGTCACACGGAATAACGGATGCTGCTTCCGAGATGGTCCATGCCGGCTTTAAACGGTTCACGGACACATTGTGTGGTTGTCCGTTGATGGAGATTTGGAACATGTTTTGGGAGCATGATATTAGCTTGTAAGGTCCTGTGTAGGGAGGTTGTAAAGTGGCTCACACAGTGTCGTCCCAGAGCATTACATGCTCGCATTGAGCCAAGTCTTTGTGTACTAAAATGCGTGGAACTGTGTGTGCACATGGAAGGGGTACACAGATGCGTGAAATACACGTGCGAATATTCTCGACCAAGTTGGGGAGCTCGTCTGATGAAAGGGGATGTGACTCCTCGATGAACTAGCAAGGAAGAACAAGGGGCTCACCATAGAGTACTTCCGCTAATTATGCTTGCAGTTCCTCTTTGAAGGCTGATCACACACCTAAAAGCACCCAGGGAAGGGCCTCCGAGAACTGTTCCACATGCCACATGAGGGCTGCTTTTAGTGTTCTGTGCCAGCATTCGACTAAACCGTTAGCTTGTGGATGATAAGGGGTTGTATGGAATTTATTGACACTGTGTAGTTGGCAAAGACTGGTGAAAAGGAAAGACTAAAAGTGCCAGCCTGGTCCATAGTAATCGTGGATGGACAGCTGAAGTGGTCAAGCCACATTTGGACAAAGACACAAGCCACCGAGGCAGCTGAAATGTCAATAAGCAGTACAGCTTTGACCCATCTGCTGGTATGGTCGATCATAAACGAAATGTATCTGTAGCCCTCAGAAGGGGGGAGGGGACCAACGATGTTGAAGTGGACATGGCAGAAGTGACCCTTAGGAACATCGAACTGTCCGAGTGACAGCTGGGCATGATGTCCGACTTTACTGCGCTGACAGGTTATGCATGCACGGACCCAGTCACGGCAGTCACGCTTGACATTAGGCCATACAAAATGTTCGGTTACAAGGCGTGTTGTAGCCCGAATGCCAGGGTGGGCTAAGTTGTGGAGAGTATCAAAAACTGCTTGACGGAGCGAGGCAGGTACGATTGGGTGCGGTGTACCGGTGGAAGTGTCACACATGACTGGGAAGTCAGACCCTGGTAGGTGGCAGTTCTCCAAGGTAAGAGATGTGTTGGTATCTTGTAATAAGTCCTGTATGCTGGGGTCTTGTTGTTGAAGGCGCGCCAGATCAGCCATATCAAACGGCGAAGTAATGGCGTTTATGCGCAACATATAGTCTGCAACAACATTGTCTGCACCTTTTATATAGCGGATGTCCATGGTGTACTGACATATCAGATCCATATGTCAGAACCTATGCGATAGGAGGTTGGTAGCAGGATTACGAATGGCATCTGTGAGCAGACGGTGATAGGTGAAAATAGCAACCTTGCAGTCTTCGATATCTCTGCGAAAGTGTCTGACAGCTTTGTAAACGGCCAGTAACACTCTATCAAATGCGGATCACTTGCGTTGAGAAGCGGACAGTTTTGTAGAGAAGAATTGGAGTGGTTGAGAGGTATCACCGATGTGTTGCTGAAGCACAGTGCTGATACAGGTGTCGCTTGCATCCATAGTAATAGAGGTGCGCGAGTCGGAAAGTGGGTGCGCGAGTGTAACCCCGTTGGTCAGGGTGGACTTTTGATTGTCGAACGTGCGTGTCACATCCTCGAACCAAACTACTTTGCATGCACCAGAAGTGTTCTTGCCTGCCAATGCATCTGTGAGCGGTGCCTGGAGTGAAGCTGCGAGCGGGATGTGTCAGTGGAAAAAGTTCACCATTCGTAAGAAACGATGGAGGTCACGGTATGCTTCAAGAAGTGGCAGTCCATTAATAATGGCAACACGCTTGGATGTAGGCCGTATCTTGTCAGGGGTGATCTCATGACCCAGAAATGTCACACGAGAGCGGCAGAGCTGGTTTTTATCCCCATTAATCGCAGCGCCATTGTCTGAGAGAATTTGTAGCACACGTGTCAAATGTTCTTCATGTTCTGTTTTGCACGCTGAGAAAACAAGGACGTCATCAAGATATGTGTAGCAAAAAGGAAGTGGGAGAGGGAGTGAGTCAATGAAGCATTGCCAGGTCTGTGCGGCATTTTTGAGGCCGTACGGCATGGTACAGTATTCATAGAGGCCGAAGGGGGTGATAATAGCCGTTTTTGGGATGTCATCAGTGTGTATAGGGATCTGATGGTACGCTGTTTTACAGTCAATAATGCTGAAAATGTGTGCACCGTCTAGTTGTTGTGCAAAGTCCTGGATATGTGGAATCGGATAGTTGTCAATGATGGTGCATATATTTAATTTGCGGTAGTCTCCACATAAGCAGTATGAACCGTCTTTCTTGGAAGCCAAGTGAATTGGAGAAGACCAGTTGCTGGAGGATGGATGGACAATACCTCGACTGATAGGTCCTGTATGATAGCTTTTGCCTGGCAAAGTTTGTGGGCTGACAGGCGCTTGGCTTTGTGATGAACTGGAGAGCCTTCGGTAGTATTCAGTCTGTGGCACTTGCTGTTCGCAATTACTGCAACGTGGGGCGATAGGAGGATGTCGAATCACCCACGGCCCTGACAGTTGAAGAGTCACTGACCTGTGGTGGCGGCTGTGGGAGCCACGTAGTCGGAATCATAACAGGAACTATGTGGTCGTGGTCGGTGGAGGCCTGTGTGCAAAGTGCCATCGCAGGAAGAGATCTGCAGTCCATGGCTGTGATCTGTGATGAGGTGAGGTGGTGTGTCGGCTCGACGTGAGCAGATCGATCGACATGAGAGCGAGGGAATAAAACGAGCTGGAGTTCATCAGTAGAGTCCGCGACAGGTGCGGAAACGTGCGTGAAGTTGGCAGTGTGAATGATCACAGATGACGGGAGAGCATTCGTAGATGAGAGGTTGGCAATGATGCTGCGTGCACTCACCAGCTCACGTGATGTGTCTGCAATCAATTGTCGTAGTCTGTTGTTGTCATTATGAATAGCATCTATTTCACGACTTTGGCGGTTGACTTCGGTGATGGAGGCGACGAGTTGAGCCGACAGGTTGGAGCAATCGGTCGAAGCATTGATGAGTGAATCATAACTAAGAGGCAGAGTTGTAGCATGTGGTGCGAAGGAGCCAGGGATGCATGTGCCGGAAGCGTGGTGCACCTGTGCTGCAGATTGTAGGTCTGGAGAAAGTCCATAATGTCAGAGGAAATCAATACCGAGCAGCAGCTCGTCGATATCCATGACGTGAAACGTCCACAGGAACAGCATGTCAGGTGCGAGCTGAAGCTGAATCTCGACTGTTCCATGAATGATGATATTGGAATTATTCGCCGCACGGACCGTGGAAATAGTAGGTAGCAAACTAGACGGAGGAAGTGTTCATGGCAGAACGGTGGAGTCCATGCCTGTATCCACGAGCAATTGGAGTTTGGAGCATTCGTCGAGAATGTACAGATGGCCAGGTGTGCAGCTGGCATCGTGTGTAGAATGTTTTATGCGTTGGAGACGTCCTGAAGAGGTGGCGCGAGACGAGGCGCCTAAAGCGGCTCACGCCTCTAGTTTTCCACCACGCATGGTGGTTGGCATTTGCGGCCGGCGTCGCCGTGTGTTGCATGGAACCAACACAGCTGATGCGTGGGAGGGGAAGCCGGGCAAGGAGTTCCCACATCCGTTGCGGGGCTGTGCAGGGTATCAGGGGTGGGAGTGGTAGCCGTGGTGGGGACAGGCAGTGCTAGTAGTTTTCCCATGTGGCTCCCAGGTGGGGATGCCGTCAGCCCACGTGATGCATTGGAAATTCACGCAGCTGCTCCTAGGCGCCGCTGGTGAGGCACTGACACTTGCAGGTGTGCCACCCGTTAGCACCGTGCGACAGGGACAAGGTGTTTGTAAGAATGTAGCCGATGCATGGTGCCAGTGATCTGTAGGCACTGGTCCAAAGGTGCCATCCAGAGGGCGAGCAGTTGCATTTAAATGTCATATGGTAACTTGACTAACCAAATGGCCCACAGGGCAGTGTCCGACAGGGTTTGCTGGTGGACCATTGAGTGTAGTTGGCACCACAGCTGAGACGGCGATCTGTCTAGAATTTTCTCGACATGGATGATTTGCTGCAGTGTCTTCTCCGTAGTGCATGCTAAATGTTCCACAATAATTTTCTTCGCCGAAATATAGCGTGGTGGAGGTGATGGTGAGTTAATTATATCACTTACCAGCTTGAGCTCGTTGTATAGATGAATAATCAAACTGGAGTAACGTGCGTCATCTGAGATAACACCATTAAGTTCAAACACATGCTCGACTAGAGCAAACCAAGTGACAGGATTGTCACAATAGAATGGTGGCAGTTTTGGGTGCTTTGACGGCTGTGCGGCTGGAGACAAGGCGGGGGCCTGGAAACTGGTATCCGGCTCGGAGTGAGATGCGACGTCTGGCGTGGCAGCTGAAGGTGCAAAGCGATGCGACACGGTTGGCATGGAAGACAGGTGGTGTGTTGCCAGCATGGATAAAACAGCCGGTGCTGCTGAAAACATGGAACGGTCTTAAATACAATCAGCATATGTCGCTGTAGGCACGGCAGGGGCGACCGATGCCGCCGGAACAAATGAGCGGGCGATCTGGTCATATTGTGTGGCCTGTGTGCCGTACGACATAGGTAACACAGAATACACAGCATGTGATGTGTCGTCGATGTCTTGTTTCTTGCGAACACTGTCGGGTGGCATTGTCACAACACAAGTGTCTGTCCCAAGCTGCGGCTGTGGAGCGTAATAATTTGTAAGAGACGAAAACATAGGATGCAGCATAAACGCTAGTTGTCCTGGAGCTGTTCGTCAGGATTCACTTGCACTTACACAGGACAGCGGAATCGTAGGCACACTTGCATTCTTGATCAGCCACATTGTTTATACACTGAGTTGTATCAGAAGCACACAAAAAAACAAAAGTTCGGGGTCACCAGTGTGGTAGTTGGATGGTATGGAGGTTGTAGAGGTGAAACATACCACTTAATTGATTGAATACTTTTATTCTTGCTAGAAATAGGTACACGAAGTGACACATTGAAAATCCATAGTCGCTTGATTTGACAACATGGCGAACACTACTCTAAATAATTTTTCAATGAAGTTAGTTCAAAGGTGAGTTGGTTGATTGCTTGCTGTCCATAACCACCACACTTTGATTGCTTTCTTCTACAAAAGCAAGATGTTTTGAACATGGCTTGAGCTTCCCCAGAGAATAAGTCCATATGACATACTACTTTCAAAAAGTGCAAAATAAGATGTTTCAAGATAAGCATCTGGTACACATTTCAGAAGACATCTTAATATGTAATTTAACACTAATTTATTTTATGTGTTTCTCCGAGGACAATTTGTCATTTAAGTATACCCTCAAGAACTTTATATAACAGGGATCATTAAAAGGACTTTTGTCCTTTCAACTCGATGCCATTTTTTGTGTCTTGATTGTGAGACAGTCTTTTTGTCTTTTCAGCCTTGATATCCATAACAGCAATTTCAATATAGCTTAATTTGTATTCAATACTAGAAATAAGAATAATCTTCACAAGGATTCAAGGTCGCTTACTCTTGTACAAAGAGGGGTGCATTATTCAGGAACACACATTTTCAGTAACTTTTCATCAGCCATAAAAAGCTTAATAACCAATGAAATTCAGTTTAAGAGAAGCCTAAAGGATTTATTGGTGGCCAAATGACTTCTGCACCATTTCAGTGCAGTAATGTGTTCATTGTAAATAAGTATTGTAGTAGTTCTATTACATGTTTATTACTTCATAAATAAAAAAACTTTTTATTTTAAATTCAGTGCATTAGTGTTTGTAAAATGATTCTTTCATGTAGTGTTCACTTTAAAAAATGACGATCATTCCACGTGGGACCTGTGGAAGGTACATTAGCTTATTTGTTTTAGTTGTAAATATTTGTCATGTATTATTGTTTTTCTGACATGTTCCACATCCTGGAGGACCTCCTCACTATGGATCAATTGGAATGAAAGTAAATGTAATCTAATCTAATCTTGACAGTTTGCTACTTACATTCAAATGGCTTACTGTATATGAAGTTGTGCTGAATATTGTATCAGAAAAGAGCTGTTGCACCACTTAAAAGCATCAGTTTAAATCTTTTGTCATGGGATTGCCAGATATTTAGAACCAATTAAAAAATACACAGTTTGGCAATACTCAGGTTTGGTCTGTCATACACACCCAGTCCACATTATTTTGTGGACAGTTCATATAACAAATAGTGATAAAACACTTTGATAGGTGAATGTCTGTTTCATTAGATTTTCTGACTTCAGGCATTTACACCACAAATATTTTTGCCTGTAAAATATCTGCTTCTGAAGTCATAGTTTATATACAGGGTGATTATAATTAAAGTTAAACTTTCAAACCACTGTAAAAATAGCACCACTGGTGAGAATGATGTCAAATTGTAATGGAATATTATTGGTGAAGTGAGAAACCGTATGGAAGAAGAAAAATAAATAATTACAAAAGGTAGCAATAGGTGGTGCTGTGAGCATCATAATTTAATAGTGTTTGATTACAAATGGCAAATGAATCATACAACAATGCCTAATGTGTACATTTGACTTTAAACAAACTGTACTACTCAGTGTGCATGGGTGTACAGGTGTGATACTGTGAGTTACTTAAGCCCATCCACCACAGCAAGGTCATATCACATCAGATGGGAAAAATCGGTTTTTAACTGTCCTGAGGCAAAAAACCACATAAAAAGCATCACTCACATTGTTTTTAATTGTAGTGATGATAAAACCTGCATAAAAAGCATCAGTGAAAATCAGGTCAGATTATTAATTTCCCTGTGACTGGCACAAAACATGTTCAATATGCTGTCCACCATTACCAGCAACAATTTGAAATTGAGAAACAGCATGTTCCACAACTGCTCGAAGTGTTTCCGGGGTCACGTTCAGAATGTGTTGCACAATGCATGCCTTCAACGCAGCTAAGTTTGCAGTTAGAACACTGAACACAACATCTTTCAGACAGCTCCACAGCCAGAAGTTAAACGCCTTAAGATCAGGCCAGGCTGTAGGTAAATGGCAGCTGATAATTCTAGTATTTCCAAAATGGCGCTCCAGCAGCTGCTTAACTGAATTTGCAAAGTGTGGAACTGTGCCATCTTGTATAAAAATGATCCTATCCACACATCTGCGCTGTTGGAGAGCTGGAATGATGTGGTTAACAAAAGACACTCATAGCGCTTACCAGTGATGGTACAGGTAACAGTACCTGTCTCTTCGAAAAAATATGGTCATAGGATAAATGATGCTGTAAACCTGAACCACACAGTGACCTTTTCAGGATGAAGTGGTACTGGTTGATTTGCGTCTTGATTTTCCGTTGCCCATATTTGACAACTCTGTGTATTGACATATCCTGTCAGCTGGAAATGGGCTTCATCTGTCCACAAAGTCTTCCATGGCCAATCATTCTCCACTTCCATGTGAACAAGAAATTCTAAAGAAAAGGTCTCTATTGCTGGCTGGTCAGCTGGAAGCAACTCATACATATGGGTAATTTTGAATCGATACCAAAGAAGGATGTTTTGTAGGATTTTATGCACCGTGTTCATGGATATGTCCAATGCCTGGGCAATTCTCCATGCCCTACACATTTGCTCTCCTCCCCTCGTCTCCTCCAGCACTGTCATGGCCACTGCTTCCACTGACATCAAATCAATTCGTTCCATCACTCTACCAGGTTGTACACCAAAAGGACCCGTCTTTTTGAATTTCTGAATCATTTTCTCCAGACCCACAGCAGTCGTCTGACCAACACACCTTTTTTTAAACCCTTGAGTGTCCGGAACTTCAGCAGAGCAATGTGTACACAGTCATCATTCTTGTAATACAGCTCTACAAGCAGAGCGCGATTGTGCATTGAGACAGTCATGGCAAACATCACTGACACAAAAGGAAGGAAGGCCATGTAGCCAGCTTGCTTATACCAACTTCAGTGGGTCGTGTGCATGACAGGTGTTTTCATTTACGTATTCTGCCACATATAGCACCATCTATTGATCAGTTTTCACACTGTTTGTTTTCTTCTCCAATATGTTTTTCACCTTCTCCAAAAACATTCCATTGCAATTTTACATTATTCTGACTAGTGGTGTTATTTCTACAGTGTTCTGAAAGTTTAACTTTAATTATAAACAACCTGTAATCCCGTGGAATATTGTGGAAGTCAACAGAATGGTGTCCCATTAAAGTGAAATACTTGAATACAAATGTTGAATGGGCTTAATTATGGGTAGAAGTTGAGTGTTCCTTTAAGTTGTTATCATCACATTAAACAAATACTGAATAGTATATACATTCCTATTGAAAATTGAAAATCTGGTATCTTCAAGGCTCAATGCTGATTTCCAGGGCTTTTTAATGGCTATATGACCACATTTATAGTTTTTTTTTACAAGCACTGACTTATTATGTTATTATGTTATTATGTTGGTTTTATACATAGATAAAGTAGGTAGCTTTCAGTTTGCTTATTAAAGCCAAATGTATATTTGTTAAAAAAGCTGTAGAAGGAAAACTACTGCAAGGAAAAGTTTTGGTATATAAAACTCACATATTTTGTTTCTGCATCTTAGGTGACTATCTTCTTTATTCTCTCTTTTAAAAATATTGGGAAAAGAGTAGATTGCTACTTACTTTAAAGATGACACATTGAGTTGCAGGCAGGCAAAATGAAAAGACGGTTATATTTTATCTTGCACATGCCATTGTGATTATGCCTCTTTGTTTTACACACAACTATTTCATAGCCCTTACATATCTGTAGAACTATGAACCGACCTCCTGCATGTTTATTTAATCACCCTCCATTAAACCATTGTCTCAGTCTTCTCATATCTTTTGAAAATCAATGTAAGAACTTCATTTGGCCATATGCTATACATTCAGGAAGTTACATGTCTCATCTACGATATAATTTCATTGCAAAAATCATAAATATATCATCAACTCAAGTCTGTACCTGATTCATTTATTTCCCTGTCCATCCTCATAATTTCCAACATGGAGCTCTCCACTGATCACTGAGAAACCCCCAGTATTTAATTATTTTCATATTAAAAGTCCACGTTTCATACCATAAGTCAGTGTAAATGATACACACTGATTGTAGACTTTCCTTTTCAGGAAATCTTATGTAGTTTACCAAAGCACTGCTACCCATTTTTACTCTTCTATTAATTTATGTTCCTCAAAATCCCTAATTATAAAAAATCTTCAATTGATTCTGTGACTTAACTGATACTGTACACTATTTTCTTTTCAGTCGATTGGTTATACATTATTATTGTCTTCTTATAATTGCTTTTTGGGCCTAATTGCAAAATTTCTGTAGTAACATGAGTGAAAGAAATTCAGCAATTTTTTTTGTGTAAGTAGTATCCATACACAAGGCTTAGTCAGTTATTATCCACAAGAACATCATTTTTTGACAGTCTCCTTGCATTTCAACGCACTTGGTCCATCATTGTACAAGCTTCCTGATGCCTTCATAAAACAAGGTTCTCAGTTGAGCTGCGAGCCAGGAATGCACCACTTCTTTTACTGCTTTGTCCGAGGCAAATTGACAACCCCTTAACCCTTGTTTCAGTGGAGTAAGCAAGTGACAGTCAGAAAAGGCAGAAGAGGCTATATGGAGAATGATCCAGTACTTCAAATTTGAGTTTCTGAAGCATTTCAGCAGCGTGGCCAGCAGTACGTGGACAGTCATTGTCGTGCAACAACACAACACATTTGACAGCAACCCTTGGTATTTGCTTCAAATTGCAGGTTTTAGCCTGGCAGTAAGCATCTCATTGTAACATACACTGTTTATTGTTGTGCCACTTTCCCCATAATGTTCCAGTTCTGGGCCTTGTGCGTCCCAAAAAACCATAAGCATCAGGTTTCCTGTGGGTGGCTGAGTCTTGAACTTTTTATTGCACAGCAAATTTGGATGTTTCCATTCCATATGCTGCCGTTTATTCTCAGGATCCATGTTTCATCATCAGTATTGATCCTGTCTAGGAAGGTGTCCCCTTTGGTACCATAGCAATCTAAATGTTTTTTGCCAATGTCCAAGCGTGTTTCTTTATGCAACTGTGTGAGCTGTTTTGGGACCCATCTTACACAAACTTTATGCAGATAGTTTGTCAATAGTTATTTGTCTGTCTAAGAGAATCACTTCACATGAATGCTCAATGGTTTCTTCACTAGTGGTGGTAAACAGTCATCTGGCTCTTTCATTATGGATAACACTTGTGCGACCATTTCACAGTTTTTCAATCCATTTGCATTCACTCCATTGTGCAACAGACTGTTCCCAAACTGTACAGAAAGTCTTCGATGAATTTCGGCCTCGACACACCTTCTGACCACAAAAAACGGATTACTGAAAGTTGCTCTTCCTTGGTGCAAATAAACAGAGCAGCAGCCATGATTAACAGCACGGCAGTGATAATGAAACTAACCTAGCAGCTTGAAAATTGCAAAGATATGACAACAAATAAACAAACCATGCATTATCAATGTAAAACAACAGTACTTCCAATATTAACAAAAATATAACTAAATTGTGAATAATAATTGACTTACCCTCATATTTGGCTGTGAGGATGCTATATTTTAAGTATTCAGTTTGAACTGAATGATTTTGTGTACTTTTAAAGTTTAATTAAAATTAATAAACTAACAAAAATTGTTGCAGGAGATGAGACGGGAACTTATAAAGCATAGTGACTGGAATGTCATTGTTGTAGACTGGGCTGGTGGTTCTTTACCACTTTACACACAAGCAACTGCAAATACAAGACTAGTTGGCCTGGAACTAGCTTATTTTGTCAACTACTTGGAGGTAATTATCCCACTATTGCTCTACTCTATTCAATCTTGATGGAAAATAGTTCTTGAGCTTTGTATTGAAATCATTATTTCTTTGATATGACAGAACAAGCATTTAACCAGACATATTTGCAGTACAAGTAATCATACATAAATTATTTTACTGAATTAAACTAATTATTTTGCACACTATGTGGTGCAGTGAAGTGAAATAGTTTTCTGTAACAGATTGGATTAATTCTATTCATCTGTAGCTCACCAATCACTGATGTCATTTGATGTCATCATGTGGAATATTATTTTTGTGCTGTTCTTACACTTTATTTTTTTAGTATCTGTTTTTATGTGACATAAAATTGCAGTTCTCATGTAAACACCCTTTTGTCTGCAACTTCTCAGAATGATTCAGTCAATTTTCTCATTGAATACACTTAGCTCTAAGATTTAGTATCTTTCTCAAATAAATGTCAAGTGCTTAGGTAAGCCACTTGTAAATTTACTACAATTATAGTGTGGCTGTTGTACACTGAGTATGGCTGATCCAAGTAATTTCTGTTATTACTTAATAATGTCTGTGTGAAAAATAATTGGTGACATAGTTAGTATTAGCTCTTAATAAAACAGACAACTATAACAATATTTTTGAATATGGATATGAGCGATTTGTGATTTCTATAACTTAGGATGGCTGTTTAAATATCTTTTCTTCACTGAACATTTTATCATCATCTAATTTCGCATCTCTCCTTCCACATATCTGATTCAAATTGTTAATTTCATCTGATTTGATGCTATAAATAAAAACAATAAATAAGTGTGGAAATTTGAGGGCAAATAATGCACATAACCTCACAGCTCTTCATAGTTATGAGCTTTGCAAATCGACTAAATATTTCATTCTTATGGACATTTGGTAGCTTGCGGTACAATTTATACACTATGTTAACAATTTATTATACAATATATAACCTTTATTGTTTATTTTCTTTTCAACATGCCAAACTGTCGTGCATGAATTCTTCAATTGAATAATAACATTTTTCCACTAGTGTATTAAATTACCATCTTTTTAGTGGGTCAAACTACACATTTAACAGTTTTGCGTTATTTAATTTATTGGAAATTTTTAATCCCTTGTACAATGGTGTTTGAGTGTAAAGTCTTAAATTATGAGAGTGAAGTTTGAAATTTTGTCTGTGACAAGTACTGTAATTGTGGTTGAAATGGAAATTATCAACTGAGTTTTGATTTTTATGTCATCCTCTCAGCCTTTTCCCACCTCATGTGGGGTTGGCGTTGCTTTTCTGGATCCTTCTCTTCCATAAATGCCTATCCAGTGCTTCTTCTCTGAGCCATCCTTTCTCCCGTAAGTCCCCTGCTACCTTGTCTTTTTGTCTCACTTTTGGTGTTCCTCTTCTCCTTAATCCTTCGATTTCCTGGTCTTCAACTCTTCTCCCCACGTAATACTCCCCTCTTCTCCGCACATGTCCATACCATCTCAGCCTGCTTTCTTGGATCTTCTTCCCTATGGGCCCCACTTTCACGGTTCCCCTGATGTACTGATTCCTTAGTCTATCCTTTCGTGTCACCCCACTCATGCATTTCTGCCACTTCCATCTTTTTCTCTTGGGCATTGGTAATTGGCCAAGTTTCTGCACTACACGGCATCACAGGCCTCACCACAGACTTGTGAAGCTTTCCTTTCATTCTGCAGCTAAACTTCTTATCACACAGTAATCTGCTCAGTTCCCTCCAGTTCATCCATCCACTATTTACCCTGTAATGCATTTCAGCCTCCAGTCCTCCTTCACTTTGCATGCAAGAGCCTAGGTATTTAAATTTCTTGACTAGCATCAGTTGTTCTCCTTGCAGGTTAATATACAGATCTTTGGCATCCTTTGTACACATATACTCTGTTCTCACCCTGCTAATTCTCATTCCTCTTTCCTCTAGAGCTTTTTTGATTTTTATATACGAAAATAAAAATTTTGTTGATATACAGAGAAGGAATGGCTGGTATTTCTAATTTTTTAAATAATGGGTTACATGATGTTCTTTTTTGGACTAAACACATTTCTTATGATTCTCTTTTGAAGAGTAAGTAATCTCAGGCTGTTCATAGAGTTTCTCCAGAAAATTATTCCATATCGAATTAAAGTCTCAATGTAGCTGTGGTAAACTATCTTCTTTGTGTCCATAAGGCTGGAACAAGATAAGACAGTCATCGCATGAGCTAGGCTGTTTAGTTTGTTTTTGCTAAGTAGTCTACATGTGCATACCATTTTAAATTTTTGTCAAGATTTAGACCTAGAAATTTTACGTAATTTGCTTCACCCATTTCCTGATCACCATGCACTTTTTTATGGGAGATGCTGATGTTGTTTTAGCACTGAACTGCACTAATTGTGTTTTTGTGATATTGAGTTTTAATCCATTATGCTGAAACCATAATTCTAGGTTTCCCATTACATTTTCCACAGTACCATGAATTTGTTCCAAATTTTCATTTTAAATTGAAACTGAGGTGTCATCTGTGAATAAAATGGAGTGAACATCAATGTCTGCTTAAAGATAATTCATTTGTGTACAGCAGAAAAAGATAAGGCCCTAAAATTGAGCCATGTGGGACCACTGTACAAATCTGTTCCCAGTCTGAGAATGATTTTTTTCATTTTAATTTAGAATAACTCTCTGTTTTCTTTCTGTCAAATAAGATTTGGACCACTGTAACGCCCTGTCCACAATCCCACATCTCTCTAACTTGTGTAGAAGTCAAAAGCTTTGGTCAAATCACAAAAAATACGTTTGACCTTTTTACCCTTATCTAAAGCAGAGCTTATCTTTTCACTGAATTCCCTGATAGCATTGATTGTATTTTTCCCCTTTTGAAATCCAAATTGATTTTTAACTGTAATGTCATTTTCTATAAGAAAGTTTTCAAGATGTTTTGCAACAATCCTTTCTATCACCTAATCAAAACTGGCAACAGGGAAATAGGACGGTAATTTCCCATGTCATCTGGTGAGCCTTTCTTGAACAATGGTCTTATTTCAGCGTATTTTAATACATATGGGAAATATCCTTCCTCAAATGACTGATTTGTAATTTTAGCCAATGGATGAGAAATGATGTTATAAACAGCCTTGACTACAGTGGTTGGAATTTCATCCCACCCAGCTCATTTATTGTTTTTTAAAGACACTATACCATCTTCTACATCTGTTGGATTAATTCTTTTGAATGTTTTAAGGTTTGCATTTTGTTATATATTTACAAAGTCGACATCTACCTTGTCCTGGTGGGCTGTGATGTCTACTTCCTATTTTGCCACATTTATTGTGAAATCATTGAAACAGTTTGATATTTGAAAAGGATTTATAATTACATCATTTTTAATTTTTATTTGGAGAATTTCTTGGCACTTGTTCTTTACTCTCAACTCTGATTTGACAATACCCTAAATTGCCTTTGATTTATTTTCATGTTTACTAATATACAGTTTGTTACCAAATTTTTTGCCGCCTGTACAATTTTTTAAATATATTCTTATATCTCTTCACATACCCCACAAAGTCAGCATTTTTGTTATGTTTTAACTCATTGTGAAGCCCCAGTTTGTAGTTCTTAGTTTGTTAAAAGCTATATTTACATTCTCTTTGCTAAAGCTCCTTTTGAAACATGTTTTCACATATTTTGGTTTACCTGTTTGTGGAAGCTCTGTGAGCAGTGCTGAATGATCCAGTATGTCTAAATCTAAACAGAATTACTTCCATCCTCAAACTGATAATTTGTCAGAATATTGTCAATACATGTTTCAGAGTGGCTCTGTCTTCCAGTACATTCAGTGAAATTCATTCAAGAGCATTATAAATTGTCCAAGTGAAATGTGTTTCTAGTGATGAGGTCAGCACTGTGATATCGTGGGTAAGAGAGGGCACCATTTTTGTACTAACTGCACATACAAGCTAGTTGGTGTAGGTGGCCACTACATACAAGAAATATAAATGTATGATTGATGTTCAAAACTTTTCTGTCCTCAGAAAGAAATTGATATTCAGGAGATATCTGTTCAGTTTCTCATATTTTTTTTTTTTTTAATTTTTCATCACAGTCAGCTTCTAAATTGATATGCTTAGTGCAATGACTTTTCAACTTTTAATACAGTATATAAAATTAGATTTTCCCAACTGACCAGAATATGCAGCTGTCTCACCTTTAGTTTATTTATTTCAAAGCTAAAGTCATGCAGTTTTGCTGCAAACAATATGAGACATTTGATGACATGTTATTGTGATGAAAGAGAACATTAGAATGAAATCTTCATTCTACAGTGGAGTGTGCGCTGCAAGTTTTGCAGGAGAGCTTCTGTGAAGTTTGGAAGGTAGGAGACGAGGTACTGGTGAAATTAAAGCTGTGAGGAAGGGGCGTGAGTTGTGCTTCGGTAGCTCAGTTGGTGGAGCTCTTGCCCATGAAAGGAAAAGGTCCCGAGTTTGAGTCTCGGTCCGGCACACAGTTTTAATCTGTCAGCAAGTTTCAAAGAGATAACTGTTTATCAAAAAATTCATAAATATACTGCTTGATTTTTTCCACCATGTACAAACTCTAGGAATTCATCAATTGGAGAATATGGAACAAAAAAGGTCTAATGAACTTACGTGCGGTAATACATGGTTTCCATGCTAGAGACCATTTATTCAGTCATAAATTGTTACTGATAGTGTGGTCTAATACATGCTGTACCATGCAGCTACAGTAACAGTATGTGCTGAAAATGGTTTCCATGTGTCTCGACATATGCTTGAAGGTGCTGAAGTGTGTTCTGTCTCACATGTTCACATTGGCCAGGCTGCATCTGAATAGTATCAAAGACAGCATGAATATGCTGCTCCAGTGTTTCCACATCTGGAATGGGATCTGCATACATGATACTTTTGAGATGGCCCCATGTGCAGAAATCACACAGGTCCAGTGAATGCGCAGACCTTGCAACTAGATCTCCTCATCTGACCCATCAACCAGGCAAGACATGATTGAAATGCATCTGGATGTTAACGGTGAAGTGGGCTGGATCATCATCATGTAGCAGCCACATAACCCTTCAAATCATCAATAGCACTTCTTCCAGCAGGGCAGGCAAAGTCACCCACAAGAAACACCAATAGTTCCAGCCTGTTATGCAAAATGGAAGGAAGACTGATCCCAAAATACGGTCACCAGTTATCCTGGGCAACACATTCCGGTGCACTGATGCTGATGATTCACTGCCACCATATCATGGGGGTTCTGCCTACTATCCCACGGATGACTGTTATGAAAGTTGAGGATACCACTCTGCATAAAGGTGGCCTCATCAGTGATTTGTGTGGATGGCACAAATCCTGGAACCACGGTTGCCTGGTGAAGAAACCAGTGACAAAACTGCTCCCAATGTAGAAAGTCTGTTGCTAGTAAGCCCTGTACACTGTAAGTGATAAGGGTAGTAACAATTATCATGGAGAATGTTCCCCACAGTCATCTGACTTACCCTGTCCTAGTGGGCCGACTGCCTGGTACTGACATTGTGGTTGTCTTCCACAGTGTTAATCACATTTTCCTCCAAGTCTGGTGTCTGAACATTTTGGGTACATCTTTCATGGATTCCTGCTTCCTAAAATGACCCTATGTCAGATAAATGACAGAACACTGTCGCAAAAATTAAATGCTGTGATTGTTTTCAGTGGGGTTAGGTCTCCTGATACAACCTTGCTGCCTGCTAACTGTTGCCATTCGCCTTCCCATAAGTAAGCACCATGTCGTCAAGCTGTCAGTTCAAATACAAAACCATTGTTTACAATGCTGTATCACATCCACTTCAAGATGAGTCAGCAAGAGAAGTGAATTGGACACCACATTACCAATTACTAGAGCAGGAGTGTGTGCTAGGGCATGACGTATGAGGAACAGTGCCACGCTCTAGGAGGAAACCATGCATACTGCAACTGTGGCTGCATCGCACAGCCTGTATTAGGATGCCATCTCTGTAACAAAGTACACTCCTGGAAATTGAAATAAGAACACCTTGAATTCATTGTCCCAGGAAGGGGAAACTTTATTGACACATTCCTGGGGTCAGATACCTTACATGATCACACTGACAGAACCACAGGCACATAGACACAGGCAACAGAGCATGCACAATGTCGGCACTAGTACAGTGTATATCCACCTTTCGCAGCAATGCAGGCTGCTATTCTCCCATGGAGACGATCGTAGAGATGCTGGATGTAGTCCTGTGGAACGGCTTGCCATGCCATTTCCACCTGGCGCCTCAGTTGGACCATCGTTCGTGCTGGACGTGCAGACCGCGTGAGACGACGCTTCATCCAGTCCCAAACATGCTCAATGGGGGACAGATCCGGAGATCTTGCTGGCCAGGGTAGTTGACTTACACCTTCTAGAGCACGTTGGGTGGCACAGGATACATGCGGACGTGCATTGTCCTGTTGGAACAGCAAGCTCCCTTGCCGGTCTAGGAATGGTAGAACGATGGGTTCAATGACGGTTTGGATGTACCGTGCACTATTCAGTGTCCCCTCGACGATCACCAGAGGCGTACGGCCAGTGTAGGAGATCGCTCCCCACACCATGATGCCGGGTGTTGGCCCTGTGTGCCTCGGTCGTATGCAGTCCTGATTGTGGCGCTCGCCTGCACGGCGCCAAACACGCATACGACCATCATTGGCACCAAGGCAGAAGCGACTCTCATCGCTGAAGACGACACGTCTCCATTCACCCCTCCATTCACGCCTGTCGCGACACCACTGGAGGCGGGCTGCACGATGTTGGGGCGTGAGCGGAAGACAGCCTAACGGTGTGCGGGACCGTAGCCCAGCTTCATGGAGACGGTTGCGAATGGTCCTCGCCGATACCCCAGGAGCATCAGTGTCCCTAATTTGCTGGGAAGTGGCGGTGCGGTCCCCTACGGCACTGTGTAGGATCCTACGGTCTTGGCGTGCATCCGTGCGTCGCTGCGGTCTGGTCCCAGGTCGACGGACACGTGCACCTTCCGCCGACCACTGGCGACAACATCGATGTACTGTGGAGACCTCACGCCCCACGTGTTGAGCAATTCGGCGGTACATCCACCCGGCCTCCCGCATGCCCACTATACGCCCTCGCTCAAAGTCCGTCAACTGCACATACGGTTCACGTCCACGCTGTCGCGGCATGCTACCAGTGTTGAAGACTGCGATGGAGCTCCGTATGCCACGGCAAACTGGCTGACACTGACGGCGGCGGTGCACAAATGCTGTGCAGCTAGCGCCATTCGACGGCCAACACCGCGGTTCCTCGTGTGTCCGCTGTGCCGTGCGTGTGATCATTGCTTGTACAGCCCTCTCGCAGTGTCTGGAGCAAGTATGGTGGGTCTGACACACCGGTGTCAATGTGTTCTTTTTTCCATTTCCAGGAGTGTATGATGCAATAATGGCCTCTAGCATGGAAACCATCCATTTCTGGACCTAAGTTCATTAGACCTTTTTTGTTCTGTATCCTCTTATCAATCCATCCCTAGAGTTTGTACGTGGTGGAGAAAAACACACTTTATATCTTACATAATATCATTTAGTTTACCCACTAGTGAAGCATAATGTTCTCCTGTGATGCTTTTGCCCTTGTGGATATAATCTATGATAATCACACCGTGAAATTTCCAAAAATTGTTGGCAGTAGTAGCCGACCGAGACAGATGCAGCAACAGGGAAGTAACCGCTTTTGTGACATTTACAAGTTCCTAATCAGGAGTGAATTTTATTATATCATCTTTGTGCTTTAATAGTTTTGTTTCTTGACCTTCTGCATGTAAATTTAATATCTAATAGCCACAGTACTCGTGTTTTCATTTGCATCGGAAAGTAAACCGATTTTGTGATGTATTACAAGTTCCTAATCAGGGACAAATTATTTAGTTTCACCTCAGTGCTTTGGTAGTTAGGTTTTTGAATATCTGCATATTACTAGACACAGTTCATGCATTTTCATCAGGGTCTACAGTAGAGTTGTGCAGCACGTGCTGATAGTCCGTTTATCTGCGTAGTTTAGTTTTCCACTGTCTTTAGTATGGACAGGGACTACGATTATTGTGTGTGGATGCAAGCCGAATTGGTGACACTTTGCTCTCAGCTTCAGGCTGTGATGGCTTTGGTTATGCAGCTTGAGGCTGCAGTGGATTGACACCACTGTTGGGGGCCGGCTGTGGGGATCCAACTGACGTCCGGCATCTCAGAGTTCTCCGATTGGTCCTCACCGGTGGCCAATCCAGTTACTGTTCGCACTGTGGCTGACCCCTCACTTGTGGTCAAGTGGGAGGTCGCCCCAGGGCAAAGCAGGCAGCGAAAGACGTCCCAGGTGGCCGCACATAAGGCCTCCCCCGTTTGTCTGACAAACAAGTTCTAGGTGCTGTCTGTGGCTGACAATATCGCTGAGCTAGATGCTGTCGCCTGTCCTGTTTCAGAGGAAACCACTCAGCCTGCAAGATCCAGGCAATCACAGAGGGTGGGATTATTGGTAGTTCATAGCTCCAATGTTAGACGCATTATGGGTCCCCTTAGGGACTTGGCTGACATGAAGGATAAGAAAAACAATGTGCACTCCATGTGCATACCTGGTGGAGTCATTCCAGATGTGGAAAGGGTCCTCCCGGATGCCATGAAGGGGGCACCCAACTGCAGGTGGTTGCTCACGTTGCTACCAATGATGTGTGTCTGCGTAGGCAAATGCATTCTTGGCCTGTGGCTGTGGCCATTCATTCTGGTGGACAACTGGTTGGTTGCCATACATAAAAAAAAGTGTGCAGTGATTGCAGCAGGGTTGGTATATGACATGGCTGCTTTCGCAGTTGGCCCTGCCTCTGATGGGCCTCAACCAAGACTGGAGTAGGAAGAGTTGGGTGGGTGGATTGGGCATGTCTTGCACCTTGATCTCCCATAGGGATATGATCTCTGTATGAGGGATGGAAGTAGGAGCAGCTTAAGGGTGGACCGGGATGTGTAGGTTGTGTTGGTGATGGAATATCACTTGAGGAGGTGTGGGAAGGATCTAGGGTAGGATTTCCATCATTTCTGGGCATTCTGATAGATAATCAAAGCCCTGGTGAAGGATATGGATCATTTCTTTCTATAGGGAGTGATACTGAGTGACAAGGATGGCACTTTTTTATAGCTGATTTTTGAAGTGATAGGTGGATTATGGGTGTGTTAGGATATGACATGGGAAATCTGTTTGCGGATTAGGTTTTGGGGGTTTTACGTACCTGTGAAGACCCTCATGAGACTTTCAGCACATTGGGCAAGGGAGTTCTTGTTACTGCAGATACTCCATCCTGTACGGTTGGTGGTTTGTGGGTTAATATGGACAGAGTTGTGGGTGGAGCCCTCAGAAAAGTGGAGGTCAGCAACCAGGAAGGTTACATTTTGGCCTGAGGAAAGGTGTTGAGGTTGTGAAGGAATAAGGATAGGGCATTTTGGCCCTTATTTGATATCATGAAAAATCATCAATGATCTTGAAACAGACCACGGATTTGGAAGGCTAGGAAGGTTTCCTCTAGGTGGCCCATAAAATGGTTGAGATAGAAGGATGCCATGTGGATGGCAATGGCTGCAATGTTGATTTGTTTATAAAAGGAGAAGTAGCTGTATGTCAGGATCTAATTGGTTAGGTGTATGAGAAATGAGGTAGTGGGTTTGTAGTCTGAAGTATGCTGCGAGAGGTAGTGTATGATAGTGGCAAGGACATGGGCATGAGGTGCGTTGGTGTATAGCATCAGCAGTGATGAGTGGGGATTCACAAGGTAAAGTGGCAAGGATGATGGAGTATTTTTGATGTGAGGGGCTAGGTTCTGGGCAATTGGTTGAAGGTATTGTTCACCAACAGTGAAAATTCTTTCAGTTGGAGCCTTATAACCTGCTACAATGGGATGTCTAGGATAGTTGAGTTTGTGGCACAAGGAAGAAAGGCTTTTAGGTATTATTAGCTGCATCGGGCATAGACAAAATAAAGCACACTCACGCCCTTACACACAATATCTCTCTCTCTCTCTCTCTCTCTCTCTCTCTCTCTCTCTCTCTCTCTCTCTCACACACACACACACACACACACACACACACACACACACACACACACACACACATGGCTACTTTCATCTCAGGCACTCAGTGTGCCTGCCTGCCACTCAGTGTCCCTGTATGTGGTGAGCAGCAATATATCCTTTTCATATTGTTACATATTGTTATTATTACATTCTGGATTTTCCAATGTTTAAAGTGTAGAAGGTTTCGCATTTGTTCTCAACAAGTATTTTGGACACTCTAATTAAGTTACTTAATTAAAAAAATAAGGTAGTAAAACTACACTCCTGGAAATAGAAAAAAGAACACATTGACACCGGTGTGTCAGACCCACCATACTTGCTCCAGACACTGCGAGAGGGCTGTACAAGCAATGATCACACGCACGGCACAGCGGACACACGAGGAACTGCGGTGTAGGCCGTCGAATGGCGCTAGCTGCGCAGCATTTGTGCACCGCCGCCGTCAGTGTCAGCCAGTTTGCCGTGGCATACGGAGCTCCATCGCAGTCTTTAACACTGGTAGCATGCCGCGACAGCGTGGACGTGAACAGTATGTGCAGTTGACGGACTTTGAGCGAGGGCGTATAGTGGGCATGCGGGAGGCCGGGTGGAAGTACCGCCGAATTGCTCAACACGTGGGGCGTGAGGTCTCCACAGTACATCGATGTTGTCGCCAGTGGTCGGGGGAAGGTGCACGTGTCCGTCGACCTGGGACCGGACCGCAGCGACGCACGGATGCACGCCAAGACCGTAGGATCCTACGCAGTGCCGTAGGGGACCGCACCGCCACTTCCCAGCAAATTAGGGACACTGTTGCTCCTGGGGTATTGGCGAGGACCATTCGCAACCGTCTCCATGAAGCTGGGCTACGGTCCCGCACACCGTTAGGCCGTCTTCCGCTCACGCCCCAACATCGTGCAGCCCGCCTCCAGTGGTGTCGCGAAAGGCGTGAATGGAGGGATGAATGGAGACGTGTCGTCTTCAGCAATGAGAGTCGCTTCTGCCTTGGTGCCAATGATTTTCGTATGCGTGTTTGGCGCTGTGCAGGTGAGCGCCACAATCAGGACTGCATACGACCGAGGCACACAGGGCCAACACCCTGTATCATGGTGTGGGGAGCGATCTCCTACACTGGCCGTACACCTCTGGTGATCGTCGAGGGGACACTGAATAGTGTACGGTACATCCAAACCGTCATCGAACCCATCGTTCTACCATTCCTAGACCGGCAAGGGAGCTTGCTGTTCCAACAGGACAATGCACGTCCGCATGTATCCCGTGCCACCCAACGTGCTCTAGAAGGTGTAAGTCAACTACCCTGGCCAGCAAGATCTCCGGATCTGTCCCCCATTGAGCATGTTTGGGACTGGATGAAGCGTCTTCTCATGCGGTCTGCACGTCCAGCACGAACGCTGGTCCAACTGAGGCGCCAGGTGGAAATGGCATGGCAAGCCGTTCCACAGGACTACATCCAGCATCTCTACGATCGTCTCCATGGGAGAATAGCAGCCTGCATTGCTGCGAAAGGTGGATATACTCTGTACTAGTGCCAACATTGTGCATGCTCTGTTGCCTGTGTCTATGTGCCTGTGGTTCTGTCAGTGTGATCATGTGATGTATCTGACCCCAGGAATGTGTCAATAAAGTTTCCCCTTCCTGGGACAATGAATTCACGGTGTTCTTATTTCAATTTCCAGGAGTGTATAATGCTGAAACTGGCAAGTGACGTGGTAGAGTACATTCAAAAATTTCAAGTTCTCACATGAAAATGTTAAAAAGTTCAAATTTATTCGTATATCATTATAATGAGAGAAATATTAAAATTGCACCATTGAATCACACTAGCTATGTTTCAGCATGTTCCCACCCACATATGAGGGGGTTTCAATAAGTAATGCATCACATTTTTTCTTTGCCAATTCCTGTTGAAATAATGCAGAATTTGTCATGGGACATCATGAACTGTACCATCTTTAGCCCCTATAGTTTTATGATGTATCATTATGTTTATTTTTGGAGAAACAAGAGTATCACAGGTATTAATACGCACTTGCAGAATGCTGACAGGGATCTGGAAGTGAACAAAAGCATGTGAATCATTAGGTGAAGCATCTGTCATAACTGCAACAAGGTTGTGCAAACGTGCTGGCTGTGATTCCTAGTGTGTTGGAACGTGTGGACACTCTCATTTGAGGTGACCAACAGACCAACACATTGCTGCACAACTGGACATCTCTGTTGGCAGTACTGACACACTCATCCACTGGTTGGGGTACTCAAGAGTTGTGCCCGCTGGGTTCCTCAATGCCAAACAGAAGACCATAAAGACCAACAAAGGACAATCTATGCAGGACTGCTCGTGCATTACAAGGTTGACTGTGACAAGTTTTTGTTGAACATTGTCACATATTGAAATGTTACTATCACAGGATGGGTCACTTTGCAATCTGTATAGCTATGTTACTGATCAGAAGCTTAAAGACTCAACTGGCTGACCATATGTTATATAGCTCATAGGCCAAGTTAGTTCTACTACCTTCTTCACAGAGATTGCACATAACCACACCTCTGTATGTCCAAAGATGAGTAAAATTATTATTTAGACAGTTTCACTATACTCTAGTGGTCAGATTGTGAGCACTGTATAGTATAAATGCTTCAGAAAAATTATCTTTTGGCATAATTCTGTAAGTTGGAACCAAAGATCATCTTCTGTTCTTTTATCCATTCAAACAAAGAATGACTGTTCATACTGAGACCCCTAAATTGTGTTGCTTTACTTATTGAATGCTGTTCATATATCACAACCAATGTAATCTACTGATGTGTTCAGAATATGTGATAGGTGTGGCATTGTAGACAAGAGAACTTGCACAGTGTGTAAGAATGTCATGGTGTGGAATTGTTGTAGTTGATATTACTGATCTGAAGAACCATTAACTTTTAAGTCTCCAGACCTCATGTAATGTATTGTTGGCAACATACCTTAAACACTTTAATTTAAATTGTTTCCATTTATTTCATCTTGAACTGGAGAATTTTGTTGTAAGAAGACAAGTATCCTGCTAAATTGTATACTCATAGGTTCTGTAAGTAAATACAATCTTGTCTATGACACTACCACTTTGACACAGTGAAAGAGAACTCATTAGGAAATAGTTTTGCATATTGCAACTACACATTAATGTCAGCTGTTTGTGACACACACAAATTTGCGCCAGACCAGAAGTCAAACCCAGATTTCCCAATTATTGGGAGCGGTCGCCTTAACCACTTTAGCTATCTGAGCACACCTCCAGGACCGATCCAGAGTGCCATATTTCACATAGTCACAACACTTAGTCTCACACAGTTTGTGTGGGAGACAAATATTGTATTGTCATTTTATTGTGTTGAGGCATGGATACATTATTGATGGTTACAATGTCTGTGTTTATACAGTGTCTGTATCTTCATAATAAAAAAATCATCAGACATTGTAACCGTCAATAATTAATCCATGCTTTGATGGGCTAAAGTGATGATATAATATTTGTATCCCTGTATGGGAATCAAGAATTGTGTGAGAATTAGTATTGTGGCTAAGTAAGTAATAGAAGTTTGGATTGATCCAGGAGATGAACTTGGATAGATGAAGTGGTTAAGGTGAGAAATCCAAGTTCTGCTTCTGGTTGATCACAAATTTTCATGTGTCACAAAAAGCCGACACCAATGTATAAGTGCAATATACAATGCTATTTCATAATATTTACCACAACTGTAATTGTTAGTGACAGTGTCTGTTGCTTCAGATATGCATGAATGTCTGAAGGACATTGTGAAGATCCAGACACTGTTAAACACAGATATTGTAACCATCAGAGAGTCCTAGCCTGTCACAAATTTTCAGCCTTCACAATCAATTAATTTTAGTGGTTGTAGGCACCTGAACTCTTGATTACTCATAATGTAGTTTCTTTATGGCCGCTGTACCACCAGTGGTGTCTGTTCTATTCGGCATCTCTGATATATCTGACAAAATGGACACCACATATCTGTATAAATATGAGTGAGGATGGCTTTATGTACTTTCTGTGCCAGTGAACTGTGTCTCTTGAACCCTTACAGCACTTAGCGAATGCTGCGAGCAATGGGGCTAATGGATGGGAGCACTACTTGCAAATGACAGACTGAGAATTTGGGATGGTTGGGAAGTGTGTCCAGATGGCTTTTGCAGTTAAGACAATCATTCTTAGAGAAACAGAGAATCCTCTCTCCCTCTTTCTCACTCTCTCTCCACACACACACACACACACACACACACACACACACACACACACACACACACACACACCTGATGCAATGGCAGTTGACTGCCCCATTTGGTTGGTAAGAGATATCAGAAAGGGCATGGTGCCTGTCTTCTGTTTAGCAACACAGGCAGGTCATTGGTAAGACACTTGACTCATATTTGGGAGGACAGAGGTTCAAATCCCCATCCAGCAGTCAAGGTTAGGTTTTTCTATAATTTCCACAAATCATTAAAGCAGCAGCTTGTATGGCTCTTCTGTTCCTCCCAAATCTTACTTTGTGTCCTCTCTCAGGTAACCTAGTCACTGACAGGATGCCAAACCTTTTTGAAGATCTAATGTGTGGTCCACACCTTGTATTTGAAAAGTATCATTGATCACATGCAATTAAGTTACCTCACTTGCAAATATTCCTGTAAGCTTGGCAGGAAACTGATAGCCAGTCTGCCAATTTCCAATGTACTACACCTTTCTGTCAATTCTTCAGTATCTCCACTTTCTGTTCCATAGATTTAATACACTCCCAATATTTTTGTAAGTCTGCTGGAATTGTGTTGTACCTAAAATATTATTATTTCTTTATTTTTTAGGCAAACTTTGGCCTTGATCCTGGAGATGTGCATATGATTGGACACAGCTTGGGTGCACACACAGCTGGTTATGCAGGAGAGAGGATTAATGGCCTAGGTCGCATCACTGGCCTTGACCCTGCAGAGCCTTATTTCCAGGGATTGCCTACATTTGTACGCCTTGATCCAAGTGATGCAAAATTTGTTGATGTTATACACACTGATGGAAAATCTATATTCTTGTTAGGTCTGTTGATTTTTATTTGATATTATAAATTTTATCTTTAATACTGAATACATGCAAAATATTGTAAGAACTTCTATGGGACCAGAGGCGTCTTGAGGAAACTATCCTGCCTACTGACAGAAAATAACCATTGTATGCACTTGTGAAGTACTAAAAATGTTACTTTCTTTTGGACTTCAAAACTTCTCATTCCCAGTAATCGGTGGCAGGAGTAGGAGATAATGTTATACCACAGTTTCTGATAGCCAGAATGTGTGTGTCATTGCATTGAGTAGTCCTGCCCTGCTCAGCAATCCCCCACTGGAGTACTGGAGCTACTAGAATGGAGTATGCTGTGTGCTGGCACCTGGTCTCTCTCTCTCTCTCTCTCTCTCTCTCTCTCTCTCTCTCTCTCTCTCTCTCTCTCTCTCTCTCTGTCTCTGTCACTACATTTGAAGCACACTTATCACTCACAAATAATGTAATGAGTAAAAATAACGATTTAATATATAGTTGAGGCAGTGCGTCATCAACAGGTACATAGACAAGCACAAGAATGTTGCTGGTTTCGGATGAACCCCTTTGTCAGGGCTAACAGACCCTACCCACACACACACACACACACACACACACACACACACACACACACACACACACACACACAGCTATACTGTCATGAGTGACTATGTTGGGCCTGCTCTGTAGTTTGAAGCTTGACTGGATCCAGTCAAACTATTGTGACCATACTACCAAACTTTGGATTGATATTTAGAAGTGATGGAAGTGATGTCATAACTGTATCATTATCTTAGAGGTGTTTTCCTTTGGGTACAGTGGGCAAGCTGTGCTGCATAAACAGAAGTTGTTATGAAACTAAATGACTGGTGCTGACTGGAGTGATGTGGAACAGATCACCTGTGAACCATAGATTAGTGGCAAAACATTGTAATGAGAGGTGAAGCATTGTGGTGTTCTTAGTTTATGTATATAGTCCAGGTAAATTTCAATTGAACATTCCTTATTTTGTACATTGTTCCCACTATGAAAGATGAGAGATGAGCATTGTGATTTGTACCTGATTTTTATAGTTTAGTCCTGGATTCAGTTCTTGGAAGTCTGAGTGCCAAAGTATATCAGACAGTTCTCAGCTAAGGATACAACTTGAGATGTGATAGAACAGTTTTGACAGTGCAGTGCTGCTAATAGCAAAGAGCAAGAGACACCAATTTTCAATGTTGAATGAAGTAAGACATTTGGCCCTGTACCCTGATAATAAATCAACTGAGCACCTTGAGGGCAAGTAACAACACCAGGTAACAGCCAGAGCAGACCACACCAAAATGGTTGCAAGTACCTTGACTTGAATTTGAGGTTACTAGAATGTCTTACTAAAAGTGTTGAAGTTGTACAAATTTTGGAGGATTTACCTCTGTCATTTTGACAATACAACAGACAAATATATGTAATTTCTAATTGATTAGCACTCATTAATGGCAGAATATGTACTTACAGATTATTTTTATTTAAAATGTAAGACTGAGAGTGTGATTCATCTCAAAAATTGTTTTTCAGGCTACGGCATGAGCCAACCATGTGGCCATATTGATTTCTACCCAAATAATGGAAAGGAGCAACCTGGCTGTGACCTTACAGAAACTCCTTTGCCCCTTACACTAATTAAGGAAGGTCTGGAGGAAGCAAGCCGGGTATTAGTTGCCTGTAATCACATACGAGCGATAAAACTCTTCACAGATTCTATCAATGGTGAATGTCCATATATTGCCCACAGGTGTGACTCATACCAAAAGTTTTTACAGGTATGTGTCAATCATTTTCTGACAAATCCTTGATGATATATGTTAGACTATTGCTAAAAATGGTACTTTTCTGAGAAAGTCATTTTTTCTTCTCTAACCATATAAAGAATTGTATGGCATTTTGGTAATTTCTCTGTGTGACAGTAAAATTCATGTAAATGTGACTGCAGTGCATAGTGAATGTGACAGCTCAGCTGGACAGTGGTAAGTAGGAAAGGGAATGGGATAAAGTATTACCCGTAGCAGAATGATGCATGAATGGGGCTTTACAAACACTTAAGAATGAAACTTTTAATATTTGACTTCCTGGATTCACTTTAGTTTTTCCACTCATTTACTGGGCTTTATCTTCTATTAAGGTTACATAGTTTTTACATAATTATTTTGTTTAGGGTCTGTTTAGGGCAGTGCTGTTTGTATTCATGTGATATCTGACTCAGTCATGTTTAGTTTAAATATGGAATGTCCATTTTCTTTAACTTTTGTTGACATGTTTTGTTGCTCTATGACTTTGATTTCCCTATGCGCCCTGTTTCCATAGTGATTCATTGTTTTGTTTCAATATAATATGCATGTATTTCCAAGTGATTAAATTAAATCAACAGGTAAAAAAGGTAATAAAGAAATGCATACATCCAGTATTGTTAAAATTAGAAAGCATTCTATGACATAAAAATAATTGCTTTTTAAGTTCCCAACCCAACCTCTCATACAACAGATATTAAAATTTTATATGTACTTTGGTACTTCTGAATTATTGTTATTTACTTATTTTTGTTTGAGAAAACAGTAAAAAGTTTATAGTTTGTGATTGTTACCCATATACAGTATGTGATCAAAAGTACCTGCACACCTGGCTGAAAATGATTTACAAGTTTGTGGTGCACTCCATCGGTAATGCTGGATTTCAGGTTCACCCTTAGCCTTGATGACAGCTTACACTCTCACAGGCATGTGTTCAATCAGGTGCTGGAAGGCTTCTTGGGGAATGGTAGCCCATTCTTCACAGAGTGCTGCACTGAGGAGAGGTATCGATGTCGGTTGGTGAGGCCTGGCATGAAGTTGGTGTTCCAAAACATCCCAAAGGTGTTCTATAGGGTTCAGGTTAGGACTCTGTGCAGGCCAATCCATTACAGGGATGTTATTGTTGCATAACCACTCTGCCACAGACTGTGCATTATGAACAAGTGCTCAATCATGTTGAAAGATGTTGGCATTACACATGCTGGCAATGATGTTCACTTGGCATTTTTCATACCCACAACCTGCCATTGGATCTCCACATTTTGTACCGTGATTTGTCACTCCACACAATGTTTTTCCACAATTAAGTCATCCAATGTTTATGCTCTTTACACCGAGCAAGGCATTGTTTGGTAATTACTGGCATGATGTGTGGCTTATGAGCAGCTGCTCAACCATGAAATCCAAGTTTTCCTCTGACGCAGTTTGGAATTCTTGTCTGATGGTCTGGATAGATGGCTGCCTATTACACATTACAACCCTCTTCAACTGTCAGCAGTCTCTGTAAGTCAACAGACAAGGTCAACCTGTATGCTTTTGTGCTGTACATATCTCTTCACATTTCCACTTCACTGTCGCATTGGAAACAGTGGACCTAGGGATGTTTAGGAGTGTGGAAATCTCACGTACTGATGTATGACACAAGTGACACCCAATCACCTGACCACGTTCAAAGTCTGAGAGTTCCATGGAGCTCCCCATTCTGCTCTGACGTAGTCTAATGACTACTGAGGTCGCTGATATGGAGTTCATGGCAGTAGGTGGCAGCACAATGCACCTAATATGAAAAATGAATGTTTCTGAAGGTGCCCAGATACTTTTGATCACACAGTGTACATATGAAAACTCAATTTTTCAGTGTTATTGCATGCACCCTACATTTTCGTTACAAATTTTTTACTACAAGGAGTTCTGAGGAGATCCCTACAGATATTTCCCCTGAGACATGTTTGAGTTTTCTCCTGACTTAATGGCTAGCCACTTGGAACATAATGAAAAAGCACTGCATACTATCTGTCCTGTCAGAAAAAGGTAGACTGCAATAGATACATCTAGTTTTTGCTAGTGAGTTCTATGAGACATTATTGTCAATGTTTTCAGGGGCAGTGTTTCTCATGCCATGACAATTCAAGCAGCTGTGCCATAATGGGCCTTCGAGCTGATGAGCAGTTACCAAATGCAGTTATTTCACCAGGAAGCAAATACTTTGTCACCACTGGAAAGGAGTACCCATACTGTCGTAAGTAAAGAGTTTTCACAGTGATTTTTTTACTGTACCTGACTTCCAGACTGTTGTTTTGTGATTCATTATTTACCTCTATTTATTTATTATTCAGAATTTGACACTAGTGGTGTTTATCATTTTGTTTTATTTATTTATATTTATGTCTTTATTTATTGTTCTGTGGGACCACATTAAGGAGAAGTCTCCATGGTCATGGAACGAGTCAATACATGAAATTATAACACGATTGTAGGAATAGATAAAATGAAATATAAGAAACATATTCAGTTGTAGATTGTAGAAACAGATAAAATGAAATACAAGAAACATATTCAGGCGACAAGTCGTTAGTTTAAATAAAGAAAACCAAGAATGTAACACTGGAATCTGCTTAATTTTTTAGCTCTTCCAGGAGCTCCTCGACAGAATAGAAGGAGTGACCCATGAGGAAACTCTAAACTGAAGACTTAAAAGTGTTTGGGCTACTGCTAAGATTTTTGAGTTCTTGTGGTAGCTTTTTGAAAATGGATGCAGCAGAATAGTGCACTCCTTTCTGCACAAGAGTCAAGGAAGTGAATTCCACATGCAGATTTGATTTGTGCCTAGTATTAACTGAGTGAAAGCTGCTAACTCTTGGGAATAAGCTAATATTGCTGACAACAAACGACATTAAAGAAAATATATACTGTGAGGGCAATGTCAAAATTCCCAGACTATTGAATAGGGTTCGACAATAGGTTTTCGAACTTACACCACACATAGCTCGACCAGCCCGTTTTTGAGCCAAAAATGCCCTTTTTGAATCAGAAGAATTACCCCAAAAAATAATACCATATGACATAAGTGTATGAAAATATGCGAAGTAGACTACTTTTCATGTTGAAATGTCACTTATTTCAGATACTGTTCTAATGGTAAATAAAGCGGAATTTAGTTTCTGAACAAGATGCTGAACATGGGCTTTCCACAACAGCTTACTATCCATCCGAACGCCTAGGAACTTGAACTGTTCCGTCTCGCTTATAATATGCCCATTCTGTCTGATTAAAATATCAGTTCTTGTTGAATTGTGAGTTAGAAACTGTAAAAACTGAGTCTTACTGTGATTTAACATCAAATTATTTTCCACAAGCCACGAACTTATTTCATGAATTACATTATTTGATAATGTTTCAATATTACACACAAGATCCTTCACTACCAAGCTGCTGTCATCAGCAAACAGAAATATTTTTGAATCACCTGTAATACTAGAAGGTATATCATTTATATAAATAAGAAACAGCAGTGGCCCCAGCACCGACTCTTGGGGAACGCCCTATTTAACATTGCCCCATTGCGACTGAACATCACTACTACTCTCAATATTGCGGAGAATTACCTTCTGCTTTCTGTTCTTAAAGTAAGAGGCGAACCAATTGTAAACTACTCCCCTTACTCCATAATGGTCCAACTTCTGCAGTAATATTTTGTGGTCAACACAGTCAAAAGTCTTCGTTAAATCAAAGGAAACACCTAACATTGGCAACCTTTTATTTAATCTGCCCAAAACCTCACAGAGAAAAGAGACTATAGCATTTTCAGTTGTTAAGTCCTTTGTAAAACCAAACTGTACATTCGACAGCAAATTATGTGAATTTAAATGCTCCAGTAACCTTGTATATACAACCCTCTCGATAACTTTAGCAAACACCGATGGCATAGAAATAGGTCTATAATTGTCAACATTATCCCTGTCTCCCTTTTTATAAAGTGGCTTCACTACCGAGTACTTTAATCGGTCAGGAAACCGACCACTCCTAAAAGAAAAGTTACAGATATGGCTAAGTACTGGGCTAACATACATGGAACAATACTTCAGTATTCTGCTAGATACCCCATCGTATCCATGAGAGTTCTTGGTCTTAAGTGATTTAATTATTAACTCAATCTCCCTCTTGTCAGTATCATGGAGGAGCATTTCAGGTAACAGTCTCGGAACACTTTTTTCTATGAGCGCTATATGATTCCCTGTTGGGAATAGGTTTCTATTTAGTTCACCTGCTATATTCAGAAAGTGATTATTAAGTACTGTACATATATGCGACTTATCAGTAACACAGACATTCCCACTACGCACTGATTCTATATCCTCAACCTGTCTCTGCAGACCAGCCACTTCCTTTACGACTGACCATATGGTTTTAATTTTATCCTGAGACTTAGTTTGTAAGCACCTTACAATACTGTTTGTAATGAGCTGCTGCATTTAGATTGTGACTGTTTCTAACGTTTTGATATAATTGCCACTTTGTTCTACAAGATATTCTTATCACTTTTGTCAGCCACCCAAGCTGCCTCTTTGTGCTAGTACCCTGTTTTGAACGTTCTAGCGGAAAGCAACTTTCAAAGAGCACGAGAAAAGTCTTGAGGAAAGCATTATATTTATCGTCTACTGTATCAGCACTATAAACATCTTGCCACTCTTGTTCCTTGATAAGGTTTACAAAGGTCTCTACAGCAACTGGATCAGCTTTCCTAAAATGTTGGTAACTATATTTAACATGTGTTGCAGCACAAAAATCTTTTAGACTTAAAATTTGTGCACCATGATCAGAAAGGCCATTCACCTTTTTGCTAACAGAATGCCCTTCTAGTAATGAGGAATGAACAAAAATATTGTCTATGGTTGTTCTACTGTTCCCTTGCACTCTCGTTCGAAAGAATAGGGTTTGCATAAGATTATATGAATTAAGGAGGTCTACCAGCTTCCTTTTCCTTGCACAATCACTTATACAATTAATATTGAAGTCACCACATATAACTAACTTTTTGTATTTCCTATAAAGTGAACCAAGAACTTCCTCTAGCTTTAGCAAAAATGTTGTGAAATCGGAGTCTGGGGATCTATAAATAACAACAGTAAGAAGTTTAGCTCCACTAAATTTAACCACACCTGCACAACATTCAAACACCTTTTCAGTGCAGTACTTTGAAACATCAATTGACTCAAATGGGATACTGTTTTTCACATACATGGCTACTCCCCCACATCAAAAAGAGCTCCTAGAAAAGCTGCCAGCCAACCTGTATCCTGGTAAAGGAAGCCTCTGAATTACCTCCTTATTTAAGAAGTGTTCAGATATACCAATAATTTCAGAGTCAACATCTATAAGCAGTTCACTAACTTTCTCTCTAATACCCTGTATATTTTGATAAAATATACTAATTCCCTCATTAATCGGATACCTAAGCTTTGTCAAAAGTAGTTTCTTTGTTAGAGAGACTTCCCTTAAGCAGGAATACCTATCAGCTGACTTCAATCTGAAAAAGGTACAGCTCTAACACCCACAACTACCAGAATTTTCCCATGAGTGACTCCACCACCCCCACCTATGCTGTCACCTATAAGCTTTCCCAACCTCCCCTTTCCATACCTGTTGAGATGCAGGCCGTGTCTAGTGAAACCCGTCCTGCTGATAGACTCCACCAACACCACTGAAATGTGACTCATGCCTTCTGTCATCAGCGCACCCCCAAGTCTCATGTTATTACACCTGACGGCTGTATTAAGATGAAGCCGATCATGATGCTGAAACAGTTCCATGAAATGCACATTCGTGTTGCCAGTCTGAGTGGCTATCTTTTCCAGGTCACCATCTATGTCATACTCCCCATCCCTATCAATACTATTATCAGCCCCACCCACAATCACTACCTGATCCTCTTTAGTAAAATCCCTACATAACCCCCCTATGTTAACAGTCACCTGAGCCAATCCTGCATTAGGCTTCGCAATGCTGGTGACCTGGTACTCACTCCCCAAAACTTCCTGCAACTGCTGGCCTACCCCTCTACCATAACTACCTAACAGCAGAACCTTCTTCTTTCTCTTAGACTCTGCAACTGTCCTAGCCACCATAACTGCTGAGATCTGCTGCATACTTCCTACATCTACAGTTACTAGAGATTCCTCTCCACTAGACTCTGACAGTTGGTCATGTCTATTACAAACACCAATAGTAAAACTATCTGAAAATCTCCTTCTCCTAGCAGATCTCTTGCCGACAGTCAGCTCCCATTCCCCAATCCACTTCTCCCTCCTCATCCTATCTAGCTCCTCCTGTGCGTTTTTCAACTGCACCTGAAGGGCACAGATCTTACGCTCCTGCTCCTCTATCAACTTACTCTCGCTACATAACCTGCAGTTCCAGGAGAGGATCTCACCAGAATGCCCACTGGCTTCCCCACTGCATTCCACGCAGTGAAAATACTTCGGACAAGTCTCACACCACAATCCACTACTCACAAACCTACAGCAAAGCCCACACTTCTCACTCATGGTAAAATTTTACAGTTATTGAAACAAGAAAGCAACTTTTGTAAGTTCCGCTACTATAATAAGAAGATGCTAAAAACAGACTGCAATAATCACAAACTTGCTCTACAAGGGAAGTAACTACTATTATTAACAGTATTAATCAACAACAAATGAGAATATAACAAATATTAACACAGAAAGAAAATCAAATGCCTAATGACACAGTAACGAAACTGAAAGCAGTTCGCAAAAATTTCTTCTTAAGTTATTTCACCGGAAAACACTAAGAACACTGGTTGAAGACTACTAAAGTTCCTAAATAAACTACTATACACAAACAATTAATTAGCACTTAGCTTTCAATGCACCACTACAGCTGCAACTGGTCAGCACGGAATGTAAACATGGGTAAGAGGTTAAGTTGCTCGATACGGAACACTCACAAATATCATGTCACAACACAAGAAAGGCAGAGGTGAATGAAGAAACCACTAACAAGTCACTTATATAGTAAATTTTATCACAAAAACCGTTAAAATATATATCTGAAACCTAAATATAGATGAAAACTTAGAGAGCGATCTCACACGCAGTCACTCGCTTATGACGTCTTACCAAAAAGCATCTGTGAATCAGGTAAACTCCAAAATTTTTGTGCCCAATTATTTAATGGATTGTCACAGTTCATATATAGTGTTTCAATGTGTGAATCTTCAGCGTAAGTGCATATATGACTTGCATGGAGTCAAAATAAATGAAGGTTTACTCAAAGAATTGACTGACTATTTCCTTTAACAAAACACTCTCAGTAATCTGACTCATATACAAGTTGAACATCTATGTAGTATTGCAAAAGTGAAGTCATGAGCATAGTCTATAATCAGTATCTTCTATAATCTATACATATTGTGTGATTGGCCTGAAACATACATCCATCATTAAAACTTGGTAAGTGAATGAAAGTGTTAATTATAGAGCCAGTTATGGAAAAAAATCCTTTAGGGATGTGATACTAGTCAATATGTGTGTTAACTGAGAAACATAGCTGTCTGGCACAAAGTCTGTAGACTGCATTAAAATTAGCTGTCATTAAACTTTAATATTCTATTTGTAATTGGAAGACAATTAAAGAACTTAGTAAAACTGTTGGCAACGCCACTATGCCAAAAAAATTTCAAATGCCTCAGTTATATTGTGTAGTCACTGTTTTCCACTACTGCATGTTTAATATTTAAATGACTACAAAATATCATGTTGGAGACCTCAGTGGTACCTTTCTTTCTTGTTTAATCTTACATGTTTTTCTTTGGTGTATGGGGTAATTTGAAACAGTCATGGACAATTGCTACCACACGAGTTACCTGTTTATATTGTGAAATCAAATTCTGTGGGTACACATTCTTCAATCACAATGTTAGTCTATGCATTAACTTATCAGATGGCAGTAAACAAATTCAGTTAGTCAACTAAACCTTGGCAGATGTGCAGAGCTTGTTGTTAATCCCTGAACAGATTGCTGGACTGGAATTACATCATATCTTTCTGTTTGAGGATATAGGTTTCACTACCAGTAAGTTAATAATGATGTAGAAAAGCCATTTTCTACATTGTAAAACTATTCACACCAGTTTACATCATGTGCAATTGCTCTATGACCTCATGTTGCTTTTACCAAAATGTGTGCATCCACATGTGGAATGTATTAAACACTATGGATCATCTCATCAATATAGCATGTGGCATCCATATCACTCACTCCTAGTGGGTCATTTTCACTTAGGAAGCTGCATTAGATAGGTGGTTCAGTGGACATACTAGTGAAGGCTTTTTATGGGGTTCACTGGAAGATGGACTTCTAGGTTACAAGTACGTAATGTGAAATGGCTGAAACTTAAACATAAAAGAAATTCTTGCTACTCTAACCCAGACCTACAAACAAAATTCTCCCATGTGATACACAAATGCAAAAGGAACAGCAGGTTGCAGAACTGGTAATTTAGCCAACAAATAATAAAATTGTCTATCATTGCTGACTAGTCTCTCTTATTTTAACTTCAGAAATATATTTGCAGGCAGGAACCATACACATTAAAGATATTATAAATTACAGAATAATTTAGATATGAGTTAGTTTAGAAATCTGCAATAGATATGTCATGTTGGCAGAACAAGAAGTGAAGGAAGACAAACTCCAACATGATGATGTTCAGTAGCAGGAATTGAATCAAATGTTTCAGGGCAGGCACAAGCCAAACTTCTGTTCCAGTGTGCAGAATAAAAGATACCTGACCTTCCTACTTCATCTCTTGTCATGGAATATCTTGCGTAATGTGCAGATGTGTAGGGAGAAAGACAGGTTTTGCACACACTTGCATTGGGTTGAGGTGCATGCTTTTCTCCACCATGAGTGTGGACATTTGCCAGAATGATTTGTACAAGCAGTTATATAATTATTTGTCCTACAGGTTGGTGAAAAAGTGAATTAAAGTTGAAGATTCTTATGTACTGCAAAATTTTCCCAAGCACAAATATTTTGGAGGATGGATCTGTGCTGGGATATATGCCAGATGTTATGATGATGATGATGATGATGATGATGATGATGATGATAATTACTATTATTATTATTATTATCCTTGGATCATTTGTTAAAAGATGTAGAAAAGTCATTTTCTACAATTTGGCAGAAAGAAAGAGCTAATAGTATGTGGAAGCAGATATGAGTATCATAAATTCAATGAAAATCTTCTATTCTCAGAGGCAATTCACTCACATACCACATACTGCAGGCCCCACAAATGCTTAGTCCATTTTTAACAGGAAAATAAGCAATTTTGAATTGAAAATAATAATACTGTTTAGTATTGCATGTGTATGAGTGTTGTATATTTTTAAGACACTGGAAGTAATAATTCATTGTTGTAAAATCATTTGTATTTTCAAATGTTTGAGTACATTCATCATAATTTTAATTTACTAAATCACAGGTTACATATTCAGAATTGTAAAATAAGTGTTTTATTTACATGTTCTGTTCCACTCTGGTCTGCTGTGCATTATTATGAACTTATGCCAAAATATTTTCAGTGGGGATTGTTTACTTTATATTTTTTGTTAATAAATCTTTCGTCACACTTAAAAACATAGGCTGCTAAGCAAACCAAATGGACAAGACAAATACTCCTAAAATCTGAAAGCAATTAATTTGAATTAAGTGTGCACTTAGTGCTGTTATTGCAACCTTGTTTTTTGTTTCTTCACTAACTTTACGTTCAGACTGAGTGCACTTACAGCTTGTTTGCCTTCTATGTTTCATTACATTTAAAAAAAAAATTCATCCATTTTTTAAAAGTTTAACACATTTATATACATCACTGTGCTAAGTGCTAAGTTCAACATAGATCGGGGTTTTATAACCAATGGTTTGGGATAGTTAACTGTGTGGCAAAATCCTATGGAGAGGATTACAATGTATTGTTCCATCCAGAACTCTAAAATTTTTAAGGCGGAGGGTGGCTAAATCTTTATAAGGGCACTGAGACACTTGATACAATCTGCGGTGATGGATAATCCACAATATTCCTTTCTTTTTTCTCCTATTAATGTCCTTCTCTTTGTTGTTTTGTCTAAACAGGATGACCAATGGCAACATCTATAAGTGGATGTACAATTGTTTAAATGTGTGCACAAACAGTATTCTATCTTAAATTTGTTTTTCCATATTGTTTTAATACTGTTTGTGAAAAGCATGAGGTGGAAATATGTATTCAGGTCTCAATGCCTAGATAAGCAGGAGTACGTACCTGAAAATCAATTGAGGCTGACCAGGAGAACCTACTCTGAATGACCTGGGACTGAACTGAGACAGTACTTATCATGATGATCTGATAGTCACAACACTTTAGTGCAGAGCCATCTCATCGAGTTAACAATTTTCTTATTGGGAAGGAACACAAAACATTTAACAAATTACCTATCTAGAAACTGGTTTTGCTTCATTATGTGTATGAACCTAATAAAAGTTGCTTTTGATTGGTGGTGATATTGTCTTGATTATTGTAGGTTATGCTAATCAGGCAAAGGTTCAGAAACCAAAGTGCTTAGCATATCGGGGGGGAAAAAAAAAAAAAAAAAAAAATACCATTTAGCATCTGTTAGTGATTAAATTAGTAAAATCAAAATTTTATTATATATTGTCTGCACATACTATGGAAATAAACTGACACATTTAAAAAATGTGAATAAATATTTCAGAATTAGTGCTTTTAGTTGGTCAGTGTTGGAGCTCCTGTATGGCCTTGAACTGACTCTGACCATCTCATACACCCAACTTCACTTACAAAATCATTATTCTTCTTCGCATTGCTTATTTTGACAGGTTTCTGGTTGCCTAACTTCACTGAAACAATGAAATAAATGAAGGACTAGTAGAAATTTTTTCATATGAAAGACGTAGTAAACATAGCATACAGATCCTTTAAGAAAGTGGCAGACCTTTGTCAGTGTGAATAATTTATTTTGGTCCACAATACTGTAGAAACTATTTTATGATAGAAACGCTTTCTTAAATTAACCTCATACTTTATGATTGTATTTCTGCAGTCAATGCAGTGAATGTTACCTTAGGTTGATGTATCACACTTTTCTGACATAGGAACTTGCTGTCTTAGAAAATCATTCCTACTTCATGTTTCATAATTATGAACTTGGTTGTTTAATGTTTTTACCACCATACAACTGACACTAAATGACATTTCTTCTTCTTGTCATCATAGAGATCATTGTAAATCAGCTTCATCGAATCACTTAATAAATGGTTAATACCGTTTTCAATCAAACCACTGACAAGTGCTGTGGCAAATCTTACATAAAATTCAAGAACAACAATGGGCCTAACCCAGAGCTTTGAAGTACTGCATAGCTAAATTTCCTATACCCTGAAGATTAATGTCTATTTTTGTAACATTATTCTACCACCTTGTGCGTGACAGAAAGACAGAGGTGAAACCAGTTCTAGGTTATTCCAAAGATGTCATATCTGTATAATTCTTAAGCAGCAGGTAATTAGTGATGCGGTCAGAGGCTCTAGATGAGTTGAGAAAGAGCTCATAGTTTCATTTATCTTGGCTATAACATTTAAGACTTGCCTTAAAAGTCATAAACTGCTCTTTCAGTTGGTTTGTTCTTCCTGAAACCCTTTCAAGGATTCACAAGGACTGTAATGTTATTAAAAATTTTACATAACCTTTCATACTTGGAATATGTTGAACACTGTCATATTGGATTGAAATCTGCTCCAAAGTACTCGGTTGTACATTTGTGTCACTGAAACTTCCACCGACCTCAACTTTCACAGTTATACAATTGGTTTTTAAGGTCTCTATTTTAATCAAACTTGATCAACTTTAACTGCTATATCGTCATTATATATCACACATACTGCCAATGGCAAGACCACACATCAGCACCTTGGGTCTCTGTGATCCATCCTTTTCCTAATACTGATGAATTTTGTTCCTCTGCCATCCTTGAATAGCTGCTCTCTTGTTGTGGACTACAAAGCTATAATTTAAATGACTTATTGAATTTAGTTATCTATGACAAGTGGGAATGATGTGGTCTGTGAGAGCCCCATTTTTCATTGGATAAATCAAATTAATAGTGTTCTTCATTGAAACAACAGTTTAGAATATATCATGGTGTCTGTAGAGCATAAGTGCAAATTTGTGACTATATCTTTATTGTAAAATATTTAAGTAACTTTTAATTATTAGTTTATAGATATCACACATGCTGTGTAGTCAGGGAGTTGTGGCAGGGTATAATATCAGTGTGCACAGTAGATATTTGCTGGTTCTGTATCATGCCCGGATGATTGGGGGGGGGGGGGGGGGGGGGGGGGGGCGGGGGGTAAATTCATGTACCTGAAAAAGGCCTTGTTTCACAAAGCAACAAGCCTCCAGTGCATGTTGATCTATCAATTGCTCATATGATTTTGAAATGAATCCTTGTTGGTTTTTGAACAGTTTTGAACATGTTCTAAGTTGATATCTGAATGGTAAGTTGATTTTTGAATGTGTACATAGTGTACATGATGTCTCTGCCAGAGAGGGATCCCTGTCACATCTAGAAATAAAAACTTTTCTGCAGACAAAAGGGGACGGGGCTATAAGAGCTGAGCTGAATAAGCCCAAACGGATGAATGCCAATTGCTGTTCGTTTATGTGGTTGATTAGGTGTGTGAATGATAAGCATTGCTATAATAATCAGCAAAATCCATAGATTCTGACTACCAGTGTGAATATAAACGACTGACAGGAATAACAGGTAAGTAAGGTAACACATTATCTTCTTGGTGTATCCAAGAAAATGAAATTTTGACAGAAAACTTTTGTCGGATTGCTACACTACTAAGAGCCAGTTGTAAAGTCCCTGGTTAATAGTCAGTTGTTCTATTCTTGAAATAGCATAGAAAACACGTTGTACGAACACGTAATAACATCTAACTGGAGAATAAAAGTGGGATAACTAAAGTGGTGATTCTGGAAGGGTTAGTGAAGTTAAGAGGAGAATAAGTTTTGACAATAGCAGGAATAGTTACGGAGTTAGTGGTGACAAGATTGATTGTTAGAATGAGGGAGCAGAAGAAATGGTGACATCACACAAATTATATTGAAGAATATGATGATTCCAAATTTATATAAAAATTTAATACTACTACTATTCGATCTCATGGTTGAGAAACTGGAGCATATGAATGAAATATGAAACTATTTCCTAAACTAAAACTTTTTGCTTCTCTTAGGTCCAATAGGCATTTGATATTGGTACTTGGTGAATTATGTTCTGTGGTGTTATTTATGTAAATGAGGTAGATAAAAATGACCATTTGTGTCAAAACAGTCTCACTTATTTAGAATGTGTTACTGTTGCTGCAATATTAAAAATGCCTATTTTGTTTTACCTAGCAGACAGTGATAAAACAAATGTAATCAAATAGAGAAACCACACTAGATTTTGGTACTATTTGTATGAAAAGTTTTTTCAGTATTAAACAATGACATTTTGATTTTTCATGTAGCAAAATGGTTGATGTACTTTGATGAGGTAATAGATTCTTTTGCAGAAAGGAAAGCATGCCATGTAAAGCTGTAGCAAGATTGGAGAGGAAAAAATGCTGAGACCTAAGGGTTGAAGAAATGTGCACTGTATTGCTTGTTTCTGGCTTTTATAATGTTTTTATGTTTCCTGTATTCAGTTTTATTTAACATAAAACAGAAAGTTATTAGTTAATAGGCAATAAAGAGAGCAAATTTTCTGAAGAATTCTTATTCTTCCAGTCACAAATAATCCCACATAACATTAATTGTGAGGATTTTTTAAGGACATTTTAATTTCCAATGTCCTGAATATAGGTTTGATGCCTTCCATTGCAAAATATACACATTTAAATTTCTCAGAGCAAAACACAGTGATGTGTGATAGAAGAAAGCTGTGAGAAGAGGTGTGGAACTGGACTTTGGCACACTGAAGACCAACAAACATATATTTCTTATATATCAAACTCTTCAGGAAGATGCGCACTATGGAATGAATATATTTTTGAAAAATCGTTTTGTTTTAATTTTTTGATGTCCTGTCCTAAACTATCATGGGTGGGGGAGGGGGGTGCCACTATCTAATTTTAGCCCTGGTTCAGAAATATCATAGATCTGGGGCTGTTCCGTATTGTAGGGAAAGGAGCAGGCTCAGACCTGAAGTGCCCATATATGTATTCACTTAACTTATTTGATTCCATCTGGAAAAGTAGAGTAGAGTGCATTGTGAGTGCTTTATTCTGTTATGACAGAGGAAGGTGCTAGAAAAATTCTGCAGAATCAGAGCCATGAAATTGTTAACAATGTTTATAATATTATGAACAATATCACTGATTTAAGCCAGCTAATTATGTGAAAAACCTTCAAGTATATGTTCCTGATGTTACATTTGTAGCCATGAAATCAACTGAAAATGAGGACCATTGAGTTAACATAGTTCCACTACATACATAATGATTAAGAAATGTCAGTGGAAAGAGCTAACCCAAGTCATCCAATCAACAATAGCTAATTTAAATCAAATGAACAATGAATGCTCACCTTTGTAAAAATTGGTATCTATTTTTAAAAAAATAATAGCATTTGTTCAGTCATACGTAGCATTTCTATGGGAAATAATCTTCAGTAGTGTGGAATGAGAAAAGTTAAGCAGTTATAATAGAGAATGGCTTGCCAATACTTACCATCTGAAGGCAAAGTTCTTATTACTGACAACAGTCACATTTAAAAGCAGTTCCTTCCTCAGAGAGGAAGTAAGTATGGCCTGGGGAAGCTTAGAAAGGAAGGATGGCTCTCTTGAACCAAATTATGAGGGGAACCATCTGTTGCGAGGACAAAGGGAGACATAAATGAAAGGGGAGATGTCACAGAGGGTATGAGGTCAAAGATAATACATTTTTTACTACTGTGGCAGCTTCAGTTCAGAGGTGATGATGACAGTATGGATTAAGAGGAAGAGAAATAAAATGAATAGTACAGTTAAGGACTAGAAGAAAAAGAATATGAGGAACAACCTTTTGGTAATTGTTTGTATTTCAGACACATCAAGACCATAATAATATTTCTAAACAAACAAGAAAAATATATTTGATTTGTCCATAAGACACAATAGTTTAACATTCCTTTCAAACCTGACTCATTTAGAAACAGTATAGATATTTCCAAAATAAGTAGATGTGTGTCTGAGAAAAGTATCATTACTGCAGTCCATAGATAGGAGCTTGTGTAAATACCTACATTATAAACACAGAAGAAAAACTTATTGCCCTAGAAATTTTCCTTATGTAAAGTCAAGATTGCAGATAAATATGTTGTGCCTGTTGATTGCAATTTATTTTAAATTCTTAATAAGTGGTTAATACCTTTATTTCCATTTCAGATCGTCATTACAAGGTAACAGTGGAACTGGCTCAACCTCAACATGCAGAATCTTGGGTTCAAGGTTTTATGCGGATCTCATTACACAGTGACACTAATGTAATTAAAAATTTGGACCTCACACCAAGGTATTAATTATGTTAAAATATTGTAAATGATGTGCTAGACTTAATTTAGTTAATGCGGTTCAAAGTATGTAAAAAAATAAAGAGAGTTTACTCTGAGTAGTAAAACGCAGTTGTTGCTCATATTGTGTTGTTGCACAATATATACCACTTTTTAAATAACTGTGATGAGTAACTTTTCTAAAAATACTCATTATAATGTATCACTCTGAACCCATATAGTTACACAAATGAAATTAATAAATCAGTAATGGTTAATGGAAAATTAATAGAAGTGTGATGGATAAGAAACTGTAGAATGTCTGGCATACAAACATATAAATAGATGTGGCACCTTTCTGGTTTAATTAATTGAGATATTCTTTTAGAAATCATGTTAGACTACTGGCCATTAAAATTGCTACACCACGAAGATGACGTGCTACAGATACGAAATTTAATCTACAGGAAGAAGGTGCTGTGATATCCAAATGATTAGCTTTTCAGAGCATCCACACAAGAATAGCACCGGTGGTAACGCCTACAACGTCCTGACATGAGGAAAGTTTCCAACCGATTTCTCATACACAAACAGCAGTTGACTTGTGTTGCCTGGTGAAACATTGTTGTGATGCTTCGTGTAAGGAGGAGAAATGTGTACCATCATGTTTCTGACTTTGATAAAGTGCAGATTGTAGCCTGATTTCGGTTTATCGTATCACGACATTGCTGCTCGCATTGGTCAAGATCCAATGACTGTTAGCAGAAATTGGAATTGGTGGGTTCAGGAGGGTAGTACGGAACCCTGTGCTGGATCCCAACTGCCTCATATCACTAGCAGTCGAGATGACAGGCATCTTATCTGCATGGCTGTAACAGATAGTGCAGTCACATCGTGATCCCTGAGTCAACAGATGGGGATGTTTGCAAGACAACAACCATCTGCATGAACAGTTCGATGACGTTTGCAGCAGCATGGACTATCAGCTCGGAGACCATGGCTGCAGTTATCATTGACACTGCATCACAGAGAGGAGCACCTGCGATGGTGTACTCAATGACGAACCTGGGTGCACGAATGGCAAAACGTCATGTTTTTGGATGAATCCAGGTTCTGTTTACAGCATCAAGTTTGCAACATCGCGGTGAATGCACATTGGAAGCATTTATTTATCATCACCATACTGGCTTATCATCTGGCGTGATGGTATAGGGAGCCATTGGTTACACGTCTCGGTCACTTCTTGTTCACACTTAGTACAGTGGACGTTACATTTCAGTTGTGTTACAACCCACGGCTCTACCCTTCATTCAATCCCTGCTAAACCCTACATTTCAGCAGGATAATGCATGACCGCATGTTGCAGGTTATGTACGGGCCTTTCTGGATACAGAAAATGTTCGACTGCTGCCCTGGCCAGGATATTCTCCAGATCTCTCACCAATTGAAAACGTCTGATCAATGGTGGCCGAGCAACTGGCTCGTCACAATATGCCAGTCACTACTCTTGATGAACTGTGGTACCATGTTGAAGCTGCATGGGCATCTGCACCTGTACACGCCAACCAAGCTCTGTTTGACTCAATGCCCAGGTGTATTAAGGCCGTTATTACAGCCAGAGATGGTTGTTCTAGGTACTGATTTCTCAGGATCTATGCACCCAAATTGCGTGAAAATGTAATCACTTGTCAGTTCTAGTGTAATATATTTGTCCAATGAATACCCTGCATTTCTTCTTGGTGTAACAATTTTAATGGTCATTAGTGTACGCAGATCACAGCATGAAGAAGAGTTTTCAGTGATGTGAAATAGGTCCAGATACACACATTATAAATTGCTTCCGGACAGAGCACCTATTACCACCTATCACTTATTATTATGTATGTGGTAGCTATGAAGGGGATTTGCATTACTTCATTTGTTCAGAAAATGGCTGGAAATTAACATGTCACTGGATACACAGAAAATCTACTACACTGGGAAAAAAACTGCCTCTTTTCTAGTTACCATGTTGTACAGGCTATTTGCTATTTTCACTGCTGGTCCATTGTAATTCCATGAGCAAGACAAATGAAATAGGGTGCTTTAGATCACACTATAAATGTATTGCTTTTAATCTAGTTTTTTAAATTTTTCGGGTGTGTGCTCTTCCACTGCTAAACTGTTATTCTTACTGTAAATTGTTACACATTACTCTGTTTATTCTTCATCTCTGATTTTACATTATTATATTAATTGTTTCATAGAGAATACTTTATACAAGCAATGCTTCACAACATCAAGGTACCATAATAACCTCATTGTGCAATCCACCATAAGCACGTTAATGATTGAAGTATCTATTAGACAGCTAATTCCAGTCCTATTAAGAACCCGTGTAATACAGACATTTTAACTGTTTTCTAAGAAGAAAAGCCCTGGACTTCACTGTATTTTTTGCTTTCCCTGAGAGCTATAGGAGGGCAGTACCACTACCCCCCCTCCCCTCCTTGCTTCTGGGTATGGGCACCCTCAATTGCTAACTATGCATTCCACATAATAATCCCATTTGTAAATATCTTCTCATTCATAAGATTGTGATCTACATTAGTACCATGTAGGCTAGCCAAAGTCATGCTTGCTTCAGTGTTCCCCCTTCTTATCACACCACTCTGGTATAAAATTTCAGAAACTTCTTGTAGTGTCTTATGTAAACAAAGCTGGTTTCTTAAAAATAACCTTTTTATTTAATCGTGTCTCCAATTTTTATGTCTTCATTTATCAAGCTTTCTAATATGATTCTGGGGTGCTAGTGACAGGATCAATAATGTTTTCTACAGAAATTTCCCAATTTTCATGTTTAAGTGGATGGAAGACCAGATTATAGCATCCGATTGATGATGTCATTACAGGTGGTCATATTGTAGAGCATATCATTTTGTAATTCTGCTGATATTTGTAATTGTTGCCATTCTTTTATTCTTACGTTGGAATTTACTTGAAGTAGCTTTTTTAAGAGATTTGTCATTTCCGAACTTCCCTTTCACTTCCAGCAGTTTTGGTATGAAAATGGTAGATTGTGAATGGTGTGAAAAAAAAACCCAAAAGTACTATCACACTTCCTCCTGCAAACACCACTAGAATCTTTTGCTGCACAATTCATGTTAATGACATAATATTGTAGACAGACAACTTACTTTATGACATAAAACTCAGCTTCTGACATGTTTTTTCTATGGGGTGTTTTGTTTTGTATAATTTGTTAACTAGTTCAAAACAGGGAAAACTTTTGGCCCCAGGGAAGTATTTGCCATGTTCTATATCCATTATCTGAAAAAAACTGACACTATTTTACCACTATTTTATCATAGATCTCAGGAGAAATAGTGCATTCCATGTAAATAGAAAAAAACATAGGTTGTTCCAGTTTATAAATTGACTCCAGGACAGTTGCAACAAAACTACATACTCTATATTTGATGCCAACTGTTCTTAAATAATTAGCACAGATTTTGCAGGCAGGGGTCATGTGAAACCTAGGGTTCATCTTTTTCACTTATGAAACCCAGAAAGCTGTATGGAACAGTTTCCAAGTAGCTATCACGTGTTTTGACTTCTGGAAAGCCTTCAATACAGTTCTGCACTGCTGTTCATCAAATAAAGTATATGCTTAAGGAATACTGTCAATTTGGGTCTGAGCACATGGACTACGTTCTCAGATATGTGTGTGGCTCGAAAACTTATTAAGTGATAAAACAGTGTCCTCAATGGCAAGTGTTAGTAATAGAATGTTGTCCTGAATGGTGAGCATTCATTGGAGACAAAGAAATCCTCAGTAGTGCCCCAGGAAAGTGTGATAGAACCACTCCAACTTTCTACATACATAACATATCTTATAGATAGTGTGAGCAGCCGTCTGCAATTTTTCATTAATGGTGCTGTAGTGTACAGGAAATTGTTGTCTTCAAGTGACTATAGGAAGATACGGGCTGTCTTAGATATAATTTGTATTTGGTGTGATGATTGGCAGCATGCTCCAAGTTTGGAAAAATGTAAGTTAATGCAGGTGGATAGGAAAAACAATCCTGTAATGTTTGAGTACAATATTAGTGATGTGCTGCTTCACACAGTCACATTGATTAAATATTTTGGCATAACACAAGGTGTATACGACCCAAAACAACCGGAAAAAATGTGGGAATTTTTTCATCCGGAAGAAAAACGGGAAAAACCCTGGAATTTTTTAGAATTCCAGGAATTTTTATTTGTTTAAGTTTTCTGTTAAATTTTTGTAATTTTTACTGGTAAGAACCGATACTCTAACAAATATATTTCTGCATCCCGCTACTGCAGAATAGTTCTTCAACAATAAAACATAATGAGAGAAAAAAACGAAAATAACTTAAATTTCAAAGGAAATGCGCCATATACAGTGATGACACACAGTGCTCATGCAAGCATGTGCCAACAGCAAAATGTGTCAAAAGCCTTAGGAAGACTGTGCAATGCTTTATAACAACAAATTACCTCTGAAGAGCATGAAGTCAAAACTGTTTACGTTAGATTCATTTTAGCAGTTACGAGCGGGCTCATTTGCATGCGCACCTGAGTCGCCTTTGAGTATTAGAGTCTCCTGCTTCTGGCTACAGGAATATGACTGTTGGCTGTGCAAACAGTCACAGAAAGCAGCTAGATGCTACTGGGAAAAGGGGACACCAAATTCATATTCTTGAGGAAAGTAAACTTGTTTCACAAAGCACTTAGCATCCAGCGCACATTGGTCTATCAATTATTCATATGATTTTGAAACACATCCCTGTTGGTTTTTCAACATTTTTGAACACATTTTAAGTTGATTTCTGAATGAATCATAAGTTGATTTTTGAATGCATGCATAGTGTATGTGATGTCTCTGTCAGGAGAATCCTTGTCGCATCTAGAAATAAACTTTCCTCAGACAAAAGGGGACGGGGCTATACAAGCTGAGCAGAGTAAAGCCGAATGGATGAATGCCAATCTCTGTCTGATTATGTGGTTGGCTGGGTTTGCGAATAATCATTGTTGTTATAATTACCAGCGAAATCCATAGATTCAGACTACCAGAATGGAAATAAATGAGTAACTGGAATGACAGATGAGAAAGATTACGTATTATCTTCTCAGTGCATCCAAGAAAATGAAATTTTGACAGAAAATTTTTGGCCAGATTGCTACACTAGTAAGGACCAGTTGTCAGCCGCTTAAGTTATATTGTGGAAGTAATGCGGAAAACGTGTTGTACGAACATGTAACAACACCTAACTGGAGAATAATCACGGGATAACTGAACCTGTGATTCTGCCAGGGTTAGTGAGTTAATCGGCCAACAAATTTTGACAATGGCAGGAATAGCTACAGAATTGGTGATGACAAGATTGTTTGTTAGAATGAGAAAGGAGAAGAAACAGGGACATCACACAAATTATGGGAGAATAAGACAATTCCAAATTTATATAAGAATTCCGTAATACTACTTTTCAATCTCTTGCTTGAGGCACTGGTGTATATAATGAAATATGAAACTATTTCCTAACATAAAGCATTTTGCTTGTAGTGGGCCTAATAGTCATTTGATATTGGTACTTCATGAATTATATTCTGTTGTGTTATAAAAATGACCATTTGTGCCAAAACAGTCTCATTTATTAGATGTGTATTACGAAATTGCTGCAAAATTAGAAAGGCCTATTTTGTTTTATCTAGCAGACAGTGACAAAATTGATGTAATCAGATCGAGAAACCACACCAGTCTTGGGTATTATTTGTATTGAGAGCTTTTTCATTATTAGATAACGACATTTCGATTGCAAAATGTTTGATGAACTTTGTTGAGGTAATAGATCATTTCGCAGAAAGGAAATCATACCATGTAAAGGCTTAGCTAGATTAGAGAGAAAAAAATGCTAGGTGTTAAGAATTGAAGAAATGTGTACTTCCTTGCTTAGCTCTTGTCTTTATTGGTTTTATGTATCCCATATTTAATTCTATGTCACACAAAACAGCAAGTTGTTAACTAATAGGCAATAAAGAGTTCTTCTTCTCCTGATTACAAATAATCCCATGTGCTATTAATTACAAAAGTATACACGTTTCAATACCACAGAGCGAAATACAGTGATGTGCGAGGGAAGAATGCTGTCTAAAGAGACATTGCATGGCACTTTGGCACACTTATGACCAAAAGACATCTCTTACATTTCCTCGAACACATATGCTTTATGTTTCAGACTTTTCAGAAAGATGTGCACTACAAGATAAACATAGTTTTGAAAATTCGATTTTTTAAAATATTGACCCAGTTAGCAAATATTGTAGATCTGGGGCTGATGCGCAGAGCAGTCTGAGTTATAGTGGGTAGTCTCCATGTGACCTGTGTTTACATTTAGTGATTTTGCTGTTTCTCCTTCGTTTACTCTCACGTCAAATGAAAACAAAATCGATATCTGTTACCGGGAGCTATCAAGTGAATTAAAATACATTCACATAATTACAGAAGGCTAAAATATGTTATTAGTTTCAGATTTTATTTCATTTCCAACTTTACTGACACTGAAGTTATTTTTGATGGTTGCTAAAGAAATTTGTCTTTTTTAACCTTTTCCGCAGAGGCAGTCAATGTATTTGAAACGAAATGTTTAATTCCACAGTACTGGCTAGTTTCAACTGTTCACTGCATTTAAAGTGCATGTTTTCATCTTCTAGCAGGTATGGCATTATGCCATAACAAAGAACCAAACATGATATAGTACAGTACTGGTGCTCCAAGAAAATTTAAATTCCGAAAACCACACTGAAAATCAGGTCGAGGTCTACTTCATTGGGAATCTGGACATACAAATGTGCATTCTAAGTAGGCTATGCATTTTAAATGTGCACATTTGAGCATGGTTCACGAAATTCTGATGCTCTTGGAGTATCCTGTGATGTCTTGTTTCTTTTATGACATAATGTATGATCTTTCAATGTTTTACACGTACGTACACACGAGCTTCCTGCATCATGGTAGCTGTGCAAGCACGGTGTCGCCTGTTATCTGCGCTCTCAGGCAACTGCTGAAACGAACCTATTTCTAACAGGTTGTGGGAAAATATTGCGAATGGTGGTTTAAAAGACGCTACTTTCAAAGTAAATATCCTTTTACATAAGTTGAACTATGTGCGAGAATCTACCATTAATTTCTTAAATCACATAGTGTTTGACTGTCATTTAATAGTCAGCTCTTTGATGACGAGCCATTTAGAAGAATTTCTAACCCCAAAGATCAGACATTTATGTCACTATTAAAAATTGTACTGGCACAGTTATGTGATATATCTTAAAGTGTAACACGCGCAAAAAAGATCAACATCATATGCAAAAGCTTAGCTTCTCTTGCAGCTTATTAACCTTAGAGACCAATATTATATGTGAACACTTGCTTTTCTTGTAGCAACACTATGTATACTAATTTAAACTATTAACTTTTCCTCTCTGTGTGTTCATGCTACTTATCAGCAATGTTGCTGTCAGCTGACTATATCACATGTCCTCTGCTCTGAATACCCGCTGTCATCGGCTGGTGAGATCATGTGATATGAGCTATAACTGGCTTACAGAAGTGCATCACAATCTCGATTTCAATGATTCAGAAAGCAACATGTGGTGTTTGATGGAAGTCCAATGTATACTTTCGTAATACGAAAATATGCAGTGTACATGTTGTTGCACATCAAAGATATTTCCAAAATGTGTCTTTTTCCCTGCGTTTTGATTGATAAGTTCCACAGGGAAAATATAATGTCACTAAAGTGTGTTTTCACCCAGGAGAAAGTGTATTTTTAACCGGGACAAATCCGCACGCTCGCGCACGCACGCGCGTGCGCTCGCGCACACACACACACACACACACACACACACACTCTCTCTCTCTCTCTCTCTCTCTCTCTCTCTCTCTCTCTCTCTCTGTGTCTCCCCCCTCTCCCCTCCCCCCACCTACCCGCTTCCTTCACTATTCCTTGATGCCTCAGGATGTGTTCTATCAACTGAATCCTTCTTTTAATCAAATTGTGACAATTTCTTTTATTAGTTATTCAATCTACTCATATAATCTGCAGAATTCTGGAGCACCACATTTCAAAAGCTTCTATTCTCTTCTTAACTGACTTGCTTATTGTCCATATTTCACTTACATACATGTATGCATGCTCTTGATATGTTTTGATCTTACTGTTAACCAGCTTTATCTGTGTCTTACTCCCTGCATTGTGTATTTAAACATTTGTGAAAAGCTGTCTCACAAATTTCTCTGATATTAAGATCTGCAAGGGCCTAAAGAACAAATTTTCATTGCTGTAGAAATGCTCACTGGCTACACTGATACCCATTTCTTCATTAAAGCTGGAGGCTCTTGAATGAACTTCCCACAAAACCTCATGTTCCATTGGCCATGGGTTTTTCAATTTTCTGCAGATAAATGTGTGTTTGTGTGTTCTAACTATTCTCATCATATTTTTAATTTACCTGACTTGCCTAAGAGGGACATCATTCTACATTTTAAAGTCTCAGTGAGGTTTTTGGGCCTCATTTTTTTCTCCAAATTACCATGGTTACCACACCTGAGGCACTCTTGCATATGCTTTTAGTACATTGCTTTATGACACCTTAACTGAGCACCAGAACTCAGTAGCTGTATTTATGGATGGGTCTAAACAGGGGGACTCCATTGCTTGCTCTCTTGCTTTCCCTGATTGTATTCTCAAGATCCGACTGCCTCAAGACTTTACTGCCTTCTATGTGGAATTATATGCCATCTCAAAGGCACTGGGGCAGATAAGACACATTTTGAGTGTGCAATTCCTTGTTTGTTCTGATTCCCTGAGTGCCCTTAACTCTCTACAACACTTGTACCCAGCAGATAAAGTGGTCCACAATATCCAGGATGCCCTCCTCTTACTACAAATGCTGGGGAAAGAGGTTTCTTTCTGCTGGGTGCCAAAGCATATGGGTGTTGCGGGGAATGAAATGGCAGATGTAGCAGCCAAGGAGGCATGTCAGTATGCTCAATTAGTTCAATGCACCATCCACCCGCATGCTCTCACCTTGCTGTTGAGGTATAGAGTCATGCATCAGTGGGAAGAAGAATGGCTGGAAGTGGTAGATAATATGGTGCACCTCATTAAGTCCACAACACGACTGTTCTACATCTACATCTACATAGATACTCCACAAGCCACCGTATGGTGCATAGCGTAGGGTACCCTGTACCATTACTAGTCATTTCTTTTCCTGCTCTACCCACAAATAGAGCAAGGGAAAAATGACTGTCTATATGCCTCTGTATGAGCCCTAATTTGTTGTATCTTGTCTTTTTGGTACCTACACACAGTGTATGTTGGCGGCAGTAGAATCATTTGGCAATCAGCTTCAAATGCAAATTTTATAAATTTTCTCAATAGTTCTTCTCAAAAAGAAAGCTACCTTCCCAACAGGGATTCCCATTTAAGTTCTCGAAACATCTTCATAACATTTACATATTGTTTGAACCTGCTGGTAACAAATCTAGCAGCCTGTCTCTGAACTGCTTCAGTATCTTCCTTCAATCTGACATGGTACATATTCCAAACACTGACCTTCTGTAGCACAGTTCTCACATGCTTGTTCCATCTCACATCACTTTGCAGTGTTACACGCAGATATTTAAACAGTGTGGCTGTGTCAAGCAGGACGCTAATAATGCTGTATCTAAACATTACAGGTTTGATCTTCCTACTCATCTGCATCAACTTACATTTTTCCACATTTGGGGCTAGCTGCCTTTCATCACACTAACTGGAAATTCTGTCTTAGTCATGTTGTATCTTCCTACAGTCACTCAACTTCGACACCTTACTGTACATCATAGCTTCATCAGAAAACAATTGCATATTGCTGCTCTCCCTGCCAGCCAAATTATTTATGTATAAATAGAACAACAGCGGTCCTATCACACTTTTCTGGAGCACTCCTGACAATACTCTTGTCTCTGATGAACCTTTGCCATCGAGGACAACATACTGGATTCCATTACTTAAGATATCTTCAAGCTACTCACATATCGTGAACTTATTACATATGCTCGTAACAACTTGCAGTGGGGCACTATGTCAGATATAGAAATAAGGAATCTCCATGTTGCCCTTCATCCATAGTTTGCAGTACATCATGTGAGAAAAGAACAAGCTGAGTTTCACATGAGTGATGCTTTCATGGACATAAGCTTTTCAGTCTCAAGAGAGTTTGTTTGCTATATTCAGAATGCGAATGTGTTCAAGGATTCTGCGGCAAACACATGTTAAGGATATTGGTCTGTAATTTTGCAGGTCTGTTGTTTTACCCTCTTATATACTGTAATCATTACACTTTCTTCCAGTCGCTTGGGACTGGGTGAAGGATTCACAATAAATGCAAGATAGGTTAGGGACCAATACTGTAGAGTATTCTTTGTAAAATTGAACTGGGATTTATTTGCTTTCAAATCTTTTGGTTGTTTCTTTATGCAAGGATACTTATTATGATGTCATTCATACGGTAGTCTGTCTGATGGTCAGATGATGGTATTTTTGTAAGATTCTCATGTCTGAACAATGTCTTGAATCTGAAATTTAAAACTTTACTTTCGTTTTTCTATCTTTAGCTGACACACCATAATGGTCAACAAGTGACTGAATAGAAGCCTTAGACTTGCTAAGTGATGTTATGTAAGACCAGAATTTTCTCAGGTTCTCTGCCAGATCTTTTGTTCAGGTGTGATAGAGGTAGTTGTTTTATGCTGTGTGCATGGATATTTTCACAGATGCATGAATCTCGACTAACCTTCACTTGTCGTCATTTGTGTGTTCCCTTTTGAACTGAGAGTGTAACAGCCTTTGCTTCCTCAGCATCCCCTGAATTTCATTATTGAATCATGGTGGGTCTTTTCCATCCTTTATCTACTTACTAGGCACATAACTCTCCAGACCATGATGTACAATCTGCTTAAACTTTGGTCATAATTCCTCTACAGCCATCTTATTGGAACTAAGTGATGCCAATTCATGGTCTAAGTCTGGTGCTAATAGCAACTTATCTGCTATGTCTAGCAGGAACACTCTCTTAGCCTTTTTGACTGGTTTATTAAATTTTGTAATCATAGTAATCGCTAATCCCCATTTATATACTCACGTTGTTGATAAGGTCATTCTATACTCACATTGTTGATAAGGTCTGGCCTGTTTGTATCTAAAAGGTCTAAACTATTTCCATTGTGTCTGTCTGCTGCCAAGCTAGCTGTTCAAGACATTTTCAGAAAACATGTTCAGAAACATTTCTCATGACTGTCTGTTTGTACCACACACTATGAATCCACAGGCATCCCAGTCTATACTTGGTACGCTAAAGTCGCCTCCAACTAGTATTGTATGATCTGAATATTTACTCACTACTGACCATAAACTTTCTTTGAATGACTCTAGAACTGTCACAGCAGAATTGGGTGTCCAGTAAAAATATCCAACAATTAACTTTGTTTCAATTACATGTGTTATACATGACCTGATAACTCCAGTGTCACACTCAACTTCAAACTTAAAAGAGAAAATATTTTTGTCAATTGCAATAAACACTCCCCCTCCAATGACCTCTAATCTGTATTTTTGATTTATGTTCCGTGACTCGCTAAATATCTCAGAGCTTTCCACTTTGAGTATCAGCCATCTCTGGGTCCCAATAATACTTTGAGGGTGAGAACTTCTGTGGAAGGCAGTAAATTTGGGAACACTATGAGTATTACTTGACAGTTTACTGATAAACTTATGGCAGGTGAAGTGTCTTTATTCTGAACACCTTTTGACTTCTATTCTGAACACAGTTTGACTTCCCTTGCTGCATATCAACTGGAAAGTGATTATCAGGGCACCTCAAACTACTGCCTAGCCTCGAAAACCCTCATGTGCAGACCACAAGCACTCTGCTTCTCGAGTAGCAGCTTCCTTTGTGTAGTGCACCCTTGACCTATCAAGGGGAGTACTACAAATCCCCAAGAGATAATGAAGGTCGAGAAATCTGCAGCCAAGACCATCACAGAGTCGACAAAGCCATCACAGAGTCGACAAAGCCTTTGATTGAGACCCTCCACTTGGCCCTAAACCAAAGGACACTGATCAACTCTGGGAATGATGCAGCAAATTGTGAGCTCTGCTTGCAGCCCATGTGCGAGGCCAGCAGTCTTCACCACCTCTGCCAGCAGTCTTCACCACCTCTGCCAGCTGCTTGTATGAACTGAGGGTTGCCACAGAACCCATGCGATGGGCATAATGGGTGCCGACATGAGCCACAACTTGCAGACAACTGCACCCTGCATGCTCAGTAGCCTCAAGCGAGGCCACCTCCACATCTCACATGAGGTCCTGGCAGACATACCAAGTGAACGTTGGCTTTTCTTCCAGCCCTGAACACTATCTGCCTGAGGGTTTCCATAAGTGCATAAGCACCTAATATAGCAGCTCCCAATAACTAGTAACCCCCCTCCCCCCCCAAATCGCCTCATGTGCCTGCTTGGATCCAGCCGAAGGAGCAGCCGCCTGTCAACTCACAGAGTGAATGGGTGATGCCTGGTGGCCAGTCTTCACATTGGCCCTCCACCTTGAGTGATGCAAATGCATTACTATCCGCCATTCACCCTGTTGTGAGTGCAGATCCACCATGATGGGTGCACTAGGAGGTGCCTCAGAAGCAGAGCCCATAGCCAAAACAAGCAACATCTGCTGTGTCCCATGTGACACCAGATACTCTGCCACCGCTGTACCTCGAGGCAGCAGCCTGAAGGTGACTAACCATAGCCAAACCATAGAATGTGAGAGTTGTACACCTCCTTCCAGCCACACAAGTGGGATGAGGTTCTCCTTACTCATTTTCTCATAAGTCATAGTCCTCTGATGTACGGCTTCTTCCTCCAATGAGAGGACCCTTCAGTGTGTGGGCTTATGGCATACAGATCACAGTGCACCACATTTTACTAGACTGTATTTTATTTTCAGACCTAAGGGTGGAAGCTCATTGCTGACAAATTTGCTGTCTATCTTATCTGACAATCAGATAATCCCACTTGTTCCCTGAAATTTTAGAGTGCCATTTTTTTGTGTGTTATCAGTGTGGCTGGTTGACCTATGTTTTTGGTGAGTGATCAGATAGGTGCATAGTGCTGAGAATCTCCTTTAGCTTTCCTCTATTCTTAGTTGTGTTTTGATAGTTTTTGTACATCTCCTGATTGGTGGCATTGTTTTTCATGTTGTGGGAGAGTGTGACTGAGCAGGTGATAGAGTTAGTTAGTTAGTTAGTTAGTTATGTGTCCCATTTATCAGTAGCACATAAAAACCGTTATGATATGTGGAACGTGTCAAATGCACAAGAAATGTGCACAGGAAACAAGGTTTTTTTTCTTTTTTTTACATTATAGTGTTATACCTAAATATTTCTATTATCTATCCCATTCCCTTAAATGGCACAAAATGCATATATTATATCTCCAGATTTATTTACTCATATTCAAAAGTTCATCTATGGTATAGAAGGAGTTGTCAAGGAGGCATGATTTCAATTTGTTTTTGAAACTATTACTGCTGTCTGTCAGACATTTTATTTCATCTGGTAATTTATCAAAAAGTTTTATAGCAGCATATTTTACCCCTTTCTGTGCCAAAGATAGGTTAAGTAAAGGATAGTGTAGGTCTTTCTTTTTCCTGATATAGAAAAAATTTCATTACTGAGTAAATGTACTGTGAAGCAGTTGTAAGAATTCCTAACCTTTTAAACAGATGCCTGCAATATGTGAGACTATGAATCCCACAAATTATTCTAACTACTTTCTTTTCAGCAGTGAATACCTTTTGCCTAAGTGTTGAGTTGCCCCAGAATGTTATTCCGTATGACATCAGAGAGTGGAAGTACGCAAAGTATGTTAGCTTACTAATTTCTACATCCTCAAAATTGGCAATTATTCTGATTGCAAAAGTTGCTGAACCTAGATGCTTTAGGAGATCCAAAATATGACTTTTCCAATAAGATTCTCACCTATATGTACACCCAAAAACATAGTGTGCTCTACCCTGGCTACTGACTTCTTTTGATGTGTTATGTTTATTGAAGGAATTATACTTTTTGCAGCAGTAAATTGGATGTGCTGTGTTTCTTTCAAAGTTCAGAGCAAACCCATTCACAGAAAACAAATTAATAACTTTTCCCAAGACCTTATTTGTTTCATTTTCTATTGGACGTTCTTTTACTGGTTTAATAATTATGCTTGTATCATCAGCAAACAATGTCAGTTCAGCATCTTGTTTCACATAAGAAGGGATGGCATTCACATATATCAAGAACAGGAGGGGACCCATAATCGAACCTTGTGGAACACCTAATGTAATTTCACCCCAGTTAGATGAAGTGGCAAACTGCTTTGAGTCACTTGAAGCATATAAAGCGACTTTTTGCTTCCTGTTCTGTAGATATGACTTAAACCACTCATATGCTGTTCCATTTATACCATAGAATTGTAATTTCTCTAACATAATGTCATGGTTCACACAATTAAATGCTTTGGATAAGTCACAGAATAATCCTACTGGTGACATTTTACTATTTAAAGACTGTATTATGTGGACAGTGAAACTGTATATTGCTGTCTCAGTGGAACAACATTTCTGAAATCTGAACTATGATTTACTAAGTATCCCATTACTCTTGAGATGGCTAACGACTCTTGAGTACATTACTTTCTCAAAAATTTTTGAAAATGCTGTAAGCAAGGATACTGGCCAGTAATGATTGGCATCTGTGGTTTCCCCCTTTTTGTAGAGTGGCCTCACAATGGCATATTTTAACCTGTCTGGAAAAGTACCCTGAGTCAGTGATGCATTACATATGTGACTCAAAACATCAGATGTAATTCCTCTACATTGTTTTGATAACTTGTTAGAGTGAGTGTGATTTTATCTCAGTTTGTCTTTTAGTTCTCTGATTGCATTTTCTAAGTTTCAGGAATATTTGTTTCAACTGTTCAACTGATCTACATATTGGCACTGATACCCTTGAGTGGTTGATTGCTCCTAAACACTTGCTCCCCCCCCCCCTCCCCCCCACCGTCACCCTCCTACACTCAACAGAGGAAAGTCCACTGGACCTGACGGAATACCATTTCGATTCTACACAGAGTACGCGAAAGAACTTGCCCCCCTTCTAACAGCCGTGTACCGCCAAGTCTCTAGAGGAATGGAAGGTTCCAAATGATTGGAAAAGAGCACAGGTAGTCCCAGTCTTCAAAAAGGGTCGTCGAGCAGATGCGCAAAACTATAGACCTATATCTCTGACGTCTATCTGTTGTAGAATTTTAGAACATGTTTTTTGCTCGAGTATCATGTCGTTTTTGGAAACCCAGAATCTACTCTGTAGGAGTCAACATGGATTCCAGAAACAGCGGTCGTGTGAGACCCAACTCACTTTATTTGTTCATGAGGCCCAGAAAATATTAGATAAAGGCTCCCAGGTAGATGCCATTTTCCTTGACTTCCGGAAGGCATTTGATACAATTCCACACTGTCGCCTGATAAACAAAGTAAGAGCCTATGGAATATCAGACCAGCTGTGTGGCTGGATTGAAGAGTTTTTGGCAGACAGAACACAGCATGTTGTTCTCAATGGAGAGACACCTATAGACTTTAAAGTGACCTCTGGCGTGCCACAGGGGAGTGTTATGGGACCATTGCTTTTCGCAATATATATAAATGACCTAGTAGATAGTGTCGGAAGTTCCATGTGGCTTTTTGCAGATGATGCTGTAGTATACAGAGAAGTTGCAGCATTAGAAAACTGTAGCAAAATGCAGGAAGATCTGCTGCGGATAGGCACTTGGTGTAGGGAGTGGCAACTAACCCTTAACATAGACAAATGTAATGTATTGCGAATACATAGAAACAAGGATCCTTTATTGTATGATTATATGATAGTGGAACAAACACTGGTAGCAGTTACTTCTGTTAAATATCTGGGAGTATGCGTATGAAACGATTTGAAGTGGAATGATCATATAAAATTAATTGTTGGTAAGGCGGGTGTGAGGTTGAGATTCATTGGGAGAGTCCTTAGAAAATGTAGTCCATCAACAAAGGAGGTGGCTTACAAACCACTCGTTCGACATATACTTGAGTATTGCTCATGAGTATGGGATCCGTACCAGGTCGGGTTGACATCGGAGATAGAGAAGATCCAAAGAAGAGCAGTGCGTTTCGTCACAGGGTTATTTGGTAAGCGTGATAGCGCTGCAGAGATGTTTAGTAAACTCGAGTGACAGACTCTGCAAGAGAGGCACTCTGCATCATGGTGTTGCTTGCTGTCCAGGTTTCGAGAGGGTGCGTTTCTGGATGAAGTATCAAATATATTGCTTCCCCCTACTTATAACTCCCGAGGAGATCACGAATGTAAAATTAGAGAGATTCGAGCATGCACAGAGGCTTTCCGGCAGTCATTCTTCCCGCAAACCATACGTGAGTGGAACAAGAAAGGGAGGTAATGACAGTGGCACGTAAAGTGCCCTCCGCCACACACCGTTGGGTGGCTTGCAGAGTATAAATGTAGATGTAGATGTAGATGTAGAACCTCATCATGAAACCAAAAGTTGACGCTCTAGGTAACAATGTACATTTCAGAAATTTTACAGTGATGAAGTTTTTGACAGGTTGCCATGAAATGTTGCTGAAAGTAACACATTCTTCATTGGAGGTCTGGGAGACCATCATTTCTACAGGACACATCAAGGAGACCACAGTTTGTGATTTTTTTACAATTTTTAGATACATTGCCAAATCTGGTGCCAAAATATGTGGATGGAAGGCAAATATCAACTATGAAACACATAACTGTTAGATAAAACTTGAAATATATAGACTTAACCAAACAAGCCAGAGAATGTGCTTAATGAAAATGATGATAATGAGGACTTTGAAGTATGGGATAGGCCATAACACACACACACTCATTTTCTCTCTCTCTCTCTCTCTCTCTCTCTCTCTCTCTCTCTCTCTCTCTCTCTCTCTCTCTTTCTCTCTCTGTGTGTGTGTGTGTGTGGGGGGGGGGGGGGGGGGCGGGGGGGGGGGGGGTGTTCTTGATGTACTGATTCTAGTTTCACTTTAATTACAAACTACACAACAGTAAGAAAGACACTATTGCAATTAGCCTATATGTGAAAATTTTGAGAATTAATATTAATAATAACAATCCTTGATATGAATTAAAATTTCATGACATAAAGTGGGTTCATAATTTGTATAGGAACTGGTGATTTGCATACAAATTTGTTTTTCACGAATGTCTATTTTCCTCATAACTATGTGTCAGTGCTTTGGGCTCCCGTCATTCTCAGTGCCGCAGTTCTATTAGATATTAAGAAATTCCTCTTTTTCAGAAATGTTTTTTTCAGTCTCTGTTTTATATCCTCTGTACTTCAACCATCATCACTTATTTCACTGCTCAAACAGTGAAACTCATCTGCTCGATTTAACGTCTCTTTTCCTAGTCTAATTCCCTTAGCATTGCCTGATTTACTTAAACTACATTCCATTATCCTTATTTTATATTTTTTTAATGTTTATCTTATAATACCTTTTGAAGATGTTACACATTGTTTGAATGGCTCTTCCAAGTTCTTTGATGTGTCTGAAAGAATTACAATGTCATCAGCAAAACTTGAAGTTTTATTTTTCTTCTCTGGACATTAATTATGCTGCATCATCCCAACAAGACACAGCAAGGGCAAAGGCACCACAGGCGCAAAGATGCGAGTTGGTGCCATTGCCAAAGAGACTCCCCACCCGTACGAGTTCCACCAGCGCCATGGGTGGCATTGAGGGTGAAGATATTGACTTCAACTTGGCCAATTGCCAGCCAAGTACCATCTACCAGTGACCGGACAATAGACAGAAACCTGCTTGGAAGAAGACAGAAGAGCAGCTCTCACCCACTTGGTTATAGATCATTGCCCAGGGCTGACTTAGACAGGGAATATCGTTTAGTGAACTCTTAGAAGTGAACAGACACTTGTAAATTGTGTTTTCTATGTACTGAAAAGTTTACCTATGATTTTTTGCACTTAGCTATTGAGAAGCTTTTTCATGTTATATTACATGCAGCATCGCAGACTTCATTATTCAACAAACCACACAGATAAAGAGACCGTTTTAACTCATTTGTGTGACTATGTTACTAATTTGTTGGAGTGTTGTAGAACCTTCGTTCGCCTCCCCTGTTACCTGACCCTGGGGCATAACTGTGTAATAGTGGTAGGGAGAAATTGTCTTTGTGGTGTACTGCACTAGAAGCCACTCCATAAACTCACAAACTCGGCCTACTGCAACAACAGTGGCAACTCAGCCTCGACAGCAGTGGCAACAAGGCCTTTACAAAATTGACAAAGAGGTGGCAGCTTCCCAAGCCAGAAGCAGTGGCGACAGTGGCTGGCATGACTTTTGCTTCAAATTTAAAGTGTTCTTATGTACCTTATTTCTTCTGCACAATTGTGACCTTTTATTTTATATATATAGTTGTGTTAGCATGTCATATACATCACATCTTTTGCTTTTATGTTATTGGTAATAAACTAGTTAAGATGTCAACCCCATCCACTAGGCACCCACAATTTATAATTCATTATTGCATGATGCAATTCTCATCTATGTTACTTTTGTAAACCCTTGTTGCCAGTTTTGTAAAGGCCTTGTTGCTACTTCTGTGGAGGCCGAGTTGCCACTGTTGTTACAGTAGGCTGAGTTTGTGAGTTTGTGAAATGGCTTCTGGTGTAGTACACCACTAAGACAATTTCTCCCGCCCACTATTACACAGTTATGTCCCACAGTCAAGTAACAGGATAGGAGAATGGAGGTTATACAACACTCCAACAAATTAGTAACAAAGTCACACAAATGATTTAAAAAGGTTTACTTGTCTTTGTGACTTGTTGAATAATGAAGTCTGCAACACTGCATGTAATATAACACAAAAAAGGCCCTCAATGGCTAAGTGCAAATAATCATTGGTAAACTTCTCAGTACATAACAGATGCAATTCACAACAACTGTCTGTTCCCTTCTAAGACTTCACTAAATGATGTTCCCTGTCTAAGTCAACCCTGGATGATGATCTTCAATGAAGTGGGCAAGAGCTTGCTCTTCATCTTCTGAGTAGGCTTCTGTCCATTGATGTCTGGTCATTGGCAGATTGTACTTGGCCGGCAATTGGCCAAGGCGAAGTCAATGTCTCCATCCTCAGCACTGCCCGTGGCACTGGTGGAACTCGCGCAAGGGGGGAGTCTCTATGGCATTGGAACCAGCTCACATCTTTGTGCCTGTGGTGCTTTTGCCCTGGCTGTGTTTTGTTTGGATGACACAGAATATTTCATTTCCAAATGTCTTCTTGGCTCCCTTCACAGCTTGCTCAGTGCACATACTTAATAACATCAGGATAGGCTTCAACACTGCCTAACTCTCTTCTCAACTATGTTTTCCCTTTTGTGTCCTTCAACTCTAATAATTGCTGTCTGGTACCTGCACAAGTTGCAAATAACCTTCCAGTCCATGTATTTTATCCCTTTTTATGTTCAAAATTTCAAAGAGTGTGTTCAGTCAACATTGTCAAAATCAATCTGTAAATTTACAAATGCTACAAATGTAGATTTCCTTTTCTTCAACCTATTTTCTAAGATCAGTCATAGGGCTAGTACTGCCCCTGTGTTCCTGTATTTCTCTGTAACCCAAGCTGATATTTGACAGTGATGACCTCTACAAGTGTTTCTGTGCTTCTGTAAAAAATATGCGTCAGTATTTTGCAACAATGACATACTAAACTAATAGTTTGGTAATATTCAGACTTGTCAGTAGCTGACTTCTCTGAAACTGAAATCATTACATTCTTCTTAAAGTGTGAGGATATTTTAACACTCTCATATATATTGCCCACCATGTGGAATAGTTTTGTCATGACTGGCCCTCACAAAGATCTTGATAATTACTAGGCCTTGTTTTAACTGAGATTTTTCAGTATTCTCTCAAATTCTTCTCACGGTATTATATCTAATTTTCAATTAATTTCTCCTTGATTTGCATAATTTTATCTTGTACATTTATATTTAAAGCAGTTTTATATAATACTTCCAACTTGCAGCTTTCCATTCTTTGCTTCGTGCTGGCTTGCCATTTTGACTCCTGATGTTCACAGAGTTGCTTGCCTTTTTCTCCAAATGTGCTTTAATTTCTTAGTAGGTAACATTTACCTTCACACTAGTCACACATACTTCTACAGCCTTGCATTTGTCCTCTAGCCATACCTAATTAGCCATTTTGCTCTTTGTGTCAGTCTCATTTTTTTTCTTTTTAAACATCTATATTCCTTTTGCTTTCTTCATTAGCTGCATTTTTATATTTTTTCCTTTAGAGAATTAAATTCAATATTTTATTTGTTATTCAAGGACTTCTATTAGGCTCTGTGTTAATCCTCTGCTGCCCCCTTCATCTTCAATTGCATTTCAGTCCCCTGCTTCCATCAAACACTGCCTAATGCTCATTCTGAAACTGTTAACAAGCTCTGGTTCTTTCAGTTTATCCAGGGTCCCTTCTCTGTAAATTCCTATCTTTTTTTAATTTTTGTCAGTTTTAATCTACAGTTTATAACCAATGAATTATGGCCAGAGTCCACATTTGCCCTGGGAAAAGACTTACAGGTTAAAATCTGGTTTCAAAATCTTTGTTTCACCACTATATAATCAGTCTAAATATTTCCATTGTCCCCACGTCTCTACCACATATACAACCTTCTTTCACGATTCTTAAACCAAGTGTTAACCATGATTAAATTATGCTGTGTGCAAAATTCTATAAGACAGCTTACTCTTCCAGTCTTGCCCTCAGTCCATGTTCTCATATAACTTTTCCTACCATAGGATTTTAGTCATCCATTACAATTAAAGATTCATCTCCCTTACACTATCTCAAGAATTTCTTGTACGTCATCACACATTCTTTCAACCTCTTCGCCATCTAAGGAGACAGCTGGTATATAAACTTGTACTATTGTGGTGGGTGTAGGTTTCATCTCTATCTTGGCTGTGATAATGTGTTCACTATGCTGTTAATAGTAACGTACCTATATTCCTATTTTCTGACTCATTCTTAGGCCTACCCCTGTCTCATCCCTGTCTGATTTCATGTAGATAATCCTGTCCTGACCTGGCCAAATCAATTTCTTTTTTTAAATTCTCTGGCCCTAACTACCTGATTAAGGGATATAACTCCCACTCCGGGAGCAGTAGTATGCCAGTTTTGTTTTCCCTAATGACAACATCCTCTCGAGTAGTGCCTGCCCATGGATACAAATGAGAGACTATTTTACTTCTGTAATATTTTACTGAAGTGGATGCCATCATCATTAAGCCATCATTAAGGTGCATGCCTTTAGGTAAAAAAAGAATGATGGCTGTAGTTTTCCCTTGCTTTCAGCCACTCACAGTACCAATGTTACAAGGCCGGTTAGTCTGGTCTCTCAGGTACTCCTCCATTGTGGTTGCCTCTACAGCATGGCTATTGATACTGTTGAGGCATGCAACCCACCCACCTCTACAAGGTCCATAGTTCAATGAGAGGTTCCCATTAATAGCTGAGATTAATTACAGACATTACCATGGTGTTCTACCAGTTAACTAATAACATATTAATGTATTCTCTTTTTCACCTGCAGGAATGGATGTAGCCTTTTGTAACTTAGCTACCAGATACATGATTCATAACTGTGCATATTCAGCTTTTCATGATGTATCTAATAATCTAATTAAATTTTAGGCATGTAGCCATGCAGCTTTTATCTCTTCCACCAATATTTCAGCTGTGTATTTTCCAACTGTCCTCTAAGTGAGCCAAGAGACTGACAGTACAGCTCCAAGAGCAGTATTACATGCTCCACTGTGTACTTACTGGACACTGTGTATGCAAGTCCACACCTCAGAAGCCAGTCAGCAACAAAAGCTAAACATTGTATCCACATGCCTCATGTGGCAGGCAGAGAAAGTGTTCAAATGGTCAAGTTCTTTATCTATGTATCTTCAGTGGTGACATCTACGTGATTTACTTATTGAAAGTGCTGGATTCCATAATTTGTCGAAGTTAAAATGACTATTGCAATTTATTAAATGTTCTGTTATTCAAATCTCTTTAACTTCTTACGCATTGGGTCGCAAAATGATTAGGTGGAAGCTAAAATCTTCATCTCATGAGGCCTATAGAGTGGCACATATCTATGAAACATTCTATCAGTGATGACTTGTCTGGCTGAACCATGGGGGTGTACTGTTGAAGTTTAGTGTCTCTTTCATGAACAGTTCATGCTGTTTGGCCAATATATCAGCTGCTACAAGTTCCAAAAGGAATCTGGTACCTGCAAATCTTTTAAAGAAACAAGGTCTCCTTTAGAGATGCAAGTAGGGCTGTAGACTTCATAGGATGGCAGAAGATCACTTTGACATGTTGTTCTCAAGGATCTAGCACAAATCTGAAGAACGTTGATGGTACATTAGAACATGCTGTATATTGCAAACCCATACACACAAATCTACACTCCTGGAAATGGAAAAATGAACGCATTGACACCGGTGTGTCAGACCAACCATACTTGCTCCGGACACTGTGAGAGGGCTGTACAAGCAATGATCACACGCACGGCACAGCGAACACACCAGGAACCGCGGTGTTGGCCGTCGAATGGTGCTAGCTGCACAGCATTTGTGCACTGCCGCCGTCAGTGTCAGCCAGTTTGCCGTGGCATGCGGAGCTCCATCGCAGTCTTTAACACTGGTAGCATGCCGCGACAGCGTGGACGTGAACCGTATGTGCAGTTGACGGACTTTGAGCGAGGGCGTATAGTGGGCATGCGGGAGGCCGGGTGCATGTACCGCCAAATTGCTCAACACGTGGGGCGTGAGGTCTCCACAGTACATCGATGTTGTCGCCAGTGGTCGGCGGAAGGTGCACATGCCCGTCGACCTGTGACCGGACCGCAGCGGCGCACGGATGCACGCCAAGACTGTAGGATCCTACGCAGTGCCATAGGGGACTCACCGCCACTTCCCAGCAAATTAGGGACACTGTTGCTCCTGGGGTATCGGCGAGGACCATTCGCAACCGTCTCCATGAAGCTGGGCTACGGTCCCGCACACCGTTAGGCCGTCTTCCGCTCATGCCCCAACATCGTGCAGCCCGCCTCCAGTGGTGTCGCGACAGGCGTGAATGGAGGGACGAATGGAGACGTGTCGTCTTCAGCGATGAGAGTCGCTTCTGCCTTGGTGCCAATGATGGTCGTACGCGTGTTTGGCGCCGTGCAGGTGAGCGCCACAATCAGGACTGCATACGACCGAGGCACACAGGGCCAACACCCGGCATCATGGTGTGGGGAGCAATCTCCTACACTGGCCGTACACCTCTGGTAATCGTCGAGGGGACACTGAATAGTGCACGGTACATCCAAACCGTCATTCAACCCATCGTTCTACCATTCCTAGACCGGCAAGGGAACTTGGTGTTCCAACAGGACGTTGCACGTCCGCATGTATCCCGTGCCACCCAACGTGCTCTAGAAGGTATAAGTCAACTACCCTGGCCAGCAAGATCTCCGGATCTGTCCCCCATTGAGCATGTTTGGGACTGGATGAAGCGTCGTCTCACGCGGTTTGCACGTCCAGCACGAACGTTGGTCCAACTGAGGCACCAGGTGGAAATGGCATGGCAAGCCATTCCACAGGACTACATCCAGCATCTCTACGATCGTCTCCATGGCAGAATAGCAGCCTGCATTGCTGCGAAAGGTGGATATACACTGTACTAGTGCCGACATTGCGACATTGTGCATGCTCTGTTGCCTGTGTCTATGTGCCTGTGGTTCTGTCAGTGTGATCATGTGATGTATCTGACCCCAGGAATGAGTCAATAAAGTTTCCCCTTCCTGGGACAATGAATTCACGATGTTCTTATTTCAATTTCCAGGAGTGTATATTTAAATACCAGCACTTGGAATCACCCTTCACAAAGTGCTGGTGTCCTTAAGACTTTGGAATCTGGCACTTGGTATAGCTGAACTGTAGAGAGGTTGCCACAGTGTTGTTTCCACTGAAGATACTTAGAGAATGGATTCAATAATTTAAGCACACTCTCCCCCTATCACAGTGGCACACAATCTGCAAGATATACCATTGTGTTACTGTCCAGCATCGGTAATGCCACCATAATGGAGCATAGAAAACCACTCTTAACTCTGTGTCATCAGTGTCTTTGCTCATTTCAAAAATGTCCTGAAACTAGATGACCAAAATAACAGTGAAAGCTCTGAAATTAGCATAGCTACATGTGTGAAACTTACTGGCTTGATCATAATTGACCATAAGGTATCAGGAGCAACTTCTCTAGTATGAAAAGAAAGCCATATATGCATACCACATATCATCCCCTCTATGTTAAAACAGTGAATATGCATTATACTAGTTATGAGATACACAGGATTGAATGTTTCACAAAGTCTTCAAACTAAAGTATGGTAATTAAAGAAATTGATTTTTGTGATTTATTGTTACCATATGTACAAATGTTAAGATATGAGATTCATAACCATACCTCCCACCTCTTGGAGGGGGGAGGGTTATAACTGTGCATTCATCGTTCTGAATTACCAAGACATACTGAATTTTCAGATACATACTGTAAGTAAATCAGACATATCAGATACTAATTCCAGTTTTTATTGCTTCAAAGCAAACAAGAGAAACTACTAACTATATACTGAATCAGCAATAAAACTGTAAACAAAAATCAAATTCACAGAAACATTTCATCTCCATCAGTATCTAGTTCAGGCAATGTGTCACACACAGTTTGAGTGGTCAAGAAATGGCAGTAATATTCATGATTTTCCCATGTAATTATCTGCTTCTCACACATTGAAAGCAGAACCTGGAGCTTTGCTGCTATTATCAGAAGTTTTTTTGTGTATTCCTTTTGATGAGTCATTTGCTGAAGGTTCTTTCCTTCTTGTTAAGGTTACTTCTCTAAAGATGTCTTCAAATTCTATCTTATAAAACACTGTAAGAGGTTTCCTTCTTTTGCAGTTGAAGAGGCAAAATTTGAGCATTAGAATTAGGGTCATTATCTGATCATTTTTAAAATTTAGGAACTACTCATACAACATACCGCAGACGATGAAAGTATGAGAGTTCCTCCTGCAATTTTGAATGGTTTGTTTCAATCCTTCAGAGTGGTACATCAGCTAGTACTTATGTGAATGGTTTGTTTCAATCCTTCAGAGCGGTACATCAGCTAGTACTTACTTTTTTTCTCTGTTGTGAAATCAATAAAGTTACACTCCATTTCTGTGTCACCTGTTTCAAAAAAATGTGTAGTCAGTTTACTGTAAGTTTGGGTGATTCTTGCACAGTGACAGACAGAAACACAAAGAGAGACTTCTTCAGCTGAACCCCTCAGACAGCTGGTATTATTCTTACTTTTGTAATTTCTATTAGCACCATGATGTAGTCATAGACACATCTTGCAGTTTCCATTGATCCTCTCATTCCACAAGTTACTAGTGCCATCTTGATTTCTCAGATTGTGTGTGGTCAAATGATACACTGCCAGGTTTCCTCATTTTGACTATTTGTAGGAAGAAGTATTTGAGGTATTCAACACAGCTCGTTGATAAAAATTTATGGCCACATCAATTGGGTTGTTCTGTGGTGTTGTTTTTCTCTGCAAATACTTGTCATGATTGTCTTGCTTCAACAGCTTCCCATTCTTGGGCAGTGAATTAAATGTGGTACATTTGCAATACAGATCTTCCTTCAGTCTAAAGAATCCTAAATTTTGTACTCATGGAATATTTTATGGGGTTTTGGAAGATATGCTGGCTTTCAGTTGCCTTCATTTTCAGTTTTATAGTAATTATACATTAATGTGATATTTAGGCTTGAATTGAGGTACCTTCTTGCAGCTGAATGGAAAGATAACTCAGAATGTTCCACCTTACGTGTACAATCATCATCATTCTCCAACAGTTTGTTATATTGTTTATGTCTGCCAGGTTCATCTTGATCAGCCGTACCATCACAGATTTTTGTACATCTTTTGTGCAGTCTTATTGCAGCTATGATGTAGAAATGCATTTTTGCCCAATAATAATGTGGTGTATAATGAACTGAGCTCTTAAATGAACAGCTGAAATGTTATAAACACATTGTTACATGTGAAGTGACATAAATAATGATGAGATACATGATTGTAATCACATGTAAGAAAATTTGGAAGCATATCTGATCAATGTATGCAGCACATTGATGTTTGAAAAATGCTATGGGAGCTTGTAACAGAGTACCACAATCTTGGATGTGGTTTATTCACTGTTGTGGCATTGCAAAATTATTATTATTATTATTATTTACTAAAGCAACTCATTCAAGGTTTTTATACGATACAGGACTCAAAGAATGCAACTTGCCAATACATATAAATCAAAATTGCCTTTTTCACACATTTGTGGTTTTTTCATAAGAGATACAATATACCCTACTATCCAAGCGTCTACCTCCTGTGTATAGTCTGCACTTGACATACTAGGGAGGTCCTCCACTTGATAGGGGAGGCCAAGAAATCTGTGTATGTGATTGTTGCAGAATGGTCTGAGGCCTCTGGTTTCATCTCTCCACCTGCTTACAAACTAGAGAGCCACTGTCAGTTGTGGGAATTATGATTCTTCCACAACACATGTGAAGTTATTCGTCCTCACTACTACAGCCAGCCATCTGAAGTAACTAAGAGTGGCCTCTGAACCCAGGCAGCAGTTATGTGGGTATGAGCCATAAATTGCAGCGAACTGCACAGATTGTAGGCAGTAGCTGCCAGCAGGGCCTTCCTTATAACTTGAAGGTCCAGTATTAAACTTGCAGATTGTTTGTCTACCCACCTTTCTCTGATCATCACCATTCTCTGGCTGATGTTATCTCTCTCTGTGACCAGCTTGTCCAGACTTTTAGGGAAGAATGCCCTCAATCCTAATAGCTCATCTTCTGACACACATCTTTCATGATGGCAATGATGGTACAACGAGAGAAGTTAAGGCATAAATAGGGGCATATCAACTGCTGTTTTTCTTGTTAGTAATCCACAGATGAACAAAGATGCCAGCAATACATGTTGGTGTGCTAAGTAGCTAGATGTTAGGCAGTATTAATTTATTTTAATTCACTGCTAACCCTTATTAGCAAACAATTGTGTTCGTAATAACATTGTATAGTAGTGTTTTGTAGTTTGTAGCAATAATCTCAGTTTTGTCCATATAAAATCACATTTTCAATTGTTTCCTCCATCTGTCACTTCTGCTTTCAAAGAAACATGGTTGCATTTTTGTTTTGTATGCTATCTAGCATGAGACAGTAGTCCATGTGCTCATATCCATTCATAACACATATATGAAGTGCCAAATTATAATGCATACATACTATATACCCCCCATTACATACAGTGCATTTGCTTGTGGAGTACACGAGTAGTTCAATAAACAGCTAACAGAACTGTAATCCTATTTCATTAATGTTATGACTTGTGCTGTGTTGCAATTGTCATATCCAGTTAACTGTTGTAACAGAATTTTTTAAGAAACAAAGAGGTAAAGAGTTACTGAATTACCAGAATTTAGCCTATAGTACTCACTGCCTTTTAATTTTAACAGTGAGTATTTCGTTAAATGACATAATGTTTTTATGATGACATAAGAATTATATGAGATTCAGACTGTATACTTCAGAGTTCACCAATTCCAACAAAGTTGGACTAAACAATTTAGCTCTTAGTTGTAGAATGTCCATTTTCAATTAATTGGTTTAAATTTCCACATGTTAGTGCTGTTTTAGCACTAATAATTTCAGCTTAAAACACTAATTTCCTAAGTTTGTAGATATAAATTATTTAAGATGTGTACTTTAACATGCATACAAAATAGAAACTGCTGTGACCTGCTTTGGCATTCATCCAGAATATTAATTTTTGCTACTTCCTTTTTTCATTATTTAATAACATAATTTTCTGTAACTGCATTAACTCAGACAAAGCATTTTATGTGGAAAAATAAATGGTTAGAACAATCTGCTCTATTAGAGACTGGACATTCTTTAGAACGTTCAAAAGAGCACTGGAATTATTACTAATTTCTGTCTACAATAATTTCTCTTCATGGTGTTGTATTTTAACAATATAAGCTGCAGCTTAACACACTTACCTTGTTGCAGTGGCTATGTGAAATTACAACATGGGCAGTCCCGAACTTTTGTTGTAACACATCCAATGGATGTTGGACCCATTCGCAAAGTGGAGTTTTACTGGCAGTATGATATGGATGTCCTGCAGCCACGATCTCTCTGTTTCTTTTGGTGTAATGATCATCTATATGTGTCAAAAATAGAGGTTGCAGAAGTGGATATCAATAACAGGAAGTAAGTATGAGCCAATCTAAAAGTATCCTTACATATGGACATACACAGATTTGGCTTTTAGAGGTATGCGGTCCCCATGTAATGACTGTTTCCATTGTAGTTTTTGTTATGATAGTAATCATACTCTATGTTCGTGATCTCTACAGATCAGATGTAATTGCGTCTGCATGATCACTAAAGACAAGACACTGCTCTACATAGTATATGTCAATAATTGTATCTGTGTCTTTATGATGAAAAGCATTGTAAGGTGCTTGCTAAGGGTACGTTTTGCTATGCCACATATTAATATTTCATTCTATTCCAGTCACAGTTGCAATATTTTGTGAAATGTTACTAGTCAAATTTTATATTAATGCTCCGATAGGAATGCTGTGTAGCTGGTGAGGGCTACTTGCAGATTCCACCCATATAGACTGTAACTGGAATTTTCTAGAAAGATTTCTGTGAGATATTATCCACCTTTGTTTGAGAGACCTCAAATTAGGACATTTCAGAAATGCTGTGACCCTCACCTGAGCGTTAAAAATACTCTTTTGTTTACATTCAGTGTCCCTTCCTAGGCATATCTGCTGTGGGTCATACACAATAAAGTAGTGCTCCACTGTAGGTCATACAAGCACTCCATGACCAATACCACACATTGAGCAATTGCAGTTACCCAGTAATTATCAAATATAATAGTAATGCTCCTATCACCTCTCCCTTGAGAGCTCCTCATCAAAGCCTTGAAGGTTCAAGGCATGTTGACCAGCTATTGTGTTGTCCTCTGCCTTGTCAGCAACATATGGATGCAGTATGGAGGGGCATGTGGTTGGGGTATTGCTCTTCTGACTGTTTTGCCCTTTCCTGACTGTAGACACTATTTCTCTTTCAAATAGCTTCTCAACTGGTACCAGGAGGTTGAGTGCATCATATACCAGTGCCCCCACCAAAATCTTTGGCAGCACCAGAACTGGAAACCAGGTCCTATGCATGGCAGCCATCTTCACTAACCATTCAGCTATGGAGACAGACACCCTTCCCTTAGAATCATGCAAAATTGTATATGTGTCAGCCAAGGGCTCTGCATCCAGTATAATGTGCCTCATGCTCTGTAATAAATACTGTAGGCGCCCCGGTGGTCCCGGTTGCCTGCGGTGGACTGGAAGCCGAGCGGTGACCTCTCCAGTTGTCAGGATGCTAGGAAATGACTGTAGACACATCAGAAACGCCAAAGAAACATTGTTAATTCATGACACCTTTATTCCTGCTGAGTAAAATGTGGCCCACGTAACACAGGCCAGCTGAGCTTGGTGATATCAGCACCCTTCTTCGAGTCCTCGCTGACTCGGAGCTATGACACCAGCTCTGGCCCGCACCAGTGATGCTAGTGCAGTGCCGCGTGCTGTGACATAGCGGTGAAATGCCCTTACTTTGACCACGCGTGGCTGGCCGGCAGCAGAGAGGACCAGAGCTGGTACTGTCCCATCATGTCTGCTGCTGGATGGGCTGCCCTTACTGCAACATCTCCTTAATAAAGATTAAAATGTCGATCACCGAGCTGAGTGCTATGCAGCAACCCAGTACACATCTAACTGCAGGTCTAACTGCGAATGCCTTGTTGCTATCAAAGCTGGCGTATTTAGAGGAAGCACGAGTGACGTCTTCTCGTCATGCTCATTTGTAATTAATGCATTCGTTCCACTTATACTGCTGATTTATCTGTCGTACTCGCCCCGTAGGTGTTCTTGTGACAGAGTTATGTGTTGTTACGATAGAAGTTATGAAATGCAGTACAGCTGACGCTATACCTCTGTCTTACACTCTACTAACGTCTCCGTATAACACAAGCCCATGTGCTAAGCAAGTCTCTGTCGTCTGTTGTTTGTAACGAGGCCACTGACCCTGCATGACGACACATTCCGATACATGTGCAATCCTCTTACCTCCTGGCTAACCTACTGCCTCTGGCTCTCGGTGTAGGCAACGAAACTTTGACAATATTCCATGTTTCCAACTCTATACTATTCCGTGACACTACACATCCCCCTCCATTAAGAAAATTCATCTCGAATTTTACAATTATGGACTTACTAGTTGTGCACGCCATACTTCCTTATACTCTACAGGTATCTTATAACTACTCCTTCAACACTGTCAAACTTTTCTTATCCACTAATAATCTATTTACACTTAATACTGATCCCAATCTTATCATTGGTTATGTATTTATATTGCATTCCACTATTCCCAATCCATCCCATAGGTATTTGATGTACGGTTGTTATTTCAGAACGAGACATCTTTTTCCATATACAGAGTAAGTTGCACAAATAAACACTAGAACTAAGATTATGCTCATTGTTGACACACTAAATATAATTGTGTTTTGTGTAGGTTTTTCCTGATATTGCTGCACATGCTGCAGTAGTTGATTAACTGAGATCTGCTCTTTTCCTGAGATAATCAGGCTATCTAAAGATTGTAGCAATGTGGGATCCAAGAACTCGTTAATAAACGTTAGGTTCTGGAGAGGCAATATGTGTGGTGGTTCCTCTGGATAATACAAGATAGGCTGTCTCACGTTAATCATTGTTGTACCCGTGAAAGTAGCTGGTAGGTGAAAATGCTTCCCCACTTTTTCACATCCAGTGCCATTAATTAATAACCCACTGCCCTGCAATTCAAGCTTTGATATATCTGTCAATCTATCATTTCTGTAACAAGTAGCAACTACAGTCTCTAGTTCGAACACAGAGTAAATACAATGTTCCCCAACTTTCTGAAATTTCGGTTCCCGAAGTAACACCTTCTTTTCGCATCCTAAGGTTCCCATATTCCCCAAGAACAACTGCATCTCACATGAATGATTGTGGGTGCCACCTCCTTTGCTGGACAAATAAAAACACTTCTCCTGAAACAGTCTGTCAAATCTTCCGTAGACATTACCACATAAGCACTCCTCCATCTTGACACTGCAAACACTTCCCAAGTTTGCACTTGCACCCACTTCCCAAGTGCACCTCATCTAATGGGATACGGGTGTACTGTATAACACTGGTACCGTGAATTGGTACCCATCACTGTTATTTGCACTTCTACGTGTATACTCGCCTGAACCATAAGAGCAGTTCTCTTAGACTGTTCGCAGATGATGCTGTAATTTACCATCTAGTAAGGTCATCCGAAGACCAGTATCAGCTGCAAAGCGATTTAGAAAAGATTGCTGTATGGTGTGTCAGGTGGCAGTTGACGCTAAATAACGAAAAGTGTGAGATGATCCACATGAGTTCCAAAAGAAATCCGTTGGAATTCGATTACTCGATAAATAGTACAATTCTCAAGGCTGTCAATTCAACTAAGTACCTGGGTGTTAAAATTACGAACAACTTCAGTTGGAAGGACCACATAGATAATATTGTCGGGAAGGCGAGCCAAAGGTTGCGTTTCATTGGCAGGACACTTAGAAGATGCAACAAGTCCACTAAAGAGACAGCTTACACTACACTCGTTCGTCCTCTGTTAGAATATTGCTGCGTGGTGTGGGATCCTTACCAGGTGGGATTGACGGAGGACATCGAAAGGGTGCAAAAAAGGGCAGCTCGTTTTGTATTATCGCGTTATAGGGGAGAGAGTGTGGCAGATATGATACACGAGTTGGGATGGAAGTCATTACAGCATAGACGTTTTTTGTCGCGGCGAGACCTTTTTACGAAATTTCAGTCACCAACTTTCTCTTCCGAATGCGAAAATATTTTGTTGAGCCCAACCTACATAGGTAGGAATGATCATCAAAATAAAATAAGAGAAATCAGAGCTCAAACAGAAAGGTTTAGGTGTTCGTTTTTCCCGCTCGCTGTTCAGGAGTGGAATAGTAGAGAGAGAGTATGATTGTTGTTCGATGAACCCTCTGCCAAGCACTTAAATGTGAATTGCAGAGTAGTCATGTAGATGTAGATGTAGATGTAGACTCTCACTTTAGACATGCGATAGAATAATGGTAAATTCCGCTTTGCCGGAGGCACGACATGACGCACTCCTTCTGAGAATTCTTTCTGCACTTTCAGCAACGCCTTCAGCATCTGATCTGGACCTAACAAAGTGGCTCTCAATTGTCCATGCACTGCGTGATGCATAGCTTCATATAACACTTCCAATTCGACACGCGCATCATCCATCCTGTCTGCTAATGCCCTCAATAAAGCTGCTACTTGTATTTTCCCATCTATTCGGCTCAATCTGACCTGTATAGCCTCTATATCCCCATTCAACACTTTCCTGGTATTTGCTGCATACCGTTACAGGTCTGACGTCAACTCCCGCACTGTTCTAGTGACATTCAATATCCCCTGCTCCATGTTACCTATACATGTCGTGTGCCACTCCACTTTCAACTTTGTCTCCTCCGCCATCTCCTGCACCTCCCTCACCGTACTATTTAAGCTCTTTATATCTTCCTCGTCTGTAGTTCCAAACACTGTTTTCAGCAATTTTCCCCCTGCGTCCAATCACCTTCGTTTCCTGTGAACGAGCATTTGAGGGACCACTTCCATTACCTGTTGCAGCTGCCTTCTCAGCTTTTTGTATGAGAGCTTCAATTCCTGATACTTATTCCATAAGTCTTCAAACAATCCCTCCTTCTCCGTGGTCGCCTGTAGCACCCTAAACCTATCCTGTAGTGTCTGTACATCATTCCTCACTCCCCATATATTATACGTGAACACAATTGTCCACCTGCGGCTTGACAATACCACATCTAATTGTCTTGCAAACAAAATTCCCTTATCTAGTGGTTACACGTGCACCAACTCTCCTCTGCAACAGTGTAGCAGTACCAGCCTGACGAAAAGTTTCTCGCGCCACATCCTGGCACGGCACCTGAAGGAAAAGAAAGCCATGTCAATCACTCCCTTCCTTACCATGTCTAAAACACACAAATGACAAGTAAAAACTACACATACCCCCTATTACCTAATAACAATAAATACGACATGTTCCTCCCCGAGGACACTTAATCTACTTATCCCTAGACCTAAGTGTGTAAGGAACGTTCCTCTGCTGTTCTTTTAGCTTCAGTACCCTCACACCCTTTGTTACTGCTGGAAGAATCAGCGATAATGCATCCACTGCACCCTAAAATTGCTTATTCCTACTCACATGAACTACTGATGACTTGGTTGGTAACTGCAACTTTACATTCACTGGAGACACTATTTCATTTACCTGATATGGTCCAGAATATTTTGTCAAAAACTTCTCTGTTTTACCCTTCGGAACATAAGGATTAGCCAACAATACCCATTGACCAATTCTGTATTGCGGCAGTTTACCTGTTCTTTGCCCAGTACTCTCTTGTTTCTCCAAAGCTTTACTATTAGCACGCTGTACCCTTTGCCAAATCTCTCTCAATTTCTTTGCGAAATGCTTCACCGACTCATCCTGTGAACGTACCTGAGGTTTGAGTACATCAAATGGTGATGGCATTTTCTGACCATAAATTACCTCATACGGAGAGAGCCCCATTCCTGTATGAACTTTTGCGTTATATGCACTTGTCAGCAGGTTTAAATACATGTCCCAAGCCGTGTGTTCTGAATTTACGTAATGACTAATCATCTTAACTAACATCCTATGAACCCGTTCTGCTTGTCCATTCGACTGAGTATGAAATGGGCTTGTCCGCAATTTCTTAACTTTCAATAAACAGCATAACTACTTCATCAGCTCCGACATAAAGTTACTACCCTGATCTGTAATTATAGTATCAGGCACACCATACTTCAGCAACCAGTTATTTACTAAGACTTGTGCAACAGTGCTTGCCTTCTGATCTGGAATAGCTACCAATATTGTTAATACGTATCGATTACCTGCTTGGGTCTTGTTAAATGCTCCGATTACATCTAATCCAATGAATGCGAACGGGCGATCCGCTTCAGGTAGTCTCTGTAAATGAATTTTCTGATGACTTAAATCTGCTTTCTGCGCACACGGTATACAATTTTGCACATACTGCTCCACATCATTGTGACGTGTCTTCCACCAAAAACTTTCAGCTACCTGTTTATCAGTCGTTCTTTTACCACCATGACCCGACAATACATGGTTGTGCGCTTGTTTCAACACTTCTTCCCTCAGTGACTCCGGTACTACGACACGTAGTCCACACTTGGTCTTCCTGCAAAGCAACCCATCCTACATCTCAAACTACGGTTGCATTCGGAACAATTGACACTCTCTGTCAGTGCCTTGCACCTTTATCCACTCCCTGACACGTTCCACATCATTACGAAGTGTTGTATTCATGATCTATGGAACAAGTATTAATGTAATCTCTAATCTAATCTAACCTTCTCACCTATGCCCACAACTTGTACAGCTGCTATTTTTCTACTAAGCGCATCTGCATTCGTATGTTTTACCCCTGGTTTGTGAATTACCTTGTAGTCAAATTCACTTAGTTTCAGTGCCCATCTCGTTAAACGACTTGAAGGATCTTCCAACCCCAACAACCACTTCAGTGCTGCGTGATCTGTAATCACCTTAAACTTATGTCCATATAAATAACAGTGAAAATACGAGATACCGTAAATCACTGCTAAAATTTCTTTCTCTGTAGTTGAATAATTCTTCTCTGTCTTATTCAGTTACCTGGAAGAATAGGCCACTGGATGTTCCTGTCCATTAACCCTCTGAGAAAGAATACAACCTACAGCAATATTTCTAGCATCGCAAGATAGTATGAACTCTTGTTCAAAATCAGGAAGTATCAACGCTGGGTCTGATGTTTGTATCTGTTTGAGCTTCTCAAATGCCTCCTGACTCTGTGCTGTCCATTCAAACTTAACACCTTTCTTTAACAATCTCGTTAATGGATGTGCAATTTCGGCGAACCCCTTTACATATCTTCTGTAGTAATAACATAAACCGACATATTGCTGAACTTGTTTAGTTGTCTGTGGTACTGGAAAACCACGCACAGCCGCTGTTAGATGAGGATGTGTTCTTACCCCATCCTTACTGATAATATGCCCAAGATAAGTCACTTGTGTCTGAGAAAACTGACATTTCTCGACATTAAGCGTAAGATTTGCCGCTCTTAGCCTACTAAATGTTTCATTCAGTTGTCCACATGCTCTTCTATATTACACGAAAAAGTAACAATATCATCGAGGTATACCATAGCAATCTTCGGTTTCAGTCTCCGAAGCACACCATCCAAAAGACGCTGAAAAGTAGCAGGAGCGTTTTTCAACCCAAATGGCATTCTGCAATACTGAAAGTGACCAAGGCTTGCTGTAAACACCATCTTCAGTCTATCCTCAGGACTTACTTCTATCTGATGGTACCCACTCTTAAGATCTAGTCTCGAAAAATATTTACACCGACCTAGGTTGTTCAATGTCTCTGTGATGTTTGGTATTGGATATGCATCTGTTACAGTTTGTGCATTCAAAAATGTTAGTCACAAGAAAACCTATACTTTTTAGTACCGTTCAATGACTTCTTAGGAACTAACACTATGTTGGCAGACCACGGGCTTTCACTGTTCTCTATAATACCATCCCTTAGCTGTTGATTAATAAATTCTTCCACTAGTGGTTGTAGGTCTTTCACTATCCTGTATGGTTTTCTGTAGACCGGCGGACTATTGCCAGTTGGTATATGGTACTGTGTAATAGGAGTTGCTGGTAATGGACCTTCTGAATTAAACAAATCTACATACTCTAATAACAAAGCTTCCATAGCTTTCCTATCACCATTCTCCAAATCTTATCACGTAGTACAAATGCCTTGACTGTTTGCTTGATGTTATAATCACCTTTGGATTCACCTATATCCTCATCGTAGAGTATTTCCAAACTTGCTACCACTAAACCCTTTGGGAGATCCACTTCATCTGCCCCAAAATTATGTACACTGACCGGAATCATCAGTTCCCCATTTATATCTGTTACATGCACAACGCTCCTCCTAATAAAACAATGCATTTCATCCAATCCTTCATTGCTCTGCAGGGGCTCCACCACACGTAGTCTCTGCTGTGGTACATTGGTACCTACTGACAACCAAACTAACTTCCCTGTACCCAAAGGCAATCTGACATGCGTAATCATCTTTAATGCCCTTGTATGCGGTTCTGTTGGTGACATCTTAGCAACAGATGCACCTCGTGATGTAGAAACATTTACAGCTGTTGTACCCATTGAAAGCAAGTTTCCACTAAGTTCAACTGTACGCTGTGAAAGACTAATTTTGGCATGGTGTTTATTGAGGAAGTCCAGTCCGAAAATCACAGGATACCCTTGTCCCACAGTTGGCAACATTTCCATTCTAAAGTTCCAATCTTAAAAACGAACTGTGTTGTACCCAATGATTGCAACTCATTATTCCCTACTCCACGTAATCTATACCTAAGAGTACCTAGTCTTCTCCTACCCATGAGGTCTAGACTAGCAACAGATACATGTACCCCTGTATCAACCAAAAACTTACATCTGTTATTCCTTATAGCACCCTTCAAGCAACACTCCATCTCTGTAGTAGTTTTCACCGTACTTCTGCTTACCGGGAATGTCTTCCGACGGACGAAACACTCCTGTTCCCATTTAACGCATTTTCCTGTTTATTCCCGTTAACATTCTACTTACTACAACACTCATTCACCTTGTGACCGCAGCGTTTACAAGCATACCACTGCGGCTGTCTGCATTGAGCCTTCACGTGACCTTTCCTCCCACTGAGGTAACAATTCCTCTCCTACACAAAGATGCGTTTATCATTGCAAACCCTTGTTGCAATGTCTATCTCCTGCAGATGCATTGCAATACGCAGTGCTGCAACTAAATCCCCAGGATTCTCCATCCTAACCCTACGAGAAAATTCTGCAGGAATTCCACTGAGGAATACATCGAGGGCTCTGTTTTCTGCCTCTTGTAGTAATACACGATCCGCATCAGGATTACCCGATAATTCATAGGTCTGTGAATTAATTTTCTGTATCCTATCTGAAAAAGACACCACTGTCTCAATGACTTTCTGTGTCAAATTAGCTAACTTCTCCCTAAAAAATCTTGCACTATTCTGCTTACAATATCTTTGTCGTAACCCATCCGCCAATTCTTCAAACGTGCTCGCCTTACTGAGCGTCTTATGGTACATCATGAACATGTTGGCTTCCCCCGCATGTCGCAAATTTTCCATACGTAACGTAGTTACATCCGACCAATTGCTCATTGCAGCTGTTGCCAAAACATTGTTAATTAACGCTGTGACATCCTCTGTTGTTTTACCCGAGAAAGGCGTTATCAAGTTAGCTACTGAAGGATATATTGCAAGGTTGGACATTGCTACTTGAACCCATTTGCGACTCTTGCACTGAACGCAAGGTCTCCATTTGCACCATTAATTCCATTAATTCTACATGACGTAACTTATGCTACGCATTCTCTTCTAACAATTTTGAGACTTGCTCCGTCAGAGCAGCTATACTTACTTCAGTACTAACAGATCTTGTTTCTGCCATGACTTGTGCAAATTACCAACAACTTACTCTATACTTAATTTACTCCTCAGAACAATAACTACACTAGCTACTCATCTCCTTTGTCACAGTTGAGCACTACACACAAGAAGACAAACAAGACTCACAATGCACAACTAAACAAAATTAATCCTTCCGCCTTGTTATTTCCCAGCAACACTCTCTACAATTGTGCACTGCGTGACCAAACTGTCTACAAATTGAACATTCTACTGGTACAAACTTTGTGCATGGCTCCCCATGCCCTGTTAAAATACACACAGTACATCTGACTGGTACCAAGTACGTTTCCCAACTGTTTCCCTTAAACTCGGATAAATCTGATGTTTCCGCAGGTCTCACAAAGTGCACTCCCAACAAAGAACGTGCATCCATAGTTATTAATAAAAATCCCCTCGTGCACGTACCACAAGGCTGCGTATAGTCGACAGTTCTGACTGCAACTCTGTCAGTCCTGCAGTGGCGGTGTCGACGACTCCAGATACCAGATCTGCAGGCCAGTGCTGTAGTGGGTGGTTCTAACACTTCTGGTACCAAATCCGAAGGTGGTGGGCGCGAGGACTTCTGACACCAAATCTGTAAGCACCCCGGTGGTCCCGGTCGCCTATGGTGGACTGGAAGCCTAGCGGTGACCTCTCCAGTTGTCAGGATGCTAGGAAATGACTGTGGACACATAAGAAACGCCAAAGAAACATTATTAATTCACGACACCCTTATTCCTGCTGAGTAAAATGTGGCCCGCGTAACACAGGCTGGCTGAGCTTGGTGATATCAGTGACATTCCCCGAGTCCTCGCTGACTCGGAGCGATGTCACCAGCTCCGGCCTGCACCAGTCTTGCTAGTGCAGCACCGTGTGCTGTGATGTAGTGGTGGAATGTCCTTACTTTGGCCACGCGTGGCTGGCTGGCTGGCCGGCTCGGTGGCGGACAGCAGCCCGCTGCACGTAGGAGGCTCCAGGTTGGAGTCCCGGCACTGTCGGCACGAGAAGCATTCTCGTAGTGCGGAGTGTACTGTATCCCACTCCATCTTCTTCCCTGCTCCTCCTCTTGGCTCGTCCGCGGTGGACAGGCGGAACGGGCTGCAATGCATCAGTGTCGTCGGCTCACTCGGTTGTCACGGCGGATGCACAGGGCCTAGGCCCTGCATAATCTCTGATGACAGCTCACTGATGTGGTCAGGATTGGCGGCAAGCAAGTCTGCTGCGATATCTGCTAATCCTGGTTTGATGATTGACAGCGGCAGCAGAGAGGACCAGAGCTGGCACTGTCCCCTCACGTCTGCTGCTGAATGGGCCGCTCTTACTGCAACATCTCCTTAATAAAGATTAACATGTCGATCACCGAGTTCAGTGCTATGCAGCGACCCAGTACACATATAACAGCAAGTCTAACTGCAAATGCCTTGTTGCTATCAAAGCTGGCGTATTTAAAGGAAGCACGAGCGATGTCCTGAAGTCATGCGCTTTTGTAAAGAACGCATTTGTTCCACTTATGCTGCTGATTTATCTGTCATACTCGCCCCTTAGGTGTTCTTGTGACAGAGTTACATGTTGTTATGGCAGACTTACGCAAAGTTATGAAATGCAGTACAGCTGACGCTATACCTCTGTCTTACACTCTACGAACATCTCCGTCTAACACAAGCCCGCGTGCTAAGCAATTCTCTGTCGCCTGTTGTGTGTAACCAGGCCACTGACCCTGCGTGACGACACATTCCGATACATCTACATTTACATTCATACTCAACAAGCCACCAACGGTGTGTAGCGGATGGCACTTTATGTGCCACTGTCATTACCTTCCTTTTCTGTTCCAGTCGTGTATGGTTCGTGGGAAGAACGACTGTCTGAAAGCCTCCTTGCACGCTCGAATCTCTCTAATTTTACATTCGTGATCTCCATGGGAGGTATAAGTAGGGGGAAGCAGTATATTCGATACCTCATCCAGAAACGCACCTTCTGGAAACCTGGCGAGCAAGCTACATCGCGATGCAGACCGTCTCTCTTGCAGAGTCTGCCACTTGAGTTTGCTAAACATCCCCGTAATGCTATGATGGTTACCAAATAACCCTGTGATGAAACGCGCCACTCTTCTTTGGATCTTCTCTATCTCCTCCGTCAACCCAATCTGGTACGGATCCCACACTGATGAGCAATGCTCAAGTATAGGTCGAACGAGTGATTTGTTAGCTACCTCCTTTGTTGATGGACTACATTTTCTAAGGACTCTCCCAATGAATCTCAACGTGGTACCCGCCTTACCAACAATTAATTTTATGTGATCATTCCATTTCAAATCGTTCCGCACGCATACTCCCAGATATTTAACAGAAGTAACTGCTGCCAGTGTTTGTTCTGCTATCATATAATCATACAATAAAGGATTCTTCTTTCTGTGTACTCGCTATACATTACATTTGTCTATGTTAAGGGTCAATTGCCACTCCCTACACCAAGTGCCTATCCGCTGCAGATCTTCCTGCATTTCGCTACAATTTTCTAATGCTGCAACTTCTCTGTGTACTACAGCATTATCCGCGAAAAGCCGCATGGAACTTCCAACACTATCTACTAGGTCATTTATATATATTGTGAAAAGCAGTGGTCCCATAACACTCCCCTGTGGCACGCCAGAGGTTACTGTAACGTCTGTAGACGTCTCTCCATTGATAACAACATGCTGTGTTCTGTTTGCTAAAAACTCTACAATCCAGCCACACAGCTGCTCTGATATTCCGTAGGCTCTTACTTTGTTTATCAGGTGACAGTGCGGAACTGTATCGAACACCTTCAGGAAGTCTAGGAAAATAGCATCTACCTGGGAGCCTGTATCTAATAATTTCTGGGTCTCATGAACAAATAAAGTGAGTTGGGTCTCACACGATCGCTGTTTCCGGAATCCATGTTGATTCCTACAGAGTAGATTCTGGGTTTCCAAAAACTACATGATACTCGAGCAAAAAACATGTTCTAAAATTCTACAACAGATAGACGTCAGAGATATAGGTCTATAGTTTTGCGCATCTGCTCGATGACCCTTTTTGAAGACTGGGACTACCTGTGCTCTTTTCCAATCATTTGGAACCTTCCGTTCCTCTAGAGTCTTGGCGGTACACGGCTGTTAGAAGGGGGGCAAGTTCTTTCGCGTACTCTGTGTAGAATCGAATTGGTATTCCGTCAGGTCCAGTGGACTTTCCTCTGTTGAGTGATTTCATTGCTTTTCTATTCCTTGGAGACTTATTTTGATGTCACCCATTTTTCATTTGTGCGAGAATTTAGAGAAGGAACTGCAGTGCGGTCTTCCTCTGTGAAACAGCTTTGGAAAAAGGTGTGTAGTATTTCAGCTTTACGCGTGTCATCCTCTGTTTCAAAGCCATCATCATCCCGGAGTGTCTGGATATGCTGTTTCGAGCCACTTACTGATTTAACGTAAGACCAGAACTTCATAGGATTTTCTGTCAAGTCGGTACATAGAATTTTACTTTCGAATTCACAAACCGCTTCACGCATAGCCCTCCTTATGCTAACTTTCACATCGTTTAGCTTCTGTTTGTCTGAGAGGTTTTGTCTGCGTTTACACTTGGAGTGAAGCTCTCTTTGCTTTCGCAGTAGTTTCATAACTCTGTTGTTGAACCACGGTGGGTTTTTCCCGTCCCTCACAGTTTTACTCAGCACGTACCTGTCTAAAACGCATTTTACAATTGCCTTAAACTTTTTCCATAAACACTCAGCAGTGACAGTGTCGGAACAGAAATTTTCGTTTTGATCTGTTAGGTAGTCTCAAATCTGCCTTCTATTACTCTTGCTAAACAGATAAACCTTCCTCCCTTTTTTTTATATTCCTATTTTCTTCCCTATTCAGGCATGCTGCAACGGCCTTATGATGACTGATTCCCTGTTATGCACTTACAGAGTCGAAAAGTTCGGGTCTGTTTGTTATCAGTAGGTCCAAGATGTTATCTCCATGAGTCGGTGTTCTGTTTAATTGCTCGAGGTAATTTTCGGATAGTACACTCAGTATAATGTCACTCGATGCTCTGTCCCTACCACCGGTCCTAAAGATCTGAGTATCCCAGTCTATATCTGGTAAATTGAAATCTCCACCTAAGACTATAACATGCTGAGAAAATTTATGTGAAATGTATTTTCTTGCAGCTGTTCTGCCACTAATGCTGCTGAGTCGGGAGGTCAGTAAAAGGAGCCAATTATTAACCTAGCTTGGTTGTTGAGTGTAACCTCCACCCATAATATTTCACAGGAACTATCCACTTCTACTTCACTACAGGATAATCTACTACTAACAGCGACAAACACGTCACCACCGGTTGCATGCAATCTATCCTTTCTAAACACTGTCTGTGCCTTTGTAAAAATTTCGGCTGAATTTATCTCTGGCTTCAGCCAGCTTTCTGTACCTATAACGATTTCAGCTTTGGTGCTTTCTATCAGCGCTTGAAGTTCCGGTACATTACCAATGCAGCTTTGACAGTTTACAATTACAATACCAATTGCTGCTTGGTCCCCGCATGTCCTGACTTTGCCCCGAACCCTTTGAGGCTGTTGCCCTTTCTGTACTTGCCCGAGGCCATCTAACCTAAAAAACCGCCCAGTCCACGCCACACAGCCCCTCCTGCTACCCGTGTAGCCGCTTGCTGCGTGTAGTGGACTCCTGACCTATCCAGCAGAACCCGAAACCCCATCACCCTATGGCGCAAGTCGAGGAATCTGCAGCCCACACGGTCGCAGAACCGTCTCAGCCTCTGATTCAGACCCTCCACTCGGCTCTGTACCAAAGGTCCGCAGTCAGTCCTGTCGATGATGCTGCAGATGGTGAGCTCTGCTTTCATCCCGCTAGTGAGACTGGCAGTCTTCACCAAATCAGATAGCCGCCGGAAGCCAGAGAGGATTTCCTCCGATCCATAGCGACACACATCATTGGTGCAGACATGAGCGACTACCCTCAGATGGGTGCACCCTGTACTCTTCATGGCAACCGGAAGGACCCTTTCCACATCTGGAATGACTCCCCCCAGTATGCACACGGAGTACACATTGGTTTTCTTCCCCTCTCTTGCTGCCATATCCCTAAGGGCCCCCATTATGCACCTGACATTGGAGCTCCCAACTACCAGTAAGCCCATCCTCTGCGACTACCCAGATCTTGCAGACTGAGGGGCAACCTCTGGAACAGGACAAGCAGACATCTCCGGCCGAACATCAGTATCAGCCGGAGACAGAGCCTGAAACCGGTTTGTCAGACAAACTGGAGAGGCCTTCCGTTCAGCCCTCCGGAATGTCTTTCGCCCCCTACCACACCTCGAGACGACCTCCCACTCTACGACAGGTGAGGGATCAGCCTCAATGTGGGCAGTATCCTGGGTAGCCACAGTCGTAGTCCGATCGGAGGATGTGTGGGACGAGCTGGCCGTCCCTGACAAACCCCCATCCGGACCCCCACAGTGATGCCCATTGGCAACAGCCTCGAGCTGTGTGACCGAAGCCAACACTGCCTGAAGCTGGGAACGAAGGGATGCCAACTCAGCCTGCATCCGAACACAGCAGTTGCAGTCCCTATCCATGCTAAAAACTATTGTGCAAAGAATGTCTGAATTAATCTACAGAGAGCACAAACAATTCGACACAAAATTTAAACAGTTATTAAAATACAAGAGTGCCTAGTAAATGCAGTAATGCTGCTACTTGCGCACTGCTGACACACTGCTTGGCGGCGGACGGAGACTACGCGATTTTACGCTATTCACGTATTAAAAACGCGATGCTACAACTCTCAAGTACTATAATATGCCCGAAATTTATGAATTAAGCAATGCAAGTACCAAAAACACGCAAAGAAATTAAGAATTAAGCTATGTAACAAATGAGTGAGCTAGGAGTATACGACTTGCTGCTGCAGCTGCTTATCCAATGGCGGCAGCGAGCACACTGACTGACCAACCAACACTGGCCGTTCAACACAAAACAGAAGACTGATGACTACGCGAATTTACACTATTCAGGTACTAAAATGCGATGCTACAAATCTCAAGTACTATAATATGCCCGAAATTTATGAATTAAACAATGCAAGTACCAAAAACACGCAAAGAAATACATGTGCAATCCTCTTACCTCTTGGTTAACCTACTGCCTCTTACTCTCGGTATAGGCTACGAAACTTTGACAATATTCCACGTTTCCAACTCTTTACTATTCTGCGACACTACAATACTCTCTGTATCTTAATGTACAATGATGGAAAAAAATCTCAACATCAAGAAATGATTAATGCAGAGTAATGAAATTTTGGGACTATAATTATCTACGTAACATATTTAAATGATTAATGTTGCAAGATCACAGGTTAATGTAGGCACAAGAAAAACAATTGCATATGTGAAACACTGGTGCATGAATAACTGTTGTATCTGGCAGAATGTTGAACGCAAGCATGCAAACATGTATGCTTTGTGTTGTTTAGATACTGGATGTCAGTTTTTGAACTGGAGTTCAGTGCATGTTGTAATTGGTTGATCAATACATGGATGGTTAATGCTGGTTGTGGATAACACTGGAGTTGTCATCTGGTTGTGTCCCATACATGCTTGATTGGAGACAGATCTGGTGATTCAGCAGGCCATGGCAATGTGTCGACACTCTGTAAGGCATGTTGGGTTACAACAGTGGTATTTGGTTGGAAAACAGTCCTTGGAGTGCTTTTCATGAATTGCAGCACAACAGGTTAAATTACTAGACTGAAAAACAAATTTGCAGTCAGAATGTATGGGATAACCATGAGATCATGCTGTCATAATCTACCCTCCATTGAGATCTCACCTGACACTACTGCAGTCACAAACGGCAGTGGTTTGGGGTCAGTAGAATGTATGCTACAGGGCATCTGTCTTGGAGCTGTCCTTGAAGTACCTGATTGTGAACAGTTTTCTGTGTCACTGTGGTGCCAACAGCTGCTTGAATTGCTGCTACAGATGTGGTATAGTGCGCCACAGCCATACAATGATCTCAATGGGCTTTCCTCTCTGTAATGCTATGTAGCATTCCAGAGCCCAGTTTTCTTCCAATTGTACCTTTCCATGACAACTGCTGCCAGAAATCCAGTACAGTGGCTACATTATAGCCAGGTATTTCTGCAATATCATGGAAGGAACATCCAGCTTCTTGTATCTTGATTACATGACCTTGTTCAAACTCTTTGAGCTGTTGATAATTGTGTCTTCACTGTCGTAAAAGCATTCATGGCTAACATCAGCTCACTATGTCAAGTCTCAAACGTAACTAATGCTTATGACCATTACAGCACATATTTAAAGTAAACCTGATTTTCATCCTCATAATCGTACTACTAGTGCCACTCTTATGTGACTGGCATGAAATTTGAATAAAGTCATCTTCCAGATGTAGAAACACACCTACTAACTTTTGTTTATCTTGCACAACTCCTTTTTTTGTGCCAGGCGTTTTTTTCTGTCAGTGTACAGTCCCTGACCAATTTATTAGATGCACTACAATTTTTAAGCAAATTTTGATTTATGCCTAATGAAATTTGTTTTTTTAATACATAAATTATGAGAAAATTATTATGTGTAGTCTACTTCATACTAAGATGCTACAACAAGTAAATAAAATGTAGTATTTGTTGAAAATGTTTTATTTCAGTAATTACAACAAAAATTAAAATATTGTAAAAGTGAAAACATTAGTTTTAATATCTTGTTGAGCCACCTTTTGCAGCTATGAGAGCCTTAATACGACGTGGCATGCTGTTGATGCAGGACTGTACTGTGTCTCACATTTGTGGATGATGATACCAGACATGGATGATTTTCTCTAAGAGCTGTGTTTTTGTCGTGAAAACATATTCTGCCATGTCCCTCTTCAGTAGTTCCCATACATTTTCTATGGGGTTCATGTCGGGACTTATTACCTGGCCGGTCTAACAGAGGGATACTTTTTTCCTTCAGAAAGGATTTAACTGACCTGTCTGTTTGACAGGGAACTAAAAATAAATCATTCCCCATTTGGGAACCATTCTCTGAGCTGTGGTATTGACTGATTTTGCAGGACTTTCTTGTACTGGTCTTGCCTCATTATGCCTTTAACCACATAAAGACATCCTGTACCCTTGCCACAGGTGACAGACCAAATCATCACCTTATTTGCATATTTTATGGTCTGAATATTGCAGTCGCAATGAAATTTTTCTCCTGTTCGATGGCACACGTACTGAGATTTGTTAGTCAAAATTTCAAACACGCTTTCATTGCTGAAGCATACCTGCAAAAATCAAGAAACATAATTAATGTACTATGAATAAATGTACATAGGTTACATCATAGTGTAAATAATAATTTTAAAGTTAAATTACCAGTCTACAGAAGTCCACATCCTTATGACACCACTGTTTAGTCCACTTCAGATGCTTCGCTTTCATTGTGGCTGTTAACTTTGGTTTTCTAGTGGGTTGACAGGCCTTGAAATCAATATCCCATCAACTTTCTGCAAGCAGTGCATTCAGATGCAGTCACATTAGCCTGTTCCAGTTGAGATTTTATCTGTTTCGTTGTTGCAAATCTGTTTTCTATGCAAATTCTTTTGAGAAATCTTTCTGTCCTTTAGGTGAAAATTAGTTTTCTTCCATATTTACTCTCCCATCTGGGGCTCAGTTCTTCACCTGCATCAATTTTCTTCTTTATGCACCTCACACTAGCTTTTGACATTTCCAACCTTTGTGAAATTTCCCGATTGGAATACATTTTTGTATTAACAAGGGCTTTGACCTCAGAATTTTTATGTGGTGAAATGTCCCCTCTTTTACCCATTGTTAAAATTCACAATTAATAATACATGGCTGTTAAACAGTCAGTTGTGATGTCAATATTATGAAATTGATAATCAAAGCAAACAAAGTATTACACCAGTTACACGCAAGAACGCCACTGAACAGGTCCTTTCCTCTACGCTGTACTCTGCACATTGATAACTGCAATAAGTCAACAATCCAATGTCACTTAGCAACAATAGATACAAAATTCAACAATGTAATAAGTGCCCTGAATAACTGTCATAAATTTTCCGATTAATTGCATTAAATATATTACTCAACATGTAATTATTACAAATAACATTAAAAATGTGCAGTGCATCTAATAATTTGACCAGGGACTATAGTTGAAGATACAACTACCCCACAGATTTTATTTAAAAGAAAATTTCCTGGGCAGTATCCTCCTCTCACATTCTGACTAATTCACTTCCTTCTTCCAGCAATCAAGGTTTGGATGGTACGGGTTGACGAGAACAGTGCTTCTGAAGCTTTTGGCAGTGGGAAGTGTAGTAGTCAGAGGATGAGAAGAGGATACTGCGCAGGAGATTTATTTGTGAGTGAGATCTGTGGGGTGGCTGTGACAGACGAGAGCCTGGAAGAGAGAGTTGGTGTAGTTGTTGAGAGAATTAGTGTGGAGCAGAGGCATTTGCTGCAAATGCCTCAGCTGTAGGAAAGGGAGGTTTTGATGTGAAAGAGGTGGCAGCTGTTAAAATGTAGATATTGCAGCTATATGATAATTTTATATAGACTGAATTTGGAATGTTAGAGTCAGTGAGGTGGGAGTTAACATCAAGGAAAATAGCTTTGAATCTGGAAAATGGCTAGATGAATTTGAGTTGAGGACACAGATTTGTCTACCTTCATCCTCAATGCAAGTGAGTTCCTCTCATCCTGTGGTCTGAGTGACCTGCCCTTGCTCTTAACATACTTTTACATGTGTGAGACTTATACTGTGGAAATTGGCGAAAAGATTGCTTATCATACAAATATACACAACAATTAAATTTACACGCCTATTTACAACACATGTGATAGAATGTATATGTAGGTCAAATACTCCTCTTAGCACTAAAATAAAATATAACAGTCTAGATTTGTTAAAAAGTGCAGTTGACTATCATCATTCTGCAGTTCCTGCTCCACACACAGCCACTGTCCATCAATATGGCTGTAGGTCTAAAACCAGTCACCTTTTAATAAATGTGCCTTGTGATCTAGAGAGTTATAATTTATTGCAAAGATTATATGTTGGTCACTGATTTCTCCAACAACATTTTCAAAAATAACTCCTCTTAGCAGCTGATTTTGTGTATGTCCTCTGTGACACATGTAAATATTCCTGAACCTTTTCGGTTTCAAGGAGCTTTGTCTCAACATCCAAACTAAATATATGTTTGTTTGCATCTGTTAGTTCCAATTTATATATATATAATCCAGCTATAAAATATTTGTCATTCACTTTGCAACACCCTATTAAAACAAAAGAGTACTTACAGTGCTTAGACTGAAACAATTTATGGTGTGATTAGCAGTGTGTGTGAATGTATGTTGGAGGTGAGAAAGGTGAGGGGGGCAGAGAGGGTTGCAGGAAAGTAAATTAAGTGCATAACAAACATTTAAAAAATGTTAAGTAAATGTTGAACATCCAGTTCCTTTGTCTTGTATTCATAATTGCTGATTTTGAGAAGGAGAATTTAAATGTGGTGTTATAAGTACCTGAATCTATACAGCTGTGCAGGAATTTGTCTGTGACATTTCATCCTCAGTGAAACTTTAGCTTTTGTGTACTTAAACTGATTGGTCTACCTGAATTGTGTGAGCTTCTCAAGTGACTGGACTGGGTTATCGTTGAGGCAGATATAACTGGTACATGGATAACCCTGAAAAAGTTGTGTGCTGGAGACCCATCACTTCCTCAAAACTGTCCATTAATAGCATCTAGTGAACAGCATATACTCCCTCACCCTTTCAGAGACCTCTAGAGAACCCTCCTGGCTGACTTATTTTGATTCTCTTTGCTTAACTCACTTGTGTACAATGACGGGCATACCCGTCGTCATACTGACTTGCACTTACGTACAATGATGGGTACAGCTGTCACCCTGCATTTGCCTTGTTGTGTGGTGCTTTGGCATGTAGTGGATCACTGTTGGTTCTAATTTTAGTCCAGGCAGCATGTTAATAGATGGCATGAAAATGCTCAATTGCAGGCAAATATTACAATGCAAATTAGCACATTTCTTTGGATTCAGTAATGCAACATGGCCAATCCATACGAAATACAAGCCAAGAGAATACTTCAGTTTCCTGAAGAAAAGATTTGAGTGGTACTGATGGTGGACTGGACTTTGAGAACAGTGAAAACACAGAATCAGAAGTGAGTGACAGCAGTCATTGTGTTGACAAAGAAGATTTTTCCCTCAACAGTTGAGATGATGTAGTGGAAGTACGTCAACAATTACTGATGAGTGGAACTAGGAAAATGTTTGTATACTCCATACATTACCAAGAGGAGCAGTGAAGGGGAGGTAGATGTACTATTCACAGATCCATGGACTAAAACTCATCAGTCATCAGAATAGCATGGAACTGATCAAATTTTGACACCACAATTCTCGGAGTTGGTGGCCAAGGAAACAAATTTCTTTGCAGAAATGACTGTACATGCAGAACAGTGAAGAATGGTTGACAAAGCAAACTGGTCTCCTGTGGCAGCAGATGAGATGAAGGCCCAATTTGTACTGGGTATACTTAAGTCCCAAACAAAGACATCTTCTGTAAAAGATAATTGGTAGAGAAGGAAAATAATACAGACTCCTATTTTTGGTAAAACCATGCCTTTTAGGAGATTCAAAGCCCTCTCAAGGTATCTTCAGCTTGCTACTGATTCTGCAGGTATGCATCATGATAAACTGAGGAAGATCAGGCCAGTTGTTACTCTTCTGCTTGACAGATTTCGAAGGGTGTACAAGCCTGCAATATTTTTTTGTGTTGATGAGAGTCTGATATTCAGGGGCAGATTGCCATATGTATAATACAGACTTTCAAAGAGGGCAAGATTTGGTTTGAAAATTGATAAAGTATGCTCATCTGACAATGGATACTGTTACAATTTTAAAATTTATTCAGCTCTTGAGGCAAAAAAAAAAAAGTAGTCAGCACCCCATCAAGTGAGAAACTTGTTTTGGATTTGTGTGACACTTTACTGGATGAGTGGAGAACAATATACATGGATAACCGTATTCTCCCCCACTTTGTTTCTAAAGCTATTGGAGAGGAAGACCTATGCAGTTGGAAGTGTAAGAACAGTCAGGAAGAACATGCCACCACAGTTCAAGAACTCGGTCTGGAAAGAGACGAAGTGACTTTTGCATCAGCAAATGAAGTTCTTGCTGCTGGATGGATTGAAGAAAAACCACTGCACATCCTGTCAACCATTCATGATTGACCTGAGAATGAGGAACAGCAAAAAAATGGGAAGACTAAGTTGAAACCTAATTGCATCAGCGATTACAACAAAGGAATGGATGGAGTTGATGCATGCAACAAATGCCTAGCATTATATTCTCCTATGAGGAGATATGTGAAGGGATATAAAATATATATTTTTATATGTTGGGCATGGTAATTGTCAGTGCAAGTATAGGACACAATATGATTAACGACGGTAAAAGAAGAATGAGGTTATCATCTCAACCGGGCTGAAGAAATTCTGAAAAATGTTAGACTTCCTGATTATGGGATTTGCGGACACCCAAACATAGGAACAAATCCATGAAGACTACAGAGCAGGTACTGGGGATATTTTCCCACAAAAATACTCCAACTGACAAAAAAGCAGCACTGTCTAGAAGGTGTTACAACAGAGGACAGCATGGAGAATCCTGTTTTGAGTGTGTAGAGTGCAAGATCTGCCTACACGGGGATAAGTATTTTAAGCTTTATCACACTGAGACAAACAATATATATTATTATATTTGAAAGTATAATAGAGAAATACAATAAATAGAATACTCTAATATATCTTACAGTATGTTGCTGTAAAAATGAGAAAAGTCACTGAAAAATAAGTGTACTGCTGTGTCACAACATCAATTTAAAAAAATTGTGTGCCAGTGGGTTAAAGTGACTACTGTGTTGTGATTCTTCATTTAGGAAAGTATTCTGCTGTTGTAGTGACTAGGCATATGAAGAATGTTGTAATGCCCTTTGTGAACTCACTGATAGTGATATGTACTGTTCCTGGAATATGATAGCTGAGGTTGGACTAAAAGAATTTTAAACCTGCTTTGTTCTGACAGTCTTACATTTATTTACTCCCCCACCCCTTCTTACTTCTGCAGAAGTTTGTATTGCAATTCATACTTTCTATCTTCAGAGACTCCAATCTGATCACACTGGTCACCTTGTTAGGAGGTTTTGTTGTCCTACTAAATGCATATCTGTTTTAATTGACCAAAACTGTTTACCTCTACCTGTTATTTTCATTTCTGGCATATAGAGTACTGAGAACGTCCTTAACTGCCCGAAATTGGTCTTCTCTTTCGCCCATCAGATCCTGTATGTGTTTAGATCATTATCTCTATCCACTGCTCTTAATGTCCATCTCATTTTTGCTTGAAAACCTTGCTTCTTATTAGTTTTATTTCAGCCATGTATAGCACATAGTTTGTGATTCATATTGGTAAGGACTTCTTATGTTGATGTTCACTGGTTAGTACCATGACAAAGAAATTGTCTTTATGGAGGAGATGGTGCTTTGGCTTACAAGGGGTGTGATTATCTTTATGATTAAAGTGAGAATTTAGTTCTCCTGTGAGTCATGTCTATCAAATTACTATGATAAACCTCTACAGTCTTTACACCTAACCTCTGTAAATGCTATTCTGAAGAGATACCTGACAATGAGACAGCTTCAGACTTCCATTGTGTAAAAAGTCAATAAAAAAGCTGTATGTCAGTAACACACTAGTAATGGTTCAGCTCTGTTTTTAAATATTTTATAAAAGGACTCCACTGGAAGTTATTTCAGGAAACAGGTTTTTTGCAAAAGTGTCTTTCAAAATGTAATGGTAAGCAGAGTTTTAAGTACTGGAAAATATGAAGGAGGTGGGTTACCAGCTAACAACACAGCAATGTTGAGGCTGCTGAGGACAGAGAACTACCACGTAACAGGGTTATGTAATTAATTTGAGGAGCATTCGGAAATGATTTACAGTAGTAGTTTTTTTGTACCTTATTTATTAATAAACATGAGTCGATGTACATGGGACCTCTCAATATCCTTCCCACCATCAATACACTGCTGCCACTTTCCTGACAACTTCATTGATGTGTCACAGACCTGCTGTTTGGGGATACTACACACCCACTCATGAACAGCTGCCTGCAGTTCTTTCTTGTCACAAACCTCTCAGCACATCCTTAATGTTATCAAATAAAGAATAATCATATGGAGTTAGATGCACTGAATATTGTGTGCAGCACAGCAAGGGACTCTAATAATGTCAACTTTGCAGTTGTGCCATTGCTGGTGTGAGGTCACACATTGTTATCCTGAAAGAGTGCTCCTTTTGACCACCTTTCCTGTCACCTTCGCTGAATCCTGCATCTAAGTCATGCAAGGGTGTCACAGTACGTCCTGCTGTTGACGGTTGTTTCTTGTGGAAGTTAGTCCACAGAATGAAATTTCTAGGGCCAGGGACACCCAGGATGTTCCCATTGAATGGACTAGACTTTGTTCGTAGGTGAATGGTAGTGACACCATGATTCTTCCTGTCACCAGTTCTTCCTCTAGGCCTGTGTCAAGTCCTTTGGAACCCAATATGCACACATGTTTTTCATACTAAACTCATCATGAATAATGAAATACAGGGTTGCACAACCTACACCTGTCTGCAACTTCAGTTCATCAAAGATTATGTACCTGTCAGTGACAATCAATTCAGACACAACCTCAGTGTTCCCCAGAGTCTGCAATGTTGACAGGTGACTAGCACTCATATTCTTGTATGTGGATTCCCTTTCACTAGTGAACTCAATGATCCAGTTGTAAACAGTCCTTTGTGCAGGAGTTGCTTGATAATACACTACAGTTAAATATTTATAAATAACAACAAACAAGTGCTGCCCTATTACTAGACATACTGTTCACAACTGTCATCTAGTGTCAATGTGATGTACTGGAATCAGTTCATCATCCTACAAGAGGATGTGCCTACAGTCTAAGTAGTACTTATGAAACAGAACAATTGGAAATCTTTTGTGAACACCCCTTGTAATATAATGTAACATTTTATGATGATGCAATTGTCACCCTGTTACAGCAAACGGGAATTGGAAGTGACGAGTGAACTGTGCACACCAGACAACAGGGACTATGCTGACATAGCATCACGCTCAACAGCCATTTTCTATGACAATTGTAATCATCCCAGTTGAGATCCAGACTGGCTGTGTCTGTGTAATACTACCTCCATGCAGAACACAGCCACCATTACCTGTTTATACACATATATTTTGTATCTGAATCCCTTACATGCACTCACTGTCATGTATATGATTTTGCCATCGTCCTTGGAATGAAAAAGTAAGAGCTGTATAAATTGTAGCAGTGTTTGTTGTTTACTATTGTTTTCTGTAATGTTATATGAATGTTGATTGTAAACACTGGACTGATATCACAGTTTTAGAATGAATGGTATATGTGCTTATATTGTACCTTGCTGAAAAACATCAGTAGTATACAAATATGGCCTACCATCACTGTAGACATGTAAAATATATGGTTTAGATCTGCTGAAACATTATCAGTACTGCAGAGTTCATTGTCCAGCCAAGTTTTATTTAGGAAATGTCGTGAAAGTTCAGTAGTTTTTATCTGCAGGGTGCTGCAGTACTTTTCACTTTGCTTTGTAAAAACTGTAAAAAATTACAGGGTGAAATGCATCTGTAGAGTCCAGTTGCCATCAGGATACTGTGTAATTTTTGTATTGATTTTGTTGCCTGTGAAGAAATATTATTGTGTTTATTTGAAAGTGGCACAATACCTGACTAACTTTTGTGTGTTTACTGTTTTTTGTAGCTAATTTCTACCACTTCAGTATTTACAGTAATGTAAACGAGAGTTTAACAGGGCTGCTAATGTTGGTGTGTTAGTTAGAGATGAAAATCAACTGTATTTCATGTATTTAAGTATGCTATAGTACAAAACATTGTAGTTACCATATCATTGCCATTTTTAGCCAGTAAATACTCTTCATGTGATTTATTAATCAAATTGATATTGAATCAGTCATGATGATCATTTCCTTACACACATTTTACTAAAGAAAGAGATACAGATTCAGTGATGTTTTCACTGTGACTGAACTGTGTTACTATTAACAATGTGCAGTTCTGAACACTGCAATGATTTTGTAGTTGTTAAAAATAGCTTTACAGTATTGTATTGATGAAGCATGTGTATTTTATTCTTGGTAACAGATTTGTTACCATTTTGTGTTATTTTATTGTTTTGTTGAAATATGTACTGAAATTGTTATTTTTTAATTTAAATTTTAAATAGTTTAATTTTATACTCAGTCACATCATAAATGATGTAAGGCCTGTGATTTTTATCCTGTTGTTGAACAATATATGATAAACTAATTGTGATATTGTGTGATGAATATACATATATTCAGTCATAATCTATGTCTCTTGAACTACTTATATCTCCTCCAGTCACTGCTCAATACGTTTTATATTTCCTGTTTTCTTCATGTGGTTTTCAGACCATGGCATCATTTATCTAATAATTAGCATATTAGACTAATTTGGTCACAATTACAAGTACAGAAAGTAACTGAAAATACCTTTGCTGTGTATGTATGGTTTGCCTAATACTGCCCCATCAGCTGGTGAAAATTTTGATGACTAGGTTAGTTTGCATTAGCTACACGTATGAATGACAGGTGTTGGCACCTGCTCAGATTTGTGGGAAACTAATTATGGAATAATAGTTCTCACCATTAAATTGTTCTCAATTGTTGATAAATGAGATATCTGGTAGGAAGCTGATATTATGACACTGAATCCATGCCTGTGCATTTCATTTGTTACCTCTCTGTCCTAATACAATGTGTGTTTTGATACTTTTTTTATAGAATTTCCCACATTTTCATATATTCTGTTTGGAAGTAATTGTTTATATATCCCTTTATGTATATAAACTGAAGCGGCAACTGTAAATGTGTACCACTGCTGGGAATTGAATCCAGGTCTCCTAGATGCAGCTTTTCACTCACCACTTCAGTCTGTATATATAAAATCATATCTGTAGGAGACCAGTAAAATCTCCGAAACGGTGTCATTTCCTTTCTATATCTACATCTACATCTACGTCTACATCTACATGATTACTCTGCAATTCACATTTAACCAGAATTTCTTCGGATTTTCTACCAAATTTCGAGACAATGTTTCGTTGTGGAACCTATTAAAGGTATCTCGCATTGAAGTCTGTACCAAATTTCGCGTGTCTGTAAATTTTAGCCAATCTTCAAGATTTCGCGTTCTTCTGAGCTTCGCATGCTTTTTCTGTTGCCTCTGCAACAGCGTTCAGTGTGCTCTTTGAAATACCCATATCATTGAATCTCTCTCTCTCTCTCTCTCTCTCTCTCTCTCTCTCTCTCTCTCTCTCTCTCTCTCATATTTCGTTACATATCCTCACTACTTCTATTTGGTCCTTGTCCTGCCCTCTCATAAATGACTGGTATGCAATCCACAGGCATAACTCGGTCTCCTCTTGAATACGTATATCAGTGGTAGCTCTTTGTAGATTTCTTTTCATACATTTCTGTGTTTATGGTTACTCTCAGAACCTTCTGTATGTAATATGTCACCTTCCTTAAATGATTTACCACAAATAATATTTTTATTCTCAGACCTTATAGTCACTGCAAATTCCTGCATATGCCATAGTTTTTGTTGTTTCTGATAGACAATACATATTGATCTTCTGGAAATTACATCCTCATCGCCAATATTTGGTAGTTGTAGTTATATAAAATTTACTATACAAACACTGGAAGATGCAACTGTGTCAAAAGTTCTGTAAAATAGTTTGCCTTATGATCTTTTATGTTAAGGCAACACTTTAATATGAGCTTAATGTTGAAGTCTTTTGAAAACATGAGAGTTTCTTTTCCGTTTTATCTCATTAGATTTCCTCAATTGGAGCAGTGCAAGATTCATGTTACCACTGTCACAAGTTTGTTTTGAGATTTTTATGTTTGCTGCATTACACAGAGATAAGTAGCTTTTCAACAAATAAGTTTATTGTAGTCAACAATCACATAAATATTTCTGTGGTGGGACCAAATTGGACTCTATAATCATTTTCAATAGATTGTGGGATAAGCCTTTGCCAAAGGTGCTGTTAAAATGTGTCAAGCATTTTCACACACACGAGGCTCCTACCTGTCTGCTGGCAGCAGCCTTGCTCATATGATTAAACATTCACCAACCAGTATAGACTTCTGGGTTCTGTATCAATTAATTATTCTTCAGGTTTTTCATATGTTCAAGAAGATATGAAATTTGATTGTATCTTCATTAGCAGTGAGATACTTTATTGAATGCCTTTTGGAAATGTATTTAGACATATTCTATCCACCTGCTTGAGCCTATTATGTGTAAGACATTGTGTGTGAAAAAGAGCATTTTACAAGTGATATGTTCTCAACCCTTGTTGATACTCTGAGAGTAGCTTCTTTTCCCAAGGAACGTAAGGATGTTTGAGCTTAAAATGTGCCCTAGGACCTTGCGACATACAAATTTTATAAATGTTATCCCGTAGATCTGTGTGTTAGTTCTCTTAACCTTTTATAAATGTGAGTTGTCAGTGGTCAATTCAGTCATATGGAACTTTTAGCTGCAGTTCTGGTCACAGTAGGTTCTCAATAAATGTGGGCAAGGAAAGGGGACAAACCCATGCATATTCACTATAAAAAAATAATAAAAATTCTGTCTAGACCCATATTATTTGACAGTATTCCTTGGTTTGTCAAGGTCTTGTAAAATTTGAAGAAGATATATTTAGAGTGCTCTATAACTGTTTATTTTATAGCTTGCTTGTCTCTATCAGATAGTCCAGCATGAGAATGTGCCAAGAGAAAAAGGGAACACTGCTTGTAAACTTATCCAGTTTATGTTAAAAGTATTAACTGATGATTTATGTGTGTGTAATATGCAACAAGTCACTTTTCTGAATTTTAGTATGGTTTATTTTCTATACTGGTAACTAATTTTCATGCCATTATAGGCTAATAATTGGATGGATGTGTTACGGGAATATTATCTGGACCATGTGCAGCTCGATGCGATTCTTGTTGTGAATTTGTGAATATTGTCTCATGGATTTGATGACAAATTCACTCTCATAATGAGCATTTTGCAGGTTGCACCACCCCCCCCCCCCCCCCCACCACCACCACCACCACCACCACCACCACCACCACCACCACCACCACACACACAGGTTTGTGAAACCAACTGCAGCTAGCTACTGTTTATGCCCAAAATGTACACTATGAAAGTGAATTTCTAATGGACACTGTTGTTAGGCAGTATACTCACTACAGCCATAGCTTCTGGCTCCAAGTAGTCCAGATAATGTCCCTCTAACACCTCTATCTTATGATGAGTCTGCATTGTGCTGAAAACTAGTAAATGGTACAAAAAATAAAAATATCAAAATTCAAAAATGCAGTTGGTTACACCAACATAAATCACCATTTTAAAATCACATTTGCAGCTCACCCACACAGTGGACATAGAGAAAATTATTAATATTTTGTTGATGATAATAGAAATTACTTGTAACAGAATACTCATAGTATGGTGCATGTCTACCTGTACAATGCTAATTCATAACACAGTATGTAGGCTTTTGAGGTAAAATGTAGTTTGACTTCTGGTCAGTAAAATGTATTTTGACTTCTGGTGAGGCATTGCTGTCCCACAATTTTGTTATTTATCCCATCTTATTTACTGTATGACTTAGTTGCATCAACAATGCTTGTTTAGGTGTGATTCACTAAAACAAATTGTTTGCATTGTGTTCTGTGTTCTAAAGTCTTAAAATATGATCATGATATGAAATACAGACACTTCATCTGTAGACACATTGAATAAGATAAAATAATTTAGTGTAATTTTTATCACAGGATTCTCACAGAGCAAAAGCATACAAAGGCATACCACTGTCTAAGACCATTTCATGTGTACCTAATTTCTGAAGATATTCAGGGAAATGCCATGAACTACCATGTTTCCCCTTATGATCTGCCATAAAATGGTGATATAAAATTATAATGACAGTTTTCAGTGTGTTCTCTTGAAATATCCATATCATTGAATCTCTCTCTCTCTCTCTCTCTCTCTCTCTCTCTCTCTCTCTCTCTCTCTCTCTCTCTCTCTCTGTTTTTTTTAAAGCATCTCCTTTGGCAAGTTGTGTGACCAATGCTATAAGGAAGGGTCTAACTGATACCTTGTGTAAAATCTGTTCCATCTGTAAAAACATAATTTTTTACAATAAATTTTTGTCCTATATGTGCCATAAGATTGTAGCATTTTGTCTTACCATCTGGCATTGCAGAGTTTTTCTATTTGAAATTCTCAACTTGAAACTGTCAGTGACTTATGGAGAAAATTTTTCTGCTATCACATCTGAAGATAGTGTGCTGGGGCACTGCATAAAGGAATATCATGATTAATAAAATGTCTACATGAATAGGGCCTACTCATGTCAGCATTCAACATGATAGGGATTATGCAGTTTATTTGTTAAGTTTTAGTCCCAGTGTGATTAAGGTTTAAAGCTCTTAGAAAACACATTGTGAAATTGCATGCTCAGAAGCAAGCACATTACAGTGGTGCAATGATCATAGCTATGTTGGGGTATGCAGCAGACTCAAAACTGCAGTTCGTCTGACTTCCAGCACCTTGCACATGCTGCGGTTCTGGCCTTAGCAATTGATACTGAATTTCATGTAGCAGTGAGTGAGATGTTGCTCCACATTCCACATATTTGAAGCTCAATACTGCTTTTTTTCACATCATTAACTATGGCATTAACTTTCTGTTGAGTGAGACGCTTTACAGTTGATAACAGCCTTACCTGTGTCCTTATATACTCCAAAGCTGTTGGTTTATATTATGTATTTGTCTCAAGAAACAACTTGCATACCTGTAATAATCAATTTTGGTTCACCATACCAGTTGTAACATCCTGTATCACCCACAACAGTCCGTGTCTTTCTTAATTGTCTTGTCATTATATAGATACTAAATATCAGAGGATATTATTAACTTAACTGGAACCATCAGCTGCACATTTTCTGTGCAAAAAATAACATTCTCTGTTGATAAAGTCCAGTAGTGTGATAAGTGGAAAATTAGACCTTTCACTTTGATATACAGCAGTTTATTTAACATGTATATGCTTTGGGTAGTGTGGATGAACTGTGATCTTTTCATGACTGCGGGCATCAGTACCAACACAGATAATTAAGGAAAGAAGTTGTGATGGCTGGTGACAAGAATCCAAAGTGATCTGTATATAACACTTTCAAATTAATAGACAACTTAATTCCTATAAAGGAAATAATCATAACTTAACTTCTCATTATGAGGTGACTTGATGTGCTTCCTGTGCTGCCTGCATGCAATTATATTTACACTCTAGTACTACTCAAAGAACATAGGCCAAGTATTGTCTTACTATTATTCAGTACTATTGCTCTTGAAGTCTTCAACTGAACTGTGTCTGACCAGGGGTGTGCAGCTGGTTAGGTCAGCATTGTCAGGGAGCAGTGAACTCTGTTTTCCTGGAGGTGTGGTGCTGCCCACTCGTTACATTGGCACACGGGTCAGCAGATCCCCTTGCAAATACATATGGCCTATTTTAAGAGGTGGCTCTCACAATTATCCATGAGTGACAAAGATGGATTTGCTTTGTAGCTGGCATAAAATTTGATGAAGTGCTGAATGAGCTTCACAAAACATTCTGAGTTCATCTGTATTCCTTAAGTAGCAAGATCTGATGCACCAACAAGTGCACCTAATGTCATATGCTATTTGAAATTCACCTTGGAAATGTCATTATGTGGGGTAGGCTGTTACAAAGAGCTTTATGATACAACATGTTGTAACCAATGTTCCACATTGTGCACTAGTAGCTTTACTAACATGTCTTATACTCTTTAAGGCCAAAATGTTCTCTGACTTCTGCACTGCTGCTGTTCAAAAAATGCATGATCCATCAGCAAAATCTAGATGACAGTTTAACATTTGATAGCTTTTTCTAGTTCATCAAGAAGGTTGACACATCGAATTTTAAAAAATCTGTAGCACTAAACAAGCTGCGTTCTTCTGGTGTTCAAAGAGACAATTGGAGAAATCTCTGTTGAAAACCCACCATCAATCAATAGATGCTTTCGGCTTTTCAGTCTATGTTTTCGGGACAAAAATGCAATTTTAAATGCATATTTCATAAATGGGCTGTGGCAGTCTTTCATATTTAAGTCCATAAAACATTTTAGAGCATACAACTAAATATTCATACAAATTACATACCAAGTTTGGTGGGAAAATGCAGTTCACTGAATAGTTGGGCACCTGTTTTAGAATATTCTTGAAATATTTCTTGAAGTATCAACAGACAGTCTAAAAGCATGAGCCAAATTGTTTAGATTCACTCCTGATGTTCACTTTATTTTTGATTGCCAGTGTAATGGCTTCCTTCATTGAAGATTCAGAAAGTCTTCCTATTTCCTAATTTGTTTCTTTCTCCAAGACAGTGTATAACCTAAAAGTAAATTTTTGAAACCAAAATCACTAATTTCACTTTTTTGATAAAGCAAGCAGGTATTGTCAGTAACTGCAGCTTTGGGAACACAGAGACATGTTTCACTGTACCCTCATAATTTGTGACTCTCTGTTACCAACTGCACAGTTTTATTTTTCAAATTGACTCCAAATAACCACAGCCTACACCAAAATTTCAGCAAAGATGGTTTCTGTGTTGTGGAAAGACAGCAATTTTGAGTGGTCTGTCAAACATTTTGTAAACTCACAGATCGGGCAAAGATTACATCAGAAAATAATTCGTGTATAATAAAGAAAAACTGAGAATATATTTGTCCAGGTAACATAGTTAAGTGATTACCATTGCAAGATCACAGCATAATGAAAGTGGAGATAAGTCATCTCAAATGAGAAATGCTGGCACATTAACAATTGGTATAACTGCCCGAATGTTGAATGCAAGCAAGCAGATGTGCACACATTGTGTTGTGCAGGTGCTAGATGGCAGTTTGTGGGATGGAGTTCCATGTCCATTGCACTTGGTCAGTCAGAACAGGAATGTTTAATGCTGTTTGTGGATGACACCGGAGTTGTCATCCAATGATGTCCAATATGTGCTCAACTGGAGACATATACATTTGACAAGCAGGCCAAGGCCACATGTTGATACTCTTTAGAGCATATTGGATTACAACAGTGGTATGTGGGTGAGCATTATCCTATTGGAAAACACCCCCTGTAATGCTGTTCATGAATGGCAGCACAACAGGTCAAACACCAGATTATCATACAGTTTTGCATGGGATAACAATGAGAGTGCTCCCACTTTTACACAAAATCATACTCCAGAGCATAACTGCAGGTATATGTCCAGTGTGTGTAGCACATAGACGGGTTGGGTACAGGTTCTCTAATAGCTTCCTTCTAACCAATACACAGCCAACACTGGCACCGAAGTAGAACCAGATTTTATCACGAAACACAACAGATTTCTGCCCTGTTGTCCAATGAGCTCTCACTTGACACCACTAAAGTCACAGATGGTTTGGCATCAGTGGAATGCGTGCTACAGAGTCTCTGGCTTGGATTTGCGACAGTTTGTTGTGTCACTGTGGTGTCAACTGCTGCTCATATTTCTGCTGCAGATTCAGTACGATGCATCTGAGCCATATGCCACACATGCTGGTCTTTCCACTCAGTAGCACCCCGTGACTGTCTGGACACTGGTCTTCTTGCAACCGTACATTCTTCAGGCCCCTACTATTAGCAGTAATGTACAGTGGCTATGTTCTATGTAAGTCTTTTTACAGTATCACAGAAGTAACATCCAACTTCTGATATTCCTATTACACGACCTTGTTCAAACTCAGTGAGGTGTGTTTTTTGCCCTAAAGGCATTCTTGACTAGCATCAACTCACCATGTCCAGTATCAAAGATAAGTAATGCTCATGACTGTTATTAAAAGTATTTAAAGCAAATCTGATTTAAATCCTCATAATAGTCCTACTAATGCATTCATATGTGACTCACATGGAATTCAAATACATATCATCTTTCAGATGTAAAATCACATCTATGAACTTTTGTTTATGTTGCACAACTCCTTGGTGTTGATGCTTTTTCCATCAGTGTATTTGATGGTCTACACATAAACAAGCAACTTAAAAATAGTAAAAATTTACTTTTCGCACCTCTGAGCACTAATACACTGACAATGAAATCACAAGAACACTATCAAGCCTGAAACATAGAAATCCAGAGAGTAAATGATAAGCCACAGTAAGTACCAACATCTGAAACCAAGATTTCAGAGATAAACTTAATGCCTTGCCGTCTCACTGTTTCCATTGCACCTCTACTGAGGAAGATTTACTCCATGTGGCTCCAAATGTTCTTGTGGGTTCTACTTTTGATCATACATGATGTAATCATCCATGCACCTGTTCCCAGCTGTGAGTACTTTATGTGCCTTGTTCTGAACTGTGCTCCATTCTACATATTATTATCAACCATAACATACTTTATACAATATGCAAACCTTTATAGCCAACTTGTTACAAATCCTTGGTAGGTATACTGGAAACACATGTTCTTGGAGAGACATTCCATAGATGATGGCTTGTACAGTCATTTCATATCTTAATAACAATAAATTGCTGTCATTCATTTTTTAGTCATACAGGTACATTAATCACACTCACATAAAATTGTTTTGCCACATTTATAGTCAACATTAACAGAAAAAATAGCATTTATTCTAGAAAGTTTCAGAAACCCTCCCTTGGAAGGAAAAAGGGAGAAGCAGGCTATGCAAATTACATAAAAACAGCATACAAGTTAACTGCATCAGTTGGAGTTGGATGTAAAATGGGAACAAGTAAACCTGACACATGTGCATCACCTACAACAGCTTTTAATCCTTCCTCACTTCTCTCCCCCTCTCCTACCTCTCTTTTCTTTCTACACTTCTTTTTATACTCACCTCCTTCCTTGTTTTCTCAAATCTCCTCTGCAAATCCCCCTCATTGTAGAAGGTAAACTTTCACAGCCAGAAATGTCACAATTTATAAAAAGTTCCAGTCTATCATGCTGTGGTCAAATGGATTTCATTTTAAAACTCAATGTTTCATCCCCATCTGCCGAGGACATTTTCAAGGGGGATCATAGTGTTGTTGAATGTCCAATTCACACCCTGGCTTGATACTTACTACAGCAAGATTCCGCTTCTGCGAGCTTTCATGCAGTGTTGTGATGTCACATGTTTTGAATATGTGAGTGCAATGGGATGATAGCAACAGTGGATGATGGCAGTTGACAACAGCCAATTGTACTCACATATTCAAAACCTGTGATGTCACACCACTTTGCAGAAGCTTGTGGAAGCAGAATTTTGCTGTAGTCAGTAGTGAGCCAGGGTGTGAATCAGACATTCACCAAAGCTATGCTCCCCCTTGAGAATGTCCTCTGCAGATGGGGATGAAATGTTGAGTTTTAAAGTGAAATCCATTTGATCACGGCATAATAGCTCAGAACATTTTATTAACTGTAATACCCTTCATACATCAGAGAATTGCTAAAAGCTAATTTCTCATCCCTAGCCTGAACTACTCCCATCATTTCTTCCTCTTCTTCTTCTTCTTCTTCTTCTTCTTCTTCTCCTCCCACTTTCCTTGTGATAGTCCCCTGTGGCATTCAAAACACCACTCCCTGTCTTATTTGAAACCCAACTTCATATGATACTGACCATGACATGATTACCCTTTGTCAATTGCACAAAGACAAATGACATGGACACTTACATATAATACCGGGAGATCAAAAAGTCGGTATAAGTTTGAAAACTTAATGAACCATGGAATAATGTAGATAGAGAGGTAAAAATTCACACACATGCTGGGAATGACATGGGGCCTTATTAGAACAAAAAAAAGTTCACAAAATGTCTGACGGATTGCACCGGACAGCAAAATGTCAGTGACTGCACATGACAATCGTGTATAAAAGGAGCAGCAGTCGCAGCATGTTGACGTTGCCTGAAAAGGCACTTTTAGTGAAACTGTATTATTAGAGTGGGGAATGTGCGAGTTCAGCATTATGATCCTGTCGCCATAGGAAGGGGATTTGAACGGGTAAAGGTATGTTGACAAATGCAGTTGTGGCAAAAGTGATTTCAAAGTTCGAAGCCATGGGTTGTTTAGATGACAGACCCAGGTGGCTGACCGAGCACAAGGCGTAATGCTGCTGAGACAGTTCAAGAAGAAATGGAGACTGTAGCGGGTTCATCTATGCACGGGGAAGTCTGCGCTCGTGCAGTTGCATGTTGCACCGGCATTCCATACACTACTGTTTGGTTGGCACTGTGGCGTACTCTCTGATGCTATCCGTACAAAATCCATCGGCATCATGAACTGTTACTTGGCGATTTAGTGAAGCCGAGGGCATTTGCAGTGTGGGCATTTCAAAAGATGACGCAAGATGATGATTGGTTGAGTAACGTGTTGTGGACCGACGAAGCTCATTTCATGCTCCGAGGGTCTGTCAATGCCCACAACTGCAGAATTTGGGCTACTGAAAATCTTAGAACTGTCGTGTAAAATCCATTGCACGGCGAGAAAGTCATGGTATGGGTAGGATTTACCACATCTACCATTATCAGGCCTTTTTTTCTTTGAAGAAATGCGTGATTCTGGTTTTTTAGCTGATACCATGACAGTTGAGAGGTACGCCAGTATGTTACAGAATCACGTCATCCCCAGCCTGGTTGATAAATACCTGCTGGAACATACGATGTTTATGCAGGATGACGCTCCACACCATATTTCTAGATGCGTGAAAGATCTCTTGCGCACGTCGTTTGGTGATGATTGTGTGCTCAGCTGCCACTTTCATCATGCTTGACCTCCCAGGTCCACAGACCTCAGTCCGTGCGATTATTGGCTTTGGGATTACCTGAAATCGCAAGTGTATCGTGATCGACCGACATCTCTAGGGATGCTGAAAGACAACATCCGATGCCAATGCCTCACCTTAACTCCGGATATGCTTTACAGTGATGTTCACAACATTATTCCTCAACTACAGCTATTGTTGAGGAATGATGGTGGCCATATTGAGCATTTCCTGTAAAGAACATCATTTTTGCTTTGTCTTACTTTGTTATGCTAATTATTGCTATTCTGATTAGATGAAGTGCCATCTGTCAGACATTTTTTGAACTTTTTTTTTTTTTTTTTTTTTTTTTTTTTTTTTTTTTTTTTTTTTTTTTTTTGTTCTAATAAAACCTCATGTCATTCAAAGCATGTGTGTCTATTTGTACCTCTATCTACATTATTCCTTGAATTATTCAGTTTTCAAATATATACTGACTTTTTGATCACCCGGTACTATAATAATATGAGAGCTGTTCAAAACTACCTGACCCTATTTTTTGTTGTTGAAAGCAACAATGGGATCAGGATGTGCACATGCACTATGTTTGTGGGCATACATAGTGCACAACCAGATTTTTTGTTCATGACTGGAGGAACAACCAGTTGCTGGCTATCCATTGATAAATGAACATGTGTAAGTGGTAGTTGTCAGGTTTTATGTTGTGTGCAAAATGACAGGAAAACTGGAAAATATTATTGAACCAAATTTTGTTTTGAGCTATGCAATTCTCAAGTTTAAACAGTCCACAAGATTTGACAAGTGTTTTTGGATGAAATAACAGGCACCACACAGATAAAGGAGTGGTACAACTGCTTCAAAGATGGCTACTCATCAATGAAGAGTGAAGAACATTCAGGTAGGCACTCAAAATCTGCAAATGACATTTTCATTGATCATATAAGGATCCTGTTGGTGCAGGATAGATGAATCATGATCAGGGAACTTGCAGGCAAGGTTAAAATTAATACTGGATCCATTAATTCCATTTTTACAGAATATCTGGTCCTCAAGAGGATCTCAGGAGAATCTGAGACAAAGTTTCTAACAACTAAACAGAAGAAACTTTGTTTGGACATTGTACAGAACTTACTGGGTACTATGAACAGTAACCCCATATTTCTTAACACAGTGATAACTAATTATGAGTACTGAGTTTATGACTATGCCCCAGAAACAAAGTTTCAGTCATTGGAATAGAGGTATCCATCATTCTCAAGACCCAAAAATGCAATACAGGTCCACAGCAATGTGAAAGTCATGCTGACCATCTTTTACAACTCCAATGGCATGGTCCATCACGAGTACACCCCAGAATGTATTAATGTCAATAAGGAGTACAACCAAGAGGTTTTGCATCCCCTTCCTGAAGCAGGGAGATGCAAACAGCTGGACTTGTGGGCAGTGGGCAGTTGAGACCTTTACTATGATAATGTATCTGCTCATCATTTGCAATTAATTCAGCACATTCTGACCAAACAAAATATGGCTGTGATTTGGAAGCCTCCCTATTCCCATGACTGAGCATTGCGTGACTTCTGGCTTTTCCCTAAATTGAAAAATATACTGAGAGGAACCAGATTTCAGAACAGGGAAGAAATATGCAGGATTCAACAGAGAAGCTGGGTATCATATGAAAAGAGGTTTTCCAATGATGCTGCCAATAATCCCAGCAGTGTTCAGAGACGTGAGTAGAAGCTGAAGCGGTCTAATTTGAAGGTGAATGGTGTCAAACAATTATATACAAATAAAGATTGAATCAAAAAATGGAAAATCCAGAATGGAATAATGATAATACTATGAAAAGGATATATTGCTACCCACCGTATAGAGGAGGTACTGAGCTGCAGACAGGCACATCAAACAGACTGTCTGTGTATGGTGAGTAGCAATATACCTTTTCATATAATTGTAATTACTGAATAAAGATTGAGTTTAAAAATAAAAGTTGGATACTTTTTGAACAACAATCATACTTCTTACTGTAACTTAACTACTCTACCTGAGTTGCTGCTCATAATTATTACTTTATGTGCTGAAAACAATTAATACTCCTTGACAGCACTCAGTATTAACTCCTGAATCTCTACACATGGTTAACACCTTATTTACTCATGGACAATGAGCCAAACCCCTTGATAATGATAACACATGTTGCAATAGTTACATTCCTGTTTACACACCCATAGAACACTGCTTGTAACTACCTACCACATATTGAACTCACCAATTCTTTTACACATTTGGCAAAAGACCCATTTACTCTTCATGATACTCACTGTCATGCTATCATCTATGAGCCACATAGTGACCCAGGGTGAAGAACCGCTTCTGTGTAGGGTCGGCATAGAGGTGGTGGGACATGGCGAGTGTACAGGCCATTAGTAGTCCAGGAAAACAGTATCAGAAGCTCAGACACTTTATTGACATTTGTGCTAGTACACGTATAGTGCAGTGGCCACACCTCTGCTTAGCATGTGGTGTAGATGACTCATAGTGTGCTCTCAGACGTGGGATTTGCTGTGCCTAAAATCACCATCTGAGGATGAAGAAGATGACTTAACTACTGCAGGGTTGCAGTTTTGTCAGTATGTGATCAAGTGAGTGCAGTCTTTTTATGACTATGGCAGGCATTTCTCACAAAGGAAGCCAGCAGCCAGGGCAGGAGTCTTAGTGTTGCTCATGTCAGTATGGAGATATACAATGTAAATATGTATTAGAAAATTGGAAGTGGCTCAGGGAGGAGGACTTAGTGCCCAAAGATAGTCCAAGACTATGACACACTGTTCAAGACTGATTTTAGTGTGATGTTTGCTCAGAAAATCTAGTCTAAGTATGACACTATAGCTGCTGCCAACTTGAGGAGGCACTTCCATGTGAGACTGGAAGTAACTGTTGCCAAATTAAATGGGTAAATATTATCCCCATAATGCCACTCACTGTAGAATGAGGTAGGTACAAATTTTTTACTCTAAGTGCATCTTGAGTAGACATAGACATCTGCAACCATGTATCCAGCAAAAGAAAACATATTCTCTCTCTTACAAAGCTGGCAATACAATAATCTATCACTGATTTTGCACGTGCGTTTTCTGCGTTTATATTCACTGAGAATGTCACACAGTTTCTGCAATGTTCCTGCTTCTGTTTCATACTAGAGTTCAAATTCCACATTACATCCGTCTACCTCATGCATGTCAAAACCTACATTGTCATCCATAGCTGAATGTCCAAGCTATTTACACTTCCCACATTGAGACTTCCAGCTGTTGCACAAAATGTGACCAGAGTGACCACACTGATGACATTTGCCTTCTGTATTAAACACCATCCACCACTCTGTAAGCTTGATCACTGCATTTATTTCTGCCAGAGCCATTGCAATTGCCACAGCTTCATTTAATGCCCTCAAAAAACTGCTTGTACCTTATGGTAAACTTTAACTGGCAAATGAAACAGGAATGCATCTAGTATCCTAGTTATGCTTCCTGAAGAATGGTTTTAGTAGTGCTGTCATTGTCTGTAAGCTCATAGATATTAATATTTAGTTTTTTAATTCTCTATACAAAACTTTCTGTGGTCTGCCCTTGTCTCTAAGATACACTATTTAGAGTTTCCTGGTAGTATCTAGAAATATTCTTCCTCTAATAGCTCTCCATTAATCCTGCCCACAAATTCTGAAAGTGATATGCTTCCCATAACTTTTCATGCCACATAACATGACATACACCACTGCAACCTCTGTTATCTTCTCACTCTCAGTACCTGGTGCCATCTTGCTTAAAATCTATTACTACGAGAAACCAAACCAAATACACTTTAAATTCCACCAAGTTAAGACAGGGAAAAGAAAAAACAAATAACTCTACAAGCCGATACAATATTTATAATTGACTCTTACTTGCATCCTTCTTCCAAATATTGTACTAGAACTACTGCTGCTGGATCTACCATTGTTGATCTGTATTCTTGATTATGTTAATGCCCCACTTAGTCAGAAGAGCTCCTTTGACAATAATAGTGTTGTATTCTCATTTTGTACATGCAGTTCAATGCAAAGAACAGTCAATTGATTAAAAAACACACACACACACACACACACACACACACACACACACACACACACACACACACACACACACACACACTGGTAGCTCTCCCATGACAAAGGTTTACAAGTGTAGGATTATATGTGTAGTTCTTGGCTGTCATTAGAACACAAATACACAGACAAGAACACTGGGCTGTGAGAGATAGCAAATCTGTAGTTTTCAAACTCTGAATGTTCTAAGTGCCGCTACTACCAACTCTTCTCCACAGGACACAACTCAACACTCAGTATACTCTAGTCTGATGTAGGGTTGGCACAGCAAGGGCTTGATGACTCCATCCACTGCAAACAGAAACAGAACTTCTTTGATTGTCTCATGCATCCATATTTCATAACCACTGTTCAGAAGTTGCAACTCACAACTTCAGGTGTCTTGGCTCAAACCTCATTGGGTGACCTGCAGCATCTTCACAGTGGTCGAGTGCTGGAAAGAAGCTATTTATGACTGATGACACAGCACTCCTTTCCTCCAAACAACCACACCTGCTTCATGTATGGCAGTGGAGCATGACGACAGGTAGGATGACAGTATGCTGATGCTATTCCAAGAACAAGATTCGAGGCTGTAGTCAGCATCAAGCACTCACTGATACCCCAGAATGAGCATGGCCACAAATGCCAAATAGAAAACCAGCCATAAGGGCTGTTGAAGATGGTGACAATAACTTCTGGGGCAACCAGTCATGTGACCAGACACTACTTCCCCACAGGCTATGGTGCAGACTGCCAGCACATGAGTGATGCTGTAGGTGGCTCCAAGTAAATGTCAATCAGTGTTCCTGATGGAGGAGATGACTGCCATGCAGGAGGAGGTGACTGAACCTGAAATGGCAGCTGCTACAGGCCCTGTTGATTAAATAGTTCTGCAAAGAAAAAGGGAGCAGCAGTATCACAAGAAGAAACATGCCAAAGTTGGTTTTGGTGCAGCCAGAGCAGCTGGGTCAGACTCTGGATGCTGTAAGTCAACAGTTAAACCACACCAAAAACTACACTGTGTTCCCATCTGTGACCCTTGCCAAAGACCCTACACAAAACTAGCTGCTGAAGCTGAAACTTGAAATGTGAGTGGTGGGTGGTGAGACATAGAACCTCTGAGGCAGATGCTTAAGGTGCAGCAATGTCCTATGGCTAGAAACATGGAGGAGTTTCACTGGCAACTTTCCATCTCTCATCAAAGAGCAGTAAGATGATAAAAACCCTTTGAGGGCCTGGTCCAATGAGTGGGTGGCCTGTAACTTGTCCATCTGAGCCTTGAAGCTTCCAACAAAACATTCCATCTCTCCATAGGAGTGAGGATGGAAAGGTACTCTAAGGATATGATGTATTCCGTTGTCATTGCAAAACTGTTCAAACTATTGCAACATGAACTATGGCCTGATATCAAACAATATGAGTTCCAGCAACTCTTCAATACAAAAAAATTAAAGTCAGGGCCAACACATGACTCACACACGTAGTCTATGTTGTGAGGATGATGAAGAAGAACTTTCTGTAAGTATCCGCCACCAATAACTGCCTGGAAGTTCAAAATGAACCAGTGAAGTCAAAGTGTAAGCACTGCCATGGTTCATCAGGATGCTGCCAATCGAAGTGATGCTGAGGGAGAGTGACCTGATGCTCTGCAAACAAGTCAAACTTTGATGTCATCACATCATGTACAGCAGTGCCAGGCTAAGTAACGGATGCCACGACCTGGTGTAACAGTTTGAGTACTTCCTGCTGGAGGGCCTGCAGATCCATTATGTGGGTGTCACCACTTTCGGTACAAAGCAGGAGGACACCTAGCTGCACTTAGTTGGACCAATGGTGTGCAAAGCAGCAGTGTACCACAGAGTGGGAGATTTCTTTAATGGTATGAGGCCATATGTGGCAAAAATGTCCAGCACCAAACACAAAGCTGACTACAATACCATTTCACTTGCCACCCAGTGGAGAGAGACAGGAAATTCCTTCACTAAATCAAACTTGACATTGAAATCCATTGGTAACCATGATAGTAGGTCAGCACTGGGATGCATAGTTGTGGGCTGATGTGTCAGTTCGTATTGGTAACAACAGAAGGCCCACCACTGTAGCTTCTATGCCATCCAAGCTGGAACAGGCTGAGATAACACAAACAAAGCCATCAACAGTCTGTGGTCCATAATGAAGTAAAAACAGCGCCACCAAAATACTGATGGGACAGAGCAACCCCATAAATGATAACTACAGCCTCTTTTTCCAGTTGCCTGTAACTGCATTAGGGCTTTTCAATGTCCCTATCTGTGGAGCCCTCATGGTGTGACAACACCACACCGATATCAAAAAAAGAGGCCTCCACCACAAGAAAGGCAGGTTTGGAGGGGTGAAAGTGTATGGGACACTGATCACTTAACAGTGAATCCCTTAAGTTCTGAAAAGCAGCCTGACAGTCAGTGGGCATGAAACAAATTTAATATGTCAATTCACCATGAATGCTTCCAGTTCGGTTACATTTGTGGGGACAGGCAAGTCTTGGATGGTACACAAATTGACTGAGAGGGACGAATGCTGTGCACATTAATAACTTAACCTGGATACTCTTTTTCTGTATTAAAAAAGGAACACTTGGAATGATTACACTTCAAATCTGCCTCTGATAACACTTTAAACAAGGCTTCCAGATTCTACAAATGTACAGCTGATAGAAAGCCAGAGATGACTATGACATCCAAGTAATTAGCACAGCCTGGCACTTGTAACTTAATTTGCTCTAAGTATCTCTGAAAAATTGCTGGAGATGGTGGACTATTGAATGAGAATTTCTGAAATTGAAACAGACTCTGATGATTACTGATCACAAAAATCTTCTTGATTGTCCCACCCAGAAAAAAAAGACCTTGACCCAGTTTGTCCATAAAATCTTCTGGGCAGACTAAAGAGAAGGAATCAACAACAGTCAGTGGATTGACAGTGGCTTTGAAATTTGCACAGAGTCATAACCCACCAGATGGCTTGAACAGAAGTGCTAAAGGGGGCACCCAATGACTTGCAGACACAGTTTTAAGCACATTACAATCCTGCCAATGCTGCAATTCCACTGCTGTCCAGTCCCATAGAGAACATGGAATGGGCTGACCCCAGAAAATTTTGGTTGTGCATTGTCTTTCAAACTAGCATAGGCTTCAGACCTAATGATTTTCCTAAATCACCATCAAACAAGGAACTATTCTTGCCACATAACGCATTGAGACTTGCTAGCAGCACAGCTGAATTTATCTGCAACACATTACCTGGAATTGAAAACCCAAATAAATCACAACTATCTACTCCACAAATATATGAACTGTCCTGTGAATATAGGACATGGAAGAGTTTTTTTAGTAGCAAAAATAGTTGCAGGCAAACTGCTCACACTTAAACCAGGAATATTCTGTCCATTGAATGCTGATAGTGTGGCATTTGCTTGCTGGAGCTGGGGGCTACCTAAATGTTCATACATGGTATGGTTAAGCAATGTAACAGTCATCCCTGTACCCCATTGATACTTCACATTCCGATTTGCCACATGCAGTTGTGCAAACATTTTGTTAGATTGCTGGTTGATCATTGAAGACTGTTTGTTCCGACAATCAAGTTGAGCTATTAACTTGTCCATGCACACAGGTATGGTGGGAACATCACATTTGCACACTGTGGGACAGAGTTTGACATCAATTGTGAGAATTGCCTGGCACTAGAGTGTTGAAGACACACTGCTTGGATGTGGCCCTACTTGCTGCAAGTTGAACACTTTGCCTGCTGACTTGGACACTGTGCTCCTGTATGTGCTCTAAAAAACCATGGGCAAGACTTTGTTGTTTGTGTGTGCTGTGCTGTGTGCTGATAGTGGAACTTATCTGCATGAAACTGAGACTGTGGGCTATGCCCAGTTTGTGTGGGTGGCAGTGGGGGATAACCCCTAAAGTTGCTTGATCTTCACCACAAAAATAGCCAGTGCTTGCATGTCGAGTTCAGTAATGTCTACTATGTCTTGAGATTCAGTTATCAACAACACAGTTTTCAATTCTGGATTTTGATGCTTCAGAACAGAGGCCTGAATATGAGCTTGTGACACATAATGGGTGACAGCATACCTAAGTGTAATGTCACTATAACTTAAGCCACAGGAACACTTAAACTGACACTGTCTTCTTAACCCATGCAGTTCTACAATCCTCTGTTTATAGGATTGCTCATTTTGTTGTTTGGGCCAAAAACCTTTATACCTAGCAGCTGTCACATGTACTTGTGTGATTCAAAATGATGAGACTGTTTGGACATCAGTTGAGGACAAATGTCCAGAAATAGTTTCACGACCAAGTGTTAAACATTCACACCTACCAGGGACAACAAATAATAAATGCACTGGTTACCTGTATGCTCTACATGTGGAAATGTGATGTAAGCTGGGCCACATGTTCTTCCCAGTTCTCAAGTTGCTCAAAAAACTCTCAAAAGTTAGGTACTTGAGCCACCTGCTGCACTGGTTGAACTTGAACTGCTGGCACTGCTGGTTGTAGCAATGCTGCTACTTGTAACATGCTTTGAAATATTTGTAATAGTTGGTCAATAAGCTGCCCCATTAACTGTACAACTTGAGTTAATGACAAGTCGGGCACTCGAGCAGGGACAGGCACAACATGCACTCCTATTTAACTAACACACAAAAACAATGTGGCAAAAGGTGACAAAAGTAGTACACTGTGCCACATAGAATGAAGAGAGCACTTATTCTCATTGCCACTGTTTTGTCCTCATTTCGTACATGCAGACAGGCATGGAGAATAGTCAATTGACTAACACACTCTCACTCTCTCTCTCTCTCTCTCTCTCTCTCTCTCTCTCTCTCTCTCTCTCTCTCTCTCACACACACACACACACACACAGTCAATAAACATAACTCTTTGTTTAGTAATGACAGCATACTTACCTCGTATAGCTCTCCTATTTTCTGTGACTGAAGTTATCAACTCAGAGATTATATATACAATGCTTGGTTGTCACACACAAAGAAGTACCCAAAAACACTGAGCTGCTAGAGATAGAAAATCTATAGTTCTGAAACTCTGAATGTTGTAAGTGCAGCTTCTACTAACGCTTGTACACAAGACACAACTCAATACTCTGTATACCCTAGCCTGACACAAGCTTGTAGAGCAAGGCCTGGATGACTTAACGCACCGGAAGCAGAAGTAGAACTTCCTTGCTTGTCACATGTAGCCATATTTCATAAAAGCTGCATGGCAGTGGCACCTCATGTTTGTGGCTCTGCTCACTCACTGGTCCAGAATCACTTTTGTTGCTATGAACCAGTGAGAATATCCAAACCAAGCATGTAAAATTGTTTTGTCCCTTCTGGCAACCTTTGTAATGGCACACACCAGTGAATAAGCTCTGCCCTGTGTGCACATGGCATACAGTCTTTTATGTACTGTTCAACATCTTGCTCTTGGGTTCTCCACCAAAACTTTTTGGCTAAGCATCTGTCTGTTGTTTTACTTCCCCTTGACCAGCAAATAGGTAATCATTTGCCTGTTGCAACCCATCATTTCTAAATGATAAGGGAACCACCATTTGCAGTGCACACTTCATACTTCTGCACAGGAAACCATCATGTGTCACAAACTGTGGCTGTGATCTAAAAGCCTGACAGTCTATGTCAGCTGCTTGTGGCTTTTGCCACTTTAACAAGTTTTTGCCTAGTGCTTGCAGAGCTCCAATTTTCCTACTAAGCGTGTATGCATTACTGCGCAATTCATAATTAAGCTTGCTTAGCTTCAGTGCCCACTGTGTTAATCTACTTGAAGAGTCTTTCAAATCCCAACAGCCACTTAAGGGGAGCATTATCAGAAACTACCTTAAATTCTTGTCTGTGCAGTTAACCATGAAAGTAGGTAATACAACAAATAATGGCTAGCATTTCTTTTTCTATTTCTGAATAGACAAATTCAACCTTGTTCAATTGTCTCAGTGTGTAAGCCACTGGATATCCCCTACTATCCACAATTTGGCTCAAAACACAACTGACTGCCATACTGCTCACATTACAGGACAGGATGAATCTTGTTCAAAGTTAGGAAATACCAACACAGGACTCGGCACCGTAGCATGTTTCAGTTTAACAAATGTGACCACTGGAATTTCACTCCTTTTCTTAACAGGTGATTGAAGAATTCAGCAATTTGCGCAACATCTCTAAAAATGACTATAACTGGGTTCTAGTTTTCAGCAGTACAAAATCACGAACCATTGATATCGGTCATTCATCTGTTTTTACTTCTTCCTGGCTAATTACATGCCAAGGATAGTTTACTTCTGTATGAGCAAAATGGGACTTCCTGGCAGGGAGTGTTAGGTGTGTTGCATGTAGGTTTCTCAAGACTTCTTCTAACTGTTCCACACATTCTTCCATATCCTCTGAAAATACAAGTATGGCATGAAGATATACCACTTTTAGGTTTCAATACCTGAAGCACTCCACCCAAGAGTCTCTGAAATACATCCAGTGCATTTTTAGTCCCAAAGGCATCGTATGATACTGATAATATCCATATGGTGTAGAAAAACTTGTTCTCAGCTGGTCTTCTGGAACAACTTCAAGCTGGTGGTAGCTACTCTTCAAATCCATGGTAAATAAGTATTTACATTGATCCAGGTTGTTGAGTGTCTCTGTCCATAATTTTCAGTATAGGATACACATTGGTGATGGTACTCGCATTTAAGGAATGATAATTGTAACTGAACCTGTGTTTCTTGGTACCATCCGATGACTTTTTGGGCACAGTGAAAACATCTGCACACCATGGGGCTATCACTCTCGTCAATGGTTCCATCAGCTAACTGCTGGTCTATGCATTCCTCCATCAAACATTGAAAATGCTTCAGGACGCTGTACGGTATCTTATGTACCAGAGCTCGGCTTCCTGTTGTTATCCTATGCTGTGTTATAGACATTGCTGGTAATGGACCCACTGGATTGATCAAATCTGAGAATGTTATCGATAAAGCTTCCATGTCTTCCCTATCTTTTCCTTGGAATTGCTTGACTGTATCACATATTGCAAAATTGCTAATGGTATGCTTGTGGCTGCGGTCATCACTCGACCTTGTTCCCAATGAGTTCACCTAATTGTTACCCACTTCACATAACCTGTACTATGGAGGTTAAAGTCTCTTCAAACCCAAGAGGTCCAGACAATGATTGACACCTGTGCGCACATTCCTACCAATAATTTATGTTCATTCTTATTCACTGAACTGATCATGCAACAGTCTCTCTCTCTCAGCACACGTGCCTGCAATGTAGTGTTTTATTGGAAATGACCTCCTATGATCAAGGCACCCCCATCGGCATTTAATGCACGCTTCTTTTTATTGCACCTATCCTGCTTTCCACATTTGCAGTACATGCCTTATGCCCAACCTCACCACATTCAAAACAGCAAGGATGGTGGCACTGCTTCTGCACATCGTCTGTTTATTGACATCTGTGGCATTATCCCTCAGAGGAGAAGACACCGCGACCACTCCATTTCTTAGTGGCAATATCTATCTCCCTCCAGCTGTGTGGCAATTCTGATAGCTGAGAACAAGTCATTCGGATTTTCTGTCCTCACCTGTCGTGAGATATTCACTTAAATAATCCTTACAAATTTCTCTGAGGCCCTATTTTCTTCTTCCCATAAGAGAACTCTATCTGTCTCTGCATTGTGTGTCAATTTGTAAGTCTGTCACTTTAACGTAAGAATTCTGTCAGTGAATGTTTCTACTGACTCATTGTATTCCTATGAGCTTTACCCTGAAAAACTGGGCCCTATTTTGCTTCCAATAGCATTTGGTAATCCCTTCAGTGAGCTGGTCAAATGTCTGTGTTTCACCAAGGATTTAAAAGTATGTGGCATATGTTTTAGCATCCCTGTCAACTGTAATTTAACTATAGACTGACATGTTGCATCAAACCAATTCCCTAACCATGCTGCTTCCCTTACATCATCCAGAAAGGCTAATGCATCTTCAGACACATTCAGAGAGAAAGGGGTAATGAGACTAGCTGCCACAGGATAAATTTATCCTAGTGGAGAACACATAACATCTTTTGTTTCTGTCTTATCGCCATCTTGACACAACATGACACGTATTGAGTATAGAATAAATGAGGGAGTGAGTTAGCTCCACCAAGGCAACCCCTAGTGGCAAACACATAAACTGGCAAGTTGCAACTGAAGCCAAGATAAACTTTTAGTTCTGATGTGAAAGTTAAAATGAGCACAAGTTTCTGTCTTCATTCTTGTTCAAGACATATAGGCTTGTAAAATGTGGCAAATGTTCTTGGGAACATCCTGTATTATGGCCATACATTATGTTGCTGTAATATGTTGTCAGTTCTTTCTTGGTCCTGTTTTGGTACTATCCATTACGTGAATAGTAATTTAACTCTCATGTATTTATTCACTGTTGTAATATACTGTTATGCTATGATGCATACACTGAAGCGCCAAAGAAACTGGTACACCTGCCTAATACCATGTAGGGCCCCCGTGAGCATGCAGAAGTGCCACAACACATTGTGGCATGGACTCAAGTAATGTCTCAAGTATTGCTGGACAGAACTGGCACCATGAATCCTGCAGGGGTGTCCATAAATTGGTAAAGGTATGAGGCGGTGGAGATCTCTTCTGAACAGTATGTTTGAAGGCATCCCAGATGCCACATCCCAGATATGCTCAATAATGTTCATGTCTGGGGAGTTTGGTGGCCGGAGGAAGAGTTTAAACTCAGAAGAGTGTTCCTGGAGCCACTCTGTAGCATTTCTGGACGTGTGGGGTCTCGCATTGTCCTTCTAGAATTGCTCAAGTCTGTCGGAATGCACAATGGACATGAATGGATGCAGGTGATCAGACATGATGCTTACATGTGTCTCACATGCCAGAGTCATATCTAAACGTATCAGGGTTCCCATATTACTCTAACTGCACATGCCCCATACCATTACAGAGCCTTCACCAGCCTGATCAGTCCCATGCTGACATGCAGGGTTCATGGATTCATGAAGTTGTCTCCATACCTGTATACGTCCATCCGCTTGATACAATTTGAAACGAGACTCATCTGACCAGGTAACACGTTTCCAGTCACCAACAGTCCAATGCCAGTGTTGAGGGGCCCAGGCGAGCCATAAAGCTTTGTCTCATGCAGTCATCAATGATACACGAGTGAGCCTTCGGCTCCAAAAGCCCATGCCGATGATATTTTGTTGAATGGTTGGTATGCTGACATTTGTTGATGGCCCAGCATTGAAATCTGTACCAGTATGAGGAAGGGATGCACTCATATCACACTGAATGATTCCCTTCAGTTACTGTTCGTCCTATTCTTGCAGGATCTCTTTCTGGCCACAGTGATGTCAGATGTTTGTTGTTTTACAGGATTCCTGATATTCATGGTACACTCGTCAAATGGTTGTATGGGAAAATCCCCACTTCATTGCTATCTCGGAGATGCTGTGTTCCATCACTCATGTACTGACTCTAACACCACATTCAAACTCACTTAAATCTTGATAACGTGCCATTGTAGCAGCAGTAACCGATCTAACAATTGTGCCCGACACTTGTCATCTTATATGGGCAATGCTGACTGCAGCACCATTTTCTGCCTGTTTACATATCTCTGTATTTGAATACACATGCCTATACCAGTTTCTTTAGTGCTTCAGTGTATGTGTGTTATTTTGTGTTCCTTGTATCAATATTTTGTGCCCATGCATTGCTTGTTCTGAGATCATTAATTATATTGTGATTTAATATCCATCCTTGGATTAGATTAGATTTGATGCATTGTCTGTGCTGCAGATTCATAGTGAGGAGAGTCTTGAAGATACAGAAGATGTTAGAAAACAAAAGATAATACATTCTTACAAAAGAAATGACTTGGCAATGTATCTTATGCAGGTCCTGACTGAAATATGATGTAAGTCCAAATTTTTAAATAGGTTATTTTCCTTTGCAAATTAATACAAAACTTAATGCAAACATGTGTATGCATACACACCAAAGCATATAAGATAATTTTTAGGCTAGTGCTATGAAGGGTACTAAAAAACTTATAATGTTCAAGTACACAGACTGTATTACTCCACCAAAATGATGCTGAAATAGAATATTACATAAAACTCCTGTTATCAGACACTGTTAACAATATATTAATCAATTGGTTTCAGTAAGAAATTCCACAGTGATGTAGAAGCCACTCACTACAATTCAAACAAAATTCTTGAGATGAGTCACTTTAGCTTTGACAGACAAAATTTTGTATCATACTGCACTGTGGACTGAAATTAACTGAAGTGTGTCAGCTTTTATATTTTTGCATTAAGTATATTTGGGACCTTTGTTCTTTTACTCACTCCAGCAATTCTGTGATGTGCTTCTCCCAACAGAATTAATTACCATGTTGTAATACCAAGAATTTAATACTCTCAGCCTCTTTTATCTTCATGTTTTCACATTTTATGTATATTAATAAATGATCAATGAAAATTTCATCAAAAATACTTTGTAAAACTAAACTGTATTTGTCATTTATCACACGTGCATATCATGTTTTACATTTACATCCACATAGTACATAGTAGAATATGTTAGGGGTTTTACACATTCCAATAATGTATGAGTTGCAGGAAGTGCGAGTTCTCAAAAGCCCCTGTGAGTGCTGTAAGTAGTCTAACCTTGTTTTCACGATCCATACACAAATGATACATAAGTGGATGAAGAATATTTCCAGATTATTCACTTAATGCAGGCTCCTGAAACTTTTGAAGTAGATTTTCACAGGGTAATTTGCATCTACCTTTAAGATCTCCCAATCCACTTTTCTCAACATTTTAATGATGTTATCCTGTGAATCAAACAAACCTGTGAACATTTGTGCACTCCCTCCTTTGTTTATGTTCAAACAAACCTATTAGTCTTATTTGATATGAGTCCCACACACTAGAGCAGCTTTCTAAGACTGGATAAAAAAAAAAAAAAAACTACAGCCTGTCACCAGCTTTACCTATGGCTGACTCTATGCGGGTATTCCATTTCGTACATCCATAAATTGTTACATCCAGGTATTTGTATGGGTTGACTGATTCTGATAGTGAATAATTGATATAGCAATCAGAGGACAATACATATTTTGATTTTGTGAAGTGCTTGATTTTAAACTTCTGAATATTTAATTCTACTGTTTTGTCTTCCAAACATTTATAATTATTATAGAATTTATATTTGTTTATAAACTTACAACAGAATTAAAGTTACGAAACAATTGCTAATTTCACACTATAAAGATACTAACTAGGTGTAATTGAAATAATCTTAGCATCATTTTGAAGTATTATCATTATTTGACTGAGCATATGTGCAGGTCTTTTCAAATAGTACTACAATACAGGTAACTACAACACCTGCAAAAAATATGAGGTAACTATTAATATTGTCCACAAAGTCATAAATATATAGCATGAACAATGAGAGTCCCAACTCAATTCCTCGGGGAACACCTGAAGATAGTTCAATGTCTCCTGATGACTCTCCATCCATGATAACACGCCTCCCTACTGGGAAGTCCTCAGTTCATTCATATATTTTGGTTGATACCCCTTATGATTCTATCTTCATTAATAAACACTGGTGTGGTATTGACTCATGTGCTTTTTGGAAGTCAACAAATACTGCATTCACCTGGCTGCCTTAACCATGGGTTTCAGAGTGTCATGTGAAAAAAGCATGAGTTAGCTTTTGCGTGACCATGCTGGTTGACATGGAGGAAGTCATTCTGCACAAAATACTTCATAACATTTAAAGATCTGAATATGTAGTATGATTCTTCAACAAATAGATGTCAGTGAGATCTGATAGTAGTTTTGTGGCTCACTTCTGCTAACCATACTGTAGACTTGTGTGATGTGGGCTTCATTTACTTTTAATTTCAATCTCGGTGGATTTGAGTTTCTTTTCTGCTGAGGTAAATAGCCTGACACAGTTTCTCACTAGCTTGTCCTTTTGATATACACTTATATACATTCCAAAACATCTCATTGCTGTCAATTTTCAGTTGTAGCCAATTTTTCTGTGCCTAGTATTATGTGACATTCACTGCTTTTTAGGACTGTTCTGAACTCTCTGACTACATGTACTTGAAAATACAACTCGTGAAACTTAAAACTTGGAAACATCCAGTGTGGAAAAAGTAATTGTTAGATGTAGTAGTAATAGTTTATTCATCCAGTGACAATGTTCATTGTATGGATTCTGTCAAAGAACATAGTATAAGAGAAATAAGGTAAGGGTGTACTGTTTCCTATGAAATTCAATGGTTCATTGTACCCATCACAATATTTTTGGGCAACACAACTTTGATTACTGTAATACTTGAAATACATTACACGTAAATAATGATTTAACATTTTTGTTTGGGGCCTTTTACACGAAATACATTACAAGTAAATAATTGATTTAACACTTGTGTTCAGAAAAATTAACATTTTGGCTATGGCAAGCATTTGATTTGTGGTACTATTAACATATAGTGAATGAATGTAGTTACTTGCTACAAAGTTAACTACAGATATTTATTTATACTATAATAGCAGTGTGTCATTAAGAATTTAAATATTGCTTCCTTGAATATAGACAATGTTTCTATTTCTTTTAGCCGAGTTGGAATATTGTTGTACAAAATAGTACCCTGAATGTTGGTTTGTTTTTGCGTTAGCCTTGCTTACTCTTTTTTTGTGGATGTCATTGCACATTCTTGTATTTCAGAAATGAAGATCTGAGTTGTTTTTATAATTACATCTACATGACTACTCTGCAATTCACATTTAAGTGCTTGGCAGAGGGTTCATCGAACCACAATCATACTATCTCTCTACTATTCCACTCCCGAACAGTGAGCGGGAAAAACGAACACCTAAACCTTTCTGTTTGAGCTCTGATTTCTCTTATTTTATTTTGATGATCATTCCTACCTATGTAGGTTGGGCTCAACAAAATATTTTCGCATTCGGAAGAGAAAGTTGGTGACTGAAATTTCGTAAAAAGGTCTCGCCGCGACGAAAAACGTCTATGCTGTAATGACTTCCATCCCAACTCGTGTATCATATCTGCCACACTCTCTCCCCCATAACGCGATAATACAAAACGAGCTGCCCTTCTTTGCACCCTCTCGATGTCCTCCGTCAATCCCACCTGGTAAGGATCCCACACCGCGCAGCAATATTCTAACAGAGGACGAACGAGTGTAGTGTAAGCTGTCTCTTTAGTGGACTTGTTGCATCTTCTAAGTGTCCTGCCAATGAAACGCAACCTTTGGCTCGCCTTCCCGACAATATTATCTATGTGGTCCTTCCAACTGAAGTTGTTAGTAATTTTAACACCCAGGTACTTAGTTGAATTGGCAGCCTTGAGAATTGTACTATTTATCGAGTAATCGAATTCCAACGGATTTCTTTTGGAACTCATGTGGATCATCTCACACTTTTCGTTATTTAGCGTCAACTGCCACCTGACACACCATACAGCAATCTTTTCTAAATAGCTTTGCAGCTGATACTGGTCTTCGGATGACCTTACTAGATGGTAAATTACAGCATCATCTGCGAACAGTCTAAGAGAACTGCTCAGATTGTCACCCAGGTCATTTATATAGATCAGGAACAGTAGAGGTCCCAGGATGCTTCCCTGGGGAACACCTGATATCACTTCAGTTTTACTCGATGATTTGCCGTCTATTACTACGAACTGCGACCTTCCTGACAGGAAATCACGAATCCAGTCGCACAACTGAGACGATACCCCATAGCTCCGCAGATTGATTAGAAGTCTCTTGTGAGGAACGGTGTCAAAAGCTTTCCGTAAATCTAGAAATACGGAATCAACTTGAGATCCCCTGTCGATAGCGGCCATTACTTCGTGCGAATAAAGAGCTAGCTGCGTTGCACAAGAGCGATGTTTTCTGAAGCCATGCTGATTACGTGTCAATAGATCGTTCAATTATCAGTGTGCATTTTTGTATTAACAACACTTTTTTGTATAGAGGCATTGTAAGGGTAGAATATTTAGGTGCTGAAATGGCTGTTTGGCAGGTGTTAGCCTTGTACTGTTTGAAATTATTCTAACAGCTCGTTTTTGGAAGGTGAAGATGATTTTTATGTTTGCCTTATTGTGACCCCAGAAGGTTTGGCCAGGGTGATAGCAGACTTGATGTAAGTAAAGTAGCCAGTTCTGCTACACACTCTACTAAACACAGTACTAATTATGCGTAATGCAAAGCAAGCAGAGCTTAACTTGTTAGTGAGGTAGAGAATGTGGGCTTTCCAGTCTAAATTTTCATCAATTAGCACACCTAAGAATATTGTGGTAGCTACCCTTTCAATTTGTTTATTTTGAATTTTGAGGTTCACATCATGATGAGACTTTGTTTTCCTGTAGTTTATATAATAGTTTTTGAAATATTTAAGGTTACACTCTTCAGTTCAAACCACTTTTGTATCTATTCCAAAATTCTGGTTGCAGATGTTGGTAATTCCCTATTTATGTCTGTTACAACAATATTTGTGTCATCAGCAAGCAAAGTTATGTGTGTAGCACTGATTGGGATCTTGATATCAAATGGTTCAAATGAGCACTATGCGACTTAACTTCTGAGATCATCAGTCACCTAGAACTTAGAACTAATTAAACCTAACTAACGTAAGGACATCACACACATCCCTGCCTGAGGCAGGATTCGAACCTGCGAACATAGCGGTCACTCAGTTCCAGACTGTAGCGCCTAGAACTGCATGGCCACTCCGGCCGATGATCTTGATATCATTAATATATGTAAGAAATAATAGAGATCCTAGAACGCTGCCCTAAGGTACTGTGATTGGTACAGTCTACATGTCTGATCTGCACACAATGCTTTGGTTTTTATTGTTTGGGTTGGGTTGTACTGGGGGAAGAGACCAAACAGATAGGTCATCGGTCTCATTGGATTAGGGAAGGACGGGAAAGGAAGTCGGCTGTGCCCTTTCAAAGGAACCATCCAAGCATTTGACTGAAGCGATTAAGGGAAATCATGGAAAACCTAAATCAGGATGACCAGAGCGGGATTGAACCATCGTCCTCCCGAATGCGAGTCCAGTGTGTTAACCACTGCACCACCCGACTCGGTCTTTTATTGTTTGCTTAGGTAATTTCTACTACCTGTTTTGTATTGTGGAGATATGACTGAAACTATTTTAATGCAACTCCTCATAGCTATGGCTTCTAGTTTTTCTAAGAAGATATTATGATCAACAGTATCGAATGCCTTTGATAAGTCCAAGTTTATCCTTACTGTGCTGTTATTTCTGTCAAGTCCTATTACGATGTTTTCGATGACTTGGATCATTGCTGTTTCTGTACTCATGCCTTTGCGAAAACCATGTTGATTTACAGACAAGAGATTGAATTTTTTGAGGTAATTTATAATTATATTTTTCATGACAGTCTGTACTATTTTTTAAAATACAGATAACAAAGCTATTGGTCTATAGTTTCCCACTTCATATAAATTACCCTTTTTATACAATAGTTTTATTTTTGAAATTTTTAATCTCTGTGGGAACGCCCGTTCTGTTAATGATATGTTTATGATATGTGAGAGTGGTTCTGCTATGACACTAGCACATTTAATTATGACAGAACCTGGTACCTCGTCAATTCCAGAGAACATTTTACTCTTCATTGTTTTTATTATCTTAAGAACTACTAATTTATTTGCAGGACATAGCAATATTGAATTACCAATTTGCTCTCCTTTTTCACTATATTCCATATTGCTTTCGACTTGTTTGCTGTCCCTAAGATTACTTTGTCATTGTGATTTGTCTTGGCTGTTTTAATTACTTTCTTATAAATTTTCTTAATTGTCTTAACATATTCTGCAAAGTGTTTATCTTGGATGTCTTTTCTCAGTTGACTGGGTACTTTGATAGCAGGTGTTATCCACTGGCTACTGTTTCTTGGCATGACATTACTCCATGTCATTTTTTTTTTTTTTTTTTTTTTTTGAAAAGCACATCACAAATATGGACATGAAAGTATTATAAAATGGATTGAATGATTCATCAGTTGATGATTTTGAGTATACATCTTCCCAGGCTTCTTTTGCTAATGACTGATTAAAAATATTAACCTTTTCTGAGTAGATGTGCCTTTTATGTTCCCACTTGTATTTAACCACCTCAGGTACAGAAGAGTTTATGCATGTTACTAGTTTGTTGTGATCTGAAAGACCTAAGTTTACCTTTTGTGCCTTAGTAACATCATTTTGGATATTTGTAAAGATATTATCTAATAGGGAGGAAGATGACTATGTTATTCTAGTGGGGTCCGTAAAGAGTGGTTTCATCTGAAAGCTGTTTAGGATATTCAAAAGCTGCTTCCAAATTTTTTAAAAATACGTTTTTGTCGCCTAGTGGTGACCTGTATATTGATATGACAATTAGTTTTTTACGCTTCTCCTCAGATTTTACCTCTATGGCACATGACTCAAAATGTTTCTCGATATTTGTATGGTATGTTTTAGGTCTAACTTTATACTGCAGCCCAGCCCTAGTGTACGTGCGTACTCCACCATTTTTACAAAAACTGCGGCAATAATGAGATGCTAATTCAAAATTGCTTATACTTATAAGACTGAATTCAATGACCCTGCACCAATGTTGTGATAGACAAATACAAGAGATATCTACAGAGTTGTTTATGTTAACTTCCAATTCTAACACTTTGTTCTTGAGACATTGAATTTTTTGACTCATTATCTTCAAAATTTGCAAGTATTTGTTATTTGGTCAATACCTGGTGAAGTTTTGCTTTGTTGCTGATTTCTGAAACTTATCACCAATTTTTCAGGCTGATTTGTAACAATCTCTTCTTTTTCTTCATTTGGTGCCATACAAAATCATCACTAAGTGAATCAGCTACACCTAGCCTTTGGCTCCTCCTCAGGCAGTGTTGATCAGCTGCTACTGTTGGTGACATGGTTTCTCGTGCAGTGACTGTGTTTGCTTTTTTACTGACACTGTTTCTCCTGGATGTGGGGCTGCTGCTGTAAATGTAGTTGGTTTTTCCTCAGCTACTGGTGATTCTTTTGCTGTTGATGTAGGTTTAGTTGTTACTGCTGTTTCTTCTGTTGTTGTCGTTGTTTTTGTTGATGTTGTCGTCATTGGTGGTGGTGGTGGTGGTAGTAGTAGGGGTAGTACTGCTGCTGGTGTCATTTGTGTTGTACTTGCTGCAGCTGGTTTGGTGATTTTACTGATATTGCTGTTTGTTTTGCAGATATTTGCAGGTGCCTCTTGATTTTTTCTGGTTCACAATTTCCTTCCCTAGACTGTTCAAGTGAATGCCACGTGATGTGTGAAACCTGTACCCAATGTTGCTAATATCAACAACATCAATGTTTTTGAATTGCTTGCATATATCAGTAAGAAGGTCGTTGGCAGCTCTGATCTCCTTGCTTACACAAGACCAATGTTACAAATTGTAGTGGTGGTGAATGGTCACTAAGAGAACGTCTGTGTGTGACATATGAACCAGTTGTTTCCTTAATTCTGAGCAAGCTGTGGATGTTTCATTTCTGCATATATCGTTTGAGCTGCCAAACAGGGCTATAAAGTCACCTGAAGATAACTTCGTAATTTCTTTATAATGGATAGCATTCATTATTTCTGAGAGGGGCACTCCTCGTGTAACAAGGCCCATGGCTTTCACATCTTCTGTCTCATTAACACATGAGGCGATTCCATGTCCACGGCTGTCAGCTAAAATATAAAGATTCATCAAGCGATCATTAATTTTTTGCTGCAACATAGGCACATGTTGCCATAGTTTGCGAGTTTTCAGGGGTGCAGAAACGGTTGGTTTAGGTATCTGAATGTTTGCAGTAGCATTTTCTGATGCAGATCTTTTCTTGCAACCATCTGCTCTAAATTGCAACCTTGGGCCCTATGTGCCTAGTGGTGAGAAATTGGAGGCTTTAACTGGGTGCTGCAGTTTCATACAATATATTCCCAATAAGACTTAAAAACATTTTTTACTTCTAATTTGGAAGTACACTGTAGAAAACTAGAGGATGGCCCATATCAGACCTCATACAAACCAAGTTACATAGTGATGCACCTTATTCCTGACATCAAAGGTAGCAGTAGGAATATCGCTTTTGATAACTGGTGCACCAGTTACCCATTGGTGATATCTTGAAGAAGCAGATCACTTGTATTGGCACATTGAAGAAGAGCAAAAGAGAACTATTTGTTTAATTTCGGGCAAGCAAAAATCAAAAAGTTTAGTCTTCAACTTCTGGATTTCAAAAAGATGTCATATGCCCCAAAGAGAAACGGATCAGTGATATTATTATCAATGATGTATGAACTACCAAAACTTGATGATTGCACGAATTTCCTCCATTTAGAACACATGGCTCCAAGAAAAGATGAGTGGCAGCTAATCTGTCTGTTTTTCTTCTTTAGCTCATGTGTCCTCATCATTAAATCTCATATGTCAGAGTAAAAACAAAAATCTCTTGTAACTTACACATGCTCTTAGAAATTTCAGTCACGTTCTGTCTGAGTTCCATAGCTTGAGCACACTAGTCTGATGTCCAGTCTTTATAACAAACCTGAAATAATAATGGACTACAACATGACAAAATAGGGAGTTGACAGTATGGATCAATTATGTAATGCATTCAACATATCGTGCATACCAAGCCAATGGCCAATGTGTTTTTTACTCTCTCATGAATGTAGCTGATTTTATATTCTTCAAATCCAAAAAAACATATATCAGGCATGAAGAACTTTTTTAAAGAATTTATCAAAAGCACTGCTGAAGCCCGATTGACTGGAAGATCCAAAATAATGTGTCTGCCTGGTGACCATTCAGCAGTTTTGATTAAATATTAAGAATCCTTGGAAATGAAAGACATATGTCAATCTACTTCTCAAGAATCAGCAGGCAAGAAGTGTAGGAGGTGTGTAATTTGTGGCTGAGCAAGAAATGTGTTGACACCATTATATGTGATATATGCAAAAAGTTTGTTTGTAAGAAACATTTGACAGTTGCTTGCACTTGTAACAACTGTTACAACAAAGTCCTTCTTTCAGCTGTGACATATGTTCAGCAGGCTCCAATTATAGGGAACATGTACAAGACTGAAAAACAAAGTAAGTAAACCTCAAGTGAAACACTTTGTATTAACTTTTCTTGAAATATTTAAATTTTTCCCTGAAAAAGTTCAAATAATAAATCAGGTTCACAAAAAATACAGAGTTAAAATGACCAGTAACATATTCACAAAATAAACATCATTTTCCCAAAGTTTGGGACTGAGCTATGTAAATTATGGACTGGGGTACAAAATATCCTTGCACCTGCTCAAGGGTTAATAGAAAGACTACTAATGTTGAACCAGTTTACAATACCCATATGAAACTTATTAAATGACAGTTAATGAGCTATCAATAAGTACCATTGTATCATTAGCAAATATGATAAATTCACAATATTCTATACAAAGTGGGTGATCACAATAAAAAACTATAAAAAGTAGGAGACCCTGATCTGAGCCCTGAGGCACTCCACATGTGATGACGCTCTATTATGATGATGCTGAGGCACTTGAGTTACTGCACAATACAATTTTCTGCTGTCTGTTACAAAGGTATGATCCACTTCCCCGCTCACCATTTGTAACTAGATTCTTATGCAGACAACCTTGTAGGTAGAGTTACCATAGTTATGAGTAGTCATCTTGGGTGTTAATAAATAACTTCAGCTCTGTTTAGTCCTTTTATTACTGGATCACTGCTTGTTTCATGGCATTGAAAGCCACATCTCCAGGTGAACATATGACTAAAACATTAGAGAGGAAAAGCTTGGAACCTTTCTATCCAAAATTTGGTGTCCATCAGAAAAAACACCACTAGCAGGTGGTATGTCATAGAATAAAACATTCAGATTCCAATATAGTGGATGGGTCTTCTTTGCAATTCCATATAGATCAGAGAAGTTGGGTAAAAAGGTTTTGAGCTTTTTCACTCTGATGTTTCAGTCATATGTTCACCAGAGAATGTGGTTTTTAGTGCTACGATAGTGATACAATAATAAAAGGACTAAATACAGTTGAAGTGGTTTGTTAATCCCAAATATAACTAGATAATTACCTTTGTGTAAAAGTATTTGGTGACACACAGAGCTGAATATTGTTCTTTTGTTACGTAACAAAATATTTTAACCATCTTCATTTTTCTGATAGATTATGAAACACTGTTAGCAAACACCAATATTTCAGCTTTTGTTGACAACCCTTTCTGAAAACCAAACTGACTCTCATTGATGATAATAAAGTCACTGCGCTGCTTAACAATCCTCGAATGCAACAATTTCTCTTAAACCTCATAAAAACTTGTGAGTAGTGACAATGGGCAGTAGTTAGAAGTATCTGTCTTACCTCTCAACTTATACAGTGCTTTTATAAATGCATACTTAAGACTTTAATGAACTGGGAACTAGATTACTGGAGAAATCAACAACCATGTTTTACTTTATAATATTACGAACATCAAATTTAGTGAATTCTAGTGAACTGTGCATAATTTGCCTTAACTCTATGTTAGGTAAGTGTAAAAGTAATAATGTTAGATGGACTACTTCATTAATACAATGTATACCTCTGAGGGGATTTACCAAGTTTCGTGTATATTTCTCAGCTTCGTAACTTCCTAATTTTCTTACTTTTTTGATTTGCCCATTGCATGGATACCTAAATGCCTTTTCTGTGACAGAAAACATAGGGCAACAAATGCATATCATAAGTATTTGGAGTTAAATAAGCTTAAATGTTCAAATGGAAAAAGTATTTTTAGGTGAGTGAAAACTTTATGATGCAAATAATAGTTTAGTTAGTGACTTTTCAGAAAAAATAAACTGTTTACTGCAAAGAGGGGAATGAGGCCTTTCAGATGGCTATGTCCTTTAGTGAATAAACAATTATTAGCTCACAAAATTTTTAAGATGACATAACCCATGAACCCAGTAAACTACTAAAATCTCTTAAAAGAAAAGGTTTTCTAACTATGATTTCACAGGAAAATAAAAAAAGTAGTTTCCTCATGAGTACAATTATTGCAGCTGGAGTTATTCCACTTTGCTAGTTTTTACTCTTGCTCATCTGTCTAACAACATACTAAAAACCTCAACAAATAGTTAAATCACAACAGGAAATATCACAGAAGGTCTTCAGAAAAAACAGAAGTTATGTTATATGACTTGTTACTTATAAACCACATCAGAACAGAAGAATGGAAATGAAAATAAAAGACTAATTTAAACACTTACAAGGAAACATAACAAGTAACCTCAACAAAAACCCTACATGACACAGGAGAGCAAAGAAAGTGACAGAAGGATAATAGATCACCAGGAAAACATATAACAGAAAAGGCTCCTTAACAGCCACAAGATTGAAACTCTACAAATAAGTGAATAGCCAGAAATAATACAGTAGAGTTCCGTTAATCCGAACTAACTGGGACTGGACCCTGTTCAGATAACCACTTTCTTCAGCTGAGCCGGAATTACGGTGACGAGTTTCTAGAATGAAGTATACTAAGAAGATAGGCAGGTACACCATGGCAACAAATGGAAACAAGTGTGGGAACAATGGCTTACTCTCACTTCCTGCCCTTGTTGTTGTGCACTGTTGAGAGCTTTGTAGTGCCTGAGGGCAGTGCACTGACAGTTGGCTTCCAAAGCGCTTGGTTATATTAGTTATTGGCATGTGTAACAGTTGTATTGTATTCATGCAGGTGTAGTGGTGTATGTATTTTCGTCATGAGTAAACAGAAACATACAACGTTAACTCTCAAAGAAAAACTGAATGCTTTGAAGCGGATAGACAAAGGTGAGAATGAATATAAACTGGCAATGGAACTGGGTGTTGCTAAAGCAACCATTTGTGATTGGAAGAAGAACCAATTGAAGCTTGAACAGTCCTGTGCAGCATCTTCCAGAAAAAACACTCGAAATTCGGCAGACTTTGAGACAGTCCCAGTATGATAAAGTGAATGAAGCTCTTTTTCTTTGATTTACACATGAAAGAGAAAGGGGAACTCCTTTGAGTGGAGCACTTGTTCAGGAGAAGGCTGTTAACCTGAACAAGTTAATGAATGGTGATGAGTCTTTCAGTGCAAGTACAGGTTGGTTGGACAGATTCAAAAAACGTCATGGAATGCGCAGCTAACAATTACTGTAGAGAAGCTTTCTTCTGACCGTGATGCAGCGATGAAATATTTGGTGAGTTTGAAAACATGATAAGAGATCAAAAGTATTCTCCCCAACAAACTTATAGCACCGATGAGACTGGCCTTAATTTTAGGGCATTGCCAACAAAAAGCCTGGCATCAAAAGCAGAAGACCATGCTCCTGGTTTTAAAATGTGTAAAGATTGTGTGACTTTATTAGCATGCAGCAATACTGCTGATAATCACCAGCTGCCTTTAATGCTGATCAGCAAATCTGCTAGGCCCAGAGCTTTTAAAAACTGCAACATGAAGTCCTTGCCTGTATATTATCACAACTAGAAAAAAGCGTGGATGGATGGTAAGCTGTTCAAAGAATGGTTTCACGGCCAGTTTATTCCCTCTGTTCAATGATCTCCCCATGCAATCCTTTTGATTGATAGCACAGCATCTCACCACAGCACTGACGATTTATGTGATGGAGAAATTGTGGTGAAGTTTTTGCCGCTGAATGTTACACTACTTCTACAGCCTATGGACCAGGGCAAACATTAAAACTTATTTACAGAAAACAATTTTTAAGAATGCTGATCCGAGATTATATCATTCCTTTAGTGGACAAAATATAAAAGACCAATGTGAAGGATGTTGTTTATTGGGCCACTGAGGCGTGGCAGGATATTTCAGAAAATACTCTGAGAAAATTGTGGAGAAAACTGTGGACATCTCCTGAATTTCAGGACAACCTAGTTGAAAATAAAGAGGAAAATCTACTACAAATGATACAGACAATCCCTGGATGTGAAGAAGCTAGTGAAGTAGACGTAGATGAGTGGATGGCAGCAGATGGAGCATGTGTGGAGAACCTTACAGATGCTGATTTAGTTGCTTCTGTGACTCAAGACCAGAAAGAAGTGAACTGCTGTGACAGAAGTGACAATGAGCCTGAAAGCGACAAAGGAGAGCTGGTGCCACACAGTGATGCAGCAGAAGCCCTTAACCTCGCACTACGTTGTTTGGAGCACCTGTTACACCTGCTGATTTGATGTTTATGAGATGATGACGCAACTATACATCATATAAGAGACTGTCTTCATTATGCCAAAAAATGACTGAGTTTTTGTCATATAAAAATTAGGGATAAAATGTCCGCTGTATTTTAGTAAGTTTGACAGCTTTTCTTTCATTGTTATGCATTGTTTAAACCTAATGTTTTCTTGCCAATTTTTCTAACACATGTTTACTGTACTGTGTAAATTAAAATAGTGTGTATGTATAGCAGTTTACCACACAGTTTTCCATACTTAGACTAACATTTTTCATATTTGGATCAACTGAACGTTCAGATTACTGGGGTTCAGATTAGAGGGACTCTGTTGTATATGCAAGTCATAATAATTTCAAAGCTACTAATACTGCAGAGATATGCATAACACCCAAGATAGGAAAAAGAATAGTCAGGACATGTATAAACAAAAAAGAAAGTACACAGGCACTGCAGAATAACTTCTAATAAAACTGTCTACATCGAAATGGAATCAGTAATGAGCAGAAGCAGGAAAATACACATTTTGTTCTTTAGATATCTATATTAAATGTAGATTAAGAAATAAACAGACAAAATCTAGAAACTCAGAGACAAACAACCATTAAGAACAATGGTTTCAGTTGAATGGTGAATGTCGAGATTCGAATCGATGAAGAAATACTGGCTGTCAAAAAACTGAAAAACCTTTACCCCATTCTCTTGAATGGCACAAAATGCACATACTATATTTATAGATTTATTTATTCCTATTCAACAATTCATCTATGGTATAGAAGGAGTTGTCAAGGAGATATGATTTCAATTTATTTTTGAAGCTATTACTGCTGTCTGTCAGACATTTTATTTCATGTGGTAATTTGTCGAAAATTTTTATAGTAGCATATTTTACCCCTTTCTGTGCCAAAGATAGGTTGAGTAAAGGATAGTGTAAGTCTTTCTTTTTTCTGGTATTATAATCATGAATGTCACTGTTGTTTTTAAACTGGTCCATGTTGTTAAGAACAAATTTCAGCAGTGAGTAAATGTACTGTGAGACTCTTGTAAGAATTCCCAATCTTTCCAATTGGTGCATACAAGATGTGTGACTATGAACCCCACACATTATTCTAACCACTTGCTTTTGAGCAGTGAATACTTTTTCTCTAAATATTAAGTTACCCCAAAATATTATCCTCTATGACATCGAAGCCATTGTGCTCCTTGCCGCCGTTGGATAAGCAGCTGCAGCAGCAAGTCGTATAACCCTAGCTTACTTATTTGTTAGATAGTTCAATTAATTTCTTTGCGTGTTTTTGGGTACTTGCATTGTTTAATTCATATATTTCGGGCGTACTATAGTATTTGACAGTTGTAGCATCGCGCTTTAGTGTTTACTTGGTAGATTCTTATTTAAATTGCGTGTGAGTTTCGTATAGGACGTGCAATTTCGAGTTTAAGTTACTGTAATCGTAAATTCAGTAGATTGTAGCGCAGTCGTTAGGCATTTGTACAGGTTAGTTGATACATTCTTTGCGTGTTTCGCTTGCGTTATCTAGGCACGGACTCGTGTTTCAGTAACTGTTGTTCAACATCGATTAGAATGGACAGGGACTGCGATTGCTGTGTTCGGATGAGGGCTGACTTGGCATCCCTTCGCTCACAGCTGCAATCAGCGCTGACTTCGGTCGCGCAGCTTGAGGCTGTTGCCAATGGGCACCACTGTGGGTATCACGGGGATGTCAACCTCGTCCCGTCTGTCCCCAGATCGGGGAATTAAGTTAATAATTGGCTCCTTCTACCGACCCCCAGACTCCGACGATACAGTTGCAGAACAGTTCAGAGAAAGTTTGAGTCTCGTAACAAATAAATACCCCACTCATACGGTTATAGTTGGTGGGGAATTCAACCTACCCTCGATATGTTGGCAAAAATACTTGTTCAAAACCGGTGGTAGGCAGAAAACGTCTTCCGAGATTGTCCTAAATGCTTTCTCCGAAAATTATTTCGAGCAGTTAGTCCACGAACCCACGCGAATTGTAAATGGTTGCGAAAACACACATGACCTCTTAGCCACAAACAATCCAGAGCTGATAGAGAGCATCATGACTGATACAGGGATTAGTGATCACAAGGTCGTAGTAGCTAGGCTCAATACCATTTCTTCCAAATCCATCAGAAACAAACGCAAAATAATTTTATTTAAAAAAGCGGATAAAGTGTCACTAAAAGCCTTCCTAAAAGACAATTTCCATTCCTTCCGAACTGACTATGCGAATGTAGATGAGATGTGGCTCAAATTCAAAGATATAGTAGCAACAGCAATTGAGATACTCATACCTCATAAATTGGTAAGAGATGGATCGGATCCCCCGTGGTACACAAAAAAGGTCCGAACGCTGTTGCAGAGGCAACGGAAAAAGCATGTGAAGTTCAGAAGAACGCGAAATCCCGAAGATTGGCTAAAAATAACAGACAGGCGAAATTTGGCACGTACTTCGATGCGAGATGCCTTTAATAGGTTCCACAACGAAACATTGTCTCGAAATTTGGTAGAAAATCCGAAGAAATTCTGGTCGTATGTAAAGTACACAAGCGGCAAGACGCAGTCAATACCTTCGCTGCGCAGTGCCGATGGTACTGTTATCGACGACTGTGCCGCTAAAGCGGAGTTATTGAATGCAGTTTTCCGAAATTCCTTCACCGGGGAAGACGAATGGAATATTCGAGAATTTGAAACACGAACATCTGCTAGCATGAGTTTCTTAGAAGTAGATACCTTAGGCGTTGCGAAACAACTCAAATCGCTTGATACGGGCAAGTCTTCAGGTCCAGATTGTATACCGATTAGGTTCCTTTCAGATTACGCTGATACTACAGCTCCCTACTTAGCACTCATATACAACCACTCGCTCACCGATAGATCTGTACCTACAGATTGGAAAATTGCACAGGTCGCACCAGTGTTTAAGAAGGGTAGTAGGAGTAATCCATTTAACTACAGACCTATATCATTGACGTCGGTTTGCAGTAGGGTTTTGGAGCATATACTGTATTCAAACATTATGAATCACCTCAAAGGGAACGATCTATTGACACGTAATCAGCATGGCTTCAGAAAACATCGCTCTTGTGCAACGCAGCTAGCTCTTTATTCGCACGAAGTAATGGCCGCTATCGACAGGGGATCTCAAGTTGATTCCGTATTTCTAGATTTCCAGAAAGCTTTTGACACCGTTCCTCACAAGAGACTTCTAATCAAGCTGCGGAGCTATGGGGTATCGTCTCAGTTGTGCGACTGGATTCGTGATTTCCTGTCAGAAAGGTCGCAGTTCGTAGTAATAGACGGCAAAACATCGAGTAAAACTGAAGTGATATCAGGTGTTTCCCAGGGAAGCGTCCTGGGACCTCTGCTGTTCCTGATCTATATAAATGACCTGGGTGACAATCTGAGCAGTTCTCTTAGATTGTTCGCAGATGATGCTGTAATTTACCATCTAGTAAGGTCATCCAAAGACCAGTATCAGTTGCAAAGCGATTTAGAAAAGATTGCTGTATGGTGTGTCAGGTGGCAGTTGACGCTAAGTAACGAAAAGTGTGAGATGATCCACATGAGTTCCAAAAGAAATCTGTTGGAATTCGATTACTCGATAAATAGTACAATTCTCAAGGCTGTCAATTCAACTAAGTACCTAGGTGTTAAAATTACGAACAACTTCAGTTGGAAGGACCACATAGATAATATTGTCGGGAAGGCGAGCCAAAGGCTGCGTTTCATTGGCAGAACACTTAGAAGATGCAACAAGTCCACTAAAGAGACAGCTTACACTACACTCGTTCGTCCTCTGTTAGAATATTGCTGCGCGGTGTGGGATCCTTACCAGGTGGGATTGACGGAGGACATCAAAAGGGTGCAAAAAAGGGAAGCTCGTTTTGTATTATCACGTTATAGGGGAGAGAGTGTGGCAGATATGATAAACGAGTTGGGATGGAAGTCATTACAGCATAGACGTTTTTCGTCGCGGCGAGACCTTTTTACGAAATTTCAGTCACCAACTTTCTCTTCCGAATGCGAAAATATTTTGTTGAGCCCAACCTACATAGGTAGGAATGATCATCAAAATAAAATAAGAGAAATAAGAGCTCGAACAGAAAGGTTTAGGTGTTCGTTTTTCCCGCTCGCTGTTCGGGAGTGGAATAGTAGAGAGATAGTATGATTGTGGTTCGATGAACCCTCTGCCAAGCACTTAAATGTGAATTGCAGAGTAGTCATGTAGATGTAGATGTAGAAGAGTGAAAGTATGCAAAGTATGTCAGCTTACTAATTTCTATATCCTCAAAATTGGCAATTATTCTGATTGCAAAAGTTGCTGAACCTAGTCACTTAAGAAGGTACAAAATATGAATTTTCCAATTAAGATTCTCATCTATATGTACACCTAAAAACTTAGTATGCTCTACCCTGTCTACTGGCTTCTGTTGATGTGTTACATTTATTGAACAAACTGTACTTTTTGCAGCAGAAAATTGGTTGTACTGTGTTTTTTCAAAGTTTAGAGCAAGCCCATTTGCAGAAAACCAATTAATGACTTTTCCAAAGACCTTATTTCTATCAGTTTCAATTGGAGTTTGTTTTACTGGATTAATATTGATGCTTGTATCATCAGCAAACAGTGTCAGTTCAGCTTCCTGTTTCAGATAGGAAGGAAGGTCGTTCAAGAACAAAAAGGGACCCATGATTCAACCCTGTGGAACAGCTAATGGAATTTCACCCCAGTTAGATGAAGTGGCAAACTTATTTAAATCACTTGGCCCATATAAGGAATCTTTTTGCTTTCTGCTCTGTAGCTATGATTTAAACCACTCATATGCTATTCCATTTATACCATAAAACTGTAATTTCTGTAACATAATGTCATGTTTCACACAATCAAATGCTTTGGACAAGTCACAGAAAATTTCCGTTGGTCACATTTTACTATTTAAAGACTCTATTATGTGGACAGTGAAATTGTGTATTGCTGTCTCGGCGGAACAGCATTTTTGAAATCTGAACTGTGATTTACTAAGTATCCCACTACTGTTGAGATGGCTATCCACCCTTGAGTACATTACTTTCTTGAATATTTTTGAAAATGCTGTAAGCAAGGATAATTATTGATATCTGTGGTGTTCCCCATTTTGTAGAGAGGCCTGAAAATGGCATATTTTAACCTGTCTGGGAAAATACCTTGAGTTAGTGATGCATTACATATGTGAATCAGAACATCAGCTGTAATTGCTCCACATTGTTTTAATATCTTACAAGAGATGTCATCTACTCCAACAGAACATTTATTCTTCAAAGATTTAATAATTTTACTTATTTCACAAGAGGTTGATAGGTGAAAGTAAATCTGATTAAAATTTTTCAAAACTGGCTTTTCCATGTACTGCCTGGTTTTTTATTTTGAACTGTTCTCACCAATTTTTTCTCCTACACTTAAGAAATGGTTGTTAAATACATTAGCTACTTGTGTACTGTTGGTTAGGATGGTCTCCTTCTTTTTAATAGCAATGCTACTTACCCAAGTGGTTACTTTCCCTGTCTCTCTCCTAACAACATTGCATATTGATTTTATTTCATTGCCAGAGTTTTTAATTTCTTCTCCCACATAATTATTTCTTGATTTTCTTACAACTTTTCTCAATATGTTACAATAATTTTTATAGTGTACAACTACTTCTGGATCTTTACTAGATATTGCTGTCTCATACAGTTTTCTTTTCCTTTCTGGAGACACTTTAATACCTGTAGTAATCCAAGGTTTCTTTGAAAAGTGTGTGATGTTACATTTAGTAATTTTGTTTGGGATACAATTTTCAAAAAGGTATATAAATTTATCAAGAAATATGTGCATTTATCATTAACATTTGGCTCATTAGATACATGTCCCCAGTTAACATTTCTTAAGCTTTCTCTGAAGTGCTCTATAGATATCAGGTTTAGCGACCTCACACTTTTACTTAATGGTTTCCGAACTGTACACTCTGTTAGGTTTTGTAAGTTAATCAGTTGTGCATCATAGACAGCATAATAGGGAGTCAAACTTTTTATGAACAGCTCCCAGTCTCCTAATGGGGACCTGTACACTGTTGCTAATATCAATACTACATTATCTAGCTGAAGTTCACATGCACAAACCTCAAAGTACTGATCAACACAAAATTTGCTTACTTCTACAGTTTTGCATCTATATCCTTGTTTCATGAAAATGGCAACTCCTCCTTTATCCATCTTAGATCTACAAGTGAAAGATGCTAAATTATACCCACTTATACTGACACTATCCATGCCCACAGTTACATGGTGTTCAGACAGACAGAGTATATCAATCTCATTCTTATTTTTGAGTATATGTAAACACACTAATAGCCCATCTACTTTATTTTTTATTCAGCTGATATTTTGATGAAGTAAGTTGATACTGCCCTTAGCTTTACCCCTATTTACTGTACATGAAGTTTCATTTTGTTCTATTTATGTTGATTGTCATCTGTCTGGACTTTGGCTTTACGTAAAAAAACCTGTCTGCCTGGACCCATTAACCACAGGGATCACCTTATTTTTCCCCATCCCATTCAGGTGCAGGCCATGTGTAATGTATCCCCACCTACCAATAGCATTTACTGGAACAACACGTATGTGAGATTTTGCCAGTGTCTGGAGCATCCTGTTCAGCTCAGTGGTAACACGCCTTACAGCAGTGTTTACCCAGGGCTGACCACAGTGCTGAAAGACCTCCACAAACCCCACATTAGTGTCCTCAGTTTATCCAGTTCACTCTTAATACTGTATCTTGGATTCATAGCCAGGCTGTTTCCTACTCCCCCAACAATAATTACCTGATCTTCCTTCTCAAAGTCCCTGCACAGCTGACCTAAGTTTTCTGTCACCTGGCTAAGGCTAGCACTTGGTTTCACAAAACTAGTGACGTGGTACCCTGCACCTAATTTCTCCTGAAGCTGCTGGCCCACACTCCTCCCATGACTGCTGCCTATAAAGAGAATTCTTCTTTTTCTATTCTGGTTTGATTCCGACCTGTCTTTTTCCTTTCAGTTAATATTCTGCTTCACCCTAATTTCAACTACATCTGGATGAGGCCCTTCCTCCACTTCAGATAGCAAGCCAAATTGATTTACTAATTGAATTTGTGGAGTTTTTTCAAGTGTTTCCCTTTTTTGCCCTTTGCTTGCTACCGTTTCCCAGTTCCCAGTCTCTTTTTCCTCCCTTAACCTACATAATTCCAAGTTCACGTTTTCCAATTCAGCCTTAAGGGCACAAAGTTTTGCCTCCTGTTCAGTGATTTTTCTGTCCTTTCTACATAACCTACACTGCCATGGAAGGGCCTCATTTTCTACCCTCATTTCCTCGCAACTACATTTGCCCCAATGAAACCATAATTTACAGTCTCCACAGAACACCCCCTCTTTCAAATTTCTAAGGCAACCATCACATCTGTCACACTTGGTTTTATAGACAAAGTTAACACAAAAGCAGAGAATAAGTTGGCACAAGACCACAGTAGTTTTGTAACTACTAATCCATAAATAAACACAAATGTAAACAAACTTTTAAACTTACTTCTGAAGGTTTTAACTACCTAAACTCTGTATGACTGACAAGAATTAATTTGACTTTGAAGCGATAACTCTAGTCGAAAACGAAAATCTCCACTCCCATGAGATTTACGCCTAAAAATTGTTTTACAAGGAGGCCCTAAAATCTAACTAAATAAATAAAAAATTAAAACACTAGTCACAAATTAGTAAATTAATGTTGGACTTAACTTATTTAACACATAAAAATAACCTTGAGCTCTTGATTGACATTTTCTGCCTACTGTTAACACCAAAGATTTTGTGCCCTTCATAATATCTTTAGTTTTCAATCTTTTGTTTTCTTAAACACTTAGGTTTTTGTAAAAGCCATTGAATTGTTACTTGACAATTGCCTAATAAATAAAAAGCAATTTGTAATAAATACAAACCATAACACACAACTTTTCCATGTAAAAAGTCTAAACCTCATCAAGATTCATGTTATACTATTACAACTGAATAATAATGACTTACTGGCTTCAGCAATAGATCATAATGGAAGACAGTGAGTAATATTCATTGGTATCCAAGGGGGTAAGAAACTGAAATGGGGTCACCACGTAAATTAATCAAGAAGTTTAGCTCAGTAATATTTCCATTTAGAACTACCTCTCATTTTATTGACTTGAAGACAAGGGTGTTAGCATATTTTGTGTAATTTCATTCCTGAAGATTTAAGAAATTGTTGTGGGGTACTGTGGTTACAGTAAATTAAATATTTTTTTAGCAAAGGGGAACAGTAAGAATAATATTAGAGTTAGGTGGTTGCACATCTTGCAAAGCTGGTTCTGCATTCATTACACTTACTTTCCAACACATTTAATCCATAAAAGTATTTTATGCTAATAATAAAAATCGTACTTCAATGAACTAAGAATTAAAAAACTGCAATACAGATAAAGAATCACAATCAGCATACATAAAGCAAGAAACTAGGACTTTATCTAGATTTAAAAGAGGGATGAAAACACAATTCCTCAGTCAGGCTTTGAACAAATTATCTGATTATCTAGACTGAAGACTGAAAACAATCAAAATTGGTATTCTTAATTTTAAAAAGTTCTGTAGTACCTACAGCATGCAGATAATTGGTTTTCTGTTTAACTGTCATTGTAGTCATGTAAATATAAAGTGAGATGGAGTAAATAGTACATATTCAGTATAACTGAGGAATCAGTTGCTTTCTTTTCAAAGTAGCAGCTTTCTTACCGAATTTTATTATGTTTATTTTAGCAAGTGGAAGCAACAATGTGTAAGTTGGTGGCTGAATGCAAAGGTTTCCTTGTTACATTTTGCTTCTTTAATGTCTGGTAAAGATTTGTTAATGACCCAACACTGCAGTCAGTGAATTGTTCCTTTTCTCTCTCTCTCTCTCTTGCAACTAAATGTAAGAACAAAAAGAGCTATCAGTGACTTGTGTCTATTGGAAATTGATATTTCGTGGTGTACAAAAAGACATAGCATTTCTAAAGTGTATACATTATCGCTAATGTTTCTTTTACTATTTGGTAATAGTATTGTCACATTGCTATGTTTTGAATACAAACCCAATTAGCTGCACTTACCTATTCTTATCCTGATGGGAGAGTTCTGCATCTCCCTCATGCCGTGACTCCTTGGTTTCTAAGACAAGAATTTTACCCGGGTTATAGGCAGCCAGAGAATGTTGATTTAAGCAAATACTTAAGCTAATGAACATCATAGTTACAGGCTGACGACAGCAAAAGCAATATTCCTTTTCCTGCAATTGTTCAAAGGGTGTACAATATAACAAGCTTTGAGGATAAAGTGAATATAATAATCAATTGTCTTACAGACATCCTGTAGCTCTTTCAAATTAGTAGAATTCAGTGTGCTGATTTGCACACCTGCAAAGCACAGTTTGAACTAGATTTTTCTCTGCTGCCAGTCACAGTTTAACACTCCTGAGTATTGTTCTTATTAGAACTGGCACAGCTCAAAACAGGTGTTGGTAAATTTGACCATGTACATATGGTTTAACAGATTGACAAAGTTACAAAAAACATCTTTAAAAGAATATATGTGAAATATATATTAATGGTCATTTATAAAAAATGTAAGCTGAAGGGTTAAGTAATTTGTCAATTGGTTCCAGATGCACATGAGCTGGTGTAATTGCATCTTTGTTCAGTATAACCCTTAAGTGTTCTGTGCTTAGCTGGAAATACTGGTATTCTTACCTCCTGCAATTAAGAATATAAAGCATGTAGATACTGTAAAAGTTCCTGTTGTGATGATTATATTGTCCCAGTAGTTCACATAGATAGAAATGGAGTCTAGTAATATGTGACTAAACTTCATTTCTACCTTTTTTCTCACTTTACCTCATTAATCCCACCTGAGGTGCAAATCTAACAACTGTTTCACTCTGTCACTGTTAAGTGAGAAACTGAAGCAGACGAAGTGCCTAGTATATCCATACACTCCTTCAAAGTAGAGCTGAAGCTCTGACACACAATGGACAGCAATTAGAAAATAAAGTTTGTGGCTGGTAATGGAATATAACCTGGGTTTGACCACATGGCTTTCATCTTCTGTACCGGTCAAAAACTTCCACATTTGCACTTAAGTCCTGAAACTATTTAACATATTTATGAGAGTATTATATGACTCAAATGGTGTGTATCAACCTATTTTACTGTGATGTGAGTGAGTATTAGACTTACTATTATTTCAATTTTCATAACAGAGAAAATAAAATAAGAAATTACAAAAATTATTTTGAGGAGTGACAGTTCACAAGTTTAGTTTGACATGCTTACATATTCAACATGAAATCTGACATGATTATTTACATTCAGAGTGACTTAATAATCATTGCAATTTACTACTTCTGTTGCTAAGTATGCAATTTATTCATTTTGTTATTGTAGCTTCATGTTATTTTAGTTATACATAAATGAAATTGCCAAAAAAGTGGCAGTGAGTGAGTCCTGGGGGGGAGTGGGAGAGGGGGGGGGGGGGAGGGGAGTGGTGAGAGAGACCAGAGTAGATGGAATCAGATGAGAATGATATGGTGTATCTATTTTTGAGCAACGGCAAAGGAAATTGTGCTCATTGCTTCTTATGAGACTGCTGTATTAAGAAACAGTTATTACTGGAAACGGGAAGTACCTAATCTATTGTATTCCCTATCTGCCTGTTCTTTCAACATGTCAGTGGGTAGTAAAATCTATTTGTGTAATTTAAGTGCCTCTACTATACTGAATTTTGTGCCTCAAGTTTGTATGTAACGAATTGTGACATCTGTACTGATGTCTGGAATGCCGTCATAAATGTGAGTTGCCACTGCATATTTATAATTTACATTTAACCAAAGAGCTGAAATGTGTTCTTTATATTGTACAGCAACTGACCGCCCAGTCCCACCTGCATAAAAACTGGGACAGCCTGGACATATGATCTTGTGAAAACCTGTTTCTTTATGTTTGTCAAGTTTGCTGCAGCTGCGAGGTACACTTTATTTTATTACATGTATAATAGCTCACTTTGATGCTATGCCTTTTGAGTTGATTGGCAATTTTATAAGATCTCTCAATGAATGGAAAACTGGAATATGTTGTTTTCTATATCAGCTGGTAGGAGTGTATTATTCCTTTCTACTTTCTATATTTTTCATGTGATTAAAGAGGTAATCAGTTGTGGATGGTGAACACCTGTCATTAGTGGCTATTTGTTTGTTTAATGCAATTTCATAAAGAAGATAATGTGGTGCAATTGGGATATTAACTGTACCATTAATCACACTCATGTATGCTGCTAAACTAAAAAACTAGTATGATATTATCAAATAATTACTCCTAACCTAGAAGTTGCTAGAGGTGGCAAAAAATAACATAAATGACAGAAATAACCGGTTACTGAGAAGTAACGGTTACAGTGATAACTGTTCCTCGGATACAGACAGTTATTTCAATAACTGTGTAATGTCAACAGTACCTCACGCCATCTGTTGACCGAAGATCGTACTACACTTTCCCGTCAAGTCATCGGAGATCTGGCTAGGAACTAAGGAGAGGGTAGACCATTTGGAAGGCATTCTATAGGCCATGGGAATAACTGTGAGACTGCGCGCCATCTGTTGATAAGAACTGTGTACTATATCGTGTGTCTTCGTTACTTTTAGCACAATCAATTAAATAAAGTTAATGTGCGAGCGGTGGCTGATACGAGCTGCAGTACAGGCATTAACAAGTACGGTCGTTCCCTTAAGCCACCGCCTCATATGTCAGTTTAGCTTGGACGGGTAGTATAAAGTCAGGTACCACAAGGAATTCGAGTGATTATGGAAATAACTATCAGAGATCGGTATTTTCCTCTGGCAGATATTGTTATTGGCTCACAGTTCTCGCTCTCTGGCAGTTATTTGGCTACCATTACAGGTAACCTGGAAGTTGGTAATGGAATAACTGTGTGTCTGTGTTCCTGACACAGTGACTCCAGTCTTAGACCCTGATGATATTTCAGAGGGGATAGTTACTGGAGCGAACAAATATTTATGTACTTCTTCGGAAATAGCCGCTGGCCATCGCGAATGACAAATAACATGTCAGGAAGTATAACATAATACAGTTGAATATAATAATTATTATCCTCATCAATTGTCAGGAGATTGTCAAAATATGTGAATATATTACAGTAACTGCTAATATTTAAAGAATTGAAACACTGTCAGAATAAAACACAGTTACGCACTTTTAATAAATTTATCATACACAGAATACCCGATCTTGACAGTTGCAACCAAGTGCTCTCAAAACTGAAATATAGCAGAATTTTTACCCAGGCTGGTCTATCAGTCTCTGCTATGATATTCATCTACAGAGTAGGAGGAGGGGTCAATGGAAGCGTCCGATTCCACCCGTCTGCTTCGACGTAAAAAGGTGTTGTGGTGTGTGAATGTTGTTACGACACGGTGTTTATGAGTTGGTTTGTGTGTGTATGTGTGTGTGTGGGGGGGGGGGGGGGGGGGGGCGATCTAGTTTGAAGTGCCAGAATTTGCTGGTGGTAATTAATATTTTTTTTTTTTTAGCTGTGATGTTTTGTGTATTTATGGAGTATTGAATGTGATTTAATTTATGTAGGGATGACTTATTTGTGGACTTTTGGGATTGTGGTTTTATTTTTCGCAGTTGAAGGTGTTGGTTTTTTGGCATCAGTAGCTGTGGAGGACCTATATAGGTCATCGGAAATGACCGATTCCCATTTTCATAGTTGTACGTGTTGATGTTTTGGTATCGTCATCTGAGGTTTACCTTTGTAGGTCAAGGGAAATTTCCGATTCCAATTTTCGTGCTTTTAGTTGTGGGTATTGGTGTTTTGGTATAGTCACCTATGGTTGACCTATAGTGTTCAAGGGAAATGTCCGATACCTACATATTTTTGTTGGTGTAGCAGAACGCTGTATTTTTTTTTTTCTTTTTGTTCTTCATTTTGTGTTTTGGGATCATGGTGTGTTTTTTTTTATTACTAGCTTGTCCTCACCCTAAAACCCCCAACTTCCCGCAGTTGTCCCGTTGGTTTGATTGTATTTTTGGTGGGAGATGTTATTGTATTACTTATATGTATCTTCGTGTTTCTTGCCATGTGTATGTAGTGACGTCATAGACACACTTAAAATAGCCATTTCCGGCATATTGATGACAGGTGGACTCACACACTTCTGTATCAAAAAGTCTTTCAAACACACTGTAAACCGTGCTTTATCTGAAACTAAGTTTATAATGGTTGCTGACTTACTGGCAGTTTATTGAAAATGCATGTTCCTGAACATTTGACCCCTTTTGGACCAAGGTAAGTGATTTTAGGTCTTTATGTAGATTGCTGTTCCTATTGCTAGTACTGATATTATGTATTGAGCTATTGGTTGGAAATGCTTGTAACAAATTTCATTAAGGAATAAATATACTAGGAAGCAGTGGTTAGAATACAAAGTTCCTTGAACAGGTTCCTACATGATGTTCTTGAATTTATACCACAAATGATTTTTATTACACGCCTTTACATGCGAAAAACTTTTGCTACATTTGATGAGTTACCACATAATATGCTCCCTTATGAAATAATAGAGTGAAAAAATGTGGTATGCCCTTCCCAACTGAATTTATTATCGAGATGTAGTCCCAGAAATGTAACACTGTCAACCTTTTTGATCTGCATGTCTTCATATGTTATAAACATGCTGTAGCTGGAGAAATCAAGCAGTTTCCAAATCTCACATAAAACTTGATTAGCATACTGACACTTTCCCTAATAGGACAATCTATTACAGCACAGGAGTAAACGAATCTGTCACATTATGTAGATTTTTTTGTTGTATTAAAAGGCTGTACACTTTATTCTATTATGTGAGCAGTACAAGAAATTAAGCTTCAAATTTAACCTACAGTACTCAGTTTACATATTACTTCATACTTAAAAATGCACATTGTTAACATTTTACTTAAACAGTGCTGTGGCGAAGTTCCGCGTACTTTCTGTTGCAACTGCGAAGATAATATTTCTAATAGCGACCGATAACCTACAAACATATAATACGAAACACTAATAATCATTCTAACATCAACTAAAATGTACCTGGAGTTAATATGCTAAGGTTATGACACGATTCATACGACATTCCTGCCATTTCACACTACTCGCAGTTATACTGATAACTAAACTGGTGGATTCCAACTATGTCGTTATTTAACTGTAGCTCCTCGGAGTATTTTGTATTCGCTAGCGAAAAATAAATTGGCAGTTATTAGTAGCCGTTAATAATAACGGTTATCAAAGAATAACTGGAACTGTGATAACGGTTACTCCAGAATAACCGTTTGGCCCACCTCTAGAAGTTACAGTCATGGACAGCCTACCATTTAAAATCTGTTAATACCTAAGCTTTCATCTGGTTCCTCATGTGCACCAAATATCTGCTAAATTTGCCATCTTGTGGTAAGATGTACATACTGAATGTTGATGTGAGACATTGGATCATCCATTAGCCTAAAAAGAGGTGACTTCAGAAAAGAAAAAGGTCAGTAGTCCATGAAAGTTGACTGGTATGGCTGCAGCTTCAGTAGTGAGGCTGAACAGCTTCCACTGGGTCACACTGAAGGCTGCTATATCTCAAAGGCTTTGCTTAGCTGTGAGAGAAATTTCCAAAGTTTTGGATATAGCAATAACTTTGTGTAACACAATTTTTTATTTCAATGCTGCTGATTTCAACTCCTAATCCAATAAAAAAAGAACAACAGCATACTAAACTAATGAGTATCCACTGGATCTCTTAGCCTCAGGTTCGGAAGATGCAAACTGATGGTGGTGATCAAGGCCAGGCACAACTGCAGTCCAGAATCCATATAACTGTATTAGTAACTTCTATCATTGGTGGAACATGAAACTTGTGGTTATAATATGAATTTTTGTTGCATAATGAACAGCCAACAAACTATGAATTTCAGAGAAAGCTCATGTACTGACAGCTATGACTATTTTCAAGAAACACAAGATCTACAGAAAACTGAGAAAGAAAGAAGGCACAATACTACCTTGGTGATTCTACTGGCAAAACTCAGAAGTGTCATTGTAAAAGTCATAACTATCATTTCCAAACCTTCTACAACATTGTTAAATGACGTAAAAGGCAGAGCATCTAGATGCAACACTTGTGGTTTGTGCTAAAAAGAGCTATGTTTATTTTTGATGTTGTTGCTGCAACCTCTTCAATGGCTGCTAACACCACTGTTAATGCTAATGTAAACATTACTCTTGTTCCAGAATGAGATTTTCACTCTGCAGCGGAGTGTGTGCTGATATAAAACTTTCTGGCAGATTAAAACTGTGTGCCCAACCGAGACTCGAACTCGGGACCTTTGCCTTTCGCGGGCAAGTGCTCTACCAACTGAGCTACCGAAGCACGACTCACGTCCGGTACTCACAGCTTTACTTCTGCCAGTTTTATTACTCTTGTTATTCATAGCGCTGTGCTTTTAGTTGACTGTAAATCCACTTCACCACCATGAAAGGTATGCCAAATGTCATTTTTAACACAGTGTAAAATACATACAAGGCAAAATGCAACCACATATACAAAGTCCTTCAGAACACCTAAATCCAAATAATTGTGAGGTGTACAGCATTGTTATAGAGCTGGCAGATAGGCATTATTGTACAATTAGCTTTTCCCTGCTGGAGTCACATACTGGCAAGTTTCATGTATCACTGTTAGATGCCAGCTTGGAGACAACATTACACAATGTAACTGAACAGAAAACAAATGATGACTTATAACTTTATGAAAGTGAAACCTACAGTGATTCTAACAGTCTGTTTCCTCTCTCCAGTGCTTGGAATTTTTCCAGCCTTCTGTTAAATACTTCAGAATTTTAATCTCGTCTACAGCAACGTTGGACCTATATCATATTGTAGACTGTAGCAGAAAAAAGCATGCCTCCAAATGTCATGCAAAACAAGTGCAATGTACACATTTAGCATGGAACAGTACAACTAGCTAATTCCATGAGAAGTAAAAAAAAAAACTTTCTCAGTTGCCATGAAGCAGTAACAGATATCAGCTCTGTATAAGTATTTATGATCTTTTACATATCTATTTCCATCATATCAAGGATGTGTAAAATGGCATTGACATCAATGGAAAAAGACAGTGAAGTCTTTATTAATCCCAGATATTACTTTAACAATCCTTGTCATTCTAAGAATTATCCTAATAAATTGTTCTGTATCACAGCAAAAACAGTGTTACATAAGGTGGCTAATTCTACTAATTACAGTGCTAAAACATTATCTCAGTGACTTAAATGACAACATTTTTTTAATTTGTCTAGGCTGGGTAGACAACATTTCCAAAATTGACACTTGGAAGAGTGCATTTGGGATTTTATTTAAAGTAAATTCACGTTATAACTGGAGACTTAAACTGCTGTTGAAAAGGATATTTAGTTATTCGTGTTTTTGGAGCTCTCTGTAATAACTGTTTAATATTCTTTTGATTTTTAGTATATGATAAATCAGAACTGCTGTAGGAAAAGGCTGATGAAGCAAAAGGCTGTTCTTCAAACAATATCTCACTTGGAAATTAAAAATAGAAATACCATGATTTATTCATACAAATAAACTAAAGAAGAACACAATTATCTGAAAAGTATGGACCACAATGCCAAAAATGCAAATAATACAAAGGAAAAAAAAGATCTTAATACCAAATGAAAATTACCAAATCACAGTTAATTAACCCAGAAATTTATAAAACTACAAAAATAAAGCTACTCTTTAACTTTATATCAAACAAATAGCTGGGTGAAAGAAATAGCTGTGTGAAGGACATAATCTTACAAAACATTAGTCATTGTTCATCACAAAAAATATAATGAATACAATATTATAAAAATAAGATATCAAATTTACATTAGAATAGCAACTGGAAGAAACATGTGATTAAAAAAAAAATTTGCAAAATATTGTTTGTTGTTAATTGTAATAATAAAGCAACAAAAATTTACCATTAATAAAATTTTGTTATTTCACAAAAATTGATGAAGTTCTGAAATATTCACATTATATTTGTGACTGTCATTATATACAGCTGATAGGATGGTACTTGAACTGTTACTAAGTCTCCTGTGTGGGTTGAATAGTCCATCTTCGTCTCTTCCAGTGTCTCTCTGCTGTAACAAGTTAAAGAATACCACTGCAAGAAAAACACAGTACCTCCTTTTTTATACTTTATATGAGAAGTTGTACATCAACACAAAATGCAATGAAAGTGTTTAACAGTTTTTTTTATCAGTTAAGGTAAAGGCACTTATATATGCTTATGTTGTTAATCCAATAAATATTTCTACTCTGTCACTATCATTTCACCAACATCAATAAATTTAAATGTATCACTTTAGCACAGAATGACAACTTCTATTCTGCACAAATATAAACTGAAGGCCCCAACTGCGATTTTGTACATTCAGGCCTACTCTCAGGAACTAACTGCTTACTTCCTAAGCAACCTGCAATGCTTGACATATTAGTATTTGTATTTGTATCTGTATCTTCATTTATTCGTGCAATCATTCATTGTACAGAAGTGTACAATATGATATGGGACAAGCCAGATGTTATGAGAACATATATAGACATAACATTGTTTCTTACAGTGTAAATCACACTGAAGATATATTACCAGTACATGTGCATTCATGATAATATAAGTTCAAATAATAATGCTAGTCATAATGAAACAGCTGAAATCCCTTACTGGACAATAGCTTATTTCTAATATCTCTAGAAGTGATGTTTTGTTAGGCATTCTCAAAAAGCATATATACTTTTTTTTGATATGGTTGTCTAGTTGGATTTATATACATTTAATACTATTACTATACAGTTTAGTAAAATGAGAAACTAGTCTTAAAAGTTATTTTGACCTTGTATCATGGTGGTGACTGTTCGGAAAGTTCTTGTGCAGTATACTGATGTTTTGTTTAATAAAACAGAGCAATTCAAGTATATATTGATTACGGAGAGGCAGTGTGTTTAATCTTTTAAAAAGTGGTTTACAGGTTTCTCTTTACTGTTTATGCAGGATTATTCTAACTGATTTTTTTGCAGTATAAATAATTTCACAAATTCAGTACTTTGATCACAGAAAGTAATTCCACAGCACAGTACTGAATGGAAAAGAGCAAAATACATGCACGTCAATTTCTCAGTGAGTGTAACATAAAACAGACTTTGCATAGCCTTGAACTAATCATGTTGATGTGGTTTTTCCGTGTGAAAGTATCCATGATGTGAAACCCTCAAAATTTAGTCTTATTAACAAATTTAACACTGCTGGCACTTAGTGTTACTGTTGGAACCTGGTTAGTTCTGTTCTAAATGGTTTAAAGGGTTATACTTACTATCTTTTTTTGCATTGAGGATCAGTCTGTTTCATGCAAGACATGAGTTAGGAGGGCGTATTTCTATGAACTGCTGACTGGAGAGATTCATCTGTATTTGAGGTAAGGGCATTAGTGTCATTAGTGAACAGAAATGACTTACTAATGGGCAGAGTGGAGGGGAGGTCATTGATATAAAGTAGAAATAAAAGGGCCTATAACTGATCCTGTGGCAAAACATGTTTTATGACTTGTGTAAATGCATGGTCTTTGACATTATTGCTGAGCCAGTCATGGGCAGCCCCTTACCCCATAAGAATTCAACTTTTGCAAAAGTGTGTTGTGATTTATCATGTCCCTTGTGCGGTCAAGAAAGACACCTATAGTTGGGCATTTCTTGTATCAGGAAATTCATATATTGCAACAGCAGTGGTTTTATTTTCTTGGAAACCATACTGAGCAGAAGAAAGAATGTTATTTTTTTCTAAGAAATGATTTTAGGCTGACAGCCACTGCATATTGAAATATTTTGCTGAATACAAACAGCACTGCAACTGTACAGTTGTTGTCATGATGCTCTTTGTATTCCTTTCTATGTATGGTTATGACTCCTGCTATTTTAAGATTTCTTGGGCATATTGTTTCTGAAAATGAAGCATTTACTACACTAGACAGTACCTTCCTAACAAGTTTGCTGTATCTGTGGAGAAGGAAGCAGGGGATCATGTCTTCTCTTCCTGATGATTTTTCTCTATTTTACTATGAATTATCTTTTACATCTCTGCCCCCAATTCCAGGTATACAAAATTGTGTTTATGAAGGTACTGAGGACTGACAAAGGAGCAGGTACCTTTTACACATTCTGTTAGTTTTCCACAATATCAATAAAGCATTAATTAAATATCAATAAAGTATTAATTAAATTCCTGGGATAATTACTCTTGGCCAGTGTTGTGACTTGCCGATCTTTCAAAGTGCTGCCGCACAGTTACACGTGTCCTCTACATGCTGTGCTGTCTGCCAGCCATTCAGCAGCAGCGCCACCTAAGAGGCCAGCCAGCCAGCGGCTGCTAGACTTGGACTCAGTTATGGTTTGACTGTTTAAGTGTATACACGTCTTACTCTGTTTACTTGATCTGTGACTTTCATGTATTGCATCTTCCTTGAAATATATTTGTTCAGCTTGAAGTTATTACAATTGGTGACAAGGATGGCATTTTTCTTTTCCATTGTTGACCCACGTGTTTCCATGGCTCCTTTAGAGCAACTATTGCAAGGTCTCATAGAACAGCAAACGCTTCTCACAAATGCGATTCGTGATTTCGTAGCGGCATCAAACCTAATTTTCCTCCTTACGACGAGACAGCAGAAGACGGGTCTGATTACAACAGCACTTCTTGGCATTTCATGTCGCGGACGAACAAACATGTAAGTCTCTGTTCCTTTCATGGATTTCACCTCAAATGTATCGGTTGTTGGCTCCTTTGAAAGATCCTGAGTCTTTGTTCTTTGCTGAAATGTGCTCACTTCTGTCCGTCTATTTTCAAAAGCAAATGCATGTGGTAGCCTCTCGTGTTGCATTTTATCATTGTCAAAAAGAACCGAATCAATCCTATTGCGCTTGGGCTGCTGAACTTCACGTCCTCAGTAGAAAGTGTCAATTTTTTACTGAAGTTCACAAAGAATCCTACGCCAATTCCATGGTATGGGATGCTATTATCCGATTGGCACCCAACAAAGAAGTTAGGCAACATGCCCTTCAGTTGGCAAATCTGACTCTAGATGAAGTTCTATCCATTGCTCAGTCTTTTGAAATTTCTCGCCCCGCTTGAGTGCAAATAGAGGTATGGGGCAACGTCGGGGAAATACAACCTCTGTGCGATATTGACGAAGCTTGTGGCATGTCGCCGCCAGCCGACGTGGCCGCAGTACGCTCCCAACTGTAAACAGACCTCTAAGAAACTGTAGTAAAACCCACGGCAACTTCCTTCATGTCCGCGGTGTTTTACAAAACATTCATGAGAAGATTGTCCGCAACGTTGGGCCATGTGTCACAAATGCAAAAAATAGGTCATGTGTCATCCGTTTGCAAATCCAACCGCATACATGATTTTCATGAACATGACGCTGATTCTGATTCTGTGTTGTTCCTCACTGTCCAAATACTTGGTCGAGATGTCCGCATGCAGGTGGATACTGGTTCTGCTGCCTTTATCATCAATTCTCAGATGTATCTTCAGTTGGGTTGTCCAATCCTGTCACCTGTCACTAGGCAATTACGGACTTACAATAAACAGAAGATTTCTGTCTTGGGACAATTTGATGCTGAGGTATCTTACATATCTGTCGTTGACACTGTTCCGATATTTGTGGTCGACCATAGTAATGGGGAGAATCTTTTTGGTTTTGATGCCTTTCGTATTTTTGGGTTCTCCATAGATGACTGTCAATATTATCTCTGATGCTATTCTTTATGCTCAATTGGATTCCTTGTTGATGACATTTTATCCCTTTTTCCTCCTGGGTTAGGCTGTGCAAACGACTTTGAAGCTTATAACATGCTCAAACCCACTGCACGGCCTAAGTTTTTTCGGGCTCCGCCCATTCCTGTGGCCCATCGTGATTATGTCAAATCGGAGCTGGATCGTCTCACTGCTTCAGGGGTCTTGCTTCCTGTCACCTCCAGTGAGTGGTCCTCTCCTGTCGTTGTCGTTGCTAAGCCAAATGGTGATATTCGTCTCTGTGGCGATTTCAAAGCCACTGTAAATGCTCAATGCCCTATCGACACTTACCCTATGTCTCGACCTGAAGAATTGTTCACTAACCTTGCTGGAGGCCAGTATTTTTCTAAACTTGACCTGTCAGAAGCTAATCATCATCTTCCTCTCGACGCTGCTTCCCGGCAGTGTCTGGTCCTTAACATGCCTTTTGGCCTCTATCAATACCAACGATTGCCATTCGGGGTTGCCAGCACCTCTGCTCTCTTCCAGCGATTCTTGGAACAATTATTGCTCACTGTCCCTGGGTGTATAAACTACCAGGATGACATTGTTGTCACTGGCTCCAGGGTGTATAAATTACCAGGACGACATTGTTGTCACTGGTTCCACCACTGATGAACATCTTCAAAATCTCTGCACACTTTTTCATGTCTTACAGACTGCCGGTCTTAAGTGTAATCTTCAGAAATCAAAAATTTTTTAGGCATCTATCACGTACTTGGGGTTTCAACTCTCTTGAGATGGTATTCGTGTGCTTCAGCAAATTGTCGATGCGATCGATGCCCTTCCTCACCCTACATCTGTAAAGGAACTGCAGGCCTTCTTGGGGAAAATATCACAAGTTTTTACCATCTGCTGCTTCGGTGGCCTAGCCGTTGCTTCATCTGTTGCATAAAAACATGCCTTTTCACTGGTCCGCGTCATGCAATGCGGCTCTCCAGAAATTGAAGACTATGCTGAAACAGGTCCATGCCTGGCTACTTATCGACCTGGCCAACATCTTGTTCTTGCCACGGACGCCTCTCAATATGGGGTCAGTGCAGACCTTGCGCACCATTTTTCTGATGGTTCTGAACTACCCATTGCTTATGCCCCCAAAACACTCATGGATGCCCAACAAAAGTATTCTCAAATTGAAAAAGAAGCTTTGGCCATTATTTATGCTCTTCATAAGTTTTGTGTTTTTCTCTATGGATCCTAATTTCATCTTATTACAAATCACAAACCACTTTTTTCCTTGTTTCATCCATCAACGTCACTTCCCGACAAGGCTGCACACCGCCTCCAGCATTGGGATCTTTACTTGTCTTGTTTCAATTATAAGATTCATTTCCGGCCTACGGCTCAACATGCGAATGCTGATGCACTGTCTCGACTTCCCATGGGTCCTGATCTGGCATTCGATAGGGACGAACTTTTGCGTTTCCACCTGGATATTGCCAAGCAGCGGGTTGTGGATGGGTTCCCCATCACCGGGGACCAGCTAGCGGCTGCTATGGGTTCTGACCCTAACCTCTCCCAGGTTTTACGCTGTGTTCAGAAGGGTTGGCCAGATCGTCCGTCCGCTAAGACTTCTGATCCATTGCGGGACTACTACGCTTTGTATTACTGCCTCACGGCTAGGTATGGTGCTATCCTCCTTTTCACCGAAAATGCTCCACCGCGTGTTGTGGTACCTGCACCTTTGTGTGCTTCGGTCTTGCGCCTCCTTCACCAAGGGCACTGGGGTGTCTCTCGCTCAAAATCTCTGGCACACCGCCATGTGTACTGACCCGGCATCAACTCTGAAATTGCACACATGGTCACTGCCTGCGGCCCTTGTACGTCGCAGGCCACCACCCGAAAGTCAACTTTGTCACCGTGGCCTTCGCCTGAGAAGCCCTGGGAGCGTATTCATGCTGACTTCGCAGGACCTTTTTTAGGTACTTATTGGCTTCTCATTATTGACGCCTACTCTAACTTTCGTTTCATTGTCCGTTCCATGTCGCCTACCACCGCGGCAACCACCAATGCTCTAGTTTGCATTATCTCTTTGGAAGGCCTTCCCTCTGCTCTTGTTACTGATAATGATCCGCAATTTGCCTCTTCCGATTTTGCGAATTTTTGTGCCCGTCATGGCGTCATGCATGTCAAGGCCTCTCTGTTCCATCCACAGTCAAACAGTGAGGCTGAATGACTGGTCCGCACATTTAAGGCTCAGCTGAGGAAACTCCTGACTTCTTCTGCTGATGATGCGCTTCTCCAATTTCTGGCTTCTTACTGTTTCACCCCCATGGGCGACCACAGCCCGGCTGAGCTCTTACATGGCCAACAGCCCCGAAAGGTACTTCATCTTCTGTGGCCTTCCGCCACATGGCCTTGGGTGCCTTCGCTTGGCTGGTTCACCGCCGACAACCTTGTATGGGTACGGGGATATGGCAGGCGGCCAAAATGGAGTCCTAGCCGCATCTTACGACACTGTGGCCAACACCTGTATGAAATCCAGACAGACACGGGTGTTGCAGTGCACCATTCGGACCAGCTTTGGCTTGTGTGCCGGCAACGCCTGTTCCAGATGTCGCTACACCACCTTCGGCTTTACCTGACGCTTGGGATAGTGGAATGTCTCATTACTCACAACGCAGTCCTCTCACCATCATATCGGTGCTAGCACAAGGACTGACACCACCAGGAGACATGCCCATGCAGGAACCAGATGACCATCATCTGTCGGAGCAATTCTACTCACCTCTTTCTCCTACGGACGCCGACACATCACCCATGTCTCCTGTTATAACAACCGTACTTGCCGCAATGAGCAGACTGGTGCACGGGGCCCCAGCAGATTCGACCCCCATGTCTCCTGTCATCTCGACCCGTTATCATCGGGGACACTTCTGTCCGTATGGGAAGCCTCCTCCTCGGGACTTTACGGCCAGTCAAACAACACCTATGGACGTTAGCAATCTACAAGCCACCTCCATTGAGACCTGTGAAAAAAAATTCAAAGGGGGAAAAGTGTTGTGACTTGCCAATCTTTCAAGGTGCCGCCGCGCAGTTACATGCGTCCTCTACATGCAGTGCTGTCTGCCAGCCATGCAGCAGCAGCGCCACCTAAGCGGCCAGCCAGTCAGTGGCCGATAGACTTGGACTCAGTTATGATTTGACTGTTAAAATGTATACACGTCTTACTCTGCTTACTTGATCTGTGACTTTCATGTATTGTGTCTTCCTTGAAATATTTTATAGCAACTGAAATGTTTAAAAAAGTTTCAAATATTTTGTCTACTGTTTGAGAGTCTCCCAGTTTTCTCTCTGCATATAGGACAAAAAATTAAGGACATTGATTTGACAAAAACTTCTGCTCTGTATTGTCATTTTTTGGGTTGAGGTTTACTTTCCAGAAAGACTGCTGTGTAATCAGTGCATTATGGTCAGAAAATCCAAGATTTGCAGACCTAATGGAACAATCCATTTCGCTAGTTACTTGATCAAGAGCACTCATACTTTGCTTGGTTACCCCAGTTTGAACTGTACCCTTCATATCAAGGTTGTAGTCATTCATTGCCTTCTGTAGGGAAACTGATATAAAAAATGACCACAGATTATGACCCTTGATGGTTTCCATTTTATCAGTTTCTCTAATATTGATGTGAAATTTCTATAAAAGGAAGGTGATCAGAATCCAGTAATACAGAGGTCCCTGTAAATGCAAATAATGTGTGCCAAAGAACCACAATAAAGAGAACAATGCCATCAGAAACCAAAAATATATCTATTAATATATCAGGGTGGCGTCAGTCTAGTACTTAGGATGACATGCCTCTGTATGAAGAGCATGCAAAATATATTAATTTTTCACATGTTTTCAACAGTTCTATGTAATTAACCAACCTTAATGGTTCTCAAAAGTGTGCCCTTTTCCTTGGCATAAAAATAAGTGAGGAGTATGCAAAACTTGCATCAGTTTGGTAGCCTGGACAGATACTGAACTGTTGTTATATTGGTAATCTGGCTGCTTATTTCATCTTTGCTGTAACCATCTATGGGGCAGTGGACTATCTTTGTCTTGTTGTTCCTTTGTCATATCAGTCGTGTCAAACCCAGCTCGCACTATTCATCCATGAGACTCAGAGGGCCATAGACACGGGTTCACAGGTAGATGCCGTGTTTCTTCACTTCCGCAAGGCATTCAATACAGCTCCCCATAGTCATTTAATGAACAAAGTAAGAGCATATGGACTATCAGATCAATTGTGTGGTTGGATTGAGGAGTTCCTAGATAACAGAACATAGCATGTCAGTCTCAATGGAGAGAAGTCTTGCTTTGTAAGAGTGATTTCAGGTGTGCTGCAGGGGAGTGTCATAGGACCGTTGCTATTCACAATATACATAAATGACCTGGTGGATGATATCGGAAGTTCACTGAGGCTTTTTGCAGATGATGCTGTGGTGTATGGAGAGCTTGTAACAATGGAAAACTGTACTGAAATGTAGGAGGATCTGCTGCGAATTGATGCATGGTGCAGGGAATGGCAATTGAATCTCAATGTAAACAAGTGTAATGTGCTGCGAATACATAGAAAGATAGATCCCTTATCATTTAGCTACAAAATAGCAGGTCAGCAACTGGAAGCAGTTAATTCCATAAATTATCTGGGAGTACGCATTAGGAGTGATTTAAAATGGAATGATCATATAAAGTTGATCGGCGGTAAAGCAGATGCCAGACTGAGATTCATTGGAAGAATCCTAAGGAAATGCAATCTGAAAACAAAGGAAGTAGGTTACAATACGCTTGTACGCCCACTGCGTGAATACTGCTCAGCAGTGTAGGATCTGTACCAGATAGGCTTGATAGAAGAGAGAGAGAAGATCCCAGAGAGAGCAATGTGCTTCATTACAGGATCATTTAGTAATCACAAAAGCATTACGGAGATGATAGATAAACTCCAGTGGAAGACTCTGCAGGAGAGACGCTCAGTAGCTCGGTATGAGCTTTCGTTAAAGTTTCGAGAACATACCTTCACCCAAGAGTCAAGCAGTATATTGCTCCTGCCTACGTATATCTCACGAAGAGACCATGAGGATAAAATCAGAGAGATTAGAGCCCACACAGAAGCATACCAACAATCCTTCTTTCCACGAACAATACGAGACTGTAACAGAAGGGAGAACCGATAGAGGTACTCAGGGTACCTCCGACACACACCGTCAGGTGGCTTGCGGAGTATGGATGTAGATGTAGATATGCATATACGATGTACTTTTGATGATGACGTAATGTTTATATATGCATATCATCATAAACACCATCACATTCTAACAAATTATGAGCCCAGGATGGTAAATTTATGCAGTGAATTTCTATGTCATGCTGGTAGGAATATAAATCACTGAAAGGTATACCAGGTCATGTGACTACAGTATTTGTGAAACTTGTTGGGTTAGCTTGTGAATTCAGGTTTGTAAGACTATTCAAATTTAAGTTTGATGAAAACCATGACTCCAGTGGCAGATAAATTGAAGGACAAAAATGAGATGAAACTAATTCCAACATGTGAAAAATTATGGGACTATTTCATGAGTGCAAGTGCTGCTATCAATATAAAGAAGGATACAAAAACATTGACACTTATGATTTTGCATGCAGATAATCTCTGTATACACATCTGGATAAAACAACAAAACAAAGGCATCCTAAAATACCCTATAAAAGCTGCTTCCTGATAAAAACACAACTAGGTGGATGAATCTCTGGGCTGCTCTGTTGGATACCACATTATCCAGATTTGAAGAAAGTGATCATTATCATGTAACTCATATTTTGAATGTAGTCAACAAACTGCAGAGCATAGGCAATCCAATTTGCAGTGGACTAATTGCACTTATTATGTGCAATGGAATAATTGCACTTATTATCCTGAGAGGTATGCCAAAAAAATTGTCCATTTTACCAGATGGATAAAGAGTCAAGTGCAGTGGATGAAAATTTCACACCAGAAAACATGAAAGCACAGTTGTAAAATGGGAGTGTGGATTACTACATCAAGTTGGATAAAGACAGTGGGGACAGTAATTTATTCATAAAGCATTGCAGCAAATGACAGTGGGGTATTTACAATGACAAACAGGAAAATAAAGTGTTTCAGTTGCTGGAAGTATGGCCACTTCAACATCGATGGCCTTCGGAGGCAAGAGTAGTTATAGAAGGATTCCAAAGGAGCAGACAAATCATTTTTTCATGCAATTGGCGTGGCAGGTTTCCACCAGTATGAGTGAATTGCTGGTTGTGAAGCATTATCACACATAATATCAAGAAAGGGATAGCTTCAAGATTTTATACCAGAAAATTGCAAATAATAAATTGTGAAGCATGCAGAAAATTTTGAATTACTAAGTGAATGGAAATGTAATTTTATTGTCACTATATACATATACCTTCAATCAAAAATATTATTCATGTCCCTGGATTAGCACGAATTTGTAGTTAGTTTCTGTTTTGGTTAAGAAAGGCACAAATGTTGTTTTTAGCAAAGATGGGTGTAAGATGCTCAAAAGGGGTGAGGTACTGTGTTATAGACCAAAGTTGAATGACATTTATGACTAAAAAAATGTTGAACCTGTGTTAGTTAAACATGCTGTAGCTATTACTAAAATTACACTGCCCGACAAAAAAGTTAAGGAACCAGGAGACTTGGTCATTTGTAAATGCAACTTTGTACATGTACATGCCACTTGCAGATACATAAATGATTAGAACTGCAGTTTTGTGTGGCAGAATGGCCACCAGAATGCAACAGTGTTGTTCATATTTAGTGTCAGTACCAATTCTGGTCGGGTCTATGGGGAGTGTGAACAGCATCAAAGTTGAGTGATCACTGTGATGAATGTGGAGATGCTGCATACTTGTGTCAGAAGGCATTATCAGCACCTCACTGACTTTAAAAGGGGCCTCATTTTTTAGTCTCCTTTAGATTAGCTCATTGAATACAGTTTATGGGTCATTCAAATGTTACAGTGGCCTTATACTGGACTGCATGGGAACTTGAGAGCAGACATAGTCATGCTCCACATTCTGGTCAACCACATCTGTCTGCCATAAGGAAGATTCACCAGACTGTGCACCAAGTGTGCTGCAAACCTTTCACATCTATGCTTGCCATCTGAGAACAAGTGATGGATTCACTGAAACATTCTGTTTCATCCTACACCATTTGTTGGAGACTAGCAGCAACCGGACTACAGAATTACTGTCTCATGCATAGGCTGCTGTTAACACACCAACACAAGCAGTTGTGTTGGAAGTGGTTCCATAACTGGGATTATGGACTGCTGATGAATTGCACTGCATTCGGTTTAGGGATGAATTGTGGCTCTGCACAACTTTGGATACAATTTTTGGTAAGTATGGTGGTGACCTGAGGGGAGGTACCCTTCTTCCAAAGTTTTGTAGAAGCAGGGTGGTGTTACTCCTGACATCAGGGTGTGGAGAGCTATTAAGTATGACTTCAGGTCACAGTTGGTAGTGATTAAGGGAACTCTGATGGCACAATGGTATGTCACAGACATCTTGCATCATCATACATTACCTATTATGTGACAGTTCCCTGGTGTCATTTTCCAACAGGACAGTGCTTGTCCTCACATTGCTTCTACTCATTGGTCAAGTGATGCTGAGGTCATGGCCAGCAAGATCCCCAGATATGTCTCCAGTAGAACTTCGTGTGGAACCAGCTCAGATGTCAACTCTGTCCCAAAGCCATTATCGAGGGTATCAAGGACCAGTTACAACAGCTGTGGGTCGCTTGCCACAGGAGAGCATACAGTGGCTTTATGACACACTCTCAACTGAATCAGTGCATGCATACAGGCCAGAGGGGGTTCAACCTCATACTGATATGTGGGCTCATACTAATAAGTTATTTATAAAGTTAACATGATTTTTTAATCATTGCAATAACATCACATATCCTCTTCACCCATGATGTTTCATTTCATTACCTCCTTCCCTTAAGGGTGCTCCACTTTTTTCTTTGGGTAGTGTAGTAACATGGAATTGGTCATGTTGGAGTTGACACTGAACTTAACTCAAGTTTACAGAGTGAAAGATTGATGTTTAAGTGGTATGATTCTGAATCAATTGAAAAGAGTAGTTCATGTGTGCTTGGTAAGATGTTTAAATTTCCATTTCCTAACGCTGGTGGACATTGTGCATCTGAGGTGCTTGGTTTGCTGCATACGGATGTATGTGATCCAATGGAGCAAATGCTACATTGCATGGGTAACTACATGTGTCTACTAGAGAATGACTATTCTAGGATGGTGTTTGGTATTTTCTCAAGGATTAGGATCAAAGATTTAATTTTGCTATGAGTTTAAACATTGGGAAGAAAACAGTATTGGTGCAAACATCAATGCTATTAAATCAAACAATGCCACTGAATTTGTGAGCTCTACATTTGATTCAGTTCATAGGGAGAATGAGGGTGAGCATCAAATTAGTGTGCCCTATAGTTCTGAACAGACTGATGCTGTGGGCAGCACTAGCAGATCAGTTAATGAGATGACACAGTGTCTTGTTATTTGTCTCTGGTCTACCTCAGCAATGTTGGATAGAGGCAGGGAATATGGCTGTTTACATTAAGAACTGTGTCCCTCATACAGCACTTAATGATATGACTCTACAGGTGTTACAAAAGGGTGAAGTATATTCTTTGGACCATTTAAAAGTGGTTGCAAGCCCTTTTCCAAGTACCAGATCAAAACAGTCAAAGAGGGATGCCATGGAAAGCCATTTCTTTTTATAGCTTACAATGAACTGACTAAAGTTTACAGACTATCTGATCAACACAGTCCCAAGGAAACTACAAAAGGCAGGAATGTTGTTTTTGTGGAGAATGAGTACAGGGCTGGCAGTAACAGGGCAACCAGCTGTAAGTGAATATTAAGGTATATTCTGGCCAAATGAACAGTATGCTGAACAGCTTGAAGCAGGGGAAGTAGTGGAAGGCAAGAGACAGTGTAATGCCACTTGAGACCTCGACTACATCCTGGATGCTCAGTCAATGGTAGACATAGAGGTGAGTGAGATGGTGCCAATGGACCATGAGATGACCAGCCAGTCAGACTGTCAGCCCATCTACCCAAACTCAAAGAGTACAGCCACGATTATATCACCTATCTGCTAAGTGATTTCTCCAGTTTGGGAGAATGTCCTGTGAACTTGTATGAAGCTATGTCAAGGAGTGACACACAAGACTGGATAAAGGTCATGGAAGAGGAAATAAAATGTGATCAGGTTATTGGCATTTGGGAACTTGTGCAGCCACTAACGAGTAAAAGTATCATAAGTAACAAATGGGTATGTAAGTTGAAATGGAACGCAGGTGGTGCAGTACCCTATTGTGATATATCTGTTGCTGAAGGATTTCCTGAGAAGCTAGGTATAGATTATGATGATGACTTTACTAATTATCACACATAGTACTCTTAGCACTTCATTAGTTTAGCTGTAAATATTGTTTGGGCTGAGCTGCTCGAAATGGTGGTCATGTGTGTTTGCTTTTGTGCATGAATGTGTATTTTCTTGTCTGAAGAAGACTTTGGGCAAAAGCAAATGTGTGTGTTTTTGTTGTGTCTGTCTGTAACTCAACATGTCATCCTTCTACTGAAATGTAGTCTTTCACAAAGTTAGTTATAAGAATATAGCAGGTGCTGCCAAAACCAAGGGCTACAGGTATGTTCATGGATGATAAATGCAGGAGACTGTCAATGTGAAATAAAATTATGTTTAGGAACATTTCACAATTATCATAGCATTCTATGACCCTTTGATTCATCCATAATATACCCTTTTCTTTTTTCCCTTTCAAGCTAGGTGGTACAGCAGTAAGACATCAGACTAACATTCAGGAGGGTGAGGGTTCAATTCTCTGTCCAGCCATTGACATTTACCTTTTCTGTGGTTTCTCTAAATCATTTAAGACAAATTCTAGAAATGTTTCTTCAAAAAGGACACAACCAGTTTCCTTTCAAATCCTTCCCCAATCTGAGTTCATGTTCCATCTCTAAGGACTTTGTTGTTGATGGAATATTAAACCCTTATCTTCCTTCCTTCACCTTTTTCTGTATCTATATGGTAAACTTTTTAAGCCCTTAGCATAACTGTTGCTGTGATGGAAAAAACTCAAAGTTTCAACAGATTTACAGGAAATAACATGAGATAATATAGATGTTGCTAGGAAGTACTAATCGGCCTTTTAAAGGGGTTTTTACATGAGTAGTACTATTATGATGGGTCAGTTGTCCTATGTTGATTGAGTTTTCCCCTGTGCTCCATGTACACTGAAGAGCCAAAGAAACTGGTCCATCTGACTAATGTGTAGGGACCCCACGAGTATGCAGAAGTGCCACAACACAATGTGACATGGACTCTACTAATGTCTGAAGCAGTTCTGGATGGAACTGGCACCATGAATCCAAAAGGAGTGTCCATAAATATGCAAGAGTATGAGGGGGTGAAGATCTCTTATAAACAGCACATTGCAAGGCATCCATGATATGCTCAATAATGTTCATGTCTGGGGAGTTTAGTGCCCAGCAGAAGTGTTTAAACACAGAAAAGAGTTCCTGGAGCCACTCTGTAGCATTTCTGGACGTTTGGGGTGTCCCATTGTCATGCTGGCGTTGCCCAAGTCCGTCAGAATGCACAATGGACAAGAATGGATGCAGGTGATCAGACACAATGCTTATGTATGAATCACCTGTCATAGTCATATTTAGACATATCAGGGGTCCCACATCACTCCAACTGCACATACCCCACACAATTACAGAGCCTCCTCCAGCCTGAACAGTCCCCTGCTGACATGCCGGGTCCATGGATTCATGTGGTTGTCTCCATACCTGTACACATCCATTCACTTGATACAATGTGAAACAAGACTTGTACGGCCAGGCAATGTCTTTCTAGTCATCAACAATCCAATGTTGGTGTTGACAGGCACAGGCAAGGCATAAAGCTTTGTGTCGTGCAGTCATCAAGGGTACACGAGTGGGCCTTTGGCTCCGAAAGCCCATATCAATGATGTTTCATTAAATGGTTCACACGCTGTGGTTGGCAATGCCTACGTAAGACAGCAACTGTCTTGTGCTGTTGTTAGAATGATTACTGCTGCTACACTGGTGGGTTATCAAGAGTTAAGTGAATCTGAATGTGGTGTATGAAAGAACAGACACCACGAATTCATACAATTGAGAAATGAATGTGTTGTTAAGGGCATTCACAGTAGTGACAGACTGCAATACCAGAACTTTAACCTGTTGTGCCTGTATAGGAATATCTTGGTTCTAGTAACATGAGCACTTTGTGGATGTGATGTTGCAGTTTTCATAAATATCTACAATATCTTACATAGCTGCACATACACACTTTGGAGGAGTGGTCTGAAGAATACATGTTGAGTTCCATCATTTTGAGTGAACCCCAAATTAATTACATATCAGTTATCCATCAGTCAATGTGATCTCAATCTCCATATGGAAACTGAAGCCAAATTATAAATAGTGTGGTTGGACATACCACAAAACTACTTACAACATTTAATTACAACACTGCCGTATCACACTGCAGTGACACAGAACACAAAAAGTTGATCTACACAGCATTAAATAGGTTAGTCATAGTTCAGTGATGATGCTTTGTGCTATTTAGACAGAGGATGTAACAAAATGATACCAACAAACCTCAAAGAGCTGAAAAAGGTGTCTTGAGGCACAAAAGGGGGGGGGCTGGAACCCATATTGGGAATTGCTAACATCTTCTGCTCACAAGCCCTTCCACAGTTGGAACTTCACATAATGGGCATCACAGCTTTCATGTTACACTGGCCTCTAAAGCTTCACTGTACAAATATAAAACTCACATTTGCTGCCAAACAAATAGCCAAGTGGCAGGTGTCGGTCCAGTAACTTCGACACTATTTAGCACCATTGGATAATGTTTTCAAAAATGGATTTCCCTTGACAATTTGCACCTCAATGTGCCCACTACACTCCTAGACATTGAAATCATTCTGTTACACTCAACAAATAATGGAATTGCTGTAGAAGGTGCTTTGAGGAACAAACTGGGGAATGGGACCCACGAATAATAAGTATATGCTAGATGTAGTGTGTATTTCCATTCTTGTTAGTTAAATTGGACATGAAATTAAGGGAGAGGGTAAAACTCCATCCTGAAAGGCTTCATCAGGAGCATATTAGTGGTAAAAGTGTAAAGTGAGAATACTAGATTTTCAGAACTGAGATAGAGAGGTTTAATAGTGTACATTCAACTATGTACTGCCTTCAAAAGATGCATGCACTAAAACTACCAACTTTTGCAACTCAGACAGAATTTATGCATTCGTTTCTTCTTGAAAATGCTAATGATGCTGCTTTCTGACAGGTGACAGTGGCAGATCAAACCTACTTTACACATCGTATCTGTTCTCATAGCTAAATTACATAAACAGTGCATCTTACTACATGAACCCATATGTGCTTGTTGTAAGATCTCACTAATAAAGTTTTTCATGAACATTCAGACTGAAGCTGTTCCTCTGCAGAACACTTAAGTGGACTGACTTACTTTCAGTTTCTTTGTACTGCACTTATGGAACTACTGGTCACAGCACTGCTCGCTGTTAGCAGCAAGCTCTGATTCCAGTATGATGGAACTGATGATGGTTTAGCATGGACTTGTTGCTTGCTCAGTGCATTTCTTTTCAAGAGCGAGGGCAAGAGGTCACCTACAATGCTCCAGTATCCACCAGAGTTGAGTTGACTGTCTGCATCAGTGACGCATTTCAGAAGATGAAACACAATAATGCCCTCATACAGTAGTTTGATCAAGTCTTCCAGCATGTAGTTAGGAAAATGGAAGACTGTTTGAGCATCTTTCATAAACTTATTTCAATGTGATTTTAATAAAATTAATGTTGTGTACAGTTGTTGTTCTTCATTCTATCATACCAATGTCTCCTGTGCATAACACATGAACAGTGGATCAAAAATATATTCCATATTTGAAGGTGAAGCATTAAGCAGAACCAATAAAACATTTCAATAAATTAGACCTGGATGATACTGGCACACTAAAAATACATTTTCTATTGCTACAGCAATAAAACAATTCAGTTTAGATGCTTACTGGAAATTATGCAAATATGACACATTTCATCTGTTATTTTGTTGTGCGCATATGTTAGCTGCAAAGTCTGAGAAGTTATTTCACATCTAAAAAGAATGGAGACAAAGCCACTGCTGATTTATGTAATGAGCTGATGTGGTATCCATGCACAATAATTTAAAAGAACCGTAGAAAAATGCAATTAGGATGAATAAGCAGACATTAATGAATTCAATTAACACAAATACTGGGATCAACAGTAAGAAAACAATGAATTTAAGAGCTAATAGGCAATCACACAATCACACCTCCCCCATAATGTAGAAGTTTGTTATAACATGCACCAGTGACATACAATTCTTACTCCTCTTTCATTTTGACTTTGTTCTTCAATTATGCTACAATTATCTAAGAGAGTAAGAGATACTTGCCTTATCCATTTTTGTGCTAAACAAAACAAAGTCATACGCTCTGTACTAACACTTGGTTCAAGAATCATAAAAGAAGGTTGTATACATGGAAGATTCCTGGAGATACTGACAGGTTTCAGATAGATTATATAATGGTAAGACAGAGATTTAGTAACCAGGTTTTAAATTGTAAGACATTTCCACGGGCAGATGTACTCTGACCACAATCTATTGGTTATGACCTGTAGATTAAAACCGAAGAAACTGCAAAAAGGTGGGAACTTAAGGAGATGGGACCTGGATAATCTGAAAGAACCAGAGGTTGTACAGAGTTTCAGGGAGAGCATAAGGGAGCAATTGACAGGAATGGGGGAAAGAAATACAATAGAGGAAGAGTGGGTAGCTCTGAGGGATGAAGTAGTGAAGGCAGCAGAGGATCAAGTAGGTAAAAAGACGAGGGCTAGTAGAAATCCTTGGGTAACAGAAGAAATATTGAATTTAATTGATGAAAGGAGAAAATATAAAAATGCAGTAAATGAAGCAGGTGAAAAGGAATACAAACGTCTCAAAACTGAGATCGACAGGAATTGTAAAAGACTAAGCAGGGATGGCTAGAGGACAAATGTAAAGAGGAGGAGGAGATTAGTGTTTAACGTCCCGTTGACAACGAGGTCATTAGAGACGGAGCGCAAGTTCGGGTGAGGGAAGGATGGGGAAGGAAATCAGCCGTGCCCTTTCAAAGGAACCATCCCGGGATTTGCCTGAAGCGATTTAGGGAAATCACGGAAAACCTAAATCAGGATGGCCGGAGACGGGATTGAACCGTCGTCCTTCCGAATGCGAGTCCAGTGTGCTAACCACTGCGCCACCTCGCTTGGTGACAAATATAAGGATATAGAGGTTTATCTCACTAGGGGTAAGATAGATACTACCTACAGGAAAATTAAAGAGACCTTTGGAGAAAAAGAGAACCGCTTGTATGAATATGAAGAGCTCAGATGGAAGCCCAGTTCTAAGCAAAGAAGGGAAAGCAGAAAGGTGGAAGGAGTATATAGAGGGTCTATACAAGGGCAATGTGATTGAGGACAATATTATGGAAATGGAAGAGGATGTAGATGAAGATGAAATGGGAGATACGATACTGCGTGAAGAGTTTGACAGAGCATTGAAAGACCTGAGTCGAAACAAGGCCCCGGGAGTAGACAACATTCCATTAGAACTACTGATGGTCTTGGGAGAGCCAGCTGACAAAACTCTACCATCTGGTGAGCAAGGCGTATGAGACAGGTGAAATACCCTCAGACTTCAAGAAAAATACAATAATTCCAATCCCAAAGAAAGCAGGTGCTGACAGATGTGAAAATTACCGAACTATTAGTTTAATAAGTCACGGATGCAAAATACTAATGCGAATACTTTACAGACGAATGGAAAAACTGCTAGAAGCCAACCTCGGGGAAGATCAGTTTGGATTCCGTAGAAATATTGGAACACGTGAGTCAATACTGACCCTACGACTTATCTTAGAAGCTAGATTAAGGAAAGGCAAACCTACGTTTCTAGCATTTGTAGATTTAGAGAAAGCTTTTGACAATGTTGACTGAAATACTCTCTTTCAAATTCTAAAGGTCGCAGGGGTAAAATACAGGGAGCGAAAGACTATATACAATTTGTACAGAAACTAGATGGCAGTTATAAGAGTCGAGGGACACGAAAGGGAAGCAGTGGTTGGGAAGGGAATGAGACAGGGTTGTAATCTCTCCCCGATGTTATTCAATCTGTATATTGAGCAAGAGTGAAGGAAACAAAAGAAAAATTCGGAGTAGGTATTAAAATCCATGGAGAAGAAATAAAATCTTTGAAGTTCCCCGATGGCATTATAATTCTGTCAGAGACAGCGAAGGACTTCGAAGAGCAGGTGAACAAAATGGACAGTGTCATGAATGGAGGATATAAGATGAACATCAACAAAAGCAAAACGAGGATAATGGTGTAAAGTCGAATTAAGTCAGGTGATGCTGAGGGAATTAGATTAGGAAATGAGACACTTAAAGTAGTAAAGGAGTTTTGCTATTTGGGGAGGAAAATAACTGATGATGGTTGAAGTAGAGAGGATATAAAATGTAGACTGGCAATGGCAAGGAAAGCGTTTCTGCAGAAGAGAAATTTGTTAACATCGAGTATAGATTTAAGTATCAGGAAGTCGTTTCTGAAAGTATTTGTATGGAGCGTAGCCATGTATGGAAGTGAAACATGGACAATAACTAGTTTGAACAAGAAGAGAATAGAAGCTTTCGAAATGTGGTGATACAGAAGAAGGCTAAAGATTAGAGGGGTAGATCATATAACTAATAAGAAGGTATTGTATAGGATTGGGGAGAAGAGAAGTTTGTGGCACAACTTGACTAGAAGAAGGGATCGGTTGGTAGGGCATGTTTTGAGGCATCAAGGGATCACCAATTTAGTACTGGAGGGCAGCGTGGAGGGTAAAAATCGTAGAGGGAGACCAAGAGATGAATACACTAAACAGATTCAGAAGGATGTAGGTTGCAGTAGGTACTGGGAGATGAAGAAGCCTGCACAGTATAGAGTAGCATGGAGAGCTGCATCAAACCAGTCTCAGGACTGAAGACCACAACAACTACAACACTCTGTACATGAACATTTATAAAATTGCTCAGCCAAGTATATAAGTGATTAAAATTAAGATCTACCAGATATAATGTATATGAAAAACATAGGTTATATGAAAAAAAAAGATTTCTGACTTTGACAATTTCGAATTGTGTAAGGTCTCAAATGATGCAAAGGGCCGCGAGGGATTTCGCTGAGCGGTCTAAGGTCCTGCAGTCATGGACTGTGCGGCTGGTCCCGGCAGAGGTTCAAGTCCTCCCTCGGGCAAGGGTGTGTGTGTTTGTCCTTAAGATAATTTAGGATAAGTAGTGTGTAAGCTTAGGGACTGATAACCTTAGCAGTGAAGTCCCATAAGATTTAACACACATATGAACATTTTTTTAATGCAAAGGTTATACAGGGGGAAAAAAAAGATTTCAGACTTTGACAATTTCGAACTGTGTAAGGTCTCAAATGATGCAAACTGAGATAGTACATGTTGCTAGGAGATCTTCCTTTACATCATTTGCATGTGAGACTACAAAGTATTAGCTATGGTTGCTGAAAGATCATTGTGAATAAGTTGTCTACCAGTTCATTAGATGTGTTTGACAGGATGCAGAAATGGTGAAAATTTATGATGGGTAAATAGTCGTTTTGTATGAAACAGGGTTGTATATCCTTTACCACTTGAACTTGGACACTGTTATGCTGAAATATGGAAAGTGGAGTTACCCAAAAGTAGTCCAGAATCTCATACTCCAAAACGCTTCGTGGTATAATCGTTGTTGTTCAGATAGCCTTCACTATCTGTCCAGTATAACCACTTAATTACACGATGGCGTTTCTCTGCTATGCCACTCACCAATAAAAAAAAAAGAGACTATGGCCTCCAGGTCAGTGTCTAACAAATATACATTCACCTTAGTAGGAAAAGTTGAAGTGGCATTCGTCTAAGAAATCTGAATTTGCCACTCAGCATCATTCCAATTGGACCATCCACACTCTCTTTATAGTGTAAGCTGACACAATGCACACATGCAACCTGTGGTTTGTTCTGCTTCAGTCTCTGTTTCCAAGAAGAAAAATGAGTGGCAATAAATGAATAGAGTTACCTGCATATATCCTTAAGCTTGTGGCATCCAGCATGGGCGGGTCTTCGGATACCATCAATTTGAGTCTTCACTTTGTTCCTGAGTCTGTTTTATCTTACTGTTGTCCTGTGCAGTCTCCTGACTGGTACTTGATGCTGGCACAGGTTGATTCATTGCGAGGGCCCCCATTAAACGACGCAGTTCCTGAAGTGGGCTTTCCTCCTCTTGCAGATGTTTACCCCACGCCTGGCGGTATTTGGAGTACTGGCGCCGAGCTGTCACCATCTTCTGGCCTTTCACAGTTTGCTCAAGTGAACGCTCTCTTTGCTTAGCAACGACATCTAGTGAAGAAGCGCGACTATTGGAGAGAAAAAGTAGAAAAAATAAAAAACGTGAGAGTACTGAAATTTTGTTTCACGTGGGGAACTCTATTGGTTAATGAATAATGGGTGACTGTTGACGTACCTCACTTTCTTAGAATTCGCCAGCTCATATTTTCTCAAATCCGGCTCGCTGTGTGGACGCTTATCACCATCGTTGTCCTGAAACAAAGAATGGCGCCCACAGCAACAGTGAGAAAAGTCAGCAATGAACTATGCCTCGCTGCAGTCATGAGATAATAAAGCAACGAAAACTATGAACGCATTCACAGAAAAACTGAGAAAAATAGAGCATAACACTACATTAGTGTTCTTCTAGAAAGTGAAGTGTCTCACTGATAGTTTAGCTTCAATGAATTAAACCTTATTTTAGAAACAAGTATCTTATTTGCATCAGTAATTGTATTCTGCCGGATGACAGCGGAAGGTGCATACTATACCATATCATTTTGGTGCAATTGTATTCCATTACGGACGGGTAGGCAATAACAACGATTTTTGGTGCGCCTCTGTATTTCTCTATTTCAAAATTCCGAGAGCCCACGTTCCAACACGAGTAAAGAAATAACCGCAACAATAATGTAAGTGATGTATACTGGGCATGTAGTATGTTTCCTTACTCGTACTGGAACGTGGGATCTGGCAATGTTCATAATAGGGCCCACAAGATGAACAATACATTTTGCAATATGGCGTCAACTGAAATGATTTGGGCGAGAATTAAAATCTTCGTTTACTTTTTGGCCGTAGAGCTCAACCAAGAAAATAAGAGAGAAAAGTTGATTTCGCGCAAAAATAACAAGAAGGTATCAAATACACTTACAAAAGAAACAGCGCTCTTGAGGGGAACATACAATCGTGAACTGTATACTGTACCAGAACAGTTGGCATTTTGGATTTAAAATAGCTTAAGCTACGCTGAAGTTATTGTCTCCAGCCCTTAGAAAGTTAGCTGACTTCATTTCATACATTCATTGGCCAGAAACTGCATTATTGCTCTGATTTAGCGGCCATAACCAGAATTGCTAGTTCAGCACGATAACTCAATATTATTAACTTTCACATTTACTGGAATGAACTGAGCTACTGGGATGGCTAAAAATTACATGTTACAAATTAATTTAGTAACTGCAGTAAGCGAATTTACTGCACGACATCAGAGACTCACCATTTTGCGAAAGAACGTCCAACTTCTCGACCATTAACGTTCACACTAAATAAAGGGGGCGGGATGGAAGGGGGGGTAGGAAAACGAGTGGCGTCACTACCGGTAAGTTCGAATTGCTCTGGTAGAGTTGTTATACAAATGCACGGAAGTTTCACCAAATTTTTGTAGTTTACTGCCTAAAGATAACCAATCCTTCCAAATAGCGTACCGGAACCATATGACAACAAATTATAAATTTCACTTGCAATATATTGGCTCTCCAACAAGTGTGTAGCCAGATTAGTGTGAAGTTTTAAAAGTATTTCGCCGTTCGCCACTATTCTCTTTGATTCCGAAAATGTGAGATGGCTGTGGATACTAAAAGCTTGTAACACTGTTGTATCTTCAATTAGCGATGTCTTTTTTTTTTTCTTGCCGTCAGTCAGTGGCTAAAAATCTACGAAAATATTCGTGTAGCGAGTATTCACATTTATTGCTTGAACATTAACTGTCTTGACAGCAAAATTACATGTAGAAAACATACAAAATTTTCTCTCTCATTTACGTACATTGTTAGTAGAGTCGCAAGTAGCCTTTTGGTAATCAATAAACACAATTTTTTAGCAGTGTTGAGTTTTATTTTATAAAAAATACGTTACTATTTGGAAACACATAATTCTTCACCTCTCATGCTTTGCCACAAGATTTTAAAAGGAAGATAGCTTTACACACCATTTAACCATGTACAGAAATATTCTTATTAATTCCCACTATTTATGAGTACTGTTAGTCTCCGAAGCAGGGGCGCTGACTAATAAAAAATATTGTGGGGGGGAGGTCATACTGGGGTCTTGCCCCGGGAAATTTTCTAATTTTTAGATGAAAAATAGTGAGTTTTAAATTTTTTAAGTAGTTTTGAGTCATATGATCAACAGTAGAACCACGAAAACTGGACTCTCGATAACTTGGCACTCGGGGAAACTCGACAAGCTTGACACATGTTTTGCCTTTGAAAAAAGAAACAAAACATAAACACGCACGGTATTTTCGTAAAAAGCTAATTTAATTTACAGTAATATTCATGCTTATAGACTATTACAGAGCAGTGAATATATAGCTCTCTAAAGACTGAAATTATATTTACATAAATCCTAAACTACGTATCATTGAAAGAATAGAACATAAAATATTGCTGTCGCACAGTAACAGCACTTTGATCAATAAGTGAAATAGCTAATTTAAGTTTACTCTGAATAAGACTCAGGGTTCATTAAATAAAAACGGTACCTCAAAGTCAATGATTTAATACAGCTAATACAGGATGCCTAATACTTTCAGTAAAAAAGTATGTAAATATCGGGTTTTAATTGGGTCATACACCCTAAAAATATTGAAGTATAGTACTATAGTAGTACAGTAATACAGTACTAAACTAGTACTAATATTTCGAAACTGAAAATTTAACATTATGTATGTATTTAATCCTCTATTTTATAAAGATTTTTAATATTGCTCTAAATGCCATTATTAGGGCTAGAGAGTTCTTAGAAAGGTGCATTGTCGACGGTCTGACTGGATTACTGAATATGAAGTCGTTGATGACTGGTCGAATATCCAATTCATGCAAAACATCGCGGTGGGCGTGAAGAACAGCGAAGTGTTCAATCGCTTCTGCCCCTTTGTTGATCGGAGATATGAGTTCAGACGTCTAAGGGCGCTAAATGATCGTTCTGCTGTTGCTGTCGTGATTGGAACTACTTGGAGAAGCTTAATGCACTTCACTACTTCACATAACAGTTCTCCAACTGCAGGCTCTTGTGTAATGTACTTTCTTACATTACACATGTTTTTTGAGACCAGTTGTTTTTTATTAGCGATATCGGCTAACATATTCAAGTGTAAGCGCACTCTTTCACTGTCTCGGCCATTTTCGAAAAACTCGGTTGTTTTTTCCAAATTTGTTCCACCTCTGTTTACTAAAAGCAATCACTCAACTGGAATGACCTGTATGAGTCCAGTTGAAAGAAACCGCTCAGTAATGCAAGATTGCACCTTTCCACAAGCTTCAATGTAAATAGCTTTGTAGTATAACTTTGGGATTTTGAGACTGTGCGGTGAGCTGGCTTCTTTGGTATACGTCGATTCAGAGGAAGCGAACGATCCTCAACTTGTGAAGGTTTTTCTTTTAAACACATTTCCCAAAAATGTTCAAAACTATCACGCCTCCCATTCAATATGCAAATCAAGCCCTCATACATGTTTTCCATACCAGCAACACTTAGATGAGGGCACTAAATTTTTTCATTGAAATCCTCTACTTGGTTCATTATATGGCAATAAAGACGTAAAAAGAAATAAATCTACATCTACATCTACATTTATACTCCGCAAGCCACCCAACGGTGTGTGGCGGAGGACACTTTACGTGCCACTGTCATTACCTCCCTTTTCTGTTCCAGTCGCGTATGGTTCGCTGGAAGAACTACTTTCTGAAAGCCTCCATGCGCGCTCGAATCTCTCTAATTTTACATTCGTGGTCTCCTCGGGAGGTATAAGGAGTGGGAAGCAATATATTCGATACCTCGTCCAGAAACGCACCCTCTCGAAACCTGGACAGCGAGCTACACCGCGATGCAGAGCGCCTCTCTTGTAGAGTCTGCCACTTGAGTTTGCTAAACATCTCCGTAACGCTATCACGGTTACCAAATAACCCTGTGACGAAACGCGCCGCTCTTCTTTGGATCTTCTCTATCTCCTCCGTTAACCTGATCTGGCACGGTTCCCACACTGATGAGCAATACTCAAGTATAGGTCGAACGAGTGTTTTGTAAGCCACCTCCTTTGTTGATGGACTACATTTTCTAAGGACTCTCCCAATGAATCTCAACGTGGTACCCCCCTTACCAACAATTAATTTTGTATGATCATTCCACTTCAAATCGTTCCGCACGCATACTCCCAGATATTTTACAGAAGTAACTGCTACCAGTGTTTATTCCGCTATCATATAATCATACAATAAAGGATCCTTCTTTCTATGTATTCGCAATACATTACATTTGTCTATGTTAAGGGTCAATTGCCACTCCCTGCACCAAGTGCCTATCCGCTGCAGATCTTCCTGCAATTCGCTGTAATTTTCTAATGCTGCAACTTCTCTGTATACTGCAGCACCTTCCGCGAAAAGCCGCATGGAACTTCCGACACTATCTACTAGGTCATTTATATATATTGTGAAAAGCAGTGGTCCTATAACACTCCCCTGTGGCACGCCAGAGGTTACTTTAACGTCTGTAGACGTCTCTCCATTGATAACAACATGCTGTGTTCTGTTTGCTAAACACTCTTCAATCCAGCCACACAGCTGCTCTGATATTCCGTAGGCTCCTACTTAGTTTATCAGGCGACAGTGTGGAACTGTATCGAACGCCTTCCGGAAGTCAAGGAAAATAGCATCTACCTGGGAGCCTGTATCTAATATTTTCTGGGTCTCACGAACAAATAAAGCGAGTTGGGTCTCCTACGATCGCTGTTTCCAGAATCCATGTTGATTCCTACAGAGTAGATTCTGAGTTTCCAAAAATCTTGAAATGATTCCCGTTTTGAATATCGTGGGACGTCCACTTATACCCTGAACGCCCTAACCAATCTTTAAACTCAGGCATGTCATTCTTTCGGAGTTCTAACAATTGAAATAAATTTGAGTTTACATCTTCGTGCCCTCTAATTGCTAGTCCTTGTCAGTATAGAAACTGCACGGTAGTAAAAATTGTCTCAAGAGCTAAAAGACCTTTCTTCATATCACTATCTAACTGTTCATTTAATTGGGAGGCCACACTTCGGTTAGTGATGGAATGTAGTTTCAGAACACCTTCTTTATGCATAAACGTGTTTTCATGAAGACGGAATTTTTCCAAATCCTTTTTCCAGTTAGAAAACCCTACGGAAGTAAATGCATCTTCTTTTTTTGAAGAAAATTGTAATAGATTTTTAGCACCTGCCTTCTTTTCAGGTTTTGCAAAATCTTTTTCGGTAGATGCTTCATATTCTAGCCACGTATATTTGATCAACCAAGACTTCTGAAATGATCTTCCCTTACCGGATTGTCCAGGTTCTAGCCTGAAGACGACAAATCAATTGATGACACAATAATCGTTGGGTGTTGACTTGCAGTATCATCAACTTCCAAGCGCGCCTTTATGGTAACAAATTTATCCACTGCAGACTTAATTCACAATACACTAAGAGACTAAATCAAACCAATAAAATATTGTCATAGAAAATAGTTCACTAGACACTAAAGTCGGAACACTAAGCACGTCTACAGCATGCACTGAACAAAACAATCCACACTGAATGACTGCGACAGCAGGGTGGGCTTTATATAGCCGCTGCGTCGTAGTGGCTCAAAGCGTCAAGGCAACGCAAAGCGCAAGGGTTCCAGGCGCTTCTGCTCCAGTCCTTTTGATGTCGCCGCGGCCGAAGCTCTGGCTCGCCGACGCCAGACTTTACCCGAAGGTTCCTGCACAGGGACAAATTCTAAGAGTGCCAGCAGCACCGTAACACTACCATTATTCACACCACTCGTTTTCAGTTAACCTGCTTACTACCGTAAAAATTATTTCTTTTAACTCATTACTGAATATATTTTAGAAGGTAACTATCGTCAAACGAGACAAATAAAAAATTCCAACATAATTTTATGATTTTCAAAACATAATATAACTCATAATTTTCTTAAATTATTGGGTGGGCTCCATCCCCCCCCCCCCCCTTAAACGAATATTTGAGGGGGCTCAGCCCCCTCAATCCCTATGGAGTCAGCGCTTGTGCTCCGAAGAACTTTTCTCGTTAACAAAAAGACAGATTTAAAATAATACTCACATCCACAATGTGTAGTCACCACGGATGTTGCAGGGACTTTCTTCTTCTCTGATGTTTTGTAAGATAATCGATTGCCCGCATTTGTTAGTCATGTCTAGTTGAAATTTACAGGTCATCGACATAGATCTCAAAATTATTTTGAAGGGGTTTCTGGGACATAATTATACACCCATTACCGTCTGTATGTCACAGTACCGATTTCATATACGCGGCCAAATACATCCGGACAACAAAATTGCTCTCGAAATTGGGCCGATGACGGAGGGGTGGCACGGGCTCCATGAAACATGGAAGCTTTATGAAATCATCCTAACTCACGACCGCTCAGTCGCAGCATACAACTTAGAAGATTGGTCAGTGCTAGGACGCAATTCTCCCGATGCGTTCCATAGCTGTTCCGTAGGACTCAACTCGGCGGTGGCTGAAGTGGGCACAGAAGCACCCTCTGTCCTGAAATTGTTTAATACAGTTTGGGAGCGATAGGACCATATACTCTTTTTTAAAAGTACCGGGTGATCAAAAAGTCAGTATAAAGTTGAAAACTGAATTAATCACGGAATAATGTAAATAGAGAGGTACAAATTGACGTACATGCTTGGGATGACATGGGGTTTTATTAGAACCAAAAAAATACAAAAGTTCAAAACATGTCCGACAGATGGCGCTTCATCTGATCAGAATATCAATAATTAGCATATCAAAGTAAGACAAAGCAAATATGATGTACTTTACAGGAAATGCTCAATATGTCCACCGTCATTCCTCAACAATAGCTGTAGTCGAGGAATAATGTTTGAACAGCACTGTAAAGCATGTCCGGAGTTATGGTGAGGCATTGGCGTCGGATGTTGTCTTTCAGCTTTCCTAGACATGTCGATGGATAACGATTCACTTGCGACTTCAGGTAACCCCAAAGCCAATAATCGCACGGACTGAGGTATGGGGACCTGGGAGGCCAAGCATGACGAAAGTGGTAGCTGAGCACACGATCATCACCAAATGACGCGCGCAAGAGATCTTTCACGCGTCTAGCAATATGGGGTGGAACGCCATCCTGTTCTAATAAAACCCCATGTCATTCCAAGCATGTGTGTCAATTTTTACCCCTCTATCTACGTTATTCCGTGGTTTATTAAGTTTTCAAATTTATACAGACTTTTTGATCACCCTGTACATCAAATATCATGGTCATAAAAAAGCGCTCATTTTAATAATACTGATTTCTAACATAGATGAGAATAACGTAATTATTATGGTTTTATCTACAGTAGGCACCTACAGTACAATATACAGGGTGATTATAACTAAGGGTAATGTTTCAAAACGCTGTAGAAATAACACCACTGCTCAGAATGACGTCAAATTGCAACGGAATGTTATCGGAGAACGCCGAAAACGTATGGCAGGAGAAAAAAAAATTATGTGAAAACTGATCAATAGATGGCGCTATATATGTCAGAATGCGTAGATGAAAACACCTGTCATGCGCACGACCCATTGAAGTTGGTATAAACACGCCGGGTACACAGCTTTTCCTCCTTTCGCATCTGCGACGTTCGCCATGACTGGCTCAAAGCAGGATCGCGCTCTGCTTGTAAAGCTGTATTATGAGAGCAATGGCTGTGCACACGTTTTTTCTGCAGAAGTTTCGGAAACTGGAGGATTTGAAAAAACGCGTTGGTATAACGACTGCCATGCGTCTGGAGAAAATGATTAGGAAATGCGAAAAGACGGTTTCTTTTGGTGTGCAACCTGGTAGAGGAAGGAAATGATTTGATTCGACGTCAGTGGAAGCAGTGGCCACAGCAATGCAGGAGACGAATGGTGGTACGCAAACGTGTAGGACATAGCCGTGAGCACGGTGCGTAAAATCCTACGAAACACCCTTCTTTGCTATCCATTAAAAATTACCCATGTGCACGAGTTATTTCCTGTTGACCTGCCTGCACGAGAGACCTTTGCTTTAGAATTTCGTCCTCTCATGGAAGTGGACAATGATTGGCCGTGGAAGATTTTGTGGACCGACGAAGCCCAGTTTGCAGCGGCGCGGTTCCTTTTCCTCCTGTTACTTGCACCTACCTGTGAACTCGTTGCTGCAGATCGCTGGTAGGAAACGGAGCAGAAAAATAGCGTACTGCAACTCGCATCAGGCTGCGTACAACGTAACTGTTCTAAGAATCGGGAAGAGATCTTCATTTTGAATGAAAAGTGAAAATACTGGCAAAACTTCGGTGTATTCAAATTACAAGTTCACTGCGAAGCTAGTGCTCAATCCTAACACAGTCATGCACAAACCATTTCATTCATGTTAGCAAGTCTATGGTAACGTATTTCCCGAAATCTGAACAGCTACTAAGCACGGATTGTTCTTAAATCAAAATGCTCGCCATATACTTTATCAGTGTCAAAAGCACTCCAGTTTTTAGTCACCAATCTGCTGAATATGCCACGCGGAATTACTGTCTTTTCTCATACATGAAATTACTTTAAAAAATCCGTACTTCCTATAAAAAAAACCATGTCGGAATAAATATGCCTACACTTTAAAGCACTTTTGAGGCATGTAGCACAATTAAAACCGGCAAACTATTAACTTCTTTCGGAGCTCATACTACACACGACCGTACCACTGGAAGGCTGGGCTCCGATTACTTAGACTGCTGTAAGCATTCTATATCTTCAAGAGAAAATGCGCGGGGAGAATACTCGTTCTGATTGGTCAGTATTCTTTAAGGCCAAAAGAAAAACATTATTCTCCCACGTTAGTCCGCACTTTTCATGACTAACCACTCAACAAATAACACACTTTCGAACTGTGCTTTTTCCCGAAATGAATAGTTAACATTGTGATATGTTGTTTCTACTTTACATTATTAACAATTTTCATTTGCACTCGAATTAGCCTTCCTTTTACCATAAATTTACGTAACATATTATGATACAAAATTCCCCGTCGTCTGCATTCACACTGGCTTAAAAATTTCTCACGCTAGTTCGTACAGCGTTTATCAGTAGAACAATGATCTACGTCCATTCACGCATCATTCACAGTACTAAAAGCATATACAAAACTGTACAAACATAAATAAAAAAAAACCTCAAGGATTAAACAGAACAATTCACAAAAACATTCTCTTGACCTGTTTCTTGAATGTCTCTGTGCACTACTGGACTCTGGTGGGTGAAAATTATAACTACGTTCTCGACTGAACCCGCTTCAGGCCACCTGTTACTGTGTACGCTTGAGTCATTCTTCCGTTACACAGGCTCCAGACAGGAGCGATATAAGGCGCCACGCCTCAACTTGCACCTGACAACAAATGTCAATACACAGAACTGTCGAATATGGCAACGGAAAATCCTCACGCAAACCAACCAGTACCACTTTATCCTGAAAAGGTCACTGTGTGATGCGGGTTTACGCCATCATTTATCATAGGTCCATATTTTTTCGAAGAGACAGGTGCTTCCGGTCCTGTAGCCTGTACCGTCACTAGTAAGCTCAATGAATGTCTTTTGCTCTACCACGTCATTCCAGCTCTCCAACAGCGTGGATGTACGGATGGGATCATTTCTCTCTGCACATAGCAAATCCAGTTAAGCAGCTGCTGGAGCTCCATTTCGGAAATGCTAGGATTATCAGCCGCTATTTTCCGACAGCCTGGCCGTCCCGATCACCTGATCTTAATCTGTGTGACTTCTGGCTGTGGGGCTATCTGAAAGATGTTGCGTTCAGTGTTCCGATTGCAAACTTAGCTGCAATAAAGGCACGCATTGTGCAACACATTCTGAACGTGATGCCGGAAACACTTCGATCAGTTGTGGAACATGTTGTTTCTCGATTTCAACTTGTTGCACAAAACAGTGGACAGCATATTGAACATGTTTTGCGCGAGGCACACGAAAATTAATAATTTTGATTCATGATTTTTATGCGGTTCTTGGCATGTGAATGGTGCTTTTTATGCGGTTTTAGGCCCCAGGACAATTAAATACCGATTTTTCCCATCCGATGTGATATGACCTTGCCATGGTGGATGGGTTACGTAACTAGCAGTATCACACCTATGCACCCATACATACTGAGAAGTACACGTTAGGCATTGTTGTATGATTCGTTTGTCATTTGTAGTCGACCACTATTAAATCATGCGCCAATTGCTACATTTTTAACTATTTATTTTTCTTCTACCATACGTTTTCCCCTTCTCCGATAATATTCCGTTTAAAAGTTTAATTATAATCACCCTGTATATTAAGCTCGCTGATGATTTTCTCTGTAATAGGATCTTTTAAGATCTTTGATAATTTCCTCTGTGATAGGACCTTCCTGGTTACGCAGCAAGGAAACTGCTTGAGGATACGTAACATGTCACTGGGTATCCCTCAAGGGTCTGTGTTCCCTCCCATCGTCCTTAACATTTATGTTAATGATATGCCAATCATCCCACACTGGCACCTGATGCAATATGGCGACGATATAGCGTTCTATACGACCAGCGGCAACAATGGCCAGCTCATTGCTCTGCTCCAGAGGCATCCAGGTCCCATTGTCCCCAGATACCAAATATCTAGAAGTCCACGTGGATAAAAAACAGTTCTTCCACCAGCTTGTGGAGCATACCACTCAAAAGATGATGAAAACATTCTAACCACTCTTCAACAGTAACTGTACTGTATGGTTACCCACCCTTCCCTCATTTATGGTTCCATGGCGAGGACCACAGTTAGTGCCTCCAGGATGCCCACCCTCCAAGGCCTGCAGGATAAGGTGCTTCAGTGGAGCCTGCATGCCTCTCCAGTCTCGAGGATTGCAGTCCTTCACGAGGAGACAAACATCGTCCCTCTAAAGATGGCCATTCGAGAGAAGGTACGACATCCTCCATGACACGCTCAATATCTTGCAACACATTAGCACCACGCCTCCCCACAGCACTGGAACCACCACCCTGTTCCTCTTACCATTCTCAAGGACTTGGATTCGAACCACGGCTAACGATTACCATGGAATGGACACTCATAATGCGACAGTTTTTATACAGTCATTCATCGTATGAAATTCTTGGTATGGCGACCACTGTAACTATCAATGCAATAATGTCACTTCTTTCCGACAACACCGAACTCTCACCGTCGAAGGGTGGTACCGGACTTCAAGTCCCACCGCCAAACCTTAACACGTGTTGTACAACGATGTCTTTGAAATTAGGAATATTTTACTCCTACACCAAGACAGTTAGATTGCACTAAACCGGTGATGCTATCACAATGTCCCACAAAAAAAAAAAGGTCTAGCGGCCAGTTGCAGTTGAAATTTCGCTCCAGGCCACTCGCTGGTCGCCTACGGCGTTCCACAGCCGCCTCTGGGGCGCAAGCTGTGCTATGCTGCCCAGAAGCCATCATCACTCTCCCTGGAACCCATTGCTATGGTGTAGTTGCATAGCAGTGATTACGTCACGATCTACGTTACGAGCTGGGTCACGATCCAGATTACGACAAGCTCTTGGTGTTACTACATTAACAGTGATCAATGACGATCAATTCTGTTATGTTTTTCTTATGTGGAACTTTACTTTTCGGTGGTGAGACGGCAACAAATATTAATTGGCAAACGTAACTGTGGAATCATGAATCACTGTGTGCAATACATACTATCGTCGAACCTATGGCGCTGATAAGCTCGCCGTTGAGCGCCCATAGAAGATGCAAATGAGCTGGCATGAATAGTGCAGTGCAATAGTACAGACCGCTATCATGGAGTGAGGTCACGAAACGTGGCATAGGCAGATTCACTGACTCAGATGTTTGCCTGTTAGTGGGGATAGGCCTGGTCCGGCATTTCTTGTGTTGACCTGAACTGCTGTATCTCCATCCTGACCTTCACCTCGAACCGTGGTCCGTTTCCGCGTGCCGGTGTCAACCATTCGCACTGGCTACGTTTGTCTTAATCTCTGTGCTTGTCTCTACGTGCTGTTCGGACTCTGCTCCCACGCAGATTGACTCGAACGTCGAGTTTAATTCCATCTTCCGGAATTCAGCTCGTGTGCTTTGTTGTGGAGCCACAGTCGACTCGTATTGTCACCTTGTGTGGATATAAAAGTGGCGACGTCGCGCTGATAGTAGGCCAGGCGCCGGTAGAGAAGCTTTCTCCCCCCCCCCCCCCCCCCCCCACACACACACACACCCTCGCCGTCGTGGACGCCCCGCAGTTCCCGCCGCGAAAGTCGACCCCACTGCTCCCAGCGCCCTTCGTCTTTGATGAATCTACGGAAGGCACTGCCATCCATCCAGCTGATAAGGCTGCCTTGTTATTGTCAAGCAGTGCATTATTCTAAGTTGTGCAGAATTTTATGACATCTACCGACCCTGAGCAACTTTACTTCGATAAAGTTTTTCGGTTTCTCATCAGTATTTTTGACATCAATCTCATGTTTGGCGACACGGTTCCGGTTTAACCAGCACCACAATCGTCCTGGGCAATCGTACGAGGCGTGGATCGCCAACCTGGAAGGTCTCTCACGCAGTTATTGGTTTGAGTATCCTCAATGTGTTACCTCGCTAATTAGGATTACGATCGACCGGTTAACAGCCAACCCTGAGATCCAATACCAGGTCACTGGTCTTGACCGACCCTTCTTTAGCCGAAGTCGCTAAGATTGCAGAAGCACATGAACTTACAGCAAACGGTAAGGGACGTACTTTCCGACAACTGGCAGGTGGCGAAGTTAGATGTTGGTGGTAAACAATCCCTGGTGCTGCGAAGTGTGAGCCTTGCCTTCTGCTGAGGCCCCGTGTTTTTCCTCTGTTGACGATTCGAGTGCAGTGACGTCATGGCGCTACTCCGTCGGGCTCGGCGGGTACACGTCAGTCGAATCATCGTAGTCCCCGCTCACGAAGGTTCTCTGTTTCTTTATGTCGCTCTCCTTCCGCACCTTTTTCCGCTCAATAAGCAAACCGGCAGCCCCACCCCATTTGTTATTTGGTGTATGTTCGACAGGACTACCAGTACGTAGATGCCATTTGTGGGATATGCCATAAAATAGCTCATATGGCAACGGTTCGTGACAGTCGGCGAGCCGCGGGACAGTCATTGGAGGCCCCATTGTTTTCACTGGATTCGGAGGCTGCCTCCGATGCCACGCAATTATCGCCCTGGCGTATTCTGATAACGTTGGTCGCGGACAGACAACCGATTGAGTTTCAGGTAGACACGGGAGCGATGGTTGGTTTGGGGGAGCGGACCGAACAGCGAGGTCATCGGTCCCTTCGGGTTAGGGAAGGATGGGGAAGGAAGTCGGCCGTGCCCTTTCAAACGAACCATCACAGCGTTTGCCTGAAGCGATTTAGATAAGCCACGGAAAACATAAATCAGGATGGCCAGACGGTGGTTTGAACCGTCGCCCTTCGGCATGTGAGTGCAGTGTGCTAACCGCTGCGGCACCTCTCTCGGTAAGGAGCGATAGACAGCCTAATTAATTTACTCATTTGGAAACCTACCCTGAAATTTTTCGCTCAGGAAGGTTACACCGAAGGTAATGCATTGTCAAAATGTTAGCTGCTAATGCGCACCGCAAGTTTTTTTAAAAAAATGATAAAGTTATTCATCTTTGCTGTACTGAAAGCCGCTTGTAACAGCGGTTTGTACATCTCTTCCTGTCTAGCGCCAAAATCGGCGAATAAGCAGACGAAGCCGCGACAAGAGAATCCAGCACGAAGTTCAAAGTGCACACACACTAATTTTATGCACTTAAACCATACCAACAATACCTCAAATGATTAATTTTTTAGTTAGCATGCAGTTGATATCGACAGCTAAACTGTTGCAGATGCAGACCTAATTATTGCATAAGTGATTCGTAGAAGGCCGGCCGCGGTGGTCTCGTGGTTCTAGGCGCGCAGTCCGGAACCGTGCGTCTGCTACGGTCGCAGGTTCGAATCCTGCTTCGGGCATGGATGTGTGTGATGTCCTTAGGTTAGTTAGGTTTAAGTAGTTCTAAGTTCTAGGGGACTGATGACCACAGCAGTTGAGTCCCATAGTGCTCAGAGCCATTTGAACCATTTCATCAATTCTTAGAAATGTCAGTACTACCCTTAAGGTGTCATTTCCTAAGCCAGAGGAGCCTGCTGATTGTCACTGTTTAAAGGGAATATCAGGGAAACTTATTTAACATACGTTGAGTGTAAGTTTTGTATTCTTTCTGGGCATGAGCTACCATGTACCAAAGATGTGCCACTTAGGAGTGAAACTTGTAGGTGATTTGAGCATGTGGCACAGGATTTTTCTGGATATCGTTGGGCAATGACATGCCAGAAAGGTTAGTGTGTACTTATTGATGGTGCGTCTAGGTACAGTTTCTTTTTATGTTTAGTTGTTGTTGTAAACTGCAGTAGTAAGTTACACCAGATGCTTGAGTGAGACAGACGCAGGTATTATCGGTGTTAAATACCCAACAACAGCAGGAGAAGTAACGATTACATAGGAAAATAGGAGCTTTAGAGGTGTGGTTCAGCAATTGCTGTCAGGTTCCGATAAAGCAAAGACAGTAGCCCAGAAGCGTAGCCGGCCTGTGTGGCCGAGCGATTCTAGGCGCTTCAGTCTGGAACCGCGCGACCGCCACGGTCGCAGGTTTGAATCCGGCCTCGGGCATGGATGTGTGTGATGTCCTTAGGTTAGTTAGGTTTAAGTAGTTCTAAGTTCTAGAGGACTGATGACCTCAGATGTTAAGTCCCATAGTGCTCAGAGCCATTTGAACCATTTTTTTGATTCGTAGAACAAGGAAAATCAAGACAGAGTGTGATGTTACATTATAGAAGACATCAATCAATCGGGACTTTAATTTGCTGTCATGAAATATTTTATAAGAATTCCTATAGCACAGTTCTAATGATAATTTTTCAATAACGTATACTTTGCTAACAATAAAACTGTTTCTTGTTTATTTCCTGTAGTCGTGACAAATATGCGAATTGTTTATTGGATGACAAAAACAAACATTTTCCCTACGTCAGGCACCCCTGATAACAGAAAAACAATGCATTCAGGCACTTCACCGTAATTACTGATTTTATTTGGACAAAACTGGGATGGAGTGAGAAATGGTCATGGCGGTCGTTCTGCATATTGTGCTGTACTCGTGTGCCTGACATACTGGACCGGATTCGTTAAACGTGATGATGCAAACTAACAATAAAAAAACGACTGAAATTTAACAATATTGCTTAACTGATAAACCTGAAATGACGAAGAGCTTTGGAAATTATACTGTCTGACCGTTTTCTGAAAAATGGTTAACACTCTTGAAAAATTCTTTTGTCGAGAGGCTGAATCACACTACTATCTCTGGGTGGAATACGACTTATATTTCGTCGTTCTTCTAAAGACAGAGGTGTTGTCATGTCCAGGCCAAGAGTGCAACAAAAGCAATGAATTTTTTTCTGAAACTGGTAAGAAGACGTTTTAGATGTAGCATGGAAAATTATTCTCTCTTAGTTTTCCAAATTTTGCTACAACGCTTACAAGACTTTAGCAAAAAACACTTCTTTTTTCTTAATTTTTGAGCCTAATTTACCTTGATGCTCCTGAAAAAGAGATAAAGGTGCAGAAACAGTAACCCACTGATAATTATCACTGGCATTGTTGTGCACATGTGTATCACAGCTTTCATCGACTGCAAAGCGGCTCTGCCTTTTTTCAATCGAATTGATAAAGTGCAGTGTGTATGCAGTATTTGCACAAAAGGCATTTTAGAGGATAAGAAGAAGTTCATCTTCACGTAAGCTACGAATTTCTTTATAGTGTTATCCATTAATGGCATCTCCTCTACACATTTACTTTAAGTAAACACTTAATTTTGTGACGTCCTTTTCCATGTAATTTCCTGAAATTGTTTAACTAGATCAAAGAAGTCTGAGAATCAGTAATGTTCATCTCACTTGCAGTTCCGAGGGCCTTGTCTCGTAAATCTCTCTCGGTAACAGTGCACGAACTCTCTCCAACAGTTTAAATCTTTAGAATAGTTTTTCTTTCACACTTTTGCGAGTTTCATTTTGGTGCGTATTTCGTAGTTCATGTAAATCACTGTTCCATTTATACAGTTCACGTTCAGGTTTTACGACACGAAAGCGGCTTTGCACACTCCTTAAATTGAAGCGTTTTCGCCGGCCGGGGTGGACGAGCGGTTCTAGGCGCTACAGTCGCAGGTTCGAATCCTGCCTCGGGCATGGATGTGTGTAATGTCCTTAGGTTAGTTAGGTTTAAGTAGTTCTAAGTTCTAGGGGACTGATGACCAAAGAAGTTAAGTCCCATAGTGCTCAGAGCCATTTGAACATTTTTTTTTTTTTTTGAAGCGTTTTCTCCATCCTTTGTTAAACAAAAAATTTACGGCCTTTTCTTGTCACTCAAAGTTATAAGTATAATGTTTTATTTGGTGTAGGAGGTACTATATTTTTGTTCTGGACTTTCATTGGGACAACAATCATCGCTTGAACCACAATTCACTGAATAATCAGTGTTATTTTCTGTATCTTCTAATGTGTCCACAGTTTCTCACAAAAGGACGACGACATTGGAATGAATATGCAAGAAATTAACTAATAAGTAACACATAGGTACGTCTTCAGGAGAAGTTTGTTATTTCTATTGCGTACCACGTTCTTCATATTTTATCTTTGTAAGGTTGAAAACATTAAGTGGTTTCCACATTACAGTGAATCTCTGGAATCTGCATAGATACATATGCTATTAGCAAGCATATAATAAGGAAACACAAAGAAAATTAACTTAGTCTTTCTTCATTGTTAACACTTAGTGACATCACAAAGGCAGCTGCTAATTATTATGAATATTAAGTGAGTTGTAAATTCTAGCGAACAGTAGCTGTGAGCAATTGTGACAAAGAAATTATCAGCTGAACTGTAATTCGATTTACGAGTTCCGATCGCGTTGTGCCGTGTTGTCTGTTTACCGATACGAACAAAATGGGAAATCTGTGGTAAGGGCTTATGGGACCAAACTGCTGAGGTCGTCGGACTCCAAACTTATACACTGCTTAACCTAACTTAAACTAACTTACGCTAAGGACGACACACACACACACAGACACACACACACACACACACACACACACACACACACACACACACACACACACCGCCCGATGGCGGACCGTGACAGGACGCCCTAGACCGAGCGGCAGCCCCGCGCGGCGATATCCAATCAGACAAAGCTTTGCACCTGCCATGTTGCGCGTGCGCTGTCTGCTATAGCTACGGTAGGAATATGCCTCCTCCGGCCGCCTGATGAGCTACGAATTTGGCACCTTTCAACATGTTTGCATAAATAATTGCAGCTAGAATTTTGAAATAGAGTTTCTTCTGTTGTATTCTTCCTGCATAAAAAAAATTCAGGGCACGCTCTGACATGTCGGATTGGACTGTTCCCATTTTAGACATATACAGGCTCTGGGGCTGCCCAGCATTGCAATGGCCATTACTCCACATTGTGTCTTACAGTAAACAGTGTATACGTTTGAGGAGGCAGTTCTCCGTCCCTGTGCATTATAAGAATATGGAACGGTAACTTATGTTGTTAGTGGTAAATTCAGCATTGGGCCAAAAATTTTTTGGGCTAGATGCCTTTTCTGTTTTTAGTTTCGAGATAGCTGACAAGGTGCATTTAGTGTCTCACCTGGTCTCCTTCCAAAATTTGGACTCCTTACTGATACCATACAACCAGCAGTTAGATAATACATGGATCTGGCAGAAGATTTCGAGGAACACGTCTCCTAAATTTTGTCACTCCCGTGTGACAAGGCCAAGGCCTAGTGGAGCGTTGGCAGGACATCGGCGTTGTTTCTCTTACTTTTGTCGAGTGAGTGTGCCACCCGTACATGGTGTTTCGGAACAATGTGTTGTGGTGAATGCGCACTGTTTCTTCAGTGAAGGCCTTTGGAATGTATTTGTGTTTACTATGGGTGTCATCAATTCTTAGCCGGCCGGGGTGGCCGAGCGGTTCTAGGCGCTACAGTCTGGAACCGCGCGACCGCTACGGTCACAGGTTCGAATCCTGCTTCGGGCATGGATGTGTGTGATGTCCTTAGGTTAGTTAGGTTTAAGTAGTTCTAAGTTCTAGGGGACTGATGACCTCAGAAGTTAAGTCCCATAGTGCTCAGAGCCATTTGAACCATTTCATCAATTCTTAGAAATGTCAGTACTACCCTTAAGGTGTCATTTCCTAAGCCAGAGGAGCCTGCTGATTGTCACTGTTTAAAGGGAATATCAGGGAAACTTATTTAACATACGTTGAGTGTAAGTTTTGTATTCTTTCTGGGCATGAGCTACCATGTACCAAAGATGTGCCACTGAGGAGTGAAACTTGTAGGTGATTTGAGCATGTGGCACAGGATTTTTCTGGATATCGTTGGGCAATGACATGCCAGAAAGGTTAGTGTGTACTTATTGATGGTGCGTCTAGGTACAGTTTCTTTTTATTTTTAGTTGTTGTTGTAAACTGCAGTAGTAAGTTACACCAAATGCTTGAGTGAGGTTGTTGCCGCTCTGGCTTAACAGACGCAGGTATTATCGGTGTTAAATACCCAACAACAGCAGGAGAAGTAACGATTACATAGGAAAATAGGAGCTTTAGAGGTGTGGTTCAGCAATTGCTGTCAGGTTCCGATAAAGCAAAGACAGTAGCCCAGAAGCGTAGCCGGCCTGTGTGGCCGAGCGATTCTAGGCGCTTCAGTCTGGAACCGCGCGACCGCCACGGTCGCAGGTTTGAATCCGGCCTCGGGCATGGATGTGTGTGATGTCCTTAGGTTAGTTAGGTTTAAGTAGTTCTAAGTTCTAGGGGACTGATGACCTCAGATGTTAAGTCCCATAGTGCTCAGATCCATTTGAACCAGAAGCGTAAGTAGTTGGTAGAGACCTTGTCTAATAGGATCTGAAGGGACAATGAGCAGACACACCAGCTGCCACAAAATACTGAAGCAGATAGAATCTTGCTCTGGGAAACTGAAAACAGAGCTTTGGACGTTTTATTACGTGGTATTCCTGCAGACATCTCACATAGGACATAGGACGAGAAGGGAAAGTCTAGGGGATTTAGCTTATCCAGTAAAATGTACAGCAGTAGGGAAATGGATTCAAGTAAGGACGCGAGAAGCAATAATTGTTTCTGAACATGGAAAAGCTGAAGCTCCTATGTCACTGAAGGACCTACAAGAGTGTGTGCGGGAGAATATCATCATTTGTCCAGCAGGAGAAATGCAGATTGATGTACAAACAGGCGAGATGCAATAGTTTCCTAGGAGAACAAGAGCAACTAAGTCCTGGAAAGAAGTATTGACACCGCGGCCTCATTTCCAAAAGCCAGGAGCTAATTGGTTTAATTATGTTTTTGCTCCAGAAACTGTAATTATAAACTGTTTCAGGAAAGGGAAACCACAGGGCATGGTAAAACTCGAATTACGTGATGGTGTCATTTTGGTGCATGGTAAGATGTGTGAGATAGCCGGGACAAAGTTTCCGCATCCCAGCTATGCTCAAGAGTACGACTGCACTCAGGTTCACTCCTTCTGCTTTTTTATTGCCCAGAGAAACATTTTGAGGTACTGCCAACCCAAAATTTGACTTATCTTAATAGCAAGATGAATCTTGATCTCATATATTCCTTGGATGTTCTGATAGCATCTGAGAAGGGCAAAATTTGTATGGGCAAATGTTACAACGTATTCAGCAATTCCAAGAAAACCGACGACGAAACGTAGTAACCATAAGCGTTAAAACCGGTAGCCTTGACGTGTTACTGATAGCAGTTTGCCTACTTTACTTTTATCTCAGGCGTAGGGGTATTCATCCGCCAGACTTACTAGAACATCATATATCTGTCGAGTGTTTAACTAGCACAAACCGAAGTATAGAATAAGGGAAATTTAAATAAGGATAACAGGGTACAACTGCAAGAAAGCCTCAAATTTTAGAATAACAAAATAATTCATGTAACCACTTCTCGAGGACAACAAAAGTTCTGAATCATGTACAATCATGTAATTAGATTTAAGAAATATGTAGAAACAAAGCAGTTGCAAAATTTGGAACGAATTTTTTGAAATGAAATGGGAATGTTACATAGCAGAATAACTCTGTTGTGCAGGCACAATAAAATGTATTGAAGTTCCTCGAGGCAAGCCCGGAATGGTGTAGGTTAGAGTTGAACTGATGTGTCAATTGTTATGTCACATGTCATACCGCCAATACATCAGACCTTGTAATGGGGCAGACAGAAATGCAAGCATTGCCTTGTTACTTAGCATGGCACTCTAAAGTAACACTATGTAACTCCGTGTCCGAACACCGCTATAAAGTCAAACGTTGACAGAAAGACCAAGCTCGACCACTGAAAATCGTTACTGAAATTACCACAGTGAGACAAGGAGCCCTGAAGGGTCCGGCAAGTAGGGAAAAATAGGCTCATGTACTCAGAGCCACCACATCATAGGTGGGGTCTCGGTCCCTCTATATAATGTAGCTTTCCGAGTCCAAGGACACATCCTGTCATGCAGTCATTCTGTCCATGTCGAAGAACCAGAGAGTATGACAGTCTAATGAATTTCAGTGAAACCACGATGACAATGGCCATCCTGCTACATGCTTGCTGAATTCGACAGCCAAACATGATGCATATCACAGCCTTGGTCTGCCATTGCTACTGCGTCATCGCAGATGAGAAGACTGGGAACCAGACAGTCCTCCTCCTCCTCCACTGGGTCATCGCAACTGATCTACAAAATTCATATTCACGCCGACAACGCGAGGCGCTTCCGCACAGCCTCCTGGCCAACTTGTCAACATCTGCTGTCGTTTTGGTAGAATCATGCTATGCGAACAGTGCCTGCATGACAACGGCATGACAACCACAGCTGGCAAACTCCATCTGAGCGCATGAAAGTGCGATCTTCGAGAGTGCTAAGGTGGCAGCCGACCTGGGCCACTGCAGTGCGTCTGTCGGGCGGCGCCTGGCTCACCTGCCACTGTCGCTAGCACAGCACACAGCCGAACCTAGAGCACTGCACCCACTTGGAGTGGTAGCGTTCGTTTACACCACTAGCAGAAGCACGTGAGCGGTAGTTCACGCATTCGGTATCATGCGGTGCTCACTCACGGAATTATGGCCAACAAAAAATGGCTCTGAGCACTATGGGACTTAACATCTGTGGTCATTAGTCCCCTAGAACTTAGAACTACTTAAACTTAACTAACCTAAGGACATCACACACATCCATGCCCGAGGCAGGATTCGAACCTGCGACCGTGGCGGTCACGCGGTTCCAGACTGAAGCTCCTAGAACCGTACGGCCACACGAGCCGGCTATGGCCAACAGACGCATGGCCATGCCACTCGGGCAAGGAAACATAGACTCTATAGTCTAAACAGCTTCGACACAATGCAGCAGCACTAATGGGCCTGGCAATCTTTCGAATGTATTGAAAATTAGAATTTCTTTTTAGTTGTTCATTTTCCATGCTTTCTATGGAGAGGGTGTGTGCTGTAAACCTTAGATTCACCAAGAATTACCACACTATAGCGAAGATTAAAGTGATACCCGAATATTGAATGTTACTGAATGTCATTGATCAGTTGTGGAACTGTATATTTCCGTGAAATAATAGCTGATGAAATAATGCTCCCTTTCAGACAGCTACTAAAGCCGCACTGACATTTAGACATATTTTGTACAGAACAAACTGAAAAGGTTTATGTTGAGAAGTGTGACAATAGACTATTATTGTCAACTTTGCAATTAACAAAAAAACTTCGATCTAGCTACACCATAGTCATTCCTGAGTAAATCGAGCAAATGAACTAGTGGGGCTCGTTACTGCTGATAACATGAACGGAAATCGAAAGGAAGCGTAAGTAGAGCATTCGAACAAATTTATTCACCAATAAATTATTTGTAAACTAATAGTAAAGAATAATATATAACGCCATTGTATTTTCTTCGTTTATTTCTTGTACAGAATTAGTATTTGTTCCTTTGGCTCAGTGCAATTTCCGTTTGATAAATAACTTAATAACTTATTAATGTTCCTGGAGGTATGTTCCGTCTTTGCAACTAAATGAAAGGCAGTTTCTCATTTGCCATACATGTTTCGCATCTATTATTTATGAAGTATCTTTGGTGGTGATTTCCGATAATGCTAGTTTATACGTATGGTCCTGGAGATATGTTTACTCGGTCCTCATACTCCAGATGGACGATATTCGGCTAGAAGTATATGGCAAAGAAACGTACTGCCTTTCATTTAGCTGCAAATACGGAACATTTCTCAAGGAATTTTAAAGCAACTAAGGAATAATGGAAAAAAATGTCGAACTTCTTAGCGGGTTGTCTCGAAATGTGCCTTTGTGGTTCAGTGGTTTAAGTTCCAGACTACAAAACCACACGCTTAGAGTTCGATCAACCGTTGGTCCTACTATTTTCTCTGTTCTGATCGCTTCTTTCACCTATAACAATGACAATAATGCCACGTCAAGCTGCACCGTATTTTGGAGTATGTGTTGAAATGTAGATACCGCTCTAACTGGCTGTGTAAGTCTGTTCAGAGATCCGAGGAAGACAAAGGCACATCACCATGCCTAGTCAAGCACTTCACTACTGAAAACAAACTCCGAATTCAGCACAGGTTTTCTTGATTTACAGCTCAACAAATAAAACATAAAACCTGTTTTAGGCCTCAGCAGTTTGGACTATAACACACTAGCCAGCCGCGATGTTGAGTAGTCAGTTTATTCATCCATTGACAGTCAGTCGTGGCCGATCAGCCGAGTCAGATAGACGTGGAATATATGTCTTTTTTCTCATAACAAACTTACTTCACTATAATCATAAGAATTATTTTTTGGTCGTTTTACTTGCTTCATGCGCTGCAGATTATAAGTTTACTTACATAGATATTATAGCACGTCGAAAATGTATTGACTCACCTAGCACATAGAAAATAAAGTGACTCATCTATTTTTAAGCACTCAGTATTGCATGAAAAATTCTTCAGTTAAAACTTTGCGAATGTCGGAGAAAAGCCCCATATCAAACAATGGAGTGCCGGTACTGTGCGTCATTGTCAGAGGCAGAGAAAAACCCCTATCAAACAATGGAGTACCGATGTCGTGGACCATGTTCGAAAACGAGGCATTTGTTATATCAGAAAATTTAATGCTTCCTTATGGAGTAAGGAGTAGAACCTTCAATTACCGACTGTCTACGACTAGGCGGTTCATAGAATACACTTTTGGCGCTTTAGCAAATAAATGGAGAATGGAGAATTTTTCATCGTTCGGTGGATATTCGAGAAGTATTTGCAGCTGCCATAATAAATGCATCATGGTTTTTTTTAAATAATGTGCCAGAAAGAGGTGACCATAAGTTTGAAGACGTATTGTGGGTCCCTCCAGAATTAGAAACTCCTCTCAAATCCGACAAGCTTTCGAAATTCAACGAGAATTTTGTTTCAGGATGCAAGAAAATTCTGGCTGATTCGACAAATGCACGGAGACCGAAGGAAGCCATGCAGTAAATAAAGCAGGCAAAAATGAATACAAACGTCTCAAAACTAAGGTCGAGAGGAAGTGCAAAACGGCTAAGCAGGGATGGCTAGACGATAAATGTAAGAATGTAGAGGCATATATCACTAGGGCTAAGATAGCTACTGCGTACAGGAAAATTAAAGAGACCTTTGGAGAAAAGAGAACTACTTGTATGAATGTCAAGAGCTCAGCTGGAAAACCAGTTCTAAGCAAAGAAGGGAGAGCAGAAAGGTGGAAGGAGTACAAAGAAGGTCCATACATGGGCGACGTACAGGAGGGCAATATTATGATAATGGAAAAGGACGTAGATGAAGATGAAATGGAAGATACGATAATGCGTGACAAGTTTGACAGAGCACTGAAAGACCTGAGTCAAAACAAGGCCCCGGGAGTAGACAACATTCCATTAGAACTACTGATAGCCCTGACAAAACTCTACCATCTGGTGAGCAAGATGTATGATACAGGCGAAATGCCCTCAAACTTCAACAAAAATATAATAATTCCAATCCCAAAGAAAGCAGGTGTTGACAGGTGCGAAAATTACCGAACTATTAGTTTAATAAGTCACGACTGCAAAATACTAACACGAATTCTTTACAGATGAATGAAAAACTGGTATAAGCCGACCTTGGGGGCGATCATTTTGGATTCAGTAGAAATGTTGGAACACGTGAAGCAATGCTGACCCTACGACTTACCTTAGAAGATAGTTTAAGAACAGGCAAACCTACGTTTCTAGCATTTGTAGACTTAGAGAAAGCTTTTGACAATGTTGACCGGAATACTCTCTTTCAAATTCTGAAGGTGGCAGGGGTCAAATACAGGTAACGAACGGCTATTTACAATTTGTGCATAAACCAGATGGCAGTTGTAAGAGTCGAGGGGCATGAAAGGGAGGCGGTGGTTGAAAAGGGAGTGAGACAGGGTTGTAGCCTATCCCCAATGTTATTCAGTATGTATATTGAGCAAGCAGTAAGGAAAATTAAAGAAAAATTTGGAGTATGAATTAAAATCCATGGAGAAGAAGTTAAAACTTTGAGGTTTGCCGATGACATTGTAATTCTGTCATAGACATCAAAGAACCTGAAACAGCAGTTGAACGGAATTGACAGTGTCTTGAAAGGAGGATATAGGATGAACATCAACAAAAGAAAAACGAGGGTATTGGAATGTAGTCGAATTAAATCGGGTGATTCCGAGGGAATTAGATTAGGAAATGAGACACTTCAAGTAGTAGATGGGTTGTGCTGTTTGGGGAGCAAAATAACTGATGATGGTCGAAGTAGAGAGGATATAAAATGTAAACTGGCAATGGCAAGGAAAGCGATTCCGAAGAAGAGAAATTTGTTAACATCGGGTATAGATTTAAGTGTCAGGAAGCCTTTTGGGAAAGTATTTGTACGAAGCGTAACCATGTATGGAAGTGGAACATGGAGGATAATAGAAGAGAATAGAGGCTTTCGAAATGTGGTGCTACTGAAGAATGCTGAAGATTAGATGGATAGATCATTTAACTAATGATGAGGTACTGAATAAAATTGGGGAGAAGAGGAATTTGTGGCACAACTAGAAGAAGGGATTGGTTGGTAGGACAAGTTCTGGGGCATCAAGGGATCACCAATTTGGTACTGGAGGGCAGCGTGGAGGGTAAAAATCGTAGAGGGAGACCAGGAGATGAATACACTAAGCAGATTCAGAAGGATGTAGATTACAGTAGGTACATCGAGATGAAGAAGCTTGCAAAGGATAGGGTAGCATGGAGAGTTGCACCAAATCAGTCTCTGACTGAAGACCACAACACAACACAACCGATTTCCTGATATTCACGGTACACTCGTGAAATGGTCTTACGGGAATATCCCCACTTCATCACTACCTCGGAGTTGCTGTTTCCCATCGCTCGCGCGCCGGCTATAACACCACGATCAGACTCACTTAAATCTTGATAACCTGCCACGATAGCAGCAGTAACCGATCTAACAACTGCGCCAGACACTTGTCTTATATAGGCATTGCCGACCGCAGCGCCGTATTCTCCCTTTTTACATATCTCTGTATTTGAATACGCATGCCTATACCTGTTTCATTGGCACTTCAGTGTACAAAAGATTTCGTAATATTGCTGCACACTTACAAATTGTGTATCGCGCAAGTGTCAAATGACGATTGGAAGACTTTTTCGACTTTTTACACATGGGAGGCTTACAGCGAACTTCAGACTATATCAGTGAAAGAAATGTCAGAGAAATCGGGTCAGGAGTTTAGAATGACATGACATAAAAAGAAGATTTTATTTGGAATGTGATTTGAGAAGTGAAGTTAAGGTGGAATCACAACGGAATATTTGCCAAACACTACAGTAGAATTGATCATTTCTCAATTTTTATTGAAGGCGATTGTGAGATGAAAGTCATATATAGCAGTCGTGGTTAAAGGCGAATTCAGGAGTGCACTGCATGTGTAGAATCTGTTTCTTTAGTGTCACAATCGGAAATCTCTGTAAACCAAATGAAGTTTCTGAGGAGACATTTAAAAAAAAGAGTTTTCTGAAACCTAATTTAAAACAAACAAAAAGTGCATTCTTTTAATAAATGACAAAGAATTGGAGCAATAAATGGCACTGGATTCAAATTTACCTATTATTCTCAACATTCTTTATTCACAGGTAATGAATAAGTGTTTTTATTCGTGTAAGTGAATAGTATTTCGAATAATATTTGCTATTCACGAATAACGAATAATAATTTATATCTGTAGTCGTTATTCGACATTCGCAAATGCTTTTACAGCTGTCTGCTGAGCAGACATTATCAACCAAAAAACTTCCTAGGAAACTGAATAGTAAATGTTCTTAGTTGTACTTTCTTCTCAAGAGAAACTTTACGTCTTCTTTCTGCTGCGATGGTCGTCTCGAATGCGACCGCGGTAGAAGATGCTAATTCTTGACTGCTTGCCGAATGAAAGAAACTTATATTTCGATGAGGTGAGATGAACTGTTAGTCAAATAAATAAACGGATACTATGTTTCACCTCACTTTTATGTTAACCCAAAATACAATCATAAAACTGTTACAACAGGAAGAGCGATAACAATGTTCGTACCCACTCTTCCTCAAGACACACAACAGACTCCTCTCTTTCTGCCGACTGAACAATTTTGCTAGTCATATCTCTCTCATTTAACAGCATCTGTGCTTCAGCGCATCGCTTCCTTTTTTTATCGTACAGCTCTTTGGAAACATTTAGCAAGTACCATTACAAAAAATGGTTCCAATGGCTCTAAGCACTATGGGACTTAACATCTGAGGTCATCAGTCCCCTAGACTTAGAACTACTTAAACCTAACTAACCTAAGGACATCACACACATCCATGCCCGAGGCAGGATTCGAACCTGCGACAGCAGCAGCAGCGTGGTTCCGGAGTGAAGCGCCTAGAACCGCTCGACCACAGCGGCCGTCAGTACCATTACACGTGCCCCTGCTGTGGGCTCTGGATTCGTATACATCGCACACAGAGTATAAAGTTTCCTTTTCTTATTTGTTGACACAAATTTATCCATTTTACGTTTTTTACCCAGGTGGGCAAGGTTTACACACCTGTTTAATGACCGAAGGGTCAGAAAAATTTATTTTGGCTGTTCAACTATTATTCTTTAATGTACTGTTTCACAATTGTGTGTTAGCTATGTGGAAGCCTTGTTTTTATAAAAATTCTTTATATGTCACATATTTTATCAAAATTTTCTTTCTTAGCATATGTAAGGAAAATATTACGAATTTGTTTCACATTATGTAGTCCTTTTTCACATTAAGTTAAATATGAATTTCCTTTGTTTCCATATAGGACAACTGCGCGTCTCTCCTTTAGTTTGCAACAAAAATTTGTGTCTTCTTTGTCCTTTGTTGTTCTGTTCTCGTTGAGTCGTGAGAGTGAGCTGGCTCCATTGTTTGAAGGTCCTCGCGGCAATTGTTTCCACACCGCGCATTATTCGTGCTCATGATGGTGTATGAACAGTCCGCAGTATCCATTCAGGGGAATTATTTGCACTTGCCCACGGATTCCGTAAGGTACAACGGTCTGCACTGAATTGTAAGGCAGAAGGACCCTGCTGGACCAGCTACCTTTTGATGAAAGCTTCATCGATATTTTGGTGATTGTTCACCTATCCATTAGCACAGCACACTCGTGCCGTTGTTCTGCTTCTTCTTCAGCGCAGCTGTGCAGATCTGTTAAACTTATTGCACTGTATATGATGAATCATTTGATGATTGCGAACCTGAGTCGTCGCGCCGCGCGGGTTTAGCCGAGCGGTCTGAGGCGATGCAGTCATGGACTGTGTGGCTGGTCCCTGCGGAGGTTCGAGTCTACCCTCGGGCATGGGTGTGTGTGTTTGTCCTTAGGATAATTTAGCTTAGGTAGTGTGTAAGCTTAGGGACTGATGATCTTAGCAGTTAAGTCCCATAAGATTTCACACACACTTGAACATTTTTTGAGTCGTCGCACAGCACTGATGAATCACTTGGCGGTTGCAAACTTGAATCTCCACACAGAAATATTTTTTAACCACTAGGTGGCAACTCCGCATATTTGAGGTACGTTGCACAACTCACGGAGCACTCTTTCACACTTTCTAATAAGTCTGATGTCGCATGAGATAGGTTTTCACAGGTTTGCAAAATATACATGAACATATTTTTCACACGTATTTGCACTTTCTGATACGTCTGATATCGAATAATATTGGTTTTCACAGATTTACGTAACATACATGAGCATATTTACAAGTACATTAAACAAATAAAAGTCATACAAGCACAGTTCCCAGAAAATCTTATGTATATTTTACTTCGAGTTTCATCGTAACTAATTTTAGCTGACACTTTTATTTTTAGCCATAAAAAATGTTCTCCTTTTTCTTTCTTTCAATGAGTGAAGAATTTACTTCTCAAAATCTTTAATCTCCCGTAACAATCTGAAAACTGATATTATCATCAACACAAACAAGAGAAATTTCACCAGTGCACGAGGAAAGTGAAAGCATAGGAATTTCATCAACCAACTTCTGTTTACGATAAATATCATGCGACTTCTTATACCATATTTGTTTTCACAAACAGTTTACGCTACTTGCTACGAAGACAGGTGAGACACTGGTTGTAAATCGATATTCTGCTCACAACTGTAATATGATGACCGGAGCGGGTGACGTGGTCGGGGTTGTAAGGCGTGGATGCGTAGAAGGTGGCTGTTTTTAGCAATCTGCCTCTTTATTGTTGGTTCTTCCAATACATTTTCCGGTAGCTCAGCCCCGCCGCTCGCGTCGTGGTGGAGACGAGCTGATGCACGCAGTCCGGGGAACGCGACGCAGCGCCCGGTCAGCGGCTGCGCAGGCGGTAGGAGGCTAGCGGCACGAGGTGCGGCCCAGCTCGCAGACGCAGCGGCTCATGACGACGCCGGCAGTCGCAACGCTCCCCCCCTCCTCCCCTCCGCCGGCCGGTCCTCGGGGACAGCGTCACTGATGACGACGACGTGACAGCGACCGAACGCCCAATCGGTCGAACCGAATGTCGACGCCAACCTCTGATGCCCTTAAATAGTGCAGACCGCTGCTGCATCCCCCGGTTACGTGGCGGCGTGTTTATTAGGTTATCGATGAGCTGGCTAACGCAACCATGCCACACGCGGACCGCGCCTGCGTAATTCTGCTAATGCTGCGTTCTGACGGCTGCCGCGCACGTACACACATACCGACGCTCGTTGCAAAACTGTGTCACCTGCATAACGCGCCGGCCAGCCTTCGTCCGCCGTTTGCCGTGAGGCTGGCGCATCGCGCACTGAAACACACTAAATCACAATTTCGCACCGTATTTCCTAAAAATAGCCTCTTGTACTCTACAATTCCTCCCTCGTACGAAAAGAATTCGTCCCTGAATTCAACCAAAAAGTCAAAACAACTACAGTTCACTTCACAAACACCACAAATGCAATTGATTCACTATTTACACTGTGTTCATCCACTTCTATCCTCAGTCTGATCTTTGTCCATAAACATTACCCAGTGTTCCGCTGCAGTGCCTCACAATTGTTCAGTGATTTTGTCTGGACCCTTAGGTTAAAGGTTGGAAGGGGGCGGGATTTGGGCTACCTTCCTCTTGAGCCGATAGTACACTAATGCTACGACAAAGATAAAAATACAGGTGGCGGTTGTTGATGACCCAATAACTAGTAAGTGTTGCTTATGCTCATTACGGTACTCATGCACTCATTGAAAAAGATGTTCCATATTTATACGTCCATCCTGAGCTGCTAGCATCCGGTCCAAAGAGTCGAGCAAAGTAGGGTCTTGTGCTATTCAAAAGAGTGAGATGTTCTTTCGTGACGAATTGCACCGGTTGGTCGGGTACATAGATCAATGTGCGTATTATATTCATGATGCCGGCCGGTATTGCTGTGCGGTTCTAGGCGCTTCAGTCTGAAACCGCGTGACCGCAGCGGTCGCAGGTTCGAATCCTGTCTCGGGCATGGATGTGTGTGATGTCCTTAGGTTAGTTAGGTTTAAGTAGTTCTAAAGTTCTAGGGGACTGATGACCACAGATGTTAAGTCCCATAGTGCTAAGAGCCATTTGAACCCTTTGATCCATGTTCATGATTGTAGCTCCAGTAATCACGGCTGGTAAACGGAAAGTTGACCTGAAATGTCACACTGTGTGCCGTTAACTAAAGTTCCTGCCCCCTGCAGAACATAGAGTTTCTGATATTCCTCTTTACATCTCAAAATCCTTTGTTTAGATTTGTATTTTTCACTCAGCTAATCACTGTAAAAATCGACCTTTTATGCTACAAACCGATATACACACCTGGAAATTGAAATAAGAACACCGTGAATTCATTGTCCCAGGAAGGGGAAACTTTATTGACACATTCCTGGGGTCAGATACATCACATGATCACACTGACAGAACCACAGGCACATAGACACTGGCAACAGAGCATGCACAATGCCGGCACTAGTACAGTGTATATCCAACTTTCGCAGCAATGCAGGATGCTATTCTCCCATGGAGACGATCGTAGAGATGCTGGATGTAGTCCTGTGGAACGGCTTGCCATGCCATTTCCACCTGGCGCCTCAGTTGGACCAGCGTGCGTGAGACGACCCTTCATCCAGTCCCAAACATGCTCAATGGGGGACAGATCCGGAGATCTTGCTAGCCAGGGTAGTTGACTTACACCTTCTAGAGCACGTTAGGTGGCATGGGATACATGCGGACGTGCATTGTCCTGTTGGAACAGCAAGTTCCCTTGCCGGTCTAGGAATGGTAGAACGATGGGTTCGATGACGGTTTGTATGTACCATGCACTATTCAGTGTCCCCTCGACGATCACCAGAGGTGTACGGCCAGTGTAGGAGATCGCTCCCCACACCATGATGCCGGGTGTTAGCCCTGTGTGCCTCGGTCGTATGCAGTCCTGATTGTGGCGCTCACCTGCACGGCGCCAAACACGCATACGACCATCATTGGCACCAAGGCAGAAGCGACTCTCATCGCTGAAGACGACACGTCTCCATTCGTCCCTCCATTCACGCCTGTCGCGACACCACTGGAGGCGGGCTGCACGATGTTGGGGCGTGAGCGGAAGACGGCCTAACGGTGTGCGGGACCGTAGCCCAGCTTCATGGAGACGGTTGCGAATGGTCCTCGCCGATACCCCAGGAGCAACAGTGTCCCTAATTTGCTGGGAAGTGGCGGTGCGGTCCCCTACGGCACTGCGTAGGATCCTACGGTCTTGGCGTGCATCCGTGCGTCGCTGCGGTCCGGTCCCAGGTCGACGGGCACGTGCACCTTCCGCCGACCACTGGCGACAACATCGATGTACTGTGGAGACCTCACGCTCCACGTGTTGAGCAATTCGGCGGTACGTCCACCCGGCCTCCCGCATGCCCACTATACGCCCTCGCTCAAAGTCCGTCAACTGCACATACGGTTCACGTCCACGCTGTCGCGGCATGCTACCAGTGTTAAAGACTGCGATGGAGCTCCGTATGCCACGGCAAACTGGCTGACACTGACGGCGGCGGTGCACAAATGCTGCGCAGCTAGCGCCATTTGACGGCCGACGCCGCGGTTCCTGGTGTGTCCGTTGTGCCGTGCGTGTGATCATTGCTTGTACAGCCCTCTCGCAGTGTCCGGAGCAAGTATGGTGGGTCTGACACACCGGTGTCAATGTGTTCTTTTTTCCATTTCCAGGAGTGTATATGTTCTCATTGCATTTTAATTTTATGTTCACTGGTAATTCGATGTTTGAATATAGTGTTCAAGTGTTTCTACAACGCTAGTTCTTTATTACTCTGTGAACAAAGTGAACATAAGTGTTAATTGATCCTCAAACATGACTTGCTTAACCATGTATGTATTTCACTGGGCATAGCACTCAATGGTTTACGTAATCCCTTAATCCTATGTTAATATGTGTTTGTTATTACTATTCAGCTGGCAGAGCTACACTCATGTTTAGCTGTTTGAATGCACTGAGTATGAATGTACCTACTTATACATAAATTCATAAAACTAAACTCTCCCGAACTGGCTATGAAGCTCCAAAGGTACCGACCGGCCGCCGTGTCATCCTCAGTCCACAGGCGTCACTGGATGCGGTTATGGAAGGGCATGTGGTCAGCACCACCGCTCTCCCGGCCGTATGTCAGTTTCTGAGACAGGAACCGCTACTTCTCAATCAAGTAGCTCCTCAGTTTGCCTCACAGGGGCTGGGTACAGCCCGCTTGCCAACAGTGCTCTGTCACCCATCCAAGTCCTAGCCCAGCCCGACAGCGCTTAACTTCGGTGATCTGACGTGAACCGGTGTTACCACTGCGGCAAGACCGTTGGCTCATAAATTCATACACAATCACAATTATACATAAATTATAAATGAGTATGACGGGGGGGTGGGGGGGCTTTTATTTGGTACCTTCCACCTCCAAAGCAATCCTTCCGCAAAGCAGGACGTGTTACTTTGCATCAGTCCCTACAAAATTCTTATTACTCTATAACTTCTTAATTATGCATAACTGCCCATAGGTCAGTCAGCGTGTTCATACACACACACACACACACACACACACACACACACATAAAATACAACTTGGTACATTTAATATCTTTGCAAATAAAATTTAGTCCCCATACTCTCAGATTATATGTTTATCAGTATTTCATCCTTTCATTTGCCGTAATGAACCTTAACTTATCTTCCAGGCTTGTAGTTTCTAGCTACGCAAAGTTTTCGCCATTATAATCAAGTGTGCCTAATCTCATTTTCTTTTTAATTTCTTTCTTTCTGCACAGTACATAAGCCTTTTGTATTCACTGTAATGTAGAGGTAGTTTTCAATACAATAGTATAAAGTATTGTATAATCGTCAAAACTTAATCGGCTGTAGTTTTATATATATAGCGTAGTCCTTTCTTAGTGTAAGTAGCTGTAGATAGTGTAATATAAATCGCACTTAATTTTAGTAACATCGCTTTCTTAATGTAAGTAGCTGTAGACAGTTAAATATAAATCGCAAATATTTTTAGTACCATCACTATGTTCATTACCCTGTTCCTCTTCGTTGCTTACTCATCAACATTTGTTTTATTTATTTCTTTAGTATAATCGTAACGTTTCTGTAAGTAGTTCTTTCCTCACGCATGACCATAGCTTTTTCCGTGTAGCCGGCCGGGGTGGGCGAACGGTTCTAGGCGCTACACTCTGCAACCGCGCGACCGCTACTGTCTCAGATTCGAATCCTGCCTCGGGCATGGATGTGCGTGATGTCCTTAGGTTAGTTAGGTTTAAGTAGTTCTAAGTTCTAGGGGACTGATGACCTCAGAAGTTAAGTCCCATAGTGCTCAGAGCCATTTGAAAAAAAAGAATAAATAAATAACTGGGGTTACTCGTACCATCGTGGAATCCTAAAGTCGGATGTTTGTTCCGTTAATTCGGCGTATTCATTTAAATCCTCGAGGAGATCTAGACAGGGCATCTCTCAAAATTTTCTGTTCATCTTTGATAAAAATTAACTCAAAATCGAAGTCTTGAAGAAAAAGACGCCACCTGGCTAATCATTTGTGCAATAGCCTACATGTCAGTATGAATGAAAATGCTTTATGATCACAATATACTTTTGTGTGATTTCCCCATACTACTGAGAGCGCTTCAAGCTCTTTCACATTCTGTCAGTGTGCATCTTGCAAAACTAATTATATTTACATGTTGATTTCCACTATCATGGTTAATGTGAAAGAACATCGCCTGAAAGAATCCATTCCTAGGATAGTTTTTCTACCACTAGGAATGTACAAATAATTATGGTTCGGAAGAAAGTTCTTGGAATGTAAGTTTGTAACTTGATGCCTTTTGACTTATTTCTTATAGCCGTTAAAATATATCAGTTCAGCACAGGTATAGTAGGTAGATTTAGTTTCTTTTCTATTTAATTGTACAAGCTATACGAAACAAGATTCGTAGCTGTTTCTGTGTCTAGTATCACATGTACATCAGTTGTTCCTATTTTGGCATTCACCATCGTCTGTACTTCATCGTTTATTCCTTTAATATCATTTGTCTTACATGTGTATAGGCCATATCGATATCCTTGGCAATTATTTACACTACTGGCCATTAAAATTGCTACACCAAGAAGAAATGCTGATGATAAACGGGTATTCATTGGACAAATATATTATACTAAAACTGACATGTGATTACATTTTCACGCAATTTGGGTGCATAGATTCTGAGAAATCAGTACCCAGAACAACCACCTCTGGCCGTAATAATGGCCTTGATACACCTGGGCATTGTGTCAAACAGAGCTCGGATGGCGTGTACAGGTACAGCTGCCCATGCAGCTTCAACACGGTACCACAGTTCATCAAGAGCAGTGACTGGCGTATTGTGACGAGCTAGTTGCTCGGCCACCATTGAGCAGACATTTTCAATTGGTGAGAGATCTGAAGAATGTGCTCGCCAGGGCAGCAGTCGAACACTTTCTGTTTCCAGAAAGTCCCTTACAGGACGTGCAACATGCGGTCGTGCATTATCCTGCTGAAATGTAGGGTTTCGCAGGGATCGAAAGAAGGGTAGAGCCACGGGTCGTATCACATCTGAAATGTGACGTCCACTGTTCAAAGTACCGTCAATGCGAACAAGAGGTGACCGAGACGTGTAACATATGGCACCCCATACCATCACGCCGGGTGATACGCCAGCATGACGATGACGAATACACGCTTCCAATGTGCGTTCACCGCGATGTCGTCAAACACGGATGCGACCATCATGACGCTGTAAAAAGAACCTGGATTCATCCGAAAAAATGACGTTTTGTCATTCGTGCACCCAGGTTCGTCGTTGAGTACACCATCGCAGGCGCTCCTGTCTGTGATGCAGCGTCAAGAGTAACCGCAGCCATGGTCTCCGAGCTGATAGTCCATGCTGCTGCAAACGTCGTCGAACTGTTCGTGCAGATGGTTGTTGTCTTGCAAACGTCCCCATCTGTTGACTCAGAGGTCGAGACGTGGCTGCACGATCCGTTACAGCCATGCGGATAAGATGCCTGTCATCTCGACTACTAGTGATACGAGGCCGTTGGAATCCAGCTCGGCGTTCCGTATTACACTCCTGAACCCACCGATTCCATATTATGCTAACAGTCATTGGATCTCTACAAATGCGAGCACCAATGTCGTGATACGATAAACCGCAATCGCGATAGGCTACAATCCGACCTTTATAAAAGTCGGAAAGGTGATGGTACGCATTTCTCCTCCTTGCACGAGGCATCACAACAACGTTTCACCAGGCAACGATGTTCAACTGCTGTTTGTGTATGAGAAATGGGTTGGAAACTTTCCTCATTTCAGAACGTTGTAGGTGTCACCACCGGCGCCAACCTTATGTGAATGCTCTGAAAAGCTAACCATTTGCATATCACAGCATTTTCTTCCTGTCGGTTAAATTTCGCGTCTGTAGCAAGTCATCTTCGTGGTGTAGCAATTTTAATGGCCAGTAGTGTATTTTCGTCAAACACCCATTCCCGTTTTCGGTCGCGGCGGAACGTCAAGGTCGACCGATCGCCGTTTACCGTCTGGGCAGGCGGGGAGCTGCCGCTCCCATAGCTCACTTCTACATGATAGAAATTTTGCCATATTCTGTTATGCGAATAATTGGGGGCGGCGTATCGCTAATTTTGATTTATGCCGCTCCCATAGCCCTTGTTTTTATAATTGTTATTTATGCGTGGGTGTTCATTACTGTTCCTATACTCTTGTCTATTATCGCCGCGACTGCGCCAGTTACTCCAACCATTACAGTTGTTTCTTGATGGTGAGCCCCGGTACCCTGAATTGTAATTTCTACTATTTCTCTCTTGGAAACCGCTACTTTGCGATTTCCGAATCCTCCATTACAGTTATATCCCTGCGGCTGCGCATATCGATGCGAACCGCACTGCTCGTTGCCGTACTAATTTCTGCTATTGCTCCCGTTCTTCTTCTTATTACCGTTATCACGATTATTAATGAAAGAAGCAAGGTTGTATACTTGGAAGAACCCAGGAGATACTAAAAGATATCAGATAGATTATATAATGGTAAGACAGAGATTTAGGAACCAGGTTTTAAATTGTAAGACATTTCCACGGGCAGATGTACTCTGACCACAATCTATTGGTTATGACCTGTAGATTAAAACCGAAGAAACTGCAAAAAGGTGGGAACTTAAGGAGATGGGACCTGGATAAACTGAAAGAACCAGAGGTTGTACGGAGTTTCAGGGAGAGCATAAGGGAACAATTAACAAGAATGGGGGAAAGAAATACAGTAGAAGAAGAATGGATAGCTTTGAGCGATGAAGTAGTGAAGGCAGCAGACGATCAAGTAGGTAAAAAGACAAGGGCTAGTAGAATCCTTGGGTAACAGAAGAAATATTGAATTTAATTGATGAAAGGAGAAAATATAAAAATGCAGTAAATGAAGCAGGCAAAAAGGAATACAAACGTCTCAAAAATGAGATCAACAGGAAGTGCAAAATGGCTAAGCAGGGCTAGAGGACAAACGTAAAAATGTAGAGGCTTATCTCACTAGGGGTAAGATAGATACTGCCTACAGGAAAATTAAAGAGACCTTTGGAGGTAAGAGAACCACTTGTATGAATATCAAGAGCTCAGATGGAAACCCAGTTCTAAGCAAAGAAGGGAAAGCAGAAAGGTGGAAGGAGTATATAGAGGGTCTATACAAGGGCGATGTACTTGAGGACAATATTATGGAAATGGAAGAGGATGTAGATGAAGATGAAATGGGAGATATGATGTTGCGTGAAGAGTTTGAAAGAGCACTGAAAGACCTGAGTCGAAACAAGGCCCCCGGAGTAGACAACATTCCATTGGAGCTTCTGACGGCCTTGGGAGAGCCAGTCCTGACAAAACTCTACCATCTGGTGAGCAAGATGTATGAAACAGGGGAAATACCCTCAGACTTCAAGAAGAATATAATAATTCCAATCCCAAAGAAAGCAGGTGTTGACAGATGTAAAAATTACCGAACAATCAGTTTAATAAGCCACAGCTGCAAAATACTAACGCGAATTCTTTACAGACGAATGGAAAAACTAGTAGAAGCCGACCTCGGGGAAGATCAGTTTGGATTCCGCAGAAATTCTGGAACACGTGAGGCAACACTGACCTTACGACTTATCTTAGAAGAAAGATTAAGAAAAGGCAAACCTACGTTTCTAGCATTTGTAGACTTAGAGAAAGCTTTTGACAATGTTGACTGGAATACTCTCTTTCAAATTCTAAAGGTGGCAGGTGTACAATACAGGGAGCGAAAGGCTATTTACAATTTGTACAGAAACCAGATTGCAGTTATAAGAGTCGAGGGACATGAAAGGGAAGCAGTTGTTGGGATGTAAGACAGGGTTGTAGCCTCTCCCCGATGTTATTCAATCTGTATATTGAGCAAGAAGCAAAAGAAACAAAAGAAAAATTCGGAGTAGGTATTAAAATCCATGGAGAAGAAATAAAAACTTTGAGGTTTGCCAATGACATTGTAATTCTGTCACAGACATCAAAGCACTTAGAAGAGCAGTTGAATGGAATGGACAGTGTCTTGAAAGGAGGATATAAGATGAACATCAAAAAAAGCAAAACGAGGATAATGGAATGTAGTCGAATTAAGTCGGGTGATGCTGAGGGAATTAGATTAGGAAATGAGATACTTAAAGTAGTAAAGGAGTTTTGCTATTTGGGTAGCAAAATAACTGATGATGGTCGAAGTAGACAGGATATAAAATGTAGACTGGCAATGGCAAGGAAAGCGTTTCTGAAGAAGAGAAATTTGTTAACATCGAGTATAGATTTAAGTGTCAGGAAGTCATTTCTGAAAGTATTTGTATGGAGTGTAGCCATGTATGGAAGTGAAACATGGACGATAAATATTTTGGACAAGAAGAGAATAGAAGCTTTCGAAATGTGGTGTTACAGAAGAATGCTGTGGATTAGATGGGTAGATCACATAACTAATAAGGAAGTATTGAATAGGATTGGGGAGAAGAGAAGTTTGTGGCACAACTTGACCAGAAGAAGGGATCAGTTGGTAGGACATGTTTTGATGCATCAAGGGATCACCAATTTAGTATTGGAGGGCAGCGTGGAGGGTAAAAATCGTAGAGAGAGACCAAGAGATGAATACACTAAGCAGATTCAGAAGGATGTAGGTTACAGTAGGTACTGGGAGATGAAGAAGCTTGCACAGGATAGAGTAGCATGGAGAGCTGCATCAAACCAGTCTCTAGACTGAGGACCACAACAACAACAACAACACGATTATTTAGTTCTCATTTTTCGGCGGACGCGGCTGGTTTCTGTTGTACTCATCTGAGTTTTGACTGTTCTCATAAACGAGGTCAATTGAATCCACGACTGTGAGAAAGTATTCCATGTCATTAGTTGGCACAGTTAGCAGATTCTCACAAATATTAATCGGCAAACGACTCTAACATTCTCATAACGTTGACATGTGATATCGAATTGCTACAGTGCCTCGTCTCGTTCAAGTATTTTTCGAAACAGCGGCGCAGTCCGCCTTACTTTAAGTTATATGACTGTGGGTCAAAAACTTCAATTTGTAGTTTTTCCTGAACTCCCTGCTACCAGTATTTCTCCAGGAAGGCCTGCTCAAATTCTTCATACGTTCGAGAATGATCTGCCTCTTCGGCTGGCCACAACGGCAAATTTCCTTGTATGAAACCGACTTCGAACTGGACCTCTTGCTTGTCATACCAGTGCCGAGGTAAAACATTTCTAAAAGCTCTCACAAAGACAACGGGTTGTGTTTTCTTGGTTTCTTGTGAGGGGACTGGAAACTGTCTGTGTTTTTTTAGTTCCTCGTCTATTATGGTTGAATCTAACAGGACTTCTGTTGTAGCGCGTCGCTTCCTTTTTCAACTTGCGTGTAGGTCTTTGGAAACATTTAGCAAGATGTTATTACAACTCGCACACTGCAAGTGCGTGCGGGCACTCTACTAACTTGTCCGTTTACCTGCGTAATGAGTTTATCCAACGATGGTAGTAAATGATCGTCGGCAAAGTCGAGTAGCAGCAACCACTTTTCGTGGAAGGGCACCTGTAATTATGAATCTGGTACATACAACAGAGCTGGCCGGGGTGGACGTGCGGTTCTAGGCGCTGCAGTCCGGAACCGCGAGACTGCTACGGTCGCAAGTTCGAATCCTTTCTCGTGCATGGATGTGTGTAATGTCCTTAGGTTAGTTAGGTTTGAGTAGTTCTAAGTTTTAGGTGACTGATGACCTAAGATGTTAAGTCCCATAGTGGTCAGAGCCATTTGAACCATTTTTGAACATACAACAGAAATGTTGAAGTGGTATTCCAACTAAGTGGATAATTTAAAGGAGGAAGTGATAATGTCACACGGGGGCTACTGAACAGCAGCCAACTCGCGGGTAAAGATACACGTTAGGTTTAGGGTACCGTAGTATTATCATAGTAGACTAGCGTGGAAGGCTGTAGAAGACTAAATTATAAAATAATGATACTACATGTTTAACTGGGGTTTAAGCTAACAGATTCACAGATTCGATACTAAGCTCAGGACAAGGTCAAGACAGAAGTTTGTTTGTGAGGAAATTGTGTAAGTAAGTAGAAGGAATGATTTTCGAATGGATTTAATATTGGCCGTTTTCCATCCAAACCATAGCTTTACCGCCAGTCTTCGTATTGCATACTACGTAACATTACTGTATCGACTCTGGATTGGAAATATTGGCTCCAGAACCGGTGTAAGTTAGAAGGGTGGGGCTGGCTGTTTCTTTGTGTATTTGGTCTGATATACGATTGGTGGACACTAGGTAAGGCATCAAAGCTCTCACTGTGCAAATCGTAAGTAACAACAGACTTCCTCATTGCTTTTCCAGGTTCAAGTGCATGTACTGGTAGCAGCAACTAGTTTAAGTTATAGAGTGCAATGACAAATTGACAAACTATGAGGTACAAGCTGAAGACATCAGGCCAGACGAAGAAGAACTCCCGGATGAAGACAAGACTTGGGTGCAAAGTTAACAACATAGCTTTTACATCAACTGCATATAGGATAGGAGCACTCTAAAAAGGTTCATCCTCACGACAGAGTTTTGTAATGAGAGGTTGGTCGATGCGGTGAAAAGGGAGACGTGGTGTCTCAATAATCTTGGCCGGAGGAGGCGAGACAGTGAACTGGTATTGCTGGGAAAGTTTAGCCAGAGACTACTCCCCATCAGCAAAAGAAGAAGCAAAGGATAACCTCTGTAGCTCAGCAGTAGAGCAACAATTAGACAGGGGCGGACTCAAATAAATCTAGTAGAAATCGACGACAGTCACCCTCGTATTAATTTAAGACGCAGATCGGCATAACGGACGAGTGTGGTCGTGCCTCTTTGGTAGCAGAAAAAACGGAGATACTCAAAATAGTCAGACCTGTCTGTATCTGTCGTGAGAGTGATACCATGTCTGATCCCCCATTCGCTAAAAAAATAATATATGTATGGGAGCTGCTGTGTCTGACTAATGCCAGCACATCTCAAAATGTAATCGAGGCAAACATAATTACTCTCGACAGCAGCAAATAACTGTACTATGACTCGCACTGAGGACAGAAATGAGCCGATAGTGAGCACAGTTTACGAAAATTAATCGTTCTTGCCGAAGTAAAAGGTGGCAGTTCATGCCAACATGAGGATTCAGTACTTAGCAGCACACAATTCAGGGTCCAACAGCCAAATTTCCCGTTTGTACTTCCCATTCGGGCCATAGGCGTAGTGCGTTTTTACATAGTGCTTGATATTGGCAATAGCCTGGTTAAGTGTGATGATTGTTTCAAACGTAGATGGCCTTCAACTGCGAAGTTTGTAACAACTAATTACGTGACGTAGACATGTCTTTCTGGATGCTACAAGTGGTTCAAATGGCTCTGAGCACTATGGGACTTAACTTCTGAGTTCATCAGTCCCCTAGAACTTAGAACTACTTAAACTTAACTAACCTAAGGACATCACACACATCCATGCCCGAGGCAGAATTCGAACCTGCGACCGTAGCGGTCGCGCGGTTCCAGACTGTAGCGCGTAGAACCGCTCGGCCACTTCGGCCGGCGCTGGATGCTACAATTGAAAGTGACGAGGAATAGAACACACTTAGGTGTTAGATGCATATTGGGAGAATAAGTGAGGGTAAGATATAATGTTACTGTAATGAAACTGTGCTAAGGTAAAAATCTAAAGGACAGAGTGAGTATTTTTATTCCTTGTTGCTGCTGAGCAGGAGCTGTAAGAAACGCGCTGACAGAGAGCGGTGCATATGGCTATGCGAAGCCAAGCTGCTTACGTTGTGGATTCCAAACCTCGGTATAGAGTATATTCAGCCTGGCCTTCCGGCTAGAACTGAGCACATAGTCCATAATTTTTTAAGGACTCACCACTAATCGTTAAGAAGGAGATAAATGTGACTAAAAGTATGCGGTATTGTGTGTGGTATTGAGATATCCTCGTATCATGTGTGTGAGGAAAATACATGATGGGTGCTGACCGATTTCAGGTGAATATCATGTAAACAAAATAACATATGTATCGTAAGGCCGAGGCGGCTAAAGCAAATCAGATGGCACTCTAGAATACTTTGGCATGTTCGACCGATTGCAGTACTGACATCAGACGTCTACACCGGGAGCGGACTTGTGGTAATAGATTTAGCATTCAGTTAACAGAAACAGAGCCGATTTTGCCAGTTAATTCAGATACAACATCTCTGCCGATACCTCTACGTTTGTATCTACTAAAAACCAAAGTGCTGCCCGCACTAATTCTGGGCACCTGTTATTACTGGTGCAATCGCGATCGTCATGTAAGGCAACTCGTGGGTAGAAAATAAGCGCAATAGCGCCAGTAGTTAACAAATGTGCTCCTTAGACGTAAGATTGAGAAATGTTTCAATGTGTAAAGGGTGTACGCTTGCGTAGACATAATGGTATAATTTGTAGTTTTTGTTTGCAATACAAATGTGACATGGCTGTGTATGTACTGCACTCGTGCAGTGGAGCGGACAGTGGATGCGTCCGCTTCTCTATGCGAAATAGTTATGGGTTATCCGTATTGTCCACCTTTATTAACTACTCGCGGAAGATTAGTTAGTGAACGGTTTTCCCGGAGTGGATTTCTTTTGCAGTACAGGCGCAAGCTGTGCGTAATTGAAATGCCACATAACGCCGCTCACTTTAAAGTGCGTTCCAATGCCAAACTAATCGCTCCACTTTACTTTCAAGACTTAATTTACTTTGTGAGCTGTTATACAAAAATGAAGTCACTGAAATGTGGGACACTCTGTTCTCTTGCACTGTTCCCCCTTAATAATTGCTTCTACATTCGAGGAAACTGTTCTTGTGCGTTGAGGACGCAGCGTGCAGTTTCGATTACTATCAAACAGCTAGTTTCTTAGGCATGTCTTCTTACCTTTTATTGCAGAGAACAATTGTGCACAAACATACGTTGAACAGAACATTGATATTTGTGAACGCGAGGAAATCTGTCCGGAGGGACGTGTCTATAGAATTACAAGGTGTTTTTCTTGTACTGACATTTGTCTTTTTACTCTCTGTTTAACTACAGGTCAATAATTTCTACCTGTAGTTCAGAATGAATCTCTTAAATATTCTCAGAATACGAAGAGGAGAAAAAAATCAAGATTACTTTCCAATGCCATCAAATTTTGAAAAAATCGGCCAGATTCTTCCTTGCCGGCCGCCGTGACCGAGCGGTTCTGGGCGCTTCAGTCTGGGTTCGAATCCTGCCTCGGGCATGGATGTGTGTGATGTCCTTAGGTTAGTTAGGTTTAAGTAGTTCTAAGTTGTTGGTTGACTGATGAACTCAGAAGTTAAGTCCCATAGTGCTCAGAGCCAATCACAAGATCGTGAGCAGGCGTGAGTGCTCACGCTCAAATTCTGCGAGTTGTTAAGATCTGCCGTAAAGGGTGTAGCGTTGTGGTAACGAAACAAAGCAGGCCAAAACTATCCACGAAAACACATTGTCGTAAGTTGCGTCACACCATATTCATCGTTGTTACGAGTGGTACCAAGATATACAGGGTGTACATAAAGTCCAGGAAAACTTTAAATTATTTATTTTACTACACAGGCATCAAACATTGTACAGATATACATGTCATTCTGAAGAGAAATCCTGAAAGTTTTTTTTATGGATACCGCCACAGCGTAGTTTGGTAAGTTGGCGATAGTTGGCGCTAGTCGTAAACATGGTGAGTTCAGGTATGGAGCGAGCTTTCTGTGTTTCTGTGTGTTTGAGTCCGACAAAAACAATTGTGCTACAGCTATTCAACGGATGCTATCCGGAACTCATTGAAGTTGAGCGTGATTCCCCAAAGGTAAATGTTTTTTATGCCTTGTCACGTCGAAAACTGTTCGAGCCATTCTTCTTCGCCGAGAGCACTGTCACTGGTTATTTCTACTTGGACAAGTTGCAGCAATGGCTGATGCCTCAAATGCTCATAGCCATTTGAACCATTTTTTATTACAAGATCATAGCAGTCCCTCTCAGCAATGACGTCGACAGCTGCGGCGTCTGATGATTTCTAGTGCATGGCGCAGATGTATTCATAATTATACTCAGATTTATTAAGTTAGTCAGTAGCCTTCGCTTCTAGTAACAGCAACAAAGTTGAACCATACGATGCACTTGCAGCCCACGATATTCACCCATTCTAATTATGGGAACTCTTTCCATGTCATAGATAATCTTTTTAACTGGTTCAACCTAATCATCACGCTTGTGTAACGTATAGGTTTATGTTAATCAGGGCCATTCTTTCGTAGGGATTTTTGGAAGTCATATTGCGTTGCGCTAAAAACTATTGTGTGTCAGTTTAAGCACAGTCGTGTACAATTGTTCAAAGGGGGCGTTTCATATGTCGACCCTTAGCCAAGGATACCTCACTGGAATCTTCTGATTTTTTCTTGTAGTTTGTGCAATTAATGTAGATTTTGTTTATTGCTAGCGCGTAATTGTAGAGAGAATCTCCTTTGTAGTTGTAGTCTTTCATTGTTGTACAGTACAACAGTTGTGGCATGCATGTAGAGTTGCACCAAGTATTTCGCAGCTGCGCTTCCAATTAATTACATTAATTTTGCTCTTCAAATTGTTTTTTTTGTGTTGTCGTGTGAAATATTGTGACAATAATGGCGTGTGAAAAACGTAATACTAGGCTCCAAAGTAAACTGAGAAATGACAGTGAAGACGAAAGCAGTGTGTTAGCGCCACCTAGTAATGAATTAACTAATGTTCAAAGTAGTAATTTGGTAATTGTACATAGGGAAATGGAGCGGGCTGCAAACAATGGTGTAAACAGTGAAATAAGTAGTGAACAGGGAACAATTATCGATCGATCAGTCGGCAACAGCTCGCCTCAGGATTCCGAAATGACAGGACACATTCTTGCAAATACTGTAGATTCAGGTTTTGCGTCCTCACCGCTTTCTCAAATAAGTCAATACACATTTTCTGTTTTTAAAACTGCGAATATTGCCGGTTCAAATGCATTGCCGAATAGCACTAAGGAACATGTTTCAGACACCAGTGCATTGTTATTACAATTAATGCAACAAATGGGACAAAAGCTTCAAAAGATAGACACAATGGAACAAAATCAGAGACAAACACAGCAAAAGCTTCTAAAGTTAGACACAATGGAACAAAATCTTCAAAAGTTAGACACAATGGAACAAAATCAGAGACAAACACAGCAAAAGCTTCTAAAGTTAGACACAATGGAACAAAATCTTCAAAAGTTAGACACAATGGAACAAAATCAGAGACAAACACAGCAAAAGTTAGACGCAATGGAGCAAAAGCTTCAAAAGTTAGACTCAGTGGAACATACGCTTGAACAAACACGTGAAGATTTAACTACTGAATTACATAAAATCGAATCGAAATGTCAAAAAGTCTGTAATGATGTAAAAACACAAATTTGTGAGCATTTCCAACCTATTTTTTCGCGGCATGAAAATGCATTACAGAATCACGAAGCAGCCATAAAAGAACTGCAAACTATTGTTCATGAAAATCATGAGAACTTGCAAGCTAAAATTGACTCAGTTGCATCTACCGATTCGGTTACGCAACTTGCAAAAACTCAAGCGAACTTAAAGGACACAGTAGATACTCTGAAAATTGGTTCAGAAAGACACATGGAGGACATTAATTCATTATCAGAAAAAGTAGTTGAACTTTCGGATCAGCTAAATAATTTATCTACGAAGGTAGATGATAATCTGAATGACACAAAACCGGTAGTCTTTAATGACACAGAAGAGGTGGAAAAATTAGGAAATTCAAACAAAATCAGAACCAAATTAATACGCAACACCAAAGAGAAATCCGGGAAGTACAAGATCAGGTAATACAAGAATTACGTATTTCAGAGGACACTCGCACTCCAATACGGGAAGAGGGACATAAAAATACGGAACTGCCACAAAATAACAACACAGGGCACTTTGGAGATTATGAAAGAAATTGGCAAAGTACACCGAATTTTGAGATGGAACCGCCGAAACGACGTAACAATGACCGACATGCGACTCGCCGACATGATGATTTTGACTATAAGCTGTTCATTACTACACGTAAATTCAAAACATTTAAGAATTCTGGCAACGACATTCATCCACAAGCGTGGCTCCATCAATTCTCTCATTGTTTTCTTCCCAACTGGTCACTAGAGCACAGATTAGAATTTATGTGTGGCTACTTAGAGAATGAACCAGCTGTAAGAATGCTATCGGTCATTCACGATTGCCACAGTGAAGGAGAATTTTACCATGCCTTCCTCTCAGCATATTGGTCCCAAGCCACACAAGACCGAGTAAAACATGGCATCATGATGATGAAACATTTCGAACAATCTGAATTTTCCAGTCTTGTGAAATATTTTGAAGACATGTTGCACAAGAATCAGTACCTGTCAAACCCATACAGCCCGTCAGAACTCATCCGCATTTGCTTAATCAAATTGCCTGAACATTTACGGCATATTATTTTGGCAGGCCGTTGCAAAGACGACATTGAAGCTTTTCAGGGACTCTTACAAGAATTAGAAATTGACACTGACAATCGCGGAACGCGAAAACAGGAACACGACAATTACAGGTCACATCCGTCGCAATTCCGCGATGAAAGAAATAATAACTGGACACGACAAGGCTATTCTCACAACAGAAATCGTGACCAAAACAGACACCACCCGTATGACAACCGTTGGCAGGTTAGTAATAATTACAGAGGAAGATCACCTCTCCGCGGTAGTGACTATCACAGAGACAATCAGAGAAACAGACAATATGGGAACCAAAATAATTACTATCAAGGGAGACAGAATAACTTTAGACGCAACGGTCCAGCGCGCAGTTATGATTCAGAGAGAAATTCTCCACCACGTGACCGACAAGAAAGAAACTATGGAATGTACCGACATGACGACAGACGATATGATCGTAACGACAGACCTGAATTGCAGCAGAACTGGCGGGAATCAAACAGAGCAGGGCTCTCTCGACAAGGTGAATTTGTAGAAGTTAGGTCTCCTAATCCCAGTAACGACGCGCGCCAACAAAGAGGTAACAGACAATGACTCGCACCTCAGGCAGCCGTGTGCGCCTGCTGGCTCAGAGAAAAATAACATAAGCTAACCTTGAGCAAAATTCCAGTGTTCTTTACTGCCGTATACCACATGATGATTGACTTCAAGTTGATTTGCTGCATACTGAGGAAGAGTAAAGGTTTACACCACATTTCACATGTAAAACCGTTTATTGAAATATAATCTGCTTTTTAACTTTGTCTTTGCCATAAAACATTTCACTTCACATTTCTAGTATGCTTTGTCACACTGAGAAACTGTTAACATGCAACAATGTTTGAAGTTTACTATCCAGTCTATAACCTACGGAACATATTTAGACAGTATTTACGAGTGCATTGTTATAGTGAACAGACATCACAGTGTTATTGCGTGTGTACATTCTTGCTTGTTAGTTGCACGATTACGTAACAACTATGAGGTTCACATACTTAGAACATTTACCAGTATTGCTAATGCGATTTTAATGCAACATTTTGGTTTACTTGAAAATACATTCTGGATTTAAAGTACTTTCTGTGAGATACCAGATGACACAGTGGTTAGTTTATGTGATAGCTACACGATTATATCACGATGCTACTAATGTGTGACACAATTTACATTGTGCTTTTGCGGTGTATCAGTTTTATATCTGCACAGTTTTTCTGAATTCTTCTGGAAAGGAAAACATGTTTTAGTAGTAACTTTGTGGTACAGCTACAATGAGACAGCCTTTTCTGTAGCACAACAATATGTTACAGTACAGTACTTACTTCATCACGGCAATAAGCGTAATAACTAAGATATCTATACGCAAAGCATTTCAATTTCGTTTATCATGAGGTAAGTACATTGACTTCTGCAGAACTTAGCTTTCGGAGGACAATAACTACGACACTTCCACAGAGATTGTCTTACAGCAAGACGCACATTTAGCGCTACAGGACACGCATTAAACTATTTATTTTTCAACATATTTGAATTAGAAAGAAAGTTTTCCGTGATACATTTCATTCCATTGCTGTAATCTGTAACACCTGAGGATATAATTACATTAATCCTCAGGGGGGTACACGCTTACTTTGTGTACCATGTGTGTGGCAAGCACAAGGAGCCCTAGCTATTATGGTATTTGCTTATACAACTTTACATATGTACCATATTTCTCTAACACAGAATTACACAGCTATCTGATCATTTAACTGAGAGAGACAAATATTTATTTTACTACATCAGTGACAGATGTTTACGTAATTACACAGTTGGATAACGCACACTTATGGAATTCTATTTTGTCTGTACTTTGTGAAATGTTCATATTTTTTCGGAACCATTGTGATACCATGAGAGCTTTGAATGGCGTATTTGGTATGGGATCGTGATTTTTAAAGTACGTTTGAGGTAGATGACACTTTTGACATGAGCAGATAATTTTTTTAGGTTTTGAAATTATCGGAGGAAGCTACGACGATTTTGAGAATTGACTGAGATGTTATGATATTATTACGATGACGATGTGTATTATGCTGTTGAGATATGTTTATGATCCATAAGACGATGCTACCGTATATGAGGAATTTGATTATGCTACGTATTTCTTATGATTAAATATTGAAGAAGTGTCGACGAATATGTATATGTGTAATAAAGCAAGGAATAATGAGTAGTGGTTAGGGACTCTGGTTTGTGAAAAAGGTTGTTGGAAACCAAGAATCGTACTTTTAACAGTTATGAAATGTATGTAAATGCGTGAATGTATTACAATGCCGACGAAAATTTTTTGGACACTGTTATACCAATAGGATTTCGTTTCTACAGATTTGTAACGCAAATTCTTGACCTGTGAAAATTTTTATATGAGACTACCACTGTAGCGGAAACTGGTGTAGTAAATATTTCGGTAAGAAAGTTAAGCGACCACCTGCACGTAATGCGTCGTGGACACCCAGCTGGGCGACAGCCACCTGGACACAAGCCATTAGTGTGTGCCTTTCAGAGGCACAGGTTTTAATTCTCATGTGTGAAGTTGATGTTTCAAAAGTTATTCTGATCTTTTATGTATGTACTTATGTCGTAATTTTTGTAACACTGATGTATTTGCTATTTCGATTCTTTTGTAAAGCCTGTACTACTGCAAATGATATCTGTAGTCTTATGTTCTTTAAAGATGTATTTTGTACCTTGGTTATTGTATTCTTATGTTATAAAATTGTAATTGACACCAGTTCATCAAATTAAGTAACTTGTAAATTACATTTCACTGCACACGTTTCTGTTGGTCATAGTATATAAACAATATGTGAGAAGTAGGGACTGATAGTGTTTGCACATGTGTTAATAACTCAGTAAGGGACTGGATAACAGCATTGCTGGTTCTAAGGACATTTCAAAAACAATTTTTCTGAGTGCACAAGTGGTGGTTATGGACTTGTTATATTATCCGCAAGACTCTTCAATGGTGATTGTGCGCCTGCACAGTCAAACAGATGGCTGCTGGCCATCTCTACAAGGACTACAGTGGGTCTACACCTTTGATGACCCACCAATACCATTATTTCTACAAGGACTGCAATGGGTCTGCACCTCTGGTGGCTCACCAATACCGTAATCTCTACCAGGACTACAGTGGGTCTGCTCTGTGATGACCTACCTACCGATAGTCTTCAACGTCGACTGACTCTGCTGTGGCCCATTACCTGTCTGCATGTCAAGTGTCAGCACTGTCTGTCGTTGGAAGGACAACACTACTTCTTCAAGACTGCTTAGAAATCCACTACTTCCAAGTGCAATTTCTTTTATTGCTCAGACTTTGAAAAAAACACTGCAATTTTACTGTGATGAACGATCAGGACTGTCTTTATGGACTGTGAGAGAATTTTAGCTTCTGACCAACATTGTATCAATAAGGGTGTGCATTTGATATCTTTGTTATAGTAATTATGAAAAATTTTATCAAATCATTATTGGCCACTGCCCAAAACAATTTGTAAAATTTTTTTGTGGGGAGCATGGGGGCTATGTAAGTAGGCTGTTTAGGTTTTCTTATTGGTAACGCCGCTTAGCGCTCGATATGAAAAATCACTGGCTGTGCTGTGCGCAGTCTGTGTTTAGTTTGCATTGTTGTCTGCCATTGTAGTGTTGAGCAGTGGCAGCTGGATGCTAACAGCGCGTAGCGTTGCGCAGTTGGAGGTGAGCCGCCAGCAGTGGTGGTGGACGTGGGGAGAGAGATGGCGGAGTTTTGAAATTTGTAAGAATTGGTGTCACGAACTGATTTATATATTATGACTATTAAGGTAAATACATTGTCTGTTCTGTATTAAAATCTTTCATTTGCTAACTATGCCTGTCAGTAGTTAGTGCCTTCAGTAGTTTGAATATTTTATTTAGCTGGCAGTAGTGGCGCTCGCTGTATTGCAGTAGCTTGAGTAACGAAGATTTTTGTGAGGTAAGTGATTTGTGAAACGTATAGGTTTATGTTAATCAGGGCCATTCTTTCGTAGGGATTTTTGGAAGTCAGATTGCGTTGCGCTAAAAACTATTGTGTGTCAGTTTAAGCACAGTCGTGTATAAATTTTTCAAAGGGGACGTTTCAGAATGAAATCAGGAACCATAATCCCTGCCCAAGAATACACTTCCTCCCAGACAGTACTAATAAGAAGCCAAAAGATCACTGTCTATAAATGCACCAGCGACAGGGACAGGAAACCCGAACGCAGGAGGCCACACGGCAGAAAAGACGCTGGTTGCACAAACCAAAATCCTTCAATTAACATCTAAACCTTTAACCAACTTAACTTGTAGTTTATCAGAGAAACAGCAGGTGAACTCCGATGCAAAGTTTCCTCACACTCGACAGTGTACACTTCGCTATCGTACCCAACTCGACGCAGCCAGGCGCTCTGTCACCGGAGCCCTCGTCTTCTCTGCACCCAAGGCGGCGAAAAACCACTCATCAGGTTAGGCGAGTTACTAGTCCATCATTCCCGCCTCCAGACGAAAATTTAAAGACAGCCTTTGCTTCTCCCATCAAGTAGTGACTCGGAACCACAGCCGTGGCCCCCGGGCACAGCAACAGCTTACATACAGCCTTGTCCCGTCAACTCGTCCCATTCGTCTCGCACCGCCAGGATAGACCACGCGGCTTCTCGGAATAACAGCCAACTCTCCAGCGCCACGCCCCGCCGCGGTCTCATCATACGACATTCTCTAATACCCGATTTTAAAAACCGACTCACCGACTCGTCACCGCTAGGCAACCAACCGGCCATCCCCCCAAAGATCTTATTCCCTTACACAAGGCTAACAGGAAGCAATGACTCGAAGATCGATAAGACCAGACACGCCGCCAGAGGGGAATCTCAACAGAATCGTACGCAGCATAATGATAAATATGAAAGAATAAATTAACTATGGAATGGAAGGACTCAGAACAATCTTTACAGTGCGATATATGTTGAGAGCCGACACACGGCTCAGATATGAACATCAAACTTTTCGCAGAGAAATGCGTCAAGCTTTAGCCTCCCTCGCGTTTCATTCTTTTTTCATCCAACAAATTAGATTCATGATATGACCGGACAGTTTCTTCCATAATAGCAAATGTATATACAGAAGAATGCATCATTATCCATGGGAATGTATGATGATTGCTGTGGTGCTTGTATTTCTTTTTAATTCTAATATGCATGGATAATTCATTTCTTTAGTAGTTAGCTGGAAATGTTATGTTGTGACAGAGAGTTTCCCGTTAACTGCAGCGTCAGGCAAGGAGATATCGACGGGCAGACTCTGGGGGAACACAGGCACATCCTAAGCGTGTATAGAGTGCGGAAAGAAGGGCCTCAGCCCATTCACTGTGGCCGAAGGTGGTACTGGCTTTGAAGGATTAGCAATGCTGGTAGTGGGCTGCGCCGGAGGGTGAATATGAATACGGTCTCTCTCCAAAAGGCCCTTGGCCACCCATCCAGTTCCGAGCGCCTGAAGAAGATAGCATCTCACAGCAGCGTGTGAGACACAGAACTTCTCCATCGGCAAGGCTTTGTGTTATGATACTGGGCCGCTGGCTCCACGATCGTATACACTGTTTGCAGAAAATTTAGGCAGGACAACTTTTCGTTGGTTGGTATTCGCAACTTCTGGGGACAGCGATTTGTCTTAGGTCGCTGCTCGCAATTTCCAGCAACATTTTAGAATATGGCCGCTGGAACGTTTTTAGAAAATTTCCGATTGGAAGAATTAGAGATACGGCCACAGGTTGCTTTAAAATGCAGTTTTGGCAAGTTCACGCCATGAGGGAGAGGAGAGCACAAGTTTCTGGGGATCTGGGCGAAGTTCTATGAAGAAGCAGTTTCTCGATTTGGGTTGAGTCCTTTGTGTTGGGATCTTTTACATTCTAGGCAGAAACGCCTCTTGAGCTGTTGACAGCATTGAGAGCAGAGCAGATGGGACACCACATGCCATATACAGCATCGCCTATAACCTCGCCTTACCTCATCTGATACATTTTGTGTAAATGCCATAGCGCTGTGGCGGGCATGAAGACAGACATGTTTTTATGGTTCAATTAATTCTTCTCTTTCGAGCTGACCTCTTGGCCATGACTTTGATCTTTGGTGTTCTTATTCTTTATACTCACTAACCTACCGATGCAATTGCATTACCAATAACTTAATTCCGCATTCAGCCAGAAAACATGAGCACATTCTTTACCGTTTCAGTTTTATCTTGTTTGAGCTCTTCTCATTCTTTTCCCAGTGATCCAGTATAATTACAATTTTGAGATGACTACTTACACTCATGTTCTCCAAGTCAGGTATTTGTTTCAGTATTTGATTACTACTTGAAATACATAATCAATAAATGTAAATGCTTCAGAATTCTTGTCTCATTCCAGTAGTAGATAGTCCCCATCACTACTCAGTAATTTAATACGGTTTATTAGGGCCTAAAGCTACGGTTCACATGTCAGGGCCCTCATTCGTTTCGTGTCCTTGCACACAGAACATTTCCATACACCTGGACCTTAGTGAGGGATTTGCAAGCTAAGACGGGATACTGGGTGCATTTCAGTGGCAAACTGGGTGGGTGTAACCTACGCCAGTGGCGTCTTGCATCAGTGTCAGTTAAATAGGGCAACTTATTCTGCAATTGCTTGTTAAGAAGTGGCATGGTTGTACACACTTCTCAGACTGATAATTATTTTCCTCTTTTCCTAACTCTCTTTTCAGGAAAGAATTATTCATTCTTAGTTACTTCTTGCAAACTGGCAGTATGGTTCCTCTTTGTATTATTATGATGCTGGAAATCATTTCCCAGAATGAAGTCAAAATCAGGCCTTTCCTGACTTATAGCTTCAATCGCATACTCATAGTTGATGCCATTAACTGTCTGTCTAACTCAACACGCACCTGCAATATTTATTACTTCAGTACGCAAACATCTAATACGACAAGGCGTCGGTTTTGAAAGAAATGCTAAACTTACCTGGGCACCCATTTTCACTAAAATTCGATCCAGTTTTCTTTGCATTTGTCCCTTCACAATCCACCTTCATCAAACTTCGGTAATTTACGGCGTTAACAGACATTACTGGGGTGGGGTTCAGTGGCTATGTCTGCCCCTCTGCCATTTCCCTCATTAAAACGTCTGTGTCCCTGACCACGGGGATGACCACCGACGTCCAAGGGGCGACCTACTGCGGTTTTGTGGACAGTGTGCTTCTAGATATAAAAAATCTCGCCAATTAGGACAGTAAGGCATTAAGCATGTATCGGCCATATGACCGGCTTGCTTACATCGTCCACAAGCTAAATTATTGGTAAACACGCGGCGCGGCCCACTGTTACGTGCCAGAGTGGCAACAAAGCGTCCGAATTTTTCACCTAAGAATGCTAAATGAACTGCCTCATGCAGTGGGGTGGAGGAGGCTACTTTAACCTCTTCACCAATCTGCTGGTTAATACCGCATAGAAAAGCATCAATTGTGCATCTTTCGGCTTCTTGTAGACGCATGTTGTTACGGACAGTATCCCAACCAAGGCTATATCTATTAGATGAGGTAGCCCTGAAGTTGTCTGCAAACTGTTCAAGATATTCCCCTGACCTTCGTTTAAGAGAACAGAGTTTGACACGGTAGAAAGTAATAACCGGCTTATCGTAATACTGTTCCTCTAAGCCTCTTGCCAGGAATTCAAATGTTTCAGCATTTTTCAGAGTGTCTGCCAACTTTATGTAGACAAATACGTCACCGGTCAACTTCAAGTTTGCATCATTTAATAGGAAAGTGTCGGGTCATTAACCAATGTTGCCAATATTTTGGAAACATTTTTCCCCATTTTCTGCCTGTTTTCGAGTGAAGGAAGTGATAAAACTAGCTGCAGAAGAGCCACTTTCAGCGGTAGACAATGTAGTGGCCGGGCTGGCTTCGACTTCTCTGACCTCACCAAGGGTAGTTTGGACATTGAAATCTACCTTCGGTGTGGCTGCTTGCCTTCGCAAATTAGCATTCTGCTCTTCTATTTCTATATTTTTGACCGTGATATTGTTAAGTTTCCGTTGCAACGCACCAATAAGGTCTTCGTCGTCATTCTCAGAGATATTATCTGCCTGAGGGATTGTTTCTGGACGCATGATTACAACAAAGGTGGATCTGACAGTTACCAATAATGAATCAAAGAAAAACAGAAAATAAAACAAACCCTGTAAGATCACGATTCTCTAATCCTTCTGGCTGGTAGATGGGCATGTACACTCGCCAGCAGTTCGGCGACGGGATGCAAAGGCAGTCGCTAGAGGCACTCACGTTAGCTGCATCGTGTGGAGACGGTGGCATACGTCGCGATGGTAAAGACAGCATGACTCTTGGGTAATCGGCAGTGTGGAGACGGCAGCTGACGCTGACTGACAGACTTTGCTTTTGGTCCGAGGTATAAAAAGTTTCAGCAGATAGTTGCCGTTCTTCTTGTTCCTGGCTGGTTGAACTTGACTGTGACCTCTCTTTGATGGATTGTCCTGATGGGTAACTGAAACAAAACAAAACTTAGGCTGCTAACGGACTAGCGGTTGTTAGACCGTTGAACTTCTTGTTTTTGTTCTTATTTTTCTTGTTTAACTGTTGTGGGAACAACAGGTCTTCTGCATCGGCGTTCCTTCTTTCCGACCGGTGTTCCTCCTGTATCCACTCGACCGAGACATTGATGATACGTCGACAGTCCTTGGGAGTGAGTATCGGGTGGGCGTTAATCAGCCACAGTTCCTTCTTCGAGATGACGTCCCACATGATGCCCCATTCATCAGAGAAATCATGCGGCTTGTGGGGGAGGGATTTACAATCATTAGGATGAGTGAAGGGATAGAGATGATTAAAGTAAGGAAACGTACCGTTATCAAGCGACTCCGCGATCTTCTTCAGCAACGAGTGGTCGCTGTGTTTGTCAGTTAGTGACGAGCAGGCGTCCGGTTATCCGCCAACGCAGCTTCTTCCCGCCGCGGTAGGCATCTCTTCCTGTGTCTGCTGCGCAACCTCCCCTTTGGGAGGGTGAGCAGGCGTCTCTGTCTCCGTGGGGGCCTCCTAGGCCTTTTGCATTTCTGCAGAGGACAGAATTAAGGGGGGGGGGGGGGGTCCGTCTGTGTAGCGGGGTCCACTACGACGGGGGAAGACGTTTCTTCTTATGCTGGCTGCCCTTAGCGCTTTCGTCAACAGCTGCAGCTGGCGGCGGATGTCTTAGACTTTTGCCCTCAGTGCCACCGTTTCCCCCTCCATAGCAGCTTTGAGGTCGGCCATCGTGTCGTCAAAAGCTGCACACAGTTTGGAGTATATGTCTTCTTCTTGGCGGAGCGGCCCGCTACCCTTCTTGGATTGTTCTTCTGCCGTCGAGATCGTTCTCGGCAACTTGAGCTCAACCACGGCGGTTACTTTGTCTCCCATTCCGCGTCCGGATGTGTCAGGGATGTGTAAGCGAGCGAGACGAGACGAGCGACAGCAGCAACGCTGTAATCCACAGCGAGTCGAGCAGCAGAATGATGCGGTCCGGAGACGGCAGTGAGGCGGGGTTTAGTTGGACGTCGATGTCGGGGCCTTCACGGTGACAGCAGAAACAGGCAGCAGCAATTGTGAGCGCACATCTATGTCAGGCGCAGAATAGCAGCAACCGGCGGCGAGATAAGCAGGGTCCAGACAGCAGCGGCGTCGATTCCGCGCCAGTGACTGCACGGCCGGAGGCAGCAGATTATGCAAGGCAAGCCAAAAGCGACGCACGCGCAGCAGGATGACGTGCTCACGCACACGTGTGTGGTGGGCATGTCATGCTGGCGACATGTGCTGTGTGGCGAGGACACTATGCATGCGCTTCGTAGTGCTGGGTAGCAAGAGCTAGAAGTGGCTACAGGGCGCATCAAAAGTTCTGCGTAGCACCTGCCCATACTAACGTGGGATGTTGGCGGCAAGCAGCCACAAGAAGACCAGTATTCCGAATTGGATGGTGAGAACGAATCCCACGCGTGTGACACAAGATTTATACGGGACGGCAGGAGTGGGCATGGAGTCGGCATCCGGATTGGGTTGTGAAGTAAATGCCGCGCAGGATTAGCTGAGGCGCTGCAGTCATGGACTGTGCGGCTGGTCCCGGCGGAGGTTCGAGTCCTCCCTCGCGCATGGGTGTGTGTGTTTGTCCTTAGGATAATTTAGGTTAAGTAGAGTGTAAGCTTAGGGACTGATGACCTTAGCAGTAAAGTCCCATAAGATTTCACACACATTTGAACATTTTTTGAAACTAATTTTTCCTAAGAACAACACACACAGCCATGCCCGAGGGAGGACTCGAACCTCCGGCGGGAGGGGTCGAGCAATCCGTGCATGGCGCCTCAAACCGCGCGGCCACTCCGCGCGGCACTTTTTTATTACATTCGTATTGTTATCCAGTATCTGCCTTACAAACATATTTACTTACAATAAAAATAAGTTGTTTTTGCAATTGAATGTCTGTTTTTTATGTGGACTTGGATTTCTACTTTTTGTTGTCTTCTTAAAATATATAGTTGTTCACAGCAGCGCCTATAAATGTAGCTGAATACCTTAAAGAATTGTAACTCTTCAGCCTCTCCTAGAAATCCGTTAATATCTTTGACGTATCACATGTTCTGGCGGAATCAGAGGCGTTCTTGCACGATATTTCGATAACGTAACTTGTTATCTTCCTCATGTTCTACCTGTTACTGCTGTTCGAGTGTATTTTTTTTCCTTTTTTTCCCAAACTTTTCATTCTCTTTCCCGAGGGGGACGAGTGGGATGCTTGAGGTCTTGCATTACCGTGCCGGCCGCGGTGGTCTAGCGGTTAAGGCGCTCAGTCCGGAACCGCGCGACTGCTGCGGTCGCCGGTTCGAATCCTGCCTCGGGCATGGATGTGTGTGATGTCCTTAGGTTAGTTAGGTTTAAGTAGTTCTAAGTTCTAGGGGACTGATGACCACAGCAGTTAAGTCCCATAGTGCTCAGAGCCATTTGAACCATTTTTTGCATTACCGTTTCCAGCCATTTGCGGTACAGGCACAATTTATTTCTTTATTTATTCACATTTTATGCATAAGTGCCAGTAATCAGTTTTGACAGTACAAAAAAAATTAATTTTTAACATCATATTTAAAGACAATAATATATAATACATCTATAATACAATACATTATAAATTAGGATTAAAATTAGTGAAATTTTATAAATTTAGTAATAATGTGAGATTTTCAGTGTCGATGAATTAGTAAAATAAAGAGACTTCATGTTTTAGTCGTTATGGACGTGAAGTCGAAAGGGGTACGTAATTTATGTTACACAAAGTGTAATATGATCGTTACAAATAATTTAGTGACATTAACAAATTAATAAGTTTAAGGTTAGAGGTTTTGAGGTGTTTGATCTATGTGTTTTGGTCTAAGTTTGTACTGTTGCATTCGTTTTGATTGTGTCTGTGTTGGTGGTGCTCTGTTAAGACACCACTTAAACTACTTCTTAACAATACTGTACTATTTTATAGTGGTCACCTATTGTTGGAACGGGTCCAGTATTTCTACTTGCGAATTTCCCCATCCATGGTCAGTTCCAGGCTTTCCCTCTGCTTTCCGTGGCCACTGAACGCGTTCTTAGATGTTCCATCTGCGATCCAGTGCGCTTGTCGGTGCGTTGACTTTCCGTTTCTGCCCGGTGCGGTTGCGGGTGTTCCTTCTACGGTCAACACCCGCTGGACGCCATCTTAAGATTTCGATCTTCCTTCTGGTGCGCATGTTGCTCTATCTGCTGTTCGTTTCCCACGTCCACACTCTCAGTTTTTACTTTTCTAGGATAGGGTCGCAGGCTATACTGAGATGGTACTCAGTGTCACGGTTCATAAGGTTTTCCGTCACCTATCTCTATCTGTTCTCTTATATCACTGCCCCAGTATTTCTTGGTCTGTGCCACAACCCTAATTTCATCATAATTCATGTGTACTGACCTCAAAATATTTACATGTACTCTCACCGGTGAGCGTTATTGTGACACTGTACTCCTTCCCCATGTGCGTCTTTTCCGGAGTACATTTGGTCCAGACTTCACTTTTATGGATGACAATGTTCGACCGCATCCAACAGCGCACTGTAGGGGCTCTTGGAACGGGATGATATTCGACGAATGGGCTGAACTGCCCCGTCCCCTAACTTACAGCCGATCTAGTACGTGTGGGATGCTGTGGACAGATGTTTTGCAGCACGTCCAGATCCAGTAACGACCATCCAGCAGTTGTCAACCCCTCTGGTGCAGAAGTGGAACGTCCTATTACAAGAACTGTTTACCAACCTTGTGGTCAGTATGGGAGCACGTTGCAGAGCATGCTGTGGTCTCCGTGGTGGCTACACATCCTATTACCAGTCTTGTCCCACCTTTCGTAATGTCCAGAGGGCCATCAGAATGCTGGCTAAAGCCGGATACAAGCTCAGCCGAAATTTTCGCGAAGAACCTAACGGTGTTCCGAAAGGATCGGCTAAACACAGTTGGCGGTGGCGTGTTTGTTACTGTTAGAAGTAGTTTAACTGGTCGCGAACTTGAAGTAGATACTTCCTGTGAGTGAGTATGGGCAGAGGTCATTGTTCGCAACAGGAATAAAATAACAGTAGTATCCTTCTACCGACCTCCCAATTCAGATGATGGGTTGCTGAAAGGTTCAAATAAAACTTAAGTTTGATTTCAAACACGTACCCGACTCATATGATACTAGTTGGTGGAGACTATTATTTACCCTCGATATGTTGTCGAAAATACATTTTTAATTCCAAAGGTACACGTAAAATATCATCCGAAATTGTGCTAAACGCATTCTCTGAAACTTATTTCGAGCAGTTAGTTCATGGGCTCACGCGAATAGTAAACGGTTGTGAAAACACACGTGATCTCTTAGCAACAAATAATCCTGAATTAATAACGAGCATCAAAATTGATACAGAGATCAGTGAACACAGAGTTGACGTAGCGAGATTGAATTCTGTAATCCCCAAATTCTCGAAAAATAAGCGAGAAATATACCTATTCAGGAAAGCAGATAAAAATTCACTTGTCTCCTTTCTGAGAGACAATCTCAACTTCTTCTAAGTTAATAATATAATTGTAGACCAGATGTGTCTTGAATTCAAGGAAATAGGATCGGCAGCAATTGAGAGATTTATACCAAATAAATTAACAAACGACGGACCTGATCTTCCTTGGTACACAAAACGGGTAAGAGAGCTGTTGTAGAAACAACGAAACAAACATGCTAAATTTAAACAGACGCAAAATCCCCAAGATTGGCGATCTTTTACAGAAGCTCGAAATTTAGATATCACTTCAATGCGAGGTGCTTATAACAATGTCCCCAACGAAACTTTGTCTCGAAACCTGGCAGAAAATCCAAAGAGATTCTGGTCGTATGTGAAGGATGTTAGCGGCAAGAAACAATCAAAGCCTACTCTGCGTGATAGCAATGGAGATACTATCGAAGACAGCTCGTCGGTGCAGTGGATCAATACAAAGGTCGAGGTGGCCGACCGGTTCTAGGCGCTTTAGTCCGGAACCGCGCGACTGCTACGGTCGCAGGTTCGAATCCTGCTTCGGGCATGAATGTGTGTGATGTCCTTAGGTTATTTAGGTTTAAGTAGTTCCAAGTTCTAGGGGACTGATGACCTCAGATGTTAAGTCCCATAGTCCTCAGAGCCATTTGAACCATTTTTTTTACTCTGGTTACCATAACACGCCACACACACGCTGGATGATTTTAAATAAAATATACTTGCAACATAAGGAAACTGGAAGAGTTTGGCGGCGTTATGGAGAGTTTCCAAACTGCTGCTCGAAAGTGATTGCCGACATCTACATTTAAACTCATCTGTCACAGTGACGGAATAGCTGATGGCTCTGCAGTCCATTTCGACTGATTTCTCACATTGCAGTGATGTACGCGATCGCTGTTTCGATGCTACCTATCGCCAGGAAGTGTTGTCCCTCCACCAATACTCTTTCTCCAAATCAAACAAGCGATGTTAGTCAATCATTATGTGGTAACCAACATCGTACCAGTGGACGGATGGGGTGGAAAAGACTCACAGTTGATAGTGCAAACAATTTTAGCTATTTTACAGTAATTTCAACACCGAGCAATGCTGCGACAGCATGTTTCCCAATTTCATATCATAGCTAAACCACCCCCTCTCTACATTGCCAGAATGATTGCAAATGTAGATAGGTGACTATGAAGTACATCCATTCATTGTTAATTGTCGAACACATACATCATCAAAGTATAGCACACAGTGCTCTGCATGTTTCTAACACCTAGAGCATAGTGCTTAATTTACGATCTATCTCTATGCTGATGGGGGTCACAGAGCATTCTCACAGTCTTAGGGTAAAATTAGAGACTGAAAGACCCCTCAAACTGTCATTGACCAACCCGCCGTGCAGCACCGTTACCGATTTAATCTGCAACTGACCAGAAGTAGACCGTTATATTCCACATCTCGTTAATGCATGGAGCTAGCCAAGTCCTCGTCCATCCAAGTACACAAGATTTCTCCAGATGTACCCATGTCGAGCAGGTTAGCATCCCTTATCGGTGTATAGTAACAGATTTGGAAGTGTTGTGATGTAATAGCAGACGGATAAGAAGAACAAGAAATGGTGATTTTTATGCATGATGGAGCTCTAGACGGATGGAGTTCGAAGCATTTTGCGTAAATGAACTACGCTATCAACTCTAAGGTATTGTTATAGAGTCTAGGAGCAGTACCGGGAAGGTACTGGTAAGAGAGAACATAAACACGTGGACTCCTAAGGCTACAACACTCCGCACTTAAAACAGGCTATAATGTTAGATCGCTTGAGTTTCCGACCTATCAGTCATGTGGAATGCAGCGCTGTTAATATTCCAATGTAAGAAATATATTTCCAGCGTAAAACATACATCCTTCTTGCAGGTTTCTCTACAATAAACTCTGGTGTCTAACTGTAAAACGAGAAAACTACTTCCTTTAAGACAAGGGCTCTGTGTGACACATGCACAGTATAGCTTTCCAGAGATGTATAGCGTCCACTGTCCACACCCGATCACGTTTCAAAAATTATACTATGCCCTCATAAGACTTATATAATATGATCGCTAGTAATGGAGAAAACCTCTTACAAGGAAACAGATAAACGCATAGCAGTGATGTCCGACTTGTGAAATTACAAGTGCTGTCGCCACTAACTTTGTAAACACCTCATCTGCCAAGAAGATGTATACACAGGAGATTGAAGTGTCCCACAAACAGTTATGAAACTAAAGTATCAATTTTACACTTAAGATGCGACAGGGGAATGTGGTTCATCGCATAAATCTTCGTTCGTTTAGAGTAATGTGTCATGTTTCATCACACATGAGATGGAAGCCCTCTGATGACTGAGAGGTTTACTGTTAGCGATCGCAAGTAGACACTGCTCTAAGACCCACACAGAACAAGCAGTTGTATACGAGTCGAACGCAGGCTATGTCACACATCTGATGCATCCTGACGGAACATCAAGAAAACAATGGTCAAATGACCTGAAGCAACTTCCCCCTCCTCCCCCTCTCCCTCTAGAATACATCATCAGTCTGCCATTAAATCGCACCTCGTTACAACTCCATCTCAACCGACCAATCCATCCACTCTACGTCGTCCTTTAACGTAGATGCAAGTGAGTTTATAGATAGACGGTTCTCTGTCTTCCTGAAAAGCGTCAAATACAGTAATCAACTCCCGTGTGTCACTGTTTCCTCAATAGAAATGCTCTAGAATGCTTCCTCAACGGAAAAGTGACTGTTTCCCTGGTTCCCTTCGCTTCCATGTCGATGTTTTCTCGGATACCTCTTGCTGTCGCATGCTTGTTCCCATGTACAAATTGTTCTGCGCCAAGCAGAAGTCGTGCAAGTTCTTACTCAGTTTTCCCGTATTTCAATGTATATTCGGTCAATTTATACCTAATCTCCCCGTCATTTTTCGCAATTCTATCGATTTTATGTCAGTTCCATCCATGCGATCATGACATAACCTTTCGTTCTGTGTTCTAAAATTGCTTGTAAATGTAGTACATCTTGCAAGACCTAGCCCAAATGCACTGATCGGGAGGTGTAGTACAGCACTGTACTCGATTGTATCCAGTCGCCTCCACATTTGGAGAGCGTCTGCTCTGTTTTCTGTATATCTGTATAAGTGCACATTAAGTATTTCTGAGACACTATACAATTTCTGAGAGTTCGACTTGGCTAAAATGGCTCTGAGCACTATGGGACTTAATTTCTAAGGTCATCAGTCCCCTAGAACTTAGAACTACTTAAACCTAACTAACCTAAGGACATCACACACATCCATGCCTGAGGCAGGATTCGAACCTGCGACCGTAGTGATCGCGTGGTTCCAGACAGTTCGACTTGGTTCTTATTTTAGATAGCCATGTGGCTCTAGTATAACATTGAGAACGTTGCTAGATGCGCTTGCGATGGTATGTAGCTTTGTAATAGAGGTAGCCCAATTGACCTATATTCCTTCCGAAATTTAAATTTCCTGCCAATCCCTACGAAGACGTGGCAGTCGGTTGATTTAAGTTAGTGGAGGTAGTGGAAATGCCCTTTCCATCCTGCCATTTTCTTAGGTGAGTACAGACAGCCAATGTCGCCTTTTTTTACCGCCAAAATTCAAATTTCCCTCCAATACCAAGGAAGAGATAGCGCTCAGATGACTTAGGTTAATGGAGGTAGCCCAACTGACGTATCTTCCTGCCATTTTCTTAGGTTAGTAGATGTGTGTTGCATTATCCTGATGGAATTTCAACTTCCCACCATTTTCTGGGAGAGGGCAGGGGAGGGGGGGGAGGGGGTTAGGTTATTGGAAGTAGCCCAATTGACCAATCTTCCCGCAAAAATCCGCCATCTTGGATGACATCATGTGCTGTTGCCAAGTCTTCAGGCCGCCATTTTGGATGACTACATCGCCGCCATCTTAGATATATCTGACAACAATGGAAAGTGGGGTGACACTGCCCTAGTCCCACTACTGATTGATATTCATCTGAAGTACCACATTGCTTTGGAATGGAATGTTTTCTTGTGGGTTGTGCAGTCTTCATCTATACTTGATTATATTACACTCTGTAACATGTAAGAGACTATTCTATCTCTCTCTTCAATACTGCAATTCTTACTTCTTCAGGATCATGCTCTTCAAAAGTTGACATTCTGAAGGCCTCAACCATTCTCAACATTGTCAGCTTTCTAACAATGAACATCCTGGACTTACGTTTCTTCTTGATTATTGTCCTCATTGAAAACTATCAAATCTTCGTTGTTCAGATTCTCGAAGTGAGAGTTTAGGAAGTCACACACATTATCTTCATCAACATCAGTGAATCCAATCTGTCATACCATGTCCGCAATCGCTCAAGTTGCAACGATGAAATCACTCATCACATCATCTTTGAACACTGAAACAGCATCAGTCCACAGTTTCCGCTATGCATAATTCATAAATTTCCGATTTATGCAGTGCATGCGTCTCTAATAGCATCAATCGTCAACGTAATATTAAACTTTCACCAGTTCGTGATTAGAATCACGTTCTAATATGAGACTGGAGAAAGTTTCACACAGATAATATGCCTGGATTTAGGAATATCTTTTTGCTCCATGAGTCGTGGGGTGGATGTAGTGTTCGGTGGCGCAAACGAAGTTTTAATTTTTTTATGGTAAACAAATGCGCCACAGTAGTAAAATGCTTTTAATGACCGAAGTCTTAAGCGACAGAAGATACTCCTGATGATGAGGCTAAGACTCCAAAACCGTGGTAGTGTGTAGCGACTTCTGTCGTGGAAGACTTTAGTCACTAAAATTTGTTTACTATGAGGATGTTGCAGAACAGTTGTGGCTGTTCCACAAATAAAAATTTATGTTAAATGTTTCTATTTGAGTCAGTAATGGAAAATGGGTAGGTGGGAATATTAATAAGAAGGAGAAGAATTTTGAAAAAGATTTTTTGTGTCTCACAGTATGCGTTCAATTCTCCATTCATTTCATTAACAAAATAGTCAGTGTGAATAATAGAAGTAATCCAACCTACTTTATATATCTTCAATGAATTCTGACAACCTAAGATTTTGAGACTAATAGATCATAAGGGGCTTTGATGTGCATTGCCCTGCAGCGTTTACTAAGAAAGAAAGAAAAAGTGCTGTTTCTTCTTTAATAGAAATGAATAGGCATTGTTTTCCAGAATAAGTCAGTTCCATCTAGGCAGAAATCCTGCTTCGCAGTATAGCCTTTTCCTGCCACAGTTTCTTTAAACCTCTTTCTAAATTCCTCGACTCCAACTTCAGCTGCCACAGCTGCCTTTCCTGTAATTTTAATTTTGTGAAAGCCAAAACTATGCTTGAAGAGGTCACACCAACTGGAGCTGGCCCAGAAAGATGCTGGATCGTCCTCTTCTTTCGTTAAATCTGCCTACGAGGCCTTGGCTTCAGCTTGAAAGCAGCTCTGAAGAGAGGCATGTGCTGTTGGTTGTGCTGCTCCATTCAGTGGCTAAGAACTTTTCCATTCTTTTGGTCGACTCCGAGCGAGAGTGTTGACTCTAGTCTAAGGTAGTTGATGATTGAGCAGTTCATGGAAGAGATTTCTCGTTATTACGAGTATTTCTCACAGTGGATTCACTAAGTCTGAAACCACGCTGAATATCAACAATACACTCAACTTTCTGATGAAGATCCAAAACTTCTAACTTTGTTTCTAATGAATATGACCTTCGTACACGTTTCTCAGTCTCGACAGGCACGCTTCCTTTCATTTTACCTGCTTTTTGTGAAAACAGACCCTGTCAAGTGCAACTTCACAGCACAAATAACCCGAACGCAGAACTGACGAGCCACCTCTCGTCAAACACGGTAGATGAGCATTCAGATAAGCTAACGCTTTATTGCTTCAGCGTTCTATCAACAGATGGCAGCACTTGACTTAAAATTAAAATCGCATATATGCCAAAACTCGGATAACGAATCCGTGTATAACTGGTTCTACCAGCTGTATTTGTCCGCACAGGGAGTCAGTTCGCCCACTACCGTCTTTCTTTGTGTTCTCACTCAAAGTAATCTTAGATTTTAAAGCCTGCCTGAGTGTTGTCAACCAAATGTAAGTTATTCCGCTAAGAGCATATTCAGATTCCGCTACTGTATCAAATATAATTGATAATATAACATACACAAATTGCTGACGATATATAGGCTAAATAAAGAACTTAAACCATAAAGAAGTATATTACGTACCTTTCTAACTATGTCATATGACGGACAGCGACACCAAGGACGAGAGTGATGGACTTAAAGATTAGGATCATTCAGAAGGTCGCTTTTACTATAATAATTGTTGTTTGATGCAACAGGTACTTTTCTCTTTATATGAAATTTGATTGCGAGGGTATAAGGAATTCATTCGCAAGTATATTTTGTTAACTTTATGTGTGAAATGTTTCAATGTTTCTTAAAATGTCAGTGAAGTATGTCAACCTGTAAATATAGCAGCATTCTGGCCATCATTTAGTAGCTGAATTCAGTTCTAGGATATTCTGGGATAATTATGAGAGATTTTTTTATCTTCCTTGACACCCGATTGTTACATAAATTTAAATTGTCTAACTTCTCGCTCTTGGCGAGGAAAGATTTGATAGAATTGACGGCAGAATTGTGATTAATTCTGTGCTCTCTGGTTACAGGTATACAGCGCGTTACAAAAAGGTACGGCCAAACATTCGGGAAACATTCAAAATAAAGAACAGATGTTATGTGGACATGTGTCCGGAGACGCTTAATTTCCATGTTAGAGCTCATTTTAGTTTCGTCAGTATGTACTGTACTGCCTCGATTCACCGCCATTTGGCCCAATTGACTTCGGTGCTTGTGTTGACATGCAACTCATTGCTCTACAGTACTAGCATCAAGCACATCAGTACGTAGCATCAACAGGTTAGTGTTCACCACGAACGTGGTTTTGCAGTCAGTGCAATGTTTACAAATGCGGAGTTGGCAGATGCCCATTTGATGTAGGGATTAGCACGGGGAAATAGCCATAGCGCGGTACGTTTGTATCGAGAGAGATTTTCAGAACGAAGGTGTACCGACAGGAAGACGTTCGAAGCAATTGATCGGCGTCTTAGGGAGCACGGAACATTCCAGCCGGACTCGCGACTGGGGAAGACCTAGAACGATGAGGACACCTGCAATGGACGAGGCAATTCTTCGTGCAGATGACGCTAACCCTAATGTCAGCTTCAGGAAAGTTGCTGCTGTACAAGATAACGTAGACCACGTCACTGTATGGAGAGTGCTACGGGAGAACCAGTTGTTTCCGTACCACATACAGCGTGTGCAGGCACATCAGCAGCTGATTGTCCTCCACGGGTACACTTCTGCGAATGGTTCATCCAACAATGTATCAATCCTCATTTCAGTGCAAATGTTCTCTTTACGGATGAGGCTTCATTCCAACGTGATCAAATTGTAAATTTTCACAATCAACTTGTGTGGGCTGACGAGAATCCGCACACAATTGTACAATCACGTCACCAACACAGATTTTCTGTGAACGTTTGGGCAGGCATTGTTGGTGATGTCTTGATTGGGCCCCATGTTCTTCCACTTACGCTCAATGGAGCACGTTATCATGCTTTCATACGGGATACTCTACCTGTGCTGCTAGAACATGTGCCTTTACAAATACGACACAACATGTGGTTCATGCACGATGGAGCTCGTGCACATTTCAGTCGAAGTGTTCCTATGCTTCTCAACAACAGATTCGGTGACCGATGGATTGGTAGAGGCGGACCAATTCCATGGCCTCCACGCTCTCGTGACCTCAACCCTCTTGACTTTCATTTATGGGGGCATTTGAAAGCTCTTGTCTACGCAACCCCGGTACCAAATGTAGAGACTTTTCGTGCTCGTATTGTGGACGGCTGTGATACAATACGCCATTCTCCAGGGCTGCATCAGCGCATCAGGGATTCCATGCGACGGAGGGTGGCTGCTTGTACCCTCGCTAACGGAGGACATTTTGAACATTTCCTATAACAAAGTGTTTGAAGTCACTCTGGTATGTTCTGTTGCTGTGTGTTTCCATTCCATGATTAATGTGATTTGAAGATAAGGAATAAAATGAGCTCTAAGATGGAAAGTAAGCGTTTCCGGACACATATCCACATAACACATTTTCTTTCTTTGTAGGTGAAGAATGTTTCCTGAAAGTTTGGCCGCACTTTCTTGTAACACCCTGTATATTTTTATATTTTTACCAACACAATATTCTATTATCTGTAGCTGTCATCACGAATTACGTTTAAAGAAATATCTTTTTAAGTTTGTAAAAGACGTGTAACCTACACAGTTGAGAAATTCGAAGACGATTTCAATCTTCTAATTTTTTTACTGCGATTCCAGCACCTGTTCGTCTTTGTCAGTGAGCAAATACATACATTTTCCAAACTTAAGAATATGCTCTTACGTAAGAGGATATGTAATACAACAATGGCGCTTACTCTGCGTGTCGATTCGTACTCTTAACAAGTCACATAGTGTGTTTGGGTTTAGCCTATTTCGTTTTTTAGTTTTAATGTCTGTCATCATGGAGAACATCTGTTCGAAATCTGCATTTCCATGCGCAAGACTAGTAATATTTTTGCCAGTTTGGCAATAATCGAGAACACATACTTGAATGAGATTTTTTTATTTCACCTACTGCTTTCCAGAATTCTACGCTGTCCTGTTACCGTAACGCCTCTTTTTCTGTATCAGAAAAGAACGCCTTTACTTAGTTGAACTCTAAGAGGGCTGCCTGTTTATCTACCTTCCTTTCGTGCTTGTCGGCAAGTTCTCTTATATAATACTTTCTGGTTTCACAAATGTCATGTTCTCATACCCCGATGGGCCAAATAAACTGGTATAGGCATGCGTATTCAAATACAGAGATATGTAAACTGGCAGAATTCGGCGCTGCGTAAGACAAGTATCTGGCGCAATTGTTAGATCAGTTACTGCCACTAAAATGGCAGGTTATCAAGATGTAACTGAGTTTGAACGTGGTGTTATAGTCGGCCCACGTGCGATGGGACACGGCATCTTGGAGGTAGCGATGAAATGGGGATTCTGCCGTACGGCCATTTCACAATTTTACCGTGAATATCAGGAATCTGGTGAAACATCAAATCTCCGACATCGTTGCGGTCGGAAACAGGTCATGCAAGAACGGAACCAACGACGACTGAAGAGAATCGTTCAACGTGAGAGAAGTACAACTCTTCCGCAAATTGCTGCAGATTCTAAAGCATCAACAGGTGTTACCAAGCGAACCATTCAACGAAACATAATCAATATGGGCTTTTGGAGCCGAACGCACACTCATGTACACTTGAAAAGTGCACGACACAAAGCTTTACGCCTCGCCTGGGCCCGTGAACACCGACATTGGACTGTTAATGATTGGAAACATGTTGCCTGGTAAGATGAGTCTCGTTTCAAATTGCATCGAGGGGATGGACGTGTACGGGCATGGAGACAACCTCATGAACTCATGGACCATGCATGTCAGCAGGGGATTGTTCAAGCTGGTGGAGGCTCTGTAATGGTGTGGTGTGTGTGCGGTTGGAGTGATAAGGGACCCCTGATACGTCTAGATACAATTCTGACAGGTGACACATACGTAAGCATTCTGTCTGATCACCTGGATCCATTCATGTCCATTGTGCATTCCGACGGACTTGAGCAATTCCAGCAGGAGAGTGCGACATCCCACACGTCCAGAATTGCTACAGAGTGGCTATAGGGATACTCGTCTGAGTTTAAACACTTCCGCTTGCCACCAAAATGGAACATTATTGAGCATATGCCTGGTAATGTGCTGTTCAGAAGAGATCTCCACCCCCTCGTACTGTTACGGATTTATGGAGAGCCCTGCAGGATTCATGTTCTCAGTTCCCACAGGCACTACTTCAGACATTAGTCGAGTCCATGCCACGCCGTGTTGCGGCACTTCTGCGCGCTTGCGGGGGCCCTACACGATATTAGGCAGGTTTACCAGTTTCTTTGGCTCTTCAGTGTACAAAAAGATTTTACTAGAAACCACTTGTAGGCATCACTCACACACTTTTGGTAAAATTTCACGCAAACTGGCCCTCATTGCTGTATGTCCCTATACAGTCTTATAGAGCCTTTACAGTTTGTCCCCCCCCTCCTCCCCTCCCCCCCCCCCCCCCCACATTAACTTCAGTACTGAACAATACTTTAGGTTCGTATACATTTACTTTCTCTAACTTGTCGCCCTTGCTGAGGAAGGAAGGTTTGATAAAATTGACTGTAAGAATTCTCTGCACTCTTGATATACACTCCTGGAAATGGAAAAAAGAACACATTGACACCGGTGTGTCAGACCCACCATACTTGCTCCGGACACTGCGAGAGGGCTGTACAAGCAATGATCACACGCACGGCACAGCGGACACACCAGGAACCGCGGTGTTGGCCGTCGAATGGCGCTAGCTGCGCTGCATTTGTGCACCGCCGCCGTCAGTGTCAGCCAGTTTGCCGTGGCATACGGAGCTCCATCGCAGTCTTTAACACTGGTAGCATGCCGCGACAGCGTGGACGTGAACCGTATGTGCAGTAGACGGACTTTGAGCGAGGGCGTATAGTGGGCATGCGGGAGGCCGGGTGGAAGTACCGCCGAATTGCTCAACACGTGGGGCGTGAGGTCTCCACAGTACATCGATGTTGTCGCCAGTGGTCGGCGGAAGGTGCACGTGCCCGTCGACCTGGGACCGGACCGCAGCGACGCACGGATGCACTCCAAGACCGTAGGATCCTGCCGTAGGGGACCGCACCGCCACTTCCCAGCAAATTAGGGATACTGTTGCTCATGGGGTATCGGCGAGGACCATTCGCAACCGTCTCCATGAAGCTGGGCTACGGTCCCGCACACCGTTAGGCCGTCTTCCGCTCACGCCCCAACATCGTGCAGCCCGCCTCCAGTGGTGTCGCGACAGGCGTGAATGGAGGGACGAATGGAGACGTGTCGTCTTCAGCGATGAGAGTCGCTTCTGCCTTGATGCCAATGATGGTCGTATGCGTGTTTGGCGCCGTGCAGGTGAGCGCCACAATCAGGACTGCATACGACCGAGGCACACAGGGCCAGCACCCGGCATCATGGTGTGGGGAGCGATCTCCTACACTGGCCGTACATCTCTGGTGATCGTCGAGGGGACACTGAATAGTGCATGGTACATCCAAACCGTCATCGAACCCATCGTTCTACCATTCCTAGACCGGCAAGGGAACTTGCTGTTCAAACAGGACAATGCACGTCCGCATGTATCCCGTGCCACCCAACGTGCTCTAGAAGGTGTAAGTCAACTACCCTGGCCAGCAAGATCTCCGGATCTGTTCCCCATTGAGCATGTTTGGGACTGGATGAAGCGTCGTCTCACGCGGTCTGCACGTCCAGCACGAACGCTGGTCCAACTGAGGCGCCAGGTGGAAATGGCATGGCAAGCCGTTCCACAGAACTACATCCAGCATCTCTACGATCGTCTCCATGGGAGAATAGCAGCCTGCATTGCTGCGAAAGGTGAATATACACTGTACTAGTGCCGACATTGTGCATGCTCTGTTGCCTGTGTCTATGTGCCTGTGGTTCTGTCAGTGTGATCATGTGATGTATCTGACCCCAGGAATGTATCAATAAAGTTTCCCCTTCCTGGGACAATGAATTCACGGTGTTCTTATTTCAATTTCCAGGAGTGTAGATCCTTTCTATAGACTTTCCGTGACTGAAACATCGAACTGAACTGATGAATTAGTGGGAGTACGTGGTTCAAAAATGAAGATAGGCCATTACGTAGCGATTCTGAGATTCAGAAAAATAATATTCCTTACAATAGTCTTACCTTCGAATGATGCTTGCCCGCATCTCGTGGTCGTGCAGTAGCGTTCTCTCTTTCCACGCCCGGGTTCCCGGGTTCGTTTCCCGGCGGGGTCAGGGATTTTCTCTGCCTCGTGATGGCTGGGTGTTGTGTGATGTCCTTAGGTTAGTTAGATTTAAGTAGTTCTAAGTTCCTGGGGACTGATGACTGATGACCCATAGTGCCCTGAGCCATTTGAACCATTTGAATGATGCTTCTATAAATAGCTCAACAAGAACGTTCCATTATCACATTTCATGATTAACGCAGTTCGAAAGTGCTAAACACTTGTTTTAGAGGGGTTAATATTTTTAATTGAGAAGAATGCATGATATTCTGAAATTCCTCTAATATATTCTGGCGATGTGGAGAATGAGAAAAAGAGCAGTAAATGTTCTCTGTCAGAGCTTCGTCATAGCTAGGGAGTTTTCGTGAAAAAGCTATGGCAACTAAATGAGCTGGATGACAAAAACAACCGTTCAGAATTATCTCGGAGTTTTCACTTAAGCGGTGGGTCTCTAATTATACATTCTTTCCTAACATAACGTGGGCAAAATCCTACAGCATTATCAATAGATAACTCGAACCTCTCTATACAATTTTCGAAGAGGTTGCGTGGACCCCTGGCGTTATCTTCATCTCCACCTGGGTACGACTGGGGGTTTTTCCAGGCGGCGGTTTTAATTAATTGATCGATTTAATTGATTAGTCAATCAAATTGCTATCAAAAGTGTGTTTTTATCGGCGAAGGGAGATCCCTGAGGGGTGGGGGAGGAAGAGGTGGAGGGGGAGCAGGAGTAGGTGGGATTGTGGGAACAATACGTTAAGGACCTGTCAATCAAAAGGGCAGATTCTTCCCAGTGAGTCAAAACTTGTCAATCAAAAGGGTGGATTATCCCCATGGGGTTTTAATCCACTTAGCAGAACAGTATTTTAAGTACCTGCAATCGCAGGAGAAGGATAGGTTTGCCCCTGAATGTATACTTGCCCCTGATGTAGGCAGTCGACGCGATCAAACTGCGTTGAACCGAACTTTGTCCACCTACTTACGACGATCTTGGTGCTCAATGCGGTGATCTTTTGTTTTGGTGGTTAAGCGTGGTCGATCCGATCAGAATAATGATGATGAGTGCTCCTGCCTTCACGTTTTCATGGAGTCTAACGTCAGGTCACCGTCCCATCCGAATGCCCCACAGATCAGGATAGTGCATGATTCGACTAGCCTGCCAAATAGAGACTGACAGTGAGAAGCCCTTCAAGTGCCAGGTGTTGATAATGCTTTGTCACATGAGTACCCCACCATAACAATTATGGGTTAATATAACAAACAGCAATGTCAAGGAGTTATATTATTTCCACTCATCTATCTACACTTCTTCTTCCTCCCAATTCTTTCTTTCTTTCCTTTCTTTTGCTTGTGCCGTTTTTCCCACGGATGGTTAATTGGATATGGCAATGTTAGTGGAAGGCGTGGCCGGATGCCCTTCCTGCCGCCACCCCGTAGCCCCCGGGAAGGAATTAGTGTACCCCAACTGTGTGCAACTAGTGTAATCCATGGAACAGTGCGAGTGTGTTCAGATGTCTGCGAGCCGTGTAACTGAGGTAGGACGTGGTGACCAGCCTGGTATTCATCTAGGGGGATGTGGAAAACCGCCTAAAAACCAAATCCAGGCTGGCCGGCTCACATGCTCTCGTCGTTAATCCGCTGGGCGGATTCGATCTGGGGCCGGCATGCCCACCCAAGTCCAGGAAGCAGTGCGTCAGCGCGCTCGGCTAATCTAGAGGGTTTTCTTCTTCCTCCTCATCATCCTTGCGAATGTCGTTAGTCACCAGACGCAGAAATTCCGTGTCAACAGGAAATTTGTAACAGGTTACAAATCTCTAATTCCTGTTGGAATGTAAAAGTACTGTTATCGTCTTAGTGCTCAGACTGTTTCTTAATGAGGTTTTTAATTTGTTTACTGTCGAAAATATTCTTTCCACACACCCGAGACGTCATCATGGTTGATAACTTGGGGAACATAGGTGTTCCATCTTCCAGTTTCAGCTTACAGACACCATTCCATAATTCAGCTGGATCTGTACTCTTCAATCCTACTTGTGTATTTCCCAATAGCCCCCATTCAGTGTCAGTTGCTTGAATGACATTTTTAATTAAACTTGGAAACTTTGATGCAAGACAGGCAACAGTCGGAACCCTCTTGTCCCTAACGCAAATTGGGTCAAGTGCCTCCAAATCTTTTAGAACATTATCACTAAAAGATAACTGTTTGAATATCTGTTGATCTCACTCAGTAAAAAAATCTAAGCATCGAAGTTAAAAATTCTTCAATTCGTCAAAAGCCAGATCTGCATTTTTATCAGTGTTCCACGCAACATTTGCTCCTAAATATAGTTCGCCAACATATTTGAAATGAGTGGGACTTCGATATTGAACTTCTGCAAAGGGGTCTGATGCTAGACAATTACCTTCATGCGACATTATAACACCTGAAACCTTCCCGTCTAATATTGGATGAACGTTTGCTTGCTGACTGAACGCTGCGTCTCTTAAAATCTTTTAACTGCTGCTCTGTCAAGACTACCTGCTGATTATTACGACGAAACATAAAATGTGTTGTCGCCGTGGCCCTCAGTCGTTACCTGAAATTATTAAGACTGATTATTACCTTTAATTATTTATACTGGATCGCCATCTGACTGCTACAGCAAACTGTGGAATGAATATACTTACTTCTCTTTAACATAATTATAAGCTGCTGGTGGAGTTTCATAATACTTTGTGACTGGAATTCTTTAAGTTGAAGTTAATTTAGATTTGATAAAAGCTGAAGCTCAGTTTAGACTTTTCTTTTAAGATAACAATAAATTCCGTAAAGCATTTACGTGAATGATTTTGGGATAGAAAATTCTTAATGCATTTAATCTGGTAGAAGTTAACTATATTCTGAGAACGATCTTGATAAACAATTACAAGGGGTATAGTTCTTTACAAAAATTCTTAAAAAGTAGCGTTGCGCTACATACCTAATTTTCCATCAAAATTACATAACTATATTCTGAGAACGATCTTGACAAACAATTACAAGGGGTATAGTTCTTTACAAAAATTCTTAAAAAGTAGCGTTGCGCTACATACCTAATTTTCCATCAAAATTACATAACTATATTCTGAGAACGATCTTGACAAACAATTACAAGGGGCATAGTTCTTTACAAAAATTCTTAAAAACTAGCATTGCGCTACATATAGCGAGTGGCTGGCGAGCACACCGCTTCTTTCAAAGTGTTAATTCATACCTCGCTTACAGCGACCTCCTCTCATGTCTCGCTAGCTACGACTGCCTCGTCTCACATCTTACTCGCAACTGCTCGCTTCCAACGCTCAATGCTACAAAAGTGCGGTCTCGCCGCCAACAATGGTTTTTGGTGCAGACAATCCCTGCTACCATTACAGATGTATTACTGCGCGCTGTTTCCCGCTCTTTCTCAAAATGTATCTATGCGCGGTTTCCCACTCTTTCTCAATAATACACAATGCAATTTAATTAACAAAACAATTTAAATAAGAAACAGTTCAGATAATTACATGCTAAAACAGTTTAAATACGCCTATTACATAATTACATATGCCGCTACTCGGCTTTCTTAAAATTTTACTACGTTGTTGAGTCATATGGACTCAACATAAGTATAAAATTTGATTATAGAAAATAGTTTGAACAAAGTGTATACACAAATGCTGTCACACGAAATGATTTGTCTATCTCTAATAAAGAGAATATGTAAATAGAAAGGGTTTTAGTAGGAATTGTACATCAAGTAAAATTTGGTTCCCTTAAATTTAACAACAAGAATAAGAGTAAATGTGAAAATCAATATACAGATCATATGAAGCAATTGAAAGTTTACATTATGAAACATTTAATTCAAATTGGCATCTCTTAGTACCACAATTAAGGAAGGTACAAAAGGAATTGGATAGCATGGTCAAAGCACTGGCAACTGTCTGTGAATGCACTCAAAAGTCTGTTCCTTTCCCTCACATAGCACAACACCAGGTTTCGCCATGTGGTTCCATCATCGCCTTGCTCCATAGTTTTAGTGTACCCAAACACTAAGTACGTCGTCGAATAGCCTGAGTTGCCGCAGCCACATCAGGATTAAGTTCCATCTCCAATGGTCCATTAAGGTTGGTGGTGTGCATCTTGGTATGCAAACACCTATTGTCGTACATCATACTGTGGTGTGTATCTAGGTATGCAGGCACCAATTGACATACATCGGGCTGTGGTGTACATCTAGGTATGCAAACACCTTGTCGAGAACATCATTGATTGAAGTCACGTGTTTCACAATTCACTGATTCTGTGCTCAATAACCATGGGGATGCACAGGAATTAAGGTACGGGTAAAATTGTTTTGGCAATGGGTTCACGGACATTGTTGGTACCATAATTTGACTACCAAATAATTTTCCCTATGACAAAATATGTTGTGTCGTAATTTGTAACAATATATAGTTTTAATTTAAGAATTCTTCCAGAAAATTATTCCCATATATAAAAGACATAAAAGTTCCTACTTATTCAGTATTTGATAGTATACAGATTTGTTATAGACAAGTACATTATTACTTATTCTGTATTTACATATCTTAGTTTCTTACATCATTAATTATAAATTTTGTTGACAATGCATTTCTTGACTTACTGTCCTAAAATTTTATCTTCCATTCAGGGGTGTAGTCGTCAGTTATGAGTCGTCAAATGTCAGGTCATAATATACAATAAAATTACTGTCATAAAATTATTTAAAGTATTCTTTTGCAGCTGAAAATTAAGGTAAACATTATTCTGGTTAGACATTGTAATGTGTGGTCCCCATCCATAGTGTTGCAATGTGTCACATGCTAGCAAAATTATTTCTTAACATTATACATTTCTTATATACTAACATAACATACACATTCTTCTTCTGCATCTGTGTCAACTCTCTGCATAACCTGTTATAAACATTCAGCATTAATTAACGTCAGCGCACGGCATGACTTATTATAAAACATTCAGTATTAATTATCGTCAGTGCACGGCATGACTTCAATAAACATCTTCTGGTACTTCTCGTCCGCTCCTGGCATGACCTATAAAACACTTTATCATAATATTAACTGCTGCAAAATCACGTCAGCTCCCGGCATGACCTATAAAATTTCTGTAATGACAATTAGCGTCAGCTATCTGCGTGACCTAAAGATTCACATCCTTATTCTAACTAAAACTACGTTTCATTTTGATGACGTGTGACAACAATGCTGCATTCTGGAATAAAGAGTACATGTTAATGTTACCACTAAAATAATTGATTAATGAACGATCTATATTATCAGTTTAGCTATTGCAAAAATCGACATTTTCTTAAGTAATTATGTCACGTTATAAAAAAAATTTCTTTCATTTATGAGCTCTCAGTGCACAAATTCATACGTCGTGTCGTTGTCTGCATGTTCTCTTTAAGTTAGGAAATGTTTCTCGTGTTTTTATTTGTCTTGGCTGGCGTAGCATCATTAAGTACTGCTGCGTTCTTTAAGGTACGGTGAAATATTAGCGGCCCGTTGCGTGTCGCGGCTTTGTTTGTTACTGAAGCGCGCTGAAACTACCATTGTTGCATACTTACGTGTCACGCCGTCCTTTCGTCAGCTGAAATGCAAAAATTTAAGTCAAGAAATGTTTCACGTTGGATACATGATGATTCCCTAATGATTTCTTCTTACGTAGCGTTTCCACATGCACTACATTAGCGTGTGGAATATTACGAACTCTGTAAGGGCCTGCATACAGAAGTTCGAATTTACGGCATCTGTGCTTACCTTTGTTGGAAAGAAAATGAGTGCGAATCAGTACTTTGTCGCCAATCTCGTACTTCTGTAGTCGACTTACCTGCTTCTGTTGTTTCTTCCGCCGATCTGCAGCTCTTTTAGTGTTTGCTAATGCTGTGTCTATTATTTCACAATGTCGAAGCCTACGCGTCTTAGGAAAAGTAATTAGTTCGGTAATTTTGTTCGGTGGGTCTTTATTTGTCAGTATTACGGTTGGTGATAGCATCGTAGATTCATTGGGTATTGCATTTATCACTTCTTGAAACTGTAAAATATATTTATCCCATGTTGTATGTCTTTTATGGCAATAAATTCTGCATAACTTCCCGATCTCTTTCATTATTCTTTCTGATGGGTTGGAAGAACTGTGATATCTTGATATGTAAATAGGTGTTATGTTCTTACTTTCTTACTTTCTAACATTTTCTTCCGTACGTCTGACCTAAACTGCGGACCGTTATCCGAAATAACCTTCTGTACACGTCCTACTACTGATAGAAAATCTCTTACAAACGCTCTTGATACTGTTCTTGCTGTTGCTTTCCTTAGTGGAGAAAATGTTACAAATTTGGATGTTAGTTCTACAGCTACAAAAATATAACTATAACCATTATTTGTTCTGGGGATTGGACCGAAAAGATCCACTGCTGCCATGTGTCTTAACTTAACCGGTATGATGGGATACAATGGTGGAATGTGTGACACTGTTGATGATTTAGCTTTTTGACATATCTTGCATGATGCTATTACTTTTCTTATGTGTTTTTCCATATTATTAAAGTGGCAATTTTGTCGCAGAATCAGAAAGCATTTCCTCGCTCCGTAGTGTCCATAACTTAGATGTGTATACCATATCAGTTTATTTACGATCCCTTCCGGAATGCATAAAAGCCAATTATTACCGTCTCGGTATGATCGAATAAAGAGTATATTTTGATGTACAGTGTAATGAAGTCTGACTTTAGCGTTACTTCTGTCTTTCCAAAGCGTTACAATCTCTTTCAGTGTTTCATCTTTCTGCTGTTCTCTCTCTATATCCTGTAATGCTGCTGATATAAAGTTTTCGAAAGCTACTTGTTTAATATACATAATACTATGGTTGTTGTAGCAAAAGGTATTTTCTTTCTCCATGCGTTTATTGTGAATGGACCTCGACAATGCGTCGGCAACAGTATTCTGCGTGCCTGGAATGTGTATAATCGTAAAATCAAACTCTTGTAAGTATAATTTCCAGCGGCTTAATCTATCGTGCGTAAGTTTTGCTGACAATAAAAACTGGATTGCTCGGTGATCGGTATATATTGTTGTATGTCGGCCATATAGAAAATGACGGAATCGCTTAAAAGCGTAAATTACACATAGTGTCTCTAATTCTGTTACAGAATAATTGCGCTCTGCTGGAGAAAGTATCCTGCTTGCAAAAGCAATGTGTTTCACGACTGTCTTATCTTCTTCCTTTATTTCTTGGAAAATATGTACTCCTAGTGCTGTGGTTGAACTATCTGTTGCAACGGAAAAGTTTTGTGTTGGGTCAGGGTGTGATAACAAAGGTGCTTTTAATAATGCTTCTTTCAAGTTCTCGAATTCAGCTTCAACGTCTTCATTCCATGACCAAAGTGTGTTTTTACTTGTAAGCTGGTATAGCAAGGGCGTGTCTAATGCTTTGTAGTGGATAAATTTTCTAAAATAATTGATAAGACCTAAAAAGCTCCGAAGTTCCTTTTTGTTTGTTGGCACGTCGATGTCTTTCAGTGCTTGCAATTTGTCAGGGTCTGGTGCGATACCTGTTTGTGAGATAATGTGCCCTAGAAATTTTATTGACGCTTTACCAAATTCAGATCGCAAGTTTATAGTTATACCATTCTGCTCGAATGTATTCAGTAATTGTTGAAGAGTATGATTGTGTTGTTCCCAGTTTTCTGCTGCAATTAAAATGTCATCGACATATGTATTAATTTTGTTTTTCAGATCTTGTGGTAGAATAGTATTCATGCCTCGTATAAAGGCGGCAGACGAAATCGTTAGTCCAAACGGAAGTTTACAAAATTGATAGCATTCCCCAAAGCAAAGGAATGCCGTATATTTTCGGCAATTTGGGTGTAGTTGGATTTGCCAAAACCCTGATTTGAGGTCGAGTGTAGTATAAATGGAGGTGCCATGAAATTTTTGCAGTAACTCTTCTAACGTCTGTGGTTGGTCGGTTTCTGTAATGATTATTTTATTAACTTGACGTGAATCTAAAACTAAACGTAGTGATCCATCCTTCTTTTCAACAATGTGTAGTGGATTTATATATTGGCTGGCTGCTGGTTCTATTATTCCTTGATCGATCATTGCTCGTAATTCTTTCTTAACTGCTTCTGTGTGTATGTGTGGGATTGGATAATGCTTTGCTTTGAAAGTCTCGTGTGGTTTCACCTGAAATTCGTACATAAATCCTGTCATTGTTCCTGGAACATTGGCAAAAACTGCTTTGTGTTGTACCAGAATATTTTCAAGTTCTGTGCGTTCTGCGTCGCATTTTGCTACACTATTGTCTACCTTGCGTGTAATTGTCTCGAACATATTGTACTCCTGTTCCTCTACCAAGTCATTATTAAGTGTGTTCGTGTATAGTGCGATATAACAATCGTTATCTTGAGAATCAGTAATAATCTCGATCCTGTGCATATTTTGTTCTTCGGAGGATACTGTGTTTTGAAATCTTACGATCACTTCCCTGTTTTCCTTTTGTATTGTGAGGTATGACGATTTGAAGTCAATCTTCGCATCGTACTGAACAAGAAAATTTATTCCTAATATCATGTCTGTTGTTAAATTCGGAACTATCCAACAATCACTGTGGAACGTTTCCCCTGCAAAAACAAATGTTAATTGTGTCTGTCTTTTAACTTCAATGCCTTTTCCTGCAAAAGCTCCCTTGACCTTCGTTCTGTTTAAAGGAAATACTGGGTAATCATTATTGCTATTGCATCTGTTAAATGTGTCTTCGTTAATTACGCACATAGGTGAACCTGAATCAATTATCGCTAAAATATTGTGCGACTGTAAATTTATCTCTACTATTGGGTGATATATTGTTTTCTGTAGGATTGGTTTTTCCTGTAACAATGTGTCTCTCACGTCGTCAAATGTAATGGCATTTTCGGTCGTTATGTTTTCTCTGTGTGATTTCATAGTATCGACATTAAGAGATTCATTGCAGGTTTTCTCTAGTCATAATTCTTCCGATATGTGATTTTCAGCTTGGGAGTTTGGTATGTGTTCTATCAACTGTACAGTTCTGCCGTTTTGATTATTAGCAGTGTCTGGTGGAAGAAATCTGGTGTCTGGTACATTCATACGGTAACGCAGCTGTTGGGCCCTGTTGTAGTTTCCGTTAAAATTGTCATTGTGGAACGTCCTCGGCGGTCTGTGTTCGTTTTCTTTTCTCCTGTCGTTATAACTGTGACTGTACGGCAGCCCACCTGCACCCCGTAGAAACGTTTGTTTTTGTTCATTTTGCGGTCGACCCGCGTAATGGCCTTCCCCGGTCGCATTATCTGAGCGATGATTCATATGGAAATTTGACCTATTCGGTTGCGTGTTAAGTCTCGGATTCTGTTGCTGTCCTGAATATAAATTTACCGTGTCAGTATAATGTTTTTCATTACTCCTGTTTTCGTTGTCATTTTCGCTGCGAAAGCGTTTACTCGGATTGTTATTACCAAATCGTGTTTGTTCAAAAGTAGCTGAGTTTGTTTGTTTTCCGTTCTGTCGTGAAAAATTTTTGTTAACAAATGCGTAGTCTGCCTGGTGTGCTTCTAATAGTTGTAAGATGTCTCTAAAAGCGGATACATTGTCCTTTTGTTGCCCTGTCAGTAATGACACTTTCAAAGCTCTGGGCAGTTTTGAAATGCAAAGCTGTATTAATGCCGATTGACTGTATGGCTCGTTGAGGTACTGGTTCTGTTCCACCATGTACTCGAAAAATTGTGTGATTGTTGGAAAGGTAGAATTTTCAAAGTTTGGCAAACTAAGTAGCCGATCTTTGATGCTGTTTTGCGTAGTGTCAGACCAATATGCTGATAAAAATGCTTCCTCAAATGCTTCTACGGAAAAACATTGTCTAGCAATTGGTCGCATTCGTCGTGCTGGTTCTCCTTCAAGAAAACTGACAATAAATTCTAACTTATGTTGTACTGGCCATGATGGTGGAAGTGCTCCCCTGAACTGTTGGATAAAATCCAACGGATGTATTTGCGCCCTGTCGTTTTTAAATGTTTTAAACTTTCTAACTGAAAGAAAATGTTTGTGATCAAAACTGTCATGTCTGTGTGTGTAAGTGTTGTCGTATTGTCTTGAATATGGATTCGGGTGTCTTTCTTCCTGGGTAAAATCTCTTACTCTCTGAAGTCTACCAACATTATATGTATTATGGATCTGAGGCATTTCGTAACGGTGTGTGTTCTGTTGAAAATGATTATGTGCGGCGGTTTCTTGTGCGTCCGCTATCTCTTGCTGTAGAGAATTTATTTGCTGATGCAATGAATCATTACGCGATTTTAGATCTGTGATAGTTTGTTGTATATTTGTCAATGGCGTGTTATTACTATTAGAGTTCTGTTGCACTGGGACTGGTGCAGTGTCGTCTGATCTCTCGTCATTGTTAGTATCTAAAAGATCTATTCTTGTAGTGAGTTCATTGATCTTTTCTGTCAGTTCGTTTCGTAATTTACGGTTGCTTTTGGTGACTTTCTTAAAATCTGCCTTTAAATTTTCTGTGTCATGGTTAATTTCTATGTGTTCTATTTTGTCAGTTAGTGTCTGAACGTCCTCTGTTAATTTATCTTTAACATTCTGGATTTCAGTGTCTGTAGAAGTTTTCACATCGATTGTCTGTGTTTGGATTTCTGTAAGCCTGTCTTGTATTTGATTATTTGTTTCTTTGACCGTTTCGATTTCTTCCGAGATCGACTGTATGTGATTGTCTACATATGTTTTGCCCTGGGCAAACACTTTCTTTTTGTCGTCCTGACGCTGTTTAGTGATTGTTTGTAGTAATTCTTTTCGTTCTTTATCCTGCAATCGCACCAGTTTACGGTGACGTATCGAACAGTTTTCTGTGTGATTGTTAAAACGTTCATCAATCTGAGCGTTTTGTTTAGCAAAGTTTTCTGTCATTGTTTCCCGTATACTAACTGCAAATGTTGCTTGGTTATCGGATATTTCTTGAATTTTGTCGCGTAATTCTTGTGTTGATTGTGAACATTTTTCAGCGACTGTTTGAATTTCTACTTTGATTTCGTGTTTTAGATTTTGGTACATGTTGTCTAATTTCTGATCTGTGTGTGCGTGTTCTGCCTTAATTTCGTTTTTTAGATCTTGTGACCTTTTTTCTAATTCTTGTGACCCTCTGTTAAAGTTTTGATTCATGTCTTGTCTCATTTGTAGCAAAAATGCCATTATTGGATCCGTTTCGGATTGACTTCTGTGTGTATTTGTATTCGTTGTTAAAGGCTGTAGATCTGTGTTCATTTGAACATCCTCAGATGATTGTGACTGCGTCACGTTTTCCGTAATTTCGGAATTTTGGTCATGAGAACTGTTGGATCTGCTACGCAGGTTGTGTAGCTGTGTACCGTTTGAATCTAAATCAGTGCTTAATGGAGTCTCTCTGTCTGACTGCATTGTAGTGGTTTCGTTACTGAAACTGTTATGTCTACTATGCGGAATTTGTGACTGTGTACCGTCTGTTGCATTTAATGCCAAATTATTTTGCACTACCGTTTCATTGTCTGTGGGCATTTCTGAAGTTACTTGTTCGTTAAACGCTTCCATATTGTTACAGTTATTAAATGTCTGTTCACCTAACGTTTCAGAATCAGGGTTTTCACACGTATTATTACTGCCTATTCCAGAAAAGAATCTCTCGTCAGTATTTTGTACAGTTTTATCAGTTTGAGAACGAGTAATTATTCTGCGGGACATTGTCTATAATCAACACACGCAACAAAAAGTCTTATCAGTTTGAGAACGAGTAATTATTCTGCGGGACATTGTCTATAATCATCACACGCAACAAAATATATCACTGTTCAAAGCGGATTCAACACTGAACAAACACTTTTCAACGCCGAATCAATAAAGCAAACAGAATTGCCGATGACCTGTGAATAAAAGTTATACACTTTAGTATATGCGTTGCGCCACTTAACAGTAACTTATTCACACTATTATCAAAGTCAGTATATTCATATCCACAGTAGATTCACTAAAATGTCGTACTGAATGGATATCGCCAAGTGAAACCTTCCCGTCTAATATTGGATGAACGTTTGCTTGCTGACTGAACGCTGCGTCTCTTAAAATCTTTTAACTGCTGCTCTGTCAAGACTACCTGCTGATTATTACGACGAAACATAAAATGTGTTGTCGCCGTGGCCCTCAGTCGTTACCTGAAATTATTAAGACTGATTATTACCTTTAATTATTTATACTGGATCGCCATCTGACTGCTACAGCAAACTGTGGAATGAATATACTTACTTCTCTTTAACATAATTATAAGCTGCTGGTGGAGTTTCATAATACTTTGTGACTGGAATTCTTTAAGTTGAAGTTAATTTAGATTTGATAAAAGCTGAAGCTCAGTTTAGACTTTTCTTTTAAGATAACAATAAATTCCGTAAAGCATTTACGTGAATGATTTTGGGATAGAAAATTCTTAATGCATTTAATCTGGTAGAAGTTAACTATATTCTGAGAACGATCTTGATAAACAATTACAAGGGGTATAGTTCTTTACAAAAATTCTTAAAAAGTAGCGTTGCGCTACATACCTAATTTTCCATCAAAATTACATAACTATATTCTGAGAACGATCTTGACAAACAATTACAAGGGGCATAGTTCTTTACAAAAATTCTTAAAAACTAGCATTGCGCTACATATAGCGAGTGGCTGGCGAGCACACCGCTTCTTTCAAAGTGTTAATTCATACCTCGCTTACAGCGACCTCCTCTCATGTCTCGCTAGCTACGACTGCCTCGTCTCACATCTTACTCGCAACTGCTCGCTTCCAACGCTCAATGCTACAAAAGTGCGGTCTCGCCGCCAACAATGGTTTTTGGTGCAGACAATCCCTGCTACCATTACAGATGTATTACTGCGCGCTGTTTCCCGCTCTTTCTCAAAATGTATCTATGCGCGGTTTCCCGCTCTTTCTCAATAATACACAATGCAATTTAATTAACAAAACAATTTAAATAAGAAACAGTTCAGATAATTACATGCTAAAACAGTTTAAATACGCCTATTACATAATTACACACCATTTTCGGTGTTGCATCAACATCACGATACATGGTGTAGATTTTAGGAGCTATTGATTGCACCTTGAGGTTAAGTGTGTTGAAGGTATTCAACACAGAATCCAAAAAATTAAGGGAGAGTCTTTATCATTTAATTTCTGCAGAATTATGTCGCTTGCCAGAAGTCTGTCGTTAGCCGCAGTACCGAAAAAAAAAAGAACGGCTTCAGAGATTCGTATTTCTCAAGATGCCTGGACTGTATTTAAACAGAGCCAGCGTGTCTCGCTAGGATGAAGTAATTTATGAGGATTCACTTTTACAAAGTTCTGTAACTCTTTCAGTTTACCGATATGTTTACAGCTAGACTGGAAATAGTTATACACATCCGTCGCTAGGTCTTCTAGGTCTCTAGCAATTGTTAAACAAGCGTAGGAATCGCATAAAATAAATAGCAAATGCATTTCGTGACGAACAGCACTGATATATCTTGCTTAAACACAGTCGGTAAGGAATGACGGGCCACTAAAATACCATTAGCTCCATCCGCTGCAACCCAAACATATTCTCTTTGTAAGGAATACTACTGTAGCAGAAGAACTTGACAATATCGTGATAAAATGTATCACTAGTAGCAACAGCAAGTGGAATCAGTCCTAGAAAGGCATGAGTTATTTTGTTTCCTTCACTCAGAACACGTACTGCCAAACACAAATGTCTTATACATCCCGTATCTGTCGATTCATCAACAATGCGCCTAAATTTATTTGTCTTAAGTGTGACAACTAGTTTCACCACACTTCCTTTGCCTGTAAAATTATTTATTTGTTCTGTAACAATGAATATGTTTTGCAACTTGTAAATCAGGACACACTGCCTGTATGAGTTTCGGTAAATGTTCAGTAACCCGCAGTGGTAAGTCACGCTCTGCAACAAAACTAGCAAGGCGAATTTTGCTGGCCTTAGCTGTGTCATATAATACTGAGTTGCCACTAACAGATGACATATTAATAAATTTAGGTTGGCTTTGCTGGCCACCACAATTAATTACATGCTTCGTACCATTCACGCGTTTTACCATAAGGACCTTTCGTCCTGCTTCTGAGGCAACCACTAATCACTGTTTCTTTTTCCCATTGCGGATTATGTTTTGTAGCATATTTCATCTTTTTGGGGGCTGTCACCATAGATTCAGAATCCGAATAGAACTCATACCTTCACTACTTCGCACATGCTTATGGTGTCACCTGGTAGCAGTCACGAACTATGCAGACCCTTGCACGAGCTTTAACCGTGTGCTCCTTTGTTGAATCGGCAAAACTCTGAATATATCAACTGGGTAGCGTTTGTTTTTCATGGCTTTGCCGGCTGTTGCGTCCAAACAGTACTGCAGTAGTACAGCGGTAGTAACTGTTAACCCAATGTTTCGTTGCGATCGAATTGATAGATATGTGTTATGTAGGAGCATATACTATCGACGTAGGGGGATCGGAAAATGTTGGAAGATCACGCAAAATTTCAGGAAGATCGGAAAATTTACACAAAATTTTCGTATTTCAAAAACTCGGAAGAGCTTCCGAAAATTCGGAGGATCTGACAACACTGAAGTCTACTGTGCTGCCTCGCTGCCTGCAGCAGCGCGCGTAACTAACCGGTGCGTACTGAGTTCGCCTTAATGCGCAACTACGTGCTGCGTGCCTGCAATCCCCATTTGACTGTCACAGCAGGTGAAGCTTTTAGTCGCCGCACGCTAACTCAGCTAACCATGCTGCTGCTGTGCGGGTACCGCGTGCGTAAGGCCCTCAGCCGCTGCCCCACCGTCGCCCCGGCATTCTGCGGGTTGTGACGCGACGACTGTACTGTGGTGTTGATATGTTCTGAGCACTGTAACAACTTGTTGAGAGACGAATGTAGAGTAATATTTTGAAGCATCAGCCTCAGTTGCACAAATTTTCTGGTCTTTACGAGGTTTCGGCTGAAATAATCTAGCCTTCTTGAGAAGCATGTTATGCATGTTGTAGTAATTTTATGCTTCTCATGAAGGCTAGATTATTTTAGCCGAAACTTCGTAAAGACCAGAAAATTTGTGCAACTGAGGCTGATGTTTCAAAATATTAGTCTATAACAGTTGCTGACGAGGCTCCAATAAGCTAAAAATTCTTACGAATGAAGATAGCGAATAGGGGCTCTCAGATCTTTAAATTATACACTACTGGCCATTAAAATTGCTACACCACGAAGATGACGTGCTACAGACTCGAAATTTAACCGACAGGAAGAAGATGCCATGATATGCAAATGATTAGCTTTTCACAGCATTCACACAAGGTTGGCGCCGCTGGCGACACCTACAACGTGCTGACATGAGCAAAGTTTCTAACCGATTTCTCATACGCAAACAGCAGTTGTCCGGCGTTGCCTGGTGAAACGATGTTGTGATGCCTCGTGTAAGGAGGAGAAATGGGTACCATCACGTTTCCGACTTTGATAAATGTCAGATTGTAGCCTATCGCGATTGCGGTTTATCGTATCGCGACATTGCTGCTCGCGTTGGTCGAGATAAAATGACTGTTTGAAGAAAATGGAATCGGTGGGTTCCGGAGGGTAATACGGAACGCCGTGATGGATCGCAACGGCCTCGTATCACTAGCAGTCCAGATGACAGGCATCTTATCCGCATGGCTGTAACGGATCGTGCAGCCACGTCTCGATCCCTGGGTCAACAGATGGCGACGTTTGCAAGATAACAACCATCTGCACGAACAGTTCGACGACGTTTTGCAGCAGCATAGACTATCAGCTCGGAGACCATGGCTGCGGTTATGCTTCATGCTGCATCACAGACAGGAGCGCCTGCGATGGTGTACTCAACGACGAACCTCGGTGCACGAATCGCAAAACGTCATTTTTTCGGATGAATCCAGATTTTGTTTACAGCATCATGATGGTCGCATCCGTGTTTGGCGACATCGCGGTAAACTCACATTGGAAGCGTGCATTCGTCATCGCCATACTGGCGTATCACCCGGCGTGATGGTATGGGGTGCCATTGGTTACACTTCTCGGTCACCTCTTGTTCGCACTGACGGCACTTTGAACAGTGGTCGTTACATTTCAGATGTGTTACCACCTGTGGCTCTACCCTTTATTCGATCCCTGCGAAACCCTACATTTCAACAGGATAATGCACGACCGCATGTTGCAGGTCATGTACGGGCCTTTCTGGATACAGAAGATGTTCGACTGCTGCCCTGGCCAGCACATTCTCCAGATCTCTCACCAACTGAAAACGTCAGGTCAATGGTGGCCGAGCAACTGGCTCGTCACAATACGCCAGTCACTACTCTTGATGTACTGTGGTTTCGTGTTGAAGCTGCATGGGCAGTTGTACCTGTACACGCCATCCAAGCTCTGTTTGACTCAACGCCCAGGAGTATCAAGGCGGTTATTACGGCCAGAAGTGGTTGTTCTGGGTACTGATTTCTCAGGATCTATACACCCAAATTGTGTGAAAATGTAATCACATGTCAGTTCTAGTATAATATATTTTTCCAATGAATACCCGTTTATCATCTGCATTTCTTCTTGGTGTAGCAATTTTAATGGCCCGAAGTGCAGTATAGAGTTCAATTTTGCATGTTATATAGTTATTGCCTTCTGTCTGGACGTTTATTTATTTGCAAGAACGATTTGAACTTTAAATTTTTGTTAGTATAGTTAGTGTGAGGTATGTTGAATGTGTAATTGTTCCTAGATAAGATGCATGTTGGTTGGATAATTAATGCCTCTGTAATTTAAACACATACTTCCATTGGATATCTAATACCTGTTTTAAATTCTGTTGTTGTCTAAGTATGTCACACTTAGTTGTGATGAGAAGTTTTTTACGATATATCTTCGAGAGTTTTCGATTAATCTCCAGGGCTTTGCAACTTGCAAAATGTATTAGGCAACCACAGTCTCCCAGCCGTTCTTGATATTTTTTCCATTTCGTTTTCGTATTGTCATCCTTTCTATTTTCTTTCATCTTTCCTATAAGCATCATTTCTGTGCCCTCTGATGAAAGTATGTTCCTACTCGTTGCTCCACAGACGTGAGCGCTTTAAGGGCTGCGTAAACTCCTGTGCCTTCATACCGGCGCTGCAAGTTTTCCGAAATCGTTGGCGCACTAAATCATTTTACCTTGATGCAAGTTTATTTTTATTGCAAGACCAGGCACGGACGCGAAATCTGCGTTTAGGTCTTGTAAGAAAAGCGACAAATCATGGATTCTGACGATCCTGGTATTGTCTGTAGTTTAGTATTGGTAGGAGGCGACTTGAGGCCCCAAGCGCATACACAGTCTTAATTACACGATTAGCACTTGTGTTGCCGAAACCGATAGGACCCTGCGTGACATTCTGGATTGTGGAACGAAAGAACTGAAATTTTTCTGATTTTTCTTTATCTTCTTCCTATATCGCTTCCAATCTTGAAGTCTTTCTCGGTTCATGCCTTTTGTCTTTCGTAAGTGGTAGTTGTTTGACTGGTTAACTCAATGCACGAAGCTAAGATGTGTTGAGTGATGTACCGTAATAAGAGTTATAATGAATGGTGAAAAAGAATTGATTTCTTATACCACTTTTAGTTGACAAGAGAAGATATGCTGGCTTCCAACTGTTATCCCCCAGAGGGCAGCGAAGTTTTGTTGGTATGAAGATATTTATGGGGTTGTTTTGTTGAGGTTATGTGTGAGCAGCCAAGAGGCCCTGTGTTTAACGCAGTCGAAGGTAATTATGTGCAGGCAAGAGTTCCTGCGTCAGTTGCTTTAAGAGACGTTATTCCTTTTGTACAGATAACGTTGTGTGTGTAAGCTGAGATGGATACAAAGAACGCTAATTATGCTGCTAATTGTATGAGAGAAGAGGTCAGAGTAATGTTAAATTGCCGGAGTGGCCGTGCGGTTCTATGCGCTACAGTCTGGAACCGAGCGACCGCTACGGTCGCAGTTTCGAATCCTGCCTCGGGCATGGATGTGTGTGATGTCCTTAGGTTAGTTAGGTTAAAGTAGTTCTAAGTTCTAGGGGACTGATGACCTCAGATGTTAAGTCCCATAGTGCTCAGAGCCATTTGAACCATTTGAGCTGTCACCTTGCGATAAGCCAGTCCTGTAAATGAAATGGCTCTGAGCACTATGGGACTTAACTTCTGATGTCATCAGTCCCCTAGAACTGAGAACTACTTAAAAACCTAAGTACATCACTCACATCCATGCCCGGGGCAGGATTTGAACCTGCGACCGTAGCGGTCGCGTGGTTCCAGACTGTAGCGCCTAGAACCGTTCGGCCATCGGCCACTGCGGCCGGCTAAACATATTACTACTTCTCTCCCTCTTCTTCGTGTTGTCTGTCTTAATTAAGTCTATTTTTCTTATTTTCATATTATTTATAAGCCATTATTGCACTGGTTTTGAGTTACAATGTACTGAGAGTATTATAATGTGTATAAATTTTAAGTGGTTGTACACGTTAATAGTTTTGTGGGAAAGATTGCCCAAGTACATGCCTGTTTGTATTGTGTGGAGATTTTCAGTATTTCTCGAGATTTTGAGGTGTTTCAAGGAACCCTCTATCATCTACTTTATAGGTCTTTGTCGTTTGATGATATCAGGTAATTTGCATTATTCAGCTTTGTTTTAGGGTTTGGATGTAAAGTAGCTCTGTTCCGTTGACAAGGATTTTGTTTTGTCCTTCGAAAGAATGCATCAAGTTTACCTTACTAAAGCTTTTCTACAATTTTACTTAATACACGTCTGCTTCGTTGAATGTTTCGTTTTGTCGTCAAAGCTAGAATGTGTTACCTACCCTCTTTCAGTGTCTATTCTGTTTCTCTTTTATTGATCAGTATATTGTGATATTCGAATTTTGATCTGACTTTTGTAAGTAATGTTCCACTGCTCCACTGCTTTGTAGGCAAGCTAATTCCACTGTCGGTTTAGAAGGATTTATTTCCCTCTTTTCGTTCAAGGTGTCACTAAGAATTTTTTTAAAAAATTGCGCGTTTTTAATTCTCATGTCCACCGAACTGAATGTTTCGCTTCAGTCTCTCTTAACGATACTTTCCTGACCTGTGTCCGGTGAAAGAAACACTTACTTCTTTCTTACCTACGTGTTTTCCAATTTTCAAGTCCGAACTGCATACTCTTATTACACTAGCACTCTTTTGTTTCGGAATTTTCGTCGTCTGGAGATGACTCTGTTGTAATTTCTATGCGGACAACAAATTCCTGAAACGACTGGTCAGCGTTATCTGAATTTTGTGTTTGCTGAAATGCAACACAGATATACACTACTTCTGTTTCAAAATTGAAACAAGTACAGGGTGTTCCAAAAAGGACTTTACAACTTTGAAAATTCATATAAATTAATTCATAGTACCTATAGAGGTGATTGTAGCGTCAATTTGTAGGGAAATACAAGTTTTGTCTCGCGTAGTTCGCTAGTGTCGAATCACAGCGTAAGGAGCACTAGCGGCAGATGCGTCACTGGACCTGAGCATGCTAGGTGTGTGTGTGTGTGTGTGTGTGTGTGTGTGTTATGGTTTGAAGAATCGAAGCCGTCGACAACAGTACAGCGTATATTCCGTACCAAGTACGCTAAAGATCCTCCTAGTAGGCCTACAATTTATGAGTGGCATAAATGTTTTGTAGAAACAAGGTGCTAGATAAGGCACGGGAAATCATCAGGACGTCGTTGGGCGACTGAGACAACGTTTTGTCAACAGCCCTACGGCGTGCATCTCGCGAACTGCAAATCCCCCATACGACTGTTTGGCGTGTGTTGAGAAACCGTTTTCATTTGAAACCGAACAGATTGACGATCGTACAAGCAATAAAAGACAATGATAAAGTTGCTCGCAAGAACTACTCCGCGGATATGTTAAATCGAGTATATGAGGATGAACATTTCTTGGACAAAATCATCTTTTCTGACGAGTCGACTTTTCACTTAAGTGGCAAACATAACTGTAGGATATGCGACAGTGAAAATCCACATCAAACATTTCAACATATTCGTGATAGCCTAAGCTTGTAAGTAGGCTGTTTAGGTTTTTTTTAAATTTGTAACGCCACGTAGCGCTCTGTATGAAAATCACTGGCTGTGCTGTGTGCAGTCTGTGGCTGGTTGGCATTGTTGTAATACTCGCCATTGTAGTGTTGGGCAGCTGGATGTTAACAGCGCGTAGCGTTGCGCAGTTGGAGGTGAGCCGCCAGCAGTGGTGGACGTGGGGAGAGAGATGGCGGAGTTTTGAAATTTGTAAGAATTGATGTCATGAACTGATATATATATATATATATATATATATATATATATATATTATGACTATTAAGGTAAATACATTGTTTGTTCTCTATTAAAATCTTTCATTTGCTAACTGTGCCTATCAGTAGTTAGTGACTTCCGTAGTTTGAATCTTTTAGTTAGCTGGCAGTAGTGGCGCACGCTGTATTGCAGTAGTTCGAGTAACGAAGATTTTTGGTGAGGTAAGTGATTTGTGAAAGGTAAAGCTTAGTGTTAGTCAGGGCCATTCTTTTGTAGGGATTATTGAAAGTCAGATTGCGTTGCGCTAAAAATATTGTGTGTCAGTTTAAGCACAATCTTGCACAATTTTTCTAAGGGGACGTTTCATATGTCGACCCTTAGCCGAGGATACCTCACTGGAATCTTCTGATTTTTTTCTTGTAGTTTGTGTAATTAGTGTAGATTTTGTTTATTGCTAGCGCGTAATTGTAGAGAAAATCTCCTTTGTAGTTGTAGTCTTTCATTGTTGTACAGTAAAACAGTTGTGGCATGCATGTAGAGTTGCACTAAGTATTTCGCAGTTGCGCTTGCAATTAACGAGATATTATTTTCAGTGCTACGTTAATGTGTTCTCTTATTTTTGCTCTTCAAATTGTGCTTTTCTGTGTTATCGTGTGAAATACTGTGACAATAATGGCGTGTGAAAAACGTAATACTAGGCTCCAAAATACACTGAGAAATGACAGTGAAGACGAATGCAGCGTGTTAGTGTCACCATGTAATGAATTAACTAATGTTCAAAGTAGTAATCTGGTAATTGTGCATAGGGAAATGGAGCGGGCTGCAAATAATGGTGTAGGCAGTGCAACAATTAGTGAACAGGGAAGCATTATCGATCGATCGGTCGGCAACAGCTCGCCTCAGGATTCCGAAATGACAGGACACAATCTTGCAGGTTTCGCTTCCTCATCGTTTTCTCAAATAAGTCAAGACACATTTTCTGTTTTTCAAACTGCGAATATTGCCGCTTCAAATGCATTGCCGAATAGCACTGAACATGTTTCAGACACCAGTGCATTTTTATTACAATTAATGCAACAAATGGGACAAAAGCTTCAAAAGTTAGACACAATGGAACAAAATCTTCAAAAGTTAGACACAATGGAACAAAATCTTCAAAAGTTAGACATAACACTTGAACAAAATCAGAAACAAATGGGAGAAAATCTTCAAAAGTTAGACGCAATGGAACAAAATCAGAGACGAACACAGCAAAAGCTTCAAACGTTAGACACAATGGAACAAAATCCTCAAAAGTTAGACACCACGCTTGAACAAACACGTGAAGATTTAACTAATGAGTTACATAACATTGAATCGAAATGTCAAAAAGTCTGTAATGACGTAAACACACAAATTTGTGAGCATTTTCAACATATTTTTTCGCGGCATGAAAATGTATTACAGAATCACGAAGCAGACATAAAAGAACTGCAAACTATTGTTCATGAAAATCATGAGACCTTGCAAGCTAAAATTGACTCAGTTGCATCTACCGATTCGGTTACGCAACTTGCAAAAACTCAGGAAAACTTAAAGGACACAGTAGATATGATTTCAACACAAATGGAGACTCTGAAACTTGGTTCAGAAAAACACACTGAGGAAATAAGTACACTATCGGAGAAAGTAGCCGAACTTTCGGATCAGTTCACTAACTTATCTGCAAAGGTAGATGATGATCTGAATGGCACAAGACTTGTAGCCATCACTGACACAGAAGAGTATGAACAAATTAGAAAATTCAAACAGAATCAAAATCAAATCAACACACAGTACAAAAGAGAAATGCGGGAAGTACAAGATCAGTTGGCTCAAGTAATACAAGAATTACATATTTCAGAGGACACTCGCGCTCCAGTACGGGAAGAGGGACATAGAAATACACAACCACAAAATAATAACACAGAACACTTCGGAAATTATGAAAGAAATTGGCAAGGTACACCGAATTTTGAGATGGAACCAACGAAACGACATAACAATGACCGACATGCGACTCGCCGACATGAAGATTTTGACTATAAGCTGTTCATTACTGCACGTAAATTCAAAACATTTAAGAATTCTGGCAACGACATTTATCCACAAGCGTGGCTCCATCAATTCTCTCATTGTTTTCCTCCTAACTGGTCATTAGAGCACAGATTAGAATTTACGTGTGGCTACTTAGAGAATGAACCAGCTGCAGGAATGCGATCGGTCATTCACGATTGCCACAGTGAAGGAGAATTTTACCATGTCTTCCTCTCAGCATATTGGTCTCAAGCTACACAAGACCGAGCCAAACATAGCATCATGATGATGAAACACTTTGAACAATCTGAATTTTCCAGCCTTGTCAAATGTTTTGAAGACACGTTCCATAAGAATCAGTATCTTTCAAACCCTTACAGCCCTTTATAACTAATCCGCGTTTACTTAATCAAATTGCCTGAACATTTAAGAAATATTATTTTGGCAGGACGTTGCAAAGATGACATTGAAGCTTTTCAGGGATTCTTACAAGAATTAGAAATTGACACTGACAATCGCGGAACGCGAAAACAGGAACACGACAATTACAGGTCACATCCGTCGCAATTCCGTGACGACAGAAACAATAACTGGACACGACAAGGATATTCTCACAACACAAATCGTGACCAAAACAGACACCACCCGTATGACAACCGCTGGCAGAGTAGTAATAATTACAGAGAAAGATCGCATTTCCGTAGTAATGAATATTACACAGACAATCATAGAAACAGACAATATGGCAACCACAACTATTATTATCACGGGAGACAGAATAATTTCAGACGCAAGGGTCCACCGCGCAGTGATAATTCAGGGAGAAATTCTCCGCCACTTAACCGACAAGAAAGAAACTACAGGAACTACCAACATGACGACAGACGATATAATCATAACGACAGACCGGAATTTCATCAGAACTGGCGGGATTCAAACAGAGCAGGGCCCTCTCGACAAGGTGAATTTGCAGAAGTTAGGTCTCCTAATCCAAATAACGACGCACGCCAACAAAGAGATAGCAGACAATGACTCGCACCGCAGGCAGCCACGTGCACCGGCTGGCTCAGAGAAAAATAACATAGGCGCTAACCTTGAGAAAAATCCAGTGTTCTTTACCGACGTATACCACACGATAATTGCGTTGAAATTGAAACTCTGCGTACTAGGAAGAGTAAAGGTTTACACCACATTTCACATGTAAAACCGTTTATTGAAATATAATCTGCTTTTTAACTTTATCTTTGCCATAAAACATTTCACTTCACATTTCTAGTATGCTTTGTCACACTGAGAAACTGTTAACATGCAACAATGTTTTGAAGTTAACTATCCAGACTAGAACCTAGGGAACATTTTTAAACAGAAATTACGAATGCATTGTTATAGTGAACAGACGACACAGTGTTGTTATTCGTACATTCTTACTTGTTAGTTGCACGATTACGTAACGACTATAAGGCTTACATACTTAGAACATATACTGTTAATGAGTTTTTAATTGAACATTTTGGTTTAGTTGAAAAGACATTCTTTATTTGAAGTACTTTCTGTGAGATTAAAGATGACTTAGCATTTGGTTTCTTTGATAGCTACACGATTATATCACGACGCTACTAATGTGTGACACAATTTATATTGTGCTTTTACGGTGTATCTGTTTTATATCTGCACAGTTTTTCTGAATTCTTCTGGAAAGGAAAACATGTTTTAGTAGTAACTTTGTGGTATAGCTACAACGAGACAGCCTTCTCTGTAGCACAACAATACGTTACAGTACAGTACTTACTTCATCACGGCAATAAGCGTAGTAACTACGATATCTATACGCAAAGCATTTCACTTTTGTTTATCATGAGGTAAGTACATTGACTTCTACAGAACTTAGCTTTCGGAGGACGATAACTGCGACACTTCCACAGAATTTCTTACAGCAAGACGCACATTTAGCGCTACAGGACACGCATTTGAGTGATTAATTTTGTACTTAAACCATTTATTTTTCAAGATGTTTGAATTACAAAGGTTTTCCGTGATACATTTCATTCCATTGCTGTAATCTGTAACATCTGAGGATTTAATTACATTAATCCTCAGGGGGGTACACGCTTACTTTGTGTACTATGTGAGTGGCAAGCACAAGGAGCCCTAGCTAATATGGTATTTGCTTATACAACTTTACACATTGGTACCATATTTCTCTAACACAGAATTACACAGCTATGTGATCATTTAACTGAGAGAGACAAATATTTATTTTACTACATCAGTGACAGATGTTTCCGTAATTAAGCAGTTGGATAACTTCAGACTTATGTAATTGTATTTTGTCTGTACTTTTTTAAATGTTGTGATACTATGAGAGCTTTGGATGATGTGTTTGGTATGAAATCATGATTTTTAAGGTACGTTTGAGGTAGATGACACTTTTGACATGAGCAGAGAATTTCTTTTTAGGTTTTGAAATTATTGGAGGAAGCTACGACGATTTTGAGATTAGGCTGAGGTTTTATGATGTTATCATGACGATGTGTATTACGCTGTTGCGGTATGTTTATGATCAATAAGCTGATGCTATATGAGTTATTTGATTATGCTATGCATCTGTTATTATGAAATATTGAAGACGTGTCAACGAATAAGGTAAGGAATAATAAGTAGTGGTTAGGGACTCTGGTTTGTGAAAAAGGTTGTTGGAAACCAAGAATCGCACTTTAAGAGTTATGAAATGTATGTAAATGCGTGAATGTATTACAATGCCGACGAAAATTTTTTGGACACTGATATATTTATAGGATTTTATTTTCTACACATTTGTAACGCAAATTCTCAACCTGTGAAAATATTTTTATATGAGACTGCCACTGTAGCGGAAACTGGTGTCGTAAATATTTCGGTAAGAAAGTTAAGTGACCACGTGCATGTAATGCGTCGTGGGCTCCCAGCTGGGCGACAGCCACCTGGGAACAGCCATTAGTGTGTGCCTTTCAGAGGCACAGGTGGAAAAAAAGAAAGGGGCCATTATCCTCGCTATTGACATTCCTTTGTAGAAAGCATCGCAAAAACGACACGCTCATTACTTGGAAAAGATACTTATTTATATCTGCACACCTGATAATGACAAGCGTCTTTCTACGAGAGTTGAGAGAATTTGTACTACCTTATGAAACGTCACATGACTATTGAATGATATTTTTATGCTTTGCCTTTCATAGTTTCTTATTTCATTTGATATCTGGTTTCCAGCTGTGTTGCAGCATTGGTTTTATAAAATAAAATTAAATGCATTTGCTAATGTGAACACTTTCTGTCAACAGATCTATTAAATAATCTATTTATGATCCACGTTCTTCGAAAAAGGAGCACTTTGAAAGGAAATAACAATAAGAAGGGATTAATAACAGTCACTGCATACTTAATTTTCTTTTCAACTACTTGGTAATTTTTTGTAGAATTAGCTTTTGTGGTGCACCACTTTAATAACATAGACATTAAGATGTGAATATACATTTCCCTTATCTGCATTGTTGTCTTTACTGTATAATTTTTTCTGCTTGAGCTTTGTCATGTTTAGATATAAGTTATTGCATTTGCTGCTGCTGTTTGCCAGGCATAGTGCTACTAAATTTCACTTTATATTACTCTGTTAAGCTAGTTTTACTACTGATTTATTTTTCTTGTTGCTGCGCATTGGCTCATATTAGTTGTAATGCTGCATTGCTTGGTAATTTAGATTTACTGTAGCTTGCTTTGTCAATCTCCATTTTTTTGTCATTGCTGTTTGTGTTAATTGTTTTGTGCTGCTGCATTGTCTCGTCCCTTAGTTAAACATCTGAGCTCAGTAGATTTAAGTTAGCTTAAGAGGGGGTAGACTATATAAGAGAATGAGTTGCGATGAATTGGAAGGAATGCATTGAGAAGCTATAAGAAAATGGTTTGGCCAAAAAAGTATTTTGAAAGAGGATAGGAACAAAAAAAGTAGGGTTCAGGGACAACAGGTTTAGGTAGGATTTTCTTGGAAATAAATGATGTGGTAAGGTGATTGAAAATAAATAATGGGGTAAGAAATATGTGAATATATAAATACAGAAAGCATGCTTGGATAGGATCTTTTTGGCTGGAGCAAATGTTGAAATAAGAGGGACGATCTAGGGACTGAAGTTTTGGGTTGGACTGCAGTACCAAACGTTACACTGAAAACAAACCCTGTCCTTTCCTTTTGTGTTATCCTACTATGTGTTTGTGTACCCTTGTGTATTTATTTTCTTCCTGTCTCTATGTACTGTTTCATAGAATTTTTTCTCTTCTAATACTAAGCTACATTCACTATGACGAGGAATAATGTTACCCTCAAATATAATTTGCATTCAGTAACATGTTATTTACTTCGTAAAGATGTTTACACATTATTTATTCTGTTTTGTTCTAATGCTCGTGTGTGAAGTTGATGTTTCAAAAGTTATTCTGATCTTTTATGTATGTACTTATTTCATAATTTTTGTAACACTGATGTATTTGTTATTTCGATTCATTTGTAAAGCCCCTATTACTACAAATGTTATCTGTATTGTTATGTTCTTTAAAGATGTATTTTGTACCTTTGTTATTGTATTATTATGTTATAAAATTGTAATTGACACCAGTTCATCAAATTAAGTAACTTGTAAATTACATTTCACTGCACACGTTTCTGTTGGTCATAGTATATGGACAATATGTGAGAAGTAGGGACTGATACAGTTTGCACGTGTATTCATAATTCAGCAAGGGACTGGATAACAGCATTGCTGGTTCTAAGGACATATAAAAAATTGTGAGTGCACAAGTGGTGGTTTATGGACTTGCTGTATTCTCTGCAAGACTCTTCGATGGTGATTGTGCACCTGCACAGTCGCAACAGATGGCTGCTGGCCATCTCTAAAGGACTACAGTGGGTCTACACCTTTGATGACTCACCAATACCATTATTTCAACAAGAACTACAGTGGGTCTGCACCTCTGGTGGCCCACCACTACCATACTCTCAACCAGGACTACAGTGGGTCTACTCTGTGGCGACCTGCCTACCAATATTCTTCAAAACTTCGACTGACTGTGCTGTGGGTTTGCTCTGTTGTGCTCCATTACCTGTCAGCATGTCAAGAGTCAGCCCTGTCTTTCTGATGGAAGGACAACACTACTTCTTCAAGACTGCATGGAAATCCACTACTTCCGTGTGCATTTTCTTTTACTATTCAGACATTGAGCAAAAACACTGCTATTTAACTGTGATGAACGATCAGGACTGTCTTTATGGACTGTGAGAAAAATTTAGCTTTTGACCAACATTGTATTGATAAGTGTGTGCATTTCATTTCTTTGTTATTGTAATTATGAAAAAAATTTCAAATCTGTATTGGCCACTGCCCAAAACAATTTGTAAAATTTTTTGTGGGGAGCATGGAGGCTATGTAAGTTGGCTGTTTAGGTTTTTTTATTTGTAACGCCACGTAGCACTCTGTATGAAAATCACTGGCTGTGCTGTGTGCAGTCTGTGGCTGGTTGGCATTGTTGTAATACTCGCCATTGTAGTGTTGGGCAGCTGGATGTTAACATTGCGTAGCGTTGCGCAATTGGAGGTGAGCCGCCAGCAGTGGTGGACGTGGGGAGAGAGATGTGCGGAGTTTTGAAATTTGTAAGAATTGATGTCATGAACTGATATATATATTATGACTATTAAGGTAAATATATTGTTTGTTCTCTATTAAAATCTTTCATTTGCTAACTGTGCCTATCAGTAGTTAGTGACTTCCGTAGTTTGAATCTTTTAGTTAGCTGGCAGTAGTGGCGCACGCTGTATTGCAGTAGTTCGAGTAACGAAGATTTTTGGTGAGGTAAGTGATTTGTGAAAGGTATAGGTTAGTGTTAGTCAGGGCCATTCTTTTGTAGGGATTATTGAAAGTCAGATTGCGTTGCGCTAAAAATATTGTGTGTCAGTTTAAGCACAATCTTGCACAATTTTTCTAAGGGGACGTTTCATACTGAACTTTTATTGTGCACTGAGCAAGAACAAAGTGTACGGCCCCATTTTTGCGTGAGAGAATCATGAACGGGTCAGTATATCTGGATATGTTACAACAATTCTGTATACTACAGATCGATGAGGGTGACCAGGAACGAAATGTTTACTTCATCCAAGATGGTACACCACCCCACTCCCTCGCTGACGTCCGGGATTTTATCATTGACCGCTTTCCAGGTCAACGGATTGGCCATGGTGCCCCAATTGCATGGCCTCCACGTTCCCCAGACTTGACACGACTCGATTTTTTTTATGAGGATTCATCAAGAATTTAGTATTTATACCTCCTGTGCCGGCTTCTCTACCTGAACTTAGAGCAAGAATTTACGCCGCCACTGAGCAAGTTACATATGCAATGCAGTACCGAGTTTGGGAAGAAACTGACTTCCGGTAGGATGTGTGCAGGATAACCAACGGAAGCCACATACATCTTTAGTGTAAGGTAAAAATCTTGATGTGTTTCCCTACAAAATAACACTAAACCCAGCTCTATATCTACTTTCAATAAATTATATGAATTTTTTAAAGTTGTAAAGTCCTTTCTGAATCAGCCTGTACTGTATTAACGATCTGAACTGAGCCTTCTTAAACGTTCATTGCTGTGCTGCCTCGCATTTCGTTTTGTCCAACAAAAATTAAGATTATTTTGTAAACAAATTTGGTGTCGCTCTGTACTTGGCGTTCAACCTGCTGTCAGACGGCAACGTCTTACTCTTTTCTTGCACGAACTTAGTGTTATACCACAGGCAGACGTCACCAGCAAGTCTTCAAAAAAGTTTTCCTCAAGATCACTTTCGGAAGCATACGTGTGCTGTACCGAGTGCTGAAAGTGCCACCTCGACCCTCTTGTCATTCCTCATCTTTTGCGCCTATCTCTCCGCTCATTCCCCTCCGCAAGATGTGCGGTACATGGCGGATAATCCTCCCCTCCTTCATAATACTAGATAGAAGCGCCATTAAAGTATGTTGACGTCTCCTCTGCGTCCAAGCCACGTGCTCTTCTCCCGTCAGTCGCAAGTTTGTTTACAGACAACAGTCTGTCACACAGAACCACATTCTACCTTTGAATCTTTTCGTGTTTTATAAACGGGTTATAAACTCACAGCATTCTTCACTTCCTTTATGTGAAGTTTTATGAATAGGACGAGGATATTGTTAATTGTTTTGTCATGGTGAGCACACATTTTATTCACCGTTTCTAGGATTTTAGCTACGTATTTCTCTGTGTCTATATCTTTGTTTCACAAACTTAGGTTATGCCAATGAAGATCCCCTGATAAATTTAAAATTATAAACTCTAAGGGTAATTGACAAGACAGATGTTTTTCTTGAACTTCGTCATCTTAGAGGAAAAAATAAGGTTTTAACCGTTTCTCATTTTCAATTGGTAGTCCAACAAGTACTGTTTTTGGCCCTGTCCTTCAGTTTCTCTACTTTTAACTATAGAGAACAGTTTGTTAATAATTATTGTACTATTATAGGTTTGTAAAACACTGTGGACGAGTGACACTACTGGAAAAAAAAATGTAATGCCTGTGTGTTAGTGTGAGCACTGTCCGCCCCCGGTAGCTGAGTGGTCAACGCGACAGAATGTCAATCTTAAGGACTCCGCTCATGGACTGGGTGTTGTGTAGTCCTATTCATCATCATTTCATCCCCATCGACACGCAAGTCGCCAAAGTGGCGTCAAATCGAAAGACTTGCACCCGGCTAAAGGTCTACCCGACGGAAGGCCTTAGTCATACGACATTTACATTTTACTCTGAGAACTAGACCTTGTACTTCCTTGGTCTATTTTAATATTTCATCTCCTTAGATTAATGTGCTTCCCCCCATGAACCATGGACCTTGCCGTTGGTGGGGAGGCTTGCGTGCCTCAGCGATACAGATGGCCGTACCGTAGGTGCAACCACAACGGAGGGGTATCTGTTGAGAGGCCAGACAAACGTGTGGTTCCTGAAGAGGGGCAGCAGCCTTTTCAGTAGTTGCAGGGGCAACAGTCTGGATGATTGACTGATCTGGCCTTGCAATATTAACCAAAACGGCCTTGCTGTAATGGTACTGCGAACGGCTGAAAGCAAGGGGAAACTACAGCCGTAATTTTTCCCGAGGACATGCAGCTTTACAGTATGATTAAATGATGATGGCATCCTCTTGGGTAAAATATTCCGGAGGTAAAATAGTCCCCCATTCGGATCTCCGGGTGGGGACTACTCAGGAGGATGTCGTTATCAGGAGAAAGAAAACTGGCGTTCTACGGATCGGAGCGTGGAATGTCAGATCCCTTAATCGGGCAGGTAGGTTAGAAAATTTAAAAAGGGAAATGGATAGGTTAAAGTTAGATATAGTGGGAATTAGTGAAGTTCGGTGGCAGGAGGAACAAGACTTCTGGTCAGGTGACTACAGGGTTATAAACACAAAATCAAATAGGGGTAATGCAGGAGTAGGTTTAATAATGAATAGGAAAATAGGAATGCGGGTAAGCTACTACAAACAGCATAGTGAACGCATTATTGTGGCCAAGATAGATACGAAGCCCACACCTACTACAGTAGTACAAGTTTATATGCCAACTAGCTCTGCAGATGATGAAGAAATTGAAGAAATGTACGATGAAATAAAAGAAATTATTCAGATAGTGAAGGGAGACGAAAATTTAATAGTAATGGGTGACTGGAATTCGAGTGTAGGAAAAGGGAGAGAAGGAAACATAGTAGGTGAATATGGATTGGGGCTAAGAAATGAAAGAGGAAGCCGCCTAGTAGAATTTTGCACGGAGCACAACTTAATCATAGCTAACACTTGGTTTAAGAATCATGAAAGAAGGTTGTATACGTGGAAGAACCCTGGAGATACTAAAAGGTATCAGATAGATTATATAATGGTAAGACAGAGATTTAGGAACCAGGTTTTAAGTTGTAAGACATTTCCAGGGGCAGATGTGGACTCTGACCACAATCTATTGGTTATGACCTGTAGATTAAAACTGAAGAAACTGCAAAAATGTGGGAAATTAAGGAGATGGGACCTGGATAAACTGAAAGAACCAGAGGTTGTACAGAGTTTCAGAGAGAGCATAAGGGAACAATTGACAGGAATAGGGGAAAGAAGTACAGTAGAAGAAGAATGGGTAGCTCTGAGGGATGTAGTAGTGAAGGCAGCAGAGGATAAAGTAGGTACAAAGACGAGGGCTGCTAAAAATCCTTGGGTAACAGAAGAAATATTGAATTTAATTGATGAAAGGAGAAAATATAAAAATGCAGGAAATGAAGCAGGCAAAAAGGAATACAAACGTCTGAAAAATGAGATCGACAGGAAGTGCAAAATGGCTAAACAGGGATGGCTAGAGGACAAATGTAAGGATGTAGAAGCTTATCTCACTAGGGGTAAGATAGATACTGCCTACAGGAAAATTAAAGAGACCTTTGGAGAGAAGAGAACCACGTGTATGAATATCAAGAGCTCAGATGGCAGCCCAGTTCTAAGCAAAGAAGGGAAGGCAGAAAGGTGGAAGGAGTATATAGAAGGTTTATACAAGGGCGATGTACTTGAGGACAATATTATGGAAATAGAAGAGGATGTAGATGAAGACGAAATGGGAGATACGATACTGCGTGAAGAGTTTGACAGAGCACTGAAAGACCTGAGTCGAAACAAGGCCCCCGGAGTAGACAACATTCCATTAGAACTACTGACGGCCTTGGGAGAGCCAGTCATGACAAAACTCTACCAGCTGGTGAGCAAGATGTATCAGACAGGCGAAATACCCTCAGACTTCAAGAAGAATATAATAATTCCAATCCCAAAGAAAGCAGGTGCTGACAGATGTGAAAATTACCGAACTATCAGTTTAATAAGCCACGGCTGCAAAATACTAACGCGAATTCTTTACAGACGAATGGAAAAACTGGTAGATGCAGACCTCGGGGAGGATCAGTTTGGATTCCGTAGAAATGTTGGAACACGTGAGGCAATACTGACCTTACGACTTATCTTAGAAGAAAGATTAAGAAAAGGCAAACCTACGTTTCTAGCATTTGTAGACTTAGAGAAAGCTTTTGACAATGTTGACTGGAATACTCTTTTTCAAATTCTAAAGGTGGCAGGGGTAAAATACAGGGAGCGAAAGGCTATTTATAATTTGTACAGAAACCAGATGGCAGTAATAAGAGTCGAGGGGCATGAAAGGGAAGCAGTGGTTGGGAAAGGAGTGAGACAGGGTTGTAGCCTCTCCCCGATGTTATTCAATCTGTATATTGAGCAAGCAGTAAAGGAAACAAAAGAAAAATTTGGAGTAGGTATTAAAATTCATGGAGACGAAGTAAAAACTTTGAGGTTCGCCGATGACATTGTAATTCTGTCAGAGACGGCAAAGGACTTGGAAGAGCAGTTGAACGGAATGGACAGTGTCTTGAAAGGAGGATATAAGATGAACATTAACAAAAGCAAAACGAGGATAATGGAATGTAGTCAAATTAAATCGGGTGATGCTGAGGAAATTAGATTAGGAAATGAGACACTTAAAGTAGTAAAGGAGTTTTGCTATTTAGGAAGTAAAATAACTGATGATGGTCGAAGTAGAGAGGATATAAAATGTAGACTGGCAATGGCAAGGAAAGCGTTTCTGAAGAAGAGAAATTTGTTAACATCGAATATAGATTTATGTATCAGGAAGTCGTTTCTGAAAGTATTTGTTTGGAGTGTAGCCATGTATGGAAGTGAAACATGGACGATAACTAGTTTGGACAAGAAGAGAATAGAAGCTTTCGAAATGTGGTGCTACAGAAGAATACTGAAGATAAGGTGGATAGATCACGTATCTAATGAGGAGGTATTGAATAGGATTGGGGAGAAGAGAAGTTTGTGGCACAACTTGACTAGAAGAAGGGATCGGTTGGTAGGACATGTTTTGAGGCATCAAGGGATCACAAATTTAGCATTGGAGGGCAGCGTGGAGGGTAAAAATCGTAGAGGGAGACCGAGAGATGAGTACACTAAGCAGATTCAGAAGGATGTAGGTTGCAGTAGGTACTGGGAGATGAAGCAGCTTGCGCAGGATAGAGTAGCATGGAGAGCTGCATCAAACCAGTCTCAGGACTGAAGACAACAACAACAACAACAACAGATTAATGTGAATTAATAATTTTTCATGTGTTTCCTGCAAAAGGGACTTAGAATGGTACCATGGTTACGATGAGATAACTAGCAATATTCTTACGTATGATAATGGATATTAACGATTTACCACAAATCTGTTCTCTCAAGTACTTTTGCCTTATGTTATTTTTATAACTGAGATGTAATGAGGTGACACATATTGATGATTTTATTTTGTGGCTGTGGGAATTAGATAAGCGTTTAAAGGAGTGTGTGTTTTCTACAATAAATGACTATAAGTAGAAAATGTTTTATGACTAGGAAGCCTTTACGTAAGGTGTATTCACCCTAAAAATGTTTAAGGTCCTCATTTTGCAGTTGGACAGTACTACTGCAGTAAATTAATAGTAGATCTTTTTCCTCAGCCTAACAGAAACCAGTATAGTCCATTCCCCTTTTATGAAGCCCTTTGGCACGATTTCAGTTCGGTTTATTATAAGATCAGATTATATGGACAGTGATGATTTTAATTATTACAGGAGATATTGTATTTCTGTACAAAATTTGAACAGTTAATATTTTACTCTTTTCGTAACTCATGAAATTTGATAAATTTGACTACATGTAAGTCTCCTCCCACTTACACTAAATGAAAACTATTGTAACAGATCCATCCCATAGCGTTAAGGCTACTAATGAGGCAAACCGTCTTTCTGGGGAGTGACTGACACACTTTTGTAACGAGTGTAAGTCACCACTCGGAGCCCCGGATCTACAGTATCTTTGAACAGGGACAAAAAATTGATAGTGAGCCCCCACACACACACGTCCTTCGAGAGTTTGAGATAGGACGTCAAACTCTTTTTTACAAAAATCGATTTTTAAAAACTATGTTCATTTAGTAGCGTACATCTTTCTGAAGAGTTTGACATATAAAATACATATGTCCGAGGAAATGTAAGACATGTTACTTGGTTTTAAGTACGCCGAAGTGCAGTGCCACGCCTCTTTACGTAGCATTCTTGTATCGCACATCACTGTATTCTGCTCTGTGCAAATCAATCGTGTATATTTTGTAGCGGAAGCCATCAAACCTATATTCAGGACAGTGAAAATGTGAAAATTAAAATGTTCCGTGGTGCTTCTCCTTCTCCCGATCGCTCCGTTTGACATCCTACCTGCTTTTTTTTTTTCTTTTTTTTTTAAGCCTTACAATTAATACAGGGTGGCATTATTTGTGACCTGAAGAATAAGACCTCTTCGGAAAATTTGCGCTCTTCATTGCCTGTTAGCTAATAACTTTCCCTTTTGTGTGACATGAAATTAAATATGGGAAACATAAAACCAGTGCAGACAAGAAACAAGTAAGACAGTACACATCTCTTCAATCCTTAGGTTGCAGCATTTTGTCCTCTCTAATCTTGCTACAGCCTTACATTGCTTGCATTCCTTTCTACGTAAGAATGTTACCTCAACAGAGTTCGTGTCATAGGCTATTTTATTTTCAACGGCTAGGATCGCGAGGCCAGACAGACATTCCTGACTCGTTATTGGACGTACATAACTTTTAATTATTTTCATTTTGTTGAAGCTTCGCTCACAGCTTGCAGATTTCATCCGTAATGTACAGTATATCCTTAAAGCTGTACTAATATTAGGAAAAGCTTCTTGCAAGTGATGCTTCCACAGATGTTGTAACAGATCGAACGCACTTGATTCTTCATTAATTTCGGTTACTAACTTTTGAATACAATGAGTTCCAGGCAAAAATCAACTGCATTCAGATCTTTGGAATATTTTCGTGCTGGATCGGCTCCATTTTTCTGTACATCCTTAGCCGACATATTTAAAAATGCGTGGCACGGAGGATGGCGAAATTTTCATGTAGACTCTTTGCGCTCTCTATCAATGTTCCAGTCCGTGTTAAGATTTTGTTAAATACTACTCTTATATAGTAGGCAAACAATTAGTCGGGTATAGTGTTCATGAAACTTTCTCGCAGTTTTCGTCGTGTTGTCTTCTCTTTCTGGAAGTTCATTTGCCTTTGAGGACAAGCTCGATTTCCAACTTTTCTGGAACACATATAGCTTCTTCGGTCACCTGTTCTATTGATTTCTCTCTCATTTCTTACAAGATCTTAACAAGGCCTTGCATTAGGACCACAGAGCGGGAAATGATAATGTCCTCTTTCAATATTTCGACGTTCACTCTATTAATCTCTCGTAGAATACCAGTCTAAATTGTTAAGTTGACGACAAATTTAAAATCTATCACCGTATGTAGTAAATGACCAACTTCATACTTAGATTCTGAGGCAAGAGAGGATTCTTCAGTTTCCTCCAGAGCTTCGACAGTTTCCGGTAAATTATTTAATAGAGCTGTAACATCTAGGTGCTTAGCGGACCATCTTGTGTGACTACTCCCTTTTAAGTCGTTTTTCTACACTTTTGCATCATTTTCCAAGGCATGGTGGATACAACAAAATAGCAATAAAGTTTCTATACGGCTCCAAATGGACTAACTGCTTGCGGACATGACGACCCAGAATGTACGTCCACAAGATGTAATGAGTGTGCTAGACATTGTACAAACTGTGCTAGCTCGTTCCTTTCCACAATTCTCGATTGGTTTCCTTTATATATATCGGCCATATTAGATCCGTAATCGTAAGATTGTCCACGATATTTTAGCACATCCAAACCACCAGCCTGTAGTTTTTCTAATATTTGCTGTAACATATAGTCTTCAGTCTTTTTTCAACTACTATAGAATTAATAGAGCTTTGCTTTATTTCACACCCAGTTTCTGTTATTTTTATGTAACGAATCACTTGACTCATTTGTTCTGTGTGAGATACATCTGGAGTGCAAATATGATGGTTGTTAAATCCTGCCTAGTCGTCGAATATAGGGTGTCTAGGAAACTTGCTTTCTCGGATCACTAGACAACAATTCAAACAAACCGTATTAATGAGATTTATTACAAAAAGCAAATGACAATACTTAACTTTGAGAATTACATTGATGTATCGTAAGCAAAGGGGGACATCCGACATAAACAAGCTTCTTCAGTACAATAATTCTAATACAAGCGAGGTAATGAGCTTTGACGTTTCTATTCAAGTCGCTAGTCTTGAAGCTTCTCTTCAACTGGGCCGCGACCAGTAGGACGCGGCGCTTATGTCCTCTTCGTATAGAGGCCGCTGCTGTCGCGTTGTCGTCCTAGAGAGGGGTCAGTCAGCGTGCAACTGGTTGACGTCTTGTCACAGCCCTCTCTGCTTATCGTTCCCTACTGGCGTTCCAGCGCTTAACTTTACACCGTAACAATAGCGAAACAATTTGCGCTCTTGATAATTCTGTTTAGAACTTTGATTGCCATTATATTGATGATTTAATTCTGTATTGTCTTCGACAAGTAGGATACCTGTCCCTTTTTTACGTGATTTAAGTCCTACTTGAAAGCAGGATTGTATTTGGCGAGCAGAATTATCAAATTAAGAAAATTTCCTTGACTAGGTTGAGGAAAATTTTCAGTGAGGTCACACTGTGTTTCTTTAGAACCCCTAAAAGCAAGTCGGTTTGTGGCAAGATATTTGATAACATCCGTGGCTACACGCAGAATAGGTCTCCATTTTACTTTCTCATAGTGAGTTAATCTCTCAGTCTCGCGATCGATTTCCTGATACAGTTATATTTGCTGCTGATCGGTTTTCCATTTGATAAAACATTCATTATGTGTTTGTGATACTTCATGCTCAGATAATCTTCCTGATGCATTTTTCCAGTTAATAGTACCCTCCCTACACAAGGCCGATGTAGAAGAGCTGCCTTATAGCTTGCAGGCAATACAATAAATTACACTTTTTGCTTTCGAATAAACAAGGCAGGATCTTCCAATATTTTCCTGATTTGCAATTGTTCCGAACCACAGATGATACGTCAGGTGCCTACCGTTGCGCTCAGTGGACCTATACCATATGTTATCTGGATGACCTTTGTTGACCTGTAATTCTCTCGCGGTTCGGCCATGTACTTGGCTCCATTCGATCTATAGTTTTGTCTTTGCTACTCGTCTGCAATAAGTCAACAGATAGTAGCTCAGCGTCATCTTCCTGCTGAGACAAACACCGACGACAAATCCTGTTCACCATCATCTGAGACCTGAACTTCCGACTGTTCAGTCGGATTATCTTGAGTGTCCAAATTACAAGAATAGTTCGAAATACCAGCAGCTAGATGATGAACGTGCTTGGTGAAGCCATCTTTTCACCTTAGAAGCAGATTTATTTATTTCTTCAATTTTATCTGTGGTTCTTTTTCTGTTTTGAGCCCAGAAAGCTCCTTTCTTAGTGCGCTCACTGTTGTGTCGTCCGAACAAGACACAGCCAGGTCAAAAGCACCATGGGCGCAAAGATGTGAGCTGGTGCCTTTGTCATAGAGACTCGCCACGTGCGCGAGTTTACCAGCGCCATGAGTGGCGCTGAGGATGAAGATAAACGATTTTGCCTCGGCCAATTCTTGGCCGAGTACAATCCGCCAACGACGGGACGACAGTGGACAAAAGCCTACTCGGTAGACAGAAGAACAGCTCTCGCCCACTTGGTTGTAGATCATCGTCCAGGGTTGACTTAGACAGGGAACGTCGTTTAGTGAACTCCTAGAAGTGAACACAGTTGTTGTAAATTGCATTTGTTATATATTGTGAAGTTTAACTACGATTATTTACACTTAGCGATTGAGGGCCTCTTTGTGTTATATTACATGCAGTGTTGCAGACTTCATTATTCAACAAGTCACAAAGATAAGTGAACCTTTTTAACTCATTTGTGTGACTTCGTTACTAATTTGTTAGTGTGTTGTAGAACCTTCGTTCTCCTATTCTGTTACCTGACCCTGGGGCATAGCTGAGTAATAGTAGCAGGGGGACATTGTTTTAGCAGTGTACTGCACCATAAGCCGTTTCGTGAACTCACAAACTCGGTCTACCGTAACAACAGAGGCAACACATCCTCAACAGCAGTAGCGACGAGGCCTTTACAAAACTTGCGACAATGATTTAAAAAACTCATCATTTGCTCCTTACTTCCTAAAAATACAAATAAATGTATTTCGATACTGATGTATCGTTCTTACATTCAAAATGATGATCATGTTTGCGAGTTTGTCTTCTATACTGATATCAAATACGCACATTTTATTTTAGCCTATTTAGGGCCGGTTATGAAGTCTTGTGAAAATCCATGGGTAGCAATCGATGGAATAGGCTAACCACGGTAAAACTTATGGCGCACATTGTACATCATTTTATTCTCCGGTTAGTTATCCCTGGAATGGCGTACCCGTACAGTTAGGTTGACAACAGCAGAGCACGCAGCGTATTTTCGCGTACGTCATTCGTATTTAAAGCCCTATTCCACGGTACACCTATGGAAATGTACCTAGCGTACATGTCTGGAACTGCAGACTCGTTCACGTCAATACACGCGGGATATTAATGGCGCGGATATACGTATGCGCATTAGATGGAATAACGTGCGAAACTAGAAGGGGAATGAACGATTGCTTATAAAGTCGAAATAACGGCCAAAGAAGTAATACTACTGTGGTTACACAAATGCTTTTTGCAATAAGAGCGTGCTGGGATGAGTGCATTTTCTTGCCTCAAGGAAAGCAAGAATGCTGCCCCACCTTCTCGTCCCCAGAACCTCACACCCCGCTACGTCCACAAGCTCACCAGCACGCCCGTGGATACCGGCTGGTTTTACAACCCTTATCTACGGATGTCCAAGGAAAAGACAATGAAATTCTCTTGGAAACTGCACTTTCCGTAATGTATACCCTTTCGAAACCCTGAAACATGGGGAGAAAAGAAAAAAAAAGAAAGAGAAGCACTTTGTTGCTACGAACTGGGCTCTACGCACGAAACTTACAGTGGTCGTATAGCAGATCTACTGTGCGGTGCTGCGATCTGAGATATGTGACATTCTTATAATTATTTCTTTCTGTTCACATCTTTTCAATGTCAGAAGCAAGGAGTGGAAGAAGGCGTCCACGGACTCGTGCTATGCGAGAAAAGTCTATCCTTGGCCAGGACATTGCACTGAGAGGGCAGGGTCGTGAATACTGCAATAATGTCAGGGAACACTTTGAACGAGAGAAAGACGACGGTGGACTCTTGCTACCTGTCACTAAAGTCATTAACAGAACCGCGGAGTCATTAAAAATTCACAAAAACACTGTTGTGAGAATGTTGTTGTTCTGATCCTCAGTCCTGAGACTGGTTTGATGCAGCTCTCCATGCTACTCTATCCTGTGCAAGCTTCTTCATCTCCCAGTACTTACTGCAACCTACATCCTTCTGAATCTGCTTAGTGTATTCATCTCTTGGTCTCCCTCTACGGTTTTTACCCTCCACGCTGCCCTCTAATGTTAAATTTGTGATCCCTTGATGCCTCAGAACATGTCCTACCAACCGGTCCCTTCTTTTTGTCACGTTGTGCTACAAACTCCTCTTCTCCCCAATTTTATTCAATACCTCCTCATTAGTTATGTGATCTAACCATTTGATCTTCAGCATTCTTCTGTAGCACCACATTTCGAAAGCTTCTATTCTTGTCCAAACTATTTATCGTCCATGTTTCACTTCCATACATGGCTACACTTCATACACATTCAGACACTTTCAGAAGCGACTTCCTGACACTTAAATCTATACTCGATGTTAACAAATTTCTCTTCTTCAGAAACGCTTTCCTTGCCATTGCCAGTCTACATTTTATATCCTCTCTACTTCGACCATCATAAGTTATTTTCCTCCCTAAATAGCAAAACTCCTTTACTACTTTAAGTGTCTCATTTCCTAATCTAATTCCCTCAACATCACCCGACTTAATTCGACTACATTGCTTTTGTTGACGTTCATCTTATATCGTCCTTTCAAGACACTGTCCATTCCGATCAACTGCTCTTCCAAGTCCTTTGCTGTCTCTGACAGAATTACAATGTCATCGGCGAACCTCAAAGTTTTTATTTCATCTCCATGGGTTTTAATACCTACTCCGAATTTTTCTTTTGTTTCCTTTACTGCTTGCTCAGTATACAGATTGAATAACATTGGGGAGAGGCTACAACCCTGCCTCACTCCCTTCTCAACCACTGCTTCCCTTTCATGTCCCTCGACTCTTATAACTGCCATCTGGTTTCTGTACAAATTGCAAATAGTCTTTCGCTTCCTGTATTTTACCCCTGCCACCTTTAGAATTTGAAAGCGTGTATTCCAGTCAACATTGTCCAAAGCTTTCTCTAAGTCTACAAAGGCTAGAATTGTAGGTTTGCCTTTCCTTAATCTTTCTTCTAAGATCAGTCGTAAGGTCAGTATTGCCTCACGTGTTCCAACATTTCTACGGAATCCAAACTGATCTTCCCCGAGGTCAGCTTCTACCAGTTTTTCCATTCGTCTGTAAGGAATTCATGTTAGTATTTTGCAGCTGTGACTTATTAAACTAATAGTTCGGTAATTTTCACATCTGTCAGCACCTGCTTTCTTTGGGATTGGAATTATTATATTCTTCTTGAAGTCTGAGGGTATTTCACCTGTCTCATACATCTTGCTCACCAGATGGTAGAGTTTTGTCAGGACTGGCTCTCACAAGACCGTCAGTAGTTCTAATGGAATGTTGTCTACTCCCGGGGCCTTGTTTCAACTCAGGTCTTTCAGTGCTCTGTCAAACTCTTCATGCAGTATCGTATCTCCCATTTCATCTTCATCTACATCCTCTTTTATTTCCATAATATAGTCCTCAAGTACATCGCCCTTGTATAAACCCTCTACATACTCCTTTCACCTTTCTGCTTTCCCTTCTTTGCTTAGAACTGGGTTTCCATCTGAGCTCTTGATTTTCTTACAAGTGGCTCTGTTTTCTCCAAAGGTCTCTTTAATTTTCCTGCAGGCAGTATCTATATTACCCCTAGTGAGATAAGCCTCTACATCCTTACATTTGTCCTCTAGCCACAGGGAAAGAAAAGTACGGAGCAGAAGAAAGTGAAACTGGACCATCTCATCTCAGCACTCCAGAAAAAAGGAGGCAATTGTGTGTGATGAATATCGACGATTTGAGGGAGATGCAAATTGTCGTCATATTTACAGTTACTATTCGAAAAAGGAACATCCGACCCTCAATAAACTGAAGGCTTCCTTAGAAGAAGCGCAGCTTTTCAGAGGCAGAAAATCGTCTCTGCGACATATGGTGCATGGCTTGGGCTTCAAATATAAAAAAAATTAACGTAATGGAGAGAGGTGACATTGTAGCATGGTGATGTCGATTTTTGAGGGCAATAGAAACCAAAAAGCTAAACTCCGCTCTAACAGACCATGAAGGCCCAACGGTACCGACTGGCCGCCGTGTCATCCACAGCCCACGGGCGTTACTGGATGTGGATATGGAGAGGCATGTGGTCAGCACAACGCTCTCTCGGCCGTATGCCAGTTTACAAGACCGGAGCCGCTACTTCTTCGTCAAGTAGCTCCTCATTTTTGTCTCACAAGGCTTGAGTGCACCCCGCTTGCTAGCAGTGCTCGGCATACCGGATGGCCACCCATGCAAGTGTTAGCCCAGCCCGACAGCTGTTAACTTTGGTGACCTGACGGGAACCGGTGTTACCACCGCGGCAAGGCCGGTGGCTTTTGAGGTCAATATCAAAGGAAAATTTTTATGACAGTGTTTGGCTAGATGAAAGATGCGTAAATGCAAGCCATTCAATGACTGAAGTGTGGACAAATGATTAAATGTCTGGTATCACGCCGAAACCCAATGAAAAAGATAGCAGACTGATTCTTCCCCATGCAGGTACATCTGCAGGATTTATAGAAAACTGTATATTGTTATTTAGACCGAAAAAGCCAACGATTACCAGGAAGAAATAAACAGACACATTTCAGCGGTGGTTTAAGGACTCTCTCCTGAAAGACTTGAACAAGCCCTCAATAATAGATGTGGACAACGCCTCACATCATTCAACTATCTTTGATACGGTAGCTACAGTTCCTTTCAAGAAGCAAGACTTTATCGACAGGCTACAACGAGGAAACACTCCCATTCCAGACGACTGTAGAAATGGTGAATTGTCGGATGTCGTGGCTCAAAATAAACCACCTTTATCTCTGTATGTAGTTGATGAAATGGGGAAAAAATATGGCCGTCGGGTCCCCAGGTTGTCATCATACCACTACCACTTCAATTCGATTGAATTTAGATGGGCTCAAGTAAAAGAATGCTGAAGATTAGATGGGTAGATGACATAACTAATCAGGAAGTATTGAATCGGATTGGGGAGAGGAGAAGATTGTGGCACAACTTGACCAGAAGAAGGGATCGGTTGGTAGGACATGTTTTGATGCATCAAGGGATCACCAATTTAGTATTGGATGGCAGCGTGGAGGGTAAAAATCGTAGAGGGAGACCAAGAGATGAATACACTAAGCAGATTCAGAAGGCTGCAGGTTGTAGTAGGTACTGGAAGATAAAGAAGCTTGCACAGGATAGAGTAGCATGGAGAGCTGCATCAAACCAGTCTCAGGACTGAAAACCACAACAACAAACAACATATTCAATAACTAAACACTCCTGTTAGCTGAGTGCCAAGTATAAGTGCTCTTATAGCAAAGAACTTTTATTTTATTATAAATGTGGATGTTATTACGCGGATAACACTAATAAATAAGAAATGCAATATCTAGGAGGATTGGAACTTAAATAGCGGCAACAGAGTAGGGGTTTGATAAAAAAATGTTATACAAACAAATAATAATAATTATTATTATTATAAAATATCCAACATTTCACATAACACCTTCACTTTATGTTTTTTCCTTCTTTTTTTCCTTTCAAGAAATACTTACCCCCAAGCTATGCATGGCACAATACTAACACCTCTTCCTCTTTCTGAGCTCAACATCTCACTCATTATGGAGGGATACTGACTCAGCTTTCAGGATAGCAAATGGGAAGTTGCGGTACAGAAAATAGCCCAGAGATCACCAGTGTGTGTGTGTGTGTGTGTGTCTGTGTGTGTGTGTGTGTGTAGTGAGTGAAGTATTAGGAAACAATGTGTGTATAGTGTGTGCAGTGACTGATAATGAGATATGAGTGAACAATGTAGCATTACATTATTTAATAAGTTATTTGTAAAGAAAGTATTGTATATCAGGGGTAAATCTAGTTAATGTCTCTAACTAGAAGTCTGTAGATATATGTGTATACGAATTAGCTTATTTTAAATTGATCTAAATTTTTTAATATCCTGACATGTCCTATATCCTTGTGAAAAGAGATCTACGCATGAATAAAGCTACTACTATTACTACTACTATTATTCACAACCGATAGAAAAGAGTTATATGTTATCACCTGTCACCAGCGTTGTGTAGAATCCGTTGCCAGCGATGTGGAAGGCATAGTATACCGTCAGCAGAGCCTGTTCTGTTGATGATGCGAATTGAGCGGTCTACTGCCTGCCGAATCTCTGGTACAGTTTTGAAACGAATGCCAGGAAGTGGTTCCTTAATCTTCGGAATCAAATCAAAGTCACAAGGACTTAAGTCCGGGGAGTATGGTGAATCGTACAGTACTCCCATTCCCATCGACCGAAAAGAGCAGTCACAGCTTGCGCTGTATGCGCCCGCGCATTGTCGTGCAAAATGATGGATTGGTTGCGCAGAAAGTGTCGCTGCTTCTTTCGCAAAACTGGTCGCAGATGATGCTCCAAAAGCGAACAGTAATACTGTGCATTGACAGTCTGCCGTGGAGGAACGTAATGGGCTAGGATAACACCATCACAGTCGTACATGAGAATCACCATAACTTTAGACCGTTCCGTTCCCACCATCAACAGAACGGGCTCTGCTAACGGTATACTATGCCTTCCACATCGCTGGGAACGGGTTCTACACAACGCTGGTGACTGCTTTGAAGGACAGTAATAGGTGCAAACATGTAACTCTTTTGTATCAGTTGTGAATAAACCCTCGTATATTCCGTATCTTAGGAACTGTCACTTTTCATTTTTTTTTTTTTTTTGACACGAAAGGAAACAGATACTTAGCTTTAGTAAGCACAAATAATTGTCATGTGTATGGGGACAATGTTAAGTGGAAGACGATTCTGTTGCTCTGAAGCATTACTCGCTCTTTGGATAATTATCATGGGGAGTAGAAGGGTCATTTTCTGGCACATAAAAGACGCAAAAACTCCCTAAGTCAACAATTGTGACCCTAATATTTTTACTAAAAGACAGGAAGTTCTTCCGTCGCTTCTGTACTGTTTGCAAATGACCCATTACCAAAGGAAGATAGAGAGGAACAATATTTTCTGCAATTGACGTAATGTGCCTGCGTGAAGTTGGGACTCTAGTGTTCCGTCAAACGTTTTGATACATTAAAAATTAAAATGTCATTGTCTCATACCGAAAAAGCTGTTAATACGAGTAGTACCTACGAAATAGGTATTTCCAACATTGCAGCAATTGTAACACAAGCCAAATAAGCGAGACTGTTTTGACATAAATTGTCATTTACATAAATAACACTGCAAAAGCAATTCTCGAAGTACCAATGTTAAATGCCTATTACACGTATCACAAGCAAAAAGTTTTACGTTAAGAAAAAGTTTCACATTTCATTCATACGCTCCAGTTTCTCAAGCATGAGATCGAAAAGTAGTAGTACGAAATTTTTATATAAATTTGGAATTCTCATATTCTTCCATGCAATGTATGTGATGTCCCCATTACTTATCCGTCCACGTTCTAACAAACAATATTGTCATCACTGATTCTGTAAGTATTCCTGCCATTGTAAAAACTTACTCTCTAGTTAACTTCGCTAACCCTGCCAGAATCATCGGTTCATTTATACCGCGTTTATTCTACGGTTAGACGCTATGTGTTCGTACAATGAGTTTCCCGAGCTATTCAGAGAATAGAACTTAAGTGACTGATAACTGGGGACTGTAAAACTAGCATTTTAGCAAAAATTTTGTCGTGCAGCCCCATCCCCTTTTGTCTACGGGAATGTTTTTTATTTCTTCCTCGGGCAGAGACATCACGTGCACTGTTGACGCATTCAAAAATCAACTTACGATTCGTTCAGAAATCAACTTAGAATGTGTTGAAAAATATACAGAAGCCAACTGGGATGCGTTTCGAAATAATGTGAATAATCGATATACTAGCCTGTGCTGCATGCTAGGGGCTTTGAGAAACAAAGGTTTTCTTCTTCAAGAAAATGAATTTGGCGTCCCCTGGAATTGTCGCCTGGGGCAGTTAACTCGGTTTGCCCCTCCTCCCACCGTTGATCTGGGCCTGATCACTTCTCTGGAAGGGGAAGGAGTGTACAGGGTGGCACCCACTCACCGAGCAAAGTGGCGCAGTGGTTAGCATACTGTACTCGCGTTCTGGTGTACGACTTTCGAACCCGCGTCCGGACATCCTAGTTTAGGTCTTCCGTGATTTGCCTAAATCGCTTCAGGCAAATGCCGGGATGGTTCCTTTGAAAGGGCACCTCCGACTTCCTTCCTCATCCTTCCATAATCCGATGCGATTGATGACGTCAATGTTTGGTCCCCTCCCCCAAATCAAACAACCAGCCAATGGCAGCCAGTCAAGGAATATTTTGTCAAACTGGTTTTTAAAAAATTATTTCAAAGGCCCGAGTCAAATCTGTACAAGCTTTCTCCCAGAGCAACTGCCGCAGGGCCTATGTGATACAAGTTTCCTATCTGTCAAAACCGAAGCAGTTTCGTCCAGTTAAGCTGCTGACAAGAGACGTCTTGAGCCCTCTGCTGTAATCGCTAGAGAATTCACGCCATGGTTTTAGCCAATACCGTGCGTGGGATACAGGTCACGTGTGTGGACGATGGAGGATTCTGCAGTGCAGAACACAGTTGCCTCTCTCTCTTTTCATCCATACCTCGACTAACACAGACGTATTTCTTGGGAGACGGAGCCTCTGGGTCTGCGCCCCGTGACCAGCCACCAACGTAACTTAACATGACCCGCCTCCCTTTGCAGTGCCCATTTATTTAGTTGTTCGTCCTCCTAGACTGGCCTCCGCCTGGTAACTTCCCCCCTAGGTGTGCCCCTTGTATTCCTTACACCGAAATATATTCACTTTATTTTGCCAAATTTTCTATTCTGTCATTTAACGACAGGCTTGTTTGCCCACTTGCAAGCACTGACCGCACGACTTCCTGTACATTTTCGTCATAAGGCGGATGCAACCAACTTCTTCCCTCTCAATGCTCATGCACAAGCAGCGCAAGGTAGGAAAGTTGCCTGGAGGCATGAATGTTGTGTGTTCCATAGAGATTTGGCATTTGGAGTAACATCTCATGGAAATGATGGGATCAGATCGTGATGCAGTAATATGTTTACAGCTAATGTAAATATTATATGCGAATCATGAGTGTATGCGCGCGCGCGCGCGTGTGTGTGTGTTTGTGTGTGTGTGTGTGTGTGTGTGTGTGTGTGTGTGTGTGATTAGATGCGTGAGACTCATTGCCGCAATTCTTTGTCGTGGTCTCTTTATGGCAGACTTCTTCGCAGAGCCCTCAAAAAATCGTGTCCACATCTACGTTTGTTTCAAGAAGAGCAAAAAGTTCGAAGTTGCACCATGTACTGCGGTGCTGAAAGAACGTACTGTACGTAATGAAGAAAAGTTGCTGAAATAGGTTTTCGGAAAACGTTTCGCTTGTAACATAAAAAACGAAACACCACACATTTTGGATTGACAGGCTGTTTTCACTATGCAGTTATTATCCAGTGAACGCTTAAAATCTATTGATTTTTTGAATATTTGATTATTTCAAATTGTAAGTCTCCCATCACACGACGAGGTATTTTTTTTTATTGGTCATGTTTATTAGAATATGTGGAAGTTGAGTAACTCACTGCCCGTTGTTCGAAGAATTTGTAGTGAATACCTGCAGTGAATACCACCTTGATCCCATTTATGTTTGACTCAAGGAAAGCAGAAAGCTGAGCGTTGAGTCGTACTAGTGTAAAACTTTCATTGTATAAAAGAAGCAAAGTCGCATCCCATGCTGTGTTTTACTTTATGCGTAAAGAACTGAAAACCTATGTTTATTTACATGTTATTTTCGCTACGCAGTTGTTCCGAAAGAACTGCAATCAACTGGATGTCACTTAGTGACTTACAGGTTCCTAACCAGTTTTTCAGCCAGGAAAAGGGAAGCTACAGTATAACGTGGAATTTGAGCGTGTTCTGGCAAATCTCCACATGATTGAAAGACTAATTCTAGGTTAAAAGTCAGGGGGGGGGGGGGGGGGGAATTGAACTAGCTAGGATTCAGATCCTACAACTTTTCGGTTATTAGCTAGACACTTTACCGCCTTTTTTTTGTTTTGCTAATTCATTTTGCTCGATATTGTTCATTCAGACAGTGTTACGAAATATTTATAAATTTTGTACGCAAAATCTCCTCATGAATCAGTGTATCTACTAGTGAAAACTGGATCAAAATCGTTACAGCAGTGCCTGAGATTAGCCTGCACATATACAGAAGGGCGTGAAAGGGCGACTTCAGTTTTTATGTCTTGAATTGGACTGTTAGCGTGAACACCCCTGCAGTACCTTTAAGTGTAATGTCCATACCATTATGATTCACGTACAGTGTAAACTACACAGGCGTAGACGGGGGAGGTTTAGGGGGTTCAGATCCTCCCGAAATGTTTACAAGGCTACAAAAACGACGGGTACGAATGGTCTTGAAATCTATTGCACTGTAACATTCATTGCCGGCCGCCGTGGTCTCGCGGTTCTAGGCGCTCAGTCCGGAACCGCGGAACTGCTACGGTCGCAGGTTCGAATCCTGCCTCGGGCATGGCTGTGTGTGATGTCCTTAGGTTAGTTAGGTTTAAGTAGTTCTGAGTTCTAGGGGATTGATGACCACAGATGTAAAGTCCCATAGTGCTCGGAGCCATTTGAACTTGTAACATTTATTTGAAAATTACCGCGTTTCCAAGCCGCGGCTGTTGCCAGCGTGGCGCAGTGCGCGAGGACAATAGGACAGTGATGAGCCAGTGTTGGTGACAATATTGGCATCAATGCGTGGACTGAGCCTCAAAAGAATGTTGTAATGTTGTTTGTCTCGAGTTCTGGAAAGTCGTGAGGGTTACCCAAACTGTCAGCGTTGTTGAGGCTGCCTGCAGTGAGAAGACGTTTGTTCACGCGGCAGCAGCTTACAGTTACTGTCACCTTTGCACTTCCTGGAAACTTCGGAAATTGTTCTTACTGTCGGGGTGAGTATTTTTTAAATGTTTGTTTTAAGCAGTGTTACGCAGGAGAGAGGAACGGCTAGTGCGAGCAAATGATAATGTCTCAGTTTCACTACATTTACCTTTCTACATTTACATGATACATCCCATGTGTGAGAATTGATCAGTTTGACGCAACATACACTCCTGGAAATTGAAATAAGAACACCGTGAATTCATTGTCCCAGGAAGGGGAAACTTTATTGACACATTCCTGGGGTCAGATACATCACTAGATCACACTGACAGAACCACAGGCACATAGACACAGACAACAGAGCAACCACAATGTCGGCACTAGTACAGTGTATATCCACCTTTCGCAGCAATGCAGGCTGCTATTCTCCCATGGAGACGATCGTAGAGATGCTGGATGTAGTCCTGTGGAACGGCTTGCCATGCCATTTGCACCTGGCGCCTCAGTTGGACCAGCGTTCGTGCTGGGCGTACAGACCGCGTGAGACGACGCTTCATCCAGTCCCAAACATGCTCAATGGGGGACAGATCCGGAGATATTGCTGGCCAGGGTAGTTGACTTACACCTTCTAGACCACGTTGGGTGGCACTGGATACATGCGGACGTGCATTGTCCTGTTGGAACAGCAAGTTCCCTTGCCGGTCTAGGAATGGTAGAACGATGGGTTCGATGACGGTTTGGATGTACCATGCACTATTCAGTGTCCCCTCGACGATCACCAGAGGTGTACGGCCAGTGTAGGAGATCGCTCTCCACACCATGATGCCGGGTGTTGGCCCTGTGTGTCTCGGTCGTATGAAGTCCTGATTGTGGCGCTCACCTGCACGGCCCCAAACACCATACGACCATCATTGGCACCAAGGCAGAAGCGACTCTCATCGCTGAAGACGACACGTCTCCATTCGTCCCTCCATTCACGCCTGTCGCGACACCACTGGAGGCGGGCTGCACGATGTTGGGGCGTGAGCGGAAGACGGCCTAACGGTGTGCGGGACCGTAGCCCAGCTTCATGGAGACGGTTGCGAATGGTCCTCGCCGATACCCCAGGAGCAACAGTGTCCCTAATTTGCTGGGAAGTGGCGGTGCGGTCCCCTACGGCAGGATCCTACGGTCTTGGAGTGCATCCGTGCGTCGCTGCGGTCCGGTCCCAGGTCGACGGGCACGTGCACCTTCCGCCGACCACTGGCGACAACATCGATGTACTGTGGAGACCTCACGCCCCACGTGTTGAGCAATTCGGCGGTACGTCCACCCGGCCTCCCGCATGCCCACTATACGCCCTCGCTCAAAGTCCGTCAACTGCACATACGGTTCACGTCCACGCTGTCGCGGCATGCTACCAGTGTTAAAGACTGCGATGGAGCTCCGTATGCCACGGCAAACTGGCTGACACTGACGGCGGCGGTGCACAAATGTTGCACAGCTAGCGCCATTCGACGGCCAACACCGCGGTTCCTGGTGTGTCCGCTGTGCCGTGCGTGTGATCATTGCTTGTACAGCCCTCTCGCAGTGTCCGGAGCAAGTATGGTGGGTCTGACACACGGGTGTCAATGTGTTCTTTTTTCCATTTTCAGGAGTATATAAAAGAGAAAATTTGTGGAGCATCGAATTGCGTTTTCAGAAAGTATAAAAAAGTGACGAAAAATCTTGCTGGTAAGTAAATATCGCCATTTATCAATTTAATAGAGGTCGTATGCATCGAAATAATAGTTTTGCAACAATAAGTTTAACAGAAGAACATTAAATAAAGGATAAAAGTTATTTTACATCGCTACTGGCTACGATTATTTTAATTTTGTCAGTACGGACGTCCACATTGTTGACCACAAACTGAATAAATGTACTATCTTTTCAGATTTATACTGCTTTTAGCGTACTGGATATACTCCATTTTCAGGAGTATATAAAAGAGAAAATTTGTGGAGCATCGAATTGCGTTTTCAGAAAGTATAAAAAAGTGACGAAAAATCTTGCTGGTAAGTAAATATCGCCATTTATCAATTTAATAGAGGTCGTATGCATCGAAATAATAGTTTTGCAACAATAAGTTTAACAGAAGAACATTAAATAAAGGATAAAAGTTATTTTACATCGCTACTGGCTACGATTATTTTAATTTTGTCAGTACGGACGTCCACATTGTTGACCACAAACTGAATAAATGTACTATCTTTTCAGATTTATACTGCTTTTAGCGTACTGGATAGTTAAAAATGTCTGATATCATTATAGGATTAATTCAAAACCTAATAGCACATCTAACTACTCTCTTCATCCACATTTTTATACAACTATTTTTCAAGACCTAGTTGTCTATTAGAAACGAAGGATCTCAGTCTTGCAGGGTAGGTGAAATAACCGAATGTGAAAGGCAGTTGTCGTTATTAGCTTTGAGCCATCTACATTCTTCTTCGGACGAATGATAATCGTAAGAAGAAAATTCAGTGACTCTGGATGTCACTTTCAACTTTATCCAAGAAGATGTCTGAAGGTATACATGTATCCACTTCATAAACTCATGCCCTCTAGTGTTAACAATTCATATGAGTTCCTCTTATTAATCTTTGCATCCAGCCTCATACCACATTACAAGAAGAATTAGCCTTTGTTTAGAAAGCATATCATGGTTTTCGTGTGGTGATTTATTTTCCAACAAATAAAAGATTTTTATAGATCTTATATAGAACAGTATTTTTTGCATCGTCTTGATCTTTCAGAAGTACCCATTATAATTCTGAGCAATGTCTTAGAATGCCAACTGTCATTCGTCCTCATTTTCTTCCAAATCCTTACAAATTAAATTCACTCGGGCAAACACTTCGTCATTTTCTGGTCGTCCAACGCTACTGTGGATTGCAGCATCAGATTTGAAAAACCTTGTCGCACATTTAACATGGTATCTACCTTCAACAACACGAAGGTCTGTAATGTGCCCCACTCGAAAGTTTTCTTGAGTTCCCCAGACATTACTCCGTTTCATCAGTATTTCCATTATCAATTTAGGAAATGTCTCTGTAACGTCGCGATCAACAGTTATTTGAACAAATAGGTGTCTTCACCTCGTTTCGCATGTAACCCTCTGACAAATTTTCCCCACAAAATAAATAATTCCTTTTAAGGCAAAATTTTTCAGCTGACGATTGATAAATATGGGACTCATTTATTACTGTATCCATTCTGCCATAGAGGTCTTTGTAATAATATTTACTGGGCTTTTTATGAACAACAACAGCGGTACAGTTCAGCAAAACAACATGTTTACCATTGATTATCACCTTAATCCTTTCAATAAACGTTTGTATGCATTTTCCCTTCACTTTATCAGATATACACCAGCCACAAAACCTTCACCATGAATAAAACGCTCAGACACCATTCTGAATTGCAATGGGGAACGTACCTAAACAATGGTCAGCTGGCGACTGACGCCTCTCCACTGCCAGATTTAACAGTTGTCATAAAGACCCGGAAAAAGGACACATTTCCGACAGCGGTGTAATAAAATCAAGAGAATGATTTTATTGATAAATAAATGAAACAACAAGAGTGAATACTGGAAAAAACCATGAATGGGAAGTAAAAATTTTATGGTCGTTAACCACGCGATTTCCATAAAACTGACCAATGGCGATATTTACTAGCAAACTAGGTTTTTTGGCACTTTCTTTGACTCTTAGAAAACACGTTTTAATGCACTACTACATTGCTCCCAGAAACTGTTTCGTCAAATCGATCAGTTCTCAGACAGCGCACGTTTCATCTACATCATACTCCGCAAGCCACGTAGGGCGTAGGGTACTTTCGGTACCACTATCTGGTCCCTCCAACATGCTCCACTTGCGAATACTGCGTGGGAAGAATGATTGTCGGTAAGCCTCTGTATTGGCTCTAATTTCTCGAATTTTCTCCTCGTGGTCAATACGCGAGATTTATGTGGGGGGGGGGGGGGGGGGGGGGGAAGTAATATGTTGTCTGACTCCTCCTGAAAACTGCTGTACCGAAATTTCAAAAGTAAATCTCTCCGTGATGCACAACGCCTCTCTTGTAACGTCTGCCAGTGGAGTTTGTTTAGCATTTCCGTAACGCTTTCTCGCCAGCTAAACGATCCCGTGACGAAACGCGCCTCACTTCGTTGGATCTTCTCTATCTCCTCTATCAGTCCTACCTGATACGGATCCCAGATAGGAGAACAATACTCGAGAATCGGGCGAACAAGCACCTTATAAGCCACTTCTTTCGTGGATGAGTTACGTTCCCTTAAGATTCTTCTGATGAATCTGAAACTGGTGTCTCCTTTTCCCACTATCTGTTTTATATGATCATTCCACTTAAGGTCGTCCTGGATAGTTACGCTTCGATATTTTACGGCATACGCTGTCTACAGCTGTTTGCCATCGATAGTGTAGCTGTACAGTAGTGGATTTCTTTTCCTATGTATACACAATATGTTACATTTATTTACGTTCAGAGTCAACTGTCATAGTCTGTGGCTTTCATCAATTCTCTGCAGGTCGTTCTGCAAATTCTTACTATCTTCTAGCGTTGCTACTTTGGTATAAACAATTGCATCATCTGCGAATAGCCTTAAAGAGCATCCGACACTTTCTACTAGATCATTTGTATCTACTGTAAACAGCGACGGTCCTATCACACTTCCCTGTAGTACTCCGGACATTACCTTTACATCTGTCGATTTAGTTCCGTTAAGAGTGAGGTGTTGAGTTCTGTCTGCAAGAAAGTCTTGAATCCAATCGCAGGTCTGCGCCGACACTCCATAAGCTCGTATTTTTTTCATTAAACGGCAATGCGGGGCGGTGTCAAATGCCTTAGTGAAATCAAGGAACACGGTTGCAAACTTAGCGCCGTTGTCCACTGCGCTGGATCTCCTGGAGGAACAGAGCGAGCTGAGTTTTGCAGGATCTCTGCTTGCGGAATCCATGTTGATTCGTATAAAGGAGCTGTTCATTTTCCAAGAACGTCATAATCCTTGAGCATAAAACATGTTCCATAATTCTACACCAGATTGACGTCAACGATATAGGTCTATAATTGTGTGGATCTGTCTTACAGCCTTTCGTAAAAACGGGAATGACCTACGCTTTTTTCCAATCGTTAGATACCTTTCGTTGCTCAAGCGATCCACGATAAATTACTGCTAGAAGGTAACGATACAAGTGTTTATTGAAAGCTGAAGATCTATCATCATTTGATGTAGGGTGGAAGGCGTGGAAGTAACAGTGTTCCGTTAAAGCACATTATACGAGAGCATGCTGAAAGGTTAAGCCTCCGAATTTTTTATGAGAAAGCTCTTAAAGCTTTTTAAATGAAACAGAAGTTACTAACATTATACGTCATTATTATTTGTTTACAAATTTGCAGCCCTCTTTCGCTAGAGGGCTCCAAATTATAGCGTGTAACATGGCGGTGTCTAACGTTAACCATGGCGGTGCGTGAGAAACAGCGTGCTGTAATCGAGTTTCGAATTTGTCGAATTAGTTCACAAATAGAGCACCCTCTCCTTCAGCATGACAATACCATATCAGAAACGAATCCTGCGACATCTGCAACAATCCGACTCCTTGGATACCCTGTTAGTTATCATACTATAAACAGTTCCGACTTGGCCACATCCGATTTTCGTCTGTTTCCAGAGCTTCTATAGTGACGGTATCAAGATGCTGGTCTCTCTTTGGGCCGGCCGGGGTGGCCGAGCGGTTCTACGCGCTACAGTCTGGAACAGCGCGACCGCTACGGTCGCAGGTTCGAATCCTTCCTTGGGCATGGGTGTGTGATGTTCTTAGGTTAGTGAGGTTTAAGTAGTTCTAAGTTCAAGGGGACTGATGACCTCAGAAGTTAAGTCCCATAGTGCTCAGAGCCATTTGAACCATTTTCTCTTTGGGAGAAATGTGTTCGTCGCCAGGGTGACTATGTTGAGGAATACATAATACATGAAGAATAAAGATTTAGAATGTTAATAAAGTTTGTTTTATTTAAAAGCTTTAAGAGTTTTCACATAAAAAATTCGGAGAGATTACTTCTAAGCACGCCTCGCGGATACGTGCACGTTTAAATGTTGTGCTTATTTGTAGTAACGAGGTTGAAATTAAATGAATTTTTCAGCTGATTGCTAAGGTTGACAGGGATCTCAAAGAGAACACGAATAGCACGACGACTACTGAATTCTACCGCAGCTACCGTTCAAAAAAAGAGACGAAAGCGTCAAGAAAACATTTACAACCTATAGTTGAAATCAGTAGGTCTATGTGTCGGCAAAAATTGGTAAACTTCTCGCAGTAGCCAGGTATTGCTAACCTTACAGATATAACACTGTAACAACATACTCAATTTAATTTCAAATTAATAATTATTAACAAGTGCCACATTTGAACATAACCGTCCTTATTCTGCGATCTCACGAAAACTTGTAATTTTCATCTATCGTTACTACCATAGCACTGAGCGAGGTGGCAGAGTGCCTAATGCATTAGAATCGCATTAGGGAGACATGGGTTCAGTCACATAGCCAGCCATCCAGATTCAGTATTTCCGTGGTTTCCCGATCCGATTCACTCTAGGCGAATGCCCGGATGGTTCCTTGAAAATGCTACGTCGCTTCCTCGCACTCCAATAATAAAAATTTCGAGCAATGTTCCGTCTCTAATGACCTTAGATGCCGATGAGACACGAAACACTAAACTAACTTCCTCACTTTTACCATTGGAGATTATTATCTATGTGGTGTCACCGCCAGACACCACACTTGCTAGGTGGTAGCCTTTAAATCGGCCGCGGTCCGTTAGTATACGTCGGACCCGCGTGTCGCCACTATCAGTGATTGCAGACCGAGCGCCACCACACGGCAAATCGATGAATCTACGTTGTGGAAACCGTGCATGTGTTGTCAGCATTGAGCAAAGATGGAAATGCTTTTCTATGTACATCTCTCTTCGTGACGGTCATTTTGCGGCTTCCTCCGCTCACTACCTGGCCTATCAATTATGTCCCATAAATGTTCGATAGGCTTCATGCTGGGCGCTTTTGGTGGCCAAACCGTTCGCTCTGACTGTCCAGAATGTTCTTCAAACTAATCGCGAGCAGTTGTGGCCCAGTGACATGGCGCATTGTCATCCATAAATATTCCGTCGCTGTTTGAGAACATAACGTCTGTGAATGGCTGCAAACCGTCTCCAAGTACCCGAACATCCAGAGGACCCAGTCCATTCCATGTAAACACAGCCCACACCATTAAGGGACCACTACCAGCCTGAAATTTACCGTGTTGATAACTTGGGTCCAAAGCTTCTTGGGGTCTGCGCCACACTCCAACCCTACCAATACTCTTACCAACAGAAATCGACTCATCTGACCAGGCTACGGTTTTCCAGTCGTCTAGGCCCAACCGATGTGGCCACGAGCCCAGAAGAGGCGCTGTGATCGGTGTCATACTGTTGACAAAGTCACGACAGCAGCGCAGGGTAGCCGTGCGTTCTATGGCGTCTTGTCACGGTCCGCGCGGCTCCCCCCGTCGGAGGTTCGAGTCGTCCCTCGTGCATGGGTGTGTCTGTTGTCCTTAGCGTAAGTTACTTTAAGTTAGGTTAAGTACAGTGTAAGCTTAGGGACCGATGATCTCCACAGTTTGGTCCCATAAGACCTTACCACTGATTTCCTATTTCCACTCGCGGCAGTCGTCTGCTGGCATAGCCCATTAACGACGAATTTCAACACTGTGTCCTTACGGATAAGTTCGAGGTACGTCCCACATTGAGTTCTGCGAGTATTACAAGTAATCTGGCTTCTCTGTTAGCACTGACAACTCTACGCAACCGCCGCTGCTCTCGGGCGTAAAGTGAAGGCTGTAGATTAATGTGTCGTCCGTGTTGAGAAGTAACGCGTGAAATGTGGTATTTTCGGCATACCCTTGACACTGTAGACGCGGAATATTGAGTTTCCTAACAATTTGTGAAATGGAATGTCCGATGTGCTTAGCTCCAACTACTATTCCGCGTTCAAAGTCTGTTAATTCCCGTCGTGCGGCCATAATAACGTATGAAACCTTTTAAAATGAATCACGTAAGTATGCATGGCAGCTCCACCATTGCACTGCTCTTTTATGCCGTATGTGTGCGACACTACTGCCATTTGAAAAAGCCCATATAGTTATACCATGGCTTTGTCAACTATATGCAGTGTGCCCCATTTATCTTGCTCGCACAAAATAACTTTGTTCTAATGAGTTAAATGAAAAATTGTTTCTACCAATGATTTTTAATATCATTGGATAGTTCTTGACGTTTTATGTATCTCCACAGTTGGAGGAGATACCGGCTAGAAGTATTTTTTTTTTAAATAGAAGCATGTACATTTTATTTAAGACAACATCCATCTTCTCGAACGGCTGTTCAGAAATGTCACACTGTACCATCTTATCCATGTAACTAGTAGCTATGGAAATGACAAAAAACACATGCCTTCTCCAATTTAAATATCGCTTCAGTACATTTCATTAACTAAATCCTTTAATCTCTTCAGGTGGCGTTCTAACATTTCACAAATTGTCAATAAACACTGAATGCAACAGTACTGCACTGTACAGTAACAGGATTCGTCATTGCACAGTACTTATTACAATGCAGAAGTAACATGGTCTTTTGCAGCAACTTTTATTGTGATATTACCACTATATGAAAAAAAAGAGCGTTTACAAGAGTCTCTGTGTTTACGTGAGTCTGAAATCATAAACAAAACCCGAACCTCTGCTACAGCACCACATTGCGTATGTATTATATACAATCAAGGCAGTAAACAGGTCTCCTTCTCCTCAACCGCTGTACTCTTTATCGTTTGCACATCTACGTTTTATTGACAAAATGGTACAGTGTGATACATTTTGAATAGCTCTTGGAGAGGTAAGTGTATTCTTGAATAAAATTTACATGGTTCCATTTAAAAAAAGTTTAAAATCTGCTCCGTATCTCCTATACCTGTGGGGATATATTAAATGTATACCCTCGGCAAGAACTAATGAATGATGCTAAAAAACACTGGTTGAAAAAAAATTATTTTGTGTGAGCAAGATTAATGAGACAGTGTTTTGTGCTCTATTACAAGTCCACTTAATTACGGTTTATTGAAACCCTCCTCTCGTCCCCTCCTTCTCCTCTCCCCCCCCCCCCCCCCGTCCCGCTCCCCAAATCAAATCCTGGCTAGACCTATGGTAAACCATTTATGTAGCGTCCACTTGCAAACGGTGATAAATCCATTTTTTTCTCTAAAAGGAGTCGTTCCCGCCAATTTGATACCTATGCTGCCAGCTGTCGATTGCAGTGATAAAACATGAGCGAAAAAGCTTGTGTCTGCCCTAAAACGTACCTTCAAAATAGGCTTCTGTTTCAAAAATCGGTGTATCAACTTCCGGGTTCCAAAGTAATTGCGTAATTAAGTAGCAGAACTAGGCGTGTCCTTAGCAAGCGCCATTCTCTAAGAAGGTCTGAAGATGCAAAACTTTCATTGTACACATTATGTATTTTGTCTCAATAACGCTCTTTTCCCAGCTTATTACTTCATGAACGCTAGTTTTGAACCTGTGTGGCAGTTGCGTCAAGTTGTCCCTCGTGCACACTGCCACGAAACCTAGCCATATTACCGTGTTTTTCTTGGCTTACCTTGTATGTGAGAACGCGCGGAACGTATATAGTGTACTTGTTGGATAAAGTATCACGAGTGCTTAGTCATTTCCTTCATAAAATTAGATGTTAATGATAGAATACGTGTACCATCAGTTCCAAAAAGGAAAGGTCGTGAAAGATCAGCAAACCTTACTGACTATAACAGGAAAAAAGCAAAATCCATGAGATATAATTCAGTCGTCAGTTCTCGTCTTCGTGATATTTTACTACTTGAAATCATAGGAATTTCATTATCAGCATACCTGTAAACGTTAATTTGCGCTATGATATGTTAAATTCTTCAGGTGTTTCTTTTCACCATGTCGTTCTTGTAGAGGACTAGCACATGGTGCTTCACCTTCAGATTTTCTGCAATAGACTGTTTTGTGTACTTTCACTTTTTTATTTGTCTCCTTGATTCACACTTCAGTTTTTTTATGTCGTCTGCGGCTGGCAGCGGTGCTGACAGCGCAGTGTAAGTCCATGGCTGACCTGACATCAGGACTCCGAACATAGACTGCTTTAGGAGTGATCTTATATCACCGCGGCTCGCTGTGTAGACGGCTGTGCTGCTTGGGCAGCCGACATCACTGCCTCGGAAACTTTCCGCAGTGTATTGGCAAGGTGTGAGACCTGTTCGAGTTCCGTGGACGGCGAGATGACGCGTTGCCCATGTCTTCATTGGCCATGCCGGACGGTGTGGTGCGGCAGGGGGAGACGTCTGCTCGGACGGCGTTGGGAGCGCTTGTGCTACTGACGCCTCTCGCAATGATGATGTCTACATCAGGCGGTGGACCATCCCCTTAAGGAGTTGATCTCTGTGTTCGTCCGGCATGCTCTCCATTGCATGGTTGTTGGTGCGTGCGCACCGTCTTCTGCTGACCGCAGATGCGGAGGTGTTGGCAGCCAGCGTCTGTTCATTGCTGACTGTGTTGGTCGGCCTGGTTGGAATCTGTGCGACTGGGCGTGGACGTAGGACAGGACGGTCGATGTTCTTCTCAAATGGGAGTCTGCGCTGGTGGGCTACAGTGACCTAAATCACTTCCGAGCCAGTGTAGATCACAGTTCTTGCACTGGGGAGGACTAGCCCGGTCAACGAAGGCCAAAAAATGGCGATTATGGGAAAAAATTCGTGTAGTCGCAAAGTTTTGTATAGTGGTAGGGGGAAGTGTCACGAAAAACATATTACAAATCCTAACCTGAGGGTGTTGGCGTTGGGGTGGGGGGATCGTTTAAAGGCCACTTTTTTACTTTTTTCCTGAATAACTCGAAAACCGTGGCTTCTAGCGAAAATGTTTCCCAGTACAAAATTAAACCACGCTGTATTTTTTCTAGGACAAATAGTTTTCGCGTTACAAGGGCTGCAAAAATGGGTAATGATATAAAATTAATGTTTATTGTTAAATGAAGTTGATTAAGCCCAAATATTAAATGGCTGTAACTCATTTACCTACAGTAGAACAGTACGGAAGGATAAATTTTGTTGCGAAGATGTGACGGGTGGCAGCGAGTGTGGATTGTGTTTGGGAGGGGGGGGGGGGGGTGGAAGACGATGGAATGCATGACGCGGAACGATGTCAAGCATTTCCCTTATTTGTACGTCTACAAAACGAAGAGCGAGTTAGTTCATTCCACCTACCCCATTACGTCGCAAGAAACAAACTACAGGATGTTTCACCAAGTTATACCCACCCTTCCACAGCGCACCTGGTAAAACACTGGTGGTTCAGTGCGCAGACACACCTGGAGATTTTTGATATTTCACAAAATGCGTTGTACGAGGGCACGTGTTCTGAATGGTTCAAATGGCTCTGAGCACTATGTGACTTAACATCTGAGGTCAACAGTCCCCCAGAACTTAGAACTACTTAAACCTAACTAACCTAAGGATATCACACACATCCATGCCCGAGGCAGGGAGGGCACTTGTATAAGTGTTTATTTTCCACAAATGCATTAAAACTAAATGGAATACAGATATTAGTTATTAACAGAACTACACATACGAACAGAATTTACGTATCTCTCTGCACACCACCTTGCACCGGTAGGCCGGAATCTGATTGCTGGGCACACTGTACATTTGTTGCGAATTTTTTTATTCAGAGGTACGTCCCTTTCCCCACCATGAGAACTGCTCGCTCTTCATTTTATACACAGTATTTTCTGTCCATTTCTGTTGTGTGAGTTCAGTGGTTCCCTCTACGTTTATAAGGTATGTTTGTGCCTCGCACTGTTTGTTGATTCTGCCATTTAATGGTATAGATAGGTTCACGAATCAACAGTTTCATGTAATAATTACTTGATCACTTGTTGCAGTTTATATGATGGTGCGCTAAGAGCACAAAACGCGTTATTGGTTATTAAATATTGCAGCAGAGACTGTCTTATATTTAGAATTCATTTTATTATTAGTTATTGGCGGTGATTAAGAGAGTCTGTACATGAAATGCGTTCCTATAAACAGTGGTGGAGAAGTCCCTGATCAGCGAGTGTGATGTTGTCAGTGGCCTATGCAATGTTGATGGGAAAGGAATACGTGAATTGCTAAATGCCAGTTATTTGAGAAAAGATGGGAAAGCTGAAGGATTCAGAAACGAAACACGCGGTGTTGTTCACGTATAATGCAGGAAAGAGTATACTAGAGGTGGTTCAATTAAAAGATTTTTAAGAGAATCTGTTTCCGAGGAACAGCCTTCGACATCAGCTGGAGTCAAACGATTGCGTTCAGCTGAAGCGAAACTTGATTTTGAAACTGTCTGTTTTGTGCAGAAGCAGTTGATGATGAGTTATTTGATAAACAGAAGAAAAATCCGAAAAAAGTGCCGTGAAAGGTTTGCAGTGTTCGACCCTTCAGTTACGATAGTACAATTTTAGTTCGTGCACAGGAGAGGAAGGATGAATGGGGCGATACCATCCAAAGACGTATCTGTTCCGTTAGCAATCTACACTCCTGGAAATTGAAATAAGAACACCGTGAATTCATTGCCCCAGGAAGGGGAAACTTTATTGACACATTCCTGGGGTCAGATACATCACATGATCACACTGACAGAACCACAGGCACATAGACATAGACAACAGAGCAACCACAATGTCGGCACTAGTACAGTGTATATCCACCTTTCGCAGCAATGCAGGCTGCTATTCTCCCATGGAGACGATCGTAGAGATGCTGGATGTAGTCCTGTGGAACGGCTTGCCATGCCATTTGCACCTGGCGCCTCAGTTGGACCAGCGTTCGTGCTGGACGTACAGACCGCGTGAGACGACGCTTCATCCAGTCCCAAACATGCTCAATGGGGGACAGATCCGGAGATCTTGCTGGCCAGGGTAGTTGACTTACAGCTTCTAGACCACGTTGGGTGGCACTGGATACATGCGGACGTGCATTGTCCTGTTGGAACAGCAAGTTCCCTTGCCGGTCTAGGAATGGTAGAACGATGGGTTCGATGACGGTTTGGATGTCCCGTGCACTATTCAATGTCCCCTCGACGATCACCAGAGGTGTACGGCCAGTGTAGGAGATTGCTCCCCACACCATGATGCCGGGTGTTGGCCCTGTGTGCCTCGGTCGTATGCAGTCCTGATTGTGGCGCTCACCTGCACGGCGCCAAACACGCATACGACCATCATTGGCACCAAGGCAGAAGCGACTATCATCGCTGAAGACAACACGTCTCCATTCGTCCCTCCATTCACGCCTGTCGCGACACCACTGGAGGCGGGCTGCACGATGTGGGGGCGTGAGCGGAAGACGGCCTAACGGTGTGCGGGACCGTAGCCCAGCTTCATGGAGACGGTTGCGAATGGTCCTCGCCGATACCCCAGGAGCAACAGTGTCCCTAATTTGCTGGGAAGTGGCGGTGCGGTCCCCTACGGCACTGTGTAGGATCCTACGGTCTTGGCGTGCATCCGTGCGTCGCTGCGTTCCGTCCCAGGTCGACGGGCACGTGCACCTTCCGCCGACCACTGGCGACAACATCGATGTACTGTGGAGACGTCACGCCCCACGTGTTGAGCAATTCGGCGGTACGTCCACCCGGCCTCCCGCATGCCCACTATACGCCCTCGCTCAAAGTCCGTCAACTGCACATACGGTTCACGTCCACGCTGTCGCGGCATGCTACCAGTGTTAAACTGCGATGGAGCTCCGTATGCCACGGCAAACTGGCTGACACTGACGGCGGCGGTGCACAAATGCTGCGCAGCTAGCGCCATTCGACGGCCAACACCGTGGTTCCTGGTGTGTCCGCTGTGCCGTGCGTGTGATCATTGCTTGTACAGCCCTCTCGCAGTGTCCGGAGCAAGTATGGTGGGTCTGACACACCGGTGTCAATGTGTTCTTTTTTCCATTTCCAGGAGTGTACATGCTGCATATGCAAGGTACAACGAGGACTGCTACAACATAGGTTCAGTGCCTAAGTCTAGACGGAGTGGACGGCCTGAGGATGAAGAAGTTAATGTGTTAATGGAGGAAATATTCTATTACATAGAGGAGAATGATGACTCCCAGTTCACCTTACGCAAGTTGTTGGAGCAAGTTTCTGGAATATTACCTCATATAAAGGCAGTCAAGGACAGACTGAGAGAAAAGTGTGGGGACGCTGTTGTTTTCAGCACAATCCGCACCAGAAAAGCTATCGTATCCTTTCGTAGTTCAGGCGAAAAAAAAAAAATTAAATGATGCATTGTATTCTTCAAAGTGCAAAGATGAACAAGCAGAACAGGAAAGAATTATAAAGGCATCTGCCGTTACAATCTTAGAACATGTTCAGTCAGTGACCTATGATATTTCTGTTTTTCCACCCTGTGACAAATTCTGTAGTGAAGCTGAGGAAATGGTACCTTGTACACTCCATGTCTTCATGGACTGCATATCGGCGAAAAAAGGGCAAAACAGAAAATTAAAAAAAGCTGACATCTATATCCCATGCACTCATTGCTGCTATTTTCCCTCACTTATGCTACATGCTGTCGCACTCTTCATTCAAAGAAAGTTTGGATCAAAAACTTTGATTAGTTTACTTGCCGGTTTGCGATTCAGTGGAACATATTACAAAGCACAACAACTGTAGCTATCAGCTGTCTGCTGCACTGAAAAGCCAGTCTCAAGTAAAAAATTTTGTCAGTATGTATTCGACAACGCTGATTTCAATGTATCCACTATCGACGGCTGGAATACTTTGCACAGTATGGGGGGAATGAAATGCATCACTCCAGCCTCAGCTCTCCCACCGTGTGAGGAGGTCCAGAATGTTAAATCGACTCCCTCTGCCACAGAAGAAGGCAAACTGTCATGGAACTTCAGATATCTGAATACCAGAGAAGCAATGCAATATGGCAGATTACCTTCCTTAACTTGAACATAATCAATCTCATTCCATCTGACATATTAATACCCACCATGACAGATACACTATGTGATCAAAAGTATCCGGACATCCCCGAGACATACATTTTTCATATGAAGTAGATTGTGCTGCCACCTACTCCCAGGTACTCCATATCAGCGACCTCAGTAGTCATTAGACTTCGTGAAAGAGCAGAATGGGGCGCTCCGCGGAACTCACGGACTTCGAACGTGGTCAGGTGATTGGGTATCACTTGTGTCATACGTCTGTACGCGAGATTTCCACGGTCCTGAACACCCCGTACAGCACAAAAGCGTACAGGCCAACCTTGTCTGTTGACTGACAGAGACCGCCGACAGTTGAAGAGGGTCGTAATGTGTAATAGGCATCCATCTATCCAGACCATCACGCAGGAATTCCAAACTGCATCAGGATCCACTGCAAGTACTATGACAGTTAGGCAGGAGTTGAGAAAACTTGGATTTAATGGTCGAGCGGCTACTCATAAGCCACACATCACGGCGGTAAATGCCAAACGACGCCTCGCTTAGTGTAAGGAGCGTAAACATTGGACAATTGAACAGTGGAAAATTGTCGTGTGGAGTAACGAATCACGGTACACAATGTGGCGATCGGATGGCGGCGTATGGGTATGGCGAATGCCCGGTGAACGTCATTTGCCAGCGAGTGTAGTGCCATCAGTAAAACTCGGAGACGGTGGTGTTATGGTGTGGTCGTGTTTTCCATGGAAGGGGCTTGCACCCCTTGTTGTTTTGCGTGGAAATATCACAGCAGAGACCTTCATTGATGTTTTAAGCACCCCGTCACTTGCCACTGTTGAAGATCAATTCGGGGATGGCGATTGCATCTTTCAACACGATCGAGCACCTGTTGGTAATGCACGGTCTGTGGCGGAGTGGTTGCACGACAATTAGATCCCTATAATTGACTGGCTTGCTCAGAGTCGTGACCTGAATCCTATAGAACACCTCTGGGATGTTTTGGAACGCCGACTTCACGCCAGGCCTCACCGGCCGACATCGATACCTCTCCTCAGTGCAGCACTCCGTGAAGAATGAGCTGCCACTCCCCAAGAAACCTTCCAGCAACTGATTGATCGTATGCATGCGAGAGTGGAAGCTGCCACCTAGGCTAAGGGCGGAATTCCAGCTTTGCCGATGGCGGGCGCCAGGAACTTTTAAGTCATTTTCAGCCAGGCGTCCGGATAATTTTGATCACATAGTGTATGCTGTGGATGTGTGTTAAATGGCTTTATTCTGTGCAGACCAGACCGCAAGTATCAGTAGTTCCCGAGTGGAAGGGAGTGATGCAGTCTGTCAGTAACACAATTAATTCTGAAAGAAGTGCAGTCACTTTCCTACTGTTCATACAGTGTACACAGCTTTACAGTACGATGCTAATGATAGCCAGCAGGAAGGGATCGCAATTTGTTTCTTTACTGTCGACCAGCCGCTGTACATAAAGACGCGACAAATCCAGTCTGGAATGATATCCGTGAGATTGGGAGGGTTTCATACACTCATATCGTTCATGGGGTGCAGTTCAGTTTTGTTCAAGTACAAGATGGTAACTGAGATCATTATCCCAAAGTATTAGCAGCTGAACTGTCAGGAACTGTTTCAACGTTTGGAATCTGAACACAGTTTGTATTCACTGCAAACCTGACACAACTGAGTGGAAATGAAAGCACTGTAGTAGAAAAATTGCGCTGCTTACTAATATCGACGTAAATCACTCCAACAATCGCGGATATTTAAAGCCTATAAACTGCATTGTAGGCAACAGTCTATTTCAAATTCTTTCTTTCTCAGCATAATTACCCACATATTGCTTAATATTTCAAATTGGTCAGCATCGCTTACGTTACTTCTCTCAATAAACGTAGAGATGTCATTTTTACAGATGAATCTGGAAATGGAGAAACGTTAACTTAATCGTTCCTATCTTCTGAACTGACTACATCAAACTGAGAACAGAAAGTAAAACTAGAGCTACCTTTCTGTATTTATAACATGTCTTCACCATTTCTTTAGGGTCTTCATTGGGTGATTTCGATTTTGCTATTTCCTTAAAAAAAAAAAAGATTAATTGTTACTTGCGAACATCTTTTTTGAGCTGTTAGCTCCATGACATTTTCTAAAAAGAGGAAATAAATATGTGAAATGTTCAATGTTGAAATTTTGTCGCGCTGCAGGGCTAAAATAACAATAAAACTATATGATAAAGCAAAAGAGTGAAAGTACTCTAAGGTGATTTTCTGGAATAAGTGTTTTCTAGTGCAGAATCCGAAAAGTGAGAAATTACATAGAATGAATACTTCCACATTGAGGTAACGTGTGGACACGAGAACGTCCATGCGTACATACGTTCTTCCACAAATGTTCGTGCTTGCTCTTCTATCCCCGTGCGTCTGCGATTGTGCACAAGGAAACAGGCATCTTGTGAACATACCCTTAGCATTGCAACTTACAGACATTGTGCTACTTCCCGCTGCCGCTCAATTTTTCATTCCAACAGTCATTGTGGATGTTGAACAGTTTAAATTTTATCTTAAATTATTACAACCAGTAATTGCCGTATTTTAACATAAGCGATTGTGTAGCAGCTAAAAAAAGTCTTCATGGCTCTGGGTGGTAGGGGGAGGGTGTGGAGGGAGGGATTGGGTCCTTAGTCCCCTCCCTGTGTCTGCGTCCCTGCTCGCCTGTGACCTTCCTGAAGTCTTCGACATCGGAGATTTGGACACGCACATTGTCATCGTCTGCAGCCTTCACGGTGAAGATGGCTGTCATCCACCTTTTGAGGCGCTCTAGGAAATCCCTGCAGTCTTTCTTAATTTCGATAATGATGGGTATAAGCCGATGTCCAGACCACCTGGCAACGAGTACCGGACGGAAGCTGGCCACGTATAATGTGGGTTAGTTTTCGGTCGTTTGCCTGGTCTTCCTCTGTTCCGACGCCAGTGATTGATACCGGTTGGCACCTGACGTGATGGTCCACTTCTGTGACCAGAATTTTTAGTCTAATAGAAAATATTCTCAGGTCTAAAGTCACATTTACCTCGCTGAGCGAGTAGAATGAAGTGTTCAAGGATCACCGATTGGTCTTACAGTTAGGATCAGATGTCCACAATCGGTGCTGAAAGTGTGCAGTATGATGTAATTAATCCACTTAGTCAGTAGCACTTGAAATTTGCCCCAATCAAACGGGTTCTGACCAACAGCAATAAACATGGAAACGCCCTAGTATGAGGTGAACTGCCCTACAGAATGAAGGCTGGTGAAAGAAGAGGGATATGTGAAATGTAAAGCCACCCGTCCATGGTTTTTACGTAAATGGTAAGTGTTCTATTGTTTTGTTTTTATTGTCATAACTTATCCTTTTTCTTCAAGAATGTCACTAAAAGTTTCGCGTAACTTTTTTATAAAATCTGAAACATGGATGCGAAACAGCAACTGTGTAAATCTGAGGAGGTTGAAAAAACAGCCAAACACATCTAAAACAAAGGTTTATTAACCCTTGATTTGATATTTCTAAAAATATGTTCTTCAGAAGGAGTGGGCCTTGTTACATCACATCATGGTACATTAGATTAGATGAAGTCGAGCGGCTCTCGTCATATATAAGATTGACAAAACAAGAATTATCCCAAGACTTGGCTTTAAAAAACAGCCTGATTACATATATTATACTTCAGAATGACTACCTAAAATTGTAACAGGAGTCACAGGATAAAATATTTGCATAAGTTTCGTCTACATCTAGCCTGACGCTAAGGCCAACCTAGGTCAAGGGCTGGTAAACCTTTGTTTTACAACGGTTAGCTGATTTTTCAACCTCTTTATTTTTTATGTTTAAAATCGGTTTGTTTGTTGAGGATGTTTTTTGGGTATTTTTCTGTAAGAGTGTAAATTTCCATTGTCTTCAAAATGTTCGTCGTGCGTCTTTTAAGTACTTTGTGTAAAATTTTTACACGATTTTCAATATTTTTTGCTTTATGTTGTTGGCTTTTTAAATGCAAGTAAAATGTGGACTGGTTACTTTCACTGTATAGTGTCTGCTCTTTTAATCTGATTCTGAAATTCCTGACTGTGTGTTCGATATAAAATTTACTGCAATAGTCACAAGAAACTTTGCAGACTTCTGGATTTGTAAAGTGGAGATATTATTTTTTGTTAATAAAATTAGTAAGAACAGCACGTTGCAAGGCATACCAGATGTGCCCAATAATGTTCACGTTTGGTGGCCAGCGGAAGTGTTGAAACTCAGAAGAGTGGTCCTGGAGCCACTCTGTAGCAATTCTGGACGGTGTGGTGTCGCATTGTCCTGCTGGAATTGCCCAAGTCCGTCGGAATGCACAATGTACATGAATGGATACAGATGATCAGACAGGATGCTTACGTACGTGTCACCTGTCAGAGCCGTATCTAGACGTATCAGGGGCCCCACATCACTCCATTTGCACACGCCCCACACCATAACAGAGCCTCCACCAGCTTGAACAGTCCCCTGCTGACATGCACGGTCTATAGTGGTGGTGGTATTCATGAGGTTGTTTCCATACCCTTACACGTCCATCCGCTCGATACAATTTGAAACGAGACTCGTCCGTTAGGCAACTTGTTTCCAGTCATCAACAGTCCAATGTCGGTGTTGACTCTCATAGGCAAAGCATAAAGCTTTGTGTCGTGCAGTCATCAAGGATATTCGAGTGGGTCTTCGTCCCCGAAAGCCCATATCGATAACATTTCGTTGAATGGTTCGCACCTTGACACTTGTTGATGACGAAGCATTGAAATCTACAGTAGTTTGCGGAAGGGTTGCACTTCTGTCACGTTGAACGATTCTCTTCAGTCGTCGTAGGTCCCGTCCTTGAAGTATCTTATTCCGGCCGGAGCGATGTCGGAGATTTGATGTTTTACCGGATTCCTAATATTCACGGTACACTCGTGAAATGGTCGTACGGGAAAATACTCACTTCATCGCTACCTCAGAGATGCTGTGTCCCATCGCTCGCGCGGTGACTATAACATCACATTGAAACTCCCTTAAATCCTGATAACCTGTTATTGTAGCAGCAGTAACGCTCTAACAACTGCTCCAGACACGTATTGTCTTAGACAGGCGCTGCCGACAGCAGCGCCGTATTCTGCCCGTTTACATATCTCTGCATTTGCATATGCATGCCTATACCAGTTTGTTTGGCGCTGCAGCCTATATTGGACAAACAGTCAGGAATTTCGGAATGAGATTTAAAGAAATCACGCGAAATTGCGAAAGCAACCAATCCACATTGTACTTGCATTTAAAAAGCTAACAACATAAAGCAGAAAATTTTGAAAATCCTCTAAATGTTTTATACAAAGTGGCTAAAGGACATAGAATGAACATTAAATGGAAATTGATACTCGTGCAGAAAAATGCCCAGAAGATATAAACAAAAAAATCCTCGAAAGTTTTATTGACATTTTAGAAGAAATGCGGCAAATTATGGCGATAAACATAAAACAATAGGACAGCTATCATTTACGTAAAACCACAAAAAATACTATCTCTGAAAAATTATACGTAGTCACTGACTTTCTGCGAAATAGAAATTCTATTGTAAACAAATAGCATCTTTGGAACCGAAGCTGTCAGAAAAGCTGTCAAAAATTGACTTCACAAGATCACGCAAATAAAAAGCAAACATATAAATAACGTGATCGTATCATAAAAGAAGACTACCGACATTTACGCTCCAAAGTGCCATACGGACCACGTCAGACCAGATAAGACGTAAGCGTAAGGTGCACCAAATACACACAGACTAACTTATACGTAAGGAACGATATTATACCTATTATACCATCTTCACAGGTACACTAGATAACGGCAAATCGCCGTGTAACTTGTATCACTACGAGTAAATAAACAAACAGCGCATCAAAAACTTTGACATAAAGTATGTCTGTCGTTGTTCGACGTCATGAAAGCTGAGATCCCACTGGAAGGAAAAGAACATAATCGAGTGTCAGACAGCTGTGAACAATGCAGAGGAGGACTAGACTTTGAAATTCATCCAGAGGATAATGAGCTGCCCGTGTAATTTAGCAGCGACAGCACAAGACTAGCAGGATTGTGACGTTTTAACTACTTTAAATGCTTTGTTTAATGTAACATACTTTGTAATCACAGTCAATTGTAGTCGTTAAATCGTTTTCTTTTCTCATTTGTACCTGTAATAATAGGTCTTTTTACTGTTATGTAACGATAATGTATGTACATCCATCTCTACTGAAGCAAAACTCTGTCGATATGTGGGAAAAGAAGCAAAACTCGGCGAACGCAAATTATTTTAGGCTATAACTAGTAAAAGAAAAGCCGAATATTTAAGGGATCGTCAGAAATGTAATTCCTAGCTAAACATACATCTATGGTGAAAAAGGAATTTGGAATATCTGCCCTTCGGAGGAAGAAAGAAATTTTTCACGTCTCACGAAAATAATCAGGAGCACTCACTACGTTTTGCTTCTGGACGCCTATCATGTGCGAATTAAACTTCACTCGTGCGCTGTCGATGTTTCGGCGAGTGAGCCTGTGATTTTCCGTTGGCGGGGTGCAGCGAGGGATGCGAGACGGCCTTGACCCGCCACGTGTGGCCCGGCAGACCTCCCCTCCCCCCCCCCCCCCCCCCCCCCCCCGCCACTGCTGCCCGGGCTCGTGGGCGTGGCGCTCGCGGCATGTGGCAGTGTAACGAACACGTGCCTGACCTCTCAGGCAGCACCAGACATTCTAGATCTCTCGCCGTCCGTTTCGCTCTAGGGCCCTCTGTAGCTGGGTTCGTTTGCAACACATGTTGCAGATGTTCTGAGGAGAGTAAAATCATTGTCCGTTGTAGTTCATTATTTCTGCAACCTAGCACATCGTAAATTGCATCATGTGGTGGTAGCATTTTTTTTCTTTTTCTTCTATGAAATGTAACTGAGACGCAAAATCAAATTTTTCGACCTCCGCAGCCCTCCGGATCGCTTTGAATATCCCAAAAACAGCTAAATTTTCTTACTTTTCCCGTTTTCCCCCCCATTTTGACCCTGAAGGAGCACGTTTTCGACAAAGACGATTCTGTACATTTATAAAATAAACTGAATATAGTACAATTCGGAAGCAAAATGGGCTGAAGACCTAATAGTTTCTGAGATACAGCTTCTCAGAGTTTGGCAAATTTTTCAAACGTGAAAATTTTAAGCTAATTTTCATATTTTGTTATAAACAGTTATCTTTATGTCTTCAATAACCCTTCTGAAACGATTCAGAGAAGCAAACATTGATACAAGTAAAAGGAATATTTGGTGGGAGGTCACTGTTAACAACAAGAAGACTGAGACTGAAGAAAAAAGTGAATATAAAAATTCATTTAACAAATATTTTTATCAGATGTACACAAGAAGTGTAAGTGAAGTGAATGATAGTGTACACGAAACATGAAGTTAAGGTGTTTCCTTCTCCTCGAAAGACCAGGACCAAGCAAATCCGCCAATCCGGCCCGTTCAGTGTCATTTTCACCATCCTTGACGTCCTGAAACGGACAGAAAGTATTTTCTTTGTTGATTATCACAAGAGAAAGCTTTGTCAAAAAGTGCTAATATAAATGCACTACTAATGTTGGTAAGTATTAATTGGTAGAAATTATGGTGTCAGTAACATGTGAGTAAGAATTAATAGAAACGGTGGTAACTTCCAGCAGCAGTGCAAGTGTAAGTATACCTAGTATTGTTGCTCGACTTGTTCTAGCAGCCTATCCATCTCATCGTCATCGTCGTCGACGTCGTTGTCGTCGAGCTCGTCTAAATCGTGGGTGCTGAAATCGACGTCTACTGTAATTTCAAGTAGACTTTCGCAGGACGAGCTATTTTAGGTGCCGCAGACAAATGAACGCTTCAAACCTGCTTCCGTGCAGCTGCAACTATTTCGGTATCCCTTTCTGCCATTGCAAGAAATCGTGTTTGGAAGCTCTGAGGGAGCTGTTTCTATCGAAATCATCTTTGGGGAAAGGCTTTAGGCTGTAGCAATCCATTCGCATTCGAATGGATTCTTTTTGTAACCCAATCACTGCTAATGGTATGGCTTTGCAGCATCTTGTGTGGGAGGAAAAACTTGTGAAGAGCTGGTAGTTCTGGTCGTTGAGGGTTTGGCTGCAACTTTCTCCACCGTACATCACAATAAGAATTTTCTCCCCGACTTCAGCTACTTCGGCAGGTGTTGCAGCTGGATTAAGAAAAACTGCAGCTGTCTATTTCAGGTCTACATGTTGCTGCAGTATTTGAAGTAACTTAAGTTTTCCCGTGATGGAAGAAGCACGAAGTGGAATCACAGCCACTGAAGGCATGAGTGTAAGTGATGGGGTGACTGTCTGCGAATGCTCAGGTGGTTGAGTAGAAGACATCTGGCGTGTTGTCTGTTTCACCCTTCTGAAGGTACCTGGTACAATGTTGGGACCTCTGAAACCAATGTGGATGACTAACAGGTCTACATTCTCTCCTGCAGTAAGCACGACATGAAAATCAGAGGTCTTTCTGACAGCTGTAGTGATGATTAGAACGTCAGCGTCTTCTTCAGCCTGAAAAAGGTCAACGTGTTTGGCTTCACATTTCACCTTAAGCAGTTCGATGAATCTTAATTTGTTTTTACCACTGGATAAAAATTTTTCTTGGGAAACATTAGGAGTGGTTGTTTCTCCAGATATCACCTCAGGAGGAGAAGGTGTCTAAGCTCGATGACAACGTCTTGAGCTCTTTGTACTGTTTTGGTCAGGCTCTGTTTGGCACCCACCAAACACTATGACTATGTTCTGAACGTACTGTGCCTCTTGATATTGTACATGTTAGGCAGCTATCAACCCAAACGAGGAGTGCTTGGGCCACACCACTTTGTGAAGGAGATGACCACCATCTAGAACAACAAACTCAGTATTTCCTCGTGACTCATCAAAATTGACAGGATGGAATGCTGTAAAGGATTTAGTCCTTCTTTGTTATTCCCTCTTGAGTGAATAGAGACATCGGGAATGGTGAAAGCTAATAACTGAAGAAGTTCTTAAGTTCTTTATCCGACTTTTCCAAAACGCATATCCTGTGAAAAAGTGTGAGTGGATCGACAGTAACTTGGCTGTTGCCAACAGTAGCAGTACGAACAGCAGAGGAAAGAGAGACAGTTTTGTCTTTACGCTCCAGTTTGTATTTGGAAGTTTTCTCCTACAACATTCACCACTGCTTTCTTTCCGATATTTATTTATGCATTTATTTTCCATGGTAAGATTTGGGCCTTCAGGTCGTCTCTTACACGTAACCAGGCATACTCAGATTGAACGAGTTACAGTTTCTACAGAACATTAAGGACATATAACGTATTATGCAGTATTGATGTTAAAGAAAAAAATAGAGATTATACAGTAGTACAATGATAACTATAACAATAAAAAATAATTATAACAATCAAGAATAATAATGATAATAATAATAATAGTAGTAATGACTATGTATATGAAAGTAAACATACTTTTCCTTTGTGAATGTCAGTCCTATTGTTAGTTGGGAATTTTCTCGTCATGTTCTTGCAGCTTGTGAGTTATTCTCAACGAGCAGAGGCATAAGACGATAGAATGGGGTAAAAGAGATATATAAGAGGTAGATAGGTTAGAGGAAGAGAAATAGAATGGTAAAATTCGAAGCTGTGATGGAGAGGAGAAAGAAAGGAATGAGAGGGACACAACAATGGTGGCTATACCGTCCCTAATATGTAAGTTTTGAGTTCCCTCTTGAATGTTGAGTAGTTCTGGATAAGACGCAGATCACAGGGGAGCGCGTTCCATAGTCGTATGGCTGAGATGGAGAATGACATGGAGAAAGATTTTGTGTTATGTATAGGTACAGCCAAGATGCTAGACTTATCCGATCTGGTATTGCGATTGTGGAATGATGATAGGTGTTTAATGTTAGAAGATAAGTAAAGGGGGCACCAGTGGCTAAGAAATCGATGAAGTAAGCACATCGTGTGGAGATCGCGTGCCTTATGTGGGCGTATCCAACCTAGCTGGGAGTATGAAGGACTGATATGATCATACAACCGAATATTGCACACGTATCTAACGCAAGCATTCATCACTAGCTCGAGGCATCTACAATTTTCACTATTTGTGTCGTGCTGAACTACATCACAGTAGTAAAGATTAGGCAAGACTAGTGTTTGGACTAATTTTTGTTTAACATGGGTTGGAAATATTTTTCTAAATTTTTGAATTGCATGTAGGGCGGAGAGCGATTTCCGGCAAGCTGTGACTGTTTGTTCTTCCCAGTTTAGGTGTTCATCCAAGATTATTCCAAGGTATTTCACTGTTTTTTGGTATGGTAGTTGGGTACCATTGAGGAGTATTTGAGGGACTGTTTCGCGAAAGTACCGGCTGATTAACTTTGGATGAGATATAAGTATGACCTGGGATTTCTTTGGAGTTTAGTTTCAGACCTAGGTCCTGTGCCCATCGAGAAACAGAGCAAAGATCTGCGTTCATACTCGCTACTGCGTCAGCAATGTTTTTGGGGCTTGCACTTACGTACAGTTGGATGTCGTCGGCATATAGATGTTAGTTCCAGGAGTGAATCACTGAAGAAATATCATTAATGTACAGTGAGAAGAGTAGTGGACCAAGGACGGAGCCTTGGGAAACTCCAGAGCGCACGTTTTTCCATGATGACTTTAACGACCCACAAATGACTTGTTGACTTCTGTTTTTGAGGTAGCTGTCGAACCAGTGTATTGCGCTGTTTGAGAAATTCAGCTGTTTCATTTTAATTAGTAATATATCGAAGTCAACTGTGTCAAAAGCCTTGCTAAAGTCAAGCAGTGTTAGGATACTAGCTTCACGTCTGCCCATAGCATGTTTAATGTCATCAGTTACTTTGATTAATGCAGTTGCTGTACTATGGTGCTTTCGAAAGCCTGACTTATATTCGTCATGGATGTTATGAGTTTTGAGGTAATCCGTCAGCTGTTCATGGACGATGTATTCTAGAGCTTTAGATATTGCAGGTAGTATGCTGATCGGCCTGTAGTCACCTGGCGACTTAGGGTTGTCAGTCTTGGGTATAGGTTGAATTAAACTTTGCTTCCACTCAGTAGGATATGTACTACTGACAAGAGACAGGTTGAAGATGTCTGTGATAACTGGAATAATAGTGTCTACGACGTTATTAATCATGCCAATGCTCACTCCATCATTTCCTACTGCCTCGGAAGAGATTCTCATAATTGCCTTGTGTGCTGTGCCGGTAGTGACATGTTTTAGGAAAAACTTGTCTCTCGAGAGATTGATATCTTGGGGCTGGTAATTTGTCGCTGCGTGGCAGTTTACAGCTGTTGAGAAGAAATCGTTTAATTCTTCTGCTTGATAAACAGCGTCAGATCTTCGCTTCCCTATACCGAAACTGAGCAGCTTTTTCCACAGTGCAGCAGGTTTTGATATGCCGTATACGACAGAGCGGCATGTCTGATTTTGGCATTCCTCACGCTTTGCTTGGTTCTGTTTCGGAGTTTCCTATAAGCTTCGTACGCCTCGGGAGTTGGGTTACGCTTGAAGGCCCTATGCGCAGCATCACGTTTATTCATTAACTGGCGTAATGCAGTGGTTAGCCACGGAGCTGGGGCTCTCTTTACCTTGACAGTGCGTTGAGGAGCATGTTTATCATACAGTGCAATAATTTTGCGACATAATTTCCGAATTTTTCCGTCTAAAGTCGGTTCATTGCTTATATCATGCCAAGGGATGTTTGAGCAATCCTTTTGAAGAGCATCATGGTTAACATTTTTTAAGTTTCTGTAGGTTACCAGGTGAGATTTTTCTTTGGTAGTATGCAATGAGTAATTTAAGAATATCACGTCATGAGTAGAGAGTCCCGGAGCGGGTGTCTGATTGGCGCGGATTATTTTATCTGGTCGCTTTGTTGCTGTTATATCTATGAGTGTGTGGCTGTGCGGCGTGTGATGAGTTGGGTCCAGCGGTGTTAAACTCATATCATTGGAGTGGAACAGTCGCCTTAGTTTTTCGGCAGAGGGAGATTTTAACTGTAAGTCGATGTTTGTGTCGCCCATAATGATTATGTGTTCATACTGTGTCACGAGTGAGGACAGGGCAGACTGAAAGGAGGGCATGGCACCGACGTTTGGAGGTTTATACATTTCTCCAATTAGCAGTTTCTGAATTGATGTATTTATATCGAAAAACAAGAACTCTGCTTCTCCTTCGCCCTTTGCATCCGATATGCATAGTACAGTAGGTGTCAGATCAGAGCGAACATAGGCACCCACACCACCCCCGCGTCGTGTTTCGCGATCTGCCCTTAGGAGAGAGTAACCAGTGATTCGGATAGCGTCGGAAGAAATGTTTGGTTTCAACCAAGTTTCAGAGACAAGGATAATGTGGAACAGCGATTGGCAGAACAGGTCACAGAACTCGTCGAAGTGAGCCGTTAGCGACTGCGCGTTCGCGTGGGCCACAAAGAGCCCACCGCCGGAACCGGTCCGTCCCATTGTGGCCCCCTGTAGGACCGAGCGCGCTCCGTTTACCTGCTGGCCGGAAGAGGGACAAAAGCTGGATTTCGCTGGGGTAAGCATATTTACAGGTGTGTCCGAGGTCGTGACTGACTCAAGCGTCTGTGGACTAAAGGTGAAAAACAGGCTGGAAGTAGAGCGATAAGGAGAAGGGAGCGATAAGAAAGATGGAAAGTGGCAGTAGTGGTTACGAAAAAGATAATAGTAGTAGTAGTGGTAGTGGCGAGGATGAAAATAACAGATATAGAAATGCGGTTGTAAGGAGATTCCTGTTAATGGAGAATGTTAATTCCCATTTGACTGACAATATGAATATACATGAGCACTTATGATAGACAAATAAAGAAACAATATTTATGTGAAACAATTGACTGATTTTAAATAGAGTACATATGGTGCTTATAGAAATAACGGAGCAATATTTAAGCTAAAACAATGAAAAGAAAGAATAAAAATTAACTTATATTAGACAGATTACAATATGAGACTTTGTGTCTCGCGAGATTTCGCTCAGTCTCTCCGTTCGAACATGTTCGTCACCGTTTTCCTCCCTCCTTCCGTCTTGACTACGATTCTGCCATCCTGGGTCCACACATTTTGAAGGCCGAACTGTGTGATCGCAGCGTTCAAAACTTTTAGTCTTTCGCGTGTCAGATCTTCCCTCAGGGTAACCCCACTCTTGGCGAGTTTTCTTTTCTGGGCAAACACTTCAGCTCTTTTCCGGTAAGACACAAATTTAATTATTATGTGCCTGGGTTTCATGGCACCTGGTATCCTGCGCCCAACACGGTGGCTTCTGTCAATATCGGCCACGTCGATCTGCACGCCAAGTTTCTCACGCACGACGCTAATGGCCAGGTTGTCGGTGTTTTCGCGATCGTTTTCAGCTACCCCGAACAAGCGCAAGCTGTTCCTTCGCTGATACTGCTCAATTTCATCGGTGACAGCAGACAGAGTAGCTTCTATGTCGGCGGCTTTTTTCTCTTGTGCGGCCAGGGACTTTCTAAGAGACTGGATTTCGATGTTGTTGCTCCCGACAGACTCTTGCAGTTTGTCCATGACCGCGGCCGTCACAGAGTCCGTGATGGATTGCACGATTACGTCTAGCGTGTCTTTGCTATGCAGCGCCGCACTCACCTGGGACCGGACGAGCTCCCCGATATCGGGAAGCGGGGCCTCACCTGCCGCCGGAGACCGGGCGCCCACGCTGCCTGCGCCCCTGTAGCCCCGCCTGCTGCCGCTTACTCGTGCTCTTCCCATTTTTTACTCACTTATCACTTGTGGTAATCAATGGAGAACAATACACCACGGCAAGTAACACTTGTTTAGTCGGATGCACACGTTGTGGACTGCCGCACTTCTCTGTAACACCTTCAATGAGCGGAAAAACTCGCGAGCCGAAGAAACGCGCATCACTCAGTGGCCGCCATCTTACTCAAATCTCTTTTCATATTACAAAAAATGGTTCAAATGGCTCTGAGCACTATGCTAAGGACATTATCACATCTGTTCTAAAACCTGCCGCACAGCTTCTTTGTACCAACTTCGAGTAATTCACGGTGATCTCATTTCTACTTCTACTTCCTTTATTAGCTCTTTCATAATATTAGGTTCATAGAAATCCTCATTAGGTTCCTATTTTCCATTATGTATCGTAATTCCTGTATCTACGTATCCTCCCCTCTTCAAAATACTAAACTGAATAAATGTTTACTTCATCAATCATCTCAGACAGGCTATTGAAGATATAAAGACAGTTGCTTGTGATAAAACATGAAAATTAGCTTAAAATTTTCACGTTTAGAAAAGCTATACCTCAGAAACTATTAGGTCTTACGAGCCCAATTTGGTCTCAAATTGTAGCGTATTCCATCTAATTTAAAAATGTAAAGAATGATCTTTGTCGACAAAGTGCTTCTTCATGGTCAATATGACAAAAGAAAACGAAAAAAAATGAGAAAATTAGAGTTTTTGGGATATTCAGAAGCGATCTGTAGGGCTCACGAGGTCGAAAACTTGGACTTTGAGTCTCAATTTACTACTACCACTGGATACAACTTAAGACCCCCTTTTCGTGACAACGTTATTGGACTACATCACTTGAAACAGGTATTGATTACACAAGAGACAGCAGTGAGAATAATATATGTTCACCAGCAATAATCCTGTGTTCTCTTCTTCAGTGAGTCAGGAATTTTAAACTCTCCTTCACAATACGCAAATTCGCTAATTAAATTAGTCTTACACAGCCTATTACAATTTCAGAACAAAAGGGATGTCCACAGCTTAAACACTAGAAGAACGAAAGACCTTTATTAGTTATTACTACAGCTGTCACTGTCTTGTAAGTTAGTCCACTGTGCAACTAAAAAAATCGTTGATTATGTGCTAAGTGACATAAAATGTCTGACATAGCAAAGCAAATTTTAAACCCAAAACAAAATTACTTCTTATGGACAACTGATTTAATTAAAAACTGCTAGCAAATGTATCTTTAAAAAAGCTAAATTTTAGCCTGTTACTGGTTACGTAAAAATTGTTTAACAGTAATATGCTCATTTTTATAAAATTAATGGTAGTATGCCAGTTAAGAATCTGTAAATGATCAGCAAGTAGTCATAATCACAAACAAATTATAGGTTTTTTTACTCAAACCAATGCCGTATTTAATTACAAACTACGTAAGAAAGTTAATCCAACAGCAATAGAGAGTTTTTCAAAACTTGTCAAGGAACAAGAGTGGCAAGATATTTATAGTGCCGATAATATAGATGATGAATACAATGCTTTCCATAACACATTTCCTATGCTCTTTGAGATTTGCTTTCCATTAGAACATTCTAAACGGGGTACCAGCAGTAATGGACAGCCCAGTTGGCTGACTAGTGGGATAAGGATATCATGAAGAACAAAGCGGGAATTATATCAAAATGTTAGAAGTAGTCACAATCAAGCTACAGTAGCCCATTACAAACAGTATTGTAAGGTGCTTTAAAATGTTATTAGCAAGGCAATAAGTATGTGGTATGCAAATAGAATAGCTAATTCACAGGATAAAATTAAAGTCATATGGTCAGTTATGAAGGAAGTGTCTGGTCAGCAGCACAAGGTTGACGATATAAAGTCAGTTTGCAGTAATAATATTTCTCTTACTGATAAATCAGATATATGTACAGTATTTAACAACCACTTTCTGAGCATTGCTGATGAATTAAATAAAAATTTAGTATCTACAGGAAATCATATAAATTTCTTAGCAAATGCCTTTCCGAGATTGACGTCTGAAATACTCCTCTGTTATACAGACAAGAGGGAGATTGAGACAATAATTAAATCACTGAAGACTAAGGACTCTCATGGTTATGATGGAGTGTCTAGTAGAATATTAAAGTACTGTGCTGCACATGTTAGCCCTGTATTTAGCCATATTTGTAATTTTTCCTTTAGGAATGGTCAGTTTCCTGAACGATTAAAGTACTCAGTAGTAAAGCCGCTTTATAAAAATGGAGAAAGGGATAATGTAGATAATTTTAGACCTATTTCTATGCCATCAGTGTTTGCAAAAGTTATCGAAGAGGCTGTGTATGCAAGGTTAATTGATCATTTTATGTCACACGATTTGCTATCAAATGTACAGCTGGGCTTTAGAAGTCATTTGACCACTGAAAATGCTATATTCTCTTTTCTCTGTGAGGTACTGGATGGGCTATACAAAAAGTTTCGATCGCTTGGCGTATTTTTTGATTTAACATAGGCATTTGACTGTGTTGATCACACAATATTGCTCCAGAAGTTGGACCATTACGGAATAAGGGGAGTGGCTCACAATTGGTTCACCTCTTACTTTAGCAACAGGCAGCAAAAGGTCATGATTCACAATGTTTATAATGGCTGTGATGTGGGATCTGAGTGGGGTACTGTCAAGTGGAGGGTGCCGCAGGGATCAGTGTTGGGGCCGTTCCTGTTCCTTATTTATATAAATGATATGCCCTCTAGTATTATGAGTAACTCTAAAATATTTCTGTTTGCTGATGACACTATCTTGGTAGTAAAGGATGTTGTGTGCAACATTGACTCAGTTTCAAGCAGAGCAGTACATGACCTCAGTTCATGGCTTGTAGAAAATAAACTAACGTTAAATCACAGTAAGACTCAGTTTTTACAGTTCCTAACACAAAATTCAACAAAACCTGACGTTTTAACCTCACAGAACGGGCATATGATTAGTGAAACTGAACAGTTCAAATTCTTAGGTGTTCAGATAGATTGTAAGCTGTCGCGGAAAGCCCACGGTCAGGATCTTGTTCAAAGACTTAATACTGCCATTTTCCCTATTCGATCGGTATCGAAAGTGAGTGATATTTCGACACGTAAATTAATCTACTTTGCATATTTTCATTCACTTATGTCTTATGGTAATATGTTTTGGGGTAACTCTTCCCATTCTAGAAGGATACTTTTGTCTCAGAAACGGGCGGTTCGGGCAATAAGTGGTGTGAGTTCACGAACCTCTTGTCGACCTCTTTTCACGAGTCTGGGTATTTTGACATTGGCCTCTCAATATGTATATTTCTTATTGTCGTTTCTTGTTACCAATATTAGTTTATTTCCAAGAATAAGCAGCTTTCACTCGGTTAATACTCGGCAGAACTCAAACCTCCATTTGGATCGGACTTCCTTAACTCTTGTGCAAAAAGGTGTGCAGTATACTGCTGCATCCATTTTCAATAAGCTGCCACTTGAATTCAAAAATCTTAGCATGAATCCACGCGCTTTCAAATCGAAACTGAAGAGTTTCCTCGTGGGTCACTCCTTCTATTCTGTCGAGGAGTTCCTTGAAAAATTAAGATGATTCTCATTGTATTGCTCATAGTGTTTGCTTAAACTTATGGACTGATTTTCTTTCATGTTCATGAACATTTATTTTTATCTGTTATTACTTTTTATGTTGTAAGTTCATGTACTGACACGTTCCATGACCTTGGAGATTTGCTCCTCAATTTGTTCCTACGGAACTTGACATTTAAATAAAAAAATAAAAAAATAAGCAGGGCCTTCGTCATTTACATATTCTTCAGGAAAAAAGGTCAGTATTAAAAGTACTACACTAGTGTTTTAATAATGATAATCAGATTTTTTTAAATTCTCAATTGGATGGTGTTTCCACGCAATGCTTTCGTTTGCTCCGCACAACGTCGATGCAATCGATATTAATCTGTTTCGTTAGTTTTATACGTATATGTGGCTTAAGAGGGACCCAGTTAGGGAAAGGAATATCTGTCGTCTTTATTCATTTTCCTCATTCTGTATAGCTTTTTGTGTGATGAATATTGTTTCGTTGTACAGGTAAGTATATTCATTTAAAACCTGATGTCCTTCTGACATTGTTCGCTTAAAAATTACCTTCCATCGATGATTACTAGTAAATACCATTGTAGTATTCGAAACATTGAAGTATTTTGGAAATGTAGAATATTTGCTACAGTTTTCCACTATTCTGAACTGATCGATACACTTCTTGTTTACACTGCTCTATGTCTTGTCTATCTTAACACTGCAATTTCCCTATGTGGAGAATCTTTTTAAAGTACTTTCCTCAAGTATACGGCATATTCTGTGTCCATTTTCGTTATTATAGTAGAGTTCCCATTTCACTGGTGTGTACTAGTTATTAGCTTTCTCATGTGCTGCGCTGTTGAACGTTGTTTGTGAATGAAAAGTTATTTTATTGTCTTTTCGCTGACGGGCTACCATTTTTGAGTTGCATCTATTCATAGAACGGTTTTTTGGACTCTATGTGTAGTTGTGTTGGGTTATGTGTGACCTGTTGAATTTGTGAAATATGTGCCTAAAACCTGCTTGCTTCAGTCAACAGGTGCAGGACGGTGGTCCAGACTGCTTTGACAGCGTAATACTCGTAAATCAGGTGACTTGTTACCACACTCCATAGCCGGATTACTGGGTTACCAAATTAGTTTTAGTTACTTGGAAATTCACGTCGTGCGCCCGATCTCTGCAGCGTTTAACACATTATTGGGAAAGACTTTCAAGATTCCATGAGTAGTCGCCTTGTAGATTTGATAACGCAATTGGTAGTTTCAATATTTTACCGTTTTCGTGGACGAGCATTTTATCTTAGAATACAATAGATGCTTATATAATTATTTAAGGGAATTTAAAGAAAGAAGACCATGAAGCTTATGAATCATCTGCGACAAATAATTAATAGACTTGTCAGATTCCACCTACTGCTCACTTCAACAATTATTACATTTTGCGTCAGCATGTACATGTTTTTACTGCGTTGCATACACAGTGTTTTTGTTGCGTTTGTTTATTCCTACCACATATATAACATATTCCACGTTTTTCTGATTCCTTGACTTGCGCTTCTTCGTTCGTATGCCTAGTGAACGTGTGAATATCCTTGGGAAGTACTCGATCCCGGGTTCGATTCCCGGCGGGGTCAGGGTTTTTCTCTGCCTCGTGATGACTGGGTGTTGTGTGATGTCCTTAGGTTAGTTAGGTTTAAGTAGTTTTTAGTTCTAGGAGACTGATGACCGTAGATATTAAGTCCCATAGTGCTCAGAGCCAAGTACTCGAAGTAACATTCTTTATTTCAAACTTTTGTCCACCAGGCCAAGAGTAGGCCTTTAAATAAAGCTTCTTAATTACCACCATCAGGACTGTTGTATTTTAAAATTATGTTTTAATGTATCCTAGGAATATCGAGATGTCTGTAGCGAAGAACAAAGCGATCATCGTCACATGCTTGCGGAAATCGGGTACCATAAGCACTAAACACGGTACACAGTTTACGAACCTCAAAGGGTCACAACTGTTACCAGCAACAACTGCACAAATATTGTGAAATGGAGCTCTTGCTGAACATGTGATCTGTGTTGTCCTCTATTCAACTAAGGTCATTATTCATGATAGTACCTTCACATTTGGTCATGTATTATTCTAAGAACAATTTGATGCTGTTTCTGATTTAGATATACAATATATGATAAATGTTCATGTATACTAATTATAACGTGGGGGATTTTCGAACCGTCTAAGAGAAAGAGGTATTGATTTCCATCTGATGTTTTTGCGCTTTCTTCCTATGACGATGGTCTGACAGACCGAAACCAGTAGAGAATAAAGATTTGTTTCTACTATTGATAGTTGAAAATACATTTCTTTAAGTATCTGATGGCTGTAGAAAGTCGCCTCGCTAAAATATTGATCAACTGTAATAAGTGTCTCAGATTTTTTGTTGGCCAAACAGACAGAAGTTTTGAAATAAGAGTTAAAGAAAACCTTGGTACCCTATGGCGGAATAACTTTAGAAAATCAGTCTTTGCCACCCACCTACCTGAGAAAATAATACAGTATATAATATGGAAAACAATTTACAGTTTTTACATCTTACAGACGAGGATGTCACAATGAATCTTAAACAGGAGTTTGAGATTCGGATACATAAGGACATCTTTCCTGATATCATTCTAAATGAACAGTCAACCAAGAACCGCATCCTAAATAACTTCCGAGACGTTTTCTAGTCGTTTAAACCATAGTATTTCCATATTCCAAGATAGCCATAGTACTTTGAAAGCTGTTTCATATTAAAAAAATCCCCATATTATATGACTGCAGTATAACCTACATATACTGTCATTGTCCCCCCCCCCCCCCCTTGAACCATGGACCTTGCCGTTGGTGGGGAGGCTTGCGTGCCTCAATGATACAGATAGCCGTACTGTAGGTGCAACCACAACGGGGGGGAATCTGTTGAGAGGCCAGACAAACGTGTGGTTTCTGAAGAGGGGCAGCAGCCTTTTCAGTAGTTGTAGGGGCAACAGTCTGGATGGTTGACTGATCTGGCCTTGTAACACTAGCCAAAACAGCCTTGCTGTTTTGGTACCGTGAACGGCTGAAAGCAAGGGGAAACTACAGCCGTAATTTTTCTCGAGGGCATGCAGCTTTACTGTGTGATTAAATGATGATGGCGTCCTCTTGGGTAAAATATTACGGACGTAAAATTGTCCCCCATTCGGATCTCCGGGCGGGGACTACTCAAGAGGACATCGTTATCAGGAGAAAGAAAACTGGCATTCTACGGATCGGAGCGTGGAGAAGAAATAAAAACTTTGAGGTTCGTAATGGCATTGTAATTCTGTCAGAGACAGCAAAGGACTTGGAAGAACAGTTTAACGGAATGGACAGTGTCTTGATAGGAGGGTATAAGATGAACATCAACAAAAGCAAAACGAGGATAATGGAATGTAGTCGAATTAAGTCGGGTTATGCTGCGGGATTTAGGTTAGGAAATGCGACACTTAAAGTAGTAAAGGAGTTTTGGTATTTGGGGAGCAAAATAACTGATGATGGTCGAAGCAGAGAGGATATAAAATGTAGACTGGTAATAGTAAGGAAAGCGTTTCTGAAGAAGAGAAATTTGTTAACATCGAGTATTGATTTAAGTGTCAGGAAGTCGTTTCTGAAAGTATTTGTATGGAGTGTAGCCACCATGTATGGAAGTGAAACATGGACAATAAATAGTTTAGACAAGAAGAGAATAGAAACTTTCGAAATGTGGTGCTACAGAAGATTGCTGAAGATTAGATCTACATCTACATCTACATTTATACTCCGCAAGCCACCCAACGGTGTGTGGCGGAGGGCACTTTACGTGCCACTGTCATTACCTCCCTTTTCTGTTCCAGTCGCGTATGGTTCGCGGGAAGAACGACGCCGGAAAGCCTCCCTGGGCGCTCGAATTTCTCTAATTTTACATTCGTGATCTCCTCGGGAGGTATAAGTAGGGGGTAGCAATATATTCGATATCTCATCCAGAAACGCACCCTCTCGAAACCTGGACAGCAAGCTACACTGCGATGCAGAGCGCCTCTCTTGCAGAGTCTGCCACTTGAGTTTGCTAAACATCTCCGTAACGCTATCACGGTTACCAAATAACCCTGTGACGAAAAGCGCCGCTTTTCTTTGGATCTTCTCTATCTCGTCCGTCAACCCGATCTGGTACGGATCCCACACTGATGAGCAATAGTCAAGCATAGGACGGACGAGTGTTTTGTAAGCCTCTGACATTCATGGTGGTGTCTGTTTGTTCTATATCGTGTCTCCCTACCACTTTCGCTCAACGACGCTCTGAGCATGTTTTTTAGGGAATTGACTAGTTTGAACCTGGGACCTGATGCTGGTAAGGAGACGCCAGACCACACATGACATGTAGAATTCCGAAGAGTTCAGTGAGACTAGCGATGATATAACCAAATACTGAATGATTTCAGCGTCAGCTCCACTGCACTCCCTGTAAAAGAATCTTAATACTAACTAAATTTAGTGGAAGGGGTTCAAGGCTTTCCTATTTTTAGTTAGCTGGTAAAATAACGCCGAAAAAGCAGTTACGTTTACCATTGGAAATTTTATTCTACTCACCTTACATCGTTTATAAATTGCACTATTCATAAAAGGAAATGTTTTAATACAGGAAGGGAAAAACCAACTGCGTTCAACAAAAGTGTGAACGAATATTCCCTGAATGGGTTTCCAAGTTCTACAATGGATCGAAGGATGACCTTTGCTATATCACATCTATAATCTAGGTTTAAATTAGGTTTCACGAAAGAGAAAACTATCAAAATGGTCTACAGTGACCCTCAATTATCTTTAATTACTTATCTAACTTGTCGTAAATTACAGTGGCTGATGTGGCTTCTCAATAACTATATAACAGAAAAATCGTCGCGTTTCAGATTTTTACTTCAAGTGGCAAATGTGAACACCATGAGCTTTAATTGACGATCGACACTAGTATTACGCAAAAAGGGGGTGTAACAGATGAGACTTCTGCAATTCTGAATGAAGCTTTATGCGCTGTTATGCGGCATCGCGTGCGTTCATTACATTGTCGGTGTTCGTCAGGGAGCGGCGGCCGGTGCAGCTCCGCTAACCTCACCGTCTCGGAAGCCACTCTTCTCCTAACTTCTCCTTACTACAATTTACCGAAGGTGGTTTTAAAAAAACTATCTGGCTGTGTTTTCATCTTACCAATCAGGGTCTCAATGTTAACCATAAGCTCCGCCTACAAAAATTCTGTCTATCCAATGAGAAACGTTATACTTTTCGTGGTGGGGCAATGTTTTTAAAGTTTGCAACGTAAAAGAGACGCGAAAAAGTCTCATGCTAAAATTTGCAGCTGGTGTGGTCCTTTTAGCATTATCGTAAGATCTATACTGTTTTTCTGCGGGGTTCTAGCTTTTAACATGGGCTGGGGTGGGGGGGGGGGGGGGGGGGGGAGGGTGCTTGACGTAACAGAGACGCGAAAAAGTCTCACGCTAAAACTTGCAGGTGGTGTCGTCCTAATGGTTAGCTGGAGACGTGGGTGTCCAGTCCGTCCCTTATCGTAGGTCCTTTTAGCTTAACACGGTTCTGCTCTCGGCTTTTGTTCTTGTTTCTCCCCTCGGAACTGCGTCTGTCTCACAGTGGGAAGGTATGACATGCATTTAGGCATTCTTGTGTTAGTCTGTGGCATTCCATTTGCTCACTCGTTACTCGTATTACTTTGGTTAATTTAATGTCACGATTTATTCGGAGTTATGTGACATACTACTGGATTTGCTTATCATGTCAGGGTTTTCATGGAATGTGTTGGATTTGCCTAACACCTTACAAGCCACCTCCTTTGTTGATGGACTACATTTTCTAAGGACTCTCCCAATGAATCTCAATCTGGTACCCGCCTTACCAACAGTTAATTTTATATGAACATTACACTTCAGATCGTTCCGCACACATACTCCCAGATATTTTACAGAAGTAACAGCTATCAATGTTTGTTCCATTATCATATAATCATACAATAAAGGATCCTTCTTTCTATGTATTCGCAATACACTACATCTGTTATCTTAAGGATCAGTTGCCACTCCCTGCACCAAGTGCCTATCCGCTGCAGATCTTCCTGCATTTCGCTACAATTTTCTAAAGGTGCAACTTCTCTGTATACTAGAGCATCATCCGCGAAAAGCCGCATGGAACTTCCGACACTATCAACTAGGTCATTTATATTTATTGTGGAAAGCAATGGTTCCATGACACTCCCCTGTGGCACGCCAGAGGTTACTTTAACATCTGTAGACGTCTCTCCATTGATAACAACATGCTGTGTTCTGTTTGCTAAAAACTCTTCAGTCCAGCCACACAGATGGTCTGATATTCCGTAGGCTCTTACTTTGTTTATCAGGCGTCAGTGCGTGAACTGTATCGAACGCCTTCCGGAAGTCAAGAAAAATAGCATCTACCTGGGAGCCTGCATCTAATATTTTCTGGGTCTTATGAACAAATAAAGCGAGTTCGGTCTCACACGATCGCTGTTTCCGGAATCCATATTGATTCCTACAGAGTAGATACTGGGTTTCCGAAAACGACATGATACGCGAGCAAAAACATGTTCTAAAATTCTACAACAGATCGAAGTCAGAGATATAGGTCTATAGTTTTTCGCAACTGCTCGACGACCCTTCTTGAAGACTGGGACTACCTGTGCTCTTTTCCAATCATTTGGAACCATCCGTTCCTCTAGAGACTTGCGCTACACGGCTGTTAGAAGGGGGGCAATTTCTTTCGTGTCCTCTGTGTAGAATCGAACTGGTATCCCGTCAGGTCCAGTGGACTTTCCTCTGTTGAGTGTTTCCAGTTACTTTTCTATTCCTTGGACACTTATTTCGGTGTCAGACATTTTTTCTTTCGTGCGAGGATTTAGAGAAGGAACTGCAGAGCGGCCTTCCTCTGTGAAACAGCTTTGAAAAAAGGTGTTTAGTATTTCAGCTTTACTCGTGTCATCCTCTGTTTCAATGCCATCATCATCCCAAAGTGTCTGGATATGCTGTTTCGAGGCACTTACTGATTTAACGTAAGAGCAGAACTCCCTAGGATTTTCTGTCAAGTCGATACATAGAATTTTACTTTCGAATTCACAAACCGCTTCACGCATAGCCCTCCTTATGCTAACTTTCACATCGTTTAGCTTCTGTTTGTCTGAGAGGTTTTGTCTGCGTTTACACTTGGAGTGAAGCTCTCTTTGCTTTCGCAGTAGTTTCCTAACTCTGTTGTTGAACCACGCTGGGTTTTTCCCGTCCCTCGCAGTTTTACTTGGCACGTACCTGTCTAAAACGCATTTTACGATTGCCTTGAACTTTTTCCATAAACACTCAACAGTGTCAGTGTCGGAACAGAAATTTTCATTTTGATCTGTTAGGTAGTCTGAAATCTGCCTTCTATTACTCTTGCTAAACAGATAAACCTTCCTCCCTTTTTTATATTCCTATGAACTTCCACATTCCGGGATGCTGCAACGGCCTTATGATCACTGATTCCCTGTTCTGCACTAACAGAGTCGAAAAGTTCGGGTCTGTTTGTTATCAGTAGGTCCAAGATGCTATCTCCACGAGTCGGTTCTGATTAATTGTTCGAGGTAATTTTCGGATAGTACACTCAGTATAATGTCACTCGATGCTCTGTCCCTACCACCGGTCCTAAACATCTGAGTGTCCCAGTCTATATCTGGTAAATTGAAATCTCGACCTACGACTATAACATGCTGGGAAAATTTATGTGAAATGTATTCCAAATTTTCTCTCAGTTGTTCTGCCACTAATGCTGCTCAGTCGGGAGGTCGGTAAAAGGAGCCAACTACTAACCTTGCTCGGTTGTTGAGTGTAACCTCCACCAATAATAATTCACAGGAACTATCCACTTCTACTTCACTACAGCATAAACTACTACTAACAGCGACAAACACGCCACAACTGGTTGCATGCAATCTATCCTTTCTAAACACCGTCTGTGCCTTTGTAAAAATTTCGGCAGAATTTATCTCTGGCTTCAGCCAGCTTTCTGCACCTATAACGATTTCAGCTTCGGTGCTTTCTATCAGCGCTTTACCAATGCAGCTTCGACAGTTTACAATTACAATACCGATTGCTGCTTGGCCCCCGCATGTCCTGACTTTGCCCCGCACCCTTTGAGGCTGCTGCCCTTTCTGTACCTGCCTGAGGCCACCTAACCTAAAAAACCGCCCAGTCCACGCCACACAACCCCTGCTACCCGTGTAGCCGCTTGCTGCGTGTAGATGGGTAGATCACATAACTAATGAGGAGGTATTGAATAGAATTGGGGAGAAGACGAGTTTGTGGCACACCTTGACTAGAAGAAGGGATCAGTTGGTAGGACATGTTCTCAGGCATCAAGGGATCACCAATTTAGTACTGAAGGGCAGCGTGGAGGGTAAAAATCGTAGAAGGAGACCAAGATGAATAAACTAAGCAGATTCAGAAGGATGTCGGCTGCAGTAGGTACTGGGGGATGAAGAGGCTTGCACAGGATAGAGCATCATGGAGAGCTGCATCCAACCAGTGTCAGGACTGAAGACCACAACAAAACTGTCATTGTAAAGTTCACGTTTAAATGATATTCGTAGTCTCCTGTATTACAAAATTATAGTTTATTTGCTACAATTGAAACGACGAAACAGTGAAAAACTATTTATAATGAGGAATGCAACTATAGATTCAATGTTCAAACTAAGATTTATCACTACAACGAAAACGATATCTTAGTGTGCTTATGTACAGTAGGCAGTGTTTATTATTGTTTATATATAACCTTTGTTTATGTGAAATTTTAACCATTCGGTAGACTGCCATATTAGAAATTATTGTAAATAATTTTTCTTTTCTCAACGGTTTTCAATTTAATTTCATTGCACTAGCAATGACGTATTTTACTCTGCGCACACACCCTCACAGCATCGGTAACCTAACCACTGCAACATCTCTGAAAATATTGTTTATGTTATTCAAGTTAAACTGGGCAACGATTTTTAGATGTTTATCGTGTGCGCTGCCATTAAACACAGAATGGTGTGGCTTAAAGCTTTTTCCAGTGAATTGTGCAGCACTCACACAGCTCACTTCAAAAATGGCTCTGAGCGCTATGGGACTTAACTTCTGAGGTCATCAGTCCCCTAGAACTTAGAACTACTTAAACCTAACTAACCTAAGGACATCACAAACAGCAATGCCAGAGGCAGGATTCGAACCTACGACCGTAGCGGTCGCGCGGCTCCAGACTGCAGCACCTAGAACCGCTCGGCCACCCCGGCAGGCGCACATCCAAAATTGTGTTAATTTTAAAAATCATAACAAAAACATAGGAGGGTTTAGTCACATAGCATTATACAGCACATAAATTTTCCTCATAAATCGCGTATTTACTAACTTTAAAAACTTTTCATGAATGTTATTATAGAGTTCACAAGAACTTACTCTTTCGTAGATTTTACCGATTTGTGAACAAAAAACTTTCTGTCTGTCCTAGTTCAGCATACCAGTAGCGAATACAAAACGAGGCGCCAGCAAGAAAGCAAAGAGCTCTGTAAAGCCGTCTGAAGATGTCTATGTCAGAAATCTGAAACCGGTAATGGTTTTATTCAAATAAACCTTTTTAAACCATACTTGCGGCTGGTGGCTCTTTAAATTGTGAACCTATATGTAAGTGATTACATTGATTGTAACTGAAGGTGAAATTTGAATCAAACCATTAATGCAACCTGTGTGACACGTGGAAACTAAATCTTGTGGACAACACCCGAAGTGTTAAGATGCAGCTGCGTCTTGGTACCCAGTGGTCCGCGCTTTTATTTTGCAGTAACAGCATAGGAAATGGTCGCATAAAATGCATTCACCGACAGATGCGTCGCCCTAGTGTCGACAGCAGAAGAAAAAAAGACAGAGTGCCTCTGAACGAGACATCGGAACCCGCTGTTGCAAAATATTGTTACACGATAGTGTGTGAAATATGGAAGTAAGGACAGGACGTGCTGGTGAGCGAATTCAGCAACTTATTCCAGTTCGGAAGAAGAAATGTGTTTTTGCCCAGTGATTACCAGCAATAAAGATTCGTTAGGGAGTTGATTAACGGAGGAAAAACATCTTTCTGCATCGGAGTGTAATATGTTACTTTTTTTTTACCAGATTCTAACTGCGTTTCGTATCAGCACTCGAATCTGGAGCCTTCTCATTTACTTGCAGAGTTCATACCCTATGAGCTATCCAGCCACATCTGCGACAAACTTCTCATTCTGCAAGTACTTCCTCTCCTACTTTCCGAATTCCACAGAGATTTTCAGTCATATTGTTCTGGACTAATGTCCATTTTATACTTTTTCGGTAGCTGTACAAACGATAGTGCATTCCGTTAATGAGGATATATGCATCCACCCTCCATCGCATGGAATCCCTGATGCGCTGATGCAGCCCTGGAGATACGAGCACGAAGAGTCTCTACATTTGGTACCGTGGTTGCGGAGATAAGAGCTTTCAAATGCCCCCATAAATGAAAGTCAAGAGGGTTGAGGTCAGGAGAGCGTGCCATGGAATTGGTCCGCCTCTACCAATCCATCGGTCACCGAATCTGTTGTTGAGAAGCGTACGAACACTTCGACTGAAATGTGCAGGAGCTCCATCGTGCATGAACCACATGTTGTGTCGTACTTGTAAAGGCACATGTTCTAGCAGCACAGGTAGAGTATCCCGTATGAAATCATGATAACGTGCTCCATTGAGCGTAGGTGGAATAACGAAACTAAAATGAGCTCTAACATGGAAATTAAGCGTTTCCGGACACGTGTCCACATAACATCTTTTCTTTATTTGTGTGTGAGGAATGTTTTCTGAAAGTTTGGCCGTACCTTTTTGTAACACCCTGTATAAGACAAGTGTCTGACGCAGTTGTTAGATCGGTTAATGCTGTTACCGTGGCAGGTTTTCAAGATTTAAGTGAGTTCGAACGTTGTGTTATAGTCGGCGCGCAAGCGATGCGACACAGCATCTCCGAGGTAGCGATGAAGTGGGGATTTTCCAGTACGACTATTTCAGGAGTGCGCCGTCAATATCAGGAATCCGGTATAACATCAAATCTCCGTCATCGCTCTGGCCGAAAAAAGATCCTGCAAGAACGGGACCAACGACGACTGAAGAGAATCATTCAACCTTACAGAAGTGCAACTCTTCCACAAACTGCTGCACATTTCAATGCTGGGCCATCAACAAGTTTCAGCGTACGAACCATTCAACGAAACATAATCGATATGGGCTTTCCGAGCCGAAGGCCCACTCGTATACCCTTGATCACTGCGCGACACAAATCTTCACGCCTCACCTGGACCCGTTGGACTGTTGATGACTGGAAACATGTTGCCTAGTCGGACGAATCTCGGTTAAAATTGTATCGAGCTGATGGACGTGTAAGGATATGGAGGCAATCTCTTGAATCCATGGACGCAGCCGCACGGGTTAGCGGCGCGGTCTCAGGCGCCTTGAAATGGTTCGCGCGGCTCCCCCACCGTCGGAGGTTCGGTTCCTCCCTCGGGCATGGGTGTGTGTGTGTTGACCTTAGCGTAAGCTAGTCTAAGTTAGATTAAGTAGTGTGTAAGCCTAGGGACAAATGACCCCAGCAGTTTGGTAGCACAGGAACATACCACCACCACTATAGACCCTGTATATCAGCATGGGACTGTTCAAGCTGGTGGAGGCTCTGTAATGGTGTGGGGCGTGTGCAGTTGAAGTGATATGGGATTCCTGATACGTCTAGATACGACTCTGACAGGTGACACGTACATAAGCATTCTGTCTGATCACCTACCTCCATTCGTGCCCATTGCGCTTTCCGACAGACTGGGCAATTTCAGCAGGACAATGCGACACCCCACACGTCCAGGATTGCTACATAGTGGTTGCAGGAACACTCTTCTGAGTTTAAACACTTCCACTGGCGAGCAAAGGCCCCACACATGAATGTTATTGAGCATATCTGGGATGCCTTGCAACGTGCTATTCAGAAGAGACCTCCAGCCATTGGTACTCTTACCGATTTATGGACATCCCTGCAGGATTCATGGTGTCATTTCCCTGCAGCATTCCTTCAGACATTAGTCGAGTCCATGCCACGTTGTGTTGTGGCACTTGTACGTGTTAGCTGGGGTCGTACACTGCATTAGGCATATGTACCAGTTTCTGTGTGATATAATTTCTATTTTACTCGATGACTTTCCGTTAGCTACTACGAACTTATACCGTTCTGGCAGGTAAATCGCGAATCAAATCTCACAAGTGAGATGATACTCCATAGGCACGTAGTTTGATCAGAAGTCGCTTGTGAGTTACGGTGTAAAATATCTTCTGGAAAAATTAGAAATACGGAATCAATTTGAGATCCCTTGTCGGTAGCACTTATTACTTCGTGTGAATAAAGAGCTTGTCGTGTTTCACAAGAACGTAATTTTCTAAATCCGTGCCGATTTTGTGTCAATACGTTGTTATCTTCGAGGTAATTCATCATCTTCGAACACTGTATATCTTCCAAAGTTATAACTCATCGGAGTTATAGAGATAGCGATATAAACGGCCGTAGAGTAGCCATCAGTAAGTTGTTCTCGGATAAGCAGAACATCGCCAGCAATGCCAGTCCACTGTTTTCTGACTGCCTCTGCCGCTGGACTCTGACTCCCTCCGCTCAGCTGGGCTCTGAAGAATTAGTCGTCTTGCTCTGCTGTACTGCTGCTGGAAAACATTTCCTGTGGTTATCTGTACTACCGTGGTCTGTGTCTTCTGGAATATGCTGAAATTGCTCATCTTTTTACCAAGTGTGATTGCAGCTTAAAGTATACTCTGAACATCTGCCACTACAAGTGGCAGTTCATTCGATATTAATTTTGGCAATGTACAGGTATCTGGAGAATTGACCTGAGTTAATGTTTGATGACCAGTGACGGCCGCTGTGGCCGAGCCGTTCGAGGTGCTTCAGTCTGGAACCGCTCTGCTGCTACGGTCGCAGTTTCGAGTCCTGCCTCCGGCATGGATGTGTATGATGTCCTTAGTTAGTTAGGTTTCTAAGTCTAGGGGACTGATGACGCCAGATGTTAAGCCCCATAGAGCTTAGAGCCATTTTTATGACCAGTAAATATTGCAACTACCGTAAAAGTATTTCTTTATTGCTGTAGGCTACAGCAAGATTTAATGTTAGTTTTGCGACAATACTTGCAACGTTTATTCTCCTGCAGAGGTTAAGTAGTAAAACATTTTAGATTATCTCTGCTATATTTGCTGCATCTTTTCTTCACTACGCGCTAGAGCGCTGAATGAAAGTTTTTGCTCGTCATCCATCAAGAACTAATAATTCAAAATATAGATCTACCGAAAGCAAATGTTTTATCGAACGTTAGGTTGCAGGATAATTACAGATTATTTTGTCATAGCGACATATAATGTGTCTCCTTCTTGTGTTCTTGACATCGACACATTCCTGTTATTCTGGATGTGGCGGTGGTGATGTGTACCGCAGTGAACTAATGGTCTATATGGGTAAAATATGGCCTCTCTTGTCTAGTCCGCTCGCCGCCGTCGGCAATCCGTGATTGGCGGAGGTCGAGCCACTTCACATCTTCCACCATATTGGGCTGTCCTTTTACGTTGGTGGCAAAGAACCTGCTACGTATTTTCGGGCATTTAGTGAAATAATGGTGTAGTACTATGCTTTCGGTGGCATTTTTCGAGCGCGAATAGGAGTCCCGCTTGGCGGAGAGACGCAGACAGCTGCTTGAAACACTCAAGATAAGGTAGCACGTAATTGAGTCAACAAAACTGATTATCGTTTCATTTCTTAGTTACTGTTAAGTTTTTGAAGACTGCTGTGTGCTTTTCGCAATGGTTCACTTACATTTGGTGTAGCGCAATAGCAAACAAAGAAACAAAAGGAGATACGAAAAGCATAAGAGACGTGCAAATTAAATCCGAAAAGTAGAGTCGATTTTTTAACCCACGGTATTGTACAGGTTCTGTACATAGCACTAAGCAATTTCAAACTAAAGAACAGATGAATGGGGGGTCATTAGATTGATGATACGGGCCGCAAACGGGGAAATCCTCTTACATAAGCGACTTTGACAAAGGGAGATTTTTTTATGGCCCAGCACATGGGAATGAGCATGTCGGAACCGGAGAAACTGCTCGGTTCTTTGCATGTTAGTGTTGTGTGTATCTATGGAAAGTGAATGAAGGACGCTGGAACGAGAGTAGGCGACAACATGTTGGATATCCAAACCTCACAGAACGTAGATGTCGGGGGCTTGCTTATTCTGTAATGCAGCATAGATGGCGATCTGTAGCACATCTGACGACAGAGTACAATGCTCGTTCAGGTAAACGTGTTTCCGAGGACACCGTTCAGCTCACATTCTCGGACGTAGGACCAGTAAGCAGCCCCGAATCCAAATGGCTAAGTCCGTACTTTTTGCTCAAGGTGTGTGTCGAGACATATGCTCTTTTGCCTGTTCACAGTTTACTGGCGAGCAAATGCCAAAGTCTAAACAAGTGTAAAAATACGTATTGAGGACATAAGCAATTCAGTGGTTACCAAACGTCAGAATCTACAAACAGGAAATGACTGAAGGACAAGTGTTTAACATCTTTGGGGTGAAGTGTGCGTCTTTTGGTGTCCCCCAGTGTGATAATAGAAGAACGGTCAAGCAGGGAGATATATACAACAGCCGCGCGGGGTAGCCGAGCGGCGCGGTCTGTGGCGCCTTGTCGCGGTCCGTGTGGCTCCCCCCGTCGGAGGTTCGAGTCCTTCCTCGGGAATAAGTGTGTGTGTTGTCCATAGCGTAAGTTAGTTAAGTTAGATTAAATAGTGTTTAGGCTTAGGAACCGATGACCTCTGCAGTTTGGTCCCATAAGACCTTACCACAAATTTCCATGTGTACAATACAGTATTTATAGTAGGAAGGGAAAACCTATGAATCTAAAATAATCGACAACATTGAGATGTGAATATCAAAATGGAACGAAAGCGCCTAAGACGAGAAAGTTATTAGCAAGGCCTTTGGTCTTTTATTTTTATGACCTCTTACACGTATTTCAAATATTCTCCTGGTGAACTGGTTTTAGAGTCGGGACTCCAAGGGAGAAGACGTAGGTTCTAAAAGTTAACTCACTTTAAATTGATGGCCACAGCCGATAAAAGGTAGTTTTTGAGGACACAGGAAAGCTTGTGAACGGCGAACACCTGAACATGTAGTGACAGGGTGCCTCTATCAAATGCTCGAGGTGTTGCGTAGACATGTTGTTTAAGAGGCAGTAGTTTTGCTGGTATTATATGCAAGAAAGAAGTATCTGTTGTTCTGAACAGGCATATCAGACATGTATTCCAGGAGGGAGCTACAAAAGTATTTTAATCTCCAAGGAGAAAGAGATCTTGAGGCTTGGTAATGACTAATAGCACTCTATCATTCCAGACTCAGCATCAGAGGAAACAATGCAAGGAAATTATGATTGACTTCGGCACTAGGCAAGGAACGCATGATATTTCCAGGTTGTAGCCTACAACGATTCTGATTTCAACACCTCATCAGAGAACGTGAAGGTCGTGGGCTTGCCGATTTTTTAATGCGGGATAGGCGGTAATCTGTAGCACATCTGACGAGCGATCTGTAGCACATCTGACGACAGACTTCAGCGGTCGTGCAGGCACAAGTGTTTCAGAGCACACCGTTCAGCGCCCATTGTTGAACAAGGGATACTGTGGCAGACGATCCCTGCCTGTTCCCATGTTCAGCCAACGACCTAACCAAGCGAGTTGGTGCAGTGGTTAACAAACTGGGGGGACGTCGGTTCTGTCCCAGGTCGGCCGTCCAAAGTTAGGTTTTCCGTGGTTTCCCAGAAAATGCCGGACTCCTTCATTTGAAGAGGGCGCAGCTGATTTCTTTCTCCATCCTAATGAGGGCATGTGCTTCGTCTCTAATGACTTCATTGTCGACGGAACGTTACACATTTATCTTGCTTCTTTTTTTAGCGATATCGTCAACTGCGTCTGCAGTGAGTACAAGATCATAGAAATTTGACCGGGAATCGATGAAAACTTGCCACCTGGTTGGATGAATCACACCACATTGATGCTCGTGTCCAGATATACCGTCAGGCAGGTCAACGTCTACTCGAAATTTGCATCTCACACAGAAGCAGGGCGGTGGGGGCAGTATTATGCTATGGGTGACATTCACCAGAACTTTCTATAGGGCTGGTGGTAACAATCGAATGTTCCATGACAACTATGGACTGTGTGAACATTAGTGTGGACAACCTGCATCTCTTCATGCTTGTTGTCTTCCCCAATGGCGATGGCATCTTCCAGCAGAACAACTCCCCATGACACAAGACCAGGATCATGCCCCAGTGGTCTGAGGAGCACGACAGGAAATTCATCTTGATGTCTTGGCCATCAAATTAGCCTGATCTAAGCCGGATGGAACACATCTGAGACACTATCGTGTAGCAGCTCCGTGCCCATAAACTACTGGGTGAGAATTTACGGAATTTAGTGACTTGTGGGTACACATCTGGGGCTGTAACCTATCTGCGGAAACTTACCAAGGATTTGCCGTACACATGTCACACAGAATCACTGTACTGCGTTATAAAGGTGGACCAACACGTCGTTAAGCGGGTGGTCATAATGTGTTGGCTTATCAGTGACCATGGGTCCGCCCCCGGTAGCTGAATGGTCAGCGTGACAGGATAGGCGGTGATCTGTAGCACATCTGACGACAGACTTCAGCGGTCGTGCAGAAACAAGTGTTTCAGAGCTTTATGACCTCTGGGCCTGGGTTCGATTCCCGGCTGGGTCGGGGAATTTTCTCCGCCCAAGTACTGGGTGTTGTGCTGTCCTCATCATCATCCTATCATCCTATCAGAATCTTGTTCAGAAACTAAATGCTGCTTTATTTACCGTTAGAACAGTATCTGAAATAAGTGACAGTTCAACACAAAAAGTAGTCTACTTCGCATATTTTCATACGCTTATGTCATATGGTATTATTTTTTGGGGTAATTCATCTGATTCAAAAAGGGTATTTTTGGCTCAAAAACGGGCTGTTCGAGCTATGTGTGGTGTAAGTTCGAGAACCTCTTGTCGACCCCTATTCAATAGTCTGGGAATTCTGACATTGCCCTCACAGTGTATATTTTCTTTAATGTCGTTTGTTGTTAGCAATATTAGCTTATTCCCAAGAGTTAGCAGCTTTCACTCAGTTAATACTACGCAGAAATCAGATCTGCATGTGGAATGCACTTCCTTGACTCTTGTGCAGAAAGGAGTGCAGTATTCTGCTGCATCCATTTTCAATAAGCTACCCCAAGAACCCAAAAATCTTAGCAGTAGCCCAAACACTTTTAAGTCTCAACTGAAGAGTTTCCTCATGGCTCACTCCTTCTATTCTGTCGAGCAGCTCCTGGAAGAGCTGAAAAATTAAGCAAATTCCAGTGTTACATTGTTGATTTTCTTTATTTAAACTTACGAATTGTCGCCTGAATATGTTTCTTATATTTCATTCTATCTGTTTCCACTATCGTGTTATAATTTCATGTATTGACTCGTTCCATGACCATGGAGACTTCTCCTTAATGTGGTCACACGGAACAATAAATAAATAAATAAATCCTCATCGACTGCAGGTCGCCGAAGTGGCGTCAAATTGAAAGACCGGCACCCGGCGAACGGCCTGCCCGGCGGGGGCCCTAGCCATACGATTAAATAAAATAATGATTATGTGTCAACCAATGTTCGTTATTTTCCGTGAAACATAGCTAAAATTAAATGTTATGCTGTTTGTATAGGTGCACCTGGTTTTGAAGAGTATATGTTTCCAAACACTGCAAAACGTAAATGTCATTTCTACTAAAGAGCATTCACCTTTTACAGCATAAATACACTTTTTATATTGTAATTTAATAGCTTATGTTGAACAGAATTGTTATCTCTTACGCCAGGGCCGGCCACGGTATGCCAAACTTCCCACGTGCAGCGTGTGCGGGGCGCGTTAGTGCCAAGGCCCGTCCTGTCACTCGGCTTTGCTGGGTCCTTCTCGGAAGTTCCTGGAGCAGCGGGACATTTCACTTAGCATTGCGGCGCGGCATTTATCGGTCGACGCAACTCTCTGAGTTCGGCAGAATCGTGATGTCAGCGCGGTTTACCCTTCGCCCTTTGTTCGTGGTATGAAGGACGTTCACAGGTCCAGTGGCTGGTTGAACAAAAAGAGGCAGCCTAGCGATCTGTCGTCACAGTCCTTTAAAAGGAATGGGAATGACAGAAGAGAGTGATGAGAATACTCAATTCGCATAAGCAACAGGTACTGCTTATTTACTGTGAAATGACAATGAGTAAAATGCAGAAAAATTTTAAACATTTAGATGAGAATGACAGATTAAAAAATTGCAAGAATCGACAGACGGGATTCGTTGTCCTGCACATCAATAAGCATTCTGCGCTAAATTGGCAGCCATGGGGAGCTAGAAGAAACTGGTGGTACAAACAGTAAAATTTCCATCGTCAGTTGCAACAGTTTTCAATAGAATGATAGAAGAGTATTGATATTACATTTATTACTGCAAAGTACATTGGTTATGTCAAGAGGCATGCCTGGAACGAGTTTTCGATTTAAAACTCGCTATTGTTGGTTTTATGAAGATATGTATAGTGCAAGAACGAAAACCAGAACATCCGGAAAGGACTGCAGACTTTGCATTTTAAGTGGACTTGACTGCACTCTGTCCACAGTAAGACATTGCAACGTATCTTTTTTCTGATTGGATGGGAATGCAGCTAAAAAGAAAATCGCGTTGTAGAAGGAACGCGTTCTGACGAAGGCAGTTCAGTTCCCGAAGCTCACGGATGTTAAGAAAAAGCGAGATTTGAAGAATTCATTGTGTCCTTGTAAGAATTAAATGATAGTTTTATAAAAGTTTTGAGGACACTGTCGATCTTACATCTGTTTTTGAGCTGTTTTCGAGACTGTTTTCCGTTTCAGTTGAAAGTGCCCCTGGGCATGTGCAGATGTAACTGACTGACTTGCAAGGTAATTCCAGTTTTAATTACACATCTTTTTATATTAAAAGTTTCCAGGACGTCCACGTTGCTTTCCTCATGTAGGTTTTCCAAGTCTCCACTGTGATGTTGCAAAAGTGCTACAATATTTCGATCGACATATTTGTGTGAAAGACCTTTTTTCGATTATGATTACGTGGCAACTTAATTGTGAAACTGTGTGGAATTGTCTGCGTCTGTCCGTGCGCCGACAGTTTGTACCAGATAAAATTTATATCTTCAGTGCGCCAAAAGTAATTAACTCATTAAGTACCAATTTATTTTCTATCTACATTTATTTCCGTGTTGCCTGATTGGCATAGAGATGAGGAAGAGGAATAAAAAATAAAAAATGCAATAACCTTGAAATAAATTATTTATTTTAATCGATCCCCAAATGGGGATCATGGCACATGCACTTCTCTTTTTACATTTTCTTTTATTTTTGTGCCAGACAACGAAACAATCAATATGGAGTCCCACACTGCACACTAAATACTGTTTCCTCACATTTTTCTTGCAAATTGCACATTTACTTTGCTTTCCTAGTGTTGTACATTCAAACATATGTCCGTTTCCAGAAGTCCTGAGTTCAACTGAAACAAGTGGAAGGGATGATTTTGGATATGAAGGACGTCCTGCCCTATTTGGATCAAAAGCAGAAGAGGACTGAACAAGATATGCCTTTGCCATCATCCTCCAGAATTGAAGCAATGGAATACTTTCATTCGAGAGGCAGTAGATGACATGCGCGTTGACCAATGCTACATCTAATGCATTGGTGAACAATGGGAAGTACATTTCTTACCTCGAAATTTCACACGATATTTCTCCACATTCCAGTCTAGTTTGTCCACATCTCCCATATGATTGTTATATTCTGAAATCATTCTTGGCTATGGAACTTGCACTTCTTTGCTCTCAGCCATGCACCATCTCTTTCCTTGGCTTACTGGATGCACTGTCTCATGGTTTGACAAGAGCTTTACACAGTTATTATCCTGCCATATTACTGCCATTATCTCCGTATTCTTGTCAAATTTATAGTCATACGCTCCTCTTCATTTATTCTTCATGCTGTTTTCAGGGTCTGTTGGACAGTCAGTCATTCGCTTCGTGCAGGAAGTTCCAGTTGCCCTTACTCTCATTTCTGAAAGCTCTTTCATCAAACGGAAGCTCGTGAAAAAGTTATCAAAGTATATTGTGTGAAGTTCACGAGTGTGCAGAAAACAAATCATATTCAACACAACTGATCCGCCAAGCCGAAACATCATTTGTATCCTTCAATTTTCCTTCATAGACTAACATATGGTAACAGAAACCGCTTTGAGAACAGTACATGGCCCACTGTTTAAATCCCAATCTCAATGGTTTCCCGCGAATGAACTATTTTAGGTAATGGTGTCCTAATATCATACCATTTGTTCAACAATGCTGAGGCTGTCGGAAAAAAACTCGAAGTTTCATGAAATTATTGTTCAGTAAATCTGTAACTGACGAGTTTTAAAAAGTTGATCCCTTTCATCAGATGGGATTCTGTTCAGACGTGTGTTATCATTGAAATGAAGGTGACGCTTTATTTCCAGATATCTGTTGCGACTCATATATCAAACAAAGTCCTCTCTTTCATTCCAATATAGCTTTTCCTACCAGAAAGAGTGAATCCAATGAAAAGTAATATACCTATGAACTTTTTTATGCATCCATTGGATAACTCAAAGCTATGATCATTGTTCTGTGTAGCATATCGGATACTATAACTGACAATCAAGTTCAGTACCTGTTCATCAAAAAATTCTTCAAAGCACTAAATGGTTCAAATGGCTCTGAGAACTATGGGACTTAACATTTGATGTCATCAGTCCCCTAGAATTTAGAACTACTTAAACCTAACTAACCTAATGACATCACACACATCCATGCCCAAGGCAGGATCCGAACCCGCGACCGTAGCAGTTGCGCGGTTCCCGACTGAAGCGCCTAGAACCGCTCGGCCACACCGGCCGGCTTCAAAGCACTCAACAGCAGATTTTCCTTTTAGTGCTGTTACCAAATTTGATTTTCGCTCTTCAATTTCTGCTGTATCAGGATAAGTCTTAGAGTAAGACGCATCTTTTGTTGCCCACTTGGAAGTGATAATAGCTTTTACTTTCTTCTTTCGTTGGCTTGCATGTTCCTCATTTTCCTTTTCTCCATTGGCATAAATTTCCAAGGAACCGGGAACATCAGATGGAACTGTATTTTCAAATATACAGGGTGAGTCACCTAACATTACCGCTGGATATATTTCGTAAACCACATCAAATACTGTCGAATCGATTCCACAGACAGAACGTGGGGAGAGGGGCTAGTGTAATTGGTTAATACAAACCATACAAAAATGCACGGAAGTATGCTTTTTAACACAAACCTACGTTTTTCTTAAAATGGAACCACGTTAGTTTTGTTAGCACATCAGAACATATACACAAATACGTAATCAGCGCCGTTTGTTGCATTGTAAAATGTTAACTACATCCGGAGATATTGTAACCTAAAGTTGACGCTTGAGTACCACTCCTCCGCTATTCGATCGTGTGTATCGGAGAGCACCGAATTACATAGGGATCCAAAGGGAACGGTGATGAACCTTAGGTACAGAAGAGACGAACAGCACATTATGTCCACATGCTAACACCTTTTTATTGGTATTTTTCACTGACACACATGTACATTCCATGAGGGTGAGGTACACGTACACACGTGGTTTCCGTTTTCAATTACGGAGTGGAATAGAGTGTGTCCCGACATGTCAGGCCAATAGATGTTCAATGTGGTGGACATCATTTGCTGCACACAAATACATTCTCTGGCGTAATGAATGTCGTACACGCCGCAGTACATCTGGTGTAATGTCGCCGCAGGCTGCCACAATACGTTCTTTCATATCCTCTGGGGTTGTAGGCACATCACGGTACACATTCTCCTTTAACGTACCCCAAAGAAAGAAGTCCAGAAGTGTAAGATCAGGAGAACGGGCTGGCCAATTTATGCGTCCTCCACGTCCTATGAAACGCCCGTCGAACATCCTGTCAAGGGTCAGCCTAGTGTTAATTGTGGAATGTCCAGGTGCACCATCATGCTGATACCACATACGTCGACGCGTTTCCAGTGGGACATTTTCGAGCAACGTTGGCAGATCATTCTGTAGAAACGCGATGTATGTTGCAGTTGTTTGGGCCCCTGCAATGAAGTGAGGACCAATGATGTGGTCGCCAATGATTCCGGACCATACATTTACAATCCACGGTCGCTGTCGCTCTACCTGTCTGAGCCAGCGAGGATTGTCCACGGACTAGTAATGCATGTTCCGTAGATTCACTGCCCCGTGGTTTGTGAAACCCGCTTCATCGGTAAACAGGTAGAACTGCAACGCATTCTCTGTTAATGCCCATTGACAGAATTGCGCTCGATGATTAAAGTCATCACCATGTAATTGCTGATGTAGCGACACATGAAACGGGTGAAAGCGGTGACGATGCAATATGCGCATGACACTACTTTGACTCAGTCCACCGGCTCTCGCAATGTCCCGTGTACTCATGTGTGGGTTCCTGGCAACAGCAGCTAACACACCAACTGCACCCGCTTCTCCTGTGACGGGCCTGTTACGGACCCGTTTGCGTGCTACGACCATACCTGTTGCATACAGTTGGCGGTAGATGTTTTGCAATGTGCGGCACGTTGGATGCTCTCTGTCCGGGTACCATTCTGCAAACACCCTGCAGGCTTCAGCTGCATTTCGTCGACACTCTCCATAGATGAGTATCATCTCCGCCTGTTCAGAGTTCGAATACGCCATGGTCACAGTTCCTACAACACTACACTATCACAGACGTCTGGTAACACGGTGTACTACAGTTGGTCTGCTTGCGGAGACGAATGCAGAATAACAATAGTAGCAACCGCTACATGCGGACACTGGGACAGCTAGATCAAACCACAGCAGTGCACTACAGCCACACTCGTAAGCACGGTCGTCATCGTAAACACGTCTCTGCAGATGCTGCTCGCCGACCGTGGGCCGTGTTTGTTACAACACGCAACTGAACGTCGGAGGTTTCAAGCGTCAACTTTAGGTTACAATATCTCCGGACGTAATTAACATTTTACAATGCAACCAACGGCACTGATTACGTATTTGTTTATATGTTCTGATGTGCTAACAAAACTAACGTGGTTCCATTTAAAAAACGTAGGTTTGTGTTAAAAAAACATACTTCCGTGCATTTTTGTATGGTTTGTATTAAACAATTACACTAGCCCCTCTCCTCACGTTCGGTCTGTGGAATCGTTCCTCAGTACTTGATGTGGTTTACGAAATATATCCAGCGGTAACGTTAGGTGACTCACCCTGCACTTTTGTCGATATCTTCACAGTCAGACATGTCACCTACACGATCTGGAGGGAGCTTGAAAATGTCAATGGTCTCATTCACATCACCATCATCACCAAAAGAAGCCACGAAGTTCGGGTCACTTACAATTTTTCAATTTTCCCCATAGAAAGTGCTTTATAGTGACTAATTGTGCCTGAGAAGAAAATAAAAACGAAATAAAGTTTTACATGGAAACTGCCATGAGCCCCAAATGGGGACTGAAGGTCAGACAGGTGCCATGCAGAATTGAAATAGGTCTTTGAAATAAATGATCGATAAACACTTTCTCAAGCGATTAAACTCACCTGTACCCAGATATTGAAAATTATTTACACAATAATATAACTTACTCGATTTAGAAAAATCTGCAACTCTTGTTACGCTGAAAAACGTAGCTTCTTCACAGAAATAGAAGTGTACAACTCACTTGTTCAGCAACTGATGAAACTTCAATGCAAGTGCTTGACAAAGGTCTGGACAACAATGGGAAATGGTAGCACTCACTGCCAGCATCATTAGAATTGCAAAATTTCCCTTACAAAGCGTTCGCTGTTTTTCTCTGTTCCGCCTCCACGTGCTGTGGTGTAGCGGTGGGGGAAATGTGAAGCGAGGCTGGGAGTATTGACAATCGGGTCGGGTATGGCAGGCGAACTGAAATCTTGGCCAGCCCTGTTTATGCTCTAGAGGCAAGTAATAGTAACTTCAACCCGTTTTAATAAGCAGTACGTACACTTTTGTCATTACTTTAGTTCTTAATTTCATTTTTAATGTATAGGACACGTCATTTTCTATAAAAAAATTCAGAAAATAGATATAGTTTATCTTTGCATGACATGTATCAGTCACACTGTACCAGAGATGCGCTTGTATGGTCTGCAAACTTCCAAGCAAGTATACGTGGAAGTCTTCATGCATAGATGATAAATCTATATGGAAGATACTGTTTGTAGTTTGTCGATTATCCCTACTGCATTTAGGTTTTGCTTCATTAAAAATTCTTCGACTAGGGCGCAACTTTATTTCTACACGCACAGTATATAATATACTCCGATCCAGTGTGGTTATAAATGAGAACTTACAAAAAAAGTGTAATATAAAACTTTGCAGTGGAAAAACTTTTAATCCGATCTCTTAAAAATCTTGCTCCTGAAAAGCATGGTTTCTGTACTAGAAAGTGATTCATTTTAAATTTAGGTTACTTAATAAACATTGTTCCAGAGAGCTGCTGTTTGTCCCATAGCTTTGATTTTTCCTTGTAGAAACGATGTTTTCAGCCTAATAGTGGTGACTTACCTTTCTCTGCTGCTGTAACGGAAGATTCCAGATGATCAGTTTTAAGCTACTTACGGCAACCGTAGTTATTTCCTGCTTTAACAGGAACTATGAAACCAATTCCTGCTGCTGTTAAAAATGAGGAGTGGAGATTGAAAACATTCTACGTGTCATTTTTTTCACAAAACGCGTGTTCAGTGCTGTTGTGTTGACCGTACTGTGTTGCAGGTCGCTAAATGATCTAGGTGCCAAATCGTGGAGACAATCTTTCATATACGCATTAGTGGGAGGCACATGGTCTTTGCGATAAACTGGCCTTCTGTCTGGAGTTTAAAAATGTAAAACATGTAGGATGTGGTTTTTATTGACTACAGTTCTACCAGTTAAAAACTTAAACCTGTGTTTCTGATTTTGTATTATCACAAATAAAGCGTAGTGCCTCAGTATTAACGGCACTTGGAGCTAATACTTTCTTCCTGCTACTTTGGCGGAAAATGACATTTTTCTGATCGTTGTTCTGTAAAGAATGCGAGTTGATACGTGCAGAGAACAAAATAGCAGGCAGCCACAGTTACACACAAATATCGCCATTATCGTTTCAAACCGACAGGTTCATCTTCAGACTGATGTTCACGTTTATATTACATTAGTTGTTGTTTACATTAGTTACTAAAAAAACAGCCAACAACCAATGTAAATGACGCCAAATATAATATAAATGTGAACAGCCGTCTGAAAGTCAACCTGTCGGATCCAAACCGGTAACAACGCTATTTGTGTAAGTATCCTGCTTCTCTTTTTCTTGTTTGCAAGGATTAGCTTTTTGGCACATACACCAGCTAGTTTCCTGGTATGTCATTTATAACGTTCTTAACAAAGTATTTACTTTCTAATTTGTCTCATTATTTGCGACGATGTGGTGGACAGCATAATTCTTTGGTATCAGAATATCTTCTCAAATTTTTGGATACAAATTAGTTATGCAGAAACAGAGATACATTGTTTTTTCATTCTCATGACAAATGCCAGATTTGACACTTGGATCCATTTCTGTTTCCCCACTTCAAATAACAGTAGCGTGAAAACTGGGTTTGTCTCGTCACAAGATATACACTCCTGGAAATGGAAAAAAGAACACATTGACACCGGTGTGTCAGACCCACCATACTTGCTCCGGACACTGCGAGAGGGCTGTACAAGCAATGACACACGCACGGCACAGCGGACACACCAGGAACCGCGGTGTTGGCCGTCGAATGGCGCTAGCTGCGCAGCATTTGTGCACCGCCGCCGTCAGTGTCAGCAGTTTGCCGTGGCATACGGAGCTCCATCGCAGTCTTTAACACTGGTAGCATGCCACGACAGCATGGACGTGAACCGTACGTGCAGTTGACGGACTTTGAGCGAGGGCGTATAGTGGGCATGCGGGAGGCCGGGTGGACGTACCGCCGAATTGCTCAACACGTGGGGCGTGAGCTCTTCACAGTACATCGATGTTGTCACCAGTGGTCGGCGGAAGGTGCACGTGCCCGTCGACCTGGGACCGGACCGCAGCGACGCACGGATGCACGCCAAGACCGTAGGATCCTACGCAGTGCGGTAGGGGACCGCACCGCCACTTCCCAGCAGATTAGGGACACTGTTGCTCCTGGGGTATCGGCGAGGACCATTCGCAACCGTCTCCATGAAGCTGGGCTACGGTCCCGCACACCGTTAGACGTCTTCCGCTCACGCCCCAACATCGTGCAGCCCGCCTCCAGTGGTGTCGCGACAGGCGTGAATGGAGGTACGAATGGAGACGTGTCGTCTTCAGCGATGGGAGTCGCTTCTGCCTTGGTGCCAATGATGGTAGTATGCGTGTTTGGCGCCGTGCAGGTGAGCGCCACAATCAGGACTGCATACGACCGAGGCACACAGGGCCAACACCCGGCATCATGGTGTGGGGAGCGATCTCCTACACTGGGCGTACACCTCTGGTGATCGTCGAGGGGACACTAAATAGTGCATGGTACATCCAAACCGTCATCGAACCCATCGTTCTACCATTCCTAGACCGGCAAGGGAACTTGCTGTTCCAACAGGACAATGCACGTCCGCATGTATCCCGTGCCACCCAACGTGCTCTAGAAGGTGTAAGTCAACTACCCTGGCCAGCAAGATCTCCGGATGTGTCCCCCATTGAGCATGTTTGGGACTGGATGAAGCGTCGTCTCACGCGGTCTGCACGTACCGCACGAACGCTGGTCCAACTGAGGCGCCAGGTGGAAATGGCATGGCAAGCCGTTCCACAGGACTACATCCAGCATCTCTACGATCGTCTCCATGGGAGAATAGCAGCCTGCATTGCTGCGAAAGGTGGATATACACTGTACTAGTGCCGACATTGTGCATGCTCTGTTGCCTGTGTCTATGTGCCTGTGGTTCTGTCAGTGTGATCATGTGATGTATCTGACCCAAGGAATGTGTCAATAAAGTTTCCCCTTCCTGGGACAATGAATTCACGGTGTTCTTATTTCAATTTCCAGGAGTGTATTTTTGGGCACTTTTTGCTCACATTTTTAATTATGAAGATTCGGAACGTCAAGTTTGAAGTTACTGCTGTACCTTAGCAATGTGTGTCTTAGCGGAGGACGTTTCTTTAGCACAAACAGTTAAGTATACCGTAGTAGTCTATGTGTGGCCAGTAGCGCGATGGCTCCAAAATAGTGGCAGCCAGAAAGCTGGCCAGTCTTTCCCTATACAGATTATCCAGTGAACCCCTCGTTGGTCCTGGCCCGTCCCCAGGCCCGTACAGTCCTTCAGGGACTGTATGGGTTATTGAGAACGGAACAGTTAAGCCCCCCCACCTCGGCAAGGTCTGGGGTTCATAGGGGGGGACCAGTAAACCGCCTGGAATCCTAGTGCCCACGTCCCTACCTTATGCTCAAGGCATTTGTAGAGACGGTTGCTCTTTGGACTGTTAGCAATTTACTGGCGACCAAATGCCAAACTCTAAGCAATGTTTAGAAATACATATTGAAGACACCAGCAATTCACTGGTTACCAAACAACGGAATCTACAAACATAAACTGGATGAAACATAGATCTTTGGTATCTTTGGGCCGAAGTGTGTGTCTTTTTATGCCTCTCAGTCTGATAATAGAAGAATTGTCAAGCGAGGAGACATCTACAATACAGTATTTATGCTAGGAGGTAATTGTTCTTGGAGGCCGAAGGATCGTAAATAATGACAGTATGGAGATGTGAAATAAAAAATGTAACGACGTTATCTAAAATGAGGAAGTTATTAGGCATTTGGTCCTTTGTTTTCATGTGCATATGTTAAACGTTTTGTTGGCGAAATGGTTTAAGAGTCGAGACTCCAAATGAGGGTTACTAAGACGTACTTTCTAAAAATATTAAATGATATTAAATTTTTGCGTAGAGACCACCAGGTCTGACTTTAGATGTAAAAAAAAAAGATGTCGTTAGTGCCTGCTAAAGATAAGTTTGTCAATGCAGGAAAGCTTTTGAAATTGGGATGTTGTCGATGGCCCAAAGGATAGACTGTAGGACATAGTTATTAAAGAAGTTAGTTGGTAAGAAATTGCTGCATACGGTACCCAAATTATAATTTTGTCAAAGCATGACAACTAGTGGGGTGCGAATGCTTCAGCCTCCCTAAAGGAGAGATTGCTGAGACGTAGCTATTAGAAAGGTTAGATGATATGTCATTAGTAGCCAGAACCCACGTAATGCGTAGGGACTTAGAAAATAAGTTACACGCATGATCCTAAGCTGGGTCCATGGAACAACAAAAGTACACATTGTTAAAAGCGAATCCATGTTCCGGATTAACTGTAGCCACAGTTCTGCTGCGATGCAGATAACAGCGTGAGTGTGTATGGAATGACGTGGCACTGGAAACGTACTCCCAAGTTGAAGTACGCCGGACAATACGATTCTTGTGAGCAAAATGTCTAAACTGCACAGATTCACCCTGAACTACCGTGCACATAGTGAAATGGTGCCAACAGTTTGACCAAGGTCGCAGTGACTTGGGTTATGTTGATCGGGAAGGAAGGCCATCTACGTTGACCATAGATGACAATGTTCATCAAGAAAGAACATCTGGGGTAAAGAGATTTTCCAACGATGAAGTTGTTCACACATTAGTTCTCGAATGGCTTCGTGACCAGCTAGCGGATTTCCATCGTCGAGGAACTGAAGGGTTGGTAGAACGGTCTGACATTTGTTTACAGAGACTTGCTGGCAGTGCTGAAAAATAGTGTCTTCATTGTTCCACTTCGAAGTGCAGTGGAACGTTCAATAAAATTTACGTACGCTGCCATAATAATGTGAAACGTATGTTTTGAAGAACCCTATTATAATTTTTCAACACAAGTGAGAGGTGAGGCGGGGAGAATGTCATTCACGGCCCAGTGAGTAATTGCACCGGGAAGCACAGAGTGAGAGGGAGGTGATGTTGATGTTGATATTGACAGTTTTTGAGGGATTGTCGACCATATCATCGTCGTCTGTCTGGAACACTTTCTGGAACATTTCTCAACCACTTTATTTGATAACACGTGCATTAAGGATGTAACATTTAGTTATCAGTTCTTTTTTCTTTTGAAAATAATTTTCTTTTCACTTTTTTCTATATATTTTAATTAATGCACGTCCTCAAAATTCGTTTCGTCGTGCATTTCATGCAGAACAGGCAGCGGATCCCCACTGATTCTTCTGCCGCCCTCTTTATTTCTATCCAAGAGTCCTTTTATTTCTACGACTTAAAGATATTTAAAAGTATCTAAAATGTTTTATTCTTCTTAACAAACTGATAGGTTTTCACACAAGACTCTTGGGCTCTGTAACGCACATATAGTGGTGGTTATCATACATAAAGCCTGTAAATACACACAGATCTTCTGAATAAGTTCTAACGTGGCATGCATGTCTTAGAAACGTTACATCCTTTATTTCACTCTCTGGGGATTTGGCGGTCAGGTAATAAGTTCATCCAGCATATTACGATTAATCAAAATCTTCTTGTATTCCGATTTGGAATTTATGTAAAGAAACTCTCTCTGTTGCACTCTTAAGCTGGCTTCCTGCGCGAAGTGTTCTTTCCTAGTTTTAGCCTAAAAGGAGGAAAAGTTAAAGTTTTTTGTGCTGTGTTTTCCATGTTTTTCTTATTGACTTCATTTCTTCGTGTCTTCATTGTTCTTCCTGCTCAGTAGTCTTTGTTTCTTCAGTCATCCTTATGAAGCAATTTGATATGTCATTCACTGTGATATAATAATTGTTTGTGTGTCAAACAGACCACTTTCATAAAATCCAACATGAGGCAACATCGCAAAACGCTCGTCCACTCTATGGCGCTACCATCGGTAATGACACTTGTTTCTGAAGACATAAGCCACCGCAGCGGCTGGCTATGATCCTCTGCGATGATTTGTATGGTCTTCCTTATTTACTTCTTTTCTTCATGCATTCATTGCTGAGATGATTTTATCGTCTCAAGATGCACAAGATATATTAAATCTAAATTTCTTGAACACGGAAGACTACCTGCCTAACACGTACAAGTCTGAAGAAAAACGTTATTCGCGGATGTGTTGAAAAGATTGTAGGAACTTTAACGTTAATGTGTTATATATTATACCATAAAGAAAGACGGACATTTAGATCTAGATAAAATCTTGTTGTTGAAATAAATTTAAATTCTATTAAATTTTGGATAAATAACATTCAAGTCCTTTAACATTATTCGTAAAACAATAAGAAATAGATTTTCTGTAGTAGAGTCTGTGAAACGTGGAGATTACTATAAATTTTGCTTCCGAATGTTTTGTATCAATTTAGAGATGAGTAGAAGTTGTAAATAGCAAAAAATTATCGTTGTGTTGTTCTCAGCTGTCCATCTTCGTCATATGTTTCCATGGTTTTGCAGACCCTCTAAAATTTTTAGATGCTAGATTGATATTTCCTAATGGTTTGTAATAATTCCTTAGCTTGATAAATGTAGGATCCAAGAACGGTTTTCCTTGGCAAAACGTACTATGTAATTTTTGTTGTATGACTAAGCTTGACAAATGAATACTGTGATCTTTGTCTTTAACTCTTTGATGCTATGTAATTAATGTTTTTTTCTTACAGAGGGTGTACTTCGTTTTCCATTGAGTAGCGCCATTAGTCTCAAATTTTGTGATGGAAGATGTTTTGTTTCGAGAAATTAATGGAATTATCATACGTATTCATCGTCTTCTCTTTTTTTCATTTTTTCATTAAGTCATTTTTGTGTCATTATTGTTTGTATCCAGTTTTTAGGAAGTTTGGTATACTGTACTCTTGTCCAATTGAAACCATATTCATTCTTGTCCTTTAGCCTGAACTTTCTCTCTTTATTGGCAACTATTCCAAAATGGTTCACATGGCTCTGAGCACTATGGGACTTAACTTCTAAGGTCATCAGTCCCCTAGAACTAAGAACTACTTAAACCTAACTAACCTATGGACATCACACACATCTATGCCCGAGGCAGGATTCGAACCTGCGACCCTAGCGGTCACGGGGTTCCAGACTGTAGCGCCTAGAACCACACGGCCACCCTGGCCGGCGGCAACTATTTCCGTCGTGTCTCAGATTATGCATATAAGAGTCATTTGGTACTTTCTTGCGATTTTCGAGATTTGTTATGCCCAAGTTACGCAATTGACACTCGGTCAGATTTTCAAGAATAATTTTATTGGATATATAAATTGAGTTGTACCTGTTTGGAATTAATGAGCTAACAAGTACGCCGTACACTTCCCATTCATATCTATTATTTACCATTTTTGGTTGTTGCTGTTGACAGAAAATGCCTCATGTACCGTTTATCTCTGTTTGCTGGAATATGTGCAACGACAGTAAACTAACTTCAATGAAAAATCTGTTATGCACTATCCTAATATTTTGAGTCAACTGATTCATCCAAAAATAACAGTTTTCTCAGTTTTTCTCTTCATTTCTCAAATTCGTTACTTTCGAAGAAACAAAGTTTATATCATATTCTTTAAGATTTTCAGAAAATCAGTTCTTGTACTGCTTTCTTTCTTTTCTGTTCTGTTATACGACCATTGAATGAGTTAATTTTTCTAGCACCACGTATTTATTTTCCTTGTCAATTTACCGCAGGCTCGCATTTTCTTAACTGTGTTGTGCTGTAAACTTTCTACTTAGTACTGAATTTACTTAGAATTTGTTATTTATTTTCCATAGCAGATAACGGTTACACCATAATTCAATAAAATGAGTGACTATTTTAGCATTTTGAAGATTCTGTTTCGTCCGAAAGCCCATGTCCACGTCTCAGTTCAGTCATCTCAGTGATACCAATTTCTATTCGCAGTCAGCTATGTCGTTGGAACATCATTAAAATATTTTTCATCATTAAGCACAATATTAAAATTTTTACACTTTTTCTGTTAATGTGGAGTTCTTCTTATTAACTATTTTCAATGAATGTGGTTTCTATGAAACAGTCCCAAGAGAAGTAGCAGCTGAAAGGAAAGAGTACATTGTTCCTTTGCATCATAGGATGAATTCTATAAAAATACCTGTCTTTCACTCAAACACCGTAACTTTTTATAGTTATGCTTCTATCGTTTATGAAGTTTCTAACGTTGTAGTTCTTACGTTACGGTTGTCTTCACTGCTCATGTGAGTAAGTTCTTTTTCACATATGATTCTGCAGCCATCAGTTAATTTAATTCTCTGTGGACGAGAGTGTTCTTCCCTTTTCACAGCTACTGATTTTTTAAAGTCTTGTGGCAGGTTTCCATCTTCCTGAGTTTGCATATTTAGACGTTATCTACCCTATGAAAGTATGTGATCCGTTCGAGGCGAAATGCGGGAGCTTGTATTGTGATCACTCTGTTAAATATTTCTGTCATCTGAAATACGATGAAATAGAGAATCGTTGCAAGATTCAGTATAATCCAGTTACATCTGGTAATTTTGTTGCTAAACAGAAGCCTGTGGTCAATGTAGTTATTTTTTCTGGAAGTCGATGGCTCAGTTTGTAAGCCAACTGAGTAGTTTCGAAAATTATTCATTATAAATTTATGCTCCCTGTTGAAAAATTTGAGTTTTTAGGTTGCATTACACTTTTATGGTTGCAATTTATGTCTTGTACTTTTTGGCATAGACTGCCTTGCGTTACGACGAATGCGATTCATGGTCTTCGTCCTCGTTAGACTAATGTTTCACATATGTCCTCGAAGTCTCAAATTTAGCTTCTTCTCTTTACTCTCATCCTTTTAAATACGCTTAAATAACTCGCAGTGAGTAATAACAATTTTCTGGCGGAAATCATATAGTATTTCGCGCTCTGATATCATAAAGCGGTTAAAACCCTGGCTTTGGGTCTCCTAAACATGTTACCTATTTTTTCCGAATAGAGGTCTTTTCTCCTACATTATTTTCTCCTCTAATTTACAGTTTCTACCATAATTTTGTCATTGAAAGTACTATCATCATTCATATAGCAGTTCTGATATCATTCGTAAATTAATTTTAATTAATATTTTCGGAATATATAGAGCAACACGAAGTTATTACTTGGCCGCCTTTTTAGGTACATGCTTTTTTTTGGTTGTATTTCCACTCATCACTCACCTAATGGAGAGTTGTTATCCTCCCTCCATTGGGAAATACTTACTATTAACTGTGGGTATCCAAAAAAAAAAAAAAAATATGGCACTCCCGAAACGGCAGAGCGATTACACTTTATCGCGCACCTGTAACGAAGTGAGCGGTAAACTTTTATTTAGGATAAGATGTGCCATTATCATCAACAGTACACGCTTTAATTTTACTGTCATATCACATCTTTATGTCGAGTGTTATAGTAACAGAGAGAATGAGTAGGTTACGTACATAACTTATAAACTGCTCTACAAGTAGAACGAAGAATCAAATCCTCCACTGTTAATGTTTTAAAAATCAGCGTGAAATGTTAACTAATGTGATTATAGATAGCATACTGCTTGAATTTGCGACTGTTGGTGCATCTTCCACTTTCGCATCATAAATGCTTATCATAGATGTTTATTATGCTGTTCGCCGCCTTCTGATGCATATCTTTTCATGTCTACAGTTACTCAGTCTCGTTTCAAGCTAAATACATGGAAAATATATGACACAGTAAATGAAATAATCAACGTACTTCGATACTTATTCGTTTAGCGTAAATAAGGGCTTTTCGTAGTCCTGTTTAACATATATGTTTAGCTCTGTAGAGGATAAGATGACTTTACTTTCTCCTAGGGTGATTCTGCTGCTCAAAATTCGCATCTTACGCGCCTGCAATCTACGTGGTTGTACCAATAGTAGCTCACTTAATGATGTTACTCAGCCTTATTTAAAGGGGGTGACATGTCCTGTACAACTGTCTGTAAAACATGTCAACTGTTTTTCTCTGTGTTTTCGTGCTTTAAATGTTTGCATGCTGTGTGTCAAGTACGGAGACAGGGAAACAACATGGGGCAGGGAGAAACAGCCTAAAAATCCCAATCAGGCTGGCCCGTGTACAAGACTGTTGGTCTTCAACTAGCGCATAGACTCATAGTTCCTGATGATTACCAGCGGCGACAGCTCCACTAGAGGAATGGGAGAGAGCACGACACATCGACGGACACGGAGCCATAATGTGCAACTAGAACAATAAGAGAATCACGAAAATTGCTGTTTATGCCTAGCAGTATCTTTTTGACCTCTTTTTCCTTGTCATTACTTGTAACCTTTGTTTATTATTATTAACATTTGCTACATTTCGAAGGGCGACAATAATAAGAAGCGCAAGAGGAAGGAGAGCTATGCCATCTACATCTACAAGGTGCTGAAACAGGTGCACCCTAACACGGGTATCTCGCCGAAAGCGATGAGCATCATGAACAGCTTCGTGAACGACATTTTCGAGAGCATTGCGGCCGAAGAGGCTCGCCTGGCGCATTAGAACAAGGGCTCGACCACCACGTCACGCGAGATCCAGAGGGCTGTGCAGCTTTTGCTGCCTGGCGAGTTGGCCAAGCAAGCTGTGAGCGAGGGTACCAAGGCGGTGAACAAGCACACGAGCTGCCAGTGGTGGCTCTCGAGGTTCTCTGTTGGCGGAGAGGAGGCGAGGCGAGCTGGTAATGCTTTTCTCAATACCATTCTGTCATTCACCTCTGTCTTCCGTTATTCTCTGGTTCCGTTTATTTTCATCAATTGTTTTTCTTCTATTTACATAGATAAATAGTGTAACGGGACGTTGTATTTCAGCTTGCAGATAACTATTTATGTATTAATGGGATACTTTTATTAATGTACCAGTAATAACAACTGCGAAACACGTCTTGAAATTGCTCCTGCTGTGGACGTCATGCTTAAAAACAGCAGCTAATAACTTGAAATAAAAGGAACTAAAGGAGCTGTCAACATAGAACGATACTGGGGAGACACAACGCAAATAACTCATGACTGAGTCTTGCAAATTCAAGTTATACATTTTCTGCATATGTTCTGATAAACCGCACCATCCTTTAGGCTGTATTTGTGCATACAGGCAATCAAATTTTACGAATCAAATCTTCAACTTCAGTTCGAGTATGGAACACTTTTGCTACAGCCAAGATTATGATCAACGATTTGTTCTGTACTACAGAATCTTTCTGGTACTATCCAAATAAAAATAGGAATGTCTGGAGTGCGAAAGAGAAACAGCCGAAGAGAAGAGCTACTACATTTTTGAGAATAGCAGGATATGGTAATAACTGACAGCATGTTTGAAATGTCTCGGCGAAGAAGACGTACATAAAAAATATCGGTGACACTCAAAAGTACCAAACTCACTACGTATTACTATAGAAACCAAAATAAATTGAGCCACAGCTACACTGGCGCTGAAGAAGACGATGACCACATTCTTGTATAGCAAGCTGCAATTTAAATTTAAAAAGATGGTAAGAAGGAACAAAGTAAGTTAGGATTCAAATAAACTGCTGAATCAATAAACATATGGAAATATGCAGGAGATACTAATACATTCACGGAAACTAATAATAGTCAGTTGGACTGGAATGTGTTGAAACTAGGAATCAACGAGGCAGCAAAACGAACTTTCGCGGATAAATAACTAGAACCAAGAAAACCTTCATCTCTGGCATCAAAGAAAAAAATAGGTCAATACAGAGGAAATTCAAATCCAACGCAGAACAAAACTGAATGTCGTTGTGACAAAATGTAAATTAGCCGAGAAGAATGGATGGAGGAAGTTAGACGGCGTATAGAGAATGATGTAGTAGGAGGAAGAACAGATAAAGCAAATAGCATGACAAAAGCACTGTAATACGAACTTAAAGCAAGAAGTACTATGATGAAAGATAAGAATGGACAACTACTTATAGATAGAGAAGATATGACAGATCGCTGGAAGATTTATCTTGCAGACTTGTACTACGAGAAAGAAATGTTGTTAATTGCAGAGTATCATGAACCTGAACAGATGGTGGAAAAAGATAACAAAGGACTGATAATTCCACTAGAAGAATTTCATCCAACATTTCAGCAGCTGAAGGACAAGAAAGCAACAAGAACGGATGACTGACATCGCAGCATGACTTCTGAAGAGAATAGGATAAAAAGTGAATCAACAACTGTACATCATCATTGTAAGAAGCTATTACAATGAAGAAATGCCGGAAGACCTTTGCTTAAAATAGGACAGTCTTTTTACAGAAGAAACGCAATGTCAATGAGACAATAGAACACTAACAATGTTGTTACATACATAACAAATATTACTCAGTGTAATTAACAACAGGATTAAAAAATTGAACAACATACATCTCAGGTCAGTTTTGTTTTACATCAGGAAAGGTGACTAGACGAGTTCTCCTAACAGTAAGAACTAACGTAGAAAGAAGACTGAGTGTTAAAAAGAAGACATGCATCTTATTCGTTGATGCAGAGGAAGCCTTCGTTAACATGAACTGGAAGAAGCTAGTTACGACCACGAAAAACAGAATACAGGAGGGACAGAAGACTCATTCTACACGCGAAAAGAAAAAAAAAAAACCGTGAACAGAAATGTAAAATTGCATACATTACAAGGTGAGTGCGACAAGTAGAGGATGCCTTTGTTAATATGAACTAAAGTACCTAGTTGGCACCATGAAAAACGCAGGAGGGACAGGAGACTCTTTCTACTCCTGTATAAAAACAAAAAACTTGAATAGTAATGTAGAACTGCATCAATTAGAGCGTGAGCGAGACAAGATTGAGCACCGTCCTCGTACCCGTTGAACATGTTCGTTGAGAAAGCTACATACAAATTCAATCAAAAGACGAAAGGCAGAAAAATGAACAGAGAAGACATCTGTTTTATAAGATTTGCAAATGACATTCCATTAACTGTATATTCAGAGAAGGAACTAAATAAATTCGTTTGAACAGTTCAAAAACCAAAGTAAAGACAATTAAAAAATACAATGAAGAGACACCAACAAACTTCGAGGTAAACGCAGTCAGGTTAGGATGCGTTGTCACTGAAGGCAGTAGGGACTCCACGGAAATCAGAACGAGAATTGCTATTGCTAAGCAGGTCGCCAGTAAGAAGAAACAGCATCTGACAAACAGGCACTCATGTATTAGGAAAGAATTCATCAGAACATTTGTCTGGACTATTTTGTTATATGGCTGTGAAAATAGGTCCTAATGAATCAGGATGTACATCTCCCGGAATCTAAGGAAATACTGATGCTGAAAAAAACTCCGAAAGAGAAAGAATCGAACGAGTTGATCCTCAAGGAAGCAAACCGAACAGAGGAATTGGTCACTACCACAGGAAAGCATTCTTGACCATCTTATTGGAAAGAAACTTTTTAAGGAAGAAAGAAAGTGGAATACCGCGGAAGAATCATCTAGATTCTGTGATGGACTTAAATTCAAACAGTACACTGACTTGAAGCGCTCAGGCGAGGAGAGACAAATAAGGTTGTTGCGACAAAACCTAGCTTTGAGAAGAAGAAGAAGAAGAAGAAGAAGCTGCTGCTGCTGCTGCTGATGATGATGATGTCCCCTCTCATTGACTCTAGATAAGAAACTTCACAGAAAAATTTGTTGCTTTAAAAACTTTAGTTGAGAAGTCGCGCCAGACTGAAGCTGGTTTTAAGTTCCTAGGGAATATGTAGGCAACTCATTTTGTGAAGTACTGCCTGCAGAATGTGGAGATGTGGGTTTGAGATTCCGTTTAGTGGACATTCCGGTGTAAGGTTAACATTGCATTCAAGATGAGTCGACGCACTTTGATATTGAGTTCCTTACCATATTAGTCTCTTCATACCCACAACGTCAAACATTCTGTCTTCTTTCGCGCAGATGTACATAGGCGTGAACTTCGTACTTCCTGCGCAACCAAACAGTAATACCCACTGTGAATTCCAGATGTTTTTTTTCTGACTTCCAGCTGGAGAGTCCCCCGCTGATGGAAACTGGACGGGATGGGTCAAAGCCATCCATTGAGGTTTCGGAAATATCAGGCTGCAGCTCATGCGGTCGGTCAGTTCATCGGATTTCCCTAAATAGCCCGAAGATACTGCAGTTCACTGTTAACGCCACGCTCCGGTTCCTTGTACCACTCCAGCGCAGTCAGAAATCGTCAGTTGCCCTCACACACGGCTCTGCACGTCGCCGGACTCAAACCAGAACCACTTGGAGGTGTGACGGTGCACTACCGGCTGTCGCTACACAACGCTTACAGTGGCGTCACAGCACCGGAAACAGCCACAGAGCGTTGACCCTCGGCTGCTAGGTTTCAAGCCGACCCCACCCTACATCTCTAGCAGCGGCAGTCCTCCCTTGTTTCACCAGCTGTGCGGCCAGTTTACTAATAGAGTAGTGAACTCATTTCACGTTTATTCACCATAAGCGGTAAAAAACGCGATTTTAGACTTTCTTGTTAGATGTACCCCATACTGAGATTTGTTCCATTTTGTTTCCTCAGAGGTCCATGTATTTACACTAAGGGAAATGGGAAATGAACATTTGGACCGAATGCTGCCGAACAATTTCTCCATTATTTACATGCCTGTGGGACATACTGATTAAAATTTCGTCTCCTGAGAGCATCATTTCATTAATTTCAGTATAGAAAATAACCTTTTCTACGGATGGAGAACGTCGTGAGTACAAGAAGACTGTTTGGTGTGTTCAAAATTACTGAAACTTTTCAGGCAGAGATCGCAATACAACATTCCCAGAGGACGACATGCTGAGCTAACTATCGACTTTCGGACTACACCACGAGAATATCGTAGGATTGTACCACGGGCTTTGAGAAATAGACGGATGACAACAATTAAAATCAGAGCATAAGTCACAGACAGGGTACCGCCACAAACCGTCTGGAGCAGATTACTAAAAGCTGGATTGAGATCTATTGCTGTCATGCGTCTCTAACCTTTAACATCACATCAAAGACAATAGAGAGTACACAGTCAAGAGCGAGAGTGAAATGGAACACTGAGTGACGTTCTGTGGTGTTCAGTGATGAGTCTAACTTCTGTTTGTGGCTATTAGAAAGAAGCCAGTGTGTCTGTGGACGATCTGGATAGAGATGACAGGAAATGGTGGTTCTCGAGACCCAAATCTCGCAGTCTCCTAAAATCATGGTGTGGGGGTCTATTTAAATGACAGCAAGACTGATTTTGTAATATTTGAAGGGAGGCTGCATGTTCGCCAGTCTATGACAAGAGTGACATACACAGTTGTCATATCCTTTTCGACCAGGATACTAAATCGCATATTCCAGTAGGATATTGCAAGGCCCCACATTTCAGTCCGCTCGATAAACGCCTTGAAAAAGTTCCCCAAATTGCCTGTTTGACCTTCTGGTTCGTCATTCTTAGAGAGAATCTGGGATACAATGAAAGAAATATACTCTCGTACCAGCCTCCTGCCAGTAATCTTCAAGAACTGAGACAGCCTGTGTTTCAGGTATGGCAACAAATTTCTCAAGATGATATTCTAAAGATGTTTTCGAACGAATACAGGAGTGTATTCGTGTCCTTGGGGGACACACCACATACTGAAGTTGATGAAATTTCAGTCACTTAAAAACTGTTACGTAATGAATATCTCCATGAAGTTCGATAAATGCCGGACTGGTGCATCATGCTGTAACACTTACCATTTCCGTCAGTGTACGTCGTGAGGATGACTGCTCGTCTGAAAAAAAAAATTTTACTGGTGGCAGATGAACTGCTCCAAGGCCAGTGTGCACTGCTTGCATATCTGCGAGAGTCTTTATGCTTCGAATCTAGGGAAACAGGGATTGAAGATACAATGAATGCAGATATAATCTGCCGGTAACACATCAACAGTTGTAAATGACATACAGACAAAACAGTTACAAGCCATCCACAATTTGATTTTATAACCTGTCTCGCCCGCCAGACAGGAGCGTCATGAGACCATCGCTGCTCAGTGATTCTCGTGTTTGAGAGGTGAAATTGTGTTTAAAATCTGGTTGTGTGCGACCTGTAGGTGTTTGATTTGTGTGTTATGTAATGAAAATACAAGCCTTGTGAAGCTATGAAGTTAAATTTTCTGTGAAATTAAAAAAAATCTAGAGGTTCGAAAGTGCACTTCCTTGAAGTTAGCATCTGTGGCTGAGTGAAACTTAAGTATCGTTTTGTTCCACCCTGTGCGTTGTAACATGGGTAGATACTCCTTAGAAAGCTGTCCGCAATGTAGTCGAGACTTTACTGCTCAAGCCCGTCTCATTCTTCACGGGCCCTTCAGAGGTCATTCAGTGTAGGGGCAGGCTTCCTGCAAAGAGGCGCTGCAAGTTTCACCTGGTCCCAAGTATGATTCATCCCATTCATGTTGGCAGAGTTTCGGCGGATATCGCAGGCCATTCCATTCGGCTGCCTCCAGGAGGAAGATGAGCGCAAGGTGCTTTTGCAGTGTTGTTTTGAAAGACGAACCCATCGCCGTCATGTTGACTGTAGCGCTGAACACGAAATGGTAAGAACCTGTCGCAGTATTGCACAATCCTCAAATTACCCTCCACAGCGATGAGTGACTTCCGACGTTCGTACATCTTACCAGCCCAAGAGATTACTGATCCACCTCCATGCTGAAACTGCGGGACGTGCATTGATGACTGTCCGCCTCCACAGTCTTTTATGACGATCATCAGGCGTCAGACAATTCCTGTACTCGGCGTTGAAGAGAGATCGAAGGCACTATTTCAATGTTTTTGTTGTTATGGTCTTCAGTCCTGAGACTGGTTTGATACAGCTCTCCATGGCTATTTCAGTATTCATTCGAAATGTTGTCTTGCCCAACTCCATCGTGCAGCTCGATGCCCGAGTGCTTGCGCTATTGCTCGGAAAGGGCTTTTAGAGGCAAAACTGATAGTGTGGGAACGGTTGCGTGCTGTTTGAGTCGATGCAGTCCACTCATTTGCTTCAAGATGATAGGGCAAAGATGTTTTATCTTCTCTCTGTGGTACATATGAGACGTAATTTATAGGAAGTGGTCGTCTGCGATCACTAAGAGGCAGAATTTAAATGTTTTGTGTCTCACGATAGCGGTTTTCCATCGAATGACGTAGTTGTGATGTACACCATCCACCTTCCGTGAAGTGGCAATGCGTGCATGGATTAAGCGTGGAATGATACTTAGAGGTATGTTGAAAAACTGAACAGTGTTCACAAACGTCATTGTCTCGCTCGCGACTGGAGACACTGTGGCCGCAGCTCTTAAAGCTGACTTACCTTTAGCTCAGTGACGCACATTTCACAATAACACTCCAAACCTCGCTTCCCGAAGAGAAAATACGGTGGCCTGATTGAGACAAACAGTACCTCAGTCGCAGAAGGCATGAACAATCAACAATCGAGAACTGACAGAAATTACTATGGTACACTATTTAATCAAAAGTATTTGGCCACCCCTATGTCATGTGGAATTGACTACTAGATGTCACTAGAGGCGGATCCACCAATATAAAATGAGGTGTGGAGCACTGCGTTGTCAGTAGTGAAGGGCTAGCAGCGGAATGAGTTAGTCAGGAGAGCCCAGAGACTTCGAACGTGGACTAGTCATTGAATTTCACCTGAGTAACTAATCCATCAGAGACGTTTCAACCCTTTTAAAGCTGCCGAAGTCTATGTGACTGTGAAACTAAAACGCGAAGGAACAACCACAGATACACCAAAACAAGACAGAACTCACCCACTGACAGACAGGGACCGTCAAGAATGGTGGAGGGCGGTTGTAAAAAAATGAGTGAAGGCACTAGGAGGAACCACTCGTGAGCTACAAAGTCCAACCGGCACAATGATTGTGCGTAGGGAGTTACAAAAAATAGGGTACAATGGTTGGGCAACTTCTTATAAGCCTTCTTGAAGTCAAGGCCAAGTAATGTTTGGGTGTAAAGAGCGACGTCAGTGGACAATGGATGACTGTAAAGCAGTGATTTGGAGTAATGAATCGCGCTTTACTCCGTGGCAATCCGATGGAAGGGTTTGGGTTTTCGACTGCCTTGAGAACTTCACTGTCGACATGTGTAGTACCAACAGCGGAGTGTGGAGGAGGTGTTGTTACAGTGTGGGATAGTTTCTCGTGGTTAGGGGGTTGGTCTTCTTACTGCACCTAGGAAAACGGCAAATGTGAAAGGATATGAACTCATTTAACAACATTGTGTACTGGGTACAGTAGAGCAACAGTTCGGAGACGGTGGTTGTTTCTAACAGCATGATAATGCACCCTGTCACGAAGCAGCGTCTGTGAGACGACGATCTTAGGACGACATTCCTGAAATGGCCAGGTCTGCCCAGAGTTCCGACTTAACACATTGGAACACCATCAAAATGAGTTAGAGATTTGACTCTGCTCCAGGCCCCGGTGTTCTAAAACACTACCTTCTTTCGTTTTGGTTCTTGAGGAAGAAGGGGCTCCCATTCATTCATTGGCACTGAGACAATTAATTGAAAGTGTCCCCAGGAGAGTTCAAGCCGTTATAAAGACTATCCATTAATAGTTCTTGGAAACTTTTGATACGCCTGAAATTAGGGGGAACAAAAGAAGTAACTGTAGAAGACTGGACGAAAGTACGTGCGCACCCTTAAGTTATTTCAAAGTTACTTCAGCGTTGTGATATCTTAATATATTAGAAACGTTGAAAGACTGTAATAGAGATCGGGGGAAAGAAAGTAGCGGGAAAGAAAGTAACCAAGACACCGATGTTGTCTCATCCTATTGATCAAGATGGAAATCTCCCAATACTGCAACAGAGTCTACTAATACAGTCGTCGAAACCACTATTTAATGAGCAGATATTGTACAAACAAGAACTGGTATGCCACAACCCTCCCCTCCCTGCTGCCCCTTTCACACCTATGCCTAGCGCCTCATTGCCTATCCTTTATGCATTAACCACCAGTCTATGATTCCTCCCGTGTATAAGAAATCCATTTGACGCTTTGATGGGACACTTAATTTTGAGCATGGGTCTAGATCTCGCCTCCCCCTCACCATGTTCCTTCCCTCTCCAGTCTCTTCACACACACACACACACATACACAAGCCCACATACACAGAGAAATAAATCTTTCTTGCACTCTGGCGGGCTCTCAGCAGGCCACGTTTCTCCTCCACATTGCATTTATTTTTTCTGAGACAATATCGAATAGTAATGGGTGTTTTTATGAAGAAGTTGACTATCTTCTTCTAGTCTGCTTATTTGTTTAACAAAATGAAATCTGTTTGGCATTCGTTGCCTTTTGACGAAGAAGTCGACGAGACTGATTCGCCACTTCATTTTTAACGAGATTCTAGATTCTAACCTCGCTTTCTTCTGCCATCCAGCTTGATGTACTGTCCAAGTGCTGTCCACTCAATTTTCAAATAGCGAAAGCTGTTGGATTCTTCCGTCATCCTGAGTCTTTTTTATGATTCTCCTTTATTCGTAGGTCAGTTATAACATAGGCGCCTAAGTTTTTTGTTGCTACTACATAAGTATCTTCAAAGTGTCGGCTAGGCAACAGTTTTTACAACTTTTCATCCTTAACTTTTAATCTATCTTGCACCCTGTTTGCTTATTTCGAAGTTCATCTTGTATCTTGTCAACTGCAATCAAGTAGCCCAATCTATATCTGCATGTTAAGCAATCTAAAATCAGTTTTGTTTTCAGTGAGAGCCTAATAATAAGATTTTTAAGGTTCTTATAATTTTCATGACTCTTTCTGTACTGTGCAATATTACGATTTTTGAGAAAATAAAGTATTCATGTAACCAAATGCACGCACCTGATATCCTATGAGTAATAAAGTGTGCTAATTACGTTTTTCCATTCATTCCAACAAGCTTTAAGTGCGTAGTATATGCATATTTATTACTCCACCTTTCTCCGTAACTAATTTTGTAACATGCTGCTTGGAACGAACTTATTCATCAATTCAAATATTTCCTTATGAACTATTATTGTTAACATACACTAGTAGGAAAAATTGGGAGGAATTCTTAACAGTACTGCTTATTATGAAGTTCCTCGTTTGAAACCGCCTTTAATTTCTCTTTGCGACTCATTTCTAACAAAGTAACATTCATTTCCAAAAGTTGCGTGCAGATGCTTTCTCCGATGTCTCCAGTTCTGAAGAACTCACCTTATTTATCATGAACTCGGCGATACACACTATAAAGTTAATGGTGCACTTGTTCCTTCAGTAACTTGTTGCTCAACACCAGTCTATGACGAGATGAGTTCGACGGTATTATGAGAAAAACTCAATAAGAGAAAATAAGAGTTTCATTACATTGCGCTGTAACTTCTGGCGATTAGTTTGAATTTCCTACATACAAAGAACACTGATTAACTTAGACTTACACTATCTAATACTGACGTTACTCTTGGCTACAACCAGTGCGCAGCAAAAAGAAGGTTAAAATGCAATGACTGGTAACAGTAGTTACTACTGTAAATTTACGAAAGTGTTCTAATTATCGTTGTATTCTGCAGCGAAGATAACGATAACAAGACTCAGATCAAGAACTTAATATATGAAGTGTTTGCTGTTCGCATTTCATAAGGGGCAAAGTGATAACAGAAACATATTTTTTTACTTAAAACAAGAATTTATTATACGAAGTGTTGCTGTTTGCCTTACTCCGGGAAGAGAGTGATTTTTACAAGGAAAGAAAAAAAATATCTCTCACTGCTACCTTTTTTTTCTTTATACAGTGGCAGTATTGCTGCTAAGAGTCTATAAAGCTTCTGACGCAGTACATCTGGAGTGTGGCACATTACCCTATGAATGAAAACGCTTAATTTTGAAATTCTGCAGCTCATTTTGCGCCAATTACTTCACAGAAGAAACAAAAAAACAAAAACGTTTAACATAATTCTAATCTGAAAGTTTTCGCATCGTGAACTAAAATTTTTTTGTAAAACGACACATTTTGAGTCATGAATTTCAGCACCAGCAAGTAATTATATATGTTGTCTCTTCAGAAAATTACAATAGGAAGTCAAATGCCTTTGGTTTCTCTCTTTTGATTTCACGTAGTACCTTCTAAAATTATTTTTTCTTAAACTGACTTTTCGCTACCCGACCACGCAGACAGCACACATTTGCATACAGTCATAATAAATTATACTCACCTTATAGTCTTGATTATTTACTTGTATAGTATTTTATTCATTACTTAAATCATTTCCGTGATTACTTTTCGTCATTTTGAAGTATTCGCTCAGTTGTGGCAATTATAAAACTCAGACTAATGATCAAGGGGGGGAATCCAACCTACGAATCCACATTATAACGCAGCGCAGCTTGTAAATATTATGCTACTTATTACAGCAAATATAGCATTTCTCTCAAGTAGGAAACCATCAGTCAAGCAAATGATTCCTAATTTACAAAAAATCGTTTAGCGGCGTTGACAAATGGTTCTTTCGTGACCTTGATATATCAACAAATTGGTCAGCTTACCCTGAGAGCTGGAATAAGATTTAGAAGTGAAACACTACAGAATAAATTATTTTGAGGTACTTTTTACCTAAAAAAGTGAATGCATAAGCCATTCAATATGATTTCTTTGCTGACTATTTTCTTATAGCTTTAAAGCGCCTGCAGTGCACTGTTAATTATTTAAAGTGTCTGTCAAGTCGTGGATGCCTCATCCTCAGTAGGATTTGCTTCTAGCTTCTTCGGTAAACGAAGACCGAGTCGTGGTTTTGCTATGCAAGCTGGAAGTTAGTTTAATTTCATGCATCATTAGAAAGTTCATCTAAAACATTTAGCATCTACGACCTGAAGCGAGACAAATATGAATTAAAGATGAATGGCAGCAGCGCATTTTGTTGGGCAGATCTATGAGCTGCAGGTGTGGCTTACCTGATCGCGGAGCGAGCAACGGAAGTGGCCGCGGCGGCCGCTCGCTGCAGACTCCGCCTCCGGCGGCGCTTGCACCCCCTTAAATAGCCTTCCGCGCCGGCTGCAGCCATGGAGACAGCCACCTGTTCCACCCACGCTCACCCCTCTGGCCGAGCCCCGGCGATGAGCTACGACCCAGCCATATTGATTTTTATTGTGCGTCCCTCCGACACGCACTGCCACACCCATGAAAAATTCCAGGAAACCGGGAGCGCTTGGGCTGCTAAATAGCCCTCCACACCGGCTGTAACCATGGAGACACCCACCCACGCTCATGCTCTCGGCCGAGGCCAGGCGATGTGTTACGAACCAGCCATATTGGAAGTATTGATTCTAGTCGTGTGTCCCTCCCACCCACCGCCCCCGACACCCCCGTGATAAATTCTAGAAAACCGGGAGCGGCTGGGCTGTAGCGAGCAACAGCAGAGCAGTGATAGAAAGGTTAAAAAGACACGCTTCAACATTCTGTCCTTCAGGTCGCTGCCAACTCACAGACTCGTCAGTTTCTGAGCACGTTCTAGACACTTCTACTGGATCACTGGATAGCTGACCTTCCCCCAGCACAATGGCTGGCACACCCACTTTCTTGGCCTAACGAATCCGTATAACCAGCCTTCGCTAAGGCAAGTGAATACTAAATATTTTTCTTTCGAGGCTGCCACCAGTTATCTGTGTTGCTCTTGTAGGTTTCCGAAATAACACTGCAAACGATATTTTGTTTACAGATGCCCGTACATACGAAGTTCTTTTTTAGTTGTGAAGAAGGCTACTTAGTGTGGAAGTGCGCAATATAGAGCTGGCATCAGGTTAGCCTCCGTGCTACAGAACAGCATTACTGTCTGATAAAGCAAAGTTCACGGGTTCGAGTCACGCGTTAGGGACGGCTGTGAGTTCTTAATGTATCGATACTGTATACATACTATGCTCAGTGGAAATCAGATGACACATGGAACAAAGATTGCCTTATACAAACTAAAAAATGTATTGTAAATAAATTTCAACATACTAAGTAACATATTTAGGATTCAAACCTCACGTCGGGAAGCTGGCAAAATAAATGAAACTATCTGACGGTGTAATTAAAAAAAAAGAGAGGGAGAAGGACGTAAAACGATGATCATAGTAGCTCTCCATCCCTCTCTCTCGTAGGTTCGAATCCTGTCTCGGGCAAGGATGTGTGTAATGTCCTTAGGTTAGTTAGGTTTAATTAGTTCTAAGTTCTAGGCGACTGATGACCTCCGAAGTTAAGTCGCATAGGGTTCAGAGCCATTTTTTGAGAATATGTTCCTGTTTATTTAAAGGCCTCTGGCTGAAAAGTTGGTGCCAGCTGCCTCATTCTACCTTAATCAGCACGTTTAAAAATTTACCAAAAATTTTCTTAAGCGAACATTTCGCACTTTTTTTAACACGCAGCTCAGCTCAAACTTCCACTCACTCTTATCCACTAATCCATCGCTGTGAGTTGCCTATACCCACCATTCCCAGTTGCCCTTTCCCACTCACTCATTCAGCCCAACTCATTGTAACTACGTCTTTGTGTGTCTCTGTCATAAGCTTCTACGTCACAGCTACAGTGTCCTTCGTTCTGTCCTACTATTACAGTCTCCCTCTCATTGGCGCTGTCTCCATCTTGCTCTCTCTTAGAGCTAATATCTTATTCCTTCCTTTCTACTGCTGCTGTCTCTTCTCATTGTCACTATCTCTCTGTTCCTCGGAGTCTTTCTCATATACGTTGTCTCTCATTATTACTGGCTCTCTTTATTTGCCCTCCCCCACCCCCACCGGCACTGTCTCCTTCAGTCTTTTACTAGCACGGTTCTGTCACTGTCAACTATGTTCCACAGCCACTATGTCCCTCTCGTCGCTCTTTCTGCAACACAACCACTGTCTACTATATCCCCGGATATATTCTTTTCCTTCTCTTTGCCAGTGTCACAGTTTACTTATTTCTCACCATAAAAAAGCATGAATATGTCCGCATGTCAAACTTTTCGGGAAAAAATTTAAAGCTGCTGCGGGAGGTAGAATGATGCAGCTGGTACCCCACTTCTCAGTCACAGTCTTTTAAATAAACAAAAACATATTCGCATTTACGAACTTCCAGTATGCTGGAGTAATTGTAGGTCAGCAACGCCTGTTAATCAGTGCAACTCTATCTGTAACTGCTGCTTCATAATACGTATACATTTTGACATGGTTCCTGGATTTTCGGGAATACAGTTTTGGATATCTGCTGCGATGACTTGAAAGTGGGTCTCGGCCCGAAACTAGTCATCGAGTGAATAAAAAAATTACAACTCTGCCTGATTTTTCAGCATTTTTTGTGCTGCGATAGGAGTGTTTTCCCGCTGCTTCCCTTCTTTTCCCCGCTGCATCAGTGTATGTAACTTATATGAAAAGAAATGTGTTGGTCAGTAAAATATAGATAGTTTACTTATGTGAAATTGAAATAATGTAAAACTAACTTTACCTCTCAGACCGGATTTGACGTGCAAAAAAATTTTCATGTGCTTCAGTACTTCAACATAAGGTTTCCAGATGATATCGCAGACGCTTTGCAGCATATTTCTCCGTGCTACGTCGCTCTATAAACTACGTTTTCGCCTCACGCCGTATTTCACGTCTACAAGTAGGGTAAATTTGAACCTCTGTATGTCGGAAACGGATAAAGATGTGAAGAAAATTTTCAAACTTATTCGAGGTCAGGACCTTAGAAATACATGGTAAAAATTATAGCCATTTGTTTTGCGTAGCTGCTCGGATTCCAGGGCTGTGTTTTGCTACAAAAAAAAAAAGTTTTGTGGGGTTTCTCGATAACGGATAAAAATATTTAAAAACGGGTAGATGGCTGTTCTAGATAAATGCTTAAAATATATACCGTTAAAATTTGAGCAATTTACTAAGATTATCTATCATTTAGATTTCGCCTCATACAGGATTTTACGTGTTGAAGTAGGGCACCGTAGAACCTCTGTATAAAAAAAAAAACGGATAAAGATATTAAGAAAATTTTCACGGTTGTTCAAGAACGAGAACAAAGGAATATATTATAAAAATTTCAGCCATTCGCTGCGCACAGGCCTCTTGCAATCCCCATCTGGGTTTTGGTCAGCTGGTGACGGCGAACATATAGTAAAGAAAGCGCCCATGAAATAATGGTGCCTTCATAAGCCCCTTGAAGCCCACCGAAGACCACATCAGGTGCAAAAGGAACCAACCGATTTACTCCACTTGCCCAAGCAGGAGGAAGTATGTGACATTCATACCCTGACACTGTACTGTGTGATAGTGACACTAAGACGATCCTAGTCCAAGAGCAATGCTTTCGTATGCGTACCGATATGCGGAAGCGTACTGTTGGGATATAACTGAACGACAAAAAAAGTGAACTACCCAGAAGACGTGGTCGAATGTCATTGTGATTATGTAAACATACACACCTTCGGCCGATATGTAAATGATTAGAGTTGCAATTTTCTGTGGCAGATAGAGCAGCCTTCAGTGTGCACTAGTGCTTCGTGTTTAGTGTTGTTACGAGCTTTGCTCGAGTACTTAAGTGGCGTGAACAGCGTCATAATTTGAGAGATATTTATGAAGGACACAGAGATGCCACCCACTCGTGTAAGACAACGTTAACAACACTTGTCAGAATTTAAAAGTGGCCTCATTGTGTGTATCCATTTGGTTGGCTGGTCGAATCGTGCAACATCCAGATTTGTGGGGCATTCCGATGTGACAGTGGCTCGATGCTGGACTGCATTGGAACACGAGGGTAAGCATTCTCGTTGTCAAGGTTTCAGTCGGCTAAGTTTGGTTCAAATGGTTCTGAGCGCTATGGGACTTACGATCTGAGGTCATTAGTCCCCTAGAACTTAGAACTACTTAAACCTAACTAACCTAAGGACATCACACACATCCATGCACGAGGCAGGATTCGAACGTGCGACCGTAGCAGTCGCGCGGTTCCAGACTGAAGGCTAAGTTTGGTCACCACGAAGGAGAACTGCCGTATTTCACACGAAGAACGGCGTAAGCCCATCATATCCGCACTGCATTCAAGAACAAGTAGTGGATTCCCTGCAGCATTCCGTGATTCTGTGTTGTCCTACACCACTTGTCGGAGAATAGAAACACGCGGTCTTGGGAATTACCTTCGCATGCGTAGGCCGCCTTTATCACCACGACATAAACGGCTGCGCTTAGAGTGGTGCTGTGACCAAGAAGCATAGACTACTGATAAAGGCGTCGCATTGAGTTCAGCCATGAATTGTAGTTCTACACTACCCCGAACGACCGTCATTGGCGAGTACTGTCTCTACCGGGACATAAGTTCTATTCTTCCAGTGCTTTGGAGACACACAGTAGTGTTGCTCCTGGCGTTATATGGTATAGGTACCCTTCGGGTCTGACTTCAGGTTATAACTGGTAGTGACTGAAGGAATTCTGGCGGCACAACGACACGTCCCAGAAATTCTGCGTCCTCACCTATCACCTCTCATGCGACAGTATCCTGAAGGTAATTTTTAAAACGGACAATGCTCGTCCACACACGGTACGTGTCTGTATGAACTGCCTATTTGTGTTGTGCTTCTCCCGTGGCCTACAAGATCCCCAGAGCTGTCCTCGATAGAACATGTGTTGGACCAGCTTGTGCGTCAACTTCGTCTCAGTACCAGTATCGAGAATGCCAAGGACCAGTTACAACAGTTTTGGCCAGCTTGGCTCAAGGAGGATACAAAATATTTATGACACTCTTCCCAACCGAATCAGTGAATGTATGCTAGTCGGAGAGGGGTGCAACGTCATATTGATAAGTGGGATCATACTAAAGAGTTATTTGTAAATTTGACACGAGTTTGTAATCTCTGAAAGAACAGTCCGTGAAGTTTCATTTAGTTTCCTCCTCTTCTTCTGTGTACTTTACGTTTTTGTAAGGCAGTGTAAAATAAGTTTGAAGATCGGATCGTTTTCAAATCTCCCGCTTCGCTTTACGCACTCAAATTGAGAAGAGGTTGCTGTTGCAGTGTCTGCTGTAATTTTTACAACACATACCATATTCGTCCGACTAACAATAGCCGCGAGAAATTAGCACATTTTCAGCTACCGGGTTTGCATGTGGTATTCCACGGACGCTGCGTAATCTTGACTTTGAAGACGACGTACTTCGTTACGTAGAAAAGAACCAGACGACGAATACCCGAAAAATTGCCATACCATGGACTCCTGTAAGCACACAGGTCAGAGCTCATTGTCTGCTCTATGTGCGTACCGTGAAAGTGATGCCATCTTCAAACTTATTTTACATCTAAACGGTATAGTAACGTACATAGGGTCCTTACCAAAATTTTATCTACTATGTCTCCTCTGAAACACAGAAGCCTGTAATAGGAGTTTTAAGACTCTCTGTATATATACACTGCTGGAAATGGAAAAAAGAACACATTGACGCCGGTGTGTCAGACCCACCATACTTGCCCCGGACACTGCGAGAGGGCTGTACAAGCAATGATCACACTCACGGCACAGCGGACACACCAGGAACCGCGGTGTTGGCCGTCGAATGGCGCTAGCTGCGCAGCATTTGTGCACCGCCGCCGTCAGTGTCAGCCAGTTTGCCGTGGCATACGGAGCTCCATCACAGTCTTTAACACTGGTAGCATGCCGCGACAGCGTGGACGTGAACCGTATGTGCAGTTGACGGACTTTGAGCGAGGGCGTATAGTGGGCATGCGGGAGGCCGGGTGGACGTACCGCTGAATTGCTCAACACGTGGGGCGTGAGGTCTCCACAGTACATCGATGTTGTCGCCAGTGGTCGGCGGAAGGTGCACGTGCACGTCGACCTGGGACCGGACCGCAGCGACGCACGGATGCACTCCAAGACCGTAGGATCCTGCCGTAGGGGACCGCACCGCCACTTCCCAGCAAATTAGGGACACTGTTGCTCCTGGGGTATCGGCGAGGACCATTCGCAACCGTCTCCATGAAGCTGGGCTACGGTCCCGCACACCGTTAGGCCGTCTTCCGCTCACGCCCCAACATCGTGCAGCCCGCCTCCAGTGGTGTCGCGACAGGCGTGAATGGAGGGACGAATGGAGACGTGTCGTCTTCAGCGATGAGAGTCGCTTCTGCCTTGGTGCCAATGATGGTCGTATGCGTGTTTGGCGCCGTGCAGCTGAGTGCCACAATCAGGACTGCATACGACCGAGGCACACAGGGCTAACACCCGGCATCATGGTGTGGGGAGCGATCTCCTACACTGGCCGTACACCTCTGGTGGTCGTCGAGGGGACACTGAATAGTGCATGGTACATACAAACCGTCATCGAACCCATCGTTCTACCATTTCTAGACCGGCAAGGGAACTTGCTGTTCCAACAGGACAATGCACGTCCCCATGTATCCCATGCCACCTAACGTGCTCTAGAAGGTGTAAGTCAACTACCCTGGCCAGCAAGATCTCCGGATCTGTCCCCCATTGAGCATGTTTGGGACTGGATGAAGGGTCGTCTCACGCGGTCTGCACGTCCAGCACGAACGTTGGTCCAACTGAGGCGCCAGGTGGAAATGGCATGGCAAGCCATTCCACAGGACTACATCCAGCATCTCTAAGATCGTCTCCATGGGAGAATAGCACCCTGCATTGCTGCGAAAGGTGGATATACACTGTACTAGTGCCGGCATTGTGCATGCTCTGTTGCCAGTGTCTATGTGCCTGTGGTTCTGTCAGTGTGATCATGTGATGTATCTGACCCTAGGAATGTGTCAATAAAGTTTCCCCTTCCTGGGACAATGAATTCACGGTGTTCTTATTTCAATTTCCAGGAGTGTAGATTAGATGTATACAGAAAGATAACCCGCAATATGTACCTCCCATTTAGAACATAAAACGCTGTGACTTGTGGAATCTGCAAGACTGTTTGTCAAAGGTATTCATGACCATAATGACGACACAAGTAAAAAACAATACATTCACAACTCTTCTTCGAAGTTACCGCTTTTTAAAAAACGACTGAATTACTTTGCGGCATAAACTTTAGATCGAGTGCCTTTGATGTGAAATGTCTGCAGTGTTACTTAATGTAAAAGAGAGAGCGAATATTTCGCGTTGCTAACCTTAATAAGAGAGTGTGCAGAAAACTAATGCCTACAATTTCTTATGTGAAAGCTCTTAAAGGTTTTTAAATAAAATAAACTTAAGTAACATTCTGCATTCTTATTATTCATGTCTACATATTTGTTTCTCAGCGTAGTCGCCCTGGCCACGAACACATTTCTTCCAACGAGAGACCAGTTTGTTGATACCGTCGCTCTAGAGTTTTTGACTTTATTGAGAGAGCCACAAGCTCACCTCTGTTTGCATCGCTTCATAACAATCAAACTTAAGTCCTCAAAAAAATGGTTCAAATTGCTCTGAGCACTATGGAACTCTACTTCTGAGGTCATTAGTCCCCTAGAACTTAGAACTAGTTAAACCTAACTAACTTAAGGACATCACACACATCCACGCCCGAGGCAGGATTCGAACCTGCGACCGTAGCGGTCTCGCGATTCCCGACTGCAGCACCTAGAACCGCACGGCCACTTTGGCCGGATTAAGTCCTCAGAGGTGTTCCTTAAGTTCTGGAAACAGATAAAAATCGGATGGTGTCAAGTCGGGACTGTATGGAGGATGATCGGTGACAGTTAACCGAAGGTGTTAGATTGTGGCAGGTGTCAAGTGCTCGTGAATATTCCGGCATTGTCATGCTGAAGGAGAAGGTATTCTGTGTGTGGACGAACTCCTCGTATCCTCGCTTTCGTTTACAGCACGCTGTTTCTCACGCAGTGACGTAATCACGTTACACACCGCCATGTTACATCAGCATTTTTGTGTCGTGAAAATGACCCGTGACTAACTAACCGTCAAACACAAGATAAAGTAAGTGCTTATCCGTAAAAGTAGGAAGGTCAAGAGACGCACCCCTTTCATGATATCGTAAAGAGGGACGTTGAAGAGTATGTAGTTACAGGCAGTGTGGTAACAGGAAAAAAAACAACAATTGAAGGAGCGTTGGAGAATGTGTATTTCTGACTAAGTTTTGTAAACGTGGTCTGTGATTGGCCTGTAGAGGACGATAAGAAAGACGAAAACATGAACAGTTCATAACATGAGAACAAGACGGAACTCTGATAGCTAGTTTGACGAACAGTATTGCAGGTTGCAGGTTTTACCCACTGCCGACGACAACGACGCTGGCCATCCGTGGCTGTCCGTCTCCCCTTGCTATGGACCGTCCCAGATTATCGACAAACCCAGAAGCCGCGTACCAGCCGCCGACCATCTGTCCTCTTTCACTGGCTCCTTCCTGTTGCTTTCCTGCCTTTGCTGCTCCCATCCTATGCATTCATTCTCAACTAGATTCTTTCAACATATCCGCCTTTATTTTAAATCCGCTATTTTTTTTAATTACGGCGTCTGTGTTAGTTTATACGTTATAGAGCTAAATTATTATGTGATGATACACTGCTGACCATCAAGTTCGAAACACCAGGAAGGACACAAATAACGAAATGTTAGTTATTTTGTTTATATAGTGTAGTAGGAAAAATAAATGATTCAGCTTGCCGTTGATTTGGTCGCATACACGGTACGAAATGTTGTATAGAGCTGACACCTCTCGCAGCAACAATGGCTCTAACTAAAACTGAGCTTGGATGTCAGATACAGGTACATCATTCCTTGCAGGTTTAACACACTGCCAGATTTCGTCAATCGTAGTGGCCGGCGAGTGGCGGTGTGCCACTCTTTAGGCAACTCATGACTGGATGTCTTCAGTACGTGACAGATGTGGAGATAGTGCTAGCCATGGCAAGGGTTAAACACCCTCTGTATCAAAGAAGGTCAGTAAAGCGCCGCCAACACGTCGTCTTGTATTATCATCAAAATGGCTCTGAGCATTATGCGACTTAACTTCTGAGGTCATCAGTCGCCTAGAACTTAGAACTAATTAAACCTAACTAACCTAAGGACATCACACACATCCATGCCCGAGGCCGGTTTCGAACCTGCGACCGTAGCGGTCGCTCGGCTCCAGACTGCAGCGCCTATAACCGCACGGCTACTCCGGCCGGCTGTATTATCTTGTTCGAAGATAACATCACGAGATCTCAAAGGTACGACATAGCCATAAGCGTCAAGACGTCACAAATGTTGCACCAAGTGACTACATTACAGCCAATGCAATCCAGGGTGATCACGTTCTGTATCCAATGGCGCTCCTTACCACCACGATAGGTGTTAGGCACGAACGACGATAACGAATGCAATATGACAACGATGGTTCTCTTCAGGGTTTCTCACACGCTTACGTCTACCGTGATGATGTGCGCAGAATCTAGACTCATCTAATAAGACGACGTGGCGCCACGTCAGCGCCCAGTTTTACATTTAGGGGCACCACTGTCGACGCTTCTCTCTCTACTGGCGCATAAAGAGAAGCCGCAACAATGGTGGCTGTACTGACAGCCGTGTTGCTACAGACGTCGTCGGGCTGATACTAGTGTTGTTGCTAACAAAGTCATTTCCCGATTCAAAGCATGCCACATGAAAGTACGATCCTGCATGCCCAAGAGAAAATATTGTTGTCCTTTCGGGCGCTAGTTACCTGCGACCGGTGAGATCCTGCATGATGCGGAATAATTATTAGAAAAAAGAAACAGATAAAAATTCGTTTTATACCTTCCTAAGGGACAGTCTGTTCTACTTGCAAACTAACTACGTAGGTGTAGACTAAAAAAACAAGCACTCCGTCTACAGGCCACGAGTGGCCTACCGGGACCATCCGACCGCCGTGTCTTCCTCAGTGGAGGGTGCGAATAGGATGGGCGTGGGATCAGCACACCGCTCTCCCGGTCGTTGTGATGGTATTCTTGACTGAAGCCGCTACTATTCGGTCGAGTAGCTTCTCAATGGGCATGATGAGGCTAAGTGCACCCCGAAAAATGGCAACAGCGCATGGCGGCCTGGATGGTCACCCATCCCAAGTGCCGACCATACCCGACAGCTCCTAACTGCGGTGATCTCACGGGAACCTGTGTGTCCACTGCGGCAAGGCCGTTGCCCAGGTGTAGACTAGATGTGGCTTAAATTCAAAGCAGTAGTATCGACGGCAAATGGGAGGAACTGTTCTCATATGCTACAGAAAGCAGGTCGGAAGACTGTTGCAGAAACAGCCAAAAAAGCTTGCCAGATTTAAAAGAGCACAAAATCTCTAAGAATGACATTGTTTTACAGAAGATCGAAATTTATTGTGGACTTCAGTGCGAGATGCTTCTAATAGTTTTCACAACGAAACTCTGTGTCAAAACCTGGCAGGAAATCCAAAGACATTCTAGTCATATGTCAAGCGGAAAGACACAATCAATACCATCGTTGGCACCAATCCATTATCTCACAGATTCTGCCTTAAGACAGGATGCATTCTCATACTGATACAATCTGCGTCTCCGACATGTTATTCCTCTGTACCACGTGCACTTTGCTGTAATGTTTGCTAATGTTCTTCCGCTTTCAGCATATTCTTAAGCGCAGCAAGGAGCGCACTCTCTAACAATGACAGAAACCCCATATGGAAACACCACCTCCTCTGTACTTCACTGTTAGCATTATATATGATGCCAGGTAACTTTTTCTAGGCATTCGCCAAACCCAAATTCTTCCATCGGATAGCCACACGTTATAGCGTGATTCATCACTCCAAATCAGTCGTTTCCAATCATCAACTGTCCAGTGGCCCTGCTCTTTACATCACTTAAAACTACGCTTAACATTTACTACAAAAAATGTATGGCCCATGAGGAGTTGTTCGACCATTGTACTCCTACGTTTTTAACAGACTACCCACAGTAGGACTGCTGTTAGCACTCTGGCACTCTGACTGCAAGCGATTTTTTAGTCATCTTCCACAATGCTCCACACACCTTGCCCGTCGGAACATGTAATTTGTCTGCTCCTAGTTCAGCTGTGGTTGTTCCTTCGCTTTTGCACTGCACCATCAGTCGACTTCAATCATTATCATAAATAAAAGATGATAAATACAGGATTTCACAGACGAATGCAAAATTTAATGAACAGAAACAAGAAGATGCTTACGTGAATAACCTCGGAGCACATCTCGGCTAGCTGGGGAAGTGATGGGCCTTCGACGCAGCTGGTTACCCTCAGTTGCGAGCTGGCCGGGCTCCTCTGTATACCGAGAGCCAGGAGGAAACCTGCGCTCTATAGGTATGTGTTCACTATCAAGTAAACTTCCACAAGTCAGTTGTAGAAACTACTTCTGTAATTCCTTTGACGTCGAAACATCCAGTCAAAGTCGACTTTTCAAGTTTCGTCAACCTGCAGAGGTAGCTACCGAAAGTTACTGCTAACAGTTTCTTGCATCTAGTTGGAAATACTTGTCAGTTGTTGGAAGTTTTTCTGAAGCTTGCAGAAGTTCTGTGCGTCAGCGGCAAAAAATGGAAAATTCTTTTGTACCCGTGAAAGATCGCAATTGTTAAATGAGAAAGTGGAGTGCTATTCCGTATTGTGGGACACGAAACACGTGGATTGCAAGAACAGGGCTATAAAGCAGGACGCACTAGCAAATATTCCAGCAGATTTGGAGACAATTTCACAAATCGCAGCCTCATTCAAATAGTTCAAATGGCTCGGAGCACTATGGGACTCAACTGCTGTGGTCATCAGTCCCCTAGAACTTAGAACTACTTAAACCTAACTAACCTAAGGACATCACACACATCCATGCCCGAGGCAGGATTCGAACCTGCGACCGTAGCAGTCGCACGGTGCAGCCTCATTATGGAAACGAAATTAATAAAATGTTTTTTCAAAACTTTAGTACGTACGTGTCTGTATCCATTTCTTCGTCCAAACACTTCCTTTTCCTTAACTTTTTGTTTTGCCTCATGATTTTTGTTTCATAATAATAATAATAATAATACAAAAACAGTGACAGGTGCTCTGATTTTTATCACCACGTTGTAAACTTTCAGTGGCCTATTTCACGAGGCGACTCTAGTGGAAACATCTCGACAAGTACTTGCGCAAAATAAATTCCAAGCGGAGATACGCCTTACTACTGACTATTGCCGGTGCTGTCAGTACCTCTGTGGAACTACCGTCTCTGGCTGGGGGAAGTGTTGCTGTCGGTCACCATTATCGTACGATTTAAACTAGTTGGCGTTTGGCTCCTATTGGGCTGGGCTGTTCCCGCCACGGGTTCACTAATGGGCTCCTAGCATCGTCGGCTACCACTTTGCTGCCACTTCCGAAGCACAAAGCATTGTGTCCTCAGTGAACCATTACAATAAGAGTTTCGTATACTTTGCGATGTGCGATGAAAGTAGTCGAAAGAGAGGTACAGGATGGAAACTAGATAAATCTACACTCTACTTGAATTTATGATTTTATTGGGAATGATTTTTAGAGACTTTAAAGTGATTTACTATGGTCGTGAAGAGCGGAGCGCTGTGGTGACTGCTGCAAATAGTGCTTGTCATGAAAACGCTGCAGCTCTGGACTTCAAAACGTCGGATGCAAGTAATTTAAATCATATTTTAGGATCAGCACCAGTATTGTTTTCGGCTACTACCGTGTTCTCCGAATAGTTCCGCGTCATAGACATTGCTAATAGTACCAGCGCGAATACTGCAATAATGTCACGTTTCTGCGTATATCCAGGACGTGGGTCAGGCATTGGTCGCCTTCGCGGATTTGGTTCAAATGGCTCTGAGCACTATGCGTCTTAACTTCTGAGGTCATCAGTCGCCTAGAACTTAGAACTAATTAAACCTAACTAACCTAATGACATCACACACATCCATGCCCGAGGCAGGATTCGAACCTGCGACCGTAGCGGTTTCTCGGCTCCAGACTGTAGCGCCTAGAACCGCACGGCCATTCCGGCCGGCTTCGCGGATTTCGTCAATACTTCAAGAGTCTTTATGCGGCTCAGAATGACGCTATGTATGGTGATTTCCTTAATTACTATGGCCTATGATGACGTGAAGAAAGTCAGAGTCTGTCGTGGAAGAGACAGACAGTAATGGTTATGTACTAAGAAAACCAATTTCTCACTAAACGTTTAACAGATTAACCTCCCACCCTTTCGTCCATTTTTCTGAAATTAACGCAACACTCAAAAAATTTGTATGTACAATATTTTATTTTTCTTTCTGCCTTACACAGCTCCACATATTTCCCAGAAAAATAGCACATCCAAACCCTCAGATCCCATTCATGTCTATCACCTCATCATGGTATCATCGTTATTCTGTACTACAATAATGCGTTCACTATGCTGTTCCTAGTAGCATACCCGTGATCCAAATTTTTTATTTATTATTAAACATATTCCTGCATTACCCCTATTTGTTTTCGTATTTATAACCCTGTATTTACCTGACCAGAAGTCAAGCTGCTCCTGCCACCGAACTTCACTAATTCCCACTGTACCTAACTTTTTGTTTCTCCTGATAACGACGTCCTCCTGAATAGTCACCGCCCGGAGATCCGAATGGGGGACTATTTCACCTCCGAAATATTTTACCCAAGAGGACGGTTCAAACAAAATGGCTCTGAGTACTATGGGATTTAACTTATGAGGTCATCAGTCCCCTAGAACTTAGAACTACTTAAACCTAACTAACCTAAGGACATCACACACATTCATGCCCGAGGCAGGATTCGAACCTGCAACAGTAGCGGTCACGCGGTTCCAGACTGTAGCGCCTAGAACCGATCGGGCACCCCGGCCGGCCCAAGAGGACACCATCGTAATTTAACCACACTGTAACGCTGCATGCCCTCGGGAAAAATTACGGTTGTAGTTTCCCCTTTCCTTCAGCCGTCCGCAGTACCAGTACAGCAAGGCCAGATCAGTCAATCATCCAGACTGTTGCCCCTGCAACTACTGGAAAGGCTGCTGCCCTTCTTCAGGAACCGCACGTTTGTGTGGCCTCTCAACACATACCCCACCGTTGTGGTTGCACCTACGGTACGACTATCTGTATCGCTGAGGCACGCAAGCCTCCCCACCAACGGCAAGGTCCATGGTTCATGGGTGGAACTGCAATCAAAAAAGTTTTACACAGTGAAAAGAGACTACCAGAAATAGTCAACAGAAGGTATATAAATCAGTAAGAAATTAGCACCCTCTGCACTCGACATCAGATTCTGAAAATGTGATTTATTTACTTCTGGCACATGTTCACACTGGTCATCGATTTTGACACGCTGTTGCTTTCCGTCGGAGGTGACCGTCGTCCCCTCCACTGTCCAGCACCGCAGATCCTTCTGTAACGCTGGTACTCATCTGGAACTCTGTAGACCACGTTCCCGGTTCATCACACTCCCGGTGTCAAGTGCTGACTTGGGTCGTCATTTCTTTGCATTATTTCGTCTAATGTTGTGCTTGCAGTGACGCAATGTTGTTGGTCATTACCAAGCTTCATGTTCTCTTCCCTTGTGAAGATTAAGATATGCACTGGTGTCCAAAATTAAAGCAACAAACTTAATTTTTTCATATTTGCTTATATTTTTCCTCGAAACAATATTAACAGGTGATAGTAAAGCAGAAACAATGTACAGAATAGAGAACGTAAACAACTGCAACACGCATGACGGTTGACAAAAAAGTTCTTCGTTTGTCCCAACTTAACAGATATGCACACACAACCCGAGAACTGGCTAATGTGCTTGATATGGGGTGTAGCCACCGCTGGTAGCACTACAGGTTGACAAAGACGGGGCATGCTGTGAGTGCTTCCATCGATCTCGTCTTGAGGTAATAGTGCCCATTCTTCCTGCAGAGCTGCTCGCAAGTCTAGGAGAGTAGTTGGTGAATGCTGACATGATGCAACCCGTCTGCCTATGGCATACCAGACGTGCTATATGGGATTCAAATCAAGAGAGTGAGCAGGCAGCGCCATGCGTGCAATATCTTCCATTTCCAAGGAAACATCAGCCACCTGTGCTCTATGAGTTCAAACATCATCGTCCATCAGTACGAACTCTTGGCCTGCAGTATCTCGGAACAAGTCCACTTGAGGTCCCAAGATCTCGTCACGGTACCTGACAGCACTTAAAACTTGCTGATCCTTCCGTACAATTATATGAAGAGGTGTTCGAATGGTCAACATAATCCCTAGAAACACTGTTAGGGATTCTCCTAGATATCGGTCCCTTACCGCAATGTTTGGGTCCCAAAATCGTATTCCATGTTCCCTCCAGATGCGAATACCTCGAGAATCACTCTCCAGACCAAATCGGGACTCATCTGTGAGAAGAACATTGACCTGCTGTTCGACCGTCCCGGTAGCATGTTGATGACTCTACTGTAGACGTTCCCCCCTGTGAAGACGCATCAGAGCTACATATACAGCAGGTTTCCGACAATAAACGCCACTCTGCCGAAGCCTTCTGTACACCGTTTGCCTCGATGAAACTTGTCCAGTGGATGCCGCGAGGTCAGATGCCTGTTGCAGTGAAGTGCTAAGGCGGTACCATCATGATCTTACAGGCAAATAACGGTACTCTGTTTCTGCTGTCACACGTGGTTGGCCCGTCCCCGTTCTTCGGGATACATTTTCAGTCTCTAAAAACTGTCGCCACATTCGAGACATAACAGAACGATTCACATTAAGTCATCGGGCCACAAGAGTTTGTGACTGGCCTGCTTCCATTCTTACTATGGCCCTCCATCACAGAGAGTTTGGTAGACATCTTCTCAGTGCCATACTGCTTCGTCTATGACTGTGTACACACCGATTGTGAATGTGCGTCTACCCCGTTCGATAGATGCCATGACGTCATCGATGTCGCGATTGTCTGGAGATAGGATGTTTGTTGCCCTCACCATTTCGTCACCATTCGTGGCAGTGGCTAGATTGGACTGTGTAAAAATTGGACTGTGTAAAAATTCGGACTTTGTACGGGCACTGATGACCTCCCAGTTGCGTGCACCACAAACCAAACGTCATCAACGATGGCGTGATTGTCCGTTGACCGGAATGCCATCTTCCCTGCAGACATCGATCGTACAGACATCTGTTGACAGTCTGTATGATTGTATCGGGAATTAGAAGCTGGAGAAAAAAATAGCAGTTTATTCAAATGGTTCAAATGGCTCTAAGCACTATGGGACTTAACAGCTGAGGTCATCAGTCCCCTAGATTTAGAACTACTTAAACCTAACTAACCTAAGGACATCACATCACACACGTCTATGCCCCAGGCAGGATTCGAACCTGCGACCGTAGCAACAGCGCAGTTCCGGACTGAAGCGCCTCGAACCGCTCGGCCACAGCGGCCGGCGCGGTTTGTTGCTTTAATTTTGGATACAAGTGTATTTATAGCACTCTACTTGCAATACATGACATAATCTGGTCAGGACAGTACATGCTTCACTGTCAGGCATAATATCAATCAAATTAGGAACTGTTCGATTCTGAAACAGCAGTGCCAGAGACAGAGTAGTTTCCCGCCTGCATTTGCTGGGTCGCGCAATACGGGAAACATTATACATAGCAGTGCGTCCTCGCTACTGGTCCTCTCTGCCTGTTGCGTGCAGCAACAGGTTAGTCAGAGTTGGGGGGTCGCTGATACGCCTGCGTGAATCGATTTTCCGAGGGTCCACTGACCTACATCAGCCGAACAGCCGAATGTTATCGTCTTGCTCCCTCTGTGCGAGTCGGGTAGCTTGATGGTTGGAAGAAGACGACAGCAGAGTCGTCGCTTTAGTTTGGCACTGGCACTGTGATGGTAGCCACAGTAGTATCGAAGACTGCAATACCTGATTAGCCTTGAGTAGGAAATATTAATACGACCACAGGAAGATAATACAAATACGCCGATTGTAAAAGTTGTCGTAATTGTCACGATCACTGAATTGAAAAGAATCGTACTTGATCTGATCCATCGGTGTGCTTGTGGTGTGATGATTATAAACTAGCTACTAAGAAGGAACAATAAAATTGTTCGTCAGTAATGGGAATCTCACGTGTTGGCTCCATCATTAATAGAACTGTGTGATAGTTGATGATCTAAATTAATTAACTGTGACTTCTACGGTCGCAGGTTCGAATCCTGTCTCGGGCATGGATGTGTGTGATGTAGAGTCGTTTGAACCATTCCACCGACCGAGTTGTAGCAGTAGCGGCTCAACATCAACAGCGACAACAAAAGGGGAGAGGGGACGTCACAGTAGGAGACGAGGAAATGGCGGAATTTGTGAGGACAAGGCGTGAGTCGTGCTTGGGGAGCTCAGTTGATAGAGCACTAGCCCGCGAAAGTCAAAGGTCACGGGTTCGAGTGTCGGTCCGGAACACAGTTTTAATCTACCAGGAAGTTTCATATCAGCGCACACATCTTACAGTAGCAGTAGTTGGACGTTGAACCAAGAAAATGCCTACATTATGCACAAATAAGAAAGCAAATAGATAATCGTTTTCTTTCATGAAAATAGTATCAGCAATGAAAAAAGTTATAACTTAAAACGGGAAAAGTGATTTTCTATATTCTTTGGCACTTACAAAGAAACCAACCCAGTATGCAAGATTCACACGCGGGAAATTACACTTCCAACAAGTGGCAGCTGTCAGGTGGCGCTATGATCGGCATTGCCCATTGCTGCTATTGTCGGTACCATGTCGCCTCCGCGGGTCACGTGCCACCAGAACGTCACCCAGCATCCTTCCGTCGGATCGCTTTACAGGACCTCGTCCGGCCGCCCTCCAGACGTCTCACATCAGTAGTTTACGTTAGATGGTTCTCCGCACTTAACGCTGTTGGCGCCTAGTGGTTTCATTCAGAGTTCCTTCAGCGAGCGCACAGTCATCTTTAGGCCTTACGCTGGCCACACCAAGTGGCCCACCAACCGGGCTGTGCTGCCTTGCATGCCACTTCAAAACCGTTGAGTAATCGCGAGATTTTCAGCAACCCAAGACACATCAGAAAGAGAGTTTCGAGGTTTATTCTTCCTGAGTATCTTTTATAGGTATGTACTGGTTTACATTACGACATACAATGTAAAGCCTCTAGAATTCTGAAATGTAGTTTATGCCTATGTCATATAACAATAATCTGGAGAATGTTTGGTTACAGCAGGATCACTATTGCCCCTTCATAGAATAAAAAAGAATGGCCATATACTTAAGAAGATATTGCTGCAGTTATAGAACAGGTGAGAGTTGGGCACCACTTCAGCGGCTGGAACCGAAATACAAAATGGAAGAAAGGTAGCTACACAAGAAGGTAAATGGTACCCATTCAGGAGTGCAAGGCAAGACGACAGACTTGACAGCTGAAAAGAAACAACGTTATTAACCCACATGAGGACAATTGCTGTAGGTGTTGAGGTTACGTTAGTTGTTCAGGACTTCGGCGAACATTACGGGTTGTCCACTCGTTATAAAGGTGATAAACGTGTTGCAAAGTGGTTCAGAAATTCCTGCTCGTGCAGTTAATTGACAATGAAGAATCCTGGAATTCTTGGATGAATGGTAGAAGAGCTACAAGTGATCCCTTTACCTTTTATGGTGCTTGTGATAGACTAGGACAACTACTGGAAGAGCTGCGCATCAGAGATAAACCAGGCAACAGATGCAATTAAGATGAGACACAGTCTTCGGCTCACCCTTCCAGAATAGATGCCGTTGGTGTTGTTGGTCTGGGGTATTCAGAGCTCTGAAAAAAACAATAGATCAGTGCTTGCTTGTCAGCTACGGGGATGAGTCTTTCACCACTTCCCTTTTTTGAGAGAGTGCATTTATGAAGTTCCTGGAAGGAAAAAATTGTTTACCTGGCACATTTTATTCAAAAGCACTTCATGGTTTGTTGACATTATCCATATTTTCAGGGAAATTTAGTCACTTCTATGATACATTATAAGAGACGCCTTTATTTTTACTGTTGAATGGTCACCTTAGTCGTTTAGATCCCATAATAAATAAAAAGCGGTGAATGAGGAAGTAGCAGTCATGAAACTCAGAACACACACAACTGACCAGCCGCAAAGCGAATCACGGGTGGCAAAGGAGTTATCAGTGAATCAAAATATGTGGATCTAGTCTGCAAAGCATGGCCAGATGTTTTGTAACCTAAAAGCACAAGTTCAGGCTTCATGAACACAGAAATCGAGTGAATGAAACGTATATGTGACAGAGCTGGGTCAAAATATTTCGGAAGATGGAGCTATGCTGCCTTGGTGTGTTGGAGCTGAAGTTGGAGCTAATGATTGTAGAAGAAGAAGTGTAACCTCCGTTTACAGCAGTGGATCTTCGGTTAGTTTTGAGAATTTGCTCCTTCAAAGAATTAAAAGCAGGAATACTCGTTCTCAACAATTCAGAATCCTCTTTGTCCCATCATACAACACTGCCATGTTCATTAAATCATTTGGTATATCGGGAACCCGACTCTGGAACAATTTCCCTCGAATTTTCAGAGAAATTAAATTACTTTCAAAATTCATAAAACAGTTAATGGCCTACCTTCTATCACAGTAGCTCACTCTCTCACAACTTTTCCCTCTCCGCTATCGGCAGAGTTCCTTTTTAAATTATGTTCTTCCCAACAACAACTGTCACTGTCACATCTGTCTTCTCCTCCTTGGGGAGCTCTTCTGCTTCTGTAATACTAAACGCAGATTCAAATGGGCTAAACTAATCTTTGTTATTCTTAATGCCCTTTACTAGTATTAACATTGTTAATATTTTTACTGTCAACTTCTTATTAGCATCATTAGTGTCCATTATTATAATTATTAGTGTCTATTATTATTATTCTTATTATTGTGAATGTTTTTGTAGTATCTTTGGTATGTGTTGTACCTTGTGAGATGTAAGAGCGAGCCTTGAGCCCCTAATCTAGTCAGGCTAACAAGCAATAAATAAATAAGAATACAATTCTTGAACAGAGGAGTAATAGTTACAAACCTGAGACTTTCCTTAGACGTCTCACGCACAAAGAAAGAGTATCGAATTATTTAACTGATATAAAATCCACTCACAGATTCGTACGGAAGGGGAAATTATGAAACCACTGACTCCACTCAAGCGTCGACTGCGCCCATATTAAATGAGATGGAAAAGTTAACATGCAAATTTTTCTGTAACATCAATTTTTTCCGTATTCTGGACCATCGATGTGTTTCTGAAGTATAGGATCATCGGATGATAAGGTCAGTATAATTTTGAGACCCCCAAGCATATGAGAAAAGATAAAGTCCCTAGATGGCATGATCATTAAAGGAAAATAGAAAGCTGACTTCAAATTGGCTTCGTGACCACTCTGGCACGCAGGAAGATTTCTTTCGACAGTGCAAGCAGGCTCGTGATAAAATACTAACGATCAGTTCCGCTGAATACTTAAGTCATTCAATAAAACTGCACCATCAGTTCTTCGAAATTCTAACAAACTACCATAGCTTCATCCCTGTCATCAAACTAAGATTAATATTCGTAGAAGCTGTTACTTATTAGCGTAACTCGTAGCTATTACTCGTAGATTCAATAAAATTGCATCATCAATTCTTCGAAATTCTAACAAACTCCTGTAGCTTAATTCCTGTCATCAAACTAACATTATTATTCGTAGATGCTGTTCACTTATTAGCGTAACTCGAGGTTATTATTCGTAGACGCTACTCACTTATTGACGAAACTCGTGGTTTTTCTGAACTCATATATGAGACTAGCTCGGAAAAGTTTATTTAAATCGAAGAATTTCAGACTATGGACGATATTATCGAAAATGATAGAGTCACCGACCAGATCACTACCGCTGATCCTGCTTCTGCCCCCACCACAAGACTCCCGGGCTTTCGCACAATCCACTGTTCTTTTCCCTCTCTCCTCTCAACAGATTTTGTGTCATAACACTTATCACCAGTACAAAAAAAGAAAAAAATAATTAATAAAACAACTTTCGAAAAAGTTACAAATTAAACGAGAGAACCAGACTAACTGGAAGAGTCTAAGTTAACTACTACATTTAATATTATTCATAATTGTACACACTCATAGTATAAATACATACCGATATTAAATCATTTGATGAGAGTGTATGTATACTGTTTCCCTTATAGGAAAGTATCTCCGCTTTCAATTCGGGCCTTCAGATTGGTGATACCTCTCATAATTATTGCACAATTTATATATTTCATTTATTTTCTTCTCGGATGGGACAAGGACCACGTGCCAACTTCGATTCCTTATTCGTTGTTCTCTTCTTTTCTTCCGGTAGTCTTTCATCAGTTCGCTATGCTTTTTCTTCCTGTATTCCGACCACTTCGTGCCTTTTTTTTAAGTCTTCTACTTTTGAATCCTTCCATATCCAATACATTTCCCTTAACAATTCTCTTTCAGTTATTTATTCAACTTTTATGTTCTTTTTCTCCTAAATTCTTTTTTACGTCCGGCATGCCGCTGACTTCTTATCCTACAAATATTTAAAGATTTTTTGGTTAATCTACTGTCTTGCGTTCCAGATAAATGTTCAAAAAATACCAGTCTTACTATTCTCATTACTTCTGATTTGTATCTATGTTTCGATAAATTTTATCCTTACTATGTAACTTCCAACCTTCCAGAAGTTTTCGTGGACTTGATATTTTCCTAAAAATTTGCCTTTCTAGTCTTTCTGATTTATCTAAATTATAGTATAGTCCTACACATTCGCCTGAATGTAGACATTATGGCTTCACTGTTGTGTTACAGTGCCTTATTTTTGCAGTTGTAGACAAACATTTTTATTGTAAAAGTTTTTGGTTGTACGATGTGCCCTTAGAATTTTGTGTATCCTTTCCTCTACAGCAGCTTTTTCCGGTCCTTTTTTTTTTTTGTTTGATTATCTCCTCCACGTATTTAAACTTTTTATCCGTTTCAATTTGGCCAGTATAATTTTCAGAAATTTTGATGCATTTGTAGTGTTTGTAAAAAGATTTGTTTTCTCTGCAGATAGTATTAGGCCGGTCCTACTGGCTTTCTTTATAAAAGATTAATTTATGTTACAGCAGATGACACGTTTTCAGAAATTATAGCAAAGTCATCTACAAATGCGAGACATTTTTTCTTTCTTTCCCAACCTTAATAGTGAAATCTTATACTCATTCCGTTTTCCATTTCAAATTCTTACACAAAAAATTATGATAGATCATCACTTCCACATACACCAGTGTTTATTTCTAAGGACTGAGACATTTCTCACACAAATTTCACTTTAGGGACTATGTCTGTAAGTGTTTCACGAATTAGATTTGCTAATTTAGACTTCACACCAAATTTTCGGATTATTTTATCCGTAATTCGTCTGTAAACATAATCAAATTCCTTTACCAACTTTACTACAATATTTTTTGAACTCAGAAATCTGTGGCTAATGATTGATTCAACATTAAATATTTGTACAGAACATGACTACCTTTCCAAAAACCAGCTCAATATTAACGTAAATGAATATCCAGTATTTTTTCCTTCCTGTTTAGAAAATATTTTACGTGCAAAGAGTGCACCCCGATTACAAAAAAAAAAAAAAAATAGCAATGAAATTCCTCTGTAGTTGTTAACATCTTGTTTATTACCTAATGAAGGTTACCTTCAACTCTCCTGGGATTTTTCCTCTTTTCCAGATTTCCTCAAAGATTAATTTCAACTCATCTTTCATTTTTCGATAGCGACTACTTCAAAAGTTCTGCTGCTATAGAGTCTTCTCCACTAGCTTTATTGATTTTTAAATTTTTAATTACTACTTCAGTTTATTTTATAGGTGGAGGTTTTTGAGAATTCCAGCTCATGTATTGCTTCTGAGTAATTAAGAAGCTCATCAAAATGTTTCCCAAATATTTCGCAATTTTCAGTATTTCTTAAGCTAAGTTTGCCATTTTCAAGCACGAAACACATATTTGGATTTTGTTGTCCTTTCAGTCTCCCCTTAAATACGTGGTAAAAATCACGATTATTATTTTTTGAAAAATCTTCCTCAATTTCTATATGTTTCTTGTTTTCAGAGTCACTTTTAGTTCTTCTAAATACCCTTACTGCTTCCTTTCTTTGCCTTTTAAATTGATCACAATCTTCAGTTTCTCTTGAGCATTTCCACTGTTTCCATTTTTTGGCCCCCTCTGCTACAGCTTCTTCACAAACTTCATTCCACCAATTTTATTTTCCATTAACCCAAAAGTTTTCTGTGCAGCGTTATTAATTTTTTAAAGGTAATTCTGGCAATATCCCATTGTTTAGCTATTTTAATTTCGTTTAAATAATTCCGAATAGATTTTTTTTACACTACTGGCCATCAAAATTGCTACACTAAGAACAAATGCAGATGATAAGCGGGTATTCATTGGACAAACATATTATACTAGAACTGACATGTGACTACATTTTCACGCAATTTGGATGCATAGATTCTGAGAAATCAGTACCCAGAGCAACCACCTCTGGCCGTAATAACGGCATTGATACGCCTAGGCATTGAGTCAAACAGAGGTTGGATGGCGTGTGCAGGTACAGTTGCCCATGCAGCTTCAACACGATACCAGAGTTCATCAAGAGTAGTGACTGGCGTATTGTGACGAGCCTGTTGCTCGGTCACCATTGACCAGACGTTTTCAATTGGTGAGAGATCTGGAGAATGTGCTGGCCAGGGCAGCAGTCGAACATTTTCTGTCTCCAGAAGGGCCCGTACAGGACCTGCAACATGCGGTCGTGCATTATCTTGCTGAAATGAAGGGTTTCGCAGGGGTCGAATGAAGGGTAGAGCCACGAATCGTAACACATCTGAAATGTAACGTCCACTGTTCAAAGTGCCGTGAATGTGAACAAGAGGTGACCGAGACGTGTAACCAATGGCATCCCATACCATCACGCCGGGTGATAGCCAGTATGGCGATGACGAATACACGCTTCCAATGTGCGTTCACCGCGATGTCGCCAAACACGGATGAGACCATCATGATACTGTAAACAGAACCTGGATTCATCCGAAAAAATGATGTTTTGCCATACGTGCTCCCAGGTTCGTCGTTGAGTACACCATCGCAGGTTCTCCTGTCCGCAGCCATGGTCTCCGAGCTTATAGTCCATGCTGATGCAAACGTCGTCGAATTGTTCGTGTAGATGGTTGTTGCCTTGCAAACGTCCCCATCTGTTGACTCAGGGATCGAGACGTGGCTGCACGATCCGTTACAGCCATGCGGATAAGATGCCTGTCATCTCTACTGCTAGTTATACGAGGCCGTTGGGATCCAGCACGGTGTTCCGTATAGCCCTCCTGAACCTACCGATTCCATATTCCGCTAACAGTCATTGGATTTCGACCAACATGAGCAGCAATGTCGCGATACGTTGAAATGGTTAAAATGGCTCTGAGCACTATGCGACCGCACTTCTGAGGTCATCAGTCGCTTAGAACTTAGAATTAAACCTAACTAACCTAAGGACATGACACACATCAATGCCCGAGGCATGATTCGAACCTGCGACCGTATCGGTCGCTGGGCTCCAGACTGTAGCGCCTAGAATCGCACGGCCACCCGGCCGCGATGCGTTAAACCGCAATCGCGATAGACTGCAATCCGACGTTTATGAAAGTCGGAAACATGATGGTACGCATTTCTCCTCCTTACACGAGGCATCACAACAACGTTTCACCAGGCAACGCCGGTCAACTGCTGTTTGTGTATCAGATATCGGATGGAAACTTTCCTCATGTCAGCACGTTGTAGTTGTCGCCACCGGCGCCAACCTTGTGTGAATGCTCTGAAACGCTAATCATTTGCATATCACAGCATCGTCTCTCGTGTCGGTTAAAATTCGCGTCTGTAGCACGTTATCTTCGTGGTGTAGCAATGTTAATGGCCAGTAGTGCAATAGCAAGTCTGTCTGTATTCATTTTCATTAGTTTTTGTGACATTTGTTTTATTTTACCCGTTAGAATGTAGCCTTTATTTTAGAGAGGTAGAGGTCAGAAAAAATTCACCATTCCTTATAACTTTCACATTCATAATTTCTGTATTACGTTTTGGGAAATAGCTACATGAGCTAACGGAAATCCTCCCAACATCGGATTTGGAGAAATGCACGTTTTGGCTCTTCATGATAGTGTCCTGAAGAAGGTCGACATTAACTTCAGGTGGAATTTTGACACCCAATGATCAGACTTCTATAATTTGTGTGGTTCTTTCGTGCCCTACTATGTTTCCAATTTTTTTTCCTTTTCCCATTTGAGCCTTTCAGTATGTTTCTTGTTGTTACTTGATTACAGACGAATTAATTGTGTGATTATAGCGCTACGTGCCTTAGTACCAGTCTAGTATATCGTATTGCAATTCTCTGTAGATGTTTTTTAATTACCAGCTATCGAACGATACCCTGACTGCTAAAGCTTGGTGAGTACTACTGTATTATTAATTTCAGAGGTGCTGCCACACTCTAATTTTAATTAAAAGTATATTTTAGTAGAATTATCGTTGTGGGAAGCCGTGATCACCAATAATATTGTTTCTGCCTTCTCTGTAATCCAGTGTACTTATTATGTAACATATCGGTAACCTATGTTTACCATGTTCATCTTAAATATGTGTTACTTATAATATTCCGCCATTCTACCCGTGTTCAGGGCACGTTAACGTTTTAAATAAATTTGTACTAACTACCCATTATAGCATATCAGTATGATAGTAGCGGCTCGTAACCACACGTTCGCAATCCTCTCGTTACGACTGGTTTGCGGACCCATGTTTACTGGAACGTTTTCGCTTGAATTGTCGTACATGTTCACACGTATCAGTTTTCACTATTAATAATGATACATCTCGTGTAATCCGATTTCTGTTGTTTTACAATTAGTCGTTTTGTTCAAATAATGGTGGATCTCGGTTCTTGCTCTTCACCTCACAAAACGCGTGAACGAGACAAAACGTGAAAGTACGAGCTCTACTGCTGCCTTTCAGAGCTCTCATGTTTCTATAGACATATTTCTATATCAAGTGCAAATATCGCGTGTTCAATTAATTGTTTTTTCGAGCTCGTGCGCCGCGAGGTGTATTCGCCTCGAACTGCCGCCGTGCTTATCCCTGAGTTTCTCGTCACACCAGTGCTGTAATTGTTGAGTACTCATGAGGAGAAAGAAGCTATAACATTGAGTACCCCATCATTGGTTGGTTGAGTACCCTTGTCATAGTCGTCATGATACTCCGAAGTGAATGGAGGAATTCATGTGCATAAACTAGACGACAGCTACGGCAACAGAACGGTTGCCGATTCTGGTTAACAACTATGACAGCAACTAGAACTCAGACAGTAGCTAAAGCGATTAAGTTACATTCTTGCCCTGTGCACACGACAGCTACTGGACGCGGCAATGCTGTATTGCAACACTACGCTGGTGGAACAAACGTTTACAAAGCTGGCAACACGCTGGTATGACAACTGTACTCGGCCACAGCATCACAGAGTGCCACTGCTAAAACAACTCCTTTATCAATTCTTAACTCACAAACATGACGATTATTTATTAATAATGATATACGTAATGTAACTAATAAAACTTCAGAATTGGCAGCCTATAATAGCTACTACGGTAAGTCCAACCACATTTGATATTATTGTCATGAAACGACTAACCAGAAATCAATGAAAATTAGCCAAGAAATAGTGCAGGACTGTTTCTTCAAACTGTGCACGGGAGATTTTCTATGAAAGTACGTTTTGGCTTCTGTGCCAAAAAAATTGCTCCCTTCTTCATAAATATTTTGGCGTATATCGCCCCATTTCCAACCAAAATATAGTATTCGTATACACAGTAAAGTCGACAACATACTGATGGTCATCGTATGATGTAACCAAAAGAAGGGCTTGAAGCTGGGGGCCCATGGCTCGCAATATAAAACAAATAATTGTTTCCAAAATCAAATCTTTGCGTCTGACTACCTCAAACGGGATGCCGGATCGTTCCTGTTATCACTAGCTATACCAAATGAATTGAACTAGTTTAATACTAATTATAGAAGCAATTTCTAATCTATTTTGCGTTATTTGCCATTATCGGCAATTGACAGTCTTATGTATTTCGCAATGGAAAATATTTCAGTCCTTTCTTTTTGTTAGTTTACTACTGCACGGACTCCCAATGTCCAAAAACCACGGAGTGCACCACAATCAAAGTAATTAACACAAAAATGTTCGTTGGATCTCCGAGTGGGCTTCTACATTTTGGAGGAAGTTGCAGAGACAAACCACTCAGGTGAGGCAAAAGTGACCCACAATGAGTATGGGAACTAGTTTCAGATACGTAACGTAAGGAGACATCGGCCTCCTACTAAATACAGTTGGAAATAATAAATATGGCTGCAGGTGATCAGTCAAACATCTGGTCGAAAAACACAAATTCTATAATTCACCACTATTTTTTCACTATTTCTTGCCCTTGTTTTTCTCTTTCTTAACTGTAGTAATAAATAGCAGTTCACCAGGAGATTGTTTAAACAATTTGTCCTCACAACTTGAAAATGGTTCAAATGGCTCTGAGCACTATGGGACTCAACTGCTGTGGTCAACAGTCCCCTAGAACTTAGATCTACTTAAACCTAACTAACCTAAGGACATCACACACATCCATGCCCGAGGCAGGATCCGAACCTGCAACCGTAGCAGTCGCACGGTTCCGGACTGCGCGCCTAGAACCGCGAGACCACCGCGGCCGGCAACTTGAAAAGCTGTTAACGATAGACATGACTGGCGAGACTTAAAACATCTGAAAAACTAAATATATCGGTCAGTAAAACAATATTACTTTCTGTTACCTGAAAAATAAACGCGATTAACACACTTCTTAGCGGACTTTTACAATATATTAAGTATTTATTTATTTACAGAGTTCGGTCCTGCGTTAAAAGAGCTTCTTCAGCAGTAGTATTTGCGCGAATACAAAATACTGCACCTTGTACCACATTCAAATACTCTTCCGGCTTATGTAGTGCTTGAAGTATAGCTTTTGAAGAACGAAGAGGTAGAGAGACTAGTTGTTTAAGTCCATACCAAAAACACGAAATTTTGTATTTTGTGTGTTTCTGATGAGAACATTTCTCTTGGAGACTGTTGCTTTCGCTATGTATGTCTGTCTTTGTGGAAGCTTTTGAATTCATCTCGAGGCCTCACGAAACCTGAGTTTAACCTAGGCAGAAACACCTTCGTGACACACAGATCACTTTCGGATACTTATAAATACGGGGCAGAAATAATGGTGAAAAGCATGCTGTGGGACACTTGACAATTTGCTTCATTTTACATTCTCTTATTGCGAATTTACAAGAAAACACGATGTTGTGCGAATGGATGTAGTGGCAACACTGTAGAACAGAATCTGAAATCAATATGTAAGCAGGACCGCTCGCGCATCGATTGGACTGCACACGGCTGCTCCAGCGCACCACCAATCAGAGAGTGCGCTACGTGTTTCCTTCTCCCCTCTCCTTCCCGCCCAAACCTTGCCTAAATACACAACTCTCGAACATTCTCTGAAGCAGGGCTGCCGGCAGGTGGCAGCAAACTGTCGAACAGAATCAGAAATCAATACGTAAGCGGCACCGCTCTCGCATCGATTGGACTGCACAAGGCTGCTCCAGCGCACCACCAATCAGAGAGTGCGCTACCTATTTCCTTCTCCCCTCTCCTTCCCGCCTCTACCTTGCCTAAACACAGAACTCTCGAATGTTCTCTGAAGCTGAGCTGTCGACAGGTGGCAGCACGCAACAGCTCTGTATTGGCAAAGTATCGCCGAGCAATTCTGGTCCAAGGTGACCGTACAGTATATTTGGCTGGTGACAGTACAGTATATTTGGCCGTTTCTATTAAAGAAGCGAGCCCAGTTATATCACGTATTGCTAATATAGAGCAATAGTTTCCAGCTGAACATCTCAAACACGTTTTCGTGTTACTGTTTTTATTAACAGTGGCAGCGATAGATTTTTGTTTTCCTGCTACGCAGTGAATTCAAATACTCTAAGTAAAGTCACTGTGTTAGCTGAATTTTGGAACTCAAGAGTGATTCGTTCCTCTGGTTCATGCACTTTTTACAACCATTATTATTATTACAGGATTAAACAATACAAAGATTAATTAATAACAACATATTGTTGTATTCCTGTTATTCTCCGCCAAGCCTCTTTATCCAGCGCATCTTCCTTGTGGATGCTGCGATGTTCCATTACTCCAATTAGGTGGTCTGTCCAAGAACGTCGTGACCTTCCTCGCTTACGTCTGCCTGGTGCTTTCCATTCATAAACCTTCTTTGGCCACCAATGATCTGGCATTCTCATCATATGTCTGTAACATTTTAATGATTGTCTTTCAATTCTATCTATGACTGTATCTTTTGCCTTCATTCTAGCTCTTACTTCCTCATTAGTTTTTCTTTCGATTCTTGATATTCTGGCACTCATACACAAATAATCGATTTCCACAGCTATTAGTCTTCTTTTGAGATTAACATTTAAGGTCGATAGTTCTGATTCATAGCCTAGCACTGATTCAACCATTATCTTACTTACTCTTTTCTTATTGCTATTAGAAATATTCTTATCCCCCCAAAAAGAATTCATACACCCCAACACCCTTCTGCTTTGCTGTATTCTATATTTTACTTCTTTATGGCCCAATACATGTTTATCAATATGTGCCTCGATATGTTAGTATTGCTTATGTTATGGGATGAGTAGAGAGGATGACCATTAGGCCAGTAAATTCGATAAGAAGTAATAAGAATGATTAACCGGTTGTGCTGGGATATAGGAGGGTTGAGAACATTTGCTTATGTTGAGAGCTGGAAAAGTAGGAGATTAGGAGCGCATTCAGCATTATTTTGGTGAACAAGTTCTGTTAGGGTAAGAATTTAAATTTACAAATAAGCTGTGAAAACACGAAAACGAGCGTTAATTATTTTTTGGGGGCACTATACAATTTCGGGGGGGTTGACTGGGCTCTTTTTTTTTTTTTTTTTTTTAATTGTCAGATGATCGTTCTAGATTGTGAGGGGAGGTAAGCGCTGGGATGTGTGCGGACGGTGTGTGTGTGTGAACTCGCTCTCGGCTATTCTGACAACAGACGTGAAGGTGGAGATGTGTCGCATATAGGCCGGCAAGCAATGGAATGCGGCCTTAACGTAAGTGTTGGACCGCACTGAGTTAGGACGGTGACAGACGGCTCGCGCGGCCTGGCTTGGATAGTCGTGTTCGGGTGTTCGGTGTGAATGCGGCTGTCATCAAGTCATGTTTGAGGGGTCGAACAGACACCTTTGAGTGGATTGAGAGCTGTCGGACGTGTGACTTAGTGTGGGACAGGTTGATTGCGCGCGTCTGTTGAGTTATTTTGCTATGCGTTATTTTGACAGATTAAGAGTAGTGATGGTGTTTACAGTTATGTGCACTATATTATTTAGGAGCAGTTTGATATTGTGCACTGGGTGTTTGCGTGTCTGCCGACTGTGCAACATGACACCAGGTACATCAGGGCGACTGTTTTTTGTATTAGAGTGATAGGTATACTCGATGCGTAAATAAAATGTACGTTAAGTATTTGTGTGACGATATAGAATATGAGAGAGTTCGAGTTGGTTGTTATTTTTTCTATTTGGAGGTTATGTTAGATCGAATTACTGAGGCGAGTAGCTACGAGAGCGCGAGGAATGTGATTGCAGCATATCTCCGTCTCTCAGCGGTTAACTAAAAATGGGGCGAGCGATGTTCTCTGCTTAGGTACTGGGGGTGTGCTCTGCCCATGTCCTAGACCGTGTGGATTGAACAACAGTATTAGGGTCATAGTTTAGCTAGAATATTTACAGAGGAGTATGTCCGGCGCGAGTATAAAGGTCCAGGCTGTGACGTGGGCGGTCTCGCACTCGTGGTGTGTGAGAGAGGCAAAGCAGACGATTTTGAGTCGTCATAGGTGACTTAGGTTAGCGGCTTCGTTTGCCAAAATTTTCTTGTGTTGGTAGCGAAACAAGATCTGACCATCAGAACTGAAGCATGGCTTATTTGTATAGACAAAATGTGACATAAGTTAATGTAGGTTAGTACACGTTAGTGCACGTTAGTAAACGGAACTACGCATTAGTACATGTTAGCCAACGAACATGAGTCGGTATAAGGACGTGGTGGTCGGTAGGGACTTTAACTATTTCATTTCAAGTCCAGGTGGGCGTGGCAGTGGCGAAAATTGATTCCAAGTCTAGGTGGACGTGGCAGTTTTCCGCATCAGAGAGGTTAATTAATTGATCAAATTAATTAAATAGTTATGCGAACTTTGTTACATTCACTTGCGGAGGTACTAAGCTACGCGCGCGCGATGGCTCATGTGTATGGACTTGTGTTTTGCGAAGATCTTGGATTAGGTAATCGAAGCATGTGGGGTGAATAATGAGAATCAGGTGATCAGTTAACTTAGTGAGAGCGTTCTTTGTCCGGCAGAGCCATGTGCTCGATCGCCCGTTGTGATGTCAAGGAAGTTTCCAACTCGGTAGCAAACATTCCAGTTCGAGCGTGTCGGTTCCTATCTATCGGTGTGGAATTCCAAAGTTTATGGGGATGAGAGCGTCCTTTGTGCTCCATCACACGTGCTGGTGGCGCGGTATGTGGCGTGAGGGTGGTTTGGACAAAGCAAGCGTGTCGGTTCCTGTCCGTCGGTGCTTGGAATTTGCGAACTTTAGGATCGATACAGCTTCTAGCGTGTAACGTGATAGAACTTTCCAAACATCTCGGGCGGTTGTGTGAGGTAGGTATCGGCAGATTCGAACCTGTTCAGAAACATAAATTTGGGATGGAACGTGTCCTTTGTCCAGCGTGGTCGACTGGTTCCATCCTATCCAGCGTTAAGTGCTCGCGGGCGCGACAGGATGTTTACGTAGCGGCCTCTGGAGCAGTGGCTAGCGCGGGCTGGGACGCCGGTCGGCGCCTACCTGCCACCCGGGGCCTTCGGAGAGAGTCGTGCGTCAGCCGACAGACGGGGCACGGAGCGGAGTGCCTCAGCTGCGCTCTGGAGTTCATTGTGTGAGCATTGCGAAGTCAGTTGGGATACACCTGCATGACCGTAATGTATGAAATAAAGAGTACTTTTCCCACCTTGTGACTTAGCGTAGTACAAGTGACGTGATTTTAATAATGTACCTCCGGGTGCTGATTTAGAAATGTGTGGCCAGATTCGACTGTCCAGCAAAGCAGGTTGCGAGTGGCCTATCGACGGGTTTGACGTCAGGGCAGATTCCCCTCTCGAGCAAAGAACTTAGGAGACAAATGTGTGGCGGGGCGTTGCTTGTCCCACAAAACTGCGTGGTGAATCGCGAACCGACCGGCCGATGTTTATGCCGGCCAAGTAGCGCCTGTGACGTCAGCGGCGGCTTGCTGGCTGGACCAGCGGCGCGCGTGGGCTACCGCCGACCAGTGGGGCCGGGGGGTAGGACCCACTGCTGGCGACGACGTGAACTAAACCACTTGGGCTCTGGAGTTCGTGGTGTGACCATCTCGAAGTCAGTTGGGACACACCTGCATGACCGTAATGCCTGAAATAAAGAGTCATTTCCCCACCTGGTGACTTAGGTTAGTACAAGTCGCGCGACTTTAATAATTTAGCGGCGGAAGCATAAGTGGCCGCGAAAATTCAAGCTTGGTGGACGTGGCCCAATTTGCTTTCTTGCCGCCATCTTAAATGACGTCACGGCGACGTCCTCGGGTAGCTGAGATACGAACTAACACACAGTTGGACTCGGGACTGTGGTGTCACCGCCAGACACCACACTTGCTAGGTGGTAGCCTTTAAATCGGCCGCGGTCCGGTAGTATACGTCGGACCCGCGTGTCGCCATTATCAATGATTGCAGACCGAGCGCCGCCACACGGCAGGTCTAGAGAGACTTCCTAGCACTCGCCCCAGTTGTACAACTGCCTTTGCTAGCGATTATTCACTGACAAAATACGCTCTCATTTGTCGAGACGATAGTTTAGCGTAGCCTTCAGCTACATCATTTGCTGCGACCTAGCAAGGCGCCATAATCAGTTACTATTGATATTGTGAATCATGTACCGTCAAGAGCGACGTTCGTCATTAATGGATTAAAGTTAAGTATTCCACCAGCTACGTCAGTTGTTTCTAAATTCTAATTTCCTTGTCCTGTTCCAGACCTCACGCCAGCCTGCGTGAGCTAAATCACGTGCCTTTCGGCCTCCTCTAGTAACACGGTGTTGGCTCTCCTGCCAACCACAGCAGGGACCTCATAGCCAGCAGGCTGGATGCTGCTGCGATCTCGAAGATGTGTACTCAGTATTTTGGAGAACAAGTGATAACCGTACTGTTTGAAATAAAGACTTCAGTCCTTTTCCCAAGAATTCACAGGAGTTGACTTAGATTAGTGGAAGTGCAGTTTATTATTATTATTTGACGCGATTTTCATAGCTTACGAGTGAAACAATAAGTGACAGCGAAAAATTTAAAACTTGGTAGGATTAGGTGGACTATTTAGTATGTGTGACCGATTATCGTGTTGGAATTTGAACTTGTGACCATTTTTTGTTATGGTTGTAACGGAATTGGCTTTCTCCCCACCAAAATCAGGCGTATTAAACAAGTAATAATAAATAATAATAAATGATTGAACTTGGCGCGATTTTCTATGTTAGTGGAGGTAGGCCAATAATAATAATAAATGACAATAAATGAACATAAACAATAATAAATGATAATGAATGTTAATAAATGATAATCAATAATAATAAAGACAAGTACGGTTTTGCATGCATTATCCTGTTGGAATTTGAATTTCGCGCCTATTTTTTCTGGAGGCTTAGGTTAGTGGACATAGCACAATTGGTCTATTTTCCCGCCGAAATTCAAACTTCCCGACATTTTTTCGGGAGGTTAGGTAAGTGGACATAGCACAATTGGACTGTTTTCCCGCCAAAATCTGCCATCTTGGATGACGTCATGCACTGTTGCCAAGTCCACATGCCACCATCTTGGATGACGTCATCGCCGCCATATTGAATAAATTTGACAATAATGCAGTGTGTCGTGACACGAACTTTGCCCTACTACTTACGACAACCCTCCGCAGTTATCGACAGTTCTTGTCCATCAGTACGTGAGGTCTGCCTGGTCTTCGTTTAGCTGTTGTTCTTCCTTTACATTTCCAGTTTACAATCACACCACCAACAGTAGACATGGGCAGCTTTAGAAATGCTGAAATTTCCCAGATGAATTCGTCACTCAGGTGATAGCCAATAGCTAGCCTAGGTTCGATTCAATGAGCTCTCCTGAGAAACCAATTCTACTGAAAACACAATTCTCCCTGCATCTGGCGGGGCATCTCTCGTGATATCTAGCTGTCGAGGCACATTACGTAGCTCTCATAACTCTCATTCAAGTAGCTAAACATCTATATGAAGTAATCAACCAGCAAATTAACATCAAGTTCTTAAACTAAAAATTAAGTTTCCATATAGACTAAGAACAATGGTTGCAAAAACGTAATATCATATCTGCTCTTTAGATCAAGTAAAGAACAAAAATTTTTTTTAAAAAAAGAAAAAGCCCCTGGTAAGTACTACTCCAGCTCACGACCGCTCTGTTTATGGTGGTGGGAGCCAAAATGGGTAACCATGTGTATGTTTAGGACAGTGGGCTGTTCATCGGAAGTGTACTGAATTACAACAGCACATGCATTGAATATTTCGTCTTCAACAGAGTCAGGTGTAAGATAAAATCAAGGTTACCTTCTGTCAACCAGCGAAGAGCTTGGCCCTGGTTGGACCCGTTAAAGACAACTTACATGAAAACAGTGGGCATTTACAAAATTCCCTGTGAATGTGGTGCTGCATACATAGGCCAGACGACATGGACGGTCCAGGAGCGTTGTACAGAACACAAAACATACACCTGTCTTGTGCAAACAGTTAAAATCATGGGCACTCAATGGAACATAATACAACAAACATTTTGGCTCCAATTTCCAATTTTTGGAATTGAGTAATCAAAGAATCAGTGGAGATACGTCTTGCCGAAAATCTTACAAATCGTGACAACGGCTTTCAACTGGATAAAAACTGGAATCCTATAATTAAAATTATCAGTCACAGCGGAATCGACGGGGTCATTCGATAATCACTGATTAGATCATCTCTCATTCCACCACCGAGGGCAGCACACACAACTCGGCTGCCCTGCGCATATCATCAACTGACGCATGCGCCTAAAGACGCTAGCACATTTGGCATGCCCGATTCGGTATAGATACTGTGAACGCACCTGGGCTCTTCAGTAGTTGTCTACTCACCCGTCTCTGTGCCCAAATATTGTGGCAGAATGTCTACGGGATCTGGCCACACACACTAAAACTATTAGAAGAAGATTAACCTTTGTAACAAACAAATACCATACGTGCATTTTCTTTGAAGTTTATGCTATTTCCTAGACGTAAATGCATAAGATATGTTTCTATGATATTCCTTTTTTCTTGGTAGTTCTCCTTTTTCAACAACGGTTGAAGGAATCTGTGGCAAAGCACCAACCTCATCTCATTAATTTGACTCTGCTTACATGTACCATAGAAGCTCTAGTTGTCAATTGTAATTTTTTTGACTGACGAAGTTATTTCAATAACTTAGTAAGGTCTATGATATTTCGCTGAAAACCTTTTCGTTTTGTCATTTGGGGTATACTAATTAGTTAGTAATACCCACTTTCCTATTCTGTATTGTGGCAATTTGCTCTTCCGTTGCCCAATAAGTTCTTGCTTCTCTAAAGCTTTTGTGTTGGTACGCTTCATCCTCTGCCAAATTTCTCTAAATTTGTACAAAAATTTGTTCACTGGTTGGCCCTGTGGACTCAGTTTACATTGAACTATATCAAAAGGTGACAGCATTTCTCGCCCATATATTACCTCGTATGGCGAGAGACCAGTTCCAGTATGAGCTTCTGAATTATATGCACTCATGACAAAACTGTCTGCCTGCTTAGCTGAGGGGTGATGTGTTTGCCTACCATGCAGTGGTTCGATGCTCTGTAAAGTACGATAGATGGTGATCTGTGGCATCTCCTCCGAAAGAGCACAAGTGTTTCGGAGCACACCGTTCACCATATATTGTTAAACATAGAGCTCTGCAGCAGACCACCCCTACGTGTTCATATGTTGACCCAACGATATCGTCAGTTACGATTGCAGTTGGTACGGGGCCATCGGGATTCGATCGTCGATCAATGGAAACGTGTTAGCTCTTCGGATGAATCACGTTTTTGCTTCACTAGGTCGCAGGTCGTCTCCATAAACGCCGTTATCGGGGTGAATGGCGGCTCGAAATATGCAGCTCGCCGCGGGCGCAGGCTGGTGAGAGCAGTATTATGCTATGGGAGAAATCCTCCGGCGCTTGCATGGGACCTGTGGTAGTAATCGAAGACGCTCTGACAGTTGCGAACCTCCTGTATCCCTTCATGCTTGATGTCTTCACCGGCGGCGATGTCATCGTTCAGCTGTATAATTGTCCGTATCACGGAGTCACAGTCGTGCTACAGTGGTTTTTAGGAGCATTGTAGTGAACTCACACTGATATCTCGGAGACCAGATTCGTCTGATGTAAATCCTATGGAAACCATCTGGGCCGCTATCGGGCGCTATCACCTCGTAGCAAATCAACGGCCTGTTATTTACACAAATTACATGGCCTGTGCGTAGACATTTAATGCTACGTAACTTCACAAACCTACTAACAAACTGGTTGATCCCTGGTAAGCAGAATCAAGGATGTATTTCGTTTAGAAGGCGTACAAACAAGCTATTAAGCATCTGCTCATAATGTTTTGGCTCATCACTGAATGTGCGTTTATAGACATAAAAATGTGAATAAAATACAGAGAACTTGTTCTAACCGTCCATTAATGCTCAATAAGCGACATAGCTGTTTCGATAGTTCGGATGAAATGTTGGTTTCCCTGGTCAGTAACAACGGTTTCTCGGACGCAAACTTCAGTAACCAGTTGTTTACCATGGACTTCATTACAGTACTCATCTCCTGGATTCCATGCTGCCGAATTTGAAGAGTCTGGGGAGCCTAGTACGTGCAGTAACACTGTCGACATTGGAGAGGGACTGTCGCCATCCGATACTGAACGTAAAATGCCTCACTATCACATTGGGAGCAACGGTGATGGATCATCTGGAGGACTGCAGGATACCATCAAGATTCTTGACCACAGTCCCACCGAACTCAACTTCCTCAACAGCTGTAAAGTTTGCGTAATATTACATGGAAGAGATAATAACAGAAGTAGTCAGTTTTGAAAATATTCGTAAGTAATATAAGTTTTTATTCAAAAAGTATAACGCAATCAAAGAATAATAGATATTAATATCAGATCTGTAAAAGAAGACTATTGTGACTCGTTGTTTTATTTGCAATGGTGTTTAGCTCTCTCATACACTACTGGCCATTAAAATTTCTGTACCACGAAGATGACGTGCTACAGACGAGAAATTTAACCGACAGGAAGAAGATACTGTGATGTGAAAATGATGAGCTTTTCAGAGCATTCACACAAGGTTGGCCCCGGTGGCGACACCTACAACTTGCTGACATGAGGAAAGTTTCCAACCGATTTCTCATACACAGACAGCAGCTGACCGGCGTTGCCTGGTGAACGTTACTGTGAAGCCCCGTGTAAGGAGGAGAAATGCGTATCATCACGTTACCGACTTTGATAAACGTCGGATTGTAGTCTATCGCGATTGCGGTTTACCATATCGCGACATTGCAGCTGGTGTTGGTCGAGGTCCAGAAACTGTTAGCAGAATATGGAATCGGTGGGTTCAGGAGTGTTATACGGAACGCCGTGCTGGATCCCAACGGCCTCGTATCACTAGCAGTCGAGATGACAGGCACCTTATCCGCATGGCTGTAACGCATTGTGCAGCCACGTCTCGATCCCTGAGTCAACAGATGGGGACGTTTGCAAGACAACAACCATCTGCACGAACAGTTCGACGACGTTTGCAGCAGCATGGACTATCAGCTCGGAGACAATGGCTACGATTACCCTTGACGTTGCATCACAGAGAGGAGCGCCTGCGATGGTGTACTCAACGACGAACCTGGGTGCACGAATGGGAAAACGTTATTTTTTGGATGAATCCAGGTTCTGTTTCCAGCATCATGATGGTCGCATCTGTGTTTGGCGGTGAACGCACGTTGGAAGCGTGTATTCGTCATTGCCATACTGGCGTATCACCGGGCGTGATGGTATGGGGTGCCATTGGTTACACGTCTCGGTCACCTCTTGTTCGCATTGACGGCACTTTGAACAGTGGTCGTTACATTTCAGATGTGTTACGATTCGTGGCTCTACCCTTCATTCGACCCCTGCAAAACCCTACATTTCAGCAGGATAATGCACGACCGCATGTTGCAGGTCATGTACGGGCCTTTCTGGAGACAGAAAATGTTCGACTGCTGCCCTGGCCAGCACATTCTCCAGATCTCTCACCAACTGAAAACGTCTGGTCAATGGTGACCGAGCAACTGGCTCGTCACAATACGCCAGTCACTACTCTTGATGAACTGTGGTATCGTGTTGAAGCTGCATAGGCAGCTGTACCTGTACTCGCCATCCAAGCTCTGTTTCACTCAATGCCCAGGAGTATCAAGGCCGTTATTACGGCCAGAAGTGGTTGTTCTGGGTACTGATTTCTCAGAATCTATGCACCCAAATTGCGTAAAAATGTAATCACCTGTCAGTTGTAGTATAATATATTTGTCCAATGAATATCCGTTTATCATCTGCAATTCTTCTTGGTGTAGCAATTTTAATGGGCAGCATTGTATTTGTGCTAACTAGGACAATGTTTCATCCTGTAGTCAGTGGCGGCTTGCAACTACACACTCGGTATTACCTCGCAAATTGCACACTTGTGGATACGTGTGTACTGAATGGTTCTTGCTTCTGTCGCCATTTACTTCTACACCTCTCAGTTTTCGGTATTAATTGTTATCCACTCTGTATGTATTATATAACACTTTTGATGTTTATAGATAATGAAATTATAAACATCATGTGAATCACACCTTGGTGCACATATTTTAAGCTGAAACCATTTTAATGATGGGTGATTCAGTTTTCATTGGTGCCGTCACCAGTAATGGAATCAGGTCCGTCGTGCGAAAAAGTGGAAGTTACTATTCAGCTAATGTGTGGATTACCCTATTTAAGGCAATAGCAAAATGAATAAGTAGTCTTTGAGGAGCGAGGGAAGGAAGGGAGAGAGTGGTACCAAATGATACGTCGCTTAAGTGGAAAAACGTTCTCGAACTCGCCCTGCATAGGATTCGTCCTGTTGCCAATGATGCTGCTCCAATCTGTGTGGCAGCAGCTCGTGTTTGGTTTGCTTCTGCTGTTATTGTTGCTGTAGCCATTTTTGAAGATCTCCGGCCTGCTGGGACTTCATACGCTGATCAGCTTTGGACGTTGGAATTACTGAGGCTGCTGTGACTGCGCCTCTCTGATGTCGCGCAGACGACTACACTTACCCTGTACAGCTACAATATACGTCCGTTGTATTGCGATACGGAGATATCATGATTACTGCTGTATTCTCCTGATAAATTATTGTTCAAACTAGTGGGACCTGTATGGCGGACATTGATAGCAACCTCTACCACTTCTCCAGTATGAATTGTGGGAGGACCTTCAGTCAACTGTCACATGCCCTTAAGCTGACAGTCTGCAGAACTCCCGAAATTTACACATGCACTGCAAAAGCTGGAGATGTTTCAACTGATTTTACACCAAAGACTTTCTGGTCAAAATCGACTACTTGTCGTGGGAGGGTGTCATCTGCTTAGCAGCCACCCACATCGAGAGTGAGACAGTGACGTAGATGATCAGCTGAATGTTCCGAATGTGGACTTCGATAATCTTGAGTATGCTGCAGACTGCCCTTGTACAGAAACAGGGGTCGCTGACGACATCTACTGACATTAAATTATTCTCGCCAAACTCACTCCTATTATAGAAATGCATTTTATGCTTTTGTGTCATTTTAATCTTTATTTTGTTGCTTCCTTTGTTTCAGCGAAAAACCAAAAGGGTTACACCACGGCCTGGTGTTCTCCCACAAGTGAGACAAAATATACGAAAGTCGAAAGGTACTGACAGTAGCAGTAGTTGGACGTTGGATCAAGAAAATGCCTACATTATGCACAAATAAGAATGGAAATAGATAATCGTTTTCTTTCATGAAAATAGTCTCAACAATGAAAAAAGTCAGAACTTCTTAACGGGAAAAGTGATTTTCTATGTTCTTTGGCACTTACAAAGAAACCAAGACACAAAGAGTAAAGTGGAAAGGCACTGTTTACTGGCTTTCAAATGTTGTTTGACCGCTTTATAAGCAGGACAATGTGTCATAAAAGTGAAACAGCCAAAACATTTCAAAAGGTGATGCGCACAGTCTGTTCATAAAAAAACAATACCTATCACAAATATTTGTATCTCTAATTATGCAGCCATTGGTAACGAATATTTAATCATAATTTGTTTCGCCATTAGAAACTTCACTGTAGAGGTAAAAAATGAATTTGACAAACAGCACTTTCAAACTGAAAATAAAACGCTCATACAGTTGTGGAAAATTTGCCACATATACACAAAAATTGACTATGTACCTGCCAAATTTGCGTCACACACAGAGAAGTGCTCCTCTTCTGAGTTATTCATTGTTGCCACATTTAGTATATGGAGATAATTATTAAGCTGTCAACGTAATCCTTAAATATGATAGACTCCATTCCAGAACAAGGTGCAGTTGATTCCTTAAAGGTATACACTGTCACCTGCAGCTCAGACACCAACCACGTAGCGATGTACCGCAGGCTACTGATCTCCCAGTATGCCAGATTCACACGCGGGAAATTACACTTCCAACAAGTGGCAGCTGTCAGGTGGCGCTATGGTCGGCATTGCCCATCGCTGCTATTGTCGGTACCATGTCGCCTCCGCGGGTCACGTGCCACCAGAACGTCACCCAGCATCCTTCCGTCGGATCGCTTTACAGGACCTCGTCCGGCCGCCCTCCAGACGTCTCACATCAGTAGTTTACGTTAGATGGTTCTCCGCACTTAACGCTGTTGGCGCCTAGTGGTTTCATTCAGAGTTCCTTCAGCGAGCGCACAGTCATCTTTGGGCCTTACGCTGGCCACACCAAGTGGCCCACCAACCGGGCTGTGCTGCCTTGCATGCCACTTCAAAACCGTTGAGTAATCGCGAGATTTTCAGCAACCCAAGACACATCGGAAAGAGAGTTTCGAGGTTTATTCTTTCTGAGTATCTTTTATAGATATGTACTGGTTTACATTACGACATACATTGTAGCACCTCTAGAATTCTGAAATGTAGTTTATGCCTACGTCATATAACAATAATCTGGAGAATGTTTGGTTACAGCAGGAGCACTATTGCCCCTTCATAGAATAAAAAAGAATGGCCATATACTGAAGAAGATATTGCTGCAGTTATAGAACAGGTGAGAGTTGGGCACCACTTCAGCGGCTGGAACCGAAATACAAAATGGAAGAAAGGTAGCTACACAAGAAGGTAAATGGTACCCATTCAGGAGTGCAAGGCAAGACGACAGACTTGACAGCTGAAAAGAAACAACGTTATTAACCCACATGAGGACAATTGCTGTAGGTGTTGAGGTTACGTTAGTTGTTCAGGACTTCGGCGAACATTACGGGTTGTCCACTCGTTATAAAGGTGATAAACGTGTTGCAAAGTGGTTCAGAAATTCCTGCTCGTGCAGTTAATTGACAATGAAGAATCCTGGAAGTCTTGGATGAATGGTAGAAGAGCTACAAGTGATCCCTTTACCTTTTATGGTGCTTGTGATAAACTAGGACAACTACTGGAAGAGCTGCGCATCAGAGATAAACCAGGCAACAGATGCAATTAAGATGAGACACAGTCTTCGGCTCACCCTTTCAGAATAGATGCCGTTGGTGTTGTTGGTCTGGGGTATTCAGGGCTCTGAAAAAAACAATAGATCAGTGCTTGCTTGTCAGCTTCGGGCATGAGTCTTCCACCACTACCCTTTTTTGAGAGAGTGCATTTATGAAGTTCCTGGGAGGAAAAAATTGTTTACCCAGAACATTTTATTCAAAAGCACTTCATGGTTTGTTGACGTTATCCATATTTTCAGCCTGCCGCGGTGGTCTCGCGGGTCTAGGCGCTCAGTCCGGAGCCGCGCGAGTGTTACGGTCGCAGGTTTGAATCCTGCCTCGGGCATGGATGTGTGTGATGTCCTTAGGTTAGTTAGGTTTAAGTAGTTCTAAGTTCTAGGGGCTGATGACCACAGATGTTAAGTCTCATAGTGCTCAGAGCCATTTGAACCATTTGAACCATATTTTCAGGTAAATTTAGTCACTTCTGTGATACATTATAAGAGACGCCTTTATTTTTACTGTTGGATGGTCACCTTAGTCGTTTAGATCCCATAACAAATAAAAAGCGGTGAATGAGGAAGTAGCAGTCATGAAACTCTCAACACAGACAACTGACAAGCCGCAAAGCGAATCACGGACACTTGGAATAGTGAGTCTATTCAGTGGAAAAGGAGTTATCAGTGAATCAGAATATGTGGATCTAGTCTGCAAAGCATGGCCAGATGTTTTGTAACCTAAAAGCACAAGTTCAGGCTTCATGAACACAGAAATCGAGTGAATGAAACGTAAATGTGTCAGAGCTGGGTCAAAATATTTCGGAAGGTGGAACCATGCTGCCTTGGTGTGTTGGTGCTGAAGTTGGAGCTAATGATTGTAGAAGAAGAAGTGTAACCTCCGTTTACAGCAGTGGATCTTCGGTTAGTTCTGAGAATTTGCTTCTTCAAGGAATTAAAAGACAAAAGACAGACATATGACCAATGTTCGTCGAATACACCCAGCGTCATAGGTGTCTCAGAAGAGTACAGTAAACTCATGGTTGAAAAAGAAAAGCCTCCATACGAAAATTGAGTAGGCCGAAAACAGGAAAGCCAAACGCTGTGCCTGTGTGCAGTCTGTGACAAGTACACCGAAAAGAATGGAATTTGGGAGACTCATGAAGAATCCACACCAGATCTTATTGTAACGACCGATACAGCATATGTAAGTGATGTAGGTTACATTTTGGTTAAATTTCGAGGTGGTAGGAGAAATGCGTACATCTACAGATATGTCTACACCATACAGAAAATACTGGGGAATAACCTAGAAGTTAAGATTCCTGAATTTGTGGGCGGGTACAAAATAGTTTTCAAGTTAATTGATAAAGTTATTTCCCATATTAATAAGAGTGATATCGTAGGGAAATTATCAATCCTCTTGTTGCTACTGACGTGGGAAATATTAAACGAGGTATCTGCTTTGTTTATAACTGATCTGTTGATCTACATGAAAAAATAACGCCACAATTCCTTTCTTCTAAGCTCTTATTTTTGTATTAGTGTCAATGTGTTGAATATAATTGTAAATATTTCCTACCCATTGTTTGTTAATTTTATAGCATACAAAATAGGAAAAATATAATTTTTATATTTCACTCTGACGTACGTTTCATCCCGTAAATATCCTGGAAATATTCCTCACAGAAAAATCCTAGTTGCACATATGTATCACTTTATGTGTTCTCTGTCTCATGCTTGAGACCTCGACATTCTATGTTCAGTGTTCAGAACATATTTAAGAATTTAAGTCTAAAAGATAATGCACTGTTTTTATTTTCTCGTGTCTACATTTGTAACTATAAAGAATTAAATATAATGTCATTTTGAGCTCATACTTGAGGAGCATTTACTATTCTTTGCTAACAATTACTCTTTTTGTTTAAAAAATAGAGACAAATTTTGTGATATAGGTCACCATACGCAATATATTTTCGCCATAAATTAAATGTACAAGTGTAACTCCAGAAGAAGTGCACACTGTTTTTGTAAAAATACAGTTTTCATTGTGCATGTGTGTAAGTTGTACAGTGTGTAGATACATTCTTCCCGCTTCTTTTCAAACTTAGTGTAAACCTGTTCCCGTGAGTGACTCCGTCACAGAATGTCTTCAAGGTGGCTGCTACACTTGACGTTCGTCAGAAGCAACATACTGTCATAGAAATCCTGTGCTGTGAAAACGATACTGTGGGAAACATCCACAAGAAGTTGAAAAAGGTGTATGGAGATGCTGCTGTCGATCGCAGTACAGTTAGTCGGTGGGCAAGCAGGCTACGTGATTAAAGCGGGCACGGCAATATTGAAGACTGTCCTCGCAGCGGCAGGCGTCGTACTGCACACACTCCAGACAATGTGCAGAGAGTTAACGAATTGGTGACAGCTGACAGACGCATCGCAGTGAACGAATTGTCACGCTACGTTGGGATAGGGGAAGGAAGTGTTCGCAGAATACTGAAAGTGTTGGCGTTAAAACAGGTTTGTGCCAGTTGGGTCCCCAGGATGTTGACAGTGGCTCACAAAGAAACAAGAAAAACGGTATGTAGCAAACTTTTAGAACAGTACGAGAATGGTGGAGATGAATTTTTTGGAAGAATTGTGACAGGTGATGAAACATGGCTCCAGCATTTTTCAACAGAGACGAAGAGGCAATCAATGGAGTGGCCTCATGCAAATTCACCCAAGAAAAAAAATTTCAAAACCACACCTGCTGGAATTGTTATGGCTACGGTGTTTCTCTATTGCGAAGGACTCTTGCTTGTGGACGCCATGCCAAGTGGAACCACCATAAATTCTGATGCATATGTGACGACACTGAAGAAACTTCGGGCTCGACTGAGTAGTGTTCGACCACAACGGCAAAAGCAGGATATTTTAGTGTTGCACGACAATGCACGGCCACATATCAGTCAAAAAACCATGGAAGCGATCACAAAACTCGGATGGACAACACTGAAACACCCGCCGTATAGTCCTCACCTGGTTCCATGTGACTATCATCTCTTTGGGAAACTGAAAGACTCTCTTCGTGGAAAAGGTTTGGAGATGATGACTCCTTAGTGCACGCTGCCAAACAGTGGCTCCAACAGGTTGGTCCAGTAATTTCACCGTGCAGGTATACAGTTGCTGGTTCCAAGATGGCGTTAGGTAGTTAGTTGAGAGGGATGGAAATTATGTGGAGAAATGAAAATATTGTTTCTAAAGGATGTATCTACACACTGTAAAACAATCAAACATGTAGAATGAAAGATGGATTTTAAAAAATGGTGTGCATTTATTTTGGAGTGACCCTCGTAGATATTTTTCAATGTTTGCACGACACTTTTCCTGTTTTTCAGTTTTCAGGAATATGGAGACCTAACCATAGGAACTTTGTCGAGAACATACACTATAAACTTTGTTTTGGTCCAAAATAATTATATTATCATTGCTTGTTTCTGTATTCTGTCACTATATTTCGATTGTTTCTTAAAGCTAATAACTTCACTTTTTCCGTTCAGGTACCAAATTGCACGACAGACACCTTGTGGTGTCACCGCCAGACACCACACTTGCTAGGTGGTAGCCTTTAAATCGGCCGCGGTCCGGTAGTATACGTCGGACCTCCGTGTCGCCACTATCAATGATTGCAGACCGAGCCCCTCCACACGGCAGGTCTAGAGAGACTTCCTAGCACTCGCCCCAGTTGTACAGCCGATTTTCCTAGCGGTGGTTCACTGCCTACTTACGTTCTCATTTGCCGAGAAGATAGTTTAGCATAGCCTTCAGCTACGTCATTTGCTACGACCTAGCAAGGCGCCATTATCAGTTACTATTGATATGGTGAACTATGTACCGTCAAGAGCGACGTTCGTCATTAATGGATTAAAGTTAAGTATTCCACCAGGTACGTCCGTTTTTCTAAATTCTAAATTCCTTGTCCTGTTCCAGACCTCACGCCAGCCTGCGTGAGCTAAATCGCGTGCCTTTCGGCCTTCTCTAGTAACACGGTGTTGGCTCTCCTACCAACCACACAACACACCTCACACATCACACGCAGTTATGGCGCTGACGTGTTAACGAAAACGACAACTCTTGACAGGCTAGATCGGTGCAGGAACAAAACGCCAGCGGCCCTGAAGCAGACTCACGTGTAACGAACGGTCAGTTAAGACATAAGAGTCGATAGTGTAAAATATTTTATAAACTCGCTCGCTCAGCGAAGAGTGAAGTCGGTTCGCTCACGACGGCTGTTGACGCAAACTCTATGCATCTTCATTTTTGAACTCCTATTAAAATATGAGTAACCTAATCCAAGTTAGTCAAAATGCAAAAACTATCCAGTATATTCGATTGTTATTAGCTCCACTTGCATATGAAAGAAAGTAACTGATTATGGGTAATAAGTCTATCCATTATAAAACTGGAATAAAACTTATGGATCACTATCTACTTAGGCCGTGTACACACTGACGTAGTAGGACAAAGTTCGTGCTTCCCCACATTGCATTGTTGCCAAATTTATTCAAGATGGCGGATCCAAGATAGTGGTGATAGACGTGGCAACTTCGCAATTGCGGCATGGTGGGAAGAAGAAACAGGTGAATAAGAGACGGGTGAGTTTTATGCATGATGGAGCTCCGGGTGGATGGAGTTTGAAGCATTTGACATAAATTAGCTACGCTATCAATTTTAAAGTATTGTTCTAATGCCTGGGATCAGTTCCAGGAGGGTATTGGTAAGAGAGAACATAAACAAAAGCACACCTAAGGCTACACAATTCTGCACTTAAAACAGGCTATAATGTTAGATCGCTTCAGCTTCCAACCCATCAGCCATGTATAATGCAGCGCTGTTAATATCCCACTGTAAGAAATAATATATATCCAGCGCATGACATACATCCTTCTTGCAGGTTTCTCTACAATACACTACGTTAACAAACTGTAAAATGAAAAAACTACTTCCTTAAAACATCGGCTCAGCGTGAGACATGCACAATACAGCTTTCCAGAGATGTATTGTGTCCACTGTTCACTTCTGATCACGCTTCAGAAATTGTACTATGCCCGCTTCAGTCCTATATAAAATGATCGTTAGTAACGGATAAACGCATCAAAGCGACGCTCGACATTTGAAATTACACGTCATGTCGCCACTAACTCAGTAAACTGCACATCCGTGAAGCTGATGTATACACGGGAATTGCGGTTGTCTCGCAAACACCTATCCCTAAGTTATAATCATCTTAGTTATGAAACTGAAGTCTACATCTACATCTACATTTATACTCCATAAGCCACCCAACGGTGTGTGGCGGAGGGCACCTTACGTGCCACTGTCACCACCTTCCTTTCCTGTTCCAGTCGCATATGGTTCGCAGGAAGAACGATTGCTGGAAAGCCTCCGTGCGCTCTCGAATCTCTCTAATTTTACATTCGTGATCTCCTCGGGAGGTATAAGTAGGGCGAAATAATATATTCGATACCTCAACCAGAAACGCACCCACTCGAAACTTGGACAGCAAGCTACACTACGGCCTCTCTTGCAAAGTCTGCCACTTGAGTTTGCTGAACATCTCCGTAACGCTATCACGCTTACCAAATAACCCTGTGACGAAACGCGCCGCTCTTCTTTGGATCTTCTCATACTCCCAGATATTTTACAGAAGTAACTGCTACCAGTGTTTGTTCCGCTATAATATAATCATACAATAAAGGATCCTTCTTTCTATGTATTCGCAATACATTACATTTGTCTATGTTAAGGGTCAGTTGCCACTCCCTGCACCAAGTGCCTATCCGCTGCAGATTTTCCTGCGTTTCGCTGTAATTTTCTAATGCTGCAACTTCTCTGTATACTACAACACCATCCGCGAAAAGCCGCATGGAACTTCCGACACTATCTACTAGGTCATTTATATTTATTGTGAAAAGCAATGGTTCCACAACACTCCCCTGTGGCACGCCGGAGGTTACTTTAACGTCTGTAGACGTCTCTCCATTGAGAACAACATGCTATGTTCTGTTTCCTAAAAACTCTTCAATCCAGTCACACAGCTGGTCTAATATTCCGTAGGCTCTTACTTTGTTTATCAGGCGACAGTGCGGAACTGTATCGAACGCCTTCCGGAAGTCAAGGAAAATAGCATCTACCTGGGAGCCTGTATCTAATATTTTCTGGGTCTCATGAACAAATAAAGCGAGTTGGGTCTGACACGATCGCTGTTTCCGGAATCCATGTTGATTCCTATTGATTAGATTCTGGGTTTCAAGAAATGACCTGATACGCGAGCAAAAAACATGTTCTAGAATTCTACAACAGATCGATGTCAGAGATATAGGTCTATAGTTTTGCGCATCTGCTCGACGACCCTTCTTGAAGACTGGGACAACCTGTGCTCTTTTCCAATCATTTGGAACCTTCCGTTCCTCTAGAGACTTTGGTACCCGGCTGTTAGAAGGGGGGCTAGTTCTTTCGCTTACTCTGTGTAGAATCGAATTGGCATCCCGTCAGGTCCAGTGGACTTTACTCTGTTGAGTGATTTCTATTCCTTCTATTCCTTGGAACAGAGAATTTGGAGAAGGAACTGCAGTGCGATCTTCCTCTGTGAAACAGCTTTGGAAAAAGGTGTTTAGTATTTCAGCTTTACGCGTGTCATTCTCTGTTTTAATGCCATCGTCATCCCAGAGTGTCTGGATATGCTGTTTCAAGCCACTTACTGGTTTAACGTAAGAGCAGAACTTTCTAGAATTTTCTGTCAAGTCGGTACATAGAATTTTACTTTCGATTTTATACCCAAGATGTGACAGGGAAATGGAGTACATCGCTTCTATCTTCGTTCATTTAGAGGAATGTGTTGAAACAGGATGGTTACGTTTCATAACACATGAGATGGAAGTTCTCTGATGACAAAGAGGTTGGCTGTTATTGATCGCAAGTAGACAGTGCCCTAAGTCACAACATACAGAACTCGTGGTTGTATATGAGTCGAATGCAGGCTATGTTACACAACTGATGCATCCTGACAGAACAGCAGAAAAAATGATCAAATGACTTGTAGCAACGTCTCCCTCTCTAGAATGCATCGTCAGTCTGCCATCAGATAGTACCTCGTTACAGCTTCATCTCAATTGATCACCCCGTCCACTCTCTGTAATCCTTTAATACAGATGCATGTAAGTTTAGAGGGCGATTGTTCTCTGTTTTCCAGAAAAGCGTCAAATACAGTAGTCAACGCGCGTGTATCAGTGTTACCTCAATAGACATACAGAAGAATGCTGCCTTGACGGAAAAAAAGTGACTGTTCCCTGGTTCCCTTCGCTTCCATGTCGACGTTTTCTCGGGTTCCTCTTGCTGTCACATACTTGTTCAAATGTACAAGAATTCTTATGCACCAACCAGAAGACACGCAAGTACTGCCTCAATTCCCCTGCAATTCAGTGTATTTTCTCTCAATGTATACGTATTTTCTGCCATTTTTTGCAATTCTATCTTTTTTTTTGTCATTTCTACCCCTGAAATCATGACATAACCTCTCCTCCGTGTTCTTAAATTGCTTGTAAATATAGCACAGCTGCCTTCACCTAGTGCACATGCACTATTTTCCTGATCAGGAGGTGTAGTATAACACTGTACTCGATTATATTCAGCCGCCTCCACCTACATATTCCACATTTGCAGTGCATTTGCTCTGTTTTTTGTATGTCTGTGTATGTGGTAGTGTCAAGGATTGCTCCCACGTTCCGGGCCTCCCAGTGGTGGACCCAACTTCGAACACAGAACACGTCTTCGGACGTGGTTGGTCCACCCGCGAACCTTATCTCGCATGCGACGTATGGTGGAGCCCCCTCTGAACATAGGTCAGGATATATAGTGATCCTTCTCAATCAACCATCTTCTATAACCCAGTCGATATATCACCAAACCTCTGACGTTGCATCGAGTCAGAATGCATTACAAAGACTGGAGAAACATCTAGTGGCAGCTTGAGGGAGTTCCAAATACTGGTTTCATACCACGTCCTTAGCCAAATCACTTTTTAAATTTGGTAATTTTTATACGAGGTTGCACCATCAGGGATGTGTAACCGCACTGTTGGTCTGTTAATATAGACTCCAGCGATCACCGTCTATATTCGGTGTCACGGTATTTGTCTGCAAAAAACCACTTAGTTCGGAGGTACTGCCATAACTCTATTTATAAAGACAGTATAGCTTTTAATATGGATACTTATATGCACCTGTAGAACCCAGACCGCTTGTGACAGTAACATACAGTAGTTGTTACCATTGTGTTTTTTTAATATCTTGCGGTTTGTAAGACGATTATGCCTCTCTTTCTAAGACACAGTGATACCAGTCACAAGAAGAACTTATGAGACATGTCCACTCATCGCTGGGGCAGTATTATTTCGTATCGTCAGCAGCCACGTATTGGCGTAGTATTATACTTAGTAGTAATGAAGGCATGATATATTCGCCTTGAGAATCAGGCTTGTAAGTTATGTGTTTGTGTTCCGACATGTGCAAAGGAAAAGACTATGTCCAGTCCTAAGGAAGGTATGTATTGTACGTGGAATACCATGATAGCAAAAGGAACAGTATGTCAAGTCATAATTTTTTTTCTTCTTTATTGTGATTTCATTCCCCTGCCCCATATGGGCAGGGGAGGGCTGTCAGCGGCACAATCCGCCGCACTTCAGCCGAGTGACATGACAACTAAAAACAAGAAAAAATGTTACATATATAAGGCGATAAGAAAAGGGGATCATAAAACAGAGTGAGGGAAGATAATGGAGGTAAAAATACACTGGCAGGCAGACGTTCATGGAGGGACAATTAAAAAAGTCACCAAACGTTAAAACTAAACATTCATGGTGGTGTCTGATTGTACTATATCGTGTCTCCCAACCACTTTCGCGCAACGACGCTCTGAGCGTGTTTTTTAGGGAACTAGTTTGAACCTGGGACCTGTTGCTGGTAAGGAGACACCAGACCACACATGACATGTAGAATTCCGAAGAGTTCAGTGAGACTAGCGATGATATAACCAAATACTAAATGATCTCAGCGTCAGCTCCACTGCACTCCCTATAAAAGAATCTTAATTCTAACTAAATATAGTGGAAAGGGTTCAAGGCTTTCCTATTTTTAGTTAGCTGGTAAAATAACGTCGAAAAAGCAGTTAAGTTTACCATTGGAAATTTATTCTAATCACAAAACATCGTTTATAAATTGCACTATTGATAAAAGGAAATGTTTTAATACAGGATGGTAAAAACCAACAGCGTTCAACAAAAATGTGAACGAATATTCCCTAAATGGGTTTCCAAGTTCTACAAGCGATCGAAGGATGACCTATGCCATATCACATCTATAATCTAGGTTTAATTTAAGTTTCACAAAAGATAAAACTATCAAAATGGTCTACAGTGACCCTCAATTATCTTTAATAACTTATCTAACTTGTCGTAAATTACAGTGGCTGATGTGGCTTCTCAATAGCTATATAAAAGAAAAATCATCGCGTTTCAGATCTTTTCTTCAAGTGGCAAATGTGAACACCATGAGTTTTAATTAACGATCGGCACTAGTATTAAGCAAAAAGGGGTGTAACAGATGAGTCTTCTGCAGTTCTGAGTGAAGCCTTATGCGCTCAAAAATGCGGCATCGCGTGCGTTCATTACCTTGTCGGTGTTTAGGTAGCGTCAGGGCGGCAGCGGCCGGCGCAGCAGCCATCCAGCTCGCCGTCTCGGAACTAACTCTCGAACTTCTCCTTACTACAATTTACCGAAGTTAGTTTAAAAAGGCTAGCTGGCTGTGTTTTCATCTGACCAATCAGGGTCTCAATGTTAACCTTACGCTCCGCCTACAAAAATTCTGTCTATCCAATGGGAAACGTTATACTTTTCGTGGTGGGGCAATGTTTTTAAAGTTTGCAACGTAACAGAGACGCTAAAAAGTCTCACGCTAAAACCTGCAGCTAGTGTGGTCCTTTTAGCGTTATCGTGAGATCTATACTGCTCTTCTGGAGGGCTCTATCTTTTAACATGGGCTGGGGAGTGATCCTAATGTAACAGACACGCGAAAAAGTCTCACGCTAAAACTTGCGGGTGGTAGTGGCCCTTTTTGTGTTATCGTAAGATCTATACTGCTTTTCTGGAGGGCTCTAGCTTTTAACATGGGCTGGGGGTTGTCCTTGACATACCTGAGACGCGAAAAAGCCTCACGCTAAAACGTGCGGGTTGTATAGTCGTCGTACAGGTAGGCTCGCAGCGTGGGTGCCCAGCCCCTCCCTTTTTCTAGCTTAACACTGTTCTGCTCTCGGCTTCTGTCCTCGTTTCTCCCCTCGGAACTGCGTCTGCCTCAGGGTGGGAAGGTACGACATGCATTTAGGCATTCTTGTGTTACTCTGTGGTATTCCATTTGCTCACTCGTTACTCGTATTACTTTGGTTAATTTAATGTCACGATTTATTCAGAGCTATGTGACATACTAGTAGATTTGCTTATTATGTCAGGGTTTTCATGTAACGTGTTGGATTTGCCTTACACCTTACATATCACCACCCTTCGAACTTAATTTTTGCACTGAATTTGGCAATGATTGAATCGTTGTCTAAGTCAGTCAAAAATTTTCTAATTTATCTAAATTTTGTTGCGTATTGTTCAGCCACGTTATTCTGTTCTATACTAGTTTGTATTACTTATTTATATTTTTATTTTCTTCCACATTATAATTAAAAATGACAAGAGAAGAATATTTTTATACTATTATTAGTTTTTAATTATTTTTCTTTCTTTATTTAAGTGTGAAGTTTGTTTTTTAAGAAGTTTGTTATCGAAAGTGAGGAGTCTTTCACATCGATTTTCTTAGATATATTGTTTTTATAAATGTAGTAATTAAGTAAAATCTGTTCCTAACACATTTTCTAAATATTATGTGCAAGAAAAAATGTTTTTGTTTCTAGACACACATTTCAACATTGTTACACTAACAAGTAAGAATTATTTCCAAGAATTGCTTTGACAAAGAAATATACATACACAAGTATTGAGATATTCTCCTAACAAATTTTACAAATGCTAAAAAAAAAAATTGCTTTGACAAAGAAATATACATACACACGTATTGAGATATTATCGTAACAAATGGTACAAATGTTAAAAAATTTGCTTTGACAGAGAAATATACATACACACGTATTGGGGTATTATCCTAATAAATGGTACAAATGTTCTTTGTTTTTATAAGGAGAAAATAAGTAAAATATAGTTATTCTTTTATTTTTATGAGGAGAAAATAAGTGGTATATAGTTTCTTTATATATTGTCCATTTCAGAACTAATGACTTGTTTTTATCGACAGTCTATTTTTTACTTAAGTCCATAGTCAATGACTGTTATTTTGTAGTTTATTAACTGTCTGGTGTGCTTTACTTATTTAGTTTTTCACACGTTTCTTTTGCACAATTCCTACATCACATAATTTGATTTCACACGTTCACACAATCCTATGAATGTTCAAGCATGAGGTTGGCGAATGTTTTTTGCACGAAGGTGATGGACTTGAGCGAGATGGATGTGAGCAAGCATTTGATGTACAGCTTCGTTCGTCGTTCCTTGTTGGCTTTGCAAGTGTGTGTTGCTGTTGATGAGGTCCCATAATGGAATGGAGCTGTGAGTGTAGAATCTCGTGGTTTACTGGCTTTGTGTGCGTGAAAGTCATCGTTATGTGTCGCTGAAAACGGTCGTTTTTCGTTGTAATACTTCGCAGACGACTAGTTTACAATAGGATAGGGATTTGGGAAGGTATGTCGTCTATTCTTCACCCATCTTCTTTCTTGGTCTCAATCTTGCGAATCTTCAACTTCTGTTCTTCCCGCTTTTTCTCTGCTTCTTACTTGCTTCTTGGTTCTTCTCTGGGCAGGATATGGAAATATTTATTGATAATTAGTCGCTTTGAAGTTCTCCTCCTAGTAACAGTTTGATAAATTGTTTGGGCGCGTCATTTTTACTTTGTGGAAGTTCTTCTTTAGTTTCGTGCATCAGCGTGCTGTTTAATAGCTGTAGTGTGACTTTTACGCATATTTTTTGCCAGCGGTGGCTTGCCCAAGCGGTCTTCTCGTCCGGCCGTTATTTGCTCGCTCCGCTGAGTCGGGGGCGCCCTGGGGTTTACGAGCGGTGAAAATCCGGTGTCCTGGCGTCCCGTGGCGCCTCTGCAGGGCTGTCACTGTGCGGCTTCCTGTTCCATCCCAGCAAGGTTCTACCTAGCGGGCATATTTATTGCCCACTTTCGCTACAAGGGCCGTCTGTTAGTTTCGCCTTTCCCTTCTCTCGACGCTCCTGCTATGTAGGAATCGAGTCTTGCTGATTACGTCCTTTCCTTTCTTGATACATCTCGCATTGCAACTTGTGGGTCGTTGCATCTCTTCCTTGCTGGAGTTTTTTACAATGGTTCTTACAAAAAGTTTTACTTATAATCATCTAACATATATCTACTATCTACTTGTTTTGCGCCTACTTAAAAAGCTTTGCAAATTTCGGCGCCCTTTCCATGTTACAATTCTAAGATATTCGGAGTCTTAACGTCTACTCAAGAATCCTCAAATTCGTTTTTTATTTTTGTGTAGTGTCGTGGTGTATAGCATTTTAGTATTTCATGCTGTTAGACTATCTACGCTTTATCCCTTCACCTTAAGCTATGGCACTATCGGTGTTATTATTGAAACTACTTTCTTTTTCCCACCTTCCTCTCTCTTCATTCTTCTTTCTCCTGACGAACTTATCTGCAACATAATCTTGAAATATTGTGCCGATTATTTACGAGTAATAAAATTAACCTTCAAACTTTTACTGAAAGTGTTTAATACTGCCAGTCTTAAGTAAATATACCTCTGCTTTATCTCGTCAAATACCCTCTAATTCTCTTTTACTGTGCTCCGAAATACCTTGAACTTCTTGTAATTTTTCGTCGATTTCTTTATGGACTTCTAACATGAGTTGAGGCGATTCCTCCTTTTGTGCATACCATTCTAATTCTTCATCCTCTTTATCTCGCATCATTCTTAATTGTTTGTTTATAACTGGTATTTCTTCTAATTTTAGCTTTTGATCAAAGAGAAGTGTGACATTCCCGAATGTTACGCTACCTTTCCCCATATCGATTATCGCTCGTCTCTCATTTAAAAAATCTGCACCTATAATCAAATCTACAGTTAGTTTAGGTATAATCACGAAGTTGGCTTCGATCCTTTGACCTTGGCACGAAAGAGTTAACCTTGTTTGTCTCGTAACTTCCGCAGCATTGTTTGTAATAGGACCTCTTAGTTTAACCTTACGTGTTTTCAGAACTGACAATTCCTCATTGGCATTACACTGCATGTATAAATTTTCTGAGATCGCAGTCAGTTCACTTCCACTATCAATTACAATATTGACTGGGATATTCTTTACCATGGCCTTCACAATTGGTTGAATTTGAAAGGGTTGGTTCTGTTCTTCTTCCTCTTGCATCAACGAATCCTCCACTGAATTATACATGAGTCTTTTTTAGGAATTTCCCTTGTGAATTCGAACTTTCTGTAGGATAAGCTTCGACTGCTACTTCTCTCCCTTTTATTTCCTCTTCTCTATTTCTTACTTCATTTACGCGTTCTTCTACATCCTCTACTTTTTCCTCATCCTCGTCTATCTTCTCCTTCTTCGTCGCTACTTCCACATAATCGCATCTAAATGCTCTAATTATCTCTTCATAACTTCCTTCATTATATACGTTGGGTTGTGTGCCCACTCGTAACTTATTTTCAACTTCTGTCGACTGCGCATTATCCTCATTGAACTCGCTTTCCCTGGTTTCCATCTCAAATAGCTCTGCAATATTCATTACTTCGTCCTTTCTTCCTACATTCGTTGTGCATGCCTCTGGTAATTCATCTTCCTCGTCAGTATTCTCCCAATTAATTTCGTCCCAACACGATATTGTTATTTTCTCTTTTTCATTTTCATCTGGTCCCTGCGGATTTGTTTCTTCCTTCTTCTCTTCTCGTGATAAGATTTTTACTTCTCTGTTCAAGGTGCTGCAATTGTCCTGGGTCGGTGCGTCATTCTCTTTGGCATGGGCGCTTAGCTGTCAACTCGAACGTTTATTGGGGTTTGGTGGTCTTACCTCCACGTCTTCTATCTGTATTCACTTTTCTTGTTCAGCTTGTTGATAGTGGTTTCTTGGTTGATAATTTGTCGGTCTATTGGTTCTCCAGTACCCGTTCCGGTTGTCGTTATTCCCTCTGTAATAGTTGTTGCCGTTCCTGGGTGAATTATAGTTATTGCCATATTCTCTTCTAAATCCATAACCGGTTCTTTGTTGAAATCTATTCTGGTATCCTGGTGCGAAGTTATCACGTGGTTCGTAATTATTGTTTCTTCGTACTGTGTCTTGTGGATTCCACTGCTTTTTGCTTTCGTTTTCACGTGCGCTTCTTCTTTTTCTTGCGTCATCTTCCGAAAATATGAACTCTAGTTCCCTTAGAATACCTTTAAATGCTTCGACGTCATTGCCTCCGCGACCTACTAATGATTGCTGGTATTTCAATGGTAGCTTCATCGCGCATAATTTAATCAACTCTCCGTCACTGTATGGTACATCTAAGAATTGATTTTTGTTTGCCATTGCTTCGAAAAATTTCACGGGACTCTTCTCTCCAGAATTTTCAAAATATGGGTTCTGTAATAATTCGTACTTCACTCTGTTCTGTGCTTCGCTGGACCAATATCGTGAGAGAAACTTCTCTCTGAAATCTTCGTACGATCGGCATGTCGCTGCAACATTTTGCATGATTTCTGCGACTGTTCCTGACATGTGTGCACATATAAAGTCTAATTTGTGTGCTAGCGTCCAGTGTTCTGGCAATCCTACTCTGAATTGATCAATAAAAGTTCGTGGATGTAATGAGTTTCCTTCTCGAAAGTGTTGAAATTTTCTGATTGTGAGGAAATGATCGTAGTCGTACTTCGTCATAGTTCTATATGAAATTCGCGATTCTTCGCCACTTTCGTTTCTGATCATTTCTCTCGTCATTCTTTCCGGTTGTGGTAAATCCATTGGATATTGTCCACTGCAACTTTCGAGTATCCGCGGTGCAGGCTGTCTGATTTCACGTATGTTACTTCCCGCCTGTGATTGGAATCGCAAATGCATAATGTCTTCCTTAATTACCTGTTTTTCCGGTGCTGTTACAGATACGGATGTGGTTGCAGACTCAGTGCTTGTTCGATCCTGTTCACTACGCTCTTCAATGGTTTGCAACAACTCTCTTCGCAATTTCTGAAATTGTCGCTTCGTTTGCGCTTCTATTTTGACTATGCGGTTATCATATCTTTTCAGCGCTGCTCTTGTGATACGTTTGTGTAACACACTGTTTTCAACAATTTCACGTGCTGTACCTGCTGCTTGTCTAGTAATTACGTTTATCTGTTTTTTTTTAGTTTCTTGACTTTTCCCTGGGTGTTTTACGTAATGTTTTGATCTCGTCCTCAGTGTCATTACGCAATGTTTGTACGTCCGCTTGTACCTTGTCAATGTCTGTTCTCAATTGATTGTGACCTATTATTAAGTTTCCTATCACTTCTCTAGATTCTTTTGCCTCGTCTTCAATACGACTTAGCTGTAACTGAATTTTTTTGTTTTGTTCTTTAATCTCACGCATTTGTCTCGTGGTTTCTGAATTCTGAATTTTAATTTGGTTCGCAATTTCTTTATTTTGCCTTGTCATGGTTTCCGTAATTTGCTGTAATAATTCTGCCAGATTGGTGGGTCCTATTGCGTTTTCTTCCGACGTCCTACGCTCTGTGTTTTCGCCTAATTGTTGGTTTGCAACCGATTGCATTGAACTGTGCTGTGAGTCGTTTCTGCTCGCATTCCTTGTACTCTGTGGTGAGGGAGCTCTGGTTACTTGTACTATGGGTTCTACGTATTCAAGACGCAAGTTAGAATCCTCGTCGACTGTCTCTCTACTTTGCTGCTCCTCTGTCGTATGCTGACCTAGGTTTTCTGTGCCTTGGCGTACATTATCCTCGTTATGGTGGCTTATCTGTCCTATTTCTCGCGATACTGCATTGTCTGTTGTTCTGTCCTCTATTCTCTGTCGATTTTCATGATGGGTCTCTACCTCAATTCGGTAAAGGTCACGATCTGCCATTGCTAATCTTTCCGAATCCCTTATTTTTCTGTTTTAAATGCAAGTCACGCGCCGTACTTCGCGTCAAAATGCGCTCATACGATCTCACACGTTTCATAAACTTTTTGTTCACACGACTTGACACTACCAAGACTGACAATCCATTCACTTACTTGTTGGGACAGAACCAACTGGTCAACGATGTATCCGCCACCTGCGCGCTTGCATTGGAGAGAAAACTTAATTCTAACAATTTTCAAAATTCATAACTTAATTATGCTATTGCCTCTGCTAGAATTCTCACTTGAATACTTTCTTACTATCTACCGCTGCAGCTACTGTTTTCGACTATGTAAAACTTTAAAAAAAATTTTTTTTACTACCAAAATTTTTCAGCAGGTATTTTTCTGACCTAGTTAGGCATGTGGTCGACCTTCAATCACGGTATTTTACCATCCTGGCAGGGTCGCCATTTTCTAAACATTCATGGTGGTATCTGATTGTACTATATCGTGTCTCCCAACCACTTTCGCGCAACGACGCTCTGAGCGTGTTTTTTAGGGAACTAGTTTGAACCTGGGACCTGTTGCTGGTAAGGAGACGCCAGACCACACATGACATGTAGAATTCAGAAGAGTTCAGTGAGACTAGCGATGATATAACCAAATACTAAATGATCTCAGCGTCAGCTCCACTGCACTCCCTGTAAAAGAATCTTAATTCTAACTAAATATAGTGGAAAGGGTTCAAGGCTTTCCTATTTTTAGTTAGCTGGTAAAATAACGTCGAAAAAGCAGTTAAGTTTACCATTGGAAATTTATTCTAATCACAAAACATCGTTTATAAATTGCACTATTGATAAAAGGAAATGTTTTAATACAGGATGGTAAAAACCAACAGCGTTCAACAAAAATGTGAACGAATATTCCCTAAATGGGTTTCCAAGTTCTACAAGCGATCGAAGGATGACCTATGCCATATCACATCTATAATCTAGGTTTAATTTAAGTTTCACAAAAGATAAAACTATCAAAATGGTCTACAGTGACCCTCAATTATCTTTAATAACTTATCTAACTTGTCGTAAATTACAGTGGCTGATGTGGCTTCTCAATAGCTATATAAAAGAAAAATCATCGCGTTTCAGATCTTTTCTTCAAGTGGCAAATGTGAACACCATGAGTTTTAATTAACGATCGGCACTAGTATTAAGCAAAAAGGGGTGTAACAGATGAGTCTTCTGCAGTTCTGAGTGAAGCCTTATGCGCTCAAAAATGCGGCATCGCGTGCGTTCATTACCTTGTCGGTGTTTAGGTAGCGTCAGGGCGGCAGCGGCCGGCGCAGCAGCCATCCAGCTCGCCGTCTCGGAACTAACTCTCGAACTTCTCCTTACTACAATTTACCGAAGTTAGTTTAAAAAGGCTAGCTGGCTGTGTTTTCATCTGACCAATCAGGGTCTCAATGTTAACCTTACGCTCCGCCTACAAAAATTCTGTCTATCCAATGGGAAACGTTATACTTTTCGTGGTGGGGCAATGTTTTTAAAGTTTGCAACGTAACAGAGACGCTAAAAAGTCTCACGCTAAAACCTGCAGCTAGTGTGGTCCTTTTAGCGTTATCGTGAGATCTATACTGCTCTTCTGGAGGGCTCTATCTTTTAACATGGGCTGGGGAGTGATCCTAATGTAACAGACACGCGAAAAAGTCTCACGCTAAAACTTGCGGGTGGTAGTGGCCCTTTTTGTGTTATCGTAAGATCTATACTGCTTTTCTGGAAGGCTCTAGCTTTTAACATGGGCTGGGGGTTGTCCTTGACATACCTGAGACGCGAAAAAGCCTCACGCTAAAACGTGCGGGTTGTATAGTCGTCGTACAGGTAGGCTCGCAGCGTGGGTGCCCAGCCCCTCCCTTTTTCTAGCTTAACACGGTTCTGCTCTCGGCTTCTGTCCTCGTTTCTCCCCTCGGAACTGCGTCTGCCTCAGGGTGGGAAGGTACGACATGCATTTAGGCATTCTTGTGTTACTCTGTGGTATTCCATTTGCTCACTCGTTACTCGTATTACTTTGGTTAATTTAATGTCACGATTTATTCAGAGCTATGTGACATACTAGTAGATTTGCTTATTATGTCAGGGTTTTCATGTAAGGTGTTGGATTTGCCTGACACCTTACAGACGTTCATGGAGGGACAATTAAAAAAGTCACCAAACGTTAAAAAAACACACAGTTGGCGATTCTTAAAACACAAAGAAGACACTGAATGCACATGCAAAGGTTAAAAGTCGTCCACAGTATTAAAAACACACCAGAACAATGAAGATGAAGAGAGTAGGTGCATCAGCAGGTACACGAAGAGGCAGGAGACTGGTGTGGCAGGAGATGAAGAGGGAAGGCAAGGCGGGAGGGAGTGCAGAGACACTGAAAGAGAGCAGAAGAGAGGGGGGGAGTAAGTGGGGTAGGCCGCTCAGGAGAAAGGAGGGGGAGGAGAGGGAGCTCTGAGGAGGAGGCAGGAAGATGGGGTTAGAGTTGGTAGGAAGGGTAGATGTCAGGGCGAAGCTCATCATCTGCGAGGAGTAGATGGTGGAAGTTGCGTTGGGAAAGGAGGCAAGAGGGTGTGGAGATGGAGAGAGGGGGGGTCACAGCGGTAAAGGCGTGGCAATGGGTTGGGGGTGGAGAGGAAGGGATACACCAGGGGGGGAGGGGAATCAAGGCGGCTGACAATATACAGTGTGCAGATGTGTCCAAGGAAAACGAGAAGGTGGGGAAAGGGGATGAGGTCGTAGAGGATGTGCGTGGGGGACGGAAGGCAGATGCAGAAGGCGAGGCGGAATGCGTGGCATTCGAGGATTTGGAGGGCTTTATAGAACCGGACAGGGGCGGAAATCCAACGAGCACCGGCAGGCTCCGGGCGGCGGCGAGCACAGGGAGGCGGCGGCGGCAAGCTCCGGGCGTTGGGGGCGAGAATCGGACGGCGGGCAGCGTTGGCGGCGTGCAGACGGGCGACAACACGACAGGAACGGTTGGGCTATTCCACGTCGAAGATACACCCTGAGTACAGCCCAGACATTGTGAGCCCTCGATCAGGAAGTGAGGGAATCCAACCTTCGAATGTCAAGTCATGGGAATGGTACAGATATTTCTATTTCCAGAACCACAGCCGTCAGCAGTGTGTATATCCGATACTTCGCTCATTGTCGAATGTCGTTCAATTGAGACCACAATCGTAATGTTTAATTGTAAGTGACCGGGCCAAGTATCTCACGAAATAAGCGTCATACAAAAAAACGAGAAAGAACGAACTTGTCTAGCTTGAAGGGGGAAATCAGATGGCGCTATGGTTGTCCCGCTAGAAGGCGCTGCCATAGGTGAAACGGTTTTCAACTGCGTTTTTTTAAATAGCAACCCCAATTTTATTACATATTCGTGTAGTACGTAAAGAAATGAATGTTTTAGTTGGACCACTTTTTTCGCTTTGTGGTAGCTGGCGCTGTAATAGTCACAAACATATGGCTCACAATTTTAGACGAACAGTTGGTAACAGGTAGGTTTTTTAAATTAAAATACAGAACGTAGGTACGTTTGAACATTTTATTTCTGTTGTTCCAATGTGATACATGTACCTTTGTGGACTTATCATTTTTGAGAACGCATGCTGTTACAGCGTGATTACCTGTAAATACCACATTAATGCAATAAATGCTCAAAATGATGTCCATCCTTCTCAAGGCATTGCTCTCAACAGCGAATAGTTCGCCTTCCGTAATGTTCGCACATGCATTGACAATGCGCTGACGCATGTTGTCAGGCGTTGTCGGTGGATCACGATAGCAAATATCCTTCAACTTTGCCGCGCAGGATTAGCTGAGCGGTTTAAGGCGCTGCAGTCATGGACTGTGTGGATGGTCCCGGCGGAAGCGAGTCCTCCCACGGGCATACGTGTGTGTGTTTGTCCTTAGGACAATTTGGGTTAAGTAGTGTGCAAATTTAGGGACTAATAACCTTAGCAGTTAAGTCCCATAAGATTTCACACACATTTGACCATTTGAACATCCTTCAACTTTCCCCACAGAAAGAAATCCGGGGACGTCAGATCCGGTGAACGTGTAGGCCACCACTCCACCTGTCATGAAATATGCTATTCAATACCGCTTCAACCGCACGCTAGCTGAGTGCCGGACATCCATCATGTTGGAAATACATCGCCATTCTGTCATGCAGTGAAACATCTTGTTGTAACATCGGTGGAACACTACGTAGGAAATCAGCATACGTTGCACCATTTGGATTGCCATCGATAAAATGGGGGCCAATTATCCTTCCTCCCATACATTAACCCGCCAAGGTCACTGATGCTCCACTTGTCGCAGCCGTCGTGGATTTTTCGTTGCCCAGTGATGCATATTATGCCGGTTTACGTTACCGCTGTTGGTGAATCACGCTTCGTCGCTAAATAGAACGCGTGGAAAACATCAGTCATCGTCCCGTAATTTCTCTTGTGCCCAGTGGCAGAACTGTACACGACGTTCAAAGTCGTCACCTTGCAGTTCTTGGTGCATAGAAATATGGTACGGGTGGAATCGATGTTGATGTAGTGTTCTCAACACCGACGTTTTTGAGATTCCCGATTCTCGCGCAGTTTGTCTGCTACTGACGTGCGGATTAGCCGCGACAGCAGCTAAAACATCTACTTGGGCATCATCATTTGTTGCAGGTCGTGGTTGAACACTTCCTGTTTCCTTAAATAATGTACTATATGGTGAACGGTCCGTACACTTTTGATGATGTCGTCGAGGATACCGAGCAGCATACATAGCACTCGCCCGCTTGCCATTTTGATCACAATAGCCATACATCAACACGATATAGATCTTTTCCGCAATTGATAAACGATCCATTTTAACACGGGTAATTTATCACGAAGCAAATACCGGCCGCACTGGCGGAATGTTACGTGATACCACGTACTTATACGTTTGTGAATATTACAGCGCCATCTATCACAAAGCGAAAAAAGTGGTCCAACTAAAACATTCATTTTCTTTACGTACTCCACGAGTATGTAATAAAAATGGGGTTTCCTATTTACAAAAACGCAGTTGATATCCGTTTGACTTATGGCAGCGCCACCTAGCGGGCCAACCAAAACGCCATCTGGATTCCCCCTTCAAGCTAGACAAGTTTCGTTCATTTTAGTTTTTTCGTTTGATGCTTATTTCGTGAGATATTTGGCCCGGTCGCTATCAATGGACCACCCTGTATAGCGATCAAATACACTACAGGCCATTAATTGCTACTCCACGAAGAAGACGTACTACAGACGCGAAATTTAACCAACAGGAAGAAGATGCTGTCACATGCAAATGATTAGCTTTTAAGAGAATTCACACAAGGTTGGCGCCGGTGGCGATACCTACAACGTTCTGACATGAGGGAAGTTTCCATCCGATTTCTCATACACAAACAACAATTGACCTGCGTTGCCTAGTGAAACGTTGTGATGCCTCGTGTAAGGAGGAGAAATGCTTACCATCACGTTTCCGACTTAAATAAAGGTCTGATTGTAGCCTATCGCGATTGCGGTTTATCGTAGCGCGACATTGCTGCTCGCGTTGGTCGAGATCCAATGACTGTTAGCAGAATATGGAATCGGTGGGTTCAGGAGGGTAATACGGAACGTCGTGCTGGATCCCACGGCCTCGTATTACTAACAGTCGAGATGACAGGCATCTTATCCGCATGGCTGTAACTGATCGTGCAGCCACGTCTCGAGCCCTGAGTCAACAGACGGGGACGTTTGCAAGTCAACAACCATCTGCACGAACAGTTCGACGACGTTTGCAGCAGCATGGACTATCAGCTCGGAGACCATGGCTACGATTACCCTTGACGTTGCATCACAGAGAGGAGCGCCTGCGATGGTGTACTCAACGACGAACCTGGGTGCACGAATGGGAAAACGTTATTTTTTGGATGAATCCAGGTTCTGTTTCCAGCATCATGATGGTCGCATCCGTGTTTGGCGACATCGCGGTGAACGCACGTTGGAAGCGCGTATTCGTCATTGCCATACTGGCGTATCACCCGGCGTGTTGGTATGGGGTGCCATTGGTTACACGTCTCGGTCACCTCTTGTTCGCATTGACGGCACTTTGAACAGTGGTCGTTACATTTCAGATGTGTTACGATTCGTGGCTCTACCCTTCATTCGATCCCTGCGAAACCCTACATTTCAGCAGGATAATGCACGACCGCATGTTGCAGATCATGTACGGGCCTTTCTGGATACAGAAAATGTTCCACTCCTGCCCTGGCCAGCACATTCTCCAGATCTCTCACCGATTGAAAACGTCTCGTCGATGGTGGCCGAGCAACTGGCTCTTCACAGTACGTCAGTCACTACTCGTGATGAACTGTAGTATTGTGTTGAAGCTGTATGGGCAGCTGTACCTGTACACGCAATCCAACCTCTGTTTGGCTCAATGCCCAAGTGTATCAAGGCCGTTATTACGGCCAGAGGTGGTTGTTCTGGGTACTGATTTCTCAGGATCTATGCATCCAAATGGCGTGAAAATGTAATCACATGTAAGTTCTAGAATAATATATTTGTCCAATGAATACCCGTTTATCATCTGCATTTCTTCGTGGTGTAGCAATTTTAATGGCCAGTAGTGCATGTATGTGGTCAGTTTCCTAGGACGATTCTGTCTAGGGGTGCGGTGATACGACGCCGGTGGCCTGTGGCCTGTGGCGGGATTGATTTACGTTTCCCACTAACGGCAGGAGCCGTCCGAATGGAAAGCCCTGTTGGGATGCAGGAATGTAGCTGACTTAATCGCGTCGTCCTCTAGGCGGTCGAATAGCGAACTAATATTTAGTATGTGTTTTATGGCTTTCGTGATCGCTTCGAGATTTGAGAAGATCAATATGAACATGTGTTTGCTCTCGACCATTATCCCCTCTCATGTAAATTGTCCGACTGACTGCTTCTTTACATTTCCCGTTTTTATTTGATTGAGAGAACATCGATTGTGGTGCACCCATCTAGGAGGTGAAAGGAGGATGGAAGACACATTTGCTGGTTCTGTAAACATGAGAACCACCTTAATTGAGTTTGTGAATTATAAGGATGGTTTGGGATCTGATATATCATGGGCATCGGTATTAGCTAGTGGAAATATCAGTTTCCTATACTTTATTCGTGGTTTCACTTAAAGGTCTTTGCAGATAAGATCAGTTTCTAGTTACTCAGTGGTTTACAGCAAGCTCCACGTCGCTAAAGGTAGGGGTTTCTACAGAAATAATTTCTGGTCGCTATCTTCAAAGTTATAGTGCACAAGTGGTACTGCTAAGCGAGCAATATTGCTATGTATTTGATATGGGGAACTATCTATAATATTCCGGCAAACCATGTGAAAGTATACATGTTCTTGTAATCCCAGAGTCTGGAGATGGGTGTAGAAAGCAAGCAAGCAGGTCTGGGCCAGAAACAGTAACGATTTAGTGCCGGGGGGAAACGAGCTCAACTTTGTATAACAGTTCGGAGACTGACTTCGGTCCACTAAAGGCGTTCTGGCCGTGCATTGGGAGTGAATTTCATGCCACGCAACAACACATCGTGATACATGGACTGGAAAACCGTAACCTATCTTTTGCTCAATGCTGGAAGTTCAAAGCCTAATACTGAGACACTCTGCAATAAAGAATGAACACATTGGTGTATCTGAATGGGTGAAACTCTAAAATGCGAAAATTTTAGGTAAATACATTGAAACGTGATGGAAAAACGCACTCTAAAGGCACTCTGTGTCTTAACTCAAAATTAGCGTAAGAAACATAAAACAAGATCGCAAAAACAAAAACAAAAGCTAGCGAGTTGGATAATCATTAACTTCAATTCATTTGCGGGGGGGGGGGGGGGGGAGGGGGGGTTGGGACATGAGTTGCCTACGTCGTTTGCTGAGAAGGTATATCAGCATCTTCACTTGGGTCAGCTTTGTTGACAATGTAACTGTAGTAATCTCTGCTGACAACACTGTAGTGCAAGTTAGCAATGATAAACAACAGACCATAGCGAAAGAGAACATGTCACTAAAGCTCTTATGCAAATCTGTAATGCATTAAATGTAGTTTAATGAAATAGAATTACGTGTGTTCTTCAGACGTTGGAAACCTCACAAAATTTTATGTCAGTGATGTCTTATTTTCAGTTATCTGTCCATATCATTTGCCAAGTGAAAGTTGGTAATAAACTTTCACAGAAATTAGAACAAGCAAAGGCCTTTTACAGGGCTGTACCATGTAACCATCATTATTTAAAACCTATATAGATATTGGCCTTAGAGCATGGTCTCGTAAATGTAATAGTATGGGATTAGAAATAAGATATGGAATTTACCTACATCATTTATTGTTTACTGATGATCAAGTTCAAAAATGGTTTAAATGGCTCTGAGCACTATGGGACTTAACTTGTGAGGTCATCAGTCCCCTAGAACTTAGAACTGCTTAAACCTAACTAATCTAAGGACATCACACACATCCATGCCCGAGGCAGGATTCTAACCTGCGACCGTAGCACTCGCACGGTTCCGGACTGCGCGCCTAGAACCGCGAGACCACCGCGGCCGCCTATGACGTAATAAATAAAAAGAAATTACAGTGGTACGGGCATGTACGACGAATGGAGGGAGCTAGAATACCAAAATTGATATTGCAGTGGGGACCGGAGGGGAGAAGAAAAAGAGGACGACCTATGACCACTTGGCTCCAAAATGTACAACACACAATGAGGAGAATGGGCGCAGAGGAAGAGGACACACAAGATCGAAACAGCTGGAGGAATATTTTGAAAATGTAGTTTAAGAACGTTTATTCTTTGTATAGTAATTTCCGGGTAAATAATTATGTTGGAGATAAGCCTCTGTAATGAGGAAAAGCTCAAAATAATTAAAAAACATACTGCACAATTACGAGCACATAATCTTAAGCAGTTATGTTATTTGCGTTTCATAACTACTGACAGTTAATTCTCCTCTGAAAAAGTAAGCAGTGTAGTCGCAGGACCCTTTGCAGCGTGGAACCTAAAGCATGTGTTACGTGAATAAACACTCTATGCATTGGTATATATATACTTCTAGCACTCTGGCAGGAGCTTTTTTTCGAGATTTTCTTAATGCGAGATATAAATTCGTTCGTCTGTGATAATTACTCTTTTAGTGCCTCACAAACTAGACTAACAAAGGGCACAATGCAGGTCACATGTTTTAAGTTACGAAATATGGATTTGAGATTGGAAAATGCAAGTGACATGTGAGAAGCTTATTTGCAAACACAGTTCACACTCCATCATATTTTCCTCAGTCAGACCACAGCACAAAACATACGTTGTTGAAATTTTGCACTGATATTTTATCAATAAAACGAGTAGATATTGTGTAACTCTCTATGTGTGTAATGGTAATCTGACCCAGGAAACTAATTAAGAACCAGACACATCTTTAAGATGTAAGATACAAATTAGTATGTATAACTTTAATGGATAATGTAAACTATTCAAGGCACTATCTATACGAGGGCTATTCGGAAAGTAAGGATCGATAGGTAGCGAAATGGAAACCACAGTGAAAATCAAAACTGTTTTATTTGCAACGGTTAGATACACCTTCCAGCTGTTTCTCTAAACAGTCGCCTCTCAGACTTAGACATCTATCGTAGCTTTGTACCAACTTCTCAATTCCCTCGTTTTAGAAGACAGCCGCCAGTGTTTTTCGACAATTTTCTTCTCAGGACTACAGCTCGTTTTGTGTGTCAAAATATTGTCTTCATAGCCAGCGGTTCATTTGAGCAGAGATGAACCTCAGGGGTAGCCAATTACGGACTGTATTGTGGGTAATCAAACACTTCCCATCGAAAACGCTGTAGGAGCATCTTTATTGTCTCTGCAGAGTACGGCCGAGAATTGTCGTGTAGAACGAACCACATGACAGTTATGTTATGTGGATTGCACAGCTTCAGGCGAAATCTTTCGATAGGCCCTCATATTTGGCGGGAGGCACTAATTTCTAGCCATATTTACGTTCTCACTGTGAACTCAGAACTGAAAAGAGCGACATGATGGGATCGACAGGCATACTAGACACAGTGCCCAACGCGGCTGTGCAAAGCTTCATCAGATTTACACTGTATTTTCCATTTCGCGCCCTATCGGTCCTTACTTTCCGAATAACCCTCGTACAGATCTTAAAGTAGAAGTTTACAAAAAATAAATTATTTAATATGAATGGTAGGTGTTAAACAGAAACAATTCTCAATTATCATAATAATTTATTTAATGAAAATATAATTATAAACCGAAATCAAGAATGGAATTTGAAATGCTTTACAAGTTCTTTATGCAAACTGTAACTAATGGATATGTTGATCTGCAGCATTACTTGAACCTACAAGTAAATCCCCCTCTGACACTAATGGCGATCAGTCTTGTTAGCCCCAAACGAAAAACAGTGACTGTTGTCCACATAGGCCGGCCAAAGTGGCCGAGCGGTTCTAGGCACTACAGTCTGTTTAAGCAGTTCTAAGTTCTAGGGGACTGATGACCTCAGAAGTTGAGTCCCATAGTGCTCCGAGGCATTTCAACCATTTTTTGTCCACATAGTAACTGAAAGGCTCATATAATCACCACAGCTGTGCTGGACCTGGTGGAGTTGATCGCACTGATTTCAGCAAGTGCAAAGTAATAAAGAGCTCTATCACGCTGGTGCTACTATTTGTTTATGCTCGCCATAATTATTCATTGATAGTCGTGGCGAATGTCGTCGTCGTGCGTATGGTTCTGAACTAGAGGCCGCCACTTTCAATTGGCCGGCCGGGGTGGAAGGGTGGTTCTAGGCGCTTCAATCTGGAACCGCGCGACCGCTACGACCCCAGTTTCGAATCCTGCCTCGGGCATGGATATGAGTGATGTCCTTAGGTTAGTTAGGTTTAAGTAGTTCTTAGTTCTAGGGGACTGATGACCTCAGATGTTAAGTCCCATAATGCTCAGAGCAATTTGAATCGTTTGAAATAGAGGCCGAGGGTCGCGCCTTCGTTGCAACAACTCTGTACTCCGCTTGTCTACTAAGATGCGCCCCGCTGTCCTTGTCTAATGTACGTGGCCAATGTGCTGAGGATGCACACAGCTCAACGTCTCTGAAAGAAACTCTATGGAGATGCTCACTAGCGACGAATTCTAATCTTCATGATTCGGCTCCAGCCTTTTAATATTTTTAGAGTCTTACACCAGGCTATATCTTCCTGTTAAACTGTACATGTCCGCGAATAAAGGAAAAAGCAATGACAGCCAACTAACAGCGGCGATGTGCTTGAGCACATAAAATTCCTGAAAAACAGTGCATCGTTATACAACCCCAATCATATTACCCTCCTAAAAAAAAACAAAAAAAGTGCCGTTTCCGCTCTGTCTCAGTGAGGTCACTGACAAATTTTCGAGTGGAGCATTTTGTGCCCAGCAACTATCCCTGAATCAGAAGTCGTCGGCAGTTAGAAAGCTGTTCACTAGGGTAGGCCATTACTTTTGTAAAATCATATTTCTTCTGGAAACCTTAAGATGCATATCTTCAAAACGGTCTCTGCAAAACATAAGAAATGCCACTACCCTGCCGCTACAGTCGCCACCCATTCTGAGTTTCTGAGTTTCGCCTTTGACAAGGGCCTGGTTGTAAAATGCTACCTCCCCCCCCCCCCCCCCCCCCCCCCCATGTGGCTTTCGACCAGTGAGGCAATGGATTTCTGGTAGGCATCTCAGTTGGCGCAGCGATAGTCTTGGATGGACTTTGGAGGGCAGCAGGGTGGGGGGCTGCAGGGGGCCTATGGGCAGAGGGGACAGTGAGAAGGCCAGGGAGGTGGTCACTACCAAGGGGATCAAGGACGTCCAAGGTGATACGACCACGGAGGTGGGGGGAAGCAAGGATAACGTCAGGGGTGGAGTTAGTTCAGGACGAGTGTATTATGGGAGAGGAACTAGGTCATCATGGGGGGGGGGGGGGGGTGGCAAGGAACTGATGCCACTGCCGAAGGGTGGCAGGGTCATGGCTGTGGATGTTGAGGTCGGTGGCCATCACATAGGTGGAGATGGTACAGTCAACATGGGAAATGAAGTCTTAGGGGAGAGGAGCTGCAGGACGGCTATAGATAGTGGCACAGGTGATGGCGAGGGAGGGGAAAAAAGACCCTGAGGAGAATATGTTCAGTTGGGTAGGGGAAGGGGATTGTCGATGCATTGAAGGAGATAGGGAGGTGCAGACAACATGGTGAGGTTGGAGGAAGGACAGTTTCTTTAAGGATCACGGTGCTGGGATAGGTAACGCATGAAGAGGTATTTCTTGGCAGGGAGAGAGCTATTGTTGAGGTAGCAGTGATGATACTGGTGATGAGCCAGGAGATGGGAGGTGAGAAAGGAAATGGGGCGAGGGGGAGAGGGGCTTAAATGAGGGTGTCTAGGTGGGTGAAGGTAAAGTGAGCCTATTTGTGGGAGTAGGTGGCATAGGTATTTAAATGGAAAACAGATCGGGTGGCGAGGGAAGTCTGCTGGACTGTTTGGGGGCGCTGGAGGGAGTGGATGTCCTGCAGGACAATGGTTGGGGACCGGATGATGTCTTCTGCTGTAGGGGAGGGCAGAGGGAATTTCTGGGGTGGGTGGGCAGGTCGATGGGGCGAATGAGGACAGTAAGATCAAGGTTGGTGGGAGGGGGCTTTGCTTTGCATTTGGAGGAGTAGGTGGGGTGGGGTTTGTTGTAGGAAGGGGGAGAGGCGAGGTTAGGACACTGTTTAAGGAAGTGGAAGGCTCTACAATGAGGGTCGGTGGGGGGTTCTTGCCGTTTTGGGTGAGGTGGTCGTTCTACAGGAGACAGCACTGGCAGCAGTAGGATTGAGGAAGGGAACAGGACAGGTTAATGGGGTGGTGGCGGTTGAAAATCAGTGCTCCATGTGTGAGGAGATGATCGATGGAGGAGGCGGACTCAGTAAAGATATGCATGAGGAAGGTAGGGCCAGAGGTGTTGTAAATTCGGCGGGACGAGCGGATTTCCAGGGCGGGATGGGTGTTCAGTCCCAGCAACACCTCCACCACTGAGACCACAGAGCTTTGTGGTCATGGCAGGGAGAGTTGGTGGACGATAACGGGGTTGAGGATGGTGAGTAGAGGAGGAAGTAAGGAAAGGGGTGAGGGACGCATGGGGACCAAAGGTTATGCAGGGAAGGTGCCGGAGGAGATCAGTATGGAAGTAGGGGGAGGAGGACTTGATGAAAAGAGAGTCTCTGTGAAGGATAAGTTGGGTAACAGGTGCACTGGGGATGTATTTCCAGATTTCAAGGGTGAGGGTGCGGGCATCTAAGAATTTCGGATCAGGGTTGGCAAGGACGAAGGTATACAAGTTGGAGCCAGGGGAGGCGGGAGGAGGGGTGGTATCCATAGCACGGTCGGAGGGAATTGGGGTGGGTGGTGGTTTTTTGGAGGAAGGTGTGAGGGTGAGGTCGCCACTTGGCCGCTTGGGAGGTTTTTTGGTGGGTGTGGCCTCGGAGGAAGGATGGATGGAGAGATGGTGGGAGGCAGGCTCTTCTTGTGAGGTGGTGGCACTGGTTAAGGGGGTTGGGCGCTCTTTGGTGGCGCGTTATGGGGCCCCTTAGGGACATGGCTGCCAAGAAGGGAAAGAAAACCAATGTGCACTCCGTTTGCATGCTGGGTGGAGTCATTCCACACTTGGGAAGAGTGCTTCCAGATGAAATAAAGAGCATAGGGTGCAGCTAACCGCAGGTGGTGGCTCACATCAGTACGAGTAATGTGTGTCGCCTTGGACCGGAAGATATTCTCTCTAGTTTCAAGAGGCTAACAGAAGTGGTAAAAGCTGCCAGTCTTGCTTTCGAGATGAAAGCAGAGTTCACCATTTACAGCATGGTAGATGGGACCGACTGCAGACCTTTGGTACAGAGCCGAGTGGAAGGTTTGAACCAGAAGATCAGACAGTTTTGCGACCATATAGGCAGCAGATTCCTAGACTTGCACCATAGGGTGGTGGGGATTCGGGTTCCACTGAATAGGCCAGGAGTCAACTACACGCAGTAGGCGGTTACACAGGTACCAGGGGCTATGTGCCGTGGACTGGGCGCTTTTTAGGTTAGAATATCTCAGGGAAATACAAAAAGGGCTTCAGTCTCAAAGGGTGAAGGCCGAACATAGGATGAACAAAGATACGGGAACCATCGGTATAACATTTGTAAATTATCGTAATTGCGTTGGAGAAGTGCCAGAGCTCCAAGTGCTAATAGAAAGCACAGAAGCTCAAATCGTTATAGGCACTGAAAGCTATTTAAAACTGGAGATAAGTTTAGGTGAAGTTTTTGTGAAGAACGTAACGGTGCTCTGAAAGGACAGGCTTCACACAGGAGGTGATGGCATTTTTGTTGCTGTTAGAAGTAATTTATCTTGTAGCAAAATTGAAACAGATAGTTCCTGTGAGTTGGTATCGGCAGAGGTCATCCGTGGCAACCGGAATAAAATAATAAGTGGATCCTTTTACCGACCTCCCAACTCAGATGATACAGTTGTTGGAAGGTTCATAGGGAACTTGAGGTCAATTTGAAAACGTACCCGACTCATACAATTATAGATGGTGGTTACGTTATTTACCTTCAATATACTGGCGAAAATACATATTTAAATCTGGAGGTACGCATAAAACATCATCCGAAATTATCCTAAATGCACTCCCTGAAAATTATATTGAGTGGTTAGTCTATGAGCATACGTGAATAGTAATTGGTTGTAAAAACACACTTGACCTCTTAGTAACAAATAATTCTGAGGTAATAATGAGCATCACATAGAATACAGAGATTAGTGAACAAAGGGTTGTTGTAGCGAGATTGAATATTGTAACCTCAAATTCTTAAAAAATAAATGAAAAATATACCTATTCAAAAAATCTGATAAAAATTCACTTGACGCCTTCCTGAGAAACAGTCTCCACTCCTTCCAAATTAACAATGTAAGTGTAGTCCAGATGTGTCTTGAATTCAAAGAAATACTATCGACAGCAATTGAGAGATTTATAGCAAATAAATTAACTAATGACGGAACTGCTCCTCCTTGGTACACAAAACGGGTCAGAACTCTGTTGCAGAAACAAGAAAAAAAGGACGCCAAATTTAAACGCACGCAAAATCTCCAATATTGGGGATCTTTTACAGAAGCTCGTAATTTAGCGCAGACATCAGTGCGAGATGCTGGTGTAGCAGCACCACCGTTTAGGACAGGGAAAGTTAGTTTTGAGCGACATTCGAAGCATTAGTTACAGTCAGGTTCAGGCCAGACAGCAATGGTTGATGCATATCAGCAGTTGAAAAGGCAAATAGAGGTCACAGGGGCGTAGAACTGCCGGAGAAGGCACACACAACAGTTTGCATGGCGCAAGTCACAGGCAGAAGTGGCCACTGGGCGTGTTATGTGTACGGTTCCTGGCGAAGCAACACTGACAAGGGGAAGGCCTCAGACACGGCCAACCGATTCGGCTCAAATTTGGCAGGTCGCTTGTGTACAACCTAGAACGAACTGCTCTAAGATATTTTGGGTCAACACCCCCGCAATTTTGAGAAAATCACCCCTAAAGGTTATGACGAGCAATCGACTCAAAATTGGACGGACCGATAGATAATTGTAAATAGAGCATTTTCCATCATCAGGTATGGGGTCCGAAAACGCATACTTTTCCTGAAATCGAGGTAAGAAACTTTTAAAACAACCGTTTCTGTACTCACATGGTAAACGCTTTTCGACGATAGCATCAATAGCACAACGGCGAAGTTAACTGGCTGGGAATCGGAGAACCTGAGTTCGAATCTCCAAGAAACCTAGCGTATGTTCTTCTTTTCGTTTGTATTTTTCCATATCTTAATTGATAGGAATAGGAGGTTTAGTAAGGTAAGTAAATCAATAAGGAATGATGATAATAATAAGGCAAATAAATTTATCAAACCTCTTGGGATAGTAAACAACTAAAATGTTACTCCAGGTCACTTTACAATGGCTCTTCCAGTCACTGTTACGTGTCCTCACATTTCTTCGAACAACTGGATGGATGGTACTTGTCATATAAAAATTCGGAACAAATATACTCACGGCACCAAGAACACCTAATGAATGCAATATTTCGACAGCTACACTGTTCCTTCCGAAGAGTCGGCGGAAAACAAACTTGGTTTACATTTAAAAATATGTCTTTTTCGGGAATTAACGGTTCAAATGGCTCTGAGCACTATAGGACTCAACTTCTGAGGTCATTAGTCCCCTAGAACTTAGAACTAGTTAAACCTAACTAACCTAAGGACATCACACACATCCATGCCCGAGGCAGGATTCGAACCTGCGACCTTAGCGGTCTCGTGGTTCCACACTGAAGCGCGTAGAACCGCACTGCCACTTCGGCCGGCTCGGGAATTAATTTTCATGCGTACCACGCATACGATATCATTACCTGAAAAGTCGGTGCTGAAAGTTGGTTATGAATTATGCTGTGAATCGTTATTGCATCCATGCGGTTTTGCAATTCCCGATGGGTTTCCAGAAGCACACTGCAATTCTGAAGCCTGGAAATAAAGTTTTTAACCTGGCGATGAAAATAAACATCACACGGCAGGCACACAGGTGCGCCGTTTGGCGGTATTACTTCCACTGTGCACGTCAGCTGGCCCTCGCCATCTATAAACGTTCTGTCATAAACTGTAGTATTAATTTGTCAACTCCAGGAATCCAATATTAGACAAATTTGTTATCAGAAACGTATGGTTTTAAAACATTCTCAAGAACTGTTCTGTAAATCGCATTTGTCAGTTTCCCAGATTTGGAACAGGTAATATAAACATTTTTCAACGAGTCCGTTAAACGATTGACCTCTTCTATTACCCGAGGACCAAATGTAACATTCGGTTCTTGTAAACACAGGAAAGCCTTAGGCAACACTTTTCCAGAGGCTGTGATGGCATATTGCGCCGTGTACGAATATGTTAGTTTGTTTTTACTACCAACTGTGACAAGGGTTCCTTTTTTATACCTTATGCAATAACGTGCGTCGAATGTTCACCCGATAAAAGCATCCTTTTTGATCAGTGTTGATCACGTAATCACGATTAAAACCAGTCATAAGTGACGCCGTTTGCGTGCTGAAAAGAGACCGCCACTTTCTGAATATCTTCTATATTTTGTACCTCCTTATGATAGACGTATTTAGTGACGTGCCGTTGACGAATCTCATATTCCGATTTGAAATTCCTTGCCCAAGATAATGACGCAGAAAACGTAAACTCCTTATTGGTTGTATATTGAAGCGCTGCATCTGCAGCCCACTCCCGGAATATTTTCGTTGTTTCGTTCTCGTTACGATAACGAGATTCGACAAATCGGTCATATGTCCACTTATTTATCGCCTGGTATTTGTCGTATCTTGTCCCTCCTATAACGATATCACTGACCCACAATTTCAAGTCCTTCTTCCTTTTCGGAGCTGTTGTTGCTCCATTTCTTTGCAGTGTTTGTAAGTTCCAATTTGGATGATTCCTGACTAGCGCTACCGCCTTTACTTTTACTTCAAGGGGTATAGCGCCGTAGTTCAATCGTTTAGTAACCGGTTCGTAATACTCATCGGGAACAGATGAAGCTCACACTCCCAGTGACATGGAGATTTCCAAAGTGTTATGACCTTTTGCGATTCACTAGTCGGGATATCTTCGACTGAATCACCTTCTGCTTCGTCTTCATGATATAGTACTTCAGTATCAACAAAAGTCAATCCGTTCGTCAGCTCCAAAAATCGCTCGATGATAGCCGCTCCTAAAAATCTGGAACGCCGAGAAACAAAACTGCCTGCTTCCGGTAGAGCATTGATAATGCATCAGTCTTGCAACACTTTTACAAATCGAAACACAGCGTGGGTAACTTCCCGCTTGCCATCGTCTGTGACAGGCTCGCAACTATATATTACAGCGCTAGTCGAAGGGTGTACGTCCTCCATTATTCAGATTATGCACCTGAAAGATATAACACAACAAACAATAAATAGTTTCTAGGGCATAAACAGACGAGCTAATTACTACAAACTACATTCAGGATTCGTGATAAGTTACTTACGGAAGAACACTGTATTCATTCACAAAACATACACTCCTGGAAATTGTAATAAGAACACCGTGAATTCATTGTCCCAGGAAGGGGAAACTTTATTGACACATTCCTGGGGTCAGGTACATCACACGGTCACACTGACAGAACCACAGGCACATAGACACAGGCAACAGAGCATGCACAATGTCGGCACTAGTACAGTGTATATTCACCTTTCGCAGCAATGCAGGCTGCTATTCTCCCATGGAGACGATCGTAGAGATGCTGGATGTAGTCCTGTGGAACGGCTTGCCATGCCATTTCCACCTGGCGCCTCAGTTGGACCAGCGTTCGTGCTGGACGTGCAGACCGCGTGAGACGACGCTTCATCCAGTCCCAAACATGCTCAATGGGGGACAGATCCGGAGATCTTGCTGGCCAGGGTAGTTGACTTACACCTCCTAGAGCACGTTGGGTGGCACGGGATACATGCGGACGTGCACTGTCCTGTTGGAACAGCAAGTTCCCTTGCCGGTCTAGGAATGGTAGAACGATGGGTTCGATGACGGTTTGGATGTACCGTGCACTATTCAGTGTCCCCTCGATGATCACCAGAGGTGTACGGCCAGTGTAGGAGATCGCTCCCCACACCCATGATGCCGGGTGTTGGCCCTGTGTGCCTCGGTCGTATGCAGTCCTGATTGTGGCGCTCACCTGCACGGCGCCAAACACGCATACGACCATCATTGGCACCAAGGCAGAAGCGACTCTCATCGCTGAAGACGACACGTCTCCATTCGTCCCTCCATTCACGCCTGTCGCGACACCACTGGAGGCGGGCTGCACGATGTTGGGGCGTGAGCGGAAGACGGCCTAACGGTGTGCGGGACCGTAGCCCAGCTTCATGGAGACGGTTGCGAATGGTCCTCGCCGATACCCCAGGAGCAACAGTGTCCCTAATTTGCTGGGAAGTGGCGGTGCGGTCCCCTACGGCACTGTGTAGGATCCTACGGTCTTGGCGTGCATCCGTGCGTCGCTGCGGTCCGGTCCCAGGTCGACGGGCACGTGCACCCTCCGCCGACCACTGGCGACAACATCGATGTACTGTGGAGACCTCACGCCCCACGTGTTGAGCAATTCGGCGGTACGTCCACCCGGCCTCCCGCATGCCCACTATACGCCCTCGCTCAAAGTCCGTCAACTGCACATACGGTTCACGTCCACGCTGTCGCGGCATGCTACCAGTGTTAAAGACTGCGATGGAGCTCCGTATGCCACGGCAAACTGGCTGACACTGACGGCGGCGGTGCACAAATGCAGCGCAGCTAGCGCCATTCGACGGCCAACACCGCGGTTCCTGGTGTGTCCGCTGTGCCGTGCGTGTGTCATTGCTTGTACAGCCCTCTCGCAGTGTCCGGAGCAAGTATGGTGGGTCTGACACACCGGTGTCAATGTGTTCTTTTTTCCATTTCCAGGAGTGTATTTCATTCGGTGCATTAACGATGGAAATATCACAACATGTATTCGCGAAGTTCGCGGCAGCCTAATGACGGAAAACAGCTCTTTACGATTGACTTCTATAAGGCTCGTGCTGGACACCTTAACTCTTCCAGATTCACAACTACGATACGACGAAGAGGCAACCGGGACAACTTAACTCTCCCCGCGTGCATTCTGTCCCGTGCCTCGCTGTAAACAAGCTTCGCGCGGTTGGCTATCTGTGATCCCTCGTGAGGAATTCGCAGCACTCTTACTCGGAGACGGTCTCATGTGACAAAACTTAAAAGTTTAATACTTTACTAATTCACGGCGTTTGGGAAATTAGTTTGCCTACCTTATTTTTATCATTCCCTATTGATTTACTTACCTTATTAACCCTCCTATCCCAATCAATTGAGATTTGGAAAAATGCAAACGCAACGCGAGGTTGCTTCGAGATTCGACCCGGTTTTGCGATTCCCAGCCAGTTACCTCGGCCGTTGCGTTATCGGAGCTGGCGGCAAAAAGCGTTTACCATGTGGGTACAGAAGCGGCAGTTGTAAGAGATTCTTTCCTCGATTTCTGGAAAAGTTTGCGTTTGCTGACCCAATACCTGATGATAAAAAATGCTCTATTTACAATTATCTATAGACACCTCCAATTTTGAGTTGATTGCTCGTCATAACCTTTATGGGTGATTTTCTCAAAATTGCGAGGGTGTTGACCCAAAATATCTTAGAGTAATTCGTTTTAGGTTGTACACAAGCCGAATCGGCTGGCCGTGTTTGAGGCCTTCCCTTGTGAGTCAACGGGGAAGAAGACCGCTGAACCAGCTGCAGCCCTGACGATGCGGTCGTACAAGGCTGACACACAGCAGCGCGTTGCACTGTATCGCTGGGGCGGTGGCCTCAGCGTTGCGATACCCTGTGACGTGGACGGAGGTTAACGGAGCACTGTAGCTAAAGAACAATAAATCATTTGTAAAGTTCTCACCAAGTTTTAATACATCCACAACATTTAGTGTCAGAACAGCGGACTTGATCCGTCCAGTACGACGTTCGAGCTCACCGCCTGCAGTACAGTCACAAGATGTGATGAGTGCTGACAAAATTGTTCTTTTTGAGTGTTGGACATTTTCTTTTTTTTTTTTGTCTTTTGAGTATGGCTCCTGGCAAGCCACATATTAGATATTTTGCTTGGGTATTTTATTTTGTTGTCAGCGTAAGTGTTAGTGTGTTTGAGACAGTAAGATTTATTATTGCGTTTTTGTGGCTTTTAATTACTTTTGTATTGGTTTATGATGACACTGAGTATGATGATACGAAGCTGTAGGAAGTCAGGTTGTTCTTGTATGTAAACGTTTTGTTTCAGAACTAACTGGGAACGAAAGCAACACAATGGCAGAGTCAAGGACGCAAGGTGTATTGAAACCAGAAGGAAGGGGGGTAGATTTTGTTGGGAAAAGTAGCACAATTGACAGCAGATAATACGCAGTGAGAAATGAATTAACATCTAGAAGTAAGCGGGAAACCGCATCTGATCATTCGTTGTTTGCCTAGGGTGCAGGAGATTGATCCAGAAACCACGAGTCTGATTATTTCGCTTTCTGGCAAGGCATCTGAAGATGTGCGTTCGTTTGTGGAGGACTTGGAAATTTCAGCTGTGATGAATGGTTGGTCTGATGAGCAGTTGTTACATATAGCCAAGATTAGATTAACAGGTGAAGCGAAAACGTATGTAAGATGTTCTGAGGCCTTAAGGAAGCTACGGTCGCAGGTTCGAATACTGCCTCGGGCATGGATGTGTGTGATGTCCTTAGGTTAGTTAGGTTTAAGTAGTTCTAAGTTCTAGGGGACTGCGGACAGGATAAGTGAAATTAATGAGTGTACTTACAAGTTGGGTCAGAGCGATGAAGAGAATAGTGTTCTGTTGCAGGAGCCCAAGCAAAGAGCACTTGATGTATTTTTGAGAGTGTTACCGGCGCATATGTCACGCAAAGTGTGTGAAGGGAATCCGAAAGATTTGTATTCGGCCATTCAGCTGGCAATTCAACGTGAGGAAATAGACGTGGCAACAGGGGCACGCGAGAGGCAAACAGTGTTTACAGCGAGTGTGAAATGTTTTAAGTGTGGTCGTACGGGACATGTGCAGAGGCAATGTACCCAGTCACCAAGGAATAGAGGAAGGCGTGGAAATCATCAGCGTGGAGGATAGAGAAGTGGAGACAGGAGAGGTGGACAATCGTTAAACTACAGAGGGGGCCTAAGACCCACCTAAGGGAGCATTCGTTTAATTTCAATGCTACGAAGACGTATGCAGAGGTGGAATGTGGTAGGATCCATAGGAACTAAAAAGTTTAAGATTTTGTTGGACGCAGGGGCGTAAATATAAGGGGCTACTAACAATATAATGGAACCAAGGAAGTTAGACCCACCACATCGAGTGGGGGACAAGGAGGCCACACCTTTGGGGTCGGTGACAGTTGACTTTCGAATAGAATAAGTCCGATTTAATGCATGCATGGAGGCAGCACCATGGGTAAGCGAGGGATAAGACATGATCATAGGAGTAGATTTGCAGTCGTGGACTGTGCGGCTGGTCCCGGCGGAGGTTCGAGTCCTCCCTCAGGCATGGGTGTGTGTATCCTTGGGATAATTTAGGTTAAGTAGTGTGTAAAATTAGGGACTAATGACCTAGCAGTTAAGTCCTATAAGATTTCACACACATTTGAACATTTTTGGAGTAGATTTCTTGCATCAATATCATGCCAAAATTGACGTTGGACAACGAACTGTGGAACTTGGCGGAATGTTATTTCAGCTAGGCGAAACTGCTGTCAATGCAGAGCTGTCGCGAGGGGCGTTCAACGTAATGAACAAACCAACTGAACCGCGTACATTAGCATTAAGGCTTAAATCGCATGAGTGTGTGTCTAGTGGCACCGGGAAGTCGCTTTGAGTAAGTGTGGAGTCGAATCTACCTGGGTACAGTATGTGTTATTGAACCATTGGAGGATAATGAAGTTTTGGGCTCGTTGGGTTGCTTTGTGAAACGTAGTGTTGTATGCGTACAGAAGGGGAATGACGGGGGAGTAGTTCCATTGAACGTGGATAATTTTAGCGCTGTAGACGAGAATTTGAGGAAAAGAGTTTTAGTATCAAATTTGGATGTGGCAGATGACGAAGACTGGTGTTCGAGAAGTAGGCGAAGCGATCAACCACTAACTGCCGATAGAACTGCATTGCGTGACAAAATTAAGCATTTGAAAGGAAACGAAAGAGAGCATATCGAAGAATTATTGTGGGAATTTAAGGATTTGTTTTTTCCACAAGGGTCATTACCAGCAACTTCATTAGTTCAACATAGGATACCAACAGGGAATGAAGCACCTGTTCACAATAAACCATACAGAATACCGAGGTGTTTGCAGCCGATTGTAAAGGATTTCATTGATCAGCAGCTTGCGGACGGTATTATACAGCATAGTAATAGTTGCTGGGGAGCGGGCATTGTTGTTGTGCCTAAAAAACTTGCGGATGGAACTAGGAAATACAGATTCTGTTGTGACTACCGATACCTCAATAATAAGACAGTAACGGACGCATACCCCACCCCAAACATATCGGAGACTTTGGATCACTTATAACTGATGATGGTCTAAGTAGAGAGGATATAAAATGTAGACTGGCAATGGCAAAGGAAGCATTTCTGAAGAAGAGAAATTTGTTAACATCGAGTATAGATTTAAGTGTCAGGAAGTCGTTTCTGAAAGTATTTGTATGGAGTGTAGCCATGTATGGAAGTGAAACATGGACGATAACTAATTTGGACAAGAAGAGAATAGAAGCTTTCAAAATGTGGTGCTACAGAAGAATGCTAAAGATTAGATGGGTAGATCACCATAACTAATGAGGAGGCATTGAATAGGATTGGGGAGAAGAGAAGTTTGTGGCACAACTTGAGTAGAAGAAGGGATCGGTTGGTAGGACATGTTCTGAGGCATCAAGGGATCACCAATTTAGTAAATGAGGGCAGCGTGGAGGGTAAAAATCGTAGAGGGAGACCAAGAGATGAATACACTAAGCAGATTCAGAAGTATGTAGGTTGCAGTAGGTACTGGGAGATGAAGAAGCTTGCACAGGATAGAGTAGCATGGAGAGCTGCATCAAACCAGTCTCAGGACTGAAGACCACAACAACAACAACAGGACAGTGCCAGCACTTATCTACGATGGATTTGACAAGTGGTTATCATCCGTTAGAGGTGGCTCCGGAGCATCGTCCAAAAATTTCTTTCTCTACACCAGGAGGCCATTACCAGTACATTAGAATGCCATTCGGTTTGAAAAACGCTCCAGCATCGTTTCAGAGGTTGCTAGACAGTGTCTTGAGAGGTTTGAAACCACAGCAGTGTCTGGTCTATTTGGATGACATAGTAGTGATTTCAAGTAGGATGGGGCAACATAGACAGCGGTTAAGGGGAGTCTTTATGAGGTCAGGAGCACCTCATCTGACGTTGAGCCTGGAGAAGTGTCATTTTGCATTAGAAGAAGTAAAATATTTGGGTCATATTATCAGTAAGGACGAAGTGCGAACAGATCCGAGGTTGGTACAGGCTGTAAGGGATTTTCGGGAACCGAAAACAGTTAAGGAAGTGCAGTAATTCATCGGAATTTGCAATTTCTATCGAAATTTCGTGAAGGGTTTTGCAGATTTAGCACAGCCGTTGACGCGATTGTTACGGAAGAGTGTGAAATTTAAGTGGACAGAAGAGTGTCAGAAAGCGTTTGACATACTAAAAGAAGTGTTAACATCAAGTCCGGTTCTTGTGTTTCCAGATTTTGAAAATGAGTTTACACTAGCATGCGATACATCGAATCAAGCTTTAGAATGTGTTCTTTGTCAGGAAATTGATGGGGAAGAACATCCTGTAGCCTATGCGTCTAGACAGAGGCAGTTGAGTGCAGCAGAGAAGAATTACTCAACAACAGAGAGGGAGATGCTTAGCGTAATCTATGGAATCACATATTTTAAATGTTATTTATATGGGAGAAGATTTCGGGTAGTGACAGATCACGCTGCGTTGAAGTGGTCTTTGGGGATGAAGGATCCGTTCACTAGACTCGCCCGATGGGCTGTGAGGCTTAGTGAACTCGACTACGAGGTGGTGCACAAGTCTGGAAAGAAGCACGGTAATGCGGATGCACTAAGTAAGAAGGTGGCAAAAGTAGAAGTCATAGGTTGTGACGTAACAGTATGGCAAGAGTTACAGGACGCGGACAACGATTATAAATTGTATCGGACACATCCACAGTTTCATATGTACGACGGTCTTCTGTGCAGGAAAACTAAGTTAGGGCCAAGGGTAGTAGTGCCAGCGAAGTTGGGGGATGAGGTTTTAAAGGAATCACATAATAAAGTCTTATCTGGTCATGGAGGATGTAGAGTGACGAATAGGAGAGTGGTGGAGAGGTATTGGTGGAGAAGTAGGAAAGGAGATGTGGATCAGTATGTCAAGAATTGTATATCACGTGCGCAGAGAGCAAAGTTGAATCGGAAACAGATACAGGTACAACGATTACCGAAGGCAACATGTCCATTCTCTTTGCTGGGGATTGATGTCTTAGGACCTTTTAGGCGAACACCATCGGAGAACAGATTCGTTATGACATTAATAGACCATTTTTCGAGGTATGTGGAGGTGATGGCTATGCCAAATCGACAGGCAGCAATGGTCGCGCAAGCGATAATAAATAACTGGATTTCGAAGTTTGATGTACCAGAGACAATAATTACTGACCAAGGGACCAACGTCATGTCGGATTTAACGAAGGAACTGCGTAAATTGTTGAACGTGAAGAAGTTGAGGACGAGTGTACAAGGACAGCCCCTATGATATCAGAATCCAAGATGGGTATGCAAGATGGAGGCCTGGTATGTGAAGACAACTGCTATGGCGCCAGTATCCAAAAAGGTGATCCAAGCTGTTCAATAGCCCATACATATACAGTCTGCAAGGAAATTAAAAAAATCACAGACCTATATTAATCCTTTGGTAAGAACTTGGATAGTTGCTTAAAAGCCATAAGTTTCAGGTGCTATGTTTATAAAATTCGTCACTAAAATTTTAATGTGTGGAAGGAGTGACAGAATTTAAACCAACAAGTTTTGTCAACTTCTAACCACCAGTTGCATCCAGAAGATGTGAGGTTATTTGCACCATGCATGTATAACCCATATTTCGGAGCTACACACGTAAATACAAAGTGACTAGTGGGATCATGACCATCAAAACCATTGCAGATGCAGGTCCTGAAAAAGGAAGTTGCAGTCACTGGATTAATCGTTTCCAACATTTCAGATTAAAAAAACTGTGCCATCATCGATGGGACAGCCCAACGCCAACTAGCTGATGGATACAGGTTCCGTAGCTGAGTGCTCCACAGGCAGGCTAGAGGGAGATGATGCAAGAATACACTGCAAAAGTATGCAGCATGTAGTCCAGAGCACGAGAGTCCACTGGTACAGCCTTCGCGCCGTTACGCAGCAGCCTATGACGGCCTGGAACCGAGCAGCAGCTGTGGCAAATAGTGAATGAGCCTGGTGAGACACACCACCCTTTCCTGTGAGTTACCAGGGCTCGTTGTTTTACCTGAGAACATGCCACTCGATCTTACAACGATAGATGGGAGTATTACTCTGTAACGAACACAAATTTTTACCATGGGTATGATTTGGTGTGAACTAAATTTTCATTTGTCACTGCATCCAATACAGGGTAGATTCAGCATTATATAGACTGGAAAAGCCCAGAGGTAGGCGGTATCAAATTTTTAGAATGCTCCCATACGATTCCAGTCCAGCAACTGCGATTTTTAACACGTTTCTATAAGTTCACTTCCTTGTCTGTTTGTCTGTTCGGTACAAATTTCGTGCTGTGCTTGAGACTTGAAACTTACAGAGTAGCTCAGAACTGGATTCGTGTTCCAGTCGTGAATGCTTTATGGTAAGAATTATTGCTGGTAAGCCTCCATGTGAGCTCGATTGTCTCTAATTTTTTACCTTCACAGTTTTCTCATAGGAGGAAGGAATACGTTGGTTGGCTCAGATGAGAGAAAGTGAAATAAACCTGAGATTTACCATATGTCTGTGCTGTAATCTCATCAAAAGTATGGAGAATTCCAATCACATACAAACTTAGAAAGCGGGAAATAATTATTTAAATAGAAATCACTTTAATATAACATCTTTTCAAATTGGATTACAGAAAGAATGGCTATTACCGTATACAAATTCCTAACTCCCACACATGTACACTACTGGCCATTAAAATTGCTACACCAAGAAGAAATGCAGATGATAACAAGTATTCATTGGACAAATATATTATACTAGAACTGACATAACCCATAACAACCACCTCTGGCCGTAAAAACGGCCTTGATACGCCTGGGCATTGAGGCAAACAGAGCTTGGATGCGTGTACAGGTACAGCTGCCCGTACAGCTTCAACACGATACCACAGTTCATCAAGAGTAGTGACCGGCGTATTGTGACGAGCAAGTTGCTCGGCCACCATTGACCAGACGTTTTCAGTTGGTGAGAGATCTGGGGAATGTGCTGCCAGCCAGCAGTCGAACATTTTCTGCATCCAGAAAGGCCTGTCATCTCGACTGCTAGTGATACGAGGCAGTTGGGATCCAGCACGGCGTTACCCTCCTGAACCCACCGATTCCACATTCTGCTAACAGTCATTGGATCTCGGCCAACGCGAGCAGCAATGTCGCGATACGATAAACCGCAATCGCGATAAGCTACAATCAGACCTTTATCAAAGTCGGAAACTTGATGGTACGCATTTCTCCTCCTTATACGAGGCGTCACAGCAATGTTTCACCAGGCAACGCCAGTCAACTGCGGTTTCTGTATGGGAAATCGGTTGGGAACTTTCCTTGTGTCAGCATGTTGTAGGTATCGTCACCGGCGCCAACCTTGTGTGAATGCTCTGAAAAGCTAATCATTTGCATATCACAGCATCTTCTTCCTGTCGGTTAAATTTCGCGTCTGTAGCACGTCATCTTCGTGGTGCAGCAATTTTAATGGCCAGTAGTGTATTACTAAAAATTTGTGCTTGTGAAATTTTAACAGCTATGAGAATGTTTATAAAATTTAAAAAGGAAAAATCGCACAACAACAAATATCAGCTGCTATGAAATTTTTAGTACTTAAGCGAGGAATTCATGCATTAATTATCTGTTGCTTACACCCAATGTTTTTTGGTTCAAATTTTATGAGTATTGGCTTAGCTACTAAAAATTCATGGGCACAGATTTTCGAGACTATCTGTATAGAGTTAGGAATCTGTATGGGGTATGAGAATTTTTTTATTCTTTTTAGTGTATTTTGAAAAGTGTTAAGCTAAAAAGCTCTTTATTTAAATAATTTCTTCCATCATTCCAACAGAATGCAGGGTAAATCTTAAGATCTGGGAATGGATGTCAGTGAAACATGTTTCCTGGAAAGCAACATAGATCGCAGAAGAGTTTCAAACTCTGCAAAGAATACTTGAAAGAATTAGACTTTTTAGCGATCCCTTGTATAATTTCTATGAGTAACTAAGTTGGAGACAAAGGTGCTTACAAGAAGGGGTCTGTATTATATGTGACAAGGAACAGTGTAGTTCACAAAAACACTTCACTTCATTGTTTGATAGATGGGGAACGCAATTTGTAGCGAGACACTGTGACGAAAGGAAGACATAGAACCAGTTCAGAGGTGTCAAACATTCTTTTCACGAAGTGACATGCAGAAAGATCAGAGAATTGACATGTACGACAGACTGCACAATGACTTACTGCCATGAACATACTTTTCGATTAAGTACCACGAACACAAGAGAAATCAGTTCTTGTACAGAACGACATGCGCAGTTTCCCATTGCTTCACTCGTGAGCATAATAGGACTGAAGACAACGAATTTCCGAAAAAAATCAATAAATTTTGTATATAAATCAGAAAAAATTGATTGAAACTTGCTCCTCTACCACTCAACACGTACATCAAAGAACCAAGTGATGTTACTCACTTAGTTTTAAACTTTGGGAACGGCAACTGTCTGCAATCATTTTACAGAAGATTTACATCTAAAGGTTTTTGCTTTACCATTTGTTTACAGTGTACATAAGAAATCAAATTTTTTACTAGATTTCTAAATAAATTCTGATGAATGTGGATATCGCTTCTTTAACAAGGGCATCGTGTGAGATGTATTTTCCTGCTCAAGGCTGCAGTCGTTATGATATGGGAGTTTAGGAGATGAGTGGTGAAACAACTGTGTGTGTGCACTATGAGAAATTCTGAAAGTCTGCTAGGTTGTGGGACGTCGAAACGTGTTCTCATGTAGTTATACTTTGAAATATTTCTGACAATCATCAAAATCAGAGTTATTTAAGGTTATTGGGGCTGGAAGGTTACAACATTAATACAATATGCCTAGCATGATGTTGAAAGGCAAAGTTTCACTCCATACAGTCAAAAACTATTGATGGAGACGTCATCCGTCACTAGATAGATGTACTCACCCCTTAGCAGGTAACTGTCATCATATGCTTCTATTCTAGACATGAATGTCGTTATAGTATATGTCAGCAGAATGAAATCTTCAATGAGGAAACCTTATATGACGCTGAAAATACTGAGGAGTTAGGTACAATTTTTCATCTAACATGGGACATTTAGTTAATTTTTCCTGTAACATAGGGCGACTTGTTACAATTTCAATGTAACTGGGGTATTTTGTTAAAATTTTGTTGGAATATGGCCTATTTGGAAACAATTTCACTGTAACATGGCAAGGTATGGCATAATATGTGAGATTTAGCACGTCTGTGAATGTGCATCCTGATAGCACAGACAATTATGTGTAAACCGATCAAAATGCTGGTCTATATCTCTCTCCTTCAGTTTTCGTAAGCACAAGCACTACCGACTAGTCAAAAAGCACAGGTTGACTAACCCTTAGTCACGCTCTACCAAAAGGTCAGCCTTCTACCACCTTCCCACCGCTCCACCCCCAAGACATACTGCATGATTTACCGATACATGCTTTAATTTTTGAGCACACACATGCTACATGCATGGTGTCTCTTCTAATAACAAACTGCTTATTCCGACAACCACTGAAATTGCTCAAATGGGCAAATCTGTCTTACATTACAACAACTGAAAATGAATTAACAGGTAAGTCTCTCTCTCTCTCTCTCTCTCTCTCTCTCTCTCTCTCTCTCTCTCTCTCTCTGACATTGCAGTGGTTGAATTGTCAAGTTTCATCTAACCTGTAGTATGCTAAGTCTCCTTGACACTGCAACTACATGAACCGTAAACTCCCTCTCTCTCGAGATGCTGTCTTATAGTTTTACACTGTTATTCAGTAGATATCTGAGGTGTTGGATGAAAGCCGAAGAACGAGGAAATTAAGATTCAAAGTGATGACGACTGGGTTTTTATTTATTTATTTATTTATTTTTTCGACACTGTCCATCACAGCACCATCACATGACACCCGCACATCAAAGTCTATTGACTGTTCATAATGGCACATCACATCAATCAGTTCAAGTAACGTAATCTCAAGTCGCATGGCTATCCTCATCTGTATTTTTTGGTGGGACTTTTATTGGAATCAAATGGTTTGCAGCTTGCAGGGATAGCGTGTGCAATGCAGAAGGAAGACAGAAGTGTGAAACAACGCAAAAAGGAGTGTGGGTCTGAAGAATGCCATTACATTGTACAGAAGGGATGTTTCATACACTCTACAAGCAGCTCGAGGAAGAGGAATCTGTATTCTATATTACGTCAATTTGTTTCCAGAATACTAACAGGAGCATAGTATTATGAGCTGTCATCACATCCCATTAAAATTTGGTCTGTTTTAGGTTAAGTTTAGTTGCCAGTCCAGTGCAAATTTTTGTATAATAGTCGTATCTCCCTCAATACCTTCACCTTAAAGATGTATAGGTTTTCATTCGATCACGTATTTGAATTTTAACAGGTAAATTGCCTTATTTCTACTAGGATTAGCCAGTGAAACCATATAAATTTTGACTACGTATGCTTCCAAAACTGTTTCACCCACAGACCAAAGAGCCAATAAACAAGAAATAAGCTTGCCACTAACACATAGTTAAACAAAGAACTTTGAAACATTACTTCTTGTATACCTAAAAGAATCATTTTACCACTTTTGCAGTGCGTGAAGGTTCCCTTCCATTTATTTAGAAAACATTACAAAGGCCTGACAATATACAGTCCTGGAAATGGAAAAAAGAACACATTGACACCGGTGTGTCAGACCCACCATACTTGCTCCGGACACTGCGAGAGGGCTGTACAAGCAATGATCACACGCACGGCACAGCGGACACACCAGGAACCGCGGTGTTGGCCGTCGAATGGCGCTAGCTGCGCAGCATTTGGGCACCACCGCCGTCAGTGTCAGCCAGTTTGCCGTGGCATAGGGAGCTCCATCGCAGTCTTTAACACTGGTAGCATGCCGCGACAGCGTGGACGTGAACCGTATGTGCAGTTGACGGACTTTGAGCGAGGGCGTATAGTGGGCATGCGGGAGGCCGGGTGGACGTACCGCCGAATTGCTCAACACGTGGGGCGTGAGGTCTCCACAGACATCGATGTTGTCGCCAGTGGTCGGCGGAAGGTGCACGTGCCCGTCGACCTGGGACCGGACCGCAGCGACGCACGGATGCACGCCAAGACCGTAGGATCCTACGCAGTGCCGTAGGGGACCGCACAGCCACTTCCCAGCAAATTAGGGACACTGTTGCTCCTGGGGTATCGGCGAGGACCATTCGCAACCGTCTCCATGAAGCTGGGCTACGGTCCCGCACACCGTTAGGCCGTCTTCCGCTCACGCCCCAACAATGTGCAGCCCGCCTCCAGTGGTGTCGCGACAGGCGTGAATGGAGGGACGAATGGAGACGTGTCGTCTTCAGCGATGAGAGTCGCTTCTGCCTTGGTGCCAATGATGGTCGTATGCGTGTTTGGCGCCGTGCAGGTGAGCGCCACAATCAGGACTGCATACGACCGAGGCACACAGGGCCAACACCCGGCATCATGGTGTGGGGAGCGATCTCCTACACTGGCCGTACACCTCTGGTGATCATCGAGGGGACACTGAATAGTGCACGGTACATCCAAACCGTCATCGAACCCATCGTTCTACCATTCCTAGACCGGCAAGGGAACTTGCTGTTCCAACAGGACAATGCACGTCCGCATGTATCCCGTGCCACCCAACGTGCTCTAGAAGGTGTAAGTCAACTACCCTGGCCAGCAAGATCTCCGGATGTGTCCCCCATTGAGCATGTTTGGGACTGGATGAAGCGTCGTCTCACGCGGTCTTCACGTCCAACACGAACGCTGGTCCAACTGAGGCGCCAGGTGGAAATGGCATGGCAAGCCGTTCCACAGGACTACATCCAGCATCTCTACGATCGTCTCCATGGGAGAATAGCAGCCTACATTGCTGCGAAAGGTGGATATACACTGTACTAGTGCCGACATTGTGCATGCTCTGTTGCCTGTGTCTATGTGCCTGTGGTTCTGTCAGTGTGATCATGTGATGTATCTGACCCCAGGAATATGTCAATAAAGTTTCCCCTTCCTGGGACAATGAATTCACGGTGTTCTTATTTCAATTTCCAGGAGTATATATATATATATATATATATATATATATATATATATATATATATATATATATATATATGGCTCACCGGCCATTTGACCATCTTCTGTGCGCGGAAGCCCACACATTGCCTGATCTCTTACGAGAATTGGTGAAGCCGCGAGTAATGAGTGTAATGGGCAGGGGCACAAGAATATAGTGCGGGCAATAAGTTGGGAATGTGAGATAAGTCCCTGCAGTCGCACTATCCTCTGTGTCCTCGGTGGCTCAGATGGATAGCGTGTGTGCCATGTAAGGAAGAGATCTTGGGTTCTAGTCCTGGTCAGGGCATACATTTTCAACTGTCCCCATTGACGTATATCAACGCCTGTATGCAGCTAAGGTATTCAATTCATTGTATTGATTTAATTGTCAATTCAACATACAAATAATACCACTTACTAATCTGATTCTACCCACAGTACGTTTTCCAGTTCATGTTGCAGCCATATTGCTATCCATTACATTGTAAAATATTAAATATGGTACCAGAGTGAGATAAAATGCACTCTAAAAATGTAGGAGAGGGTAAGTAATTTAATAAGCTCATGTTTTAAAATTCAGACTGCTGCCCACTCCTTCAATTAGTCTTTCATCATTTATTTAAGTTTTCACAAAAGAAGTAACGAAAAGAAATAATTTGTAACGAATAATGAACGACATACAACTGACATTGACCACGAAAACCACCTTGAAACGAAATTTGGAGATCAGAGCATAGTCTTCTACTGCGAGGAAATGAGCTTGGGGGTCATGTGATCAACAACTGATTGATCACATCAACCATCAAAGCTTTCTTCCTGAGAAATCTTGACAGTGCTGTGACATGATGTGATGGGACAGGATGACCAATGTGGATGCCGCCATGTGAAATGCACTGCAGATTGTTTTGATTGGATGTGATGTGATGTGACGTGATGCACAATGTGAATCAGCCTTAATGGTTTCTGCATCAAGACAACACACCAGCTCATACCACATTACTTGTTAAAAGGTTACTAGTAAAGTGCAGTATCCCAGTGTTAGACCACCCACCTTATTCGCCTGATCTAGCATCATTGGAATTCTGTGTATTCCCCAGAGTAAAATCTGCTCTAAGAAGAGCAAGATTTCAGTTAGTTTAAGCAGTGGAAGAAAAAGCAGCATGCATCATTAAGGAGCTCATGGAGGAAGACAGCCAGGATTATTTTCATCAATGGAAAATTCGCATGGAGCTTTGTAGGGACAGAGGAGGGGAGTATATTGTGGGTGACAGTAACTAGATATGTTTGTTTTTGAAGGAAAATGTTTTACACTGATCCTCTTGTTATTTTATAGCCACACCTCGTACATTCAGCTGCTTTCTCTGAGAATATATTGAGATTTTCGGGGGCTCATGCAGAAATGAGAGAAGTCGATGTCACTCCTGGCTTACTGGAACAACTGCTGTCAAGATTGTGGTCACAGTGAGTGCCACATGATTCTGGCTTCACTTACAAGTAAATCGAGAGTGTCACTAACTTCTCCTGTCATCGTATATGTAGGTCCGCCATCATCTATTGCCATCTTGGATTCTTACATTAATGGGGCTGTCCTTGTATGCCCAAGTCTGCCATACCGAATAGCCATTTTGTATTACATCATAGAGGCTGTCCTCAGGACAGCCATCTTGCAGTATAGAATTTACGCCATTTTACAGTTAGCACAACTAATTAATTTGAAATTTCTCGCCATTTTTTTTAAATTTCCTGTCATTTAATTCATAGGGAGACCGGCGTGTGATGTCATACAAATGAGGTGAGGGGAAATCTGACAACAATGTATAAGATGATAGGGCTTCGGGAGAAATCTGACACCAGCGCAGAGTGGCCTTGGACAGGCACAGCACGATTACTTGTGTCTGCGAAATAATAGTAATAAACAGAATTATTCTGAATGTGCCTATGTGGAAAAAAAGTTATGTACACAGCAGCAACATTATAGTGGTGACTCATGGCAATAATCCAAAGATAATAATTAATTATTTATCGTTCACTTGCTGAAAGATAAAAACACATGTTCTTCAAAGAACATAATTTTAAATACTTCGCAAAAGTAATTTTCTTAGATGTGAGCTAAGATCCAGAAAAAATCAGACTAACAAAGGCTTTCACGTGTGTTTGTTCACAGTCGAACTTCAGGAAGATTTTCAGTTTTTAGCTGTTTCTGCAAAATAATGACGATAAAAACAATCGAGCTTCATACAGTCAGAAGAGGGCTATGTGTGTTGTCATATGATGACAGCAAGCTAATACGAGTGGTTTTCATAACGTTACACATAAATTTAAAGCTTATATGAATGTGTGGTGTCTGTTTTTTCAGACACTCCAAAAGAACAGACAGCACATTGATACTGCAGCTGTTATACACCTTATGTAAATTGAAGTTGGAGGGGGAGAAAAAACAGGAAAGGGAAGGAATTAACGATATCAGCTGCTTCACGACATTATGTGGAATCAGCATCAGTGAGCGACCATGTATGCTAGACCAGGACTCAAACGAGGGATTTCCTATTAACTATGCAACTGTGTTAACCACCATGACACCCTGACAAAGTGTTTATTACAAATGCATGTTCCATCTCGGCATGCTTCCTGGCTGACCCACCTATCCACAGTATCCGTGCATGTCCTCCATGCTCACTAATTTTAGATTGTCACTGGAGACTGAGTGTAAATGTGCATTGACAATGAAGGCAGTGGATTCATTGCCTATTGAGGTGAATCAATTATATAAACACATGGTGTTTGTTCTTCTGGACACAATGTATTCACATAATTGATTCACATTAATGGGCAGTGACTGCACAGCTTTCAGTGCAGATGGACATTTACATTCAGCCTCCAGTGGGAATCTAAAATTAGTGAGGATGGAGGAAATAAATGGTCTACTACAGCTAGGTTGTACTAGGTAAGAATGTGGGTCAGCCTGGGAGTGTGTCAAGATATTCCACACATTCACAGTACACTTTGTGTCTGGATCATGAAGTGGTTAACATAACTGCCTAGTAGAGAGGAGATCCCTGGTTTGTGTCCTGGTTTGGCACACAATTTCACTCATATGTGCTGATTCTCCATAAAGCCTCAACACAGCTGAATTCGTTAGTTCCTTCCCTTTCCGTTTCCTTCTCACCCCTTCACCTTCAATTTAAGTAATTTAAAGTCTATTGCCAAGTGTCAACACCATGTAATAGAGGATTGAGATCGTGGACCACTGTATGAATGCTGTATGGAGTAACAATGCCTATTATCTCCAGCTGAGAAGTGTTTCGCAGGATAGAGAAGCAGAATATTGTGTGATACAGGATAACACAAAAAACGCAATGGCCTATGGTAATGAAACAACAAACAACACTGTCAATCAGTGATAATAAACTGATAGCGTATCTCGTATTTCAGGAATACATGCATTTACTAACTAAAATTTTTCATTAAATGGGAAGTATACACTGATCAGCCAGAACATTATGACCACCGGCTTGTTGTGGCATCACCTGGTGAGGAATTACAGCTAGTCAGACACATGCACAGTTTATGTAGTATCAGTGAGCGTGCTGTCTGTGTCTAGAATGGAGAAGGCACACAATCTATCTGAGTTTGACCGAGGGCAGCACGAATGTTTCAGAAACGTATTGGGTGTTCAAGGTGTGCTGCAGTGAGCGTCTTCAGCATGTGGTGAAACCAAGGTAAATCCACATCCAGGCGTTGCGGGCTTGGGCGGCCACCACTCATTACAGATGTCCGACATTGTAGGCTGGGCAGACTGGTAAAACAGGACAGGTGGTGAACTGTGGTGGAACTAACATCCGACTTTAATGCTGGGTAGAGTACAAGTGTGTATGAATATGCAGTATGACAAACACTACTAACGATGGGCCTCCCAGCTGACAACCTACACAAGTGCTAATGACAATACCACAGCATCGGCACCTACAAACTAAATGGGCATGTGACCATCTGCACTGGACGTTGGAATAGTGGCAGAGTATTGCATGGTCTGATGAATCCCAATACCTTCTCCATCATGATGGGGGGAGAGCGCAAAATCGTTGCCTTCCAGAGGAACAGCCCCTTGACACTTGTACAGTGGGACTGAGACAAGCTGACAGCCGCTCTATTATGCTCTGGGGATCATTTATGGGGACATCCATGGGTCCTGTGCAGCTCATGTGTTGTACACTCTTTACAAACCACATACACCCCTTCATGACGATCATGTTTCCTGATGGCAGTAGCATTTTTCAACAATATAATGCGCCATATCACAAGGCGAGGAGTGTGATGTACTGGTTTGAGGAACACAGTAGTGAATTCCAATTGATTTGTGACCCCCCCCCCCCCCCCAACTCGCAATATCTGAACACAAGGGAACACAACTGGGATGTGAATGAACGTGGTATTAGAGCTCATCGCTCCACTACTGGGAATTTAAGGGAGTTAGGTGACTTGTGTATGCAGATGTTGTGCCATCTCCCTCCAGCAACGCCGGCCAGAGTGGCCGAGCGGTTCTAGGAGCTACAGTCTGGAACCGCGCAACCGCTACAGTCGTAGGTTCAAATCCTGCCTTGGGAATGGATGTGGGTGATGTCCTTAGGTTCGTTAGGTTTAAGTAGTTCTAAGTTCTAGGGGACTGATGACGTCAGCAGTTAAGTCCCATTGTGCTCAAAGCCATTTCAGCCTCCAGCAACTTCAAATGGTTCAAATGGCTCTGAGCGCTATGGTACTTAACAAAAAAAATGGTTCAAATGGCTCTGAGCACTATGGGACTCAACTGCTATGGTCATTAGTCCCCTAGAACTTAGAACTACTTAAACCTAACAAACCTAAGGACATCATACACATCCATGCCCGAGGCAGGATTCGAACCTGCGACCGTAGCTGTCGCGCGATTCCATACTGAAGCACCTAGAATCGCACGGCCACTGGAGCCGGCCCTCCAGCAGCTTATTAAGGCCTCATTGCTTCCATGCCATCATGCATGCCTCTGTTATTCATGGCAGTGTTGGACATACTGGCTGTTAGGTAGGTGATCGTAATGTTCTGGCTGATCATTGAATGCTGATCATTAATCTATGTAATAATTTAAATGTTTTACTGGACACGCCTCATCTGTTTGAAAGTCATATTGAGACATGAAATCGAATAATTCTGGACGTTTTTCATCACCACAGTTACCTTATTGCACAGATTTTATGATTTACCATCAAAACGCGTTTTGAGCAATGATTCAACACCTACACTGTATATGTTCCGAAACGCAGTCAGAGGTAAATAATTTACACCACCACAGGGAAACTCAGATTAATGATCAACATATACTTTTCATTTTCATGAAAACTTTTAGGTACTAATTGATTCCGTATTATAAACGGAAGATACAAATTTCTCTAGGAGTTTATTGCCACTGATTGACGTCAATTCCTATTTTCTCATTACCAAAGTAGTTGGTGTTACTGTATTAACCAGTATTGTACAATATGCTGCTTCTGTATCTTGAAAAATGCCTTTCGACTGATGTTAACTGACGTAGTTGCACAGTACAAAATTCATATAGTACACCACGATCTTAATCCACAATTTCATGGTGCTGCCATTTGACAATAAACTTTGAATTTATGTGCAATCTTATGAAAACCCATCGTATTTGCGTGGTGTTGCTGTGTCACAACACACATGCTCCTACCCTAGCTGCATGAAGCTAAACTTTGTTTATCGTTATTATTGTGCAGAAACACTTGAGAATCGAAATATTTCCCAGAGGTCGATTGTAATTTAACACATGCAGAAGTAGATGTAAGAGGGAATTTTTTCTGACTCTTAGATCACATATAGAGAAATAACGTTTGTGAAGTATGAGAAATTATGCATAATGGAAGAACGTATTGTGGTCCCATGTATCTGGAAATGACTAATAAATAATAAATAAAACGATTTATTATCATACAACAACACTAAAATATTGCTGCTGTGAACATGACTTTTTGCAATGTGCGCAGATTCAGTACAATTGTGTTTATTACTTTTACTACATTCAAAAATGGCCTGAAATCGAAAATAATCCATTATGCTAAGTGTGAAATGGCAGGATACTAAAAAATCCAGGAAGATAGATATGAGGACAGCCTCAGTGATGTCAGAATCCAAGCTGGCCATCGGAGATGGCAGAAATCGCTGTACAAGGACAAGAGAACTTAGTAACACTCCCAGTTTACTTGGATTGGCTTCAGCAGGAATGGGGTACCTGAAAAAAACTTCTGGGACCCCTTCCTAGCAGAACTGAGGCCATTATTAAGGATAAATGTTGAGTTTGATGGTACTATAATGTTGACTCCTAGCGATTATTGATGTCTCGTCTGTTCTGCTTATTTTACCATCTAATACTTACAGAAATCCGCTAAAGGTATTGGAAAACTTTTGAACATTGAAAGAAATGCAGAAAGAACGTGTAAAAGTATATTTTGATTGTTCCTGTCCTCATGAAACCAAATATAGTCAAATTATTTAGTAGATGCCAGTAGCAGTGCTGTGCAGGTCCTCGCATTGTTGCGAGAGTTCCCCCCATCCTATGATATGCACAGATGCCAGATTTCTCCTCAGCCCCCATCTACGATGTCACTGACCATTCTCGCTGTGGATAAAATAGCGATAATTAGTAATTCAACTCAGTAAAATCTAGCCCTATTAAATAAGACAGGTTAGCATGCTAATAGTTGGTGTTTGAGACACAACAACACTAGCACACAAGGAGACTATTTCTAAGTTAAAGACACTGGAATAGGTCATTTTTAACAGAAAATTGAAACTAAGGTACATATACAAAATCTGTTTACATTTAGGAATTATGGAATGCTTGAAGCTTTTTGATTTTGAATTCTTTTTGTGACTCAACAAAAGTTCTAACACTTGATACAAACATAGACATGATCTCTTATGTACTTCTGTATAATCTGAGAAGTTCTTCTGCATGTACATCACAATACAATAGTAAAATATTCCAGATCTAGGTATATCATTCTATGCTACATCAGCTGTATAGCAGAGTTCATCAGTCAAAGTGGCTGGTATGTGGTGGCAACCCACATTGTCAACAACCTGTGACCAGATATTTTACATCAATGAGTCAAGTGGAAGCAGTGCAGTGCGAGGGTGACACAGACTGTATAGAGGTCCATCAGGACATGATAGGCAGAATGTGGTCCTATATTATTTTGCTCAAACATTGCTTGACCTGTAAGTAGGTCAGAAATCTTATGCCTCCTGTCTAAATTACCAGCTACACGAGACAGAGGATCTCTTTTGGAGTATAGAATTACATCCCATGCAATGACAGCTTGTGCTGAGCACATATGACGATGATAAATACAACCTGACTACATTTTTTCTGCTCGGAACCTTGACAAAAAATTGTTCAAATGGCTCTGAGCACTATGGGACTCAACTTCTGAGGTCATCAGTCCCCTAGAACTTAGAACTACTTAAACCTAACTAACCTAAGGACATCACACACACCCATGCCCAAGGTAGGATTCGAACCTGCGACTGTAGCGGTCGCGCGGTTCCAGACTGTAGTGCCTAGAACTTCTCGGCCACCCTGGCCAAATCAGAAGCCACTTCAAAATTTACTTTCACTTAAAATAATTCACAGAAATTTATTGTGTAGTGTCACTCTCTCAGTTATTTACCAGTGGCCTAGAAACCAGTTAGAAAATGAAAGAATTTAGAGTTTTTTAGCATCAGTAGTTTTGTTGCACCATGCTTCCACCTTGCAAAGTGGACTGCTCTTGTGGCTGATTTAGCAAAACGACCTCACAAGGAGGGTGTTTATCTCACCTCCATTGAAAGGTGCACAGACGTAATGGCATATATGCAGCATGCTGACCTTCCAGAAGTCACAACCTAGGACTTCTTGAAGGACACGTTGTGTAAGAATTACAGTACCACCAGTTAGTTGCTGATGTGATGAGAAAATTGGAGCAACGATGACATGGTCGCTCACTTCTTGACTTGGATGGCGAAACTGGAATTTCGGAAATGGTAACAGACCATGCTTGCATATGCATTGCCAAATGTAGACATTCAGAATTAGTAATTGTCAGGCACTAGTCATGAAGGGAGGTTCACGGTAGTCTTTGGAGCAATATCAGTCATCAAGCTGCCACCACTAAACACAGTCATCAGCAGCCACAAGCCATATCCTATTTTAAGTCAAAATGCTGCTCACTTCGTACGTTTCCAGCAGAAGGCCACCTGTTGGGTGACTATCATCAGCTGCCATTTGCTTTCACCATGCACTTGAATTCAAGCCTGGGACAACTAATTGCCCAGCTGTCAGTGCCCGAGTGAGGTAACACTGTCACTGTTGATCAACTTGTGTGGGCACACACTGTCACTGTTTGTCAGTGCTCTGTGCTAGCACATACCACAGCCATCATCCATGCTTGGGCCCATGGTTTCATCCTGGTTCATACATTATACTTGGTGTTGAGCAATGGGGACCAGAGCAGCTGCTGTGAGCGCTGTGAAATGTCCTATGAGTGCCATTGAAATAATAATAATAATTATTATTATAATTATAATAACAATAATCACTATCTGTGGTTAAGGAAACTTTTTGTTGTAATTTTTTTCGAAAGTATACTTAATTAATTTTATGTTATATTAATGACAACTATTTCGTGATAGCTTATCGCAACCCCTTTTACGCAAATTTGAGGCTTGATGAAGAGGATCTTCGCAGTTGCCTTTTGGTTATACGATGTCGCTGTTAATTTGAACATATACCACGAAACCATAGTCGTTCACAGTAAATGCGTCCATAGTTGTGAATATCGTAATAACTTTGAAGTTACGAGAATAGTCTGTACATTCAAATTCTTGGACGGCGCTGCAAAAGAAGCGGGAAAGGTAAGTAGCCCGAGTGTTGCTTTAATAATTTCGTCAACTATTTTCCATTCAAGACGATTTATTTAAATTATGTTGCTATCTTTCTTAGCAATTTTTAAGTACTGATATTACATTGCCTGTAACTACAAGACCGAAATCCGGTGCGAACTATTTCTAAACGTCTTATTTCTGGTAACCATAAATATGTGTCTTCATCAAATTTATGTATAAAGTTTTATATACCGGTATTTTAACAAGTCTGTTAAGTTTTCTTGGTAGTTAATGTTACTTCACGATGTATTAACAACATTGAAAGATAAATTGAGTTATTACACGTGTCCGTTACGGAAGACGCACTTCTGTTTTTCAGGTGCATTACGACGAAATGAATAATCGTAAGGAGCGGGAAAAAGCTGCCAGACGTAAACTGTATTACCGTTACACATGGATCCTAAAAACAAATCAACAAGACAGCAGGTCTGTAGTCCCCTAGTTTTACATTATCAGTTTGGCTCCTTGCATGATAAATATTCAACTTCTCACCTTTTTCTCATCAACAGGCAGCAGGAAGTGGGAGAACACATGGAGAATCTTGAAATACAACCTGTGCACACAGTAGTTGCCGGTCATCAGAAGATAATAAAAGGGTTAGCAGAACCTCTTATTACTCAAAGTGACCATACTGATGCAGGGAATTCAGCGCAGACTCCGCGGGACGTAATTACTGATATACAGTTGCAGAGCACTGAGTCCCCAGGATCTGCACAGTCTTCAGATAGTAGTCAGACCAAGGAAGACGTACAGCTAAGCAGCTGTCAAAAGTCATTGAATGTAGAGCCCGCAAAGGGAACCCACAGGTAACTTCATTCATTTATTGCCTCAAATATTTGCCCTTGACATAAAATTGTAGGAACAAACTGTTTTATGCAACTGAAGTTTAAATGTCAGTAATGTCACGTTCTGCTTCACATTCCAAAGTGTACAGAAGAACGCCGGTCATCCATTCAGCAAAGGGACAGAGAATGAAGAGAAGACTCAAAATGATAGAGATGTCTGAATTTCTTTCCCCTCATACAAGTAAGTGATAAAAAGACTTTTTTATTAGGTACAGAACGTTTAATGCATATATACTAGTTACTGTCTCTCGGCAACTGAATTTCTGGTGTTTTGCTTGAATTTTATCTGTGTTTGTTGGTGAACTTACATATGAAATGAGCCCCAGTAAGGTTCGCTAATTTTTAACCACTCCTGGGTTTTCCCAAAACTTTTCTTTACCAGTGCCTAAATCAGGAGTGTTTGTTTAACTTTTTTATTTTAAATCATTGAACCCACAACATTGTAGTCAATATTAAATTTAAACAAAATAAAGATGAATAAATCTATCAGATTTATTATGTGAACATTAAGAACTAACCTTCAACTCTCATGATTCTGCTGAAATATAAAATCTGTACTATTGGCACTGGGTTTGTATTTTATTTAAGATATCCTGAAAATAACTGAAATGACATATGCAAAAGCATGCTAAGAATTATTCCCATTTATTCTTGTAATATTTTCTCCAGGTATCGCTAACATACTCCTGTCATCATTTGTGCCAAGGGCATCCCCAGCTCTCACGGAGTCAGGTGCTTTTTTTTCAATAAAATGGTTTAAAATTCAGTGTCATGCTGTTTCTTAACAGGTTTGAAACTCAAACTTTTTTATGGATACTAAAAAGACATCATTCGTCTTCCCGAAGATTAAAAATACTCCGCACTCTCTGCTGTAGGCCAACCCCTATAGACTATCCTATGGCTGTCCTTCATTTGTGCTCGCTATTTTGAGCTATGTGGCAGGAAAGGAAATTTTCCTTTCTTCTCCAGCACATTTTTCATATTTGTTCAGGACCAACAGCATTTTCATTTTCTTTCACATAAGTACTCCAAATTCCCTTCTATTTACTTCTGTATACTTTTTTTATTAGGTATTTTTGCCCCTCCTACATACAAACCAATGGGTTCAACTTAGGGAGTGAATTTGGTTTGATGACTCTGTTTCTTAAACATCAGATTGCAAACTAAATATTTTGGGTTGTAGTCATGTTTTCCTGAAAATTCGTCTCTGTTATGTAATGTTTTTTCAGCATTCACAAGCCTTTTTTCTGTGTGATAAAGTCAGATTATAGTTGAGCCTTCATGTTCAGCTGTATATCCGCAACAGCCTGGTACGTCAGCTGCTCACCACTCAAACGAAAGGTCGATCATATGACCTCCAGTCATAAAATACCTAATGAAGCACTGCACTCATATGTCCAGAGGAAGCATCGTGTTGATCACAATTAGCATAGCCTTATGTATGTTCACTAGTTTAGATAATTTCAGCGTCCTTTGAGTAATCTATTACTGAACTTATTTAGGGAGGTACTTCATCGTATGAACACTGAAATAGTTATCATTATGATAGTGGCATGAATGTGAGCATTTTTTTCTAGCAATGATGCAAAGAGTTTGTGGGAAGCTATTTATCACGTTCTTTCTCATATCTAACGCACAGCTAGTAAAACCAATTTGTTTGAATTACTATTTAATATGGAGTACTAAGCTAGGTAAAATTTTCAATTGCCACCTACATAAAGCTACCATAGAAGAAAGAGTAGCATTAAATGACAAAGGAAGTTCTAAAGTCAATCAGGGGTTGAGCTCTAGGTTTTTGAATTGTTAGCCTAGAACATTATCCACTGTGAATCATCATTGAATAGAATACAGCATCAACTACTTCAAAAAGTGAGGTAGGTAATGGGTCATCCATGCTTATGGATGTAACACCTATTCTGTTTATACTGAACTTGAAAATTAAAAAGAAAAGACAGATAGAGCTAAATATGTGCAATATACAGCAAAGGTTTTATGTTGTAAAATGTGTTGATTTGCCACTAAACAAAGGAATAGGAAGTGCTACAGACATGACAAAACATTCACTTCTCATGAAATTATCTCAAATTAGAGATATGTGCAGTTCCATTTTAAAATAAATATTTATCTTATTAAAAATCAGTATACCTGCATATGTGCATATTATCTGGTGGTAGGATAAAACGCTAATATAAAAATGTTTTAAGCCAAAATACCTGTCCATTCAAACATTTTACGTAATAGAAGATGAATAGTAAAAATTGTGAAATTTGACACTAATTTATTTAGATGTTCCGTTGCATTGACAGCGTTTTCTTTGTAAATAAATTACTTGATACGTTTCTGCAACACTGGGGAAGAATTTATCCGGAGCACCGTTATTATGAATGAACAAGCATTTTTGAGGACTGTAGGAGAAATCCCTAAAAACTCAAAATCAGATGGCTGGATGAGAAGTACAGATAAGGCCTTCCAAAAAAAGAATCCAACAGCTTTATGTTGTTTACTTGAAATTACATGTTTCCCTTGAGCTGTATTCCATTAGCAGTACATGCTAAAGAACTTACAGTATACTTAATACCAATTCTTCTTACTATTATCTTAGTTTCAGATGGCATGCGAAAGAAATAACTGCCTGTTCCCCTCTGCACAAATAAGAATTTCTTTAATTTCCCCATTGTAGCCATTTACATGGAATTTGGTTAAGCATTCTACCATATACATGTGAGATGGATATTAAAACTCTTAGGCACACAGTACCTTTATGTTCTTTCCACGTGAGTTTCTCACAGTGCCTGTGACAAATTAAACCCTAACGGACTGCACAGCTCTCATTTGTACACTATGTGACCAAAAGTATCCGGACACCTGGTTGAAAATGACTTACAAGTTCGTGGCGCCTCCATCGGTAACGGTAATGCTGGAATTCAGTATGGTGTTGACCCACTCTTGGCCTTGATGACACCTTCCACTCTCGCAGGCATACGTTCAATCAGGTGCTGGAAAGTTTACTGGGGCATGGGAGCCCATTCTTCACGAAGTGCTGCACAGAGGAGAGGTATCGAAGTCGGTCGGTGAGGCCTGGTACGAAATCGGCATTCCAAAACATCCCAAAGGTGTTCTATAGGATCCAAGTCAGGATTCTGTGCAGGCCAGTCCATTACAGGAATGTTATTGTTCTGTAACCACTCCGCCACAGGTGGTGCATTATAAATAGGTGCTCGGTCGTGTTGAAAGATTCAATCACCATCCCCGAATTGCTCTTCAACAGTGGGAGGCAATAACATACTTAAGACGTCAATGTAGGCCAGTGCTGTGATAGCGCCAAGCAAAACAACAAGGGATGCAAGCCCCCTCCATGAAAACCACCGGTAATGCTGGAATTAAGTATGGCGTTGACCCACCCTTGGCCTTGATGACAGCTTCCACTCTCGCAGGCATACGTTCAATCAGGTGCTGGAATGTTTCTTGGGGAATGGCAGCCCATTCTTCACGGAGTGCTGCACTGAGGAGAGGTATCGAAGTCGGTCGGTGAGGCCTAGCATGGAATCGGCGTTCCAAAACATCCCAAAGGTGTTCTATAGGATCCAAGTCAGGACTCTGTGCAGGCCAGTCCAATACAGGAATGTTATTGTTATGTAACTATTCCTCCGCAGGCCGTGCATTATGAACAGGTGCTCGATCGTGTTGAAAGATTCAATCACCATCCCCAAATTGCTCTTCAACAATGGGAAGCAAGAACCTGCTTAAAACATCAATGTTGTCCTGCACTGAGATAGTGCCACGCAAAACAACAAGGGGCGCAATCCCCCTCCATGAAAAACACGATCACACCATAACATCACCACCTCCGAATTTTACTGTTGGCACTACACACGCTGGCAGATGACGTTCACTGGGCATATGCCATACCCACATCCAGCCATTGGATCGTCACATTGTGTACCACGATTTGTCACTCCACATGACGTTTTTCCAGTGTTCAGTCATCCGATGTTTACGTTTCTTACACCAAGCGAGAAGTCATTTGACATTTTTCCGGCGTGATTTGTGGCTTATGAGCAGCTGCTCGACATGAAATCCAAGTTTTCTCACCTCCCTCCTACCTGTCATAATACTTGAAGTGGATCCTCATGCAGTTTGGAATTCCTGTTTAATGGTCTAGATAGATGTCTGCCTATTACCCATTACAACCCTCTTCAACTGTCAGCAGTCTCTGTCAGTCAACAGATGAGGTCCGCCTGTACACTTTTGTGCAGTATGTGTCCCTTCACGTTTCCTTTTCAGTATCATATCGGAAACAGTGGACCTAGGGATGTTTAGGAGTGTGGAAATCTCGTGTACTGACATATAACACAAGTGACACCCAGTCACCTGGCAACATTCGAAGTCCGTGAGTTATGCGAAGCACCCCATTCGGCTCTCTCACCTTGTCTCATGACTACTTAGGTCACTTACATGGAGTACCCAGCGATAGGTGTCAGTACAATGCACCTAATATGAAAAATGAATGTTTTTAGGGGTGTCTGGATACTTTTGATCACATAGTATATGTTGTCTATATCCTGTCATTGATCCTATTTAGTGGTCTGTCTTCATGCTTAGGAACACAAAAGAAGGAAAATGTTGGAATTTATTATAGAACAGCAGTATAACTGAAATTTATCATTTCTTTTAGCTGTTACAATACTGAAGGAAGATATATAAATCATAGATTTGAAGTAAAGTCAGAAAATGTGTAACCAGTTTGAGAAGGAAGAAAATTATGTTTATTTGCCACCTGGTTCATACAGATTGCTTAATGAAGTCATCAGCTACAATATAATGAATTTTTCTGTTTCAGATTCATGAAGCTTTTGGATTCACAGTTCCTATGTGCTTGTTCAACAAAATAAATATTTGGAAAAGATACATTCAGTACTCTGCTACATGGCTTGACAATATCCATGAAACACAATGTTATTATATATAAAATCTGATATTAAGATAGTTTCCTCCTTTGTAATACAGCCATCATAAGCAGATAAATAGTAGTAGTTTAATTACTCCTAATTCAATTTCCAGAACCAATCCCCATAAGCTGCACAATATAGTTAACAACATAACTAGCTGCTTGTGGTACATTCATCATAACCATATTTGGTGTACAGCTACATGAAGGACGTTTTTTAGTATTTTGTTCTACACAGTTGAAACAGAATGCAAAAAACCAACCATTACACTGATTACATTTATGTGTTTGAAGTTGCATGTCTTAGTTCGTATTTTGTGTGTACTGTGAAAAACCCTTTGAAGAGATAACACATTCATTAGCAAAATGTGGACATTACAATTAAGAAATCATAAAGAGTATACACTGCTGTGGGAAGTGTTCTGATGATGTTTCAGTATTATTTCATTTCTTCCACTGGACAACATAGTAAACTGTAATAAAATGAATCAAACAATGATATGCACAGTTTGTAGAAATTTGCGTTTTATCAATGTTTGGATTTAAAAATCTGAGGTTTTACTTACCCTTATGGAAGAATATTGACTGTGTAATTTTCACAACAGTACACATTTTTAAAAAAGTAGTACAGGTTTTTCTTTTGTATACTGAATTGTCATAGAATCTTGTCTTAGTATATTTTCATTGACATTAAATGTCATAACAGAGTGAATGTATTGTGATGGGTGTATTAATGATAATATTAGCCCAGGTTGGTCCTAATTTTGGATTGATATGGAAAAGTGTGTTTCACTTTGTATATATTGCACCTGTTACTCAACCAGCTTCTGTGCTCCATCATTTGAAAACCCCTTGTTGATTAACTGTTCTGACAGCCACTTGGTGGGATTGTCTTTGAGTTTCAACTAACATGTTAGCTGAATCCATTGTTTTATAGCACCTATGAATAGTGAAAAATTATGTATTTTTTATTTATTCTGGTCATAGTTTCAGACGAATTATAACACGAGGCAGGTCTGGGAGACTTGAGTATAGTCAGCTACCATATAACCAGACAATCAGCTACACTTCAGTGTAAATTATTGTTCTTGTCTTACAATCCACAAATGTACTTGGCTTGAAATATATTTTCAGTTTGTTGAAGGTACATCACCAGTTAATCTCTTGTTCTAATTTTTTGTGATTGGGTATTGGTTAAAGCTTTGGTCAACATCTATTTTCATACCCAACTCCAGGAGTAAGCCTTCGTGGGGACCTACAATTCTATTTTTTAATTGATGTTTGGTAAGAAACACAGTAATGTATAGGCGAAAATTCTACAAAACCTGCCTTAGAATTCGCACTGGTTGGCCAGTTGTATCAGCTGATAACAGTGTTAGGTTTGTAGAATCCACTACAGATGGCTGAGTTCTAAATAAATGAGGTCTGCTCAAAATTCAGGAACTTTGCTCACCAAATCTTTCTACACTTACCTGTTACTTATTGTGCATGGTCCATTTCAAATTACTCTCCACCACAATTTATACACTGCTCCCAATGCTACTTCCAGTTCTGGAAGCAGTCTTGCTACAGCTCTTGCTTTATCACAAAAAGCATCCTTTGCAAGTTTTCTCTTATCTCGTGTATCATTCCCAATCTTCGTCCTTTCAAAATTTCAACTTTATAAATAAAAAACGGCTCAAGGGCCAGGTCTGAAGAGTACCGAGGATGAGGAAGCATATCATTTATGCGAACGATTAGTTTTTTTACTCTCTGTGACAGTTACAACTGCCAACAGAGTACTTTAGTGTTGTTTGTATGTATTAGTTTTACCAGGCTTGGTAGGCTATGTAAAGTAAGTGAGCAGCATCGGATGTTGACCGATAACTGGGAAGGGTTTGGAGATATAGGCTACTCATGTGAGACAATATTATCAGTATGTTACAGAATCTGAAAGGTGTCACTTTGCCAGTCTTCATTTGGCAGGCTGGTTGAATCATGATTTAATCAAATTTGTGGTTATTTTGGATGTGATAGTGGCCTGATGTTGACTGCATGGGAATGTGAGGGCAGACATACACTTCTTGAAGGTTCTGGTGGACCTCATCTGGCCACCACAAGGAAGGATCAGTGTATGGTGTAGCAAAAACATCGTAAGCACTTCACATCTGCTCTTGCCACTGGAGACGAAATTATGGAATCCTTGCAAAGTTCTCTGTCATCCAGCCAAACTGGCTAGAGACTAGAAACAGCTAGACTAAAGAATTATCATTCTATGTGTGTGCTGTCATTAACACCACATCACCAAGATTTGTCTTTGTAATGGTGCTGCGACCAGGAAATATGGACTGCAGATGGATGACACTGATTTGTAGTCAGCAAAGAATTGTGGTTCTGTACTACCTTGTACGTCAATTGTAGTTGAGTGTAGGAGTGACCTAGGGAGAAGACCTATTTTTCTGATGTGATGTGGAGTTACAGTGGTATTGCTGTTGTTGTCATGGTGTGGGGAAGCAGATGGTATACACAAAATAAGTGAAATTTTTATAATTTCTATCCTTCCTCATGTTGCAACTTTAATTCCTAGCACTGTATATTCATGATTCTTGTTGAATATATGTAATTATATCTGTTAAGTACTCAATTGCAGGTACCAACAATGTAAAGGAAAAAGTGTCCACTAGCTACAGTACAATGAGTGACTTTAAAAGAAGGTATGTGGCTATGATGTGACTCATGGTATTTACCATCTATATGACATTTATGCGGGATGGCCATATTCAGTTACAGACAGGCACGTTCAATCACACACAGCTCATTGCCTCCAGATGTGTGATACACTTCCATGTATATAGCCTGTAAAGGGAAAAAGGGTTTAAGATACTGGACATTCATGAGTAAGTGGAATTAAACCGTGTCCAACCATTCCTCTTATTTTAAATTGCATTTGGTGGATACTAGGATGGTTTCCTTAAAAAGGTCATTGGAATATCCAGCCCTATACGTTGCCAACTAGACTTGTATTGTCTCTGTATTTTAACATGATGGTAACTCAGAAAATTCTCCCTCCATCCATATATTTGAAAGCATTAGACTCTGTTTGAGTAAAACACTTTGTGCTGGATGCAAGGTCCACGTTGCCATCACTAATCGGGAATACAATAGTGAATAAACTGGTCACAGTACTTTTAAAGACACATCACTGCCATAGAGGGCAACATTAGTTGCTTCATGTGTGGATACATGTATTTAAAAATGCACTATAGGAGATGGAGCATCCTCACAGGCACAGTATAACTTAGGTGGTAGCCATGTAATCATAAAACGCATTGTTATTTGGGATAAATGGTACCATTCCTGTATCTATCATTATGCTGCAAATAGCAAACAAAACAGGCCTTCATCTGCAGATTATATGTAATATTTATTTGCCTTCACTACCTGCTTTGAGACATGAATGCACATGATTCCATTATTCCATGACTACATGATAGTGATACAATGAACTCTTAACAGGAAACAGTATTTGAGTAGTCTCCAGAATCACTTAATCATGCTCCTTCTTCACCTGGAATGGCTTATAGGATGATTTAATTTTGAAAGAAAGTTCCAATAACAAGTATATACAACATTTAGGTGGCTGTGCTGTTCATAAGTACAATGCAGTGTTCCTTCAGGCATGTCTGCATGTCCAAAGGAACATTGCATTGTATTTCTCAACAACACAGGTGGTACAATGTCATGATCATTGACCGTCACCATTGAAGTGACTTTCAATTCAGATGTATCCAAGGTATGGGGATATACATAATGGATGTACAACAGCTGGTTGTAGACACATGGTTGATACCATATGGAAGTTTTAGGTGTTCCCATGATGTGTACTCAGATAGGCTAATGATAAGGTAACTGCCAGCAACAAACGGGAAATCTGGGCTTGACTCCCAGCCTGGCACAAATTTCCATTGTCGTCATTTCATTGTACAGGATAATTGTTCCTATTTGCAGTTGTGAATGTATTTTACATATAATGAATATATAGTTAGATATTCAGCCAATTGAAAAAGTTAAGAGCTTAAAACACCTAGGATTTACCATTAGCAGTGTTAGAGTGCTAAATGTGATATATGCTATACACAAATTTCAGGGTCTTAAGAACGCTTGGAAACAAAAAACAGAAACAAACCAACATACATTTCACAAAATACTACAGAGACAATTCTACAGCAAGATATGTTCAAATGTTAACAAAAATGGCTATACATATACATACAAACATTTGAAATTCTATTTTTTAATACCAGTTTGCTACAGAGAGCATATGAAATGCCCCTCCCAAAGTACCTATTTGTCAACTGTTGGAGATATCTCCAAGGAAAAAAGAATACAATGCACCAAATTTTTGTGGCTTCCTAACCTGTGGTAAGCTTCATTGAGGAAGAAAGTTTTGTTGCACAGATGCATGTAATAAGGAATGGTGTCCAGTCTACAGCCATTTGCAGGAACCTTTTCAAACAGCTGGATATTGTGTCAGCAATCTCATGGTACACCCACTCCCTCATGTAGTATGTTGTCCACAATCGAAGTTCCAGTACAAAAAGAACAGGTATTGAGAGGTACTTGTCCATATAAAGTACCTCACCTGTGATCTAAAGAATTTAATAGGTAATGAAATTTACCTGAAACCTTCAAACACAAACTAAAAACATATCTGCTCCTTTTCTCCATTGCACAATTTCTAAATGGACAAAAAGACAGCATGTGTGTGTGTGTGTGTGTGTGTGTGTGTGTGTGCACAAGTGACATGAATTTGGGAGAGAGAGAGACTAAACTTGGTTAATTAAAAATGACTTTGTGCAAAAGGAGTACTGTAGGAAAACTATATAAAAGATCACGATGCTGGTATATTTTGGTATGTATCTGACTGAGAAAGTATATTATAATTGTAAATGTCTCATTCCAAATCATTCGAGAGGTTGCAGCCATGACTCACTGAACAGACCAATATCTAATTTAAGCTAAGAACTGGACAGTATGTGGAAGAGATGGCAGCAGATAAGCTAGAATAGGTGAAAAGGCTTTTACTTCAGAGGCAGGCAAATAGAATGAAATTGGAAATAAGTCAACACAGAAGAAAAAGAAATTAGTTAAAAAGTACTTTCATTTTTCCTCTGGTAAAATAATGGCCAGATTTAGTGAATGTATCATGATGAGATGTTTAAGACAGTTCACTTAGAATTGGAGTTTCAGTTCAGAAAAACACATTACATGATATCATACTGGTACATTCTTTCTTCTGTGGATTTTATCAAAAAGTTTGATTTACATATCATTTGCTTCACAAATATAAGGATGACAACAAGTTGTAAAACACATTTAACACTCGTAACCATAAGTATTTTCAGGGATGATACACATTACTCTGTAATATTCATTTTCAGCACATCTCATAGAAGTTCAAAGTGTATCAGTCTGTTTTTTACTATCACAAAATAGGGGAGAGAGTGTCATGACCTTGATACAGGGATTGGGATGGACACCATTAAAACAGACTTCTTTGTTGCGTCAGAATCTTATGACGAAATTTTGATCATTAGCTTTCTCCTCTCCATCATAACAAAATAAGTGGAAACAGAGCTTGCACTGAAAGACAGAGGTATTCATTTTTTCTGCATGCTGTTCCAGATTGTAATAATAGACAATTGTTGTGAAGGTGGTTGGATGAATCCTCTGCCTTGCACTTAAGTGTGATTTTCAGAGTATCCATGTAGACGTAGATCTCTAATCAAGTACAAATTTATAAGTACAAAATTCTAGGACAGACACCAAATGTTTTCAAGTGTTGCTATCAATTTTTGTTCTGCTGGATGCCACCCCAGGAACTTGGCTCTTCAGAGTATGAAGTGACAAAGATATGGAAGTTGTGTACTAATTATGTGCTAATTTTTGTATAAATGAATGTCAATATATATTTCTGTTTAAAACATTTATGTGATGTTTCTTTTCACATGTTATTTTCACATTTTTCAAAGCTACCATCACATTCTTACTTGATTACAGCTTCCTTCTCAGAGTGATTGCACTTAATCATAAATAAATAAGTAAGGTAGGAAGTAATCTCCAGATTTTCTATATGCATGTCATCACTGAAGGAATAGGCCATGAACTCAAGAAACAACTTTAACAGAAACAAGAATAGCTTCAGTTTTTCAAAATTTCAGATAACTAGAAAATTTAAAGTGCTAGCTGGTCCCACCTTAAAAATTTTTAGTAGCTTCCAACTATTTAATGACTTTCATATGAAGATGTTGCAATCTCAGAAACCATGAATTGACTGAAAAAAATGTCTGGGTTATACTTTCTGACTTAGGATAGACTATGAGCCTTAAAAGTAATTTAATTCATTAAATATGTTGTGGGTTAATAAATCAGAAATGTTTCAGAAACCACTTTATGCATCAATGTTATGAGTGTAAGCATTATATTAAAAATGTGGTAAATTGGAAAAAAAATTTATTCGTGAATTATAATCAGCTCAACAATAGTATTATATCAAAGATTGAAATCTGCCAAGCAGAGAGGCAAAAGCTACAAAATATAGCTGGACACAAATGTCACAATTTAATAAGCTTTAGATGAATCAAAATACTTTACTGGAAAGTTGGGTTGTCAAGTCTTTCTAATGGTATGTTTTGCACTACATACAATGTTCTATTGATTCCTTCCTCTCAACCCCCCTCCCCCCCCCCCCCAAACTGAGTTATACAGTAAGACAGATAATGATAAATAGTTGACTGTATAATGTAACTGTACAAAAATGGTATACTGAATATAAAAAATCATTATTATTTGTAGTGGTGCAATAAGAACAGATGAGAGATAAAAACCTCCTATGTTTTCTCACCCCTTCTCCCTGCCCCCTCCCCAAACTGACTTATACAGGCAGACAGATGTTGACAGTTACCTGACTGGATAATTCAATGGCACATTACTGGTTTTTAAAGTCATTTTCATAACAGTATTAAATAACAAATGTTTAAATAACCTGACAATTAGAACAGCACACATATGTGCTGTACACACTGGTACCTCTAATGCCCAGTAGCACATACTCTTGCATTGATGCATGCCTGTATTCATCGTGGCATGCTATCCAGAAGTTCATCAAGGCACTGTTGATCCTGATTGTCCCACTCCTCAATGGCGATTCAGCGTAGAGCCATCAGATTGGTTGGTGGATGATGTCATCCATAAAGAGCCTTTTTCAATCTATCCAAGGCACGTTCAATGGGGTTCATGTTTGGAGAACATTCTGGACTCACTAGTCGAGCAATATCATTATCATGAAGGATGCTCTTCACAAGATATGCATGATGGGGGCTCGAATCGTCATCCATGAAGACGAATGCCTCACCAATGCGCTGTCAATATGGTTGCATCATCGGTCAGAGGCTGGCATTCACGTATTCTACAGCCAGGCGTTAAGTCTGACTGGGTTTCCACCAAACTGGTCTCCAATGAATGTCTTGTTGAAGGCACGTTCAGCACTCATCGGTGAAGAGAATGTGATGCCAGTCCTGAGTTGTCCTTTTGGCATGTTGTTCGACCCATCTGTACCGCACTGCATTGTGTCGTGTTTGCAAAGACGTCAGGACTGAAGTTGTGCATCAAGCAGCCAATTGCGAACACTTTGAGTTGTAACACAACATCCTGTGCCTGCATGAAATGCCATATTCAACATGGTGGCATTGTTGTCAGGATTTCTCCGAGACATAATCCATAGGTAGTTGACATGCAATGCAATACTAGCCCTCGGATGGCCTGTGCAAGGCATGTCATTGGCAATTCCTGTCACTCTGTATCTTCTACATGTCTGGACAACTTTGATTTGGTTCACTCTGAGATGCCTGGTCACTTCCCTTCTTGAGAGCCCTTTCTGGCACAAAGTAACAATGCAGAGACAATCGAACCACGGTATTGACCGTCAAGGCATGGTTGAACTACAAATAACACCAGGCTTGTACATCTTTCCTGGTGAAATGACTGGAAATGATCTGCTGTTGGACCCCCTCTGAGTTTTGGGAACCAGGATGACACAAAACTTTTTTTGGTTGTGTGTGTTACTCAAGTGTTGCTTTTCATCTTTAGGACTATTTTTGCACCTCAAAAAACATATTTTCCTTCACATAGCTAGATTTAGCTACTTTTTTTGCCTATGTTCTTCTTAAATACTTTATCTAACAAACCTTGTTAACTGTAGTAGAGCATTTACAAAAACAAATTACCACAAAGACAGTGTCACTAACAACTTCCTCAGTTGTTGCAACTTTTCACAATATATCTCATATTCTTAATTATTACTTCAAATATTCATTTACATGTCATTGTTTCCAGTTTCTCCTTAGTACATTATTGTGTAATTTTCAGCCATGAAAATAACTGCCTTTTTTCTGATACAAAACTGACACTCCTCAGCAACAAATCAATACCATGATACAGCAGAATTTCATTCTCTGTTACATGACGGACATAAACTTATTTGCTGTATTACAGTGCACTAGATGAGGATAGTAATTTGTTTTAAAATACTTGTGTCACTCTCATGACACATATAGTGTATCCCCATGACAAACAATACTATTTCAAGAATGAGATTTTTACTGCACAGCGGAGTGTGTGCTGATATGAAACTTCCTGGCAGACTAAAACTGTGTGCTGGACCAAGACCTATGCCCTGGATGCTGTGAGGACAATGTGTGACTCGTGCTTGGATAGCGTAGTTGGTAGAGCACTTGCCCGCAAAAGGCAAAGGTCCCGAGTTCGAGTCTTGGTCCGGCACACAGTTTTAATCTGCCAGGAAGATTCCTATCAGTTCACACTCCGCTGCAGAGTGAAAATCTCATTCTGGAAACAGCCCCCAGGCTGTGGCTAAGGTATGTCGCTAAAATATCCTTTCTTTCAGGACTGCTAGTTCTGCAAGGTTTGCAGGAGAGCTTCTGTAAGGTTTGGAAGGTAGGAGACGAGGTACTGGCAGAAGTAAAGCTGTGAGGATGGGACGTGAGTTGTGCTTGGGTAGCTCAGTTGGTAGAGCACTTGCCTGTGAAAGGCAAAGGCCTGAGTTCGAGTCTTGGTCTGGCATACAGTTATAATCTGCCAGGAAGTTTCAATACCATTTCATGATTTTAAATTTAGGCAACAATATATATTTCACCTGACAATTTATTACTTTAGTATGAAAGGCAATGTACTGATACGTTTTGGTGAAACTGGCACTTTACTACAGCAAACTCATTTTATTTTTACTTATAACTGAACAAAATGCTTGTAAATTTCTTTTATGGTGTGCGCTGTGTGCTGACTGCATTCTTAACATTATGCATCATTAAGCTGTCAAATATTTTGCCATGATGCATACAAATGTTTTCCACAGTACTGATTCTGAAGACATATAAGACATTTCCCTGAAAAACCTTTTAACTGAGAGAGCATTAAATGTTTTTCCTCCCATCCCCTTCTATCTTAATATCCATTAACATGCAAAAATCTAATCATTGAATTTACACATACAGAATTACTTATGAACTGAAGATAATGGATGAAGATTAATTTTGTCTCTTACAGGTAAGATAGCAGGTAGGATATAATGAGATGGCTGAAATCAAAACGTCCTGTGACACATAATTGATAGAATGTAGGGTATATCAAAATGTAATTGCTAAAGCAAAATTTATGAATAATGACAGCTTTTAACACAGTCTGAAAACAAATCAAAAGCTATATAAGGTACTGTGAAGACTCACACAGGGTTGTTGTTGTTGTTGTTGTTGTTGTTGTTGTGGTCTTCAGTCCTGAGACTGGTTTGAAGCAGCTCTCCATGCTACTCTATCCTGTGCAAGCTTCTTCATCTCCCAGTACCTACTGCAACCTACATCCCTCTGAATCTGCTTGGTGTATTCATCTCTTGGTCTCCCTCTATGATTTTTACCCTCCACACTGCCCTCCAATACTAAATTGGTGACCCCTTGATGCCTCAGAACATGTCCTACCAACCGGTCACTTCTTCTGGTCAAGTTGTGCCACAAACTTCTCTTCTCCCCAATCCTATTCAATACTTCCTCATTAGTTATGCGATCTACCCATCTAATATGCAGCATTCTTCTGTAGCACCACATTTCGAAAGCTTCTATTCTCTTCTTCTCCAAACTATTTATCGTCCATGTTTCACTTCCATACATGGCTACACTCCATACAAATACTTTCAGAAAAGACTTCCTTACACTTAAATCTATACTTGATGTTAACAAATTTGTCTTCTTCAGAAACACTTTCCTTGCCATTGCCAGTCTACATTTTATATCCTCTCTACTTCGACCATCATCAGTTATTTTGCTCCCCAAATAGCAAAACTCCTTTACTACCTTAAGTGTCTCATTTCCTAATCTAATTCCCTCAGCATCACCTGACTTAATTCGACTACATTCCATTATCCTCATTTTGCTTTTGTTGATGTTCATCTTATATACTACTCTCAAGACACTGTTCATTCCATTCAACTGCCCTTCTAAGTCCTTTGCTATCTCTGACAGAATTACAATGTCATCAGGGAACCTCAAAGTTTTTATTTCTTCTCCATGAATTTTAATACCTACTCCGAATTTTTCTTTTGTTTCCTTTACTGCTTGCTCAATATACAGATTGAATAACATCGGTGAGAGGCTACAACCCTGTCTCACTCCCTTCCCAACCACTGCTTCCCTTTCATGTCCCTTGACTCTTATAACTGCCATCTGGTTTCTGTTCAAATTGTAAATAGCCTTTCGCTCCCTGTATTTTACCCCTGCCACCTTTAGAATTTGAAAGAGAGTATTCCAATCAACATTGTCAAAAGCTTTCTCTGAGTCTACAAATGCTAGAAATGTAGGTTTCCCTTTCCTTAATCTTTCTTCTAAGATAAGTCGTTAGGTCAGTATTGCCTCACGTGTTCCAGTATTTCTACGGAATCCAAACTGATCTTCCCCGAGGTCGGCTTCTACTAGTTTTTCCATTCGTCTGTAAAGAATTCGTGTTAGTATTTTGCAGCTGTGGCTTATTAAACTGATAGTTCGGTAATTTTCACATCTGTCAACACCTGCTTTCTTTGGGATTGGAATTATTATATTCTTCTTGAAGTCTGAGGGTATTTCGCCTGTTTCATACATCTTGCTCACCAGATGGTAGAGTTTTGTCAGGACTGGCTCTCCCAAGGCCGTCAGTAGTTCCAATGGAATGTTGTCTACTCCGGGGGCCTTGTTTCGACTCAGGTCTTTCGTGCTCTGTCAAACTCTTCACGCAGTATTGTACCTCCCATTTCATCTTCATCTACATCCTCTTTTATTTCCATAATATAGTCCTCAAGTACATCGCCCTTGTATAGACCCTCTATATACTCCTTCCACCTTTCTGCTTTCCCTTCTTTGCTTAGAACTGGGTTTCCATCTGAGCTCTTGATGTTCGTACAAGTGGTTGTCTTATCTCCAAAGGTCTCTTTAATTTTCCTGTAGGCAGTATCTATCCTACCCCTAGTGAGATAAGTCTCTACACCCTTACATTTGTCCTCTAGCCGTCCCTGCTTAGCCGTTTTGCACTTCCTATCGATCTCATTTTTGAGACGTTTGTATTCATTTTTGCCTGCTTCATTTACTGCATTTTTATATTTTCTCCTTTCATCAATTAAATTCAATATTTCTTCTGTTACCCAAGGATTTCTACCAGCCCTCGTCTTTTTACCTACTTGATCCTCTGCTGCCTTCACTACTTCATCCCTCAAAGCTACCCATTCTTCTTCTGCTGTATTTCTTTCCCCCATTCCTGTCAATTGTTCCCTTATGCTCTCCCTGAAACTCTGTACAAACTCTGGTTCTTTCAGTTTATCCAGGTCCCATCTCCTTACATTCCCACCTTTTTGCAGTTTCTTCAGTTTTAATCTACAGGTCACAACCAATAGATTGTGGTCAGAGTCCACATCTGCGCCTGGAAATGTCTTACAATTTAAAACCTGGTTCCTAAATCTCTGTCTTACCATTATATAATCTATATGAAACCTGTCAGTATCTCCAGGGTTCTTCCATGTATACAACCTTCTTTCATGATTCTTAAACCAAGCTATGATTAAATGGTGCTCTGTGCAAATTTCTACCAGCCGGCTTCCTCTTTCATTTCTTAGCCCTAATCCATATCCACGTACTACGTTTCCTTGTCTCCCTTTTCCTACACTTGAATTCCAGTCACCCATGACTATTAAATTTTCATCTCCCTTCACTATCTGAATAATTTATTTTATTTTATCATACATTTCTTCAATTTCTTCGTCATCTTCAGAGCTATTTGGCATATAAACTTGTACTACTGTAGTAGATGTGGGCTTCGTATCTGTCTTGGCCACAATAATGCATTCACTATGCTGTTTGTAGTAGCTTACTCGCATTCCTATTTTCCTATTCATTATTAAACCTACTCCTGCATTATCCCTATTTGATTTTGTGTTTATAACACTGTAGTCACCTGACCAAAAGCCTTGTTCCTCCTGCCACCGAACTTCACTAATTCCCACTATATCTAACTTTAACCTATCTATTTCAATTTTTAAATTTTCTAACCTACCTGCCCGATTAAGGGATCTGACATTCCACACTCCGATCCGTAGAACACCATTTTTCTTTCTCCTGATAACAACATCCTCTTGAGTAGTCCCCGCCCGGAGATCTGAATGGGGGACTATTTTACCTCCGGAATATTGTACCCAAGAGGACACCATCATCATTTAATCATACAGTAAAACTGCATGCCCTCTGGAAAAATTACGGCGGTAGTTTCCCCTTGCTTTCAGCCATTCGCAGTACCAGCACAGCAAGGCCGTTTTGGTTATTGTTACAAGGCCAGATCAGTCAATCATCCAGACTGTTGCCCTTGCAACTACTGAAAAGGCTGCTGCCCCTCTTCAGGAACCACACGTTTGTCTGGCCTCTCAACAGATACCCCTCTGTTGTGATTGCACCTATGGTACGTCTATCTGTATCACAGAGACACGCAAGCCTCCCCACCAACAGCAAGGTCCATGGTTCATGGGGGGGTCACACAGAGTAGAGATCCAAAAAAAAGCAAGATTTACTGAATTATATCAATTATTTCATAAATGCAATAAATCCAGCAACATCATTATACTCAAGATTTACAAACCAAGGAAAACCTTAAAAAAGCCGTTTTTTGCATAATGGTGGAGCCCGCATTTGAACATAAAGTGCCGAAAGTGGTAAAAGAAAGCTTAAAACCTAAAATTTCAGCAGGAGTAAATTAGATGTGTCATAAAAATCACAGTTCCACAGATTGCAAGGCCCTTGGCATACATAGCCAACTTCTCATTTAGCAAAGGACAGTATCCAGAAACGGTGGAAATCTCAAAAGTGCAGCCATTCAGAAATGCTGGAAAGTATAAGGTAGAAAACTATTAGCCAATATCACTTCTTCCAGTATTTTCCAAAATATGAGAGGAATTGTTGAAGCACATGGTAAACAAATATTTAAATGACTGTAAGTTACTAAAGAGAAATCAGAATGCCTTCTTGGCTGGTAAAAATAAGGAAACAGCAGTTATGTGCTACACAGAACAGATAATCAAAAATCTGTATAAAGAATATAGCATAGTAGAAATAAATCTCTCCAAAACATTTGATACTGACAATCATGGCTCTCTTTTAGAAAAACTGTAAGATTAGGTATTCATGGGACAGAGAAAAACTGGTTTGAAACATACCTGAAAAACAAATCACTGATTGTATGACTAATATTTTAGGGGAATTCAGCATATATTTGTAATACACATGGCTATGATAATATCCAATGCTTTTTATATTTATTCACTACACATACTCATCCACTACACATAAAAGGAAACTCAACACCACAGGAGTTACAAAGGAAAATAAGAACAATAGTCATATAACCCAATATAAAGATAAATCTAGTTTTTATATCACAGCTTTTCACATACTAATGGTTGCATTCTCTCCATATCAGTTCTCCATTTTAGTCCCCCACAATGTCAGCTTACTCCAGCCACAAAACAAGTATAGTATTAGATATAAAAGAAATGGATACAGGGATAAACAATTCAATATAGTAGGTTGCATAAAGTTTCTTCTGTATATAACTGACCCACACCTCAGTTGATGCAGCAAGTGCTGTACAATTTAACTTTAAATGCAAATGAAAGAAATTGGATGCAATTTGAAAAAAACAAGTCAAAATGTAAATGTTGATCTAGTGTTGGGTAACAAAGCCATAGACAGAGTGACATCTACAAAACTGTTGGGGATTCATGTTCATGAAAAGTTAAATTTTAATGACGATGTAATGGAACTTGCACAGAAACTCAATTAAGTCTGTTTGATTCTTAGAATTATTGCAAATCTTTGAACATCAGAGGGTGCCATAATGGCATATTTCAGTTGTTGTAACATAGCTTGATACTTTTGGTGTTCCACCACTTTCTGCATAAAACAATTTTTTCTTTCTTTCCAACAGAGGACTATCTGAATAATAACATGCAGTCATCCACAGACATGCTGCAAACCAATATTCAAAAAGCTTAAAATACTAATAATACCTGGATAATATGTACATGAATGTGTCTTATAGTTCAGGGCCTAGCAATCAGATTTTCAGACAAATCCTGACTTCCATATCTACAGTACCCAAAATAGCACATCACATCATACTCAGTGCACAAAAAGAACAAGCACAAGAAGGCATGTGAGCTGAATTGATACAAAACTTTACAACCAGACAACCTGTCAACAACAGAAAGCTGGAAGACAAAAATAAATTTGAAGCAGAATTTAAAATTTTTTTCTAGAACAGTGTTTGTAAATGGTAAATGGCCAAAAGACATTTTCTGATAATGTTTGAATTAAGACAAAACTGAAATTACTCTCTTTCACCTGTGAACTTTTTATCATGTTTTCATATCTAATGGAGAGCTATTGTCTATGTAAAATCTTTAACAAAGTACTGTAGTATATAGAAGAAGTTGCTCCTATGGAGGACAAAAGTAAAGCCCTAAAGAAAACAGACTATGCATTTATCATACCATAAGCATACAAGTGTATAAAGTTGTATTAGTATGTACTTTGTGTACTTGTCTTATTTTTATTGTACCTTTTAAGTACGTAGTTGGCTTTCCCTTTCCATTGAGATGATTACCCATGTACATTTGGATAACATCTGTATAATATTTATTGTCTAGGGGAGCATAAATAAAAAATATATGGAGTGACTCAGGAAAGGAAGAAGAAGATCGGCCAGCTGCAGAGGCACTACTTGCCATGTAGTGTTTTCACTAAGATTCCAAAACATTGTAAGTTTTCATCATTTCACTATTACACAGACCCCTGCTCCTCTCTCTACTTTTGCAACACCTGTTGAAATACACTACGGGATCAAAAGTTACCGGACACCTGACTAAAATGACTCTCGCGGGCATACGTTCAATCAGGTACTGAAAGGTTTCCTGAGGAATGGCAGCCATTTCTTCATTGAGTGCTACGCTGAGGAGAGGTATCGATGTCAGTCGGTGAGGCCTGGCATGAAGTCGGCATTCCAAAATACCCCAAAGGTCTTCTATAGGATCAAAGTTAGTACTCTGTGCTGGACAGTCCATTACAGGAATGCTATTGTCGTGTAACAACTCCACCACAGGCCATTATTACGAGTAGGTGCTTGATCGTGTTGAAAGATGAAGTCGCCATCTCTGAATTGCTCTTTAACTGTGGGAAGCAAGAAGGTTCTTCAAACATCAGTGTAGGTCTGTGCTGTGATAGTGCCACACAAAACAACCAAGCGTGCAAGCCCCGTCCATGAAAAACACGACCAAACCATAACACCACCACCTCCAAACTTTACTGTTGGCACTACACACACTGGAAGATGATGTTCACTGTGCATTCGTTGTACCCACACTATGCCATCAGCTCGCCACATTGTGTACCATAATTCGTCACTCCAAACAACATTTTTCCACTGTTCAGTCATACAATGTTTACACTCCTTACTCCAAGCAAAGTGTCCTTTGACATTTACCAGTGTGATGTGTGACTTGTGAGCAGCTAACAGACCATGAAATCCAAGTTATCTCACCTCCTACCTAACTGTCATAGCACTTGCAGTGGATGCTGATGCAGTTTGGAATTCCTGTGTGATGGTCTGGATAGGTGTCTGCCTATTACACATTACATCCCTCTTCAACTGTCAATGGTCTCTGTCAGTCAACAGACGAGGTTGGCTTCTACACTTTTGTGCTGTATGTGTCCCTTCATGTTTCCATTTAACTATCACATTGGAAACAGTGGAATTAGCAACGTTTAAGAGTGTGGAAATCTCATGTACAGACGTGACGCCCAATCACCTGACCACATTCAAAAACCGTAAGTTCCGTGGAGCCCCCCATTCTGCTCTCTCATGATGTCTAATGAATACTACATCTACATCTACATTTATACACTGCATGGCACTCAATGGTGTGTGGCCGAGGGCACTTTAGGTGCCACTGTCATTACCTCCCTTTCCTGTTCCAGTCGCGTATGGTTCGTGGGAAGAACGACTGCCGGAAAGCCTCCGTGCACTCTCGAATCTCTCTAATTTTACATTCGTGATCTCCTCGGGAGGTATAAGTAGGGAGAAGCAATATATTTGATACCTCATCCAGAAACACACCCCCTCGAAACTTGGACAGCAAGCTACACCGCGATGCAGAGCGCCTCTCTTGCAAATTCTGGCACTTGAGTTTGCTAAACATCTTCGTAATGCTATCACGCTTACCAAATAACCCTGCAACGAAACACGCCACTCTTCTTTGGATCTTATCTTTCTCCTCTGTCTACCCAACCAGGTACGGATCCCACACTGATGAGCAATGCTCAAGTATAGGTCGAACGAGTGTTTTGTAAGCCACCTGCTACGATGGACTACATTTTCTAAGGACTCTCCCAATGAATCTCAACCTGGCACCCGCCTTACCAACAATTATTTTTATATGGTCATTCCACTTCAAATTGTTCTGCACACATACTCCCAGACGTTTTACAGAAGTAACTGCTACCAGTGTTTGTTCCGCTATCATATAATCGTACAATAAAGGATCCTTCTTTCTATGTATTTGCACTGAGGCTGCTGGTATGGAGTTCCTTGCAGTAGGTGGCAGCACAATGCACCTAATATGAAAAACTCGTTTTTGGGGGTGTCCGGATGCTTTTGATCACATATGGTATTATGCTTATATTGAAAACGTATGAAAGTATAGCACTTCAACCAACACAATCTTTGAGCATGGCACATCTCACAGATGCAATTCTATTAAAGCAGTATAGAAACTGACAAATGTCTGAGACATATTTACATCAAACTCTGCTTTTTGCAAACAGTCTACCTCATATCTCACTTTAAAAGATTGTGAATAGTAGTCACTGGTATCCTAACAGGCTTCTGTGTTTTGGCAACCTTTGGCTTTTCAACATGCACCCTTTTCATCAGAACACTGTTAACATTAGACCTTAGTGATAGCTTTTTTTATGTAACTTGTTGTTAATTACACAAGCCTTACACACTCTTCAACCTGACTGTCTGTCACAACCTCACCAACGTTGTGCCCAATCTCATTTAATACTTTGAGACATTGATTTTCAGTCCCATTTTAAGTTAAGTTGCTTGCAAATCATTTACATTGCTGTTAACTACTACAGTGGTAACTTATTTTTCAAACTGAGTCAGTCACACTAACATCTACATTATCAACTACAGCCATCATTAACTGCACACATTCTGTTACAATATCTTCATTTTTATCAAAGTTTACATTAACAGCTTTCTGAACTACTGTTATTACCTGAATATCAGCATTACTGATCAGCCAGAACATTATGACCACTGATGTACTATTGACATAAACCCATCCAGGTGATAACAGTGTCACCTGGTGACAATTGACTACTTGTCAGACACATGTATGGTGCGTATAGTATCAGTGAGTGAGTTTTCTGTGTATAGAATGGGGAACACACATAATCTATCTGAGTTTACTTGCTCGGGTATTCCGGGAGTACTGAAGTGAGTGTCTTCAATATGTGGTGAAACCAAGGTGAAACAACGTGAAGATGCCATGGGGTTGGGCAGCCACTCTTCATTACAGGTGTCAGATGTCATAGGCTGGGCAGACTGGTAAAACAGGACAGGTGGTGAACTGTGGTAGAACAAACACCAGATTTTAATTCTGGGCGAGGTACAAGGATGTCTTAAAGCACAGTACTCCGAACACTCCTAATGATGGGCCTCCACAGCCGACGACCCATACCCATGCAACACCACAACATCAGCAACTATGGATGAAATGAGCACATGACCATCACTACTGAACATTTGTCCAGTGGCAGAGCATTGTGTGATCGATGAATTCCAGCACCTTTGACATCTTGCTGATGGTAGGGCACAAATCCATTGCCTTCCTAAGGAACAGTCCTTGAAATCCGTATTTCGGGATGGAGGCAAGTTGGCGGCTGTTCCATTATGCTCTGGGGAACATTCATGTGGGTGTCCATGGGTCCCATACAGATTATGCAAGGCTCCATGATGGCCATGGAGTATCATACACTGGTTGCAGGCCATGTACACTCCTTCGTGGCAATGATGTTTCCCGAGGGCATTTGCATTTTTCAACAAGACAAGGCTCCATGACACTAGGCCAGGACTGTGATGGAGTGGTCCAAGGAACACTGTTCCGAGCTCCAATTTATCTGCTGACCCTCTAGATTGCCAGATCTGAACCCAGTCGAACACATCTGGCATGTGAGTGAACATGGCATCAGAGCTCGCTGCCCAACTCCCCGTAATTTATAGAAATTAGGTGGCTTTTGTGTGCAGACGTGGTTCCAACTTCCTCCAGCGACGTACCAAGACCTCATTGATTCCATGTCATGATGTCTGACTGCTGTTCTCTATACCAAAAGTGGACATACCGAATATCGATTAGGTGGTCGTAATGTTCTGGCTGATCAGTGTACTTCCTTTGTATTGGAGCAGTTTGTTTTATTTTTAGTAATTAATCCTCAAAAGAATTAAAAGTAGCAACTTCTATTCCCTTATTATGCAGTTTTTCAAGCTCATCTCCACTAACCCACAGATGCTAATTTCCAAGTACATAATAATGATTGCAAATGTTCCCTAGTTGCTCAGCTTTCTTCTGTATGCAGTTTTCACCAAATTTAGTTTATTACCTATGTTCTGCATACCAATATGTTACTCAGGTTACTATTAGTCAGGTCCATTTTTGAATTTAAATTATTAAATTTGTCAATGTTTTCCTTCAAGCTATCTTTTCTGATCAGTGTTGTTTCACTAATTTCCATAATAATTCAGTGTTTTCATCTATGGAATGTTCTTGTATTTTACATGTAAGCATACTGTCTTCTACCCCTTTCTCACACATTTTGTAAATATCGATTGAACACTCAATAATATAAGCAGTTTTCCCTCTTGTTTATGAGAATATCAGTCACTGCTGGTATCAATAACTGTCTGCTTGACAACTCATTTAAATTTTCACTTCAGGCTGATCTGTCTACTGCTGGGCTCTGCATTTATTGACTCCTATCTCATTGAAGATGGCGTTTGTCATTCCCATCCTCTCATTGGTTGAAGTATGGTGAATCTACTATTGTAGCACCCACTTACTACTCATTGGTGCAGTGTCACATTTAACTTTGTCCCTTGTAATTAATGCCATGTGAGCTGTTCTTAGCTGTTGTTAACTCACATTTAGTCATTCAAAACTCTATGTATTCACTGTTTATTGTCACCAGGGCCCACTGTTCACAGTGTTCTAAGACCCATCTAACCCTTGTGTCACTGTCTACAAGTTCACAAATTCTATCATATGTCACTGTCTCTAAACTGATGAGTTTGTTACACAATACCAAAGTAGGGGGATATCCTCATGCTGTGGCATCATAAGTGACATTGGCCTCCTGTAATGTCCATCAAGCCCTTGGAGTGTCGAAGATCAAAGTCTTCTGGAATATCTCTAAATGTATTTCAAGGGGTTATGCAAGTGATGTACACTACACAGATCTGTAAGTAATGTAGCTTTTTCCCAGAGTTATGACCATAACAAACATTGTGACAACCAGATTACATTCCACATCATACATTTCTATGCAAGTATGTATCTCCACTTCTCCTCTTCACTATTCAGATATATGGCTTTAACAACACGATCAGTATATGAGGTCACAGTCCTCTAATACTCAATATCAGCAGAACACAGTGGGTGTAGCTTATGTTGAGTGTCTGAGGTAGTCACTCAGATCATTACATATCAGGTCCATAAAGCATGATAACAGTCTGAATTAAACATCCGGAAATTTAGAAGAATTAACATAGCCATTGCCTGATAAAAATACATCAGATAATCCACTCGTACATGCTGATCATGTGTACACAGCCAAAATATTTTCATAGAAATGTTGAATATGAATTTTGAGAACAATGAATAGTTATATAGGTGTCAATATGGTAGTAGTGAGCCACAGATTTTCTACACAGAAGTCAGCACTGTTGAGCTAGGCTGCAAATTCATGAATTGGCTTAAGACAATCCAGACTAGATGTATTTTCTCAATATCTCCCATAGGCGCTGCACAAGTGCTATCTGGTGCCACACTGAAAATTTGGGGTGGGGTCAGAGCGTTTAAAGACTGATGTATGAATGAACTGTGATATCAGAAACTGTATGACCTTTTGAAAAATGGCTGCATTATATTTTGATACTTTAGGATGGACTATTAGTATTAAAAGTAAATTGGTTTTTCAAGTAGGCAGTAGGTTAACAATTTAGAGAAGTTTATGAAACTATTTTATGCATCTACATTTAGTATACCCCATTTATGAAAACAAGCACCATATTGTAAACTAAGATAAATTATGGAAAAATCTTAATGAAAAGCTTAATGAATTAGTGAAGTATCAGTATGTCATCTTGTTCATAAAAGACAGTCCAGCAAGAGTATAATGGCAATGGTTGGAATATCTAAGAAGGATATAAGCGAAATTAACAGTGAGAAATGTAGCTAGCTTTAATAATAATTATTTCGTTATGTAATAAGTTTAAGACAAAACACTTTGCTGGGAAGCTGCAATATCAGTTTTTCTAAAGGGTGGTGTCAGTATGATCTGAGCTGCCAATCAGCACACTAAATACTTACTCTTACACTTTCCATTAAGAATTTCAACTACCCATATTTTTAACTAACAAAGATTTTATGAGAATTAATTACACTGTGAGAATAAATGCAGTACAAATAAGACTCTTAAGCATAAATCCAACCAAAACTCATTCTATTTATGTATACATTACATGTACACACTGCAGGCAACTTTATAAAAAAGGAATAATGAATATAAGAAGAAAAATTAATTATTGGTACAGGTGCATTAAGTACAGAAGGGATTTTGCTTGTCAAAATAGGAGTGGACGTGATAATCGTGTACACATAATATTTCTAAACACCAAAGTTCTTCAAAGCACAACAATTCAAAATTGAGTAACAGTTATGTTTGACAGTACTCCATACACACTATTACAACTTTTAATTCAGAGTGTGATGTAAATGAATCCACATTTCATCTTAATAAAGCATAGGGCAAACTGTGATGCTGCATCTATTTCTTAAAAATTTAATCTTTTTCTGAAACTAAGGTCTCATATGCACATGCAAAGACTATTTCTTCTATAACCTTTTAAAACTAGATCACAGAGACAGAATATTTTTTCTCAGTGTTTCCTTGCCAGCCTTGAAGTTGGGCTGTGTGCAACAAATCTTTGAAGTTTTTGCAAAGTTCAATTATCCTTGTATTGTTGATAATGTAGCAGATATAGTTGCCAGCACACATTGAGCATTGAATTTCTCACACTGACAACTCTGACTAGATGAAATAACCCTGACCCACCTCCAAACAGTATACTGTTCACAATTTGTATCTTCATATGTCAGTGAGAAAGACCACTAGTCTGAGATACATAAGGTGTGAAACTCACTATATGCCACATTTTATGTCAGTGAGGTTTAGGCCTGTACTGTGATAATAGAGTGGAATAGAATTTAGGTGACAATGTCACCTCTACTTTAGTTGATGATGTGCTACGCAAAACTTTTAAAATTTTGTTTTATGTCTGAACTCCACTGTGTTTTGGAGCGAGTGGCACATCCTTCTTATTACAGTGATGAACTAGACACAGCTATCTCCATCACTATTTTAATTTTTTTCCACAGAAATTCTCTTTTCATTATAACTTTTATAACTCATGAAATGCATGATTGCATTGCTTCGTGTGTGTGTGTGTGTGTGTGTGTGTGTGTGTGTGTGTGTGTGTGTGTGTGTGTGTGTGAGTTTTAGGGAACTTTTAAATATTACATGAAATTGAAGTTGTTTTATCTGAAACTTTTATTCACACTCATGTCAGAGAATTTTCAGACAGACACTGAAGATCTTGCTGTCGTGCATCCAGAACATATCCTCACCATTATCACTTGTACTGTAATGTGGCTGTACCAGTTCATATAGCCAAATCAGTCCCTAAGTGTATGATGTGAATTATCAAGTAGTGCAGTTATTGTTATACTAATATACATCAGTAAGTAAACTTATGATATGTTCCAAAATATGATAAGATCAGATAACTGTTGTAGGAATGTTCTTGTAGAGCGTAAACACTTTACGATTATAGGAGGCCACTCACCAAAAAGCAAGTGCACTAAGTTGTTAATAGGCACTCATAAAAGACTTGCTATCTATTGGAGTTATCCTTTGACAAGCTAGAGTAAAACACACACACACACACACACACACACACACACACACACACACACAATCCCTCTCTCTGACACACACACCATTACCTTTACATGGGATAAATGATATTTTGCTGCTGGTGAACTTTATGTGGTGGGGTAATGTAGGGCATGCTGGGCAGAAGGAGAATGAGGTGAGAGGCAGGAAGAGAGACTGGGTGAGGGTGGCTCGTGGCTTAGAGTGAGGCAAGCTGGATTGTAGGCTAGGAATGTGGGAGGTAGGTTTGGCAAGTACATGAGTTGGCACAATTGTAGCAGGTGGGAAGTGGCATATGGTGAAGGCATAGTTGGGAAGTGAATTGGGATGGAGTGACAGGATGGAGGAAGGGAAAACTGTTGGGTGCATGCTGCAGGAACTATGGTGTACAGGATGCGCGGTTGGGATGGCAGTGGCCATTATGGAATGAGCAGGACAAATTATGGAATGAGCAGGACAAAATTTAGATAAAGGCCAATTATTGGCGAAAACATGTTAAAAAGGGAGGAGAGGGTGAATCACAGCAAAGAGTTTGGCCAAACATTGTTCAAATGGTTCAAATGGCTCTGAGCACTATGGGACTTAACATCTATGGTCATCAGTCCCCTAGAACTTAGAACTACTTAAACCTAACTAACCTAAGGACATCACACAACAGCCAGCCATCACAAGGCAGAGAAAATCCCTGACCCCGCAGGGAATTGAACCCGGAACCCAGGCGTAAGAAGCTTGAACGCTACCACGAGATGCGGGTCGAAACATTGTTTGCGAACCTAAAGAAAGTTGGCGTCTGCCAATCAGGGCAGTCCAAGCAGCATGCCAGCTGCGAAAACTAAGTCTCTGGCACCGCAGCACTGGGAGAAGCGGGAGATTTTCACTTCTACAGGGCGCACATCCAAGAGAGCGGGAAGACAAGAGAGTGGGCCCTGCCATGGCCGGCCGGGTATATTCGATGCATGACGCGGCTTCCTCTACCCTGATTGGTCAGGACCGAGAAACCCGTTGGGGTGGCAATGGAACTTTCCAGAGAGTTGCTTGCTAAGTGACGCCTGGGGCGGCATTACCTCAGAAGTACATGAGGGAGGTGTGTAATCAAGGTGCCCTTCCTCTGTGGTGACTTCCTGTTACTAGACCATGGGACGAAAGAATTTACAGGCTGCTAACACTGCCGGCTGTGGCTTGGCTGTAATGGAAAAATGAAATTAAATTTTAAAAGCTCATATAATAAAGTAAAATCCCCTACTGTCTGGCTGATCCTTTACACTCCTTTCCCTTCTGTGGGAGCGGAGAACATATGTGAATTCGTTCAATGTAATTATTATTTAAATGTAAACAATTTTAGTTTGCAAAACAAGGTACACATGACTTGATTAAGAATGGCCCTCATGGAAGATGGCAGGGGTCTTCACCTATGGGAGGATGTAGAGACTCTAAACACCTCCTAGGGGTCACACACAACACATGTCAACAATGTTACATGTATACAAGAGTCATCATAAAACATGAATACATCATAAAATGTCAAAACAAAATTACATTAATGAAACACGTGAACGAAGCATATTGGAACAAAACATGACAGTGTGAATAATGTAAACATGCCAAGGGATCTTGTTGCTAGGATGAAGTCAAAGTGTCTTCTTTTTGTTTACATAATTTGAAAATGTAAACATACCACCACTGATGTCACCAGTAAGGATGAGTGACACGAGGTGGTGTGTTGTGTTGTCCTCGGTGGGCAGTGTGCAGGCTGCCGCCTGGAAGGGGGCACGGCCATGGCCAGGTCTGTGCACTGGAACTTAGCGCAGTGGGGTATGAGGGGAAGTCCACACATTTCAAACACATTTAAAAAGGGAGTTATCACTAAGGGAACACTTTGATATGCTGCACTAGTTTTTCCACATTAGTTGACATAACAATTGGACTCAAAAACTAAGGGAGGGCACATGTCTGATAGGTTATTGTTTTCTATTTTGCTTTAGGTCCATATCAGTACAATAATAAGAATAACAGTGACCGAGATTACCGTGGCATGGGGTATAATGGTTGTATATAGCTTAGTGGCTATTTGCCATTCATTTAAGTGTGCCAACAGGCGAACATCAGAAATTTGCCCGTGTTTTAACATATCATCAATTGGTGATAGGAGGTGATCATTTAATTTATTAGACAGAACAGGCAAATCAATTGCCAAGGGTATCACAAATGAGCTTCCAGGTATAAAAAGCATAGGTAAATGAGCGCGAATATTATGTGAGTAAGCCATAGTGCCATGAAAGGTTATTAGTGCCGTTTCTTTACTTTTCAATTTTGCAGGCAGCTGGCTGCAGGGCCAAATCTCATCCTATGTCAGAAAGGCACAAGGCAGGTAACTTCCAAGGCCAACGTTAGGGCAGCACGTGGTAGCTGAGAAGCGAAGCCGAGGTGGCTACGACTGTCAAATGTCGCACGCACTGCTCATATACATGGTGCAGGAAGCAAGAGTCAGGTTTAAGAGTGAGCGAGAGATGAAGCTTACCGATGCTGGTCACTGCGCTCTCTGTATTTTACATTCTCTCCATATGTTCTTGGGCTGCTGCTTCTGATGAGCATATTTATGTGCTTCAAAGTGAGAAGTGACGAATGTTAATGTCACAAAAAGTGTATACTGTTATTGAGTAAAGGGGAATAGATGTGCTTAATCGACATGGTATATTCAACGATGACCAACAACACAGAAGTGGAATTACGTGTGACATCACGCTAGATGCATTGTTACAGGGGGTTCTGTTCAAAACTACATGAACATACATCAATATAGAAATGAGGCACACATGTATCATATTAAATTGTTGCATATACCATATCAATAAGTAAACAAAGTTAACTGCCAATTTATGCCAACCATCCAAGAACAATAACATTCAGATTGGGAGAGGGAGTTTCTCATGCACCGATATATTTGCTAAACACTATAAAGTGAGAATGACAAAGAAAAGTGACACCAGTTCTCTGCAGGTGGGGTGCAGATTGTTTCATTGGCTGTCAACGCTGTTGCCAATAAGAGGAGAAAAACTAAACTCGATGAGAAGCTAGAAACTTCCATAGCGGAAACAGATAATGTAAGGAACTGAATTAGAAAAGGTTAAATTCAGCATAATTTCTGAAGGCTTTTTTCTTCATGAAGATATAGTGCATGGCACATCATTGATACCACGGTATCGCCTATTTAAATGTGTATATGACAATTCTGCGATTCCAAGATAGCTGCTATGTACTTCTTCCTGATACTCGACATCTTTGACATAAAAGAACTTCATTGTGTGACCAAATGCGCCGTCTCTATAACTCCATGGTGCTTGCCTCATTGGGCCCAGATAGTTGCTTAAAACTCCCATCTATCCTTGGGTGTATTGCAGTGTCCTGAGACACGTTATACAGTTAAATGCTTCTACTTCAGTAGTCGGTATTCCGTTGGAAAATACAATGGAAAAATAGTTTCAAAGATGGCTCAAGTTTTGAAAGGACATTTCAGTTTATTATCAGTTTAGCTGTGGATTAGATGTGGTTCATGTCTGATGTTGCCTGGTCAGCTGTTGTCAGAGAGCACAGAACACTGTTCTCGTGAACTCTTCTTCGACATGAAGGATTAGTTAGTGTTAGTACACATGGGCTGAATAGTTTTGTGTTAGGATATGCCCGGATAATAAACTCCCAAAGGCACTGTTCTGTTGAAAGTGGGTAGGATGGACTATACGGCTAGGGTTTCCTACCAATTGCCAGTTGCATCATGTAAGGTACGTGCCCCTGCGGGTGTGGTTCTCACAATGGACTAGGTATATGGTCAAAGTTGGTTCGTTCTGTGGGCATGATTCACTCTGTTTACATTACCTATCGTGGGAGTAGGCATGTGGTATGTCCATCCAGATAAACATTCAAACAAAAATGAAATAAAACATGGTTAGATCTTAAATTACCCTTCCAAAATAATTTCGTACCTAAGACATCATTACTACTAAACACTTAAGTAATTGGCAATACTCAGGAACTTATTCTAGCATACTTGAAATCCCACAAAAATAATTATCCACATCATTCTAGTTACACAGTGACACATGGAAACACAAGGTTGATATAAATACTAAATTACTGGTGCTGGCAGACTTTAGCTAAAACTCTCTAAACATTTGATAATAGCATAAATAAGAGAATGACAAAATGAACAATTATGCATCGACGTAAGTAATTGGACACAAGTAATTAGACATAAGTAATTGACAACTTATCATAGTGATACAAGCAGTGGCAAAAAGAAAGAGTATAAATATTATTTCCTTCAATCAAAACTTCCTTATCCTCCAGCTACATTTCGTAGCAAAATGAATGTAAGTATCCCCTGGTATTCTTTTATGCTCTCGTTTATATTTTCATACCAACTGATGGTTTTTGGTACTTCCACCTACATGAGAACTGTCGTTAAGTCATGGTGATGTTATGTGTGATGTGATGTGATGTGAGGCCGCACATTAATATTTCCTTTAACAAGATTCTGATGAAAAGTGTTTTTATGTCTCCTTCAATGAGCAGACCAATAATTATTAAATATTTTGTATGATATTTCCTGTGTTGATTTGTACTCCTTGCCTAATAATTGCAAATATTGTTGCTTATCAGTCTCACAGTTAATCGTCCAAGGGTATGATTGTTGTTCCTTTTGTAGATTCTCTCACCTACCTGCTTCCATATATTCATTATAGACAGCTCAACGAAGCTAGTTGCATCTAGAAAATGTAGATATGACTTACCTGATGGTGTTTTTGTTTTTAATAAGATTAGAGTCCAATTGTCATGAGTAAAGTGTATAGGAAGGAAAGTAAGTTCTTTAGTATTGAAAATGTGCATAAAGTTAATCAAAGGGTTCATTATATAATGGTTAAGAATTCTGTGCAGCTTGAGGTGCTGTAAGAGGCAACAGGTGCCGCACTCATGAGATTTTAAGTCACTGACACTACAGTTGCGACTGGTTCCAACTGGCTTGGCGGCAACGCTGACATCCGCACCCACGTGTGTCAGTGCTACTGCACTACGCTGCGGGTGGAACTAAGCCTTACAAAAGGTGGGTTAAGTGATTGTTTTATTATACTAATGGTGGTTACTAGTGTAACGTGTTCTTAATATCTTAGATAAAGGCGTAGATAGCTTTTCAGGTAACTCTTTACAGGTCATATAACGTGTATCTCTCCCTTCTTTACAACTCCCGATTAATACATACATAAAGCATTCCCAATCTTGCTGTCATGACAGATTAAACCTCAATTTCAATAGCAGTAATGTTTAAAGAAAGTAAAAATGATCCATTATTTGGTGTAGATATGTCCGTTACTTCCTGCTATCGTCAGATACTGTACTGCGGTCTCACACCTTAGAAATGCAGAGGGCACAGCTGTCGTTTCTTTATGTCTGCAGCTGGAGACAACACAGATGGCCAGGCCTGGTCCAGGCAGGGGGTGCCGAGGGTAGCGTAGAACTGAATAGGCCTTTGTATGTGGGTGGTGGGTTAGCCGTCTTGCTAGCCATGTGGCGAGTCAATTTCTCTTGGCCGTTACAACACTTTTTCCAAAGTTAGCTTTTATTGCTCACAACAGTTACTCATAGAAGATACTCTTTTATAAGGAACTCAAATGACTTCAATCGTTTAAGCTCATGAAACTATCAGGTTCCAATTATTTTACTTAAACTCTCTGTTCTTCTAAAATTTAGGCAACTGGCAGGTTTTATGCTTCTAAATAAACTGTATTTTGTGATGGCGTAACAAACCCCACTCCTTGGCTAATGCATTTCCCACACAGCTGTCATTTACAGAATAAATACCACGGCAAGGGCTGGCTTTCTTGAAGCCATATAGATCTGTTTATTAACCATGGTGGTAATACAACATAGCTCGAGATCGATCTGAAATTCCAACTTTTTCTAATCCTGATGGTTTCAACAATGCGTACATGGAAAGAGTTCTCTCTCTCATGATTTTGTTCCTTACTGAAAACTCAAATAGACAACACAAATAAATTGCCATCTTTAAATAAGACTAGTAAAATCTGTTGGGCAATATTAAGCTGCTGAATTTATTTTGCTATGTGGGATTAGCCGAGCGGTCCAAGGCGCTGCAGTCATGGACTGTGCGGCTGGTCTGAGCGGAGGTTCGAGTCCTCCCTCAGGCATGGATGTGCGTGTTTGTCGTTAGGATAATTTAGTTTAAGTAGTGTGTAAGCTTAGGGACTGATGACCTTAGCAGTTAAGTCCCATAAGATTTCACACACATTTGAACATTTTTTTGAATTTATTTCTATAACTATCGCTTTTGGTTTTCTGGTTAAACTGCAATGTACAAACGTACAAAGGTGTAGCTTGGAGCTGAATTAGCATAACAGGGCCCGTGGCTGGCCCGGCGAAGGGTTGTGGCATCGCGGGGAGGGGTGCGGGTGCTGTCCACACCAAAGACAGTGGTGACGAACGGGGGAAAGGGAACTGCAATGGCCGCTCTCTTGATGGTCAGGCGGGAGGGAAGGGAAGGGGGCTGCGTCGCCAGCTCGCAGGGAGGAGGGGAACTCCCCGCATGTGAACAGCTATGAACGACAGTGGCAGTATTTACGCGACTCCTTCCATGGCATTTACTATACAGAAATATGTGGTACCAAAAAAGAAACTTACCTTGTTGTCTGTACAACATCACATTATAAAAACAATAAAATAAACACTTGAGGAAGATTCCTTTCACTTTAGAGTAACATATTTGTTGTTTAACATGGGTGTACCTATTTTTGTTATTATCGTTGTATGATCATTTAGCAAAACATACATGTAATAGGGCATATTTCAAATGACAGGTAGATGGCAGCATGTAGTCACTGATCTACTGGCAGTTACGAAGGCATCTTACTATCATGTTTTTATGGTAAAGCTTTAACAGCTGTGTTTGTGTACTATTCACTAAATCAACAGGTGAAGTGTGAATCCTTTTGACATATAAAAGATTAAATGATTCTTAATTCAGCGTATTCTATTGGCAAGGACAACTTTCCCCTTAATTCCATAATTAAAGAACATTTGTGTTTTTAATTCTCTACTCCTACGATAACATTACTGGAGATGTTAAATGACACAATCCAAAATGATTACAAAACTTCAGTGACTTCCATTAACATGTGACCACAAGAGACACCCATGCACTCGAGGAGGGTTGTATGATTCCTGCAGGTAATTGCTGCTGAATCATATCTGCAACTAGAGACTGCAAATGGTATTGTATACTGTAAGGTTTTTGTGGAATTGGCAGAGCTTCTCCAGTTGGAATTTCATGCTGAACCAAATTCGTAGCCGGTAGAAACTGCCTCTTTTCAAACAACCACAAAAATTCCTCTAATACTGGCTGCAAGATCCTTTTCTCCTCCCTGTTTAAATGACCTAACTTCTCTGCTGACTGACTCCTTAACGTCGACGCGACATAGCGCACTTCTCTAACTGAACATTTCTTTCTTTCCTACCTTTTCCATCTTTACTTCACTGCTTCTCAGCTCCTCCTATTTCCTCAAAAATTTCCTGTCCACTGGCAACAATAGTACCCTTTGGCATTACAACACCTTTTACACCAAAATTATCTATACTTACTGGTATCGCAAAATCCTTCTGTATCCTTTCCGGTCAGCAGATACTTCTCTTTATATGTAGTGACTGGCGATATAAAACATCATTCTGGGTGAGCGGTCAACCAAAATGTCTGTCTTAGGCTATTTTTTATTTTTGACATCTATCCAGAGAATTTTTCCACTTCTGCCTTTTATCTTTGGAGGGTCAGTGGTTTTTATCGCCCACATCTGCGGTTTTATGGGAGACTGTGAACAGTGCGTTGCACAGCTCCCTCGCGTCTGACGGGGGTGTCCACTGCCAAATCAGTGAATTGCTTTACCAAACTGCACAGTTCGCATTTGATAATCCACTATCCCTTGATAATGTTGCAGGAAGTCATTCCCTAGTATGATGTCAAATTCACCCTTCTTTAGCCTTAGTACTTCCATCCTCTGACTATATTTACCCTCATCTATTTGCAGATTCACTACACACAAACTCGCAGGGACAATTAATTGCTCTCCAGGGCCACTGATATGGAATCGGGATGGCTGTAACACCGTTTGATCATTTTTCTCCACAAACAATACACTAACTTGAGCACCAGTATCAACTAAAATTCTAACTATTTTGTTCCCGAGTATGCAAACTAGGCTAACAGGTTCCACCTCTTTACATTTTGTAGTCTTCAACAGGTGTATTATTTTTGTCGGGGGTGCTGGTGGGAGGCGGTAACTTCCCCCCACGCGCTTCCCTGATTCGACCCCACGTTGCGGCGGTGGCCGCACATCTGATTAGAAAATAGTGGCTTTGTGAGACAAACATTATTTGCAGTGCCCTTCTCCCTGGCAAATAGTGCAATATGGCACCCAACTTCACATTGCGGTATGGTTGGGTCTCCCACAATGCTGTCAAAATACTTCCCTTGCTGGAACCAATACTGGGTCCAGCGGGCGCAGTGTGGCAACGCAAAAGCATAATTCCTCTTCGCGTGCAATGGCCAAATGAGCAGCTTCAAATAGAGAAGTGGGGGAGGCTGGTTTGACTTCTACTCCGATGCGGGGGTCAATATCATGAACAAATGCATCAATTGCACATGCTTCCGCTTCTGAGAGCAAAATTCTATTTTCACTGGCATTTTCACCTAGCTTGTAGGTACTACAAGTACGGCTCATAGGCGATCTGCAAAGGCTTCAAAATCCTCATTAGGCTTTTGTCTAATGGTTGATAATTGATCTCTTTAATATCCAGTACCTCTGGTATCGGAATAACGTGTAGTCAATCCATGACCCAATACTTCAAAATCGTGCGTGTCACGCAATTCATCCACCATTTCTATAAACATTTGGGATTCCCCTGTCAACTTTCGTCTGGCTACATTGACCAATAGATCATCCAGCCAGGCATACGTGCGACCCACATCACGAATATTTTGTAGGAACATAGCCACATTTTCGTGGGACTTCCCAGAAAAGGTGAGAATGAAATCAGTAACAGGAAAATTGCTTACAATCGCCATGTTAGCAGAAATTGTGGCATTTGCATTAGAGACAGAATTGGTGTTAGTTATCACTGTTTGAGCATTTGTTACAGGGGTGAAGCTAGCCACAAGTACGAAAGTTCGCACACTAGCTTCCAGCATCTGTTTCAAGACGCGGTTTTGTTCAAGTAGCTCCTGGTTTTATGCGAATAATTGGTGAATTTGTGCATTTATGGCCTCAAGCAGGTCTTGCGAGGCGGCAGCGTTTGTGGGAGCATCCCGTTCCATCACTCATGTTCCCATCGGCATGTTTACAAATTTAAGGAACGCTAGTGACAAAAAATTATTGTTACAGAAAGGGATGGCCACAAAGTTTCCTAGTCCAGTGGTGGATGATTGACGAAGTTAATGTTGACAGCATTGCAGTGATTTACATAGTAATGGCGTCAGTGCAACAGGTTGGTGGTGGAGGTGGCAGCAGCATGATGGAGTGGCAGCGGTAGGCGGTGTGTCAGCGGGCAGCACCAGCGACCAGACCCTCGGGCTATAGCAAATGTGTTGGTGGCGGACGGCGCTGGCTTGATGGTTCACGATGGCGGCAGGACCTTGGCACGTTGGCAACAGCGGTGGGCGACCGTGGGCGGTGCAGCGGCTTGCCGGCTGTGGCTGTCATGGCGACAGATGATGGTAGCCTGGCCGGTCATGCAACGCACGACCCTCGAATTCAGGCAACGGCTAGTGCGACAGTGTCTGGCTGACATGGCTGACTAGCGTGGGCTGCCTCACTGCAGTGCGCGCCCTTTGTGTGTTTATTGGTGCAGCCATGCCCAAATGGAGCAAACGTAGGGGTCGGTTGGCACATTCCATGCACGAAATCCAAGGCATCTTGCCAGAAATAATTTAGTGTAGCAACAAAGTCACTACGGGAATGGATCCGCACTTCTTACATCAGCTGTACAGGATGGGTGGTTGGGTAGGTGCTGGGCGTTATGGAATGAGCAGGACAAAGTTTAGATAAAGGCCATTTATTGGCAAAAACATGTTAAAAAGGGTCCACATAGTCAGGCCTAGGGAGGCGAGGGTGAGCCAGAGCGTAGAGTTTGGTGAAACATAGATCGCAAAGCTAACAAAAGTTGGCGTCTGCCAATTGGGCCAGTCGGAGTGGCATGCCGACTGTGAAAACTAAGTCCCCAGTGCCGTAGCGGGAGATGTTCACTGGTACAGGGCACAAGCCTAGGAGAGCGGGAAGACAAGAGAGTGGGCCCGGTGGCGGGTGGCTGGGTATATTCGACTCACCATGCTGCTTCCTCTGCCCTGATTGGTCAGGACCTAGAAACCTGCGGGGGCATCAATGGAACTTTCCAGAGCGTTGCCTGCTAACGCCTGGGGTGGCGTTACCTCGTAAGCACATGAGGGAGGCACGTGATCAAGGTGCCCTTCCTCGGTGTTGACTTCCTGTTACTACACCGTGGGACAAAAGAATTTACAGGCAGCTAACACCGCTGGCTGTGGCTTGGCCATAATGGAAAAATGAAGTTACCCTCTGAAAGCTCACATAATAAAGGAAAATCCCCTACTGTCTGGCTCATCCTTTACAATGGGTTACCTGAGATTGAGGCAAGGATAATTATGGAAGCAGAGGCTGTGAAGTAATGGTAATGCCCATGCACACATTTCAGAGAAACTGGTGATTGAGGGAATGCTCCAAATATCTTGGGCTGTGAAGCAGCCATTGAAATTGAGCATGTTGTGCTCAGCTGCATGTTGTGCCACTGGCTGGTCAGCTTTGTTCTTGATAACCATTTGGTGATGGTCATTCATCCTGGTGGACGGTGGTTGGTAATCATATTAGTATAAAGGCTGTTCAATTTTTGCATCAGAGTTGTTATATCATATGGCTGCTCTCAAAGGTATTTCTGATGGGCTACAACAATCCTTTGGCAGGGCTTGAGCAGGAGATACTGAGTGTTTGGATTTGGCGGATATTGCACCTTCATCTATCATGAGGATGTGATTGCTGTGTCAAGAGGATGGGGTGGGATTGGCATTGGGAGGGACTAGGATGTTGTGAAGGTTGGATGGGTGAAGGAACACCACCATAAGAGAGCTGGAAGAATCTCGAGTAGGACATATCTAATTTCAGGGCAGGATGAGAGTAATCAAAGCCCTGATGCAGGATATGGTTCAGTTGTTCCAGTTAAATGTAATATTGCATGTTGAGGGGGTGTGTATTTGTAGATGATTCTTGAGGGTGGTGGGAGTGCCCTCCTTATCACCCAATATCCGTCACCAGGTGCTTGATTAACTTTCATAGTGGCCTGAAATGAGGGAAATGCTACCGAAGATACTGGAGTGGTGTTCCATCACCTCGCGAACCTACATAATATCCTAGTCCATCCCTATGCCATTCCCACTCCCAATTCCTTGCCAAAGGGATTATATCATTGTAGCAGACTGAGGTGCAAGACCTGTGAAAGGAGCCATGTCATATACAAACTCCATTGCAAGCACTGCAGAGCCTACATTTTGGTATGACTACCAGACAGCTGTCCACCAGGATGAATGGCCATTGGAAAACTGTTGTGTGGAACAAAGTTGACCACCCGGTGGCACAACATACAGCTGAGCACAATATGCTCAATTCCAGTGCCTGCTTGACAACCTCAGCCATCTGGATTCTTCCATCCACCACCAGCTTCTCTGACTTGCACACAAGAGAGTCATCCTTACAACACATCCTGGCACAATTTTGGGTAAGCAGTGGTCCCAACACCTTCCACCCAACAGCTCCCACTTTCTCAATCATGTCCCCCCTTTCCCAGTTCATGTCCCCATGATACCTCCAGCGTGTGCTGCTTCACACTGGCCGTTACAGTCATGCTAATATCTTCCACCCCTCCTTCCTGCATTCATAACCAGAAAACCAGCTACTTCTCTCCCAGCTGCTAGCCACCCACAACCAGATCCTCTCCCTGCCTCCGGCCTCCCTCTCCCTTTAGCCACCTCCCCCCTCCCTTGATATTACCTCCCCCCAACACCCCACAGCCAGTCCACCTGCCACAAAATAGCAATGACCCTGCCAATCTAGCCATCATTGTGTAGAGACATAGACTTGTGTATGGGTGTTAGTGAAGGTTTCTGTGTTTGTAGAAGATAAGATAATATAATTATACAAGTGTTACGAGGTATGGTAGATGCTCATAATTACTTGGCTGTTGCATTTGTAATATAATAAAGATAAGTAAATATTATGTTAAAAAATAAATGTGTTATGTGGATTGACCATTAAGATAGTTAACAATTAATATTTATAACTTCAATAGAGATCCATTAAAACAGGTAGGCCACCATGTTTGAGAAATATGATCCTAACAATAAACAAGGGGAACAGTGCTGCACAACATGTGACTGTTATGTCAGTACTTGTTCTTTCCATCCAAGTGATATTTGCACAAAGGATGGGCATGGAGCAAGAATTTGTAAGTTCACTTACCTGTCTGAATGTGTGCCTGGTAAATTTTCTTTGTCTTCATTTTCCATAGGTCCACTTATTGATTGTTAGAAGCTTTGTGTAAATATTAAATAATGTAACATTAAGGTTAGTTAAGATTTTATACATATCTGACCATGGTTATTTTTATGATGATCAGCTTCTGTATAGTAAACTTCATAGTTGTAAGAAGAAATGTCAGTAAACTACTGTAATGAGAAAACTTAGACTGAATTATCTTTCTACACTGAAAAGGACATGTAAAATTTACCTGTATGTAGCTCTAGATTGTGGTTAGTGGTCTCTTTCGTACATTTACCTACATATACCAATAACTGTTTGCCACTTCCATGCTGATGTGTAACTGAAACTAAGGTTCAGTCAGAGCAATAGAATGTGGCTTTTTTCATAATTTCTGGTGTGCATACCATTATTAAACATTACTGTGTGTACCCTATTCTTGATAGAGTGCTAAGCCTGTGTGGCAATTTTTTCTAGTAATTATTTAGTAATGACGTCAGGCTAGAAACCTCATCTGTGGTCTTCACGTATGTTAAGTGGACCTTAAGACTCAGATGATAAACCGATGTCTGTGCTCTCTGGTATCTTCATATAAACACACGAAGAAACATTAAAAACAGACTAAAAGCCAACGCAGTATCTCACTTTCTTAGTACCACCATATCAACCTCAAGATCCTGGAATCCGAGTCACTCTGTATTGCCTCCAACTACAGAGACCTGAAAAGTCTCAGTTTGACCCCATTGCCATCTGACACCACACACAGCCAGTTTGGCAGAGATGGATGGTGTAAAATTCCATAATACCTGCAGTGGGACTATGGAAGAATGTGACCCACTGTAGTCAGCAGTGCAATCTTCAAGGACACTCAGAACCGTGTGATAAAGCAATAACCATGACAAATTACATTTGTGAAGAACCAGGACACTTAGCCTGATGGTGTAATGCCAATGCTAGGCCAGCAAGTAGAATACTCTGAAAACAGATAATGAAAGAATGGCATGAATACACCATCAGTCCGTTCCTTTAAACTGTACTCAATAGACTGCCAGGACAAGAATTACTTCAGAAACATAAGATACATGTAGGGGCATTTGGAAACTACGGGTTTCATAGTAGATAGTGTATCTCAGGTTAGCTTAATGAATGAATCAGCACTGAAGGATATTATGGATAGTAGCACTGCAGAAAGAATAAAATTTATAGGCTTCAAGAAGTAATGGAGACAGATTGACATGCAGTGTTAACATTGATAAAAGATAATGCTGATGGTGGCCATAATTATAATTATAATGATTATGATGATGATGATGATGGTGGTGGTGGTGATGCATATTTGTGTGTGTGTGTGTGTGTGTGTGTGTGTGTGTGTGTGTGCAACATAACTTCTATATAGCACAGGATAAGTTAGATGTCTCATATGAAGGAATCTTAGGCAGAGGGTTCTACAAGAGTTTTAAAAATCTTAAAGATACTATCTATGGCTCAAGGGCAGACCACTGCAATTACAGACAGAGGAAGAGCTGAACCATTAGATCTTGCAGACCAGTCTAGAGCTGTGAGGAGACTAGCATTTTCCCAAGCAATGCACATTGGACAGTCGAGAAAGATTGACATCGAGGTCAAATGCAACAGCAAAGGCATGTATCGATGTAGAATCAGGAAACTACTGAGAGAGAAGAGGGATCTCTTGAGCACAGAACCGGAAGGAATGAGAATCAGAGAATGCTGTATCTTTGGGTGAGGAGGAACAAAGTAGGGCAGCTGACAGGAGGGAAAGAATGCTTGTGTGATCTTGTGGCAATAGGATCATGAGTGGAAAAGAATTCAAGGATTAAGGTGCTGACCACAGACAATAATGGAGAGGTACTAGTTGCAAATGGGTCTGTATTTGCCTGCAGCATTGGTGACTGAGCAGAGGAACACTTGTGTCATGAGTGTTTTGAATATCATAGAAGAAAATCTTCTGTTGGGTTGCCACAACATGAAGGTAGGTACAGTACCTGAAATGGAAGAATTTAAATGACAACAACATTAGTACTCTACATCTGCTGCACCATGCTGACCAGATTTCAGATAGCTTAGGAAATGTCAAATACTTCACCACTTTAGATTGTGAAAGATACTGTTGAATGAGGAGATAGAGAAAAAGGAACCTTTTCTACTCCAGAAAGACATTATGAATAAAACATATTACCAATTGTAATACCAGATACTGGAGTCATTTTTCAGAGACTGATGAGCACAATTCTACCAGACTTCAAGGATACAAAATGTTCATATATTTAGATAATGTGGTTGTGCTGGGGTCTATGTTAGAAGAACAGAAAGCCAGAGAAAGAGAGACATTGTGGAGGTTCTGATTGCATAACCACAAATGGTAGGTTGACAAGTGTGAGAGGGACTTACTTAGTGTACATAATTATAACAGAAGGAACTCTCAGAAGATGAGTGCAACAGAAAATATTTCAGGCCTCTGCTCTGAAACCATCAATGAGCCTTTACTGACAACTTGTCGAAGACTCCAGTCAGATAATGAAAACATTACACGATGAATTGCTGAAGTAGGGAGCAAACTATGAGTGGTCAGCATGGCAGGAAGCAGTTTTAAAAGAAAAAATAATTAGCGCTACATCTTACAGCATCCTTTTTTACAATGCTGTTCATAATCACAACAGATACCAGCAAGGAAATGATGAATTCCTAACTGACTCAGGAAGAATTAGGGCAGGATTGTGTGCAGTTGGCTGTGGTACAGTTGAGCATGAAATCTTAGCCATAGTGTGGGCAGTGAACCACTACTGACCTTACATGTACATAAGGGAATTTATGATATGTACTAATCACACAAATCCTTTAAATGGTTAGCACATATAATTGATCCATCATTGAGACTAATGAAATTTTGAAGTGAACTGACACAATACAGTTTTGAGATTAGATACAAGAAATCAGAAAACGCAGTAGCAGGTGGATTTTTATACATGCTAGAAGACTTGGCTGCAGCCAATAGGAGTGTGGAAGAGGTCAACAAGGAATGAAAGACAGCTGCAATCAATGATTAGTAAAGGGAAGAAATTAGCTATTTTTTACCTATATCGTGAAACACTGGTAGTTGACATCAAGGGACCAGACACAAATACAATCATCTTAAAAGATTTATGTTATGGAGAAATATGAAGAAAGACATAGGAGAGTATATTCAGAGTTGTGAGAGTTCTCAGAGAGATAATATGAGGCAGAATAAGATCAAGATGCTCTTAATCTTGAGTAAAATACCTAACCACGTATTCATTCATTTAGACATCAATGTGGTCGGCCCACTTAAGATAACAGGAAAGAGAACAGATGCATCATAATGTTTCAGGATCTCTTCACAAAATTCGTTGTAGCAGAGCACATAGCACAGCGCAATGCACACCCAATAGCATGAGTCTTAGTTAGAAAATTGTCTGCAATTATGGAATACCATCAGTATTACTGAGTAAGCAAGGGACAAACTTCCTAAGTGACATTCTAAAGAGAGAATGTCATAAGACCCAGAAAATTCAATTTTATACATACCATTCACACAGGAATGTAGCACTCAAATGAATGCATTGAAAGCTAACCGAAATGGATTCACATGCCACAGAGATCGCCAATTCAAACTCGTCCAGCATGGCAGGATGCTTTGGGTAGACCATGTCTTTCACTGTGCCCCACAAAAAAGAAAGCGAAACACTTATTTGGTCCGATGTGGTCGGGCGCCATCTTGCATAAACCATTCAGTATCTGGTCGATCCTCTAATGGTTGCTGTATGGTCATCTGTAAACCAGATGCAGCCAACATCAAATCCTTCACTATCAATCATTGTGAGCATCTGATTATCAAAGGCAACCCTTTGTTGCACAGGTCGTCAAAACATGCACCATCCCGTGATTGCAGACTGACTGGACCAGTAATATGATGTTTGGGACATTGACCTGTGATTCCATGTGGCCTGTGATAATAACTGGAAGCACCATGAGAACTGTGGGCTATGTGAACACTACTGTGGGCCACTGGCATCCTTCTTGCTTGATGTCTTTCCTGATGGCTGTGACATACTACTGCAAGGTAACTGGCCATGTTACAAGACCAGTAGAGTTTGATGACCATGATACTGAACTCACATTTAATTTTTGGCCATGAAATTTTCCTGATCTGTAACCAATGAAAGACATCATCGATCCTATCATGTGCCATCTCTGCATCCACGAATGATTGTCCTGTAATTCATGGAAACTGCATGATGGCTGCATAGACTTCTGGTTTTACCTACCTTCAGAAACCTACCAAGGGCTTGTCAAATCCATGTTACACAGAACTGCTCCTGAATAGCATTCCAAAGATGGACACACATGTTAATAAGCCAAAGGGCATAATGTTTCTGCTCATCAGAGTATATCAGAATGGCTGGATCGATATTACAGCCTCTATCTTCCCAAATATAAGGCCAGTTGTTTAAAGTCTGATTCAGTTTATGTCTAATGCACAGTTATGTGTTTTTTTTATTTTCTTGCAAGAAAGTTACATTCATTTCGGAACACTACTCACTGCACATACTATACACACATCATTTCATCCTTTAAAAATCTGTTGCAACAGATTGTGGGTTTTTCAGCACTAATAACTGCACACGCATGCACACACACACACACGCTACTGACTGGCAACAGATGTTGATAATGTTTGATTTGCATTTTGTATACTACAAGTTTCCATTTAAAACTAAAAATAACTAAACTCCTCCCACACAAGCCATGAATGCCCAAAGGTATCGACTGACCACCGTGTCATCCTCAGCCCACAGGTGTCACTGTGTCACTGGATGGGGATGTGGAGGGGCATGTGGTCAGCACACTGCTCTCCTGGCCATATGTCAGTTTCTGAGACCGGAGCCACTACTTCTCATTCAAGTAGCTCCTCAGTTTTCCTCACAAGAGCTGAGTGCACCCCAATTGCCTACAGCACTCGGCAGACCGGATGGTCACCCATCCAAGTGCGAGCAGCTAACTTCGGTGATCTGGATGGAACCGGTGTTACCACTACAGCAAGACCGTTGGCTCACAAGTTTCCATTTGGTTGCCTGAACAATTGAGTCACCACCCCTCCATAATGAGTGAAACATTGATATCAGAAAGAGGATAAGATGTTTGTCTTAGATACTGCAGAGTTTTGATGTAAATTTCAAAAAAAAAAAAAAAAAAAACTTACACTGCAAATCTGTATTTTGAAATTATGTACAGGTTGTATAGTGATATGGCACTGTAATATTGCAAGAGTAACATATCACAAAACACTGGCTGATCTAGCCCACCACCAATGTGGTTAGAGGATTGTATTTTGTCACTAAATTTATTCCCAATGTATGCGGTAATGTTCATGTGAAGTGGGGAATATGCTAGTTGCAGCAGTGCTGCACACATTTGAAGGATACTCAGTGTTAAACCTCATATAAGGTTTCATAGCAAACACTGCAGTGTGTCACATATCCAGCAAGTCTCTTTGGTATTCTATGCATCAGTTGCAATTACTGTAATAGCAATGACCATACTTGCATTTCCCTGAGGACAGTTTATCAGACTTACAGAAAATCTCGCATGTACACTGATGTGCAAAATGAAAGCGCCAAACTTAAATTTTGCAAGGCTGTGTATATTTTTCCACAAAACAATATAAACAGGTGAAAGTAAAGAAGAAGCAATGTAAAGAATACAGAATGTAACCAAATGCAAGATGCATAATGATAGACAAAAATGTTCTCAATTTTTTCCAACTTCGCGGATTTGCACACACGTTCTGACAACTGTTTAATTTGCTGAGTTAAAAAAAATGGCTCTGAGCACTATGGGACTCAACTGCTGTGGTCATTAGTCCCCTAGAACTTAGAACTACTTAAACCTAACTAACCTAAGGACATCACACACAACCATGCCTGAGGCAGAATTCGAACCTGCAACCGTAGCAGTCGCACGGTTCTGGACTGCGCCCCTAGAACCGTAAGACCACCGTGGCCGGCTGCCACCCATCTCCCCAGTGCAAGCCAGATATGTACTATGGGATTCAATTTCAGAGAGTGAACAGAGCACGCCATGAGTGCAATAGCTTCCATTTCCAAAAAAATACATCAACCATCTGTGTTCTATGAGGTCAAGCATTATCGTCCATGAATAAGAAGTCAAGGCTCAAAGCGTCTCACAAAATGGCACATAGGGTCCCAATATCTCATCACAGTACTTGACAGCAGTTAAATCTTGCTTATTGATACGTTCAATTTCATGAAGAGGTGTTTGAGTGATTAACATAATCATTGCCCTCCTCGATATCGGTCGCTTTCCACAATGTTTGGGTCCCAAAATCATGTTCTACATATCCTGCAGATGTGAATCCGTCAAGAATCACTGTCCAGACCAAATTGGGAGTCATCTGTGGAAAGAACATTGGCCCACCATTCAACTGTCCAGGTGGTACACTGATGGCTCCACTCTAGATATTCCCTTCTGTGAAGACACACCAGAGGTAAACAGATAGCAGGTCTCCAACAATAAAGGCCACTCTGCTGAAGCGTTCTGTGCACTGCTTGCCTCAATACAACACGTCCTGGGTATGCTATGAGGTCAGATGCCAGTTTCAGGGCTGTACTAAGGCAGTACTGGCGAGCCCTTACAGCCAAATAACAGTCCACTCTCTCTGACATCACACGTAATAACCCCTTTCCTGATCTTCAGGATAAAGTTTCAACCTCGATAAACTGTTGCCTCATCCAGGAAACAGCAGAACGATTTACATTAAGCCATCAGTCCACATCAGTTAGCGACTGTCTTACTACCACTCTTTCCTATGGCCCTCCATAACATAGAGTCTGTAGATGTCTTCTCTGTGCCATACAGAACCGTATGTGACAGTGTACGCAGCAACTGCCGATGTGACACTACACTGCAAACAGTACCCCACTTGATAAGAGCCCTGCTGTCATTACTAGCATGGTTGTCTGTTGATCGGAATGCCATTTTCTGTATAGAACACGATTGTAATGACATCCTTTGACAGTTTGTATGATCATGTTATAAATTACACACAGGAGGCAAAATAGAAGTTCATTGCTTTAATTTTAGACACCCGTGCACTAATCATATTAGGATGGTGAAGTAGGAGTTTGTTGCCAGTCAACTAATAATATTGCAATGATTATTTTCTTCAGAGATAGTAGTCAGGTGCCTTCATTCCATACGGTAGTGCAACCTGGCAGAAAATGAGAGCACCCACGGCAGTTTTAAAAGCTTGATGGTTGAGGGAGAAAGGGGAGTATGATTCTGATTGGAGCAGAGAAAGGAGGGTAGTGGGGTGGGATGTGCTTGATCCTTAAACAATTAACAATGGTTATCTGCAAATGAATCCACAGATTCCCTCTGGTGAGCATGTATGTGCCTGCGAGTTACGACTGGTTTGCATAGGTGAACTGCAGAGGAATGGTAGAGGGGAGGGGTACTTGGCCTAAGTGGTGTGTCATCTGCCTGCTGCTAGATTGTAGATGAGCAAATTTCTCAATCACACATGGGGAGATGGTCTGGTGTAGAATTAGGAAGATGTGTGGACCTCTATCATTTGCAGCCTAGTGGCCATGATTGACTGAGGAGTTCCATACGCTACCAGCATCTCACTTATCTCATTTGACATCACAATCCTGAGGAGAGTTTCTAGGTGTGTATTTGTATCAGTCTTTGATATTTTTACCAACAGCAGGGATCGGTTTGCTGTTATTACTGCAAGCAGGAGATCCCTCATCCATAGTTCATGTAACAGCATTGTCAGGCACCATACTGAAGAGGATTTTACCACAGTTTTTCAGCAACTGGAGGGTAGTGTGTTTGTGATCATACTCCAAGCATTGGTGTTTATGATTACAAAACCACACGTGTGAGTCTGGGGGATGGTTGAACATGATGGCAACATGGTTTTTAGTGGGTTGTTTTCAGTTACCTGTTGACTCTCTCTAGAGGCGTAGTTTGTATCACAGTGCAACAAATTCAGTATCTTTGGAAGGAGTCATCAAAATTTTATTATCACATCAGACTATCTATTACTGTGTTGGAGTTTAGCAATTGTGGTGCAGTATTTCTTACACGTAAAATACCTTTGGTTAGAAATCGATAGTGCTTATAGAATTTACTATGACGTTATTTCTAATACTATGACTTCTCTCTCTCTCTCTCTCTCTCTCTCTCTCTCTCTCTCTCTCTCTCTCTCTCTCTCTCTCACACACACACACACACACACACACACACACACACACACTAGTAGTGAAATGGTGGCTTAGCAATGATACATACATCAGGACAATGTGGCATGGTTATCGTCTGAGACCATCATGACATTGATACAATGTTGATGAGATGTCATGGCACACATGATGCAATGTTGGGTTGGGGATGGGTGCTTCAGTAAGAAAGTCAACTAATTTGGGCACATAGTGCATTGCAATTCCTTAGAGGATCATGACATCGACAGAACATCAGGAACAGTGAGATGGATCTTGCATAACTGGACGAAATATGTAAAATTGTTGAAAACCTGGAATAGGTGAAAAATATGTAAAACTGGTGAAAAACGGAAAATATGGAAAAGTACTAAAAAATGAGAGTACTTATAAAGCTGGGTTTGTGTGGTCTCTGCTGATGCCTCGAATGACATAATATTAAATTGCTATTAACAAAAAGAACTTAAGCGAGGTGATATAACGTTACTTGTCTTAAACAAGTAGACACATCCTTCCACATCGCTTTGTGCTGTCCATCTCCAGAGTGACCCCACCCACTCAAGTCTCACTTATGAAAGATTAAGATGGTGATGGGGAGTGGAGAGGGAAAGGGGGTGCTTGATTCTCTTGGTCCAGGGGTGGAGGGGTGGGAGGGAGGGGAATAAATGGTTGCTGCAATTTTATTGTGTTCCAGTTGGTTCAGAGATGGTTACCGCCATTTTTTTATCACATGGGACAATTGACAAAGTGATTTGCTGGTGGTTCCCCATGGGTGAGGTAGTAGGTAGAACTGAGGAGCCAAGTGTGTAACCTGACACTGGATGTGTAACATGACACCGAACATGGTAACATTATTATCTTGGCTTAAAAAAATCCTGGTATCCTACATTAAGTGTCCTACATATTTAAATACTGTATAATGTATCAAAACAATTTGGAGAATACTTATCGTACTTCATTTAACTCACAGGGTATTAAGGTGAGTCACATTCTGTATATTTTTAAAACTAGTTACATAGCATGTGGACAGTTTAACTATACATTATCAGTCATGCACCATCTTGTACTTTCAAATAGAAGATGGTCTTCTACCATGAAAGACATGATATTTGGAAATAAACTAGATTCTTTAACCTGTTAACAATTTTCTGTGTCTACAATATGGGATTTTCTGTTAGTTACCAATAGCTTCCATTTTCAAAATGTTTTCACTTTTAACTGGTTTCTGATAAAACTTTTTAATCTAGTTCCACTTACTGATTGTTGGAGTGTAGAACAGTAATAATGTAACACAAAGACTACTAATACAGTATTGGCAATATTTTCTCAACTGCAACACTTTTAAATTTGAATAGAATATTTGTTGCAAGGTACATAACCGTATTGTATCTTAGTACAGGTTTTCACATTTAGAAATCCTTAGTTGTCCAGAGAAATTTTTGTAACTTAAAAAAAAAATATTGCAGCACATGTAATGTTAATTTTATCATTGTAAAATGAAATAAGAAAATATATCAAACTTCTATTACATGGCTTGATACAGGCTCAGTTCTAAGAAGTGTACAACACTCTCCCCAACTGTGTGTTATGCAGAGTAAACTCTAACAAATGCAGGAAACTCACTGTCCTGTAAGTAAATGCAAAATTTTGGAAATTCTGCAGGTGGAATGGGCAACTATAACTTTTCAATTGCTTTTAGATTTGCCTCAATTGCTGCAAATGTCGAACGTTTGATTGTGCTTCTGCTGGGAAACCTGTTCCCCAACAGCAGCTCCATCACTGCCACAGTTCTGCAGTGCGCAAACAGCAGCACGTCTATAATTTTGATACTTCTGTACTTGTACTTGTCATAATGCCCTCTCTTTATGTTTTGATACATTACACAACTGCCCATTTATGACGAAAACAAGGGATTAGAGAAAGTTGTAGTGCGTTGGCAAAAATACAGATAGGCGCATTCTTTTCATTCACTGTATATTGATATTTCATGGGTTGTATAGCTGCTTAGGATACCTAACACACTGGGTCTTCTTTGGTGTCATATTATCCAACTTCGATATCTTGCAGGACTCAAGCAGCGCATTTGTGAGCATTTCCTCTCGAGAAAAGTTCAATCGCACTCACCACAACATACTCAGCATTGTCGATGTTCTTCAATGCACTCTGCATGTCCTATCACACTTCCTCAAAATAGGTTACAACCACAGGCACTTTGTTCTGCGTTTCCCCGTTTCTGTTGTACATGGTGTTTCATAGGGCACCAGTCAATGATGTGGGGAGTGCTGTAAAATGATATACAATATGTGACAGATGGACAACTAGACTACATAACCAAAATGAATGTGTTCCTTATTTTTATAGTTTCTTCTCTTGCATTTATGGATTTTTCCTCTCAAATTTTTGCATTAGTGTTAAGTGTAAAAATTATCCTACTGCTAGTATTAGCCAAAAATATTTTTCGCCATCCTGCATATACACTCGAAAATTTGTAGCATATTCCTAAGACATAGCATGCATCCTGTTACGGTGATATGAAAGTAAGTCGTACCACACCATCACACTACCTGCATGATACAAGTAATTTGTGGTACATTTGAAAAACTGGCACACGTTTGGTAACGCTATTTTCACTTGTTAATGATGAAGTTATTGCTTCCAGTTTATAATTTGCTCCTGCTTGGTTTCTGAAAGATCTTCACTTATTAAAACTTCGTATATATAAAGTAATTATTATTTACCAAGTAGGTATTTTCGATTCGTTTGTTGAAATGTGTTAACTACAGTGCTGCACTAAAAGCCTGCCATATTTACAGGTATGGGTACCACTTACTGTATTAGATTTAAACTTCAACAGAATGCAGGAAAATAAACACATACCGGTACTGTTCACTTTTTTTGGATTTAGGAAGTTATTAAATTCATATAAATGAATCTTGAGTCTCTTGGAATTGTGACACCAAAAAGTAACATCCTATCTATCTTTAAAAGATAAGGAAATCAGCATTCTTTGCTAGTGTCCTTTTGAATATACTTTTTCCTACTCACAATCCACAGCGAAAACCTTTTTTGCTATGAACTTACGACCTTACTTGATAAAAGTATTAATTTGATAGCAAACGCTTGACTCTAAGAGATTATTGGGCATTGATAAGGTCTGTACGATTATCAGCATTGAACTGGGACATTAAAATTGAGATTATCAACCGGTAATAGTAACTGTGTAAACGTCTCTTTGTTCTCTTGATAATAGCCTACTTATTTTGAGACGATCTGAATGTAGATAAGTATGGATAATGTCTATATTTTTGTCACTCATTTAAACTGATTCATAACTACCACTCAGACGTACTATGGATGTCGGCTTTTGTTATAATTTCGTATTGTTTCTGTTTCAGTTTGCTCTCAACGAAATGCAGAGGACGGCAACGCGTTTGTCGGATTTCTAGCCATCGTTACTAACGATTTTTGCCTACAGTACCGTACTGGTAATAACTTTCTAAACGAACGTTGATTCTTACTCTTTAATTTTTATTAATTTATTTGTCCATCTGTAGACAATAGCTATAGTATATATTTTGTCCAAATGTACATGCGAATTCTATGTAAATCCATATCATGGAAATTGAACAGACGCCATTAGATACCAGTTATAGCTTCCAATATACATATACCAGACCAGTACATGTTTCTGTTCTCGTAAATTCGCAGCCTGTTGCATAAACCTGTTCTTTCTAAGAAGCAAATGGTTTTTTAGGTCATGAAAAAAGTTTTTAAACTGCGGTTTAATTTTTTTCTTCTAAAATTTGTCTGTGGACTGTAATGCTAAACACCGCTAATTATTGTGTTTGCGCGTTCTTTTTGCTCATTGCGAAGGAGCTGTTACAGTTGTAGTCGACGTTTGTCTGATAACTCAGATATTAGGTCGTGGTAATTAAAACGCATTTGTTTATATTTGGTGAGTGTAAGGCAGTACTATAACCTTTCTGAATAGGAGATGCTTGCAGATTATCCACTGAGGTCTACGCTTTGTTACGATATTAGGATAACCCTATTTTGTAATGGAAAATAAAGGTTTTAAACGGCAACTGGTGGAATCCGAAACTGTTAATTCATGCCGGTACATTCCAAGAGACTGTAAATAGCAAAAGTGTGCTATTCTAACACCTTCTGTGCTGCAGATGTTTGAGATTCCAGTAATTCTTAGTGCAAAATCGGCTGAACAACTTTCATTGATTGATTGATTTGTTGATCCATGTTCATCTACAGCTGCACAATGTGCAAGAGATGTTTGGATTTTTTGTTAATATTAACAATTTTTCATATAATATACCTTTGTACATAATAACACACATTAATATATCAGTTAATGATGAATACTGTTGTTACGCTATATACAGAGAGATAAAATACAAATGTTCTTCTGAATGAGACTACATTTGGTAAACACACCAAAATTTAGTTTTGTAGGTATTCAGTTACTGTGTAAAAGTAGTGATCGACAAAGTACTTCAGTTTAGATTTGAAGTGACCAATGTTTTGTATGTGTTTACTGGTATCTGGTAAGGCATTATATAGTTTGATACTAGGATGGATAAGGCTGTTTTGAAATAAGTTTGTGTTGGCGCTTTGAACATGTACATCCAATTTTTGTCTTGTATCATAGCTGTGTACAGTATGATTTTGAGTGATGAGTGGTCTTTTTGTATGTAAGTTTTGCTTTAAATACTTTATATATATATATATATATATATATATATATATATATATATATATATATATATATAGGAAGTGGCAGGAACATCCTTTTTTGAAACAATGGCCTACATGATTTGCGATTATCTACCCCTTCCATTATTCTTATAATTTTTTTTAGTTTTTGAATGTTTTGATGGCATCTCCAGAATTTCCTCGGAACATAAAGCCACACCAGAGATGAGACTGTACAAATCCATAATATACACACTGAAGGGTGTTGTACATGGTACAGTTTTTTAATGTATGCAGCACAAAACCAGAAGTACTTAATTTTTTGTTCATCTGCTCAATGTGTGTTTTCCATTTCAAGTTGTCTGGTAGATGAAGTCCAAGAAATTTGGTACAGGCTATTTTGGCAATTGTCTGTCCGTATAGCTCTAGATTGGGTGTTATCAGATTTTTTGTTTGTGCTGTGTATATCCATAGCTACAGTTTTTTCTGTATTTATTATTAAGTCATTGTCTTTAAAGTAACATGTTAGCATGTCAGTGGTTTCTTTTGTTTTTTACATGAATTTCTTCTGAGTTTCCTGTAATTAGAATACTCGTTCATCAGCAAATTGAAATATTTGCCGCTGTCATTGCTTAAGTTAAGGTCATTTACATAGAGTAAGAACAGAACAGGACCCATTACTGATCCTTGTGGCACTCCATATATAACAGCCAGTACCTTGGAATTATATATCCTAATGACATTGTCCCTTTCTTGATCTTTCTACATATTGTTCCCTGTTTTTAAGATAAGAGCTGAGCCAGTTGTTAGGTGCTCCCCTGATGCCAAGATTTTCTAGCTTGTGTAGCAATTTGTCATGATTTATGGTGTGAAATGCCTTTGACAAATCTAAAAATATGCCCATGGTAAGTTTTTTGTTGTCTAATGCTATCAGTGCCTCTAATAGAAAGGAGTGAACTGCAGATTCGGTTGAGCGGTTTGCTCTAAATCCATGTTGAGATTCTGACAGAATGCCATTTACCTCTAAGAAGTCTGTTAGCCTCTTATTGAGAAGTCTTTCTAGTATTTTTGAGAAAACAGGTTTTATAACTTGAGTTTTCAGTAAGATGTATCCCAATAGTTTTGTGTATCACAACAATTCTGTTTATTCCACTCTTTACAATATTGCACTTCTTTGCCCAGCGTCTGGATTAGATTTTCATTTTGGCATTTTTTTTTCTAAATTTCATGTATGTGGTACTTTGTTTATTCAGCATTCATTTAATTTGAACATGTTAACAGTCAATCTGGACTGGATGTTCTGCTACCAGAGGACTTAATAGGCCTAAGTAATTTTGTATAAGTATTTCTTTGCAGTATTTCTGTCATACTGGTATCATCCATGAATAAAATGACTTTGAGCAAGTGTAGGTTGTATATGGCATTTATATAAATGAGAAACATTATGGGATGTCGAATGTTGCCTTGTGTTTTATAGCTATTTAGGTTTTCTGTCAATCTGATAATAAACTGAGTTAAGTTACTTTGCTGGGTTGACTTAAACTCTACATTCTGTGTTCCTTTTCCTAGTTATGATTCGAACCAAATTTCACACGTACGTATACTTAAAACCAAGTGCTTCCAACATTTGTAATAGGGTGTTGAACAGTAGTGTATCAAATGCCTTAGAGAGGTCTAATTTGACACCACATTACTGTTCTTGCTGTCCGTTTAACTTCTTGAAAGCCAGTTTGATTACTGTTAACTCACTCATGGTCATTGTTGATTTGGTGCTTCATCAATCCCTCTAATGTTCTGGAGAATGCCAAGAGGAATAATATGGGTCAGTACTTTCTACTTGTCATAGGTTTTGAATGTTGGCTTCATTTATGAGAAGCTACCTTTTTGGAGAATATTTCTTTACTGATAGATAAATAGAAATTATGTGACAATAGCTGTACACTCTGTGTAACTATGAATGTGACGTGAGCTACATCTCCTAACATTTTATGTGCCAAATTTCGTTTCAGTGGCATTGACGGACTTTTGATGATGGATATTGCAGTTTGATATTAAAATCTGCATTTAATGTTTCAGATTTTGTATATTTTGCATTAAAAAGGATGCTGTATAAGACACTTCTTTATTACTAGTATCTGTTATTATTTTAGGTTGATATATGTAAGGAAATATGATGATGTTGCTTAAAGAGATTCAAGAACTTGACTTTCAACCAACGTCCCATCACATTTGTATTGAAGACAATAATAGCTGCTCTATAATTAAATAGAATATTCAGCAGTGTTTCAAACTGATTAATGAATATCTCTACACCCCATGAAAGTTGTATGAATTACCCCGAGTGTGACTTTCTCTTATTGTTCATAAAATTACGCAGCTGCTACTTCAGAGTGGTGTTCCATACTCAAGAATTCTGCTTCACACATTCAGTTGCATCTTTTACCTGATTTGGTATGGACAGACAGCAATTTCTTGCATCTGTTCTACAATATAAACTTGCTAGTAGTATGGATGTCTGCTGAGACTTCACAATTCAAAATCCTTGTACCAGTGCTCCAAACAACACATCCTGTCAATATCGACATCATTCATTGGAACTTCCACTGTAAATGATTTACTATCACAATAAAATTTGTAAAGGACTAGAATGGGAACTGTTTATAGTTATATTTACATTTTACAGTGTAATGTTCCATTGTTTGTCCTTGTGGGAGACCAAAAGTCCATGGAAAGCACAGGACTTTGCAATTCGATGGATGTTGACTGAACCCCTATATACAGCTGTGCATGATTTCGATGCTTCAAGAGCAACATTATCTGATTTCGATGTAATATATCCTTCTTGTGTTGGTGTTTCATCTGCCTTGGATGGAATATCTTTGGTTGCAACTGTTGTTGGTGCTGGTGCTCCTATTGTTGTTTTTGTTGCCATCATATCTGCTGACACTCTTTCTGCTGGTACTGCCCTGATTCTTCATACTGCTGTTGCAACTGATGTAAATTCTGCTGTTATTTGCGCCTCTTCTGCTATTAGTACTGATGTAGATGTTTTGATATTGCTGCTGCTATCCTTTCTGGCACCATGATCTTATTGGTACTGAAGATGCCAACTCATTCATAGCAGGCGTTGATAATGTTTTAACACTGTTGGTTGCATTGCTGTTTTTCTGGTTCATCTCTTATTACAGATTTTGGATCTGCAGATAGTGAATGGTCTTTCTCATATATGTAGCTGGTCCGTCTGGTAATAGAGGAATATAATTGACTATTTCGCGTGTTTCCAGAAGATCAAAGGTCATTTTGTTATTTACAGCTTAGGCAGATATTACTGACGGGACAAATTTGCTTTCAGGTTCATCTTTCTTTCAGCAGCAGCAGCAATAATTTGCAACAAAGATGGGACAAGGATGGTCATCAGCAGAATGGCCACCACGCCGTGGGTCAAGTGATACTTCTCCTGGACTATGGTCTAGATTTAGGTCAGTTGCAAGGAGGAATGGAGCTTTTACTGTATTTTTTTGTGAGTGATGGTTCTAATTCCAAATTTCTTTCCAGGAGAGGTGTATCAATCCTACGGTCCATATGCGTCGATGTTTTCCACAGAATTCAGTTCATAGGTTGGAGTCTGTTCGACAGAGGAGGGCCAACGGCTATTACTTTCAAGGAAGCACAGCGTCAAATGCTGGAAAAAATTGAGAAAGAGTCAATGGCAGTTAATCCAGCCTCTGAGACAAGTAATGAAGATGATGTAGAGGGACAGATTGAGGAACCATGACTGATGGATGGGGATTACAGTGCAATTACACTAGAATCAGGCATGTCACAGGTAATATTCTGTCTCTGTATTCAGCAGTTTGACTATATGAAGACATTACCTGCAACAATGTGTTTCTAAGTCCATAAGTTAGTGTTGTAACTTTTTTCATTATAATAAAAGTTGAAGAACTGGAAAGAATGAGCAGGAGGAGAGTGCTCGTATAACATGTTGTCACAAATTTTCTATAAGATATCATTTTATGTATAGTGAGTATCAATGTGTATGAAGTTGTGCCATACTAGAGAGCAAATTTTTGCAACGTAGAGAAATACTCTGTGTATGTCAGTGCTATGAAGAATGCATACCCATTATTCTTCATCTCCTGTTAATAAATACAAACAAGTCCATCATTGGTTCTTTATTTTGTAGGCATGGCTTCTATCTTGTACTGATATGACCAAACTTCCAACACCTCTGGTGCTTGAAAGCTTTTTAATATTTATGTGATAGCCAATGAAAGTTTCACAGTGTGTGTCTGCAGTTTGACCTACTGTGTTCAAAATTTACACCTAATGCTTTTCCACACATTTCATATGTTTTTAATTTGTTGCAACACCTCAAACTGATTGTTTCTGTAAGTTGGAAACTGACTATGTTTTAACCTTTTTACTTCTTTCTGCTCACTGCCGTTATTGTAAATGCAGTACTTGTTTGAGAACATTTTTCCACAAAAACAACTTATGATTTGGCGTCCTCAAATTTCCCTTTTACACTTTCACCTGTGTCAGTTTTTGTTACTAATTGTAGTACACCTTGTATAAAAATGTTGCACGTGGGCACCACTCTCTGCATGTCATCCCAAGAGGCACCTTGTGTCGCTAGGGTCTTAAATCAGTTGTGCGTATAGACTAAGCACAGCAGTCATTAACTGTGTCAGCTAGATGATAAGCTGCTCAAGAACATGAGTTGAGCACTATCTCACTTATCAATAACTTTCTTTAGGTTAAACTGACGATAAAAATATTACATTATTTAGTACTTTTGATTAGCCATTTTCCAAGGAACTATTTTCTACATAAACTATTTGTTCCTGTAAAATAACACAGAAAAATTTATATCATTGTATAGCCACATACCTTATAGAAACAAGAATTGTTATCAGGTACTTAATTCACACATATTTATTCTTTGATGATATTAACAATTAGTGGAAAATTAATCGGACATTATAAGACATCAGACAAAAGAAATTTTCATGTAGATTTGGCCTCCTTGTGTAACATTCAAATTCAGGCTCTATCAACAGGTGTGGATACTAACAATATTATTCTCACAACCTAAATCCATAAATTTTGTTAAGGAATGTACACAAAATAAAAATGTTTATGATTGAAAAGTCAGTAGAAAAGTATCAACAGTACTTATCACCCCTTACTTCATAGCATACTATAACACTTTATGTAGGTTTGATGTCTGCACATTCCTGTTTATGATATGATAAGTATCAATACAGATTTGAAATACAAAGCCTATGTAGATGAATAGCCATCAGACATAAGTGTGAAAGCTGCTGCTTTCCTGTTAGTTATATCATCTTCATTTATATTGTAACAATTATGACAGGATACAATTACGTGATTGTGCCTCATGATTGACTGTGTTGCAGTTTGTTTCTTGTTTCACAACAGTCTACTTAAGCACAAATAGACAAAATTACACACGTTGAAGCCAGTTCTTTATTGACAAGAGAACTAAGTGCAACCAAACAAATATTTTGTGCTTATATTTTGTATAATGCCTTATTCAAGAGAATAATGTATGATGAATAGGTTTTTCATTCTTGTTATCATGAAAATCAGAGTTTGTTTGAATCTTGAAGTATTTTATCTTTCATCTTACAACTGCTTTTATCATTCATTGTGTGTTGTGTTAACACCATTTACTGTACTTTGTAATTTCTCTTTTTTAATTTCTTCTTTTTTATAGTTTAGTTTTTCTATTTTACCATTACAGTTTCCTCTGCAGACTTTGTATCTGTTATTGTGTCATGAGTTCTCAACCTTATACCAATTTCTGTCTTCTAGTTGATAGACTGATTGATTTTCATTTGGTCCCATTTGTTAACACTATGCATAGAGTGCTTACTTGTAATATAGGACAGGTCAAGGGAAGCTAATGTGTTAAAAATATTCAGTCTATATATTAAAATACAAAACATGAAGTTCACAAATATGTTAGTAAGGTTGTACTCATTTTTTCTCGACTTATACTTATCTCTGAAAGTTATTTATATACTACATAACACAAATCTCTATAGAGAAGACATAAAAAAATATGATGTATCCAATTTATTTAGATGTACAATATATATACACTAATATCCAAATTGCTCATTAATTACACATAAACTTCTCTATTTAAGAAAATATTTTTTCCATTATATAATTCTCAATGAATTAGTTTTTTTTTAAATTCAGGTTGGTCCTAACTGTCCTTTTAGCAATCCACATGTACTTTTAGTATTATTTCAGCTACAGTCACTGTAAACAGTAATTCCATATTTGAAGTGTAATTCAACAAGAACACAGTACACTTTACATAGAAGTTGTTTGCTGGTATAATGTATGAGTATATTATGACAAATATTACAGATCTTACTTTACAGCAGACTTTGTCTACATGTTGTCTCTACAGGAGCTTAATCTATAGTGTAATTCCAATAAAGTATATAGAGGTACATCTTCCACTCATGTTTCATCTGATGAATATATCCATGTGATCTTCCTTTTCTTTCTTCATGATCACCATGAAAATTCTCTTTGTAGATTTATAATTACATCATTTTGTATAAGCCATTGCACTATGTTATCTGCTGAAATAATTGTATTTCTTTCCAATGCTCTCAGATATTTGTTCTTTCTCATTTATTTCAATATTCTTTTTTATAGAAAAGAAGAACAAAAGTGGCCTAAGTACATATTCTTTAGGTACAACATGGCCCTGATTTCAGATCTGCATCCAGAATTTGTAATCTCATACTGCTTTCTATTTGTAACACATGATTTTATCCATTGCACTGCATGTACACATACGTGATAGCTACCAAGATTTTCAGTTAGTGGTGTATAGGTGATTGTGTTGAAAGACTTAGGAATATCCAGAAACACAGAAAACACTGAGTTTTTTGTCTGCTTCATCTAAAACCAATTCTGTTAGGCTAGAGATAGCTGTTTCTGTAGATTCACCTTTTTGGTAACCATGTTATAACACAATTAAAATACTACTTTTTTAGGAAAGTAATCAATCCTTAAGCATAAGCATCTCTAGCATTTTTGAGAAATCAGATATTAAGGTCACTGGTCTGTAGTTATTTGTTTGCACTATTTTGTTTATTTTTTAATTTTTTCTGGAAGTATTCCTGCAAATAAGCAGGAGTGAAAGTGGTTCAGACATTTCCTCACTCATGAGCTTTAACACAGAATTTGATTGTTCACTATCTCCTGAAGAATTCTTGTATTTTAATTTTTGAATCATTTTTGTGAGACCTTGTGTGGTCATTGATTCCATAGACATTGACTGACATGAGTATCTAAGTGTTCTAGGCTGCTTCCGTCCTTGAAGATTTCTTTCACACTTCAAATTTTGCACAGTATCTATGAAATTTCTGTTAGGTAAATTAGTAATTTTTGTTTCATATTTAACTATAGTGTTCTCAGTTTTCATTGACTTAGTAATATTCTGTTATTTGAAATCTTTTTGCTGTACATTTCACAATTTATTGTGGCTCTTGGCGTTTCATGTTTTGAATTTGTTTTTTATATATTCCTAGAACCGGCCCGTGCTTCTCATATTAACTGTCTATACTTCTTTTGACACTGTTTAAATGGCTTCATGATCCCTGTTTGTCTGAAATGCTTTAGTCTGGTCTATTGAATATGGTGACCCTGCTTTCTCTGACAGGAATTAACTGAAGACTGAATGAAAATTAGCATTAGTGTGTCGAGAACTATATGATATATCTCCTCTGCACATTGTTTTTCCATTTTTTCAGGCCAACCATTGTTCCTCTGTCATATTTTTAAAGTCTTCATCTTCTTTAAACTGATAATCCTGGCTTCTCTCATTTTTCTTCATTTCGATCTTCATTTCGGTCTTGCACTTTTGAAGATGTGACACAGAAAACTTGTTAATGATAAGCATACAGTAGTTTTTAATACTAATCTAAAAAGGATGTGATGTGAAAGAGAATAATCTGATGATGCACACAAGAAATGTGAAATGATTTACACTGATAATAAATATTGCTATGGCATTCCCTTTAAAAAGAGTAAAATAAATGAAAGCTGAACACATGTCTAACACAAGGGATTAAAAAAAGTAGTGATCAATCTTACAAACCTAAGTAGACATGTCAAAATGAATACAACAATAAAGCCTACTACAGAAAATACAAAATGGTTTGTAGGAAAGTTCTACAGGCAACAAAGACGCTAAGTAGGAAGTCATGTATGAACAGGGCAAGCAGTACATAAAAATCAAATTACAAAGATATCAAGAGTAGCACAGGATAATGTAAAAGTAAAATCCATAACTTCATAATAAAACATCAAGGTAATGTGATAGAAGATGCCCCACACATAGCCAATATATGCCTCTATGTCGAGTGTTCATCAGAGACAAGGGTATCGTGAGGAGTGCCCCAGGGAAGTGTGATAGGACTGCTTTTGTTTTCTATATGCATAAGTGATTTGGTGGGCAGGGGGGGAGGGGGGGGGGGCAGCACTCTGGGGTTGCTTGCTGATGATGCCATGGTGTATGGTAAGGCGTCAAAGTTGAGTGACTGTAGGAAGATGCTGGATGAGTTAGATAAAATTTCCAGTTGGTGTGATGAATGGCAGCTAGCCCTAAATGTGGAAAAATGTAAGTTAAGGCAGATGAGTAGGAAGTTCTTTAAACATCTGGGCATAACATTGCAAAGCAATATGAGGTGGAACGAGCATGTGAAACCTGCAGTAGGAAAGGCAAATTGTAGACTTCGGTTTATTGGAAAAATGTTAGGAAAGAGTCGTTCACCTGTAAAGGAGACTTCATATAGGACGCTGGTGAGACCTGTTCTTGAGTACTGCTTCAGTGTTCGGGATCCGTACCAGGTGAGATTGAAGGAAAACATTGAAGCAATTCAGAGTTGGGGTGCTAGATTTGTCACCAATGGGTTCAAACAAAATGTAAGCTTTACAAAGATGCTTTGGGAATTCAGATGGGAGTCCCTGGAGGGAAGGCAGCGTTCGTTTCAGGAAACACTATAAAGAAAATTTAGAGAACTGGCATTTGAACCTGATTGCCAAAAGATTCTGCTCCCGCCAACGTAATGAGGTGTAAGGATCACAAAGATAAGATATGAGAAATGAGGGCTCATATGACTTATATGGACAGCAGTTCTTCCCTCACTCTATTTGTTAGTGGAACAGGAGCAGAAATGGCTAGTAGTGGTATAAGGTACCCTCTGCCATGCACCTTATGCTGGCTTACAGAGTATCTATGTAGATGTAGATGTAGAATAGGCATTATGTGAACATTGCACCTTAACTAATCAAAAGCATGTGCACTTCTAACAATAAAAATACCAACTTTTGAAAAGATGGTATTTCTGCTCGCAGAAACAGAACCAGAGGTGAGAAGACCTAATGACCATTAAAAAATAAAATGTCTTGACATTGACAAAATTCAAGACAAGGTAATCAGACATAGTTACAACAGAATAGATTCTCAGCTAATTGGCATTATTTATACTTCTTTCAGAAGGGGAGTCATTCCATGAAATTTAAAGTTACCAGTAATAAGGCCATCCTATAAAAAGGATATACAGCTCACATAGATAATTATAGATCAGTTTCACCACCAACAAGATTTTGTAAAGTAACTGAAAAATAATGTATGAAAGACTAGCTGACTTTGTTAATAAAAATATAATATTGACTAATACTCAAAATGAGTTAAAGAAGAACAAAGCAACAGAAACAGCAGTCTTTTAATTCATGAAAATGTTCCTAAATATGAGGGTTGGAACTTAAATTGTGGCAACTATTTATTCACAACCGATACAAAAGGGTTACACGTTTGCAACTGTTATTGTCCTTCACTGAGGAGGACTTCTATTTTTTTGTTGCCTAGATAGTGAATGTTTCACGGCAGTCCTTCAATTTTATTTTGCTTAGGATATTCCCTGAGCTGTTCAAATCAGCTGCAGTTAGAGACTGGTATATGACCATATACTATTGTTTTACCTTGTACAACTTCTCTTTTGGTTCCTGTGGGATAACGAAATCTTTTGGTAAGGATAGGGAACTGTTTGTAAGGCTTACTCTCTGCTAAGTCTTCGTTTCTTTCTTTTCTATTTGTTCAACATTTCTCAACGAAGTTGCTAATTTATGCTTTTTTTTTTTAACGTTTTAATATATTTTACATTCTTCTTGTGGTGATGTATGTGTGTGTGTGTGTGTGTGTGTGTGTGTGTGTGTGTGTGTGTGTGTGTGTGTGATGTTTTAGTTATTACATTCAGTGCTTCAGTGCTTCAGTTTGTTCTGATGAAGCACACCAATATGGGAAATATATGCCAGAAGATGTAGTATAGTTTTACACTTGCATAAATGTTAAATGAAATAAATGATACTGTATTTATGGACACTTTTTCCACACTGATAGTTTTTACCTGCAATACCAAAAGCAATTTTCAGTTGTGTAATTAAAATTATATGTAATGTGTGTGAACGGATAATTAATGACCTTATCCTACTGGAGATCCAAAGTATGTAATTCTGCTAAGATGAAAACATGTCCAGACTCTTTAGGAATTGTTAACTTGAAATCAGTTGATATAATGTCTTACTTCTATACATTCACTTCATTTGAAATCATCTTATGCTGCTGTTAACAAATACTGTCACTGGAGTAGTGTAATGATAATAATAATAGTAATAATAATAATAATAATAAGATGCTTGAATAAAGTATCACATTTTGATAAATTAACCCAGTAATGTTTCCCAAAGGGCAACAGGGAGAAGTGTATGTAAAATTTACTTGCCTATCCATCTGTTTGTAATTATATGTATTACAGTGCAATTGATTATCCACTAGAACAAAATGGAGTGTAGCTCCTGCAGCTTAATGTAGCTGACAGCTTAACTTAGCTGGGGCCTCTGAATGAATAAGATACGTTTGAAACTCCCTAATAATATAGATCCATATTCAAAGCTGGTTCTTACTTGACAAATAACTGATAAGACTAGAAGGTGTAACACCTGTTGTATTGGACGGTTAGTTGTTTGTCGTATTTTCTAAACTTCCATAATGTATGTGTAGTCATGTGTGGAAAGTCACTAATTGACTGCAAAAATTTGAAAGTATGCTCTATAATTAATTAGAGGTATGAATATATCCAAAACACAATTTAATAGCCAGATTAATATGATATTTTGCATGCTTTGCCAATTATAATGGTGAAATTACCTGTATTTTAAAGAACACATTTTTTAAAATTTGGAAACTAGTTATATCTTATGAAAACTGGAGCACAGTGACTACTGTATGTCAGATCTAGCACTGAAATTCTTCTATGTATCTAACATGGTAGACTGTCAGTGACTTTGTGATAAATGAGAATTGATGGATACATGTGTATTACTTGTCTCAGAAAGGTGGTGAATGCAAAGCAGTATCTATTAATTATTCTAATATTTACAGTACAGTAATTTTATGGCTATTGTTCTCTAATATACATGTGTTCATTGTGTGTTTCAGTAATGATCTCCATGACCTTTTCACCTCAAGACTCAGTATTGTCTATTAACTGGAGCTGTTAAAATATAAATGAATTGTCAAAGTAAAAGAAAAAATATGTTTAAATGTTAGCCACATTATATAATAATTATAAATAAATAAATAAAGAAGTTCCCTAACTAACAAATATATGTATCTCTTCTCAGTAAATAAAATCTCTGCTAATAAAATAAAATAATAGTTCCTTTCAGAAAAATTTTGTTTCTGGCAGATGTTTGGTACTTTCTTTGGGACATAGCATCACTAATGTAATGGTCACACACACACACACACACACACACACACACACACACACACACACTCAAATTCAGAATATTAACCAAAACATTAGACAAAGTATTATCTATCAGACAAAGCAATTGAGCTAAAAGCCAAATAAAAACTAGTACACAATTTCCATGGCAGGTTTATAGGACTATTACCACATCAGTACATCAATAAAAGCACTATTGGAATCAAATAAGATATTGCACAATCAATGAATGTAGATTTTTAATTTACTTTGTTCTCATGAATGGATGGATATACTTTCACATAAAGTACAGAGTGGTGATATTTAAACTTTTTCTGCTGAAGAGGGTCCTCATGAGAAACGGACCATCTTAGTATAGCTAAATTTTCTGGAAAATTTGTAAGGATATCCAGAAGATAAATAGCAAATAAACCATTAAAAGAAATAAATTTTAATTTCCATATGAAAGGATAACATTTGTCAATTGTGTACAATGTTTACATTCTTGGTTACATTACATTCCTCAATGCATGATGACTATCTGCACCCACGACAGCCCAGAACCACGCTAGAGATAACATTTCACACTTGTTTGCAGCCCTTTTTGAATGGTGGACTGTGGAATGTTCAGCTATTGTGACACAGCTCATGTACTACTTGGAGGTTGCACAATGCATCCAGCATTCTCAGCCATGGCATTGGTAGTTTCTTCAACGATGTGTTGCACAATTGGCCATCAACCTCTCCCAGGAGCAATTTGCAAATTGCCAGTTAATTCATACTTCTGAATCATGTTCTTCAACCCTGGTACAGAAAGAGAACCTTTCTGTACTCCTTTAATGCGATGACACTCATGAAGGACATGAGCACTATTGCTATTGTTTTGATAAAACAGTTTTATGAGTAAAGTTTTGCTCACCTAGTCCAGACCCACAATGACCATCTTCAGCTATAAGTCACACTGATGCTTCTTTTTCAACCGTATATCAGTGTACAAGTACAGACACCTATTGGCATGTTGAGACACTAATAATGAAAATTCTGTTACACACAGTCTGAACAACAGCCTTGTAATTTTGATACCCATATGGTAAATAGTTTTCCATCTACACTGGCTCAAGTTGTGAAACTTTAACTATAGCCACCCTGTATAATCTACAGAGCCAGGATGGGTGGTACCGTACAGGTGAACTAGGAAGTCACCTGTATGGGAACCATAGCTTATGGCTGAAGTAAGGTAACTTTGTGTTTGATAAATTGCAATATTACAGGACAGTGTTGCCAGCATGCAGCAATCCACAGTTGACAAACCTCTGCACATACCTTAAAAACAAGCAACACTGCAAGTGAAAGGGCCATGAGAAAGAAACGATATCAGCAGGTGGCTAGTCGTCCCCACTGAACTCACTAAGTTATTTAATTGAAGTGTAGTCAGAAATACAGAAAATTTAACAAACTGGATTTAGTGTCCATTCACATTTTTAATGGTTTTTCCTCCTGACCAACATTAAATGAAGTCATTAACTCAAGGCAACACAGCAACTTGGCAATGATGTATATCAGTCACTAGTGACCTAATAGCATCTGATATGCTTGTACTAGCTCACAGCAAAAACAATGGACGAACATTCATTTAACCACTTGGTGCCCACCCTTCCCAAACAAAGAGTACACTGCTTAATAAAATAACAGTGTGTTGATTTACCCTGTAATGTTCCTATTTCTCATAAAAAAACTGAATTATGTACAGGCCAGGCAATAACTTTTATGTGATAGTTGTTCAGTTATGCATATGCGTATGCACCCATTTTGAGTTTAAAGGAGTGGATTTTTGTGATAAAATGGTATCTGTTTATCTAACTGTTAATTCCTAAATAAATTCTAGAATATTTTTTGTAGCACATCAAGGTGGCACAGCGCAATTATTTTTCCAGTCTCCTCTAAAATCTTAAGATCTAGACTAGACTTACAGACTAGTTGTATTATTATATTCCTGTCAGGAAAGATAGAACTCCACACTGCAATGCAGTGCAATGTTATTAAAAAAATTGTCTCTGTTCAAGAAGATTAATTCCATTTGGGCATGGTAGCCCAGGTACAATACTTCTTACAAGTTAGTTGTGGGCATGTGGAACAGGAATAATGTCCAGGGGTTAGAGAATGGGACAGATAATGATATTTGTGATCTTATGGCATTGTGCCTCGTAACCCCACCTGGGGAAGTATGGCCACTGTATTGCAAGTCTTTTCAGTTGATGCCACATTAGACAACTTTTGTGTTGATGATGATGAGAACAACACAACATTCAGCCCCTAAGAGGAGAAAATCTCTGGGAACCAAACTCCAGCCTCCTGCTTGGTGGTCAGATGCATTGACCACTTAGCTAAGGGGGTGGACATCATATTTGTAATCATGCCGTTTTAGGTGTAATGACTGTACCCTGGGTTAAATACTGAGTAGCGTTACATGGAGTAAGAACATTGTTCCCTGAGGACAGATTGTGAATTTCAAGTGAAAGTTCTGCATTTTGACATATACAGGAAATATGAAGTCCTCAGCTCTAAGCAATGGTAAGGAACATTTTAGTTGTTCTGAGAGACTGCACAGTAAAGTTTCAGTAAATACTCATAAAAATACTCATAAAAAAGATGTCTATCAAACCTGTTTTTTTTTTATCAAGATGTGACATTGTTTTCTCATAACTTTTTAAAATTGTAATTTATTCCCCCAATTCTTTTCTAAACATTTTGTCAGTGAGTACCTGTCACAGTTTACTTGCAAACCAATTGCACTTAACATCAGTTTCTATTGATTTACCACTGTTTGCTTCCTGGGTAAGTTAACAAAACATACTGTGAAACCTCTTCATAATACATACTTAGAAGGTCCTTTTACGGTTGACACTTTTTGGTGACAAACAACCTTGTAGCTACACATTTTGCATATCATAGCATTTCAGCTGCCAGAAATTTCTGAATACGTGTTGCTTGTCTTCCACAAGGAGTACCAACATATTTTCACAAAAGAACGTTGCCTTGCCCCTGTGTGTTCTGCATTTCTTCCCTTCATTCCCATTTCTCTTAATTTGTTACTTTATATCTCCATGTTTTTCCTTCTTCCAACCTCATTGTAGGCTCTGCTAATCATTTGGATCAACTTCATCTACTTACAAAAAGTCAAGACATGGAAGCAAGCATTTTTATGATGTTCCTCTAAATCAATAAAAATTCAGAGTTATCAGCTTAACATCCCGATATCTCAGACTAATTTCATGCTCAAAAGTTAAATTCATTCATTGATAGTTGTATGTATTGAGCAACACCTTCATACATACACCAAATATAAATATACACCCAAAAGAGGGCTTATAGTATATATAATTGCAGTGATGATGTGCATAAGCAGGTAAACAAATAATTGACTTTTGTTGATATGGATTTCAGTGTATGGATCCAGCTGTAGATAATCCTTTATAAGACAGCAATGTAAGCACCTTACTACAGCATACTGAGGTGCTTAACATGCCTGCTATCGCACTGCCAAGAAAATGCACATAAGCTGTGATAAGCAATGGAGACTCAACATTGCTTATTTGCTTAGTGAAATATGCACTCCTTTTTATGTGAATTTCCATTCAGGAAAGTTACAGGTACTTTATTGGAGTCATATTTATTCACATCATCCTCATACAACTGATTCCTGGGAAGTATTTTCTTGGCACGACAACTGCACACTTTATGGCTACAGGCAGTGATGTCTGTGGCAGTTACCACTGTTTACATGTACACATCCTGCCAAAGTCACCACTAGCTATAATCTGATTTCTGAGATAATGCTGCTATTCCTTGGATTATCATGAAACTTTCAGCTAATGGGACTAAAGCTCCTCACTTACTACTTGCTTTGTGTTATAAGTCAGTCTCCCATCCTGTGTTGCTTACCATTGTTTAGAGAAAATGTCCTCATGTATGTGTAACAGTTGTCACTACCTCAGGTCATTGCTAAGAGTGGACGTAATAATAATTTTCTTAAAATTCTATTTTCATAGTTGCATGCACTTGAGATACAAATGTAGGTTTTTGGATGTGCCGAACCTACTGACAAAACTTACTGAATATGTCAAGTTAGTTGCACAAATGCAGCTTCTTTCTTGCTATCTGATTAACAGAAAACATTATTATGGTGGTGAAAATACTGTCAATATCAAATTATACTATCAATTTGTTACTGCCTCTTCCTCTTGTTAGCCCTATAAGTCTATGATATGAAAGGCAATATATTATTTTTCACTGATATCGGTACTTCCACAGTGTATATTTTGTGATATGATATTATGTTGTTGTGGACTTCACTCTGAAGACTGGTTTGATGCAGCTCTCCATGCTGCTCTATCCTGTCAAAGCTTCTTCAGCTCTTAATAACTACTGCAATTTAAATCCTTCTGAATCTGCTTACAGTACTCATCTCTTGGTTTCCCTCTGTGGCTGTTACCCCCCACGCTTCCTTCCCGTACTAAATTGGTGATGCCTTGAACTCAGGACATATCCTATCAGCTGATCACTTCTTTTAGTCAAGTTGTGCAACAAATCTCTTTTCTCCCCATATCTGTTCAGTAGTTCATCATTAATTATATGATCTACCCATCTAATCTTTAGCATTCTACTGTAGCACCACATTTCAAAAGCTTCTATTTTCTTCTTATCTAAACTGTTCATCATCCATGTTTCACTTCCATATGTGGCTACACTCCATTCAAATAATTTCAGAAAAGACTTCCTAACACTTACATCTTTATTTGATTTTAACAAATTTCTCTTTTTCAGATACACTTTTCTTGCCATTGCCAGTCTACATTTTATATCTTTTCTACTTTGGCCACAATCTGTTATTCTACTGCCCAAACAGCAAAGCTCATCTACTACTTCAACTGTCTCATTTCCTAATCTAATTCCCTCAGCTTCACCCAATTTAATTTGACTCCATGCCATTATTCTTGTTTTGCTTTTGTTGATGTTCATCTTACATCAGCCTTTCGAGATACTACCCATTCAACTGCTCTTCCAAGTTCTTTGCTGTCTGTGACAGAAACTGATATTATATGATACTGTATGACCTTTTATATTAAAAACAAAGATTCCAAGACTTACCAAGCGGGAAAGCGCCGGCAGACAGGCACATGAACAAAACACACAAACACACACACAGAATTACGAGCTTTCGCAACTGGCAGTTGCTTCGTCAGGAAAGAGGGAAGGAGAGGGAAAAATGAAAGGATGTGGGTTTTAAGGGAGAGGGTAAGGAGTCATTCCAATCCCGGGAGCGGAAAGACTTCCCTTAGGGGAAAAAAAGGACAGGTGTACACTCGCACACACACACACACACACACACACACACACACACACACACACACACACACACACACACACACATATCCATCCGCACATACACAGACACAAGCAGACATATTTAAAGACAAAGAGTAAGGGCAGAGATGTCAGTCGAGGCGGAAGTACAGAGGCAAAGAAGTTGTTGAAAGACAGGTGAGGTATGAGCAGCAGCAACTTGAAATTAGCGGAGGTTGAGGCCTGGCGGATATCGAGAAGAGAGGATATACTGAAGGGCGAGTTCCCATCTCCGGAGTTCGGATAGGTTGGTGTTGGTGGGAAGTATCCAGATAACTCGGACGGTGTAACACTGTGCCAAGATGTGCTGGCCGTGCATCAAGGCATGTTTAGCCACAGGGTGATCCTCATTACCAACAAACACTGTCTGCCTGTGTCCATTAATGCGAATGGACAGTTTGTTGCTGGTCATTCCCACATAGAAAGCGTCACAGTGCAGGCAGGTCAGTTGGTAAATCACATGGGTGCTTTCACATGTGGCTCTCCGTTTGATCGTGTACACCTTCCGGTTTACAGGACTGGAGTAGGTGGTGGTGGGAGGGTGCATAGGACAGGTTTTACACTGGGGGCGGTTGCAAGGGTAGGAGCCAGAGGGTAGGGCAGGTAGTTTGGGGATTTCATAGGGATTAACCAAGAGGTTACGAAGGTTAGGTGGACGGCGGAAAGACACTCTTGGTGGAGTGGGGAGGATTTCATGAAGGATGGATCTCATTTCGGGGCAGGATTTTAGGAAGTCGTATCCCTGCTGGAGAGCCACATTCAAGGTCTGATCCAGTCCCGGGAAGTATTCTGTCACAAGTGGGGCACTTTTGGGGTTCTTCTGTGAGAGGTTCTGGGTTTGAGGGGATGAGGAAGTGGCTCTGGTTATCTGCTTCTGTACCAGGTTGGGAGGGTAGTTGCGGGATGCGAAAGCTGTTTTCAGGTTGTTGGTGTAATGGTCGAGGGATTCAGAACTGGAGCAGATTCGTTTTCCACGAAGGCCTACGCTGTAGGGAAGGGACCGTTTGATATGGAATGGGTGGCAGCTTTCATAATGGAGGTACTGTTGCTTGTTGGTGGGTTTGATGTGGACGGATGTGTGCAGCTGGCCATTGGACAGATGGAGGTCAACGTCTAGGAAAGTGGCATGGGATTTGGAGTAGGACCAGGAGAATCTGATGGAACCAAAGGAGTTGAGGTTGGAGAGGAAATTCTGGAGTTGTTCTTCACTGTGAGTCCAGATCATGAAGATGTCATCAATAAATCTGTACCAAACTTTGGGTTGCCAGGCTTGGGTAACCAAGAAGGCTTCCTCTAAGCGACCCATAAATAGGTTGGCATACGAGGGGGCCATCCTGGTACCCATGGCTGTTCCCTTTAATTGTTGGTATGTCTGGCCTTCAAAAGTGAAGAAGTTGTGGGTCAGGATGAAGCTGGCTAAGGTGACGAGGAAAGAGGTTTTAGGTAGGGTGGCAGGTGATCGGCGTGAAAGGAAGTGCTCCATTGCAGCGAGGCCCTGGACGTGCAGGATATGCGTGTATAGGGAAGTGGCATCAATGGTTACAAGGATGGTTTCCGGGGGTAACAGACTGGGTACGGATTCCAGGCGTTCGAGAAAGTGGTTGGTGTCTTTGATGAAGGATGGGAGACTGCATGTAATGGGTTGAAGGTGTTGATCTACGTAGGCAGAGATACGTTCTGTGGGGGCTTGGTAACCAGCTACAATGGGGCGGCCAGGATGTTTGGGTTTGTGAATTTTAGGAAGTAGGTAGAAGGTAGGAGTGCAAGGTGTCGGTGGGGTGAGGAGTTTGATGGAGTCAGGTGAAAGGTTTTGTAGGGGGCCTAAGGTTCTGAGGATTCCTTGAAGCTCCGCATGGACATCAGGAATGGGATTACCTCGGCAAACTTTGTATGCAGAGTTGTCTGAAAGCTGACACAGTCCCTCAGCCACATACTCCCGACGATCAAGTACCACGGTCGTGGAACCCTTGTCAGCCGGAAGAATGATGATGGATCGGTCAGCTTTCAGATCACGGATAGCCTGGGATTTGGCTGTGGTGATGTTGGGAGTAGGATTAAGGTTTTTCAAGAAAGATTGAGAGGCAAGGCTGGAAGTGAGAAATTCCTGGAAGGTTTGGAGAGGGTGATTTTGAGGAAGAGGAGGTGGGTCCCGTTGTGATGGAGGACGGAACTGTTGCAGGCAGGGTTCAATTTGAATAGTGTCTTGGGGAGTTGGATCATTAGGAGTGGGATCAGGATTGTTTTTCTTCGTGGCAAAGTGATATTTCCAGCAGAGACTACGAGTGTAGGACAGTAAATCCTTGACAAGGGCAGTTTGGTTGAACCTGGGAGTGGGGCTGAAGGTGAGGCCTTTGGATAGGACAGAGGTTTCGGATTGGGAGAGGGGTTTGGAGGAAAGGTTAACTACTGAATTGGGGTGTTGTGGTTCCAGATTGTGTTGACTAGAATTTTGAGGTGTTGGGGGGAGTGGAGCTGGAAGTGGGAGATTGAGTAGATGGGAGAGACTGGGTCTGTGTGCAATGAGAGGAGGTTGAGGTTTGTTGGAAAGGTTGTGGAGGGTGAGTGAGTTGCCTTTCCGGAGGTGGGAAACCAGGAGATTGGATAGTTTTTTGAGGTGGAGGGTGGCATGTTGTTCTAATTTGCGGTTGGCCTGTAGGAGGATGCTATGTACAGCCGGTGTGGATGTGGGAGAGGAAAGATTGAGGACTTTGATTTGGGATAGGAGTTGACGGGTGTGTTCATTGGCCGAGTCGATGCATAGGTGAAGGATTAGGCGGGTGAGGGCTATGGATTGTGCTGTTTGGAACTGGTATAAGGACTGATGGAAAGAAGGATTGCAGCCAGAGATGGGAACTTTAAGTGTGAGGCCTTTGGGAGTAATGCCAAATGTCAGACAAGCCTGAGTAAATAAAATATGGGAGCGTAATCTGGCTAGGGTAAAGGCATGTTTGCAGAGGGAATGTAAATAAAATTTAATGGGGTCGTTGTAGGGATGTTGTGAGGTTGACATGGTATTAGTAGGTGGAAAGGGTAATATGAGGTTAAAGTGAAAGTAAAGAGAGATTTATATAGGGAGAGATAAAGGTGTGAAAAAAGTCGAAAAAGTGTTGGTTTGAGATGAGCTATGTTGATCATGTGCTGAACTTAGGTTGGTGAACAACAATGGGTGCAAAGGTTGGGTAGTTATGTTGTCTCCAGATCACGTTAAAGGGTGGGGAAATTCAAGAAAATTTCGAAAAAAAATTTTTCGAAAAAAGTTTCGAAGAAATAATTTGCGAAAAAATAAAATTCGAAAAAAATTTTCGAATAAAATCTCGAAGAATATGTGTGTAAATGTATTCAAAGGACTGGTTATGTACTGGCAAGTTATGATAATGAGGCTAACAATTGTTTGATGAAGAAATAATAACGTGTAAACCTGTGGGAAGCTGCTAAAAAATGATCGGTTTTGTGGGAAAAACGGGAATGGAAATAAAACGAAAGTTGTTGGAAAAAAACTGAGATGGTTGTGTAATGGGTGAAAGGAACTGAAGCTGTGAAATAGTATTCACGAGTTTACATGAAATGTTTGTAAACTTGGAACAATGGATTTTATAGCAGCGGTTATGTTGAGAGCGTTGAAAATTTTAGGTTATGGTTTGGAAGTAAATTACGTATTATTGAGTATAATTAGGCAGGATAAAATGTATGGTAGATTACGGAAAAATGGAAGATGAATACAAAGTGAAACTTCTTGTACAAACGAAAAGAGAAATTAAGACGATAGAGAAGATTTCGAAATGCAACACAGACAATAACAAACGTAATTGTTGGGTTCAAATTAATGATGATGTAAATAAAATAGAGAGAAACTTCCACATGGGAAAAATATATTAAAAACAAAGATTTCAAGACTTACCAAGCGGGAAAGCGCCGGCAGACAGGCACATGAACAAAACACACAAACACACACACAGAATTACGAGCTTTCGCAACTGGCAGTTGCTTCGTCAGGAAAGAGGGAAGTAGAGGGAAAAATGAAAGGATGTGGGTTTTAAGGGAGAGGGTAAGGAGTCATTCCAATCCCGGGAGCGGAAAGACTTCCCTTAGGGGAAAAAAAGGACAGGTGCACACACACACACACACACACACACACACACACACACACACACACACACACACACACACACACACACACACACACACACACATATCCATCCGCTTATACACAGACACAAGCAGACATATTTCAAGGCAAAGAGTAAGGGCAGAGATGTCAGTCGAGGCGGAAGTACAGAGGCAAAGAAGTTGTTGAAAGACAGGTGAGGTATGAGCGGCGGTAACTTGAAATTAGCGGAGGTTGAGGCCTGGCGGATATCGAGAAGAGAGGATATACTGAAGGGCGAGTTCCCATCTCCGGAGTTCGGATAGGTTGGTGTTGGTGAGAAGTATCCAGATAACTCGGACGGTTTAACACTGTGCCAAGATGTGCTGGCCGTGCATCAAGACATGTTTACCCACAGGGTGATCCTCATTACCAACAAACACTGTCTGCCTGTGTCCATTAATGCGAATGGACAGTTTGTTGCTGGTCATTCCCACATAGAAAGCGTCACAGTGCAGGCAGGTCAGTTGGTAAATCACATGGGTGCTTTCACATGTGGCTCTCCGTTTGATCGTGACCCACCTCCTCTTCCTCAAAATCACCCTCTCCAAACCTTCCAGGAATTTCTCACTTCCAGCCTTGCCTCTCAATCTTTCTTGAAAAACCTTAATCCTACTCCCAACATCACCACAGCCAAATCCCAGGCTATCCGTGATCTGAAAGCTGACCGATCCATCATCATTCTTCCGGCTGACAAGTGTTCCACGACCGTGGTACTTGATCGTCGGGAGTATGTGGCTGAGGGACTGCGTCAGCTTTCAGACAACTCTACATACAAAGTTTGCCGAGGTAATCCCATTCCTTATGTCCAGGTGGAGCTTCAAGGAATCGTCAGAACCTTAGGCACCCTACAAAACCTTTCACCTGACTCCATCAAACTCTTCACCCCACCGACACCTCGCACTCCTACCTTCTACCTACTTCCTAAAATTCACAAACCCAAACATCCTGGCCGCCCCATTGTAGCTGGTTACCAAGCCCCCACAGAACGTATCTCTGCCTACGTAGATCAACACCTTCAACCCATTACATGCAGTCTCCCATCCTTCATCAAAGACACCAACCACTTTCTCGAACGCCTGGAATCCGTACCCAGTCTGTTACCCCCGGAAACCATCCTTGTAACCATTGATGCCACTTCCCTATACACGAATATCCCGCACGTCCAGGGCCTCGCTGCAATGGAGCACTTCCTTTCACGCCGATCACCTGCCACCCTACCTAAAACCTCTTTCCTTGTCACCTTAGCCAGCTTCATCCTGACCCACAACTTCTTCACTTTTGAAGGCCAGACATACCAACAATTAAAGGGAACAGCCATGGGTACCAGGATGGCCCCCTCGTATGCCAACCTATTTATGGGTCGCTTAGAGGAAGCCTTCTTGGTTACCCAAGCCTGGCAACCCAAAGTTTGGTACAGATTTATTGATGACATCTTCATGATCTGGACTCACAGTGAAGAACAACTCCAGAATTTCCTCTCCAACCTCAACTCCTTTGGTTCCATCAGATTCTCCTGGTCCTACTCCAAATCCCATGCCACTTTCCTAGACGTTGACCTCCATCTGTCCAATGGCCAGCTGCACACATCCGTCCACATCAAACCCACCAACAAGCAACAGTACCTCCATTATGAAAGCTGCCACCCATTCCATATCAAACGGTCCCTTCCCTACAGCGTAGGCCTTCGTGGCAAACGAATCTGCTCCAGTCCTGAATCCCTCGACCATTACACCAACAACCTGAAAACAGCTTTCGCATCCCGCAACTACCCTCCCAACCTGGTACAGAAGCAGATAACCAGAGCCACTTCCTCATCCCCTCAAACCCAGAACCTCTCACAGAAGAACGCCAAAAGTGCCCCACTTGTGACAGAATACTTCCCGGGACTGGATCAGACCTTGAATGTGGCTCTCCAGCAGGGATACGACTTCCTAAAATCCTGCCCCGAAATGAGATCCATCCTTCATGAAATCCTCCCCACTCCACCAAGAGTGTCTTTCCGCCTTCCACCTAACCTTCGTAGCCTCTTGGTTAATCCCTATGAAATCCCCAAACTACCTGCCCTACCCTCTGGCTCCTACCCTTGCAACTGCCCCCGGTGTAAAACCTGTCCTATGCACCCTCCCACCACCACCTACTCCAGTCCTGTAACCCGGATAGGGTACACGATCAAAGGGAGAGCCACATGTGAAAGCACCCACGTGATTTACCAACTGACCTGCCTGCACTGTGACGCTTTCTATGTGTGAATGACCAGCAACAAACTGTCCATTCGCATTAATGGACACAGGCAGACAGTGTTTGTTGGTAATGAGGATCACCCAGTGGCTAAACATGCCTTGATGCACGGCCAGCACATCTTGGCACAGTGTTAAACCGTCCGAGTTATCTGGATACTTCCCACCAACACCAACCTATCCGAACTCCGGAGATGGGAACTCGCCCTTCAGTATATCCTCTCTTCTCGATATCCGCCAGGCCTCAACCTCCGCTAATTTCAAGTTGCCGCCGCTCATACCTCACCTGTCTTTCAACAACTTCTTTGCCTCTGTACTTCCGCCTCGACTGACATCTCTGCCCTTACTCTTTGCCTTGAAATATGTCTGCTTGTGTCTGTGTATAAGCGGATGGATATGTGTGTGTGTGTGTGTGTGTGTGTGTGTGTGTGTGTGTGTGTGTGTGTGTGTGTGTGTGTGTGTGCGAGTGTACACCTGTCCTTTTTTTCCCCTAAGGGAAGTCTTTCCGCTCCCGGGATTGGAATGACTCCTTACCCTCTCCCTTAAAACCCACATCCTTTCATTTTTCCCTCTCCTTCCCTCTTTCCTGACGAAGCAACTGCCAGTTGCGAAAGCTCGTAATTCTGTGTGTGTGTTTGTGTGTTTTGTTCATGTGCCTGTCTGCCGGCGCTTTCCTGGTTGGTAAGTCTTGGAATCTTTGTTTTTAATATATTTTTCCCATGTGGAATTTTCTTTCTATTTTATTTGTATGACCTTTTACATGTTTTTGCGAATCACACAGAAAAAAGAGAAGGGTACATATGTATGGCTAAATCTGTGAACCCAGACTCTGTCTTTTTAAATTAAAAGTCTAGTTTCTGTTTGTATGGTCTTAGCTTTGCATCAGTACTGCAGTTAGTTTCTGCTAATATACTTCAGATGTGTGCCGTAGCCTTCAAGTTACAGTGCATGTATACAACCAGTTTCTGATATAGCACAGCTACATGCCTTAGTAAACAGGCAACAGGAGGGTTGGATGCTAGTTTATGGTATAGATAGTCATTATGCAGATAGATTCATGTGAAAATGAATTGAACACATATTGTAAACAACATTGCACACATGAAATTTTGACCTGTGATGATAAGGTAATGCATTGGTTGCAAACATTCTCTTCTTAATAAAAGCCTTTGTGGTTACAAAGTATCAAAGTATGTTGCAAGTATCAATTAGATAAGCACTAGTTTTCCTGATGTAGTGTTTCATGGAGTTTGAGACGAGTGAAAATAAAAATAAATAAATCAATAAATCACATAGTACTGGTGTAATAAAGAAATTATTAGTTAATGAAGTCTCAGCAAACATATGAGACATTCATACAAACTCTGACTCCACTGGTGTACATGGTAAAATTGAAATGAATGAGTAAACCTTCTTAATTTTGTAAATGTTGCTCATTGCGCATCTCTTTCTTCAAAAATGGAGGTTTTTTTGAACACCAGTTTATACAAATAAATCTCATAAAATAATAGATCCTGATTTTTCTGAGTTAAATTGAAACAAAGACCTTTAGCAGTTAGCAATCAAAGTACTCTGGAGATTTATTGAATAACTCTAATGTTAGTGCTGGAGAACACTGTCACTTGGTCAGAAATAACTTGAAGTAACAGGGAATAACAGATTCCAAATCAATGTCCAGAAAATAGCCAAGCATTGCTAGGTTATCTTAAACAAGTCCATAATAGAGCACGTAGCAGGTATCAGTGAGCTAAGTGAGGCTTTAATGGTCCAAGGCAGACCTTGAATATGCCACTTTGGTTTATGTAGATGACTTGGTGATGATGGATGTATCACCCTTTGCTGCACCTAGCGACCATGCCAGACTTATGTGTAAGCATATCGTCTATTCATTGAAACATAATGTGGGATTGCAAAACTACTGTCACTATTTCACTGTGCCTTGAGCTATATTAAAATAAATGAGATAACATGCTGTATGGTGGTCTGAAGTTGGGAAGTCTGTATTCTTCATGAATCTGGTGTTCTGCTTTAGTCACTTGTCTGTAGATTGAAATTTCACAGTCTCATTCACAACCTTATCAATTACCAGACGAGTGAGCAATTTGTTGTGGTCTGACCTAATAGCATGCCTCCAAGAAATGTGTTTCAGAACAGGGGATTTGTTCCATAATTTAATGTGTGTTGTTTGTACAGAGCACACTGAGTGGAGAGAATGTCTGAATAAAATATGCCAAATCAATTTCCAAGGTATGTTGTAAACACTTAGTACTTGCATGCCATAGTCATCAGACAATGCATGACACTTTGCTGTGGTGTGACAGACAAACATCACATGTGCTTTTTCTGCCAGTATAAGTTTTCTGTTTACATCTAAACACCTTTTGAAACCTAATGTGCATTCTAGTCATAAAGCTTGTGTTTATTCTGTAATTACAAATATACACTTAACAACTGAATTTTTTCATATAGAATTTTCTCATCTTTTCAGGTTTTACATTGTTTGTATTAATTACCAATTATTTTAAACATGAATATCAATCCATAGAACATACAGGGTAAAACATAATTATGAAAATGAAAAGTTATCACAACTCACAAAACAAAACTGGTGTTGATAATCAAACAGCCACATAGGAGGACTGTATCAGCTATGCAAGGAGGCCAGTGACAGGGTGGCCTCCACAATGAGAGACACCGAGAAAATAATAGAAGGGAAAAGTGAAGATTCTATAGTAAGATATAGACAAAAGGAAATGGAAGCACAAGTGAACTGTGGTATAGTAGATAAGCAAGAAGAGATGACAGAAATGTGACAGTAACTGACAGTAGGAGAGTGAATTAGGATGCAAACAGAAAGAATAAACGCATATAGAGGAGAGGGAGAGCAGAGATTGATTGCTGGAGTGGGCTGCACCAAAGGACATATTGCTGAATGAGTTTTCAGCTATGTGGTAAAAGTGCATTTTGGAAGGGAAGATGCCAATGGCGCAGATTATCTAGAAATGCCAGAGACAAACATACTATTTTGAAAAGGGTAGTCTGTAGAAGTAGAGGTAGAAGTTTATTACCTCATGCCATACAATTTCAAGCCATTGACTTAAAAGTACTAGTCAAAACAAAAAGCTAGTTTATAATATAATGTACAGTACTGAATAATTACTTAATTAAGCAATTAATAATTTTTCTTCAGAAAATTAACTTTCTTGACTACCATATAATCATGCCCACTCTACTATGTGGATAATTTGTCCATGGTTATACCCATGTAAAATGCTGTTCAGTGGAACTGACAGATAAAGTTGTTCCTTTCACACCTTGTCATGTGTCTGGTGGGGTGGGAAAAGTAGATAATGATAAGATGTATGGACTAGGTCAACACCTAAATCTTCCCCAGATATAAGAGAATTTTAGCCAGGAGGTTTGTAGCACAAATGACCTATGGATGAACAAATAGATATATAGCAAAGTGATACAATTAGTTAGCATTTTGTGCTATACTGTATATTTTCTACAGAGCATGTGTTATGAAATAAAACAAATGTACACTCAGTCTGTTTACAAGATTTTACAGATGAGATATTTTAATATGTTGGGTGCTGGATCATAAGTAATTTTTCATTTAAAATCTCACCCCATTTGCAGTTTTTTCCAACATCTTTACTGTAACACATTCCTAAATTAAGATGTCTCTTAAACTCAGAACCTGGACAACATTAATATTCTTGTCATAATCAAAGTAAAGACTATTCCCCATGCAGTTCATGATGTTTCCTGGTTTTCTCCAATGTATAAGTTTCAGAATGCAGTAGAAATATTGACTGTTCATTTAACCCCCCTCCCCACTGCCACCACCCTTATGGCTGTGGTATTTCTTTGAGGAGTGTTAGTCCAGCAGTTTATGTGTGAGTCAGTGTGTAGTTATGATATAGGAGAGATATAGTGGTGGAATTTAACCACTGTCGGCTAATTGTAAGTCATGTCGAGATAGGTCATTCCATATGATTATTGTCTATAAAAGCTGAGGATTACTGTTGTAAGGATTAAATATCATGTTTGCAATTTTTACTGTTTACTTACAGCTCTAGGACACTTTTTACCATTTTATAACAGAATTTATTATTTTTGGAAAACGTTTATGGTATGCACTAAACCCCTGATTTTAGTCAGTATGCCACACTACTGGCCATTAAAATTGCTACCCCACGAAGATGACATGCTACAAACGTGAAATTTTATTGACAGGAAGAAGATGCTGTGATATACAAATGATTAGCTTTTCAGAGCATTCACACAAGGTTGGCGCTGTTGGCGACACCTACAACATGCTGACATGAGGAAAGTTTCCAACTGAATTCTCATACACAAACAGCAGTTGACCAGAATTATGTGGTGAAACGTTGTTGTGATGCCTCACGTAAGGAGGAGAAATGTGTACCACCATGTTTACCACTTTAATAAAGGTCGGATTGTAGCCTGTTGCAATTGTGGTTTATCGTATCGGGACATTGCTGCTGGCGTTGGTCGAGATCCAATGACTGTTAGCAGAATATAGAATCAGTGGTTTCAGGAGGGTAATACGGAACGCCGTGCTGGATCCCCATGACCTTGTATCACTAGCAGTCGAAATGTCAGGCATCTTATCCGCAAGGTTGTAATGGATCGTGAAGCCACGTTTCGATCACTGAGTCAACAGATGGGGACGTTTGCAAGACAACAACCATCTGCGCAAACAGTTTGACAATGTTTGCAGCAGCATGGACTATCAGCTCTGAGACCATGGCTCCAATTACCCTTGATGTTGCATCACAGACAGGAGTGCCTGCGATGGTGGGCAAAACGTCATTTTTTCGGATGAATCCAGGTTCTGTTTACAGCATCATGATGGTCGCATACATGTTTGGCAACATCGTGGTGAACGCAAATTGGAAGCGTGTATTCGTCATTGCCATACTGGTGTATCACCCGACGTGATGGTGTGGGGTGCCATTGGTTACATGTCTCAGTAACCTCTTCTTCGAATTGGCAGCACTTTGAACAGTGGAAGTTACATTTCAGATGTGTTATGAACCATGTCTATACCCTTCATTCAATCCCTGTAAACCCCTACATTTTAGCAGGATAATGCACGACTGCTTGTTGCATGTCCTGTATGGTCCTTTCTGGATGTAGAAAATGTTTGACTGCTGCCCTGACCAGCACATTCTCCCGATCTCTCACCAATTGAATACGTCTAGTCAATGGTGGCAGAGCAACTGGCTCGTCACAGTATGCCAGTCACTACTCTTGATGAACTGTGGTCTCATGTTGAAGCTACATGGGCAGCTGTACCTGTATATGTCATCCAAGCTCTGTTTGACTCAATGCCCAGGTGTATCAAGCCCGTTATTACAGCCAGAGGTGGTGGTTCTGGGTACTGATTTCTCAGGATCTATGCACCCAAATTGCCTGAAAATGTAATCACATGTCACTTCTAGTATAATGTATTTGTCCAATGAATATCATTTTGTTGTTGTTGTTGTTGTCTTCAGTCCTGAGACTGGTTTGATGCAGCTCTCCATGCTACTCTATCCTGTGCAAGCTTCTTCATCTCCCAGTACGTACTGCAACCTACATCCTTCTGAATCTGTTTAGTGTATTCATCTCTTGGCCTCCCTTTACGATTTTTACCCTCCACGCTGCCCTCCAATGCTAAATTTGTGATCCCTTGATGCCTCAAAACATGTCCTACCAACCGATCCCTTCTTCTAGTCAAGTTGTGCCACAAACTTCTCTTCTCCCCAATCCTATTCAATACCTCATTAGTTACGTGATCTATCCACCTTATCTTCAGCATTCTTCTGTAGCACCACATTTCGAAAGCTTCTATTCTCTTCTTGTCCAAACTAGTTATCATCCATGTTTCACTTCCATACATGGCTACACTCCAAACAAATACTTTCAGAAACGACTTCCTGATACATAAATCTATATTCGATGTTAACAAATTTCTCTTCTTCAGAAACGCTTTCCTTGCCATTGCCAGTCTACATTTTATATACTCTCTACTTCGACCATCATCAGTTATTTTACTTCCTAAATAGCAAAATTCCTTTACTACTTTAAGTGTCTCATTTCCTAATCTAATTCCCTCAGCATCACCCGATTTAATTTGACTACACTCCATTATCCTCGTTTTGCTTTTGTTGATGTTCATCTTATATACTCCTTTCAAGACACTGTCCATTCCGTTCAACTGCTCTTCCAAGTCCTTTGCCGTCTGTGACAGAATTACAATGTCATCGGCGAACCTCAAAGTTTTTACTTCTTCTCCATGAATTTTAATACCTACTCCGAATTTTTCTTTTGTTTCCTTTACTGCTAGCTCAATATACAGATTGAATAACATCGGGGAGAGACTACAACCCTGTCTCACTCCTTTCCCAACCACTGCTTCCCTTTCATCCCCCTCGACTCTTATGACTGGCACCTGGTTTCTGTACAAATTGTAAATAGCCTTTCGCTCCCTGTATTGTACACCTGCCACCTTTAGAATTTGAAAGAGAGTATTCCAGTCAACATTGTCAAAAGCTTTCTCTAAGTCTACAAATGCTAGAAACGTAGGTTTGCCTTTTCTTAATCTTTCTTCTAAGATAAGTTGTAAGGTCAGTATTGCCTCACGTGTTCCAGTATTTATACGGAATCCAAACTGATCTTCCCCGAGGTCGGCTTCTACTAGTTTTTCCATTCATCTGTAAAGAATTCGTGTTAGTATTTGCAGCTGTGGCTTATTAAACTGATAGTTTGGTAATTTTTACATCTGTCAACACCTGCTTTCTTTGGGATTGGAATTATTATATTCTTCTTGAAGTCTGAGGGTATTTCGCCTGTTTCATACATCTTGCTCACCAGATGGTAGAGTTTTGTCAGGACTGGCTCTCCCAAGGCCGTCAGTAGTTCCAATGGAATGTTGTCTACTCCGGGGGCCTTGTTTCAACTCAGGTCTTTCAGTGCTCTGTCAAACTCTTCACGCAGTATCGTATCTCCCATTTCATCTTCATCTACATCCTCTTCCATTTCCATAATATTGTCCTCAAGTACATCGCCCTTGTATAGACCCTCTATATACTCCTTCCACCTTTCTGCTTTCCCTTCTTTGCTTAGAATTGGGTTTCCATCTGAGCTCTTGATGTTCATACAAGTGGTTCTCTTATCTCCAAAGGTCTCTTTAATTTTCCTGTAGGCAGTATCTATCCTACCCCTAGTGAGATAAGCCTCTACACCCTTACATTTGTCCTCTAGCCGTCCCTGCTTAGCCATTTTGCACTTCCTATCGATCTCATTTTTGAGACGTTTGTATTCCTTTTTGCCTGCTTCATTTATTGTGTTTTTATATTTTCTCCTTTCATCAATGAAATTCAATATTTCTTCTGTTACCCAAGGATTTCTACCAGTCCTCGTCTTTTTACCTACTTGATCCTCTGCTGCCTTCACTACTTCATCCCTCAAAGCTACCCATTCTTCTTCTACTGTATTTCTTTCCCCCATTCCTGTCAATTGTTCCCTTATGCTCTCCCTGAAACTCTGTACAACGTCTGGTTCTTTCAATTTATCCAGGTCCCATCTCCTTAAATTCCCACTTTTTTGCAGTTTCTTCAGTTTTAATCTACAGGACATAACCAATAGATTGTGGTCAGAGTCCACATCTGCCCCTTGAAATGTCCTACAATTTAAAACCTAGTTCCTAAATCTCTGTCTTACCATTATACAGTCTATCTGATGCCTTTTAGTATCTCCAGGATTCTTCCATGTATACAACCTTCTTTTATGATTTATCCATTTATCATGCATTTCATCTTGGTAGCAATTTTAATTGCCAGTAGTGTAAATTAATTACAGTTCCTGAAGCCTATTATCAAGAAACTCCTTTCACCAGCTACTTAAATCCCAGTAATCAACTACCAATGCACACCACTTCTGTTTAAAAATATCCACACCTGTTTCTAAAATTACTAATTAAAAATTCTGCTGAAGATTCATAGTTTTGCTAGATACTCACTTGCTAATAACATGATTACGAATACCTCCTACACATGTCATCAGTAAAATGTAGTTCATGAAATATTATGTACCATAATCTGGTATGCTGGCAAAAAAAACCATTCCAATATTTAATGAAAACTGTAAAAGGTAAAAATGAGAATTTCACTATTCATTCCAATAATTGACATCATTTCTGAATCACTGTATTTCTTAAAATTATTTGTGTGCCACTGTTGCCTGAAGCAACATGTCAACAAATAGCTGGATTCTGTGGGGTATTATGTTTCAGTGATGGGTGAGGTAAGTATGAGTGAGGGCCTGCCAATGCAATGCAGTGGAATTGTTGACTATGATAATGAAGCAGATCACTCCAAAAGAATGTGACTAAACTGATGGTTTTAGCATGACCTGATGCAAGTGAGGTCCATTGTAAATGTCTCATCCCTATAAACTGAATTGATGATCATTCAGGTCATATAAAAGTTTATGAGCTGAAAGCCTTTCCTGTGGAAAAGTTTTCAAAAGAGACTATCAGAAATTCAGTCACTGCTGCCCGACAGTGTTTGGGAGAGAGCAATAAATGTTAGAGGTGCAACATTATTATAGGAAATAAATGCCTCAGGTTTCCAAAACATATAAATGTTCTACATAAAAGAGTGAAGAGGACCAAGTGACCCTTCCTCTTTTCTCAAAACTTTTCGAGAAAATACCTTTTAACAGAATATTGAACCCACTTTCTGACAATAGCCTTTTAACAACTGCTTGATTTGGCTTCTGTACGGGATTCTCTATGGAGATAGCAAAATGATTTCTCACAAACTCAATTCTGTTTGAAATACACAAGAGAAACTACTGTCAGCATTTTCTGGGCTCTTTTCAAAGGCAGCAAAAGTGTAGATCATATTCATCTAATAGGGAACAAAAATGTATTAGGTGTTAAAAGCTTATACTTTGCTAGGATGTCACAACCAAACAGCAGGAAAAAATGATTAAGATTAAATTATGAGAGAGGAATAATTAGAATAGTTATCCCACAAGATCTTGTGCTTGGTTCACATATGTTCCCAATGCACATAAAAGATACAGTGGGAGGACTTTTCGGAAATTGTTGTTTACAGAAACTATATTTCTGAAACGCACCTATACAAGACACATCCAGTAGAATGGTGGAACAGGATTACAGTTGGTTCACACCAAACAGATTAAACTTTTCTAAGATAATGCCCACTGCTGTGAAGTCACTGGCCACTAGAGCAGTCATCGGAGATGTCAGATGAAAGGGAATGCCCATTGTCATGGAAAGGTAAACAGAAAACTGTCAAATGCATATCAGAAGGACATACCAAACAGGGAAGACCGTGTGGCAGACAGAGAATGCCAGTACACCAGTCTACCCTGAGTGTGGTTGGGGGGAAACTCAGGGTCAATGGTTCCACTGTGAACACAGCACGTGATGGTGGAGTGCCTCAGCATAACAAAACATGGTGAAACATTATATTCATCAAATTTAGAGCTTTGCTGTTGAAAGATCATTCACAATAATCAAATATACCAAAATGATCATGACAAATGAGAAGAATTCATTGGTGCTAAGCCAATCAACATAACATCATTGCTATAGGAGTTGCACCTGTTATTCAAACGAATATTCCTGGAAAACAATAAAGCATTTGGGTGGGAGTTTCTGGAGGAAAGGAGGCGTTCTTTTTGTGAATCACTACTGAGGAAATTTAGAGAACCAGCATTTGAGGCTGACTGCAGTACAATTTTACTGCTGCCAACTTATATTTTGCTGAAAGACCACAAAGATAAGAGAGATTAGGGCTCATACAGAGGAATATATGCAGTCATTTTTCTCTCGCTCTATTTGGGAGTGGAACAAGGAGAGAAGAGACTAGTTGTGGTACGAGGTACCCTCCACCATGCACCATATGGTAGATTGCGGAGTATGTATGTAGATGTAGATTTAGTGTGCTGAGATGTCTACTGAAACAGTACATCAGATGACAGCAGAAGGTGTCAGCTAATGCCGCCGAATGTCTCATACTTGCAGAAGTTCCACAACTAAAGTTATAGCCGAATCGATTACTATTAAATATGCTACTTGAGTCGAAACTGAGAATTCTGTGCAGATACATACTTTATTAATGTGTGTGATGTGCGACATGGATAGTTTTATGTTTCATTCAGTGATAGTTTGGCAATTAATAATGATTGTGCTTAATAAAGATACAAGCCATTTGAATTGAGTGCCTTTACTATAATAATATCTCCTTAAAGTACACATCATGAGGCTTCTGATTACTATTTCTGTCTGGTTGTATTGGATGTATTTCAACACATTACTGTAAATATACTGATTAGTGTATGTTTGCATGCATTATAATATAGTAAATTATTCATGTTCTACTTAACATTATTGTCTTGCATGACGTCAAAGGGACACAGAAACAGAGGTGCTCCTCTCAGTTGTAACTTTGCTGAAAGGTTATTTAATTTTGAATGGTGCATGATTTTCATTAAACTGGCTATCAGAGTGTAGAAGGGCAAGGGGGGGGGGCAGGGAGGATGGGACAACAGGGCACTACTGAGGCTTTCACTAAGATTATAAGCACAGAGGATGCTCAGAAACTGACAAAAAATAAAAGAAAACAACAAGAATGAAGGACTGTTTATGAGTAAACCAGGATAGATACGTAAGCTCCACTATGCTTTTCCACTTGCATCTTCTCTGCCTGTGAAAAGACAACTTTCACCCAGCGCATTACAGTAGGCCATCTCATCCAAGGAACATCATGAAGCAATTACTACTGACCAGATGTCTATTGCTAACATTATTTATGTAGCAACAGAGCTGGTATTTCACACAGCTGTCACCTATACAGTTCATTAATGTTCAGAAATTGACATATTAGTGCTGCTTTGCTATGGTATTGTGGAATCTGCTAGGTTAGTGAGTGGGTGCTGAAGTAAATGTGTTATTTGACTGAAAGCTTAATATTTTTATCAGCTTAGAATGGAATAAAATGTACAGGTGGGGAAAGCAGGCAAAGAGGGTGGAGGTAGTTGTTAGTCGTTGTGGTAATTGACAGCTTTACTCTTTACATCTAAGTTGAAAGAAGTGGAAACAAATCAAGAAATTTAGCTGTCTGGATGATAGCACATGACATATCAAAAAACCTTGATATCAATGAGATAATCTGTGCCTTTACTTTCCCCAAAGGAAGGAAATTCAAGGCAAAATTAAAACAAAAATTTAACTTCTGAATGTTACACTTTCTCAGCTTTATTTTCATAAACAGTTTATGCATGACTATTAATCTATGAGGACAAAATAAAATATCACACCAAAATCAATGTACAGTAGCTGCCAAAATCTGTAAAAATTATATTTTGTTTTACTTTCAGTTTCTTTAGACAGTTTATACAATTTGTAATATATTTAGTATAGCTGTACATTTAATTTGTTGTGAGCAATGTATTTCCTCAATGTAGTTTATTTAAGTAATATACTTCAATAGTGCTTCATTTGCATTACATCTACTTTTGTCAGATCTGCACGGAAATCATTGTAGAGAGGTAATTAAATTGGTGGAGGGGCTTCAGCTTTGGTACTACTTCCAAGAATCAGGACCACCCCAGTGTGGCCCTGGCAGAGAGGGGGAGAGGGAGCCAGGAAGTAAATAACAGTGAAACCTACACATTAAAGGTCTTATGAGTTCGTTCATCAGTTTGGAAAAAAAACCTGTGTTACTTGGCAGAATACAGATACCAATGATTGATTTTAGCAGTAAGTCAAACACATGAGTGAAATATTTTAACTTTTCAAACATTGGAAACTCCATGTTGGAATAACAACAATATAAAGAAAACAGATCGTTGCTCAACATAAAGATGACATGTTGAGTTGTAAAGAGGCACAACAAAAAGACACACAATAGCCTTAACCCAAGAACTGTCTACATGACAGTTGTATTTCAGTCCAAGCTGCCAGAGATGGCAGTCATGTGTGTGTGCAACAGTAGGGTGTGCTTGCTTGTGTGAATGAATATGTGTGTGTTTCCTTTTCTGAAGAAGGCTTTGGCTGAAAGTCAATGTGTAAGTGTCTTTTCATTGTGCCTGACAGCAACTCAATGTGTCACCCTTATAGTGAGTAGCAATCTATCTATTCCTCATGTTGTTGATACTTTAACTTTTGCTTGGACTTAGCATAATTTGAACAACTTCAATGATATAATTTGTCAAAACGTTATGACCCTTAAACTTTTATGAGGGTAACTCAGAACTTTTAAGTTTTTCAGTAGTTTTGAGCAATTAAATATGGCAGGCAGCAGAAAGTTGAACTTCTAAGAGTGCCACATTGGACTTAGATTTTCTCCAGTTTTGCCATGACTTGATGCAAAGAACCTGTGTGAACCATTTTAACATTTTACAAATCTAATATGCAATTTTCATCTACATTTATTACATTTCAGTTTCTAGCGCCACCACTTGCAGTGTGATTTTATTTAGTTCAATAAACCTGAAGTCATTTAGAAATTTATATTTTTTGAATTGGTGCAATACTTTAATTTATTTGATTTTTTTACTGTGCAGTCATTTATAATGATACTAGTCACACAAATTTGCAACTTCATCATACATTGATGTTAGCTGACAGTATCACTTAAATATTGACAAATTTCAGCTGTTCTTTCTGCAGGGGTGAATGTAAGCAGTGTGTTGCTCAGCCTAAATTATAATTACTTATTTATTTACTTATTCAACAAAGAAGGGAACAATGATTGCACCTTAATCTTCAAAAGGTTCAGTTTAAGATGAACTGTGATATTCACAAACATAACTATAGAAGAATAACATAATTTTAGATAGATGATGCAGCTGTGTCTTTTGTATTATGGTGTTAAAGTATATAATAAGTTGCCAGTAGATTTGCATAAAAGTGCAGATTCCTGGATATGTAAGAACAGAACAAAATGGTACCATGTTAAATGCACCTTCTGTAATTCATCAGAATATTTATTGTCAGGGATTTATATTTCTCTTTATTTTGATATTTGTATTAAACTTAGTTTGACTTTGTCAGTGTAAAGCTCATGAGTCCAAGAGGAGAAGATGACACTATGTGTGAATGAATGTGAAGCTAGCAATGTGTATGTCTTTCCCGCTTTCAGACCTGTGGTACTTTGTGCTGGATTACTGGTGCATCCATACATGGCAGTGTGTAACATCAGCGTGAGCATGTAGATGGTGGTGTGTGACATCACGAGCAGCTGGTAGGGCATGCAGGAGTGTCTTCCCGCATGGCTCACAAGAACAGCAGTGTGCTGTGGCACTGTGTGGGAAGTGCCCATGGCAATGTGTCGCTGCAGATCTAGAGTGGAGATGTCAGCTCAGGGAACACTGACACACAAGCAAACTATGGTTAACTGCTACGAAAGACAAGAAATGAAACATTGGTATTCATAATGTTCATAATACTGAATTCATATGCAAATAAACAATGTCTCATTAACCATGGGTAAAGAAAGAACTAAACAAAATGTTCATGAAGATGCACTGTTCATAATACAGTTCTCTTTTTTTGTTGGCAAACCTTGCATGGAAGTGCTGACAAAGCACTTGATCTGGTGCTTGCATTCATGGCAGCAGAGACTGCAGAGAGTTTAATGCGTGTGAACGTGGTGTCATCAGGGCACGAACGTGGCTTCTGGAGCTGTGGTGGGCATACCCAATGTTCAGAGCTCGACAGGGATGTGACATGGTAACTGCTATAGGAGTCAATCTGATCTCAGTACCAAATGTGGCAGAAGTGCAGAGACATGACGCCAATTCCAGGGGTTGCAATGAGTGAACAGCTGGTGAGTTGGGTAGCAGTGTCTGGAGCTGGACTGGAGATTTGTTTTCAGTTGGTGAGGTGGCATACCAGAGACATGGTCCCAATGGAAGGCCACAGGCAGTGTTCGTGCAGGCTGCTGTCTGCATTGAGAAATCATTATGATGCAGCATGGGTATTTGAAGCTGGCATCTGTGACATAGTACGCTCGCTACTGCAGTGGGGCTTGCTGGTACATTTGTCTGGGGTGCTGTCCATGTGGTTATCTTGGAGGGGTGGGGGTAGGCTGAGGTACACGTGGCTGTTCAGTGACAGATGGTTGTGTGCATATGTCACTGGCATCTGCTGGAGCAGGTTCTGTCTGGCTGGTTGCACATGGAATGATATCTGTTACCAAGTACTCAATCTCAAAAGTCTTCCATCGATAGCTTATGAAACAGTGTGGTCCCAAGCAGGGAGGCTGAATAGGTGGCCATACCACACCTGTGAACAGTACCAAATGTGTGCAGTGTAGAAGGTTTTTGTCATGAAATGCATTTGCAGCACAGTGCCACATTGGTGTGTGCAGTTGGAGGCCACTCATGTGAGGGCACAGGTGTTCTGCTAGTAATTAGGCTGATGGATCATGTGGTGGTGGTATTTCTCCATTTATTTTCTGGGAATGGCAAGTGATTGACCTTAGAGGAGGTCTTAAGTTGAGCCACAGATCCCTTTCTTCGGTGTCACTTGCAGGCCGAGGAGTACAAGTGGTAGTGCTTCCATCCAGTTGGTGTCATGGCACGTAAGGGACACCTTCAGCACCCAGTGAAGCTGCTCAACCATGCCTTTAGATGATGGGTGGTAGTTTATCATGCAGTTTAGCTGCATGTCACACAGTTGGGTGACATGTGTGAACAGCACACAGGCAAACTGGCTGCTGTGGTCTAAAGTTATGTGGCTGGAACAGCCAAGGCACACCATCCAGGTGGCAACGAAGGCAGTAGCAACTGTCTTGGTGGTGATGACCACTATGGGCATTGCCTCTGGCCAGCAAGTGAAGTATTCCACCATTGTAAGGAGGTAGCACTTGCCTTGAAACGGAGAAAGGGCGCCTATGATGTCCGTGTGGACGTGTGTGAAGTGGTGTGTTCAGGGAAGGCACCGATGGGCTCGTGTTTGTCTTGAAAATTTGGTACTCTGGCATGCCATGCTGGTGTGTGCCCACTGACAACAGTCCTTACATAGTCTGGCCGAGATAAAACGTGCTGCCACAAGTGGCACCATGATGTCTGCACTGGGATGTGATACCCCATCTTCTAACGTGATTATGGGATAAACTGATAAATCTGACCTCATGCCTGCACCCCATTCTCGTACAAACATACATTTCAATACAGCACAGCAGCCTGGTCTGTCTAGGTCTGGTTGCAGCTGGGGTTTGGGTGCAAGCAAGAGGTGTGGCACTGCTTGGAGTCTGCTATGGTTTCAGTGAGGTACTGTTAGAGCAACTGTTTCTGCCGTGCTGGCTGCGCGAGCCATGCTGCTCATAGCCTGGTCTGCTGCCGCTGCAATTCCTGCTTCCCTCTTGCTGTGAGCACATCAACTGGTGGACCTGTGTGCCTAGTGCTGCCATCTGAGTGGACAAGTTCTGCATGAGGTGTTGAAGGTTGTTGTCCATTGCCAGAGCTGGGGGACACATGTGTCACCATGCAGTGGAAGTGGCTGGAGGGGGTAAGGGCTCATAGGCAGCTGCAGATGCTATGCTTGGCGACATTGCTAGCATGTTGTGCATCCTGTCTGCCAGGTCTGCTACAGCATCTAGCTGCATGTCGGTCTGCAAGGCTATCACTGCTCACACGTGGGTGGGTAGGCTGCACAGCCAGATAGTGTGCAGCAACAAATGTGGAACCATATCAGACTGTACAATGCTTCTTGCAGGAACTGTGAAGGCCTCTGGTCAACACATTCTTGTTTGGGCAACATTTACTGTATTTTATGCTCCTTGGTCAATGAAATCAAGCGTATTAACTCATCCTTAAGCCACTTGCAGGAGGACTGCATTGGCAGGGTGGTTATTATGTCCCATACTTCAGCCATGTAATTCTCGTCCCTTTGGTTCACCACATATCCAAATTTGGCGAGATTGCATGTGATATTGTTACACATAAAAACTGTCTCCACTTGGATAAACCACATGAATGGGTCACAGGGCCAAAAGGGAGATGACCACTGAAGCAAGCAATGTGCGGTGCTTTTCCGTTTTCAAACCTGTCCTACTGTGGGCTGGCTTATAGCCACACCCATGCACTGAGTCCAAGCTGAAGGCAAGGGTAACAGTAATTAAATACACATGGTTACCCACAATATGTTTACTCATCTCACTATACATACACCAACAAGTTATAATAATTACATACAAATGGCTGTGGGGGCACTCGCATGACTGCGGTGAACATCTCTAATAATTTTGTGGAGATAGAGAAATTCTTCGATATTTTAAAATAATTTGGACAAAGTCTTGTCTAGCCTCCGTATATGAGTTATTTTTTCAGCTGAATATGCATTATTTGACTTAAATTTATTTTAATTGTCTAACTGTGTGACTGTAATGCTTGCAGGGACTATACGGTTCTATAAAATGGCAGCAACAATCAGCATGGCTATCAGCGCCAGATTCAGCAGTTTTTATTTTATTTATTTACTCGTGTCCAAAACATAACATACAGATGTAGTGTTCTGGTGGTGGAAAGATTTGCTGCTGGAATATTTTACAATGTTGCCCAGGGTACGCCTAATCGTTTGGTTTATTAAGCAGTTACATGCCCACAGTTAGTAGCCAGAACATTATGACCTCCTGACCAATAGCCAGTATGATGACCTTTGATATGGATAACAGGGGCGGCTCATTGTGGCATGCAAGCAATAAGTAGGCCACTACATGGAGTTAGCACAACATCTGTACACACAAGTCACCTAGCTCCTGTAATTTCTGGGGAGGTTGTTAATGAGCCATGACACCATGTTCAATCATATCCCAGATGTGTGCAATTTTGTTCAGACCTGGTGATTTCTGGGGCCAGCACATCAATTGGAAATTGCCAATTCGTTCCTCAAACCACTCCATTTCACTCCCAGCTTTGTGAGACGGCGCATTAGCTTGTTGCAAAATGCCACTGCAATTGGGAAACATGATCGTCGGGAAGGGGTGTGCATGTCTGCAACCAGTGTACAATACTCATTGACTGTCTTAGTGCCTTGGGTGAGCTCCACTGAACCGATGGATGCCCACATGTATGTTGTCCTGTGCATAATGAGCCACTGCCAGCTTGTCTCCATCCCACAGTGCTGGTGTCAAGGAGCATTAAGGTCTGATGTTAGTTTTGCCACAGTTCACCACCTGTTCTGTTTTACCAGTCTGCCCAGAATGCTATGTCCGACATCTGTAATGAGCGGTGGCTACCCAACTCCACAATGTCAGGACATAGTTTCACCTTGGTTTCTGTACATGTTGAAGGCATTAACCGCAGCATTCCTTCAACACCCAGGAAATCATGTAGTTTCTGAAGTGCTTGTGCCAAGCCTCGATGTCATCACAATCTGCCATCTGTCAAACTCAGATAGATAGTGCACTTTCCCCATTCTACACGCAGACAGTATGCTCACTGATATTGAAAGCACCATGCGTGTGTCTAACTGGCAGTCATTCCGCATCATGAGACATTATTATAGCCTGGACGGCTTTATATTTATAGTAGGTCAGTGATCACGTGGAAATAATAAAGAGATGCAAGATATACTGATCATGCTGGTCTTGAGAAAGATCACTTTCTATCATGTGATCCATTTAAGAATATGGTGTCCTACCGAAATGAGCTGTATCTCTGCTATTATGCAGCCACATTACCTTTAGAAAACTTGGTGGCAGCTCATTCAACGGTGTGTGAATAACATCTCTAAGGAATTTGAGGTAGATCTACCATGATAGTCTGGTTGGCACTTGATATGACCTGGCGACCTGCTCAAAAGATTACCCCAGGGTGTAGCTTTACAATGAAACTGTATTGGCAATTGTTTGAACTTACTGCGTCTGGTTGGCATGCAGTCACTATAAGTGCTAATACATTTATCTCTCTGTAAGACAAGATGGTCAGTGCCTTCACAGAAAAATCTTTTACAGTTGCTTATGCAAGCACAATTGTACACAGATATGCACCTCTTTATCCAAAGCAAATCGATGGCCATGAGTGTTTTTTCTTCAGGGCTCCAAAAGTATGGATATTGCATGGCGAGAGGAAGTGGAAGATCTTCCCAGTGGAACTCATGTAGTGTAGCCAAAACAACCTTGGCAACATGTGGGCGTGCATTATGTTGCAACAAAACGCCGTGCATTATCTTGCAACAGAATGATCCCATCAGTCAATATTCCTTGACTTTTGAACTGAAGTGTTGCTCAGTTTTTGGAAAGTGTCCATACATCACTGTGCATTAACTGTGCCAGCGTGTTCCAGAAAGTCAATGAGCAGCAGGCCCTTGCAGTTAAAGTAAAAGGTCATCATGACTTTCCCAGAGCTGGCGTGCATGGGTTTGGATATTTTCGGTACTGGTAAATCCATATGCTTCCATTGTTGGCTCTGATGTTTGGTCTCTAGCACAAAATGAAGACACCGTGTTTCATGAAAGTACCACATAAGAAAGGATTTTCGTTATTGTGATACCGTTCCAAGACTAGCAGTGATGTTAATGCTCAGTTCAACATCTTTGACCTGGAATCTCATTCACTGAAGTAGCATCGTCTTCAGCGATTTGCCCCACTTTGAATAGAGCTACCATGGCCACTGAACATGTCTCTGGAGATGCTCCGGACAGTGGTGGCATACCAAACTTTCTGTTGTTCGCTTTACATCTCCACAACAAAGAATGATGATCTGGGGTGTCATTTCGTTTCGTGGAAGGCATCTTTGGCTGTCACCGTGGGACCCTTACAACACAAATTCCTTTACATACATACACATTACAAGAGAGAGTGAGGCTCCGCTCGCTTCAAACATATACACTCCTGGAAATTGAAATAAGAACACCGTGAATTCATTGTCCCAGGAAGGGGAAACTTTATTGACACATTCCTGGGGTCAGATACGTCACATGATCACACTGGCAGAACCACAGGCACATAGACACAGGCAACAGAGCATGCACAATGTCGGCACTAGTACAGTGTATATCCACCTTTCGCAGCAATGCAGGCTGCTATTCTCCTATGGAGACGATCGTAGAGATGCTGGATATAGTCCTGTGGAACGGCTTGCCATGCCATTTCCACCTGGCGCCTCAGTTGGACCAGCGTTCGTGCTGGACGTGCAGACCGCGTGAGACGACGCTTCATCCAGTCCCAAACATGCTCAATGGGGGACAGATCTGGAGATCTTGCTGGCCAGGGTAGTTGACTTACACCTTCTAGAGCACGTTGGGTGGCACGGGATACATGCAGACGTGCATTGTCCTGTTGGAACAGCATGTTCCCTTGCCGGTCTAGGAATGGTAGAACGATGGGTTCGATGACGGTTTGGATGTACCGTGCACTATTCAGTGTCCCCTCGGCGATCACCAGAGGTGTACGGCCAGTGTAGGAGATCGCTCCCCACACCATGATGCCGGGTGTTGGCCCTGTGTGCCTCGGTCGTATGCAGTCCTGATTGTGGCGCTCGCCTGCACAGCGCCAAACACGCTTACGACCATCATTGGCACCAAGGCAGAAGCGACTCTCATCGCTGAAGACGACACGTCTCCATTCGTCCCTCCATTCACGCCTGTTGCGACACCACTGGAGGCGGGCTGCACGATGTTGGGGCGTGAGCGGAAGACGGCCTAATGGTGTGCGGGACCGTAGTCCAGCTTCATGGAGATGGTTGCGAATGGTCCTTGCCCATACCCCAGGAGCAACAGTGTCCCTAATTTGCTGGGAAGTGGCGGTGCGGTCCCCTACAGCACTGCGTAGGATCCTACGGTCTTGGCGTGAATCCGTGCGTCGCTGCGGTCCAGTCCCAGGTCGACGGGCATGTGCACCTTCCGCCGACCACTGGCGACAACATCGATGTACTGTGGAGACCTCACGCCCCATGTGTTGAGCAATTCGGCGGTACGTACACCCGGCCTCCCGCTTGCCCACTATACGCCCTCGCTCAAAGTCCGTCAACTGCACATACGGTTCACGTCCACACTGTCGCGGCATGCTACCAGTGTTAAAGACTGTGATGGAGCACCGTATGCCACGGCAAACTGGCTGACACTGATGGCGGCGGTGCACAAATGCTGCGCAGCTAGCGCCATTCGACGGCCAACACCGCGGTTCCTGGTGTGTCCGTTGTGCCGTGCGTGTGATCATTGCTTGTACAGCCCTCTCGCAGTTTCCGGAGCAAGTATGGTGGGTCTGACACACCCGTGTCAATGTGTTCTTTTTTCCATTTCCAGGAGTGTATTTTGGCTGAAACACCCATAGAGACCACAGTCGATTTCGTGATGCTCATATTTGGCGTGTTTTACGTTAGAAACACTTTATAGCTTATGTCCTATAAATAAACGCTGTTCCAGTACACTAGCACATTGAGGACCTCTCGAAAGATTATAGTTTATTAACATTAAATGTTAGACAATCAGTTGTCTGTGTATAAAGGTTTCAGGAGGCTTATGGCACAGGGCAAAGCTCCAAGTTGCACAACATCACTGTGGTGTAATGTGTTATGAGTTTTGGGAAAAAGCAGGCACCTCCCCGAAGTACCGTTATCCAAAATGGCGGTGATGACGTCATTCAAGTTGACGCCCATGATGTCATCCTACATGGAGACGATGACATCATTCAAGATGGCGAATTTAGGCAGGAAAGAGGTCAGTTGGGTTACTTCCACTAACCTAAGTCACCCGACCGCCACTTCCTCCTACGAACTGGCGCCAAGTTCAAATTCCAAGAGGATAATGCACTACACCTAAGAAAATCACTGGAAGATAACTCACTTGCAATACCTCCACTAACCTACGTCACCTGACAGCCACTTCCTCTTAAGAACTAGTGCTAAGATTGAATTTCGGCTGTAAACAAAGCTCACTTGGGGTTTCGCTGTTAAAGTAAGAAAATGGCGCGAACGAAACCACACTCATACTAACCTCAGTCACCAGACCACCACCTCACCTGCCTAAGGATTCATCCGAAAAAAAGGACTTGTCTTTATTAATTAACCAATTTCATACAGGTGTGTTTGCCACTGGGTCCAGAGCCTGACTGACTTAGTACACATTGCCACCAGCAGGGGATGCTCTCATGACGTCAGGAGATGACGCAAATACTGTAATCGAAGATGGCGGGCGCCAGTGTGTCCACCACGAGATCCAGAGCCCAGCTAATTTCGTTCATTTTGTCGCCGCCAGAATGCGCTGTCATGACGTCAGTTGATGATGCAAGTACCGCTATTCAGTATGGCCATATACATTATGTTCCCCATGTGGTCTGGAGCTAGTACCGAGAATGATTCCATTACGTAATCCAAGATCGTCCGCTTTTTCTCTTGCGCGTTTATAACGTGCTAACTTCGCGTGTGCGGCCCTCGAGCGCGCGACCGGTGACATCACAACCTCCAACCTGTATGTTCATACTCACGCTAGAGATAGTCTTTTGTAAATATCCTAACGAATGTAACACCCACATTGCGCATCTACCATATGAATTGCCGAAATATTTAATTCGATTTCAATTTTAATGGTATTCAATAACTGAATGTACTATTTCAATATTCAAATGAGAAGTTCCACATTTTCCCACTAGAGGCGTAGTGTTCCTTCATGATTTAGCACCCCCCTCCCCTAGAATGTTGCTCTCCTATTGGCTACTGCATTATTCACATGGTTCGAGATCATAGAACGAAACCACAACCCAACTCACCCTCACTCTGCTCCTATACTTGGTCCAATACGTTTGTCCTCGCCACGAAACTTCATCATTCAATATGATGTGAACAGGATCTGCCAGCAGTGTCAACACTGGCAGCAAACGCTGCCGCATAGACAAAGTTCAATTGCCTGGTAAGTACAATTTCAGTGTTCCGATATCTGCATCCTTTAACTCAGTGTATGCAAGTTATATCTGTTTTGGACCGCACTCTATACAGAATGCTTCATTCTTTAACAGATTTTGTGTGTGTGTGTGTGTGTGTGTGTGTGTGTGTGTGTGTGTCTATGTTATATCTGTTTTGGACCGCATTCTGTACAGAAACCTGCCTCATTTAACAGATGCTGTGTATGTGTGTCTAAGTGTTCAGTGTCTCTATGTTATACCTGTTTTTGGCCTGCATACTGCTGCACCCTTTATGTGATTTCGTGTGTGTATGTGTGTGCTAGAGAGATTTTCTTCCATACTCGATATTATACTCAGTCCTTGCCATCTTCCTAGATTACATCCCGCAAATGCTGGCTGATCTAGATCAGCAGCTTGAGTTCAAGAGAGCCCAAGCACAGTATGAATGCAAGTACATTTGTAATAAAAATGTAGTTCTTAGATGAAATAATTTCTTTCCAATATATGTAGCCTTTCTCCAAGGGCCTAGATTGAACTTTCTTAGACATATTCTTTTCTTTCCTTTCTAGATGATGATGATTTCATGCATAGAGAGTGGTGCACCTAGGACGGCGTGCAAGGTGGGGGTGAAATTCCCGAATGGGGGCATGAAATGGCGGCTGCTGCAGAACAACGACGCCAAGAAGCAGAAAGCTGTCAAATTATGGGCCTTTTATAGTAGGAGGTCGATATGCCTGAGTAGGTAGGAGACCTAATTGAATGTGCCAATGAGTTGCTCAAGCCATGGAGCCAGAGTGGAGAAGGTGAATGGTTTTGAACTTTATCATTACAGCAAATAATTACCATTATTTAGTCTTATTTTTATTATTATTATTTATTTCTCTTTTAAATCTAGATCATTAAACTTATTTTTTTCTTACTTATGTTACAGGTATATCATACGGTGTGTGCCAGATACCTAGAGTGGTGGTTGCGGGGGTAGGAATCGGGGGCACCTAACCACAGAGACATGCGGTGCCTTCTGTAGCCCCCATCAGTGCTGTGCGACAGGCAGCAGCTGTAGCACCTCCCCCCGCCCCACCCCAAGCCCTCTGGCGCCCATGAACAACGCAGTCGGCAGCAGAACAACAGCAGGTGCAATGGTCTCCCACCGGCTGGTAGCAGGAGCATTAGATCCTGGGGGCCATCATCGCAGCCCGGGTGCTCCAGCTGGCAATCACCACCTCTGCCTCCTCCTCAGCCAGCTCACCCCTGCTGCCAATGCAAGGTGCATGTGTCCATCTGCGTACCCCTCCCTGCAGATGACGCTCAATCACTGGCCCCATCTTTGACTGGGTGGACACCTAGCTGTAGTACTAATAGTAATAGTGATTATCCTGTGGCTAGTGGTAGTGCTCTCACCCATCCTATTGATTGTGAGGTGGATCAGAATGATGGCGTAATGACTCCCCTAGAAAACTTAGCAGTTGCTAGGGCTTTTGAGGGGTGCATCTCTTTCACTAGGATTGAGAATCCCAGAGGGAGGTACCGAGTGACTGTGGCAGGTTTTTAGATACATTGCTCCCTGTCTTGGAGACCGAGTTCCTCAAAGTCATAGAGGACCCAAGATTTAACGCCATTAAGTGCAGCACAGTATTATGCTGCGAACTGAATCACCCCCCCCCCCCCCCCCCCCCCCAACCGCAAACATCAAGGTGACGCAGAGGCAACGACTCTGCACTATATATGGGGTAATAATGGCGTCATTTCTCAGAGTACATCTACCAGTTTTCTCCTCAGATTGCGAAAACATTCTGTTGGCACCCACCTACATATGGAGAAATAATCATCACGATAAAATAAGAGAAATCAGGACTCACACAGAAAAATTTAAGTGCTCATTTTTCCCGCGTGCCATTCAAGAGTCGAATGGTACTGAGACAGTTTGAAGGTGGTTGATTGAATCCCCTGCCAGGCATTTTATTGTGAATAGCAGAGTAATCCCGTAGATGTAGATTGCTGAGTTGTTTGAGAGTCCACCTTGAGCGCTATTATGGCCCAATTTTCCGAGATTGAAGTACGCAGATCAGCTAAAGTAGCATACCACACCTCGACATCCATATACATGTCAATGTTCCAATAAATGGAGGATCGAGTTAAATTAAACTCCCTAAGGATATTAAGAACAAGCAGGCATGCATTAATGTCGAAAATCGGTATGATAATGCTTGTTTTGCGTAGTCAACCCTGGTTTTCGGGAGAAAGTACCATTACAGAGATTTATCCTGAGTGTCCCAGTCCCTGATATTAAGACATATTATAACTCTGACGGTATAGATTTCCCTGTAAAGATCTGGTACATACGTAAGTTTGAGACTCAGAATACCGGAATATTGGTTCACGTCTGTTGCCTGGAGAAAAATAACGACAAGCCAGATGAGCAAGACTAGCACACCATAGCGATTTCTCAAAACATGTTGGTGAGCGAGAGCTGAATGTAAACTTACTGTTGTTCTCTGAAGGTGATAATTATCACTATGTCTGTATCAAAGACATGTCCCACCTCTTTTATTCCCAGTGATGTAACAACTTGTATAAAGAAACATATTTTTTTTAAGTTGTCTGAATAATTTTTATCTGAAGAGTGATTAGCGATACATCTATTAGATAGTGCTTCCAAGGACCCAGTATGTGTGATTACGCCCACTGAGGAAAATAAGGTCATTAAATTTCAAAATGCTCACCACCAGCAGCGATGTCCTTTTGTAGTGCATGCCGACTTTGAATGTCTGTTGGCTCCTATTACTCACTGTGAAGGGAACCGCTTAGCCTCACATGCAAACTTCACACAAAAACACGCACCTTATGCGGCAGCATTCCAAGTTGTTTGTGGATATGATTCTAAACTTAATCACTATGAGTCTTATGTTGGGGCCGATCCTGCAGTGCGGCTTCTCAGTGAGCTTGAAAAACTTTCATGGGAAGTTGATAAGCTCAACAGCACCAACATTCCCATGACCAAATCAAAGGAAGATGATGATCTGTATGAAAAGGCGGTTAAATGTCGTATTTGTGGGCTAGCCTTAGATAGAAAAGCGGAAATTCCTCATAATGAACACTGTCATCTTACAGGTAAGTTCCGTGGGGCACCTCACAACACGTCCAATTTAGTGCGCCTGTTACCTAGACACATACCCGTCTTTTTTCGTAATGGGTATGCTCATTTTCTAGTTGAGCACTTGGTTAATTTCGGTTTAAAGAAAGATCAGGTTAGTGTCTTCCTGAAAATGTTGAGAAGTACATTTCTTCTTGAAAACAAATGACCTCAAAAATTACACTCTGCTTCCTTGACTCAAGAAGAAATTAAAAAAGTAGTTACACTACGATGGTTGAGTTCTGCTACTGCTTACCGATTTTGACTTTTCCAAAACTAATCTCTTTAATGAAGGAAACGCATTGTGCATTATTCTAAACCAAGTTTAAGAACTTAAATCAAAGTACTAGTTCATAATTCTGCCACTCCCCTCCCCCTCTGCCATAATTTTTGTTATTACTTCAATGTGGAAATAAACAGTGACCAAGCAGGTTTTCTTCTTCTGGAAGGCTAAAATGTATTTTTGAAATGTGCCCTGTTTTGGCTTAGCATAACAACAGATAGACCACCTCTGCAAACAAACATACACCAAAATTTTTCTCTCAGCATTGAGGCTACCCTCCATGAGACCCATCCTTAATAATCCAGCATATCAAAAACTGCATTTCCAATTTCCATCCATCCTCAGTGTCCCACTATGCAGACCCTCCCATTTCAACTCATAAGTGCATGTCTATGAGTCTGCATGCTATGTTATGCACAGACTACACCTTTGCCAAATGGAGCCAATGCTCTCCCACCTATGCCAGACAACATAGCTTCTGCTGATGCTACATTACCACTGAAATGACATTCCCAACGTCTAGAAGAATCATCCTCCACAAATAATCATTCAGTCCTTTAGCTGCACTCCCACTGGCAAAGTTTGATGACCATTTCTTGGTTGTATCTTGACTGGAGGCCGCAAACAGCATTTGAATGCCTGCATCTGGATAATGTGGCTAGGTAGTGACTTGTCAGAAGGGTTACTTTATTCATACAAAAGGGTACACACAGAAAATTGAATTCCTCCAGTGGTTTAGACTTCCACAACAGCTTTGTTATTTTTAAGCTCCTTAAAAAACCAAACATACTATACATTATTTGGTGCAAGACTAAAAATGTAAATTGAAGTACTGGTTCATAATTCTCCATCCCCCCCGCCCCCTCTCTGATCATTTCACCAATAATTTGTGTTATTGCTGGAAAGTTAAAATAAACAGTGCTTCAGCATACTATTTCTTCTACAAAACTAAAAAGTGTTTCTGAAACGTGTCGTGATTTAACTTGACTATATCTGACAGACCCCCACCATATGCACTATATACAATGGTATTTTTCAGTGAGTAACAAAACTAACTGCATTTTCAGTTTCCCTGCTTTCCTGCAATATGGACCCTCCCATTTATATCCACAAATATCTGTCTATGTGCACTCATGTGACATTATGAACAGGCCTTGTATGGTCTGCTTCACAACCACCTTATAAGTCTTTCCCCAGATTTGATTCATAATACCCACACAGTAAAGATCTTAAGTAACAGTAAATCCACCAAGGTTACCATTCAGAATGTAAAGCTAGTCTACTTGCACCTGATAGGAAATGATGTTGGCTACTCCAATTACTGTCATCTAACACCTATGTGGCTGCCTCCTGTGACCTTATCAACCAACACCTCTGCCTGATAGAATCGAACCTCTCCCAACAATGCAACGGGATAAAGTCTTAGATTACACATCACCAGAGGAAGAACACTCCCAGGGTGCTCAAAACACATCAGGCTTCAGAGAATCATCTGGCACAAAGATCAACTTGTCTTGTAGATTCACTACATGGGGTGGCAGGCGGAAGTGAGGGGCTGTGAGTCAATAATTTGAAAAAATCCATCTGTGTTTGACTTCCTTTCAAAATACTTTTCATTTTCTGTCTCGTCACTCGTCACCTTATATTTAGGTGCTTCATGTGTATTTTTTTATGTTGTGAAATGCATGTTATCAATAATATAATAAAATGTTTTTTTTCTTACGGCAGTTCTTATTTAATTGTGGAGTATTGTTCCTACAAGTGGTGATCCTGAAGAACATTAAAAGAATGGTTACCGCACCAGCTGCTGTGGATGCCATCTCATCAGAATAGTTTTTGCATGCAACAAACTGTAAGAATACCATTCCAAGGTCTATGTCAATTTTCGGGGAAGTGCCAAGTAATTCATATGATGACACCTCACCATCAGTTCAAAAACAAGCTGCATTGTGTCTTCCATATCATGTGGAAACAATGTGTATTTGATTATTTAATTTGTTGAGTATATGCTTTAAGAGGATTTGTGTGTAATAACATATGTTGATACCAAAGAAAGGATACTGACATTTAAAGACTATTACAATCAAAAAGATGTCATACAGAAAGCCACTTCCAAAAATTATTTGAATAAAAGTTTTAGATGTGATGCTCTGAGTGTCAAGTATAAGCTAAAGTCTCTGGTCACAACACTTTAAAGAATAAGATAAGTCTCAAAGTAGGATAACATAGAACAAGAAGCCTACAAATTTATGGGAGTGTATATGAAGAGTATAGAGGTATATTCCTGGAATGGCAACTTAGTAGCTCAACAACTGAGGGTCCTCACATATGGACAAAAGGATAGACGGGATAGGTGGAGCTCCTCAACAAACCATGGTGATTGGAATTTAAATGAATGAAATCAAAGATTCCAAAAAGACAACATTGAGAAACACAGCCTCTGTTCTACTGGATTTTGAGGTCTATGGCATTACAGATTTTTTTTTAGTACTAGCATGTTAGTCTGTATACAGTACTTTTTGATTCAAGTAGTGTAGAAAATTGACATAAAATAAAGTCAGTAAACCTTCATAGAACAACTAAGAACCTCCTTTAAATACTACTCAGTTTTGGGAATAATCACTGACATACTTTGTACAGCACCGAAAAAAAAAAAAAAATTGAAACTGGTGTACTAGCTGCTAGTTTCCAGCTAAGAAAATTTTGTTGACAGGTTTTTTGTTGCAGTTTCTCCAGAAGAAAACTAAAATCTCACTCTGACCTCCTTCTGAAATTTTCAAAGAATACCTCACCATCCTTTTCCATTTCTTGTACCTCTCTTATTTAGATAATATTTTATGCATAGTGAGCTTATATTTCCTTTTCTGTTGCCTTTTCAATTAGATAAACACAGTGTAATATCCTGAGCAAGGAAGCAGATGCATATGAGGCTGCCTGCACAATGAGGCAATTTGTGGGCATCAGAAAACACTTACATACATAAACAGAGCACAGTTTCCTGAGCAGAGAGTGGGATTCATAGCAGACTACTTGCACAGTGGAGTAACGTGTGGGCATGAGAACACTCATGCATATTTATATAGTTTCTGCTAATTTTTGTGTCTGTGCTCTTCTCCCTGTGCATCAGTGTTTGCACAAGAGGAAAGAGACATCATGTAGATGTACCACAAGGACAAAATGCTTTCTCAGTACAGTAACATGACAGACAATTGCATATAACAAGTTTTACAAAAGGAAATTCTAGGCAAAAAAATCCTTTTTACATTGTGGCCACATATCCATTCTCTAGTTTCCAAAGCTGCAATTTTAGAAGCTACTACCAAGCCAGTGTGTATTCATCAGTTATTTTTAGTGGTTAAAAGTGTTGTGGTTGCAAGTAACTCCCCAAAAAGAGTCATCATTGGTTATAGCAGATTAAATATGTTATTTGTTATGTAATGATGCGGGAATGGCCCTACAGAGAGGAAAAGGCATAATGAGAGTAGCTACAGAAGATGGTGCTAGAGGGGAGCAGCTACCAGTAGCAAAACTAGTCACATCACTACAACATGATTTCAGTACTCTCACATGAAACCCCTGATGAGGTCCTGCATTACCCAGAATCCATCTGTCTGTCAAGTGATGCAACGCTCAATATTATGTTAGGAAAATGCACCTCCCCAGTCAATTATCCAAACAAGTGACTGTATTCATGCCCCACCAACTGCCTAGTAGTACTATGCCTACACATTTCAAACAGTTCCTTACATATGGTCTGCATATCATATGGCCTTAAGCCCTTAGTGATCACTGCATCATGAAAAACTGAATCTCATGCCTGTGCCAAAAATGTCACAGCACATGACCCACCTGACAAACACTCTGCTGTTCAAAACTTTCCTACATCACACCACAAATACATTCAGGACACCTGCAGTGCTTGAAAGTCTTATATCTACTCAGGATCAGACCTTAGTTTCCTACCTGAAAAAGCACTATTTATTTGCATCTTGGCTCATGGGCACAAACAACTCTCATATACCTACTTTAGGCCAATGCTGTAAATTTTGTTACTACTTGAAGGTGTTTCTTCTACAAGCTAAAATGTGTTTCTGAAATGTGCCCTGTTTTAACTAGACATGGCAAAGATGGATTGCTTGTGTAAATATTACATATGTCAATACTTTTCTATCAGCAATGAGTCAACCTTCCTTGAGATCCACCCTTCCTGACACAGCATATAAAAAATTACATTTCCAACTTGTATCCATCCTCAATGTCTGTCAACCAAGCAAACCTACCCATTTTAATCCACAAAGGCCTGTTCTAATTCACTAATTAATGAAATGCACAGACTCCATGAGGCATCCTTTACAAACACCTTTTAAGGGTCTGTACCTGGTTTTGGAATGTAGTGCCTGTGGCAATGAGGATCTTAATAAATAATAAACCAACCAAGGATTCAACTGAGCACGTAAAGCTTGCCCACTTGCTCCACACGGAAAATACTGTGTGCCACCCTACTAACTGTCACCTTACACATATTTTCCAATGTGCTGTGGCTGACCAACCTACACCATTGTCAAACAGAGCCAACATTCTTTCCCCAAGTCAGTAAACCCAGCCTCTACTAATCAATCATCACCACTGAAATGACACACTCAGGACAGTATGCAACAGGCCTGTAAGAATCTTTCTGTTTATGTATCCATTTGGCAATGGAGCACTCCTTCTAGCAGCAAAGTTCAATGATAGCTCTTTGAGTGCATCTTTGCTTATAACCACAAACAGCTCTCAAATACCTATTTTTGGATAAGGCATCAAGGTAGTGATTTCTAAGACAGGGTTACTTTATCCATACAGAGGGGTATACATTTGAAATTCAATTCCTAGTCATGGAAACAAGAAATAAATTACACTACTGCAGTTAATCATTCTGCAACTGTTTTATTATTTCTAACTTCTTTAATCAAGGTAACATATTATTTAGTGCAAGATTAAAAATGAAAATTGAAGCACTGGTTCATAATTCTATCTCCCATGTTTTGCATTCCTGTTATAGTATTGAAATAAACAGTGTCCAGCACACTATTTCTTCCACAAAACTGAAAATCATTTCTCAAATGTGCCCTGATTCAACCTGAGATTATAGCTGTCAATCCAATACGGTATACAATATATATGACACTATTTTTCAGTGAATAATGGTGGTACCAATTTTTCTTAATCTAGCATATGAAAAACTATATTTCTAATTTCCACATTGTCCTGCCAGATGGGTCCTCCCACCTTTTATCCACACATATCTCTTTATGTACACTGATGAGACATTACACACACACTCCATACAGTCAGCTTCACAACCACCTTATACAGGTATAAACTGGTTTTTGAGCATAGTACCCACACAGCGAAGATATTAACCAATAGAAAACCCACCAAGGTTTCCTCTGAGAACATAAGCCAACTTAAATGCTGTGGGTCACTCCGCTACTATCAGTCAGCACCTATGTGGCAATATGCTGTGGCTGACAACCCAACACCATTGCCAGACAATGCCAACTCTTTTCTGCTTACACCAGTGGAAATGATTTGGACTATGCTAGGTCATCAGAGAAAAAACACTCAAAGGACACACAGTTTTCCTCCAACACTACTTCCAATATACTTCAGTCCTGAATGAATCACTCGACACAAATATCAGATTGTCAACAACGACCTACATTATGGGGGCAAAGGGAGCGGTGGGGGGTGGGGGGGGTTGAGGGTACATGATTTGACACAAATACTCAGCCATTCAAAAAACTATGTCTTTCTTATGAGTGATAGATTTACTTTTGAGTACATTCTGCTTCTTGCCTCATTAATCTGTACATACTGGCTAAACATGTATGCTTTTTGTGTGTGATGTATGTTATCATTAATATAATAAATTGTTTTTTCTTATTGCACTATGTCTTCTGTTCCATGTGGAAACCATGTGCATTTCATTGTGTAGTGTGCTGAGCTTAGGCTATAAGGCAATTTATGTGTAATTGTCTGTTGACTCCAATGAAAGAACAATGCAATTTATAGATGACTGCAGAAAATAAAAGTTAGAGGTGGGATACCCTGAGCATCAACTATTGGATGCAGACTCCAGTCATAGCACTTTAAAGAATAAGATAAGTCTCCAAGTAGCATAACACAGAAGAAGAAGCTTACAAAGTCGTGACAAGTGCATGTATTTTCATGGTACAGCAACTTAATAGCACAACAACTGAGAATCTGAACAACTAAACAAAAGACAAGATGGGATAGGTAGAGCACCTCTACAAACTATGCTACTAAATTTATTAAAAACACTGATGATGCAAAAACTACAAAATTAAGAAACACAATCTCAGTTGTAGTGGATTGTGAGGCCTATGCCATGACCAAATTTTTGTGGACTAGGGTGTTAATCAGTATACAGTCTTTTTTTTTAAGTTGTGTAAGAAATTATTATGAAACAAAACTTGAATGGCATACTAAAAAGTCAATTAACCTCCACAGAGAGATTCAGAACCTCCTTTAAATATTTGTGAGTTTTAGGAATAATCAACAACAAGCTTTGTATGTAATAGTGAAATAAATGCTTCAATATGCTTTACTAGTTGCTGGTTGCCAGGTAACAAAATGTTACTGCCAGCCTTACTGCTGCTGTTTCTTGAGCAGACTATGTAGTTTCTGACTTTGGCATCCTTCTGAAATTTGGCATGTCACCTTTACTTTTTGTTTTTCTTACCTCTGTTATTTAGATAATGTATTACACGTAGTCACCTTGTGATTTCTTTTCTTTTGTCTTTTCAATGAAATAAACACAGCACAGTCTCCTGAGGAAAGAATGGGATGCACACGAGACAATGAAGCCAGGTGAGGACATGGAAAAGCACATGCTACACATGTCCTCCGTCCTGATTTTTGAGTGTGTACTTCTGTTCCTGTGTGTCTGTGATAGCACATAAGGAAATTTGTATTGAGTAGACATGCTACAAGGCCAATGTGCTTTGATGCTTGTGTAAACCGAGAAACATTTGCATTCAACTAGTTTCACAAAGTAAAGTTACTGGCAACAATCGTCTTCCGTATTCTGGCATTATATCCAACCTCTAATTTCTGAAGGTGCAGTGTAGGAGCCTACCCTTAAGCAAGTGTGGATTCATCAGTTACCTTTAGAGGTTAAGAGTGTTGTGGATGCAATTAAGTCATCAAATATGCTCACAGTTGCTTATATCTGTCAAATATGTAATCTGTTGTTAGGTAATGATCAAACAAACTGCACAAGGCATCATGAGTGTAGTTACAAGAGATGTTGCTAGAGGGAGCAGCTTCCACTAACAGATCTTGTCACATCACTACAACACAATTCCAGAATTCAGACATGCCAACACCAACAACCTCCTGCACTACTCAGCAGACATAGGCCTGTCAATCAATGAAACATTTGCTGTGACATTAGGAAGACCCACCCAAAATAAATTGTCCAAACAGTGATAAGATTTATTCATAACCAACTGATCCATAGTAAAGTGTCTACACACCACAACAAACAGTTCCTCACCATATGGCCTGACATCCTAAGTGAGATTGTGTCACGAAAGGTGGATCTCATGCCTGTGTCTGAAAAATGGCTGCCATCACACACCTAACACACACACTACTGTACACAGCTTTAATGCACTATACCACCTGTACATTCAGGAGAACTGTGAGGCTCAAAACAATTCAATCTATGCAGGATCTGACTTAAGCATCCCACATGCAAAGTTCAAGGATGATTCTTAAGTTGCATCTTGCCTCATGGCTACAAACAACTCTTGAGTACTTACTTTTAGACAATGCAGTAAGTTACAGAGATTTTTAATAAAGAAAATGTGTACACATTTATAATTCAGTTCTTAGAAATACGGGGGGGGGGGGGGGGGGGGGAGATGGATTACACTATTGTGGATGAGAATTCTGCAATGAAAAAATTATTTCTGTCTGTTTTGCCTAAACCAATTTCTTTAGTATAACAAACATATTGTGTATGGTCTTGTGCCAAGTCTAAAAATGTAAACATAAGAACTCATTCATAATTCTGCCACCCAACTGACCTCTGGCATAATTTTTTTTATTACTTGAATGTGGAAATAAACAGTGCTCCAGCACATTATTTCTTCTTTGAAGCTAAAAAGTGTTTCTGAAATGTGTAGTGATTTAACTTGAGATTGTAACTACAGATCCCCACATTATACAGTATGTATGATGTTATTTTTCAAATGGTGCTAGCCTTCTCAAGACCAGCCCTTCTCAATCTAGCACATCAAAAACTGCAGTTAATTTGGCTTCAGGAATAACTGTCCCATAGTTTTGGAAAGGCAAAGGCAGCCATGCAGTTACAATATATCTGGAACATTATGTGGTATATGAAATGCCTTCCTGTTGCCTGAATTCCAAACCATTCCTGGTTATATGCAAAAAAACATCGTTTTGGCAAGATGGAGCTGCAGCACACACATTCATGTCTCTATACATTGAGTTCTTGAAATTTTCTCTGGCAAATTGACTTCCAGGAGGGGTGAGATAAACTGGCCCGCATGTAGTACAGATATGACCCACATGGATTAATTCTTATGGGAATGTGTCAGATCTAAAGTGTATGTCAACAATCCCACTTACCTGCAACAATTGATGTAAGCTATCCATAGCAAAGTGGCAAACATCACAGTGTCTACACCCTGACCCGGCATGGAAAATTTTGTTCATCATTTGAATGAAAGCCATAGGCATGCTGAACAGCATTTTAATGACACTGTTTTTAAGAAGTAAATTAATAAACGGTATATTTCAACAATAAATACAGATTCTGATGATAGACGTGAAACTCTATTTTATTTTCGCACATGAAGTATATACCTTCTTTTGAAAACCCCCGTAGTTTTTATAAAATAAAATGAAAATCACATATCGAAAAGTCAGTTAACCTTCACAAGAGGGCTAAGAATCTCCTTTAAGCATTTCTCAGTTTTAGGAATAATCACTGACATGCTATCACTATCAGTGGTAGCTCATGAGGAAAGAAGTATCATCAAGACATACCACAAGGAAAATGTTTTTCATCAGTTCTGTGCACTGAAATCTCCCCATTTAAATAGTTTTACAAAGTGAAGTTATTGACAAAAAAATCCCATTCTTTACTCTTGCACTGTATCCAGCCTGTAGTTTCCGTGCAGTGTTGGAGACAACACTCATGCATGTGTGGATTCATTGCCTACTTTCAGTAGTTAAAAGAGCTGCAGTTGCAAGTAACTCATAAAATACAGATTTGCAGTTGCTTATAGCAAATCAAATGAGTAATTTGTTGTTATGTAATAACAGAAGCAGGGCCTAACAAAGTTCTCAAGGCATTGTGAGTGTAATTACAGAAGATATTGATAGAGGGCGAACCTTTCACTGACAGAACTTGTTACATCACTACATGATTTCATCACTTATATAATAGAACTCCCACAACCCCTTTACTACTGAGTAGCCACTTGCCTGTCCGGTGAAGCAACATACACTGTGCTGTCAAGAAAAAGCACAAATACTGTCAGTGGTCAAACCAATGACTGGATTTATTTATGAACTCCATAGTTAACTGTCTGCATACCACTACAAACAGTTCCTCATTATACAACCTGGACTGAATTCCTGAGTGAACACTGAATCATGGAAAAATGAATCTCATGCCTGTATCAGAATTGCAACTGTCCATGATACATCTGAATCATGCTACACACTTTGCAACTTTCCTATATTGCACCACCTGCTCATTCAGGACATAGGCAATGCTCCAAACTATTTAATATACATAGGATCGGACGTTACCTTGCTACCTACAAATTACAAAGACCATTCTTTGGATGTGTCTTGAATCACAACTGAAAACAAATCTCGAAAACATATTTTTGGACTATATAAGAAGTTAAAGAGGCTTGAAAACAGATAAATTTAAGTAAATAAAAGAAGTAGATGAAAGAATTAAATTCTGTGTCCGAGAGTTACAATAAAATTACAATCCCTTGGTCAAAGTTTCTATCTATTTCATGTAGAACAAGTTCTTTAAAAAAAAACAAAAAAAAGTGTCTTATTTGGTTCCAAGGTTAAAAATGTGAAAGAAAGAATTGGTTCATAAATCTGCGACCCTACCCTAAACCCCCTTAGCATTAATTTTGTTACAAAATTAGTGTGGAAGTAATCAATGACACAGTAAATATTTCCTTCCACAAAGCTAAAAGATATTTCTGTAATGTGCCCTGTTTCAACTCTACATGATAACACATAAACCACCACTTATCAACAATACATATGTCAATATTCATCTGTTACTAATGAGGCTACCCTCCTCAAGACACACTGTTCCTAACACAGCGTATCAATGACTGTAAATCCAAATCTAGCTATCCTCAGAGTCTAACCATACAGACTATCTTATTTTAATCCACAAAGGCACGTCTACATGCACTCATGTGATGTTATGAACACACTCCATCAGGCACCCTTTAGATACACTTTATCTGGATCTGTACCTGGTTTGGACCACAGCATTCACATTATGATGATCTTAATTAAAGATAAAAGCACCAAGGTTTCCACTGAGATCGTAAAGCTGACCTAGAACCTACTGATAGAAAATACTGTGTGCCAGCACACCCAGTCACTCAATGCCATGAGGCAGTGTGCTACACACCAGCCACATGGGTGAACCCTTACTACCTATGCCAGTGGACACAGCTTCCAACTATTCTACATCGCCAGATGAAGAACACTGCAAGGACACTCAAACTGTTCCTCCAACACTACACTCAATATGCATCAGGCCTGGAAGAATCATCCTGTTCAAATATCAATTTGATTTGAATGATCCACTCTAAGTGGAAGGAAGGGATGGGGCTGAGAGGTGACACAAATAGTAAGTCAGTTGAACAAAAATGTCTTTGTCATAGCTGATATAATTACTTTGGAGTACTTTCCATTTCCTGTCTCACCATTGCATACCTCTTTGCTTAACATGTTTTCCGTTTGTGTGGGACATGTATGTTATCAATGATGTAATAAATGTTTTTCATTATCAAAGTTACTTAATGTTGGATCACTCTTCCTAGAAGTGGTGAAACTGATGACACCATGGCAGATGACACAAACCTTGAAAGTGAAGTTACCTCACCAGCTCCTGTGGATGCCCCCTCACCAGAATAGTACTGACATGCATCAAAGTATAATATTGTCATTAAACCATCCATGTTAAATTTTGGGCAACTGCTGAGTAATAAATGTATATACAGCTCACAGTCAATTCAACAAATATCTGTGTTTGGTTATTCGTGCCACGTGTACTTGGTTGGGTGGTGTGTTGAGGTTATGTTTATGGTGAAATGTGTGTAATTGTGTCAATTCACACCAAAGAAAGAACTTTGAAATTCATAAACAATTTCAGACAAGGAGTTCTAGTATAGAATGTGGCTTCTAAAGATTAATTGGGCTTACATGTGATAGCCTGAACATCAAATACTCGATAAAGTCTCTGATCATAACGTTGTCAAGAATAAGATAAGTCTCAAAGGAGGTAAACACAAAAGAGAAACCTACAAATTTATAATAAATGCATATGAAAACTGTGGATGTAGATTAATGGCATAGTGACTCACTAGCATGACAACTGAAGATCCTGACATCTTAGCAAAAGGAGAGATTATTCTGATGGAGCCCCTTAACAAACTTTGGTACTAGGAAGTGAAATGAAGGACACTGATGATGCAAAAACAACAAAAACGGAAAAAAGCAGCCTCCTTTTTAGTGGGGTCTGGGGTTTGTTGCATCACAGAATTTGTCGAGACCTAGGGCATTAATCTATATACTCTCTCATGTGGTTGACGTTCTGTAAACTACATGGTCTCTCAAAAATAACTTTATGCTTGAAGAGCTATATGCACATGTGCAACAAATCTGAAGAGAGTGTGGCTAAGTTTATCAATTTCTTGGTCTTTAGTCAATATGTAGAACTCTTTGGGTGCAGAAAGGGCATTCCGTGTGCAAGAATTGTACAAAAATGCTGATTCTGTCATTGTAGCATGAAGGAAAATTTTCATTTATTGTTTACTGCATAGTGTGAATGATGTTCCAAATGTTCTCCTTATATGGAACTGGATCAAAACATTTGAGGAGACATGTTTAACACTAGTCATATCAAAACTCAACTGACAAATGTCATCAAGAATGGGTGAATCCGTTGAGAGTGTAAATCACTGTGCATTTGACATTAATAACCTCTCCATTCATAAGAGAACATAGGTTATCATTGCACTAAATTCTGACATAACAACTAAAACTGCACAGTTCTGAATGCAATTGGTGCAAGAATTAAAGCATCTGCATGACATACAAAGGTTACAGGAGATAATGATGTGATGGAGTATCCTTCAATTTTCAACATTTTGTTTTCTCATGAGGTTCATTTTCACCTAAACATTGACATCAGAAAATTGAATTGGCGCCTTTGGAGTGGAATGAGTCCTAAACAGAAGCATGACAAACCCTTCCATTCCCAAAAGTGACTGTATGTTCTGCGATGTAGGCTCAAGGGTTAATTAGTCTGTACTTTATTGAGGACGAGGAGTGAATTCAGAGAGTATGTGACAATGTTACATGACTTTTTGTAGCCTTAATTGCAAACTTCCCCAGGGTATATCCAGTGAACATGGTTTCATCAAGGCGGAGCCACAGAATACATTTCTAATGCATCTACACTGTGAATTCATGAAATTCTTCCTTGCGTATTAACCTCCACAAGGAGTGACATAAATTAGCTTCTACGTAATCCATATCTTACCCCCATGCAATTTTTTTATGGTAAGATGTCAAATGTAAAGTATATGTCAACACCTGGCCTTCTCTGGAGCAACTGAAAGCAAGTATCCACAATGAAGTGGTAAAATTTGAGTGCGTACAAGCTGCGCTGTCATGCAAGATTTTATTTTTCATTTAAAAGAGTGCTGTAGGCAGCTGGATTATATTTAATTGACATTATTTTTAAGAAGTAAATTACTGAACCGTGTATTTCAACAATTAATAAAGATTTTGACTATAGACTTAAAACTCTATTTTATTTTGATAAGTGAAATATAAATTTTCTCTTGAGAACCCATGTGCTGTTTATAAATTCAAAAAGCTGATGACATATTGAACAGTCAGTCAGCACTCACAGAGCCATTAAGAAAAACCTTTAAACATTTCACAGTTTTACAAATAAACACTGCAACACATTGTATGGAATTGTAAAATAGATAGTACTAGTAGCCAGTTGCCAGGTAACAAAATGTTATTTTTATCTCACTGTGACCCTCTGATGTTAACAAACAACACATCACCTTCACTTTTATTTCTTGTACCTTTCTTATTTGGATGCCATCTTATGCATAGTAAGTTTGTGTTTTTTTTCTGTTGCCTCTTCAATGAAATAAACACAGCATAATTTCCTGAACAAAGAAGGGGATGCATAGCTGAAAGCTTGCAAAGTGAGGCATAGGTCATACATGGGAACATGCATGTATATGAGTATCCTTCCTGCAAATTCTTGTGTGTGTGATCTTGTTCCTGTGCATCAGTGTTTGCACAAGAGGAAAGAGACATTGTGTGGAGTACCTCAAGGACAACATGCTTTGCTAGTTCTGTAACATGACAGACATTTGCATACAAAAGTTGTACAAAGTGAAGTTCTAGGCAAGTAATGAGCATTATTTGGTTGAGTCTATTCTCACAGCTGAAAACAACTCTAGAATACATACTTTTGGGCTATATACTACTAGAGCATTGTACTCACAGAATGAGGATCTTAACTAATGATAAACAAAAGATAGTTTACACAGAGAACGTAAAGACACCGTAACAGGTCCAATTGGAAAATGCTGAAATCTGCTTCACCTACTGTCACCCAAAGCATATGTTGCAAAGTGTTATGCCTGATCAACCAACACCACTACTGTTTCAACTACAGAATGCAGCTCTAGATCATGTTACATCACCAGAGAAACAACACTTCCAAGACACTCACACTGTTTCTCCAATACCATACCCAGGACACATCAAGCCTAAAAGATTATTCTGGCACAATGATATTTTTGTCCTGGAAGATCCACTCTGTTGAGGTTGGAGGTGAAGACGCTGTGAGGCAACAGCAATAGACAGCCATTTGAACTATTATGTCTTAGTTTGACTCATATACTTCCTGTGTCAAATCTCACTACTATGTTCTCATTTGCTTAGTGTATATTCATTTTGTGTCTGACATGCATGTTATCAATAATATTATAAAGGATTTCTTCTTACTGAAGTATTTATTTAATGGTGGATCATTATTCTAAAAGTGCTGAAACAGATGAACACAATGGCAGGTGACACAAGCATTAAAAGTGATGTTACACCATGACCTACTATGTATGCCACCTCATCAGAATAGTTTTTGTGTGCATAATTCTACTGTTCCACCATCCACGTGAAATTTTGTGCAAGTCATGAATAATTTGTGTGATATGCAGCTCATGATCAGTTCAATGACAAGCCAGATTATATCTCGAGGTTCAAGTGGAAACCATGTATGCTTTATTGTGTAGTGTGCTAATCTTATAATTTAATGTGATTGGTGTTTAATCTTGTTGTTGACATGAAATAAAGCACACTGAAATTTACAGATGATTTCAGACAAGGGGTTGTCATACAAAATGATGGTCCTATACAAAAGTTTCAGGTGTGATGCCCAGAGCGTCAAGTACATCTATGAAGTCTCTGATCATAACACTTTAACAAACAAGGTAACTCACAACAGAGGCAACTACAGAAGAAAATCTACAAATTTATGAAAGCTGCATATGAATACTCTGTATGCATATATATAGCTGAAATGCCTGCCTGTCAAACAATGCAACATACAATGTGACTTTAGTAAAATTAGTCAGTTTTCCAAACAGTGATCTTATTCATGCTTCATCAGCTGCTCACTAGCAAAGAGCCTACATATCACTACAAACAGTTCCTCATCATATGGCATGTTCATTATGTGTTCTAAAGTCCTGATTGAACACTACATCTCAAAAAAAGAATCTCAGTCTTGTATGACAAATGTGACAATTGACACACCTGACACACAGCTTTCCTCCATCAGAATACTTGTACCTTCAGGACACACACAATGCTTGAAAGTAATTTATCAGAGCAGGATTAAATGACAGCATCCAAAATGCAAAGTTCAAAGAACATTCTGTGGATGTGTCTTGACACATGACCACAAACAACTCATGTCTACCTCCTTTAGGATAATGCAGTAAATTATTGAGTTGTCAGAAAGAGCAATTTTAAACTCAGAAATTTAGTACATATTTATAATTCAGTTAACAGATGAAAAAGAATATCAATTACACTACTGTGGTTGACAGTTCTGCATCACCTTCATTATTTCTATCTGTGTCATCAAAATAAAACTCTTTAAGGGAGCAAACATACTGAGTAATACTTTGGTGGCAACTTTAAAAATGTATAATTCCGCTGCACCCTAAACTATGGCATATATTTTGTTATTACCTGAGCAAGAAAACAGTTCACCAGACATGTATTCCTGAAATATAAACTGTTTTAACTGGACGTGATAACAATACAAATCATGATTTTTTCATTCAACAGGAACTCTACGCTGGTTAAGACCCACCTTTAATAATACAGCATATCAAAAACTGTATTTCCAATATCTGATCATCCTCACAGTCCCACCATGTGGACCTCTGTTTTAAACCACAAAGGCCTGTCTACATGCTCTCTTGTGGTGATACACACATATACTATCAGGCACATTTTGCAAACACCTTATATGTGACCATGCCTGGTTTAGGACTATAGTACCAACACAATGATGATCTTTATTAATTATAAACACATCAAGGTTTACACAGAAAACGTAAATACAGCATACTTGACAATGATGGAAAATGCTGTTCCCACACCATCAACCGCCATCCAATGCCTATGTGGCAATGTGCTGTGTCTGAAAACCTTTACCACTGCCAGATAGAGCTAGCCCTCTACTATTTTCACTAGTGGATGCAGCTTTTGATGATGCTACATCACCAGAGAAAGAATACTTCCAGGACACTCACTCTGTATCTTCAACACCACACACATTACATATCAGGCCTGTAAGTGTTCTCTGGCACAATGATAACAGTGATGATTTTCTCCTGGAAAATCCACTCTGCTCGGGAGGAGATGGATGGGCCATTAGGCAACAGAAATAGTCAGCCATCTGAACCATTGCATCTTTGTTTAACTAATATAATTATTCTGGAATAGTTACAGTTCCATGGCTAATCATTATTTCTTTACTTGCTTAACATATATGCACCATGTGTGTGATGTGCATGTTGTCAATAATATATTAAAGTATTCCTTATTACAGCAATTCTTATCTAATGCTGGAATATTATTCTACATGTGGTGACCCCATTGAACACAATGGTAGGTGACACAAACATCAAGAGTCAGGTTATCCCACTACTTGCTGTGTATGCCACCACATCAGAATAGTTCTTGTATGTATGAAAGCATAATATTACTGGTCCACCATCCATCTGAGAATTCAGGCAAGTGATGAATAATTTGCAACTTATGCAGCTTACTGTCAGTTAGATAACTAGCAGCAGTGTGTCTTCAGTGCCATGTGATATCCATGTTCAATTCATTCTGTAGTGTGTTGATGTTATTCTTCAATGTGATTTGTGTATAACTGTGTCTGTTTGCACCAAAGAAAGTGCACTGAAGTTGACATATGAATGCAGGAAAGTGGTTGTCATATAGAGTGCTGCTTCTAAATAAAAGTTTCAGATGTGAGCACAGGCCATCACGTATATCTATAAAGTCTGTGACACAACATCTTTACAGAACAAGATGAGCCACAAATGAGGAAAGCACAGAAGAAGAAACAACTGTTTGCCAAAACCAAGCTCATTGTGAAAGCAAACATAGTGTACAATACTTTGGACCAAGTTTAAAAACGCAAATAGAAGATCTCATCAATAATTCTGCCACACCCTGATTTCTGCTGCAAATTTTTTATTTACCTGAACATGGAAATAAACAGAGCCTAGAAATGTGCTTCTCAAACATTAACTGCTATAACTAGACTGAGAACTCAAGGACCACCTCTGTAAGCAACACATATCTCAATATTTTTCAGCAGCAGTAAGACTATGGCCCTTAAAATTCACCATTCCCAATTAATGATCAACTCATGAAGGGTTACACAGAGAATGTAAATCCAGTGTACTTGCTCCTGAGGAAAAATGCTGTATCTCACTCCATCTACTGTCACCAAGCGCACATGTGGCAATGTACTGTGTCTCACCAACCTACACCACTGCCAGATGGTGACAGCCCAATCCTATTTGTGCTACCGGATGCAGCTTTGGATGATGAAACATCACTAGAGAAAGAACACTTCCACAACACTCACTCTGCATCTCCAATGATCTTTTTGCCCAGTAAGATGCAGTATCAGTATATGATGGTGGGGGGGGGGGGGGGGTGATGGGGTTGTGAGGTGACACAACTAGACAGCCACTTGAACTATTTTATACTTACTTTTAAATACATCCTGTTTCATGCCTCAACAAATGTTCTTACTTGCTTACGGTATGTAGCTTTTGTGTGTGAAATGAAACTTATCATTAATATAATAAATTATTTCTTCTTAGTGCAGTCATTATTCAATGGTAGATAATTATTATTCTAAAATTGGCAACCCTGACAAACACAATGGCTGATGATACAAACATTAAAATGAAGTTACCTTGCCACCCACAATGTATGTCATCTCATCACGATAGTTCTTGCATTCTTGAAAGCATAATACTACTTTAGAACCACCCATGGGAAATCTTGAGCAAGAGATAAATAATTTGCATGATGTGTAGCTCACAATCGGTGGTTTAATATCAAGCTGAATTGTGTCTTCCATGCCATGTGGAAATGATATATGTTTCATAGTGAGGTGTAATGATGTTATGCTTATAGGTTATTTGTATGCAGTCATGTCTGATGACACCAAACAAAGTGCACTGAAACTTATAGATGACTCCAGACAAGGCATTGTCATGTAGAATGCTACATCTAAATAAAAGTTTCAGATATGATGCCAAAATCATCAAGTATATCAACAATGTGTCTGATCATATCACATTAAGTTATAAGATAAGTCACAAAGCAGGAAAACGCAGAAGACTACATGTACAAATTTGAGAAAGGTGCATATTATAACTGTATATGAATATTCCTTATACACCTGACTGTCAAAATATGGAACATACAATGTGACATTAGGAAAATGAAACCAACACCCCTCCCCATTTCTCAACCTGCACATTCACTGCCCTTTCAGTTTTCCAAATACTGATCATATTCATTCTTGATCCTACATACCACTACAAACTGCTCCTCATCATATGGCGTGCTCATTATATGGCCTGAAGTCCTGAGTGAAAACTACATCATGAAAAAATGAATCTCATTCCATTATCAAAAATGTGACAGCAACAGACACTCCTGGCAAACAGCTTTCCTATATCACGTCACTTGTATGTTCAGGTCATGTGCAAATCTTGAAGGTATTTCATATACACATGATAAAATGTTAGTGTGCAAAGCTGAACACCAAATTGTGGTTGGGTCTTGGCTCATGGCCATCCACTTTAGGACACTGCAATAGTTATTGAGTTCTTAGAAACAGAAATTTTAACCACAAAAGTCGAGTACACATTTGTAATTCAGTTCATAGACAAACAGAAAATGAATTACAGATCTGTGGTTGAGAGTTCTACTATGGCATAGTTATTTCTATCTGTTACTTCAAAACCAGGCTCTTTATGAAATCAAAAGTATTGCATAATACTTTGTGCCAAGATTAGAAATATAAATAGAAGAACTCATTCATAAATCTGCCACACCCTACTCTCTGGCATAAATCTTGTTATTACCTGAACAAGGAAATAAACCATACCCCAGAAATGTATTTCTCTCACAAATTTAAAAACTACCTCTGTAAACAATTAGTATACTGATTTCTTTCTGTCAGCAGTAATGCTACACCCCTCAATATCCACCATTCCTTACATAGCATAACAAAAACTGTATTTCCTATCTCTGTCCATACTCAGAATCCCACAGTACGGGCCACCTACTTTAACCCAAAAAGGCCTTTCTGTGTGCACTCATGTATTGTTATACACAGACACCATCAGGCATACTTAAAAACTCTTATATTGCCCATAAATGGTTTTGTATTATGGTTCCCACACAATAAGGATCTTACTGAGTGATAAGCAGTAGAAGGTTTACACAGAGAATGTAAATCCAGCATACCTGTTCTACGGAAAATGCTTTATGCCACTCCACCTACCATCACCCAGTGCCTATGTGGCAAAGTCCTGGGTCTGATGACCCTACACCAGTGCCAGATGCAGAAAACCCTCTCCTATTTACCCTAGCGAATGCAGATTTTGATGATGCTACATAACTAGAAGTACAAAACTTCAAGGACACTCACTCTGTATCTCCAACACCACACCCAGGACACATTGAGCCAGAAAGAATTCTCTGGCATGATGACCTTTTTGTGCTGGGATATCCACTCTAAAGTGAGGGGATGTGGATAAGCTGTGAGGCAACACAAACTGTCAGCCATCTGAACTGTTATGTGTTTGTTTGACTGATATACTTACTTTGGAATACTTCCTGATTCATGCTTCCGAGTTTTAGATCTGAAGCCCAGAGCATGAAATATATCTATAAAATCATTGATGATGACATCTTTGAAGAATAACATAAATCTCAAAGGAGGCAACCACAGAAGAAAAAACCTAAAAATTTATGAAAGATGCACAGGTATACATATATTCCTTATATAAAAAGCTGTCAAATGAAGCAACATAACATGTGATGTTAGGAAAATAAATCAATTTTCATAAGAGTGATTGTATTCATGCTTGACCAACAGTTCACTAGTAAAGTGCCTACACACCACTACCAGCAGTTCCTTGTCATATAGTATGATAGTTATATGGGCTTCAAATAATGAGTGAACAATGTATCACAAAAAAGTGTAGCTCATCTGTGTCACAAATATCACAAGATTTGACACACTTCACTGACATCTTTCCTCGATCACTCCACTCATACATTCAGGTCATTTGCAATGCTTGATAGTGCTTCATCTACACAGGATCTAATATCAGCATGTTAAATGCAAATTTCAAGGACCATTCTGTTGTTTTGTCATGGCTCATGTCTATAAGGGAACACTCATGAGCCTACTTCAGGAGAATGTAGTAAATTATTGAGTGCTGAGAAAGCAGTTTAAAACATAGAAATGGAGTACAAATTTATATTTCATTTGACAGATAAGGAAATAAATGAATTACACTTCTGTGGCTGAGAGTTCTGCAACCACTTATTTATTTCTCCCTGTTTCACCAAAACTAAGCTCTTTAAGATACCTAACGTATTGTATAATACATTGTGTCAAGTTTAAAAATGTAAATAGAAGGACTCATTCATAATTCTGCCACATACTATTGTCTGCCATAAATTTTTTTAGCACCTGAAAAATAAGTGATCAGTGTCCAAAAACGTATTTCTGCAACATGAACTGTTTTAACTTGACATGATAACTTAAGGACCACTACCGTAAACAATATGTATCTCAATATTTTTCAATCAGTAGTAAGGCTACACTCCTCAAGACCCACAGTTACTAATACAGCATATGAAAAACTGAATTTCCAGTATCTGTCCATCCTCAGAGTCCCACCATATGGACCCCCTATTCCAAGCCACAAAGACCTGCATATGTGAACTCATTTGATATTATGCACAGACACCATCAGGCATGCTTTACAAACACATTATATTGGCCCATATCTTGTTTTGGACACAATGAGGCTTTTAATTATTGATAAATTTGAAAGGTTTACACACAGAATGTAAAACTGATGCACCTACTCCTGACGGAAAGTGCTGTAGGCCACTACACCTACTGTCAGCCAATGCCCATGTGGCAAAGTGCTGTGTCTGATCACTCTACACCACTGCCAGATGCAACTATACCTTACCTATTTATGCTAGTGGATGCACCTTTAGATGATTCAAAATCACTATAAAAAGAACACTTCCATGACACTCTTTTTTCTAAAAACACCACACCAAGTACACATCAGGACTGAAAAAATCCTGTGACACAATGATATTTTGGTCCTGGAAGATCTACTCTATGGGGGGTGGAGGTGAGTGGTCTGTCTGGCAATACAAATAGACAGCCAACTGAACTATTACGTCTTTGTTTGACTGATATACTAACTCTTGAATACTTCCTGTTTCATGTGTCATCATTATGTCCTTATTTGCTTAATGTATAAGCTTTATGTGTGTGACAGGCATGTTATCAATATATAGTAAAGGATTACATCTTACTGCAGTTCTTATTTAACAGTAGATCATCATTCTAGAAATGATGACCCTGATTATCACAATGGTAGGTGACAAACAGTGGAAGTGAGGCACCCCACCACCAGTGCATCAAAATAGTTTTAGTATACATGACACCATAATACTACTGTTCCACCATCCATGTGAAACTACACACATGTGATTATAATTTTGTGACATACAGCTCATGGTCAATTCGATAACAAGCCGCATTGTGTCCTCACTGGAACGTGGAAACCATGTTCGTTTCATTGTGTAGTGTGCTGACATTATGCTTTAAGGTGATTTGTGCTTAATCATGTCTTTTGACACAAAGCAAAACACACTGAAATTTGTAGATGATTGATTGCAGGCCAGAGAATGTCATACACAATACTGCTCTAAATAAAAGTTTCAGATGAGATGCCTACAGCATCAATTACATCTAAAATATCTATAATCATAACATCTTTAAAGAATAAGACAAGCCTCAAAGGACACAAACACAGCAGCCAAAACACACAAACTTATGAAAGGAGCATATAAAAACTATATATCAATATTCCTGATATGCATGCCAAGCATACAATAAGATGTTCAGAAAATTAAAAAATTAAACTCTTCCCCACCCCCAGCCAGTTTCCCAAACAGTGACTGTATTTATGCATGAAATACCGCTCACTAGAAAGATGCCTTCACACCACTAGAAACAGTTCCTAATCAAATGGCTTTCTCATTTTTTGGCCTTAAGTCCTGAGTAAACACTGCATCATTATAAAGTGAATCTCATGTCTGTGTCACAAATGTGACAACAACTGACACATCTGACACACAACTTTCCTCCAGCATATCACTAGGACATTCAAGACATGTGCGTTGCATAAAAATATTTCTTCCACACAGGATCAAATGTCAGCACCTCATATTCAAAGTTTAAGGACCATGCTGTGATTGCAGCTTGGGTCATTGCGATAAACAGCTCTACTACACCTAGTTTAGGAACATGCAGTAAATTATTGAGTTCTGAGAAAGAGCAGTTGTAAACACAGAAATGAAGTACACATTTATAATTCAGTTCACAGATAAGAAAAAATGAAATACACTTCTGCAGAAGAGACTTTTGCAATGACTTAGTTATTTCTATCTGTTTCATCATAACCAAGATCTTTGTGAAATCAAACCTATTGTGCCAAGTTTAGAAGTCTAAACAGAAGACCTCATTCATAATGCTACCACAGTGTAATCTCTGACATAAATTTTGGTATTACCTGAAAAGGAAATGATCAATGGAGAGAGATGTATTTGTGAAACATGAACTGATTCACTAGACGTGATATCATACGAACCACCTCTGTACGTATTTAGATACTTTTCAGTCAGCAGTAAGGCTATGCTCCTTAAGATGCTCTCTTACTGATAGAGCATATCAGACACTGTATTTACAATATCTATCCATCCTCAGAGTCCCACCATTCAGACCTTCTATATCAAAACACAAAGGCCTGTCTACGTACACTCATGTGATGTTATGTACAGAATCACAGAATCCATTAGGCACGCTATACAAACATTATAAGGGCCCATATCGTATTTTGAATCGTAGTGACCACACAATGAGAATAGTGATAAATTATCAACATAAGACAGTTTACACAGAGAATATAAAGCCAGTATACCTGCTCCTAACACTAAATACTGTACACTACTCCACCTACTGTCACCCAGGGCCCATGTGTCATTGTGCAGGTTCGGACCAAATTACACTACTGCCAGATGGAGTGAACCCTTTCCTACTTATGATAGAGTTGCGGCTTTCATGATGGAGCATTATTAGAGAAAGAACACTTCCAGGACTCCCACTCTGTATCTTAAATCCCACACCCAGTACACAGCAGCCCTCAAAGAATCCTCCCGCACAATGATATTTTTCTCGTGGAAGAACCACTCTACAGGGGCCGGAGGTGAATGGCCTGTCTTATGATACAAATAGTCAGCAGTCTGAACTGTTATGTCTTTTACTGACTGATTTACTTATTTTGGAATACATTCTGTTTCATGCCCCATAGGTATGATCTTATTTGCTTAACATGTATGCTCTTTGTGTGTGGCATGCACATTATCAATAATGTAATAAAATATTTCTTCTTGCTACAGTTCTTATTTAATGGTGGATCATTATTTTAAGAAATGTGACACCTATGAACAGAATTTCATATGACACAAATATAAAAGTGAGGTTACGCTACCCACTGCTATGTATGCCATCTCATCAGAATAGATACTGCATGCATGAAACCATAACACTACTGTCCCATCATCCATGTGGAATATCCCACAAGTTATGAGTAATTTGCCTAATATGCAGCTCCCGATAAACTCAATACCAAATTGGATTGTCTTCAGTGTTGTGTGGAGGAAACCATGTTTCATCAGTGCATAATGCGCTGATTTGTGATAATCAACAGAAAAGAAAGCACACTGATATTTATACATCACTGCAGACAGGGTGTTGTCAAATACGATGCAGCTTCTAAATAAAAGCTTCAGAAGTGATGCCCAGAGCATGAAGTATATCTGCAAAGTCTCTGATTGTAACATCTTTAAAGAATAAGGTAATTTGCAAATGAAGAAAAACCAGAAGAAGGAACTTACAAATTTATGAACGGTGCATAATAAAATTGTATTTGTATATTCCATATATGCCTGCATGTCAAACAATGCAACATACAAAGTGAAAAGTGATATTGGGAATATTACATCTGATTCGGCCTCAGCTGCCCCCCCCCCCCCCCCCCCCCACCACACACAACACTTTTACAAACAGTGACCTTATTCAGACTTGACCAACTACTCAATAAAAAAGCACTTACACACCACTATAAACAGTTTCTCATTATACAGCCTGCTCATTATGTGGCCTAAAGTCCTCAGTAAACACTGCATCCCGTTAAACTGAATCATGAATGTAACAATAATCGCCACAGTTCACACACCACTTTCCTCCAAACAAGCCACTTGTACATTGAGCTTGAAATTACTTCATCTACACAGGATGAGATACTAGCATCCCAAATGCAAATTTCACAGACCATTCTGTGACTATCTTGGAACATGCCCTTAAACAATTCTCGTATACCTACTTTAGGACAAAGCAGTAATATAGGGTGTTCTAAGAAAGGGAATTTTAAACAATGAAATGGAGTACACAGTTATAATTAGGTTCACAGATAATAAAAAGTTAAATACACTATTGTGGTTGAGAGTTCTGCTACAACTTATTTGTGTATTTGAGATCCCCCAAAATCAAACTCCTTAAGAAAGCTAAAATATTGTGTAATACTTTGTGCCAAGTTTAAAAATGTAAACAGAAGAACTTATTCATGATTCCGCCTCATACTAATCTCTGCTGTAAATTTACTTTTACCTGAACAAGAAAATAAGCAGTGCCCAAAAATGTATCTCTAAATCATGAAACGACGTAACTAAACATTGATCACATAAGGAATGTCTCTATCAGAAACATGTCTCAATATTTTCCAGCCTGTATTAAGGCTACATTAGTCAAGGCCCACTGTTCCTAACCTAGCAAACCAAAAGCTTTATTACCAGTACCTGACAATCCTCAAAGTCCTACAACATGGACTCTTTATATTTAACCACAAAGGCCTGAATATGTGCAATCATGTGATGTTATCCACAAACACCACCTGCCCCACTGTACAAACAACTTATATTAGTCCATACAAGGTTTTGGACTGTAGTACACACAAAAGCAATGTTCAAATGCCATTTCATATTTGGGCCTTTGCTCATGACCATGAACATCTCTCATACAACTCTTTTAAATTAATGCAGTAAATTACTAAGTTTTGAGGAAGAGAAATTACAGAAACAGAAATTGAGAACACATTTATGCTTCAGTTCAGAGATAGAGAAGAAATGACTACACCACTGTACTTGAGAGTTCTGCAACAACTAATTTATTGAAACTTACTGGCAGATTAAAACTGTGTGCTGGACCGAGACTTGAACTCGGGGGAAGTGCTGTACCAACTGAGATACCCAAGCACCACGCTTTCACTGTGAGAGAGGATCGATGAATTACCTTAAGATCACTTTCTAAAACACGGAACATTTCATGGGGGGCCACCCACATGGTGGTGGCAGAAAAATTACACATGACACTTTTTCGTGTGAGAGGGGTTCCAAGACTGTTGATTCCCAAAGCAAAGGACATTTGTGTGCACGTCTGCATGCAGTAAGAGGTGATTTTTGAGGAATATCCAGAGTTTCTTTAAAATGTAAAACACTGTTGATGAAACTTGGCTACATCATTTTGATCCTGAGAGCATACAGCAAAGCTCCATGTGGAAATCTCAGTCACCACAAACACCCAAAAAAGCAACAGTGGTTGCTTCTACTGTAGGAGTTATGGTCATTTCATTCTTTGATACTGATATAATGGTTTATCAGCATGTTGTACCTGCACATACATCAGTAAAAAGACAATACAACAGGGATGACCTGAAAACCTTCCAAGTCCATACCAGTTGCAAAAGACCACATTTCGTTGAAGCAGGCTGGATGCTGCACCACGATAATACTCGGTCGCATATTGTCTATGTTGTTGCAAAATATCATGCAAAAATCACCATGAAATGAATCCCTCACCCTCCCTATAGCCCGGATTTGCAACCATGTGACTTTTTTCCCCCTAACATGAAGAAACAACATTTTGGTATGGATTATCAATCACCTGAAGCAGTAGTGAAGGCTGGTTTCCAGCCTGTATTTGAAGACTGGCAGAAATGCAGGGACATGTGCATTGCATTCATGGGAGACAACTTTGAGAAGGATCATGAAAATTAAGAGGGTGAAAAGGAATGTTATTAAAAAAAATATTATGATCATTCCAGAATGAGATTTTCACTCTGCAGAGGAGTGTGCACTCATATGAAACTTCCTGGCAGATTAAAACTGTGTGACCGACCGAGACTCGAACTCGGGACCTTTGCCTTTATCAGGCAAAGGTTCGCAGGAGAGCTTCTGTAAAGTTTGGAAGGTAGGAGACGGATACTGGCAGAAGTAAAGCTGTGAGTACTGGATGTGAGTCGCGCTTTGGTAGCTCAGATGGTAGAGCACTTGCCCGCGAAAGGCAAAGGTTCTGAGTTCGAGTCTCAGTCGGGCATACATTTTTAATCTGCCAGGAAGTTTCATTATGATCATTGTTTATTGAACAGCCACTGTATTTGTAAAATACAAGCTATTTTAACTAGACATAATAGCTTAAGGACCAATTCTGTAAACAATATGTATCTCAATAATTCACTGCATGTAGTAAGACTACACTCCTCAACACCCACGGTTCCTAACATGGCATACCAATACTGTATTTCTACTACTTGTCCATCCTCAGAGTCAGGCAATGTGGACACCCTATTTTAAACTGCCATAAAGTATATTTATAAGGCCTCTGAGCAAAACAGCTTTGAAGTATGAGATAAGTTGGAAAGCAGGCACACACAGAAGAAGAAACCCACAAATTCAAGAAAGGTCCATTTAAAACTGTATATGTACGAGGTGCATTCAAGTTCTAAGGCCTCCAATTTTTTTTTTCTCCGGACTGGAAAGGGATAGAAACATGCGCATTGTTTTAAAATGAGGCCGCGTTCATTTCAATACTTCCCAGAGATGGCAGCACCGTACGCAGATGGCGAGAATGAGAACTGTTTTAAATACTTAAAATGGTGACGTTTTCCTTACTTGAACAGCGTGCAATCATTTGTTTTCTGAATTTGCATGGTGTGAAACCAATTGAAATTCATCTACAGTTGAAGGAGACATGTGGTGATGGAGTTATGGATGTGTCAAAAGTGCATTCGTGGGTGCGACAGTTTAATGAAGGCAGAACATCATGTGACAACAAACCGAAACAACCTCGGGCTCACACAAGCCAGTCTGACAACATGATCGAGAAAGTGGAGAGAATTGTTTTGGGGGATCGCCGAATGACTGTTGAACAGATCGCCTCCAGAGTTGGCATTTCTGTGGGTTCTGTGCACACAATCCTGCATGATGACCTGAAAATGCGAAAAGTGTCATCCAGGTGGGAGCCACGAATGCTGACGGATGACCACATGGCTGCCGGTGTGGCACGTTGACAAGCAATGCTGACGCGCAATGACAGCATGAAGGGGACTTTCTTTTCGTCGGTTGTGACACTGAATGAGACGTGGATGCCATTTTTCAATCCAGAAACAAAGCGCCAGTCAGCTCAATGGAAGCACAGATTCACCACCACCAAAAAAATTTCGGGTAACCGCCAGTTCTGAAAAAATGATTGTGTCCATGTTCTGGGACAGCGAGGGCATAATCCTTACCCATTGTGTTCCAAAGGGCACTACGGTAACAGGTGCATCCTACGAAAATGTTTTGAAGAACAAATTTCTTCCTGCACTGCAACAAAAACGTCCGGGAAGGACTACGCGTGTGCTGTTTCACCAAGACAACGCACCCGCACATCGAGCTAACGTTACGCAACAGTTTCTTCGTGATAACAACTTTGAAGTGATTCCCCATGCTCCCTACTCACCTGACCTGGTTCCTAGTGACTTTTGGCTTTTTCCAACAATGAAACACTCTCTCCGTGGCCACACATTCACCAGCTGTGCTGCTATTGCCTCAGCGATTTTCCATTGGTCAAAACAGACTCCTAACAAAGCCTTCGCCGCTGCCATGGAATCATGGTGTCAGCGTTGTGAAAAATGTGTACGTCTGAAGGGCGATTATGTTTCATCGATTTCGGGTGAGTAGTTAATTAGAAAAGAAATCGGAGGCCTTAGAACTTGAATGCACCTTGCATATTACTTATATGACTGCTTGTCTAAAGATGCAACATGCAATGTTCAACACACCTGCCAAACCCTCCCAGTCACTTTTCCAAACAGCAAGCTTATTCATGCTGGTCCAACCAATCACTAGTCAAGTTCCTACACATCACTTCAAAAAGTTCCTCATCATATGGCCAGCCCTGAGTGAACACTGCATCATGAAAAAGTGATTCTCATCTCTGTGTCACAAATGAACAATAACTGAATACCCCACACACAGCTATAGTACATCATACTTCTTGTATGTCGAGGACAAGTGCTAAACCCAAGCTATCAAATAAACCTAAAATATTGTGTAATACTTTGTGCTAAGTTTGTTATTGTGGTCTTCAGTCCTGAGGCTGGTTTGATGCAGATCTCCATGCTACTCTATCCTGTGCAAACTTCTTCATCTCCCAGTACCTACTGCAACCTACATCCTTCTGAATCTGCTTAGTGTATTAATCTCTTGGTCTCCCTCTATGGTTTTTACCCTCCACGCTGCCCTCCAATACTAAATAGGTGATCCCTCGATGCCTCAGAACTTGTCCTACCAACCGATCCCTTCTTCTGGTCAAGTTGTGCCACAAACTTCTCTTCTCCCCAATCCTATTCAATACTTCCTCATTAGTTATGTGATCTGCCCATATAATCTTCAGCATTCTTCTGTAGCACCACATTTTGAAAGCTTCTATTCCCTTCTTGTCCAAACTAGTTATTGTCCATGTTTCACTTCCATACATGGCTACACTCCATACAAATACTTTCAGAAACGACTTCCTGACACTTAAATCTATACTCGATGTTAACAAATTTCTCTTCTTCAGAAACGCTTTCCTTGCCATTGCCAGTCTACATATCATATCCTCTCTACTTTGACCACCATCAGTTATTTTGCTCCCCAAATAGCAAAACTCCTTTAGTACTTTAAGTGTCTCATTTCCTAATCTAATTCCCTCAGCATCACCCGACTTAATTCGACTACATTCCATTATCCTCATTTTACTTTTGTTGATGTTCATCTTATATCCTCCTTTCAAGACACTGTCCATTCCATTCAAATGCTCTTCCAAGTCCTTTGCTGTCTCTGACAGAATTACAATGTCATAGGCAAACCTCAAAGTTTTTATTTCTTCTCCATGGATTTTAATGCCTACTCCGAATTTTTCTTTTGCTTCCTTTACTGCTTGTTCAATATACAGATTGAATAACATCGGGGAGAGGCTACAACCCTGTCTTACTCCCTTCCCAACCACTGCTTCCCTTTCATGTACCTCGACTATTATAACTGCCATCTGGTTTCTGTACAAATTGTAAATAGCCTTTTGCTCCCTGTATTTTACCCCTGCCACCTTTAGAATTTGAAAGAGAGTATTCCAGTCAACATTGTCAAAAGCTTTCTCTATGTCTACAAATGCTAGAAACGTGGGTTTGCCTTTCCTTAATCTTACTTCTAAGAAAAATCGTAAGGTCAGTATTGCCTCACGTGTTCCAGTATTTCTATGGAATCCAAACTGATCTTCCACGAGGTCGGCTTCTGCTAGTTTTTCCATTCGTCTGTAAAGAATTTGTGTTAGTATTTTGCAGCTGTGATTTATTAAAGTGATAATTTGGTAATTTTCACTTCTGTCAACACCTGCTCTCTTAGGGATTGGAATTATTATATTCTTCTTGAAGTCTGAGGGAATTTCGCCTGTTTCATACATCTTGCTCACCAGATGGTAGAGTTTTGTCAGGACTGGCTCTCCCAAGGCCGTCAGTAGTTCCAATGGAATGTTGTCTACTCTGGGGGCCTTGTTTCGACTCAGGTCTTTCAGTGCTCTGTCCAACTCTTCAAGCAGTATCGTATCTCCCATTTCATCTTCATCTACATCCTCTTCCATTTCCATAATATTGTCCTCAAGTACATCGCTCTTGTATAGACCCTCTATATACTCCTTCCACCTTTCTGCCTGCCCTTCTTTGCTTAGGACTGGGTTTCCATCTGAGCTCTTGATGTTCATACAAGTGGTTCTCTTATCTCCAAAGGTCTCTTTAATTTTCCTGTAGGGAGTATCTGTCTAACCCCTAGTGAGATAAGCCTCTACATCCTTACATTTGTCCTCTAGCCATCCCTGCTTAGCCACTTTGCACTTCCTGTCGATCTCATTTTTGAGATGTTTGTATTCCTTTCTGTCTGCTTCATTTACTGCATTTTTATGTTTTCTCCTTTCATCAATTCAATTCAATATTTCTTCTGTTATCCAAGGATTTCTACTAGCTCTCGTCTATTTTCCTACTTGATCCTTTGCTGCCTTCACTACTTCATCCCTCAAAGCTACCCATTCTTCTTCTACTGTATTTCTTTCCCCCATTCGTGACAATTGTTCCCGTATGCTCTCCCGGAACTCTGTACAACCTCTGGTTTTTTCAGTTTCTCCAGGTCCCATCTTCTAAATTCCCACCTAAGTTTAAAAATGTAAATAGAAGAACTCATTCATAGTTCTCCCTCAACCTAGTTTCTGCTGTAAAGTAATTTTTTCCTGATCACGGAAATAAACACTGCCCAAAAATGTATTTCTAAAACATGAAGCCGTATAACTAAATTTTGATAACTTACGTACTGCACTTATCAGCAACATGTGTCTCAATATCTTCCCGCCTGTAGTAAGACTACATTGCTCAAGGTCCGCTGTTCCTAACCCAGCATACCAAAAGCTTTATTAATCGTACCTGACCATCATCAAAGTCCCACAACATGGACACATTATATTAAACCACAAAGGCCTGCCTATATGGACTCATGTTATGTTGTGAAGAGACGCCACATAGCACACTTTACAAAAACCTTGCATGGGTCTATACATACATTTGGACTGTAGTACCCACAAAAGCTATGTTCAAAGCAATTCTACATTTAGCCTTTGGCTCATGGCCATGGAAATATTCATACACTTCTTTTAGAATAATGCAGTAAATTACATAATTTTGAGAAAGAGAAATTTTAAACACAGAAATGGAGATCACATTTAAGATTCGGTTCACAGATAGAGAAAAGATGAACTACACCTCTGTACTTGAGAGTTCTGCAGCAACTTATTCATTTCTATGTGCTTCAGAAAAACCCATCTCTTTAAGAAAGCTAAACTATTGTGTAATACTTTGTGCTAACTTTAAAAACGTTAATAGCAGATATCATTCATAATTCTGCCACAACCTAATCTCTGTCATAAATTTTGTGTTTCCCTGAACAGGGAAATAATAGGTGACCAGAAATATACGAGGGCTGTTCAATGAAGAATGAGCATAATTTTTTTATGGTCATAATTTCTCTCGCTGATATTTAATCTTATGATATTCATTTAGCTTAACATGCAAAAAACATGTCGTAGTAGTTTCACTGTTGGGACTCCTGGTTCCTGCCTGTGAGAGGCAGGCAAGGTCAAACATGTGCAGTATCACCTACCACTGCAATGGAGGTAACACGCAAGGAACGATATGTGGTTCTAAATTATGCTTTTGACTTAACAAATCTTCAACTGAGGCCTATACAACGGAACAGGATGCAAATGGAGAGTCTGCTCCTCTCTACAGTACAGCTCAAAGGTGCTTTAAAATGTTTGAATAGGGGTCACAATCAATTTCAAAGGAAGGTAGGGCCAGTGCTCCAGTAATTGTTTATATGGTAGAAAACATCAACACTGTTGCTGTCATTGTGAGAGATGATGGACAAATTACTTTAGGATCACTTTCTGAAATACTGAACACTTCATTCGGGGCCACCCTCATGGTGGTCGCAAAAAAATTACACATGACAAGTGTATGTGCCTGAATTGTTACAAGACTGTTGACTCCCAAACAAAAGAACGTATGTGTGCACGTCTGCATGCAGCTAACATTGATTGTAAAGGAAGATTCTTAGTTTCTGTCAAATGTAATCGGTACTGATGAAACTTTGCTTCATGATTTTGATCCTGAGAGCACACAGCAACGTTCCTTGTGGAAGTCTCTGCCATCAACATTTCCCAAAAAAGCAAAAGTGGTTGCTTCTGCTGGAAGTGTTATGGTCATCTCATTCTTTGATATACATGGAATGGTTTATCAGCATGTTGTACCTGCACATGGATCAGTAACTGGAATATCCTATTGGGATGTCCTGAAACAACTGCAAGTCCATATCAATCACATTTTCTTGAAACAGGCTGGATGCTGCACCATGAAAATGCCCGGCAGCATGTTGCCAATGTTGTTGCTCAATATCTTGCAAAATCAACGTGTGGTGCATCACTCACCCTCCCTATAGCCCAGATGACCCCATGCGACTTTTTTCTATTCCCTAACATGAACAAATGCATTCTTGACATTCATTACCAATCACCAGAAGCAGTGGTGAAGGCTGCAGATGCCATTTTGAAGCACCTCCCAGAAAATTATTTCCAGCCTGTATTTGAAGACTGACAGAAATGCAGGGGCAGGTGCACTGCATTAATGGGAGACTACTTTGAGAAGGAACATCAAAATTTATAGGGTGTGTAAAGGTATGTTGTAAAAAAAAATATTATGATGATTCTTTTTTGAACAGCCCTTCGTATTTGTAAAACGCAAACTATTTTAACCATACATAATAGCTTAAGGACCAGCTCTCTAAATAATATGTACCTAAATAATTCCCCGAATGTAGTAAGACAACACTCCTCAACACCCACTGCTCCTCACACGGCATACCAACACTGTATTTCTAGTACCTGTCCATCCTCAGAGTCAGACAATGTGGACACCCTATTTTAAACAACCCGAAGGTATATTTAAAAGGCCTCTGAACATAACAGCTTTAAAGTATGAGATAAGTTGGAAAGCAGGCACACACAGAAGAAGAAACCCACAAATTCAAGAAAGGTACATTTAAAACTGTATATGTATATTACTTATATGACTGCTTGTCTTAAAATGCAACATGCAATGTATTGTTACGAAAATTCAACATGCTTGCCAAACCCTCCCAGTCACTTTTCCAAACAGCAAGCTTATTCATGCTGGTCCAACCAATCACTAGTCAAGGGCCTACACACCACTTCAAAAAGTTCCTCATCATATGGCCAGAACTAAGTGAACACTGCATCATGAAAAAGTGATTCTCATTTCTGTGTCATAAATGAACAATAACTGAATACCCCACACACAGCTATAGTACATCATACTTCTTGTATGTCGAGGACAAGTGCTAAACCCAAGCTATCAAATAAACCTAAAATATTGTGTAATACTTTGTACTAAGTTTAAAAATGTGAATAGAAGAACTCATTCATAATTCTGCTTCAGCCTAATCTCTACTGTAAATTTATTTTTTCGTGATCACGGAAATAAACACGGCCCAAAAATGTATTTCTAAAACATGAAGCAGTATAACTAAATGTTGATAACTAACAAACTCCCCTATCAGCAACATGTATCTCAATATCTTCCCACCTGTAGTAAGACTGCATTGCTCAAGTCCCGCTGTTCCTAACCCAGCATACCAAAAGCTTTATAAACAGTCCCTTACCATCCTCAAAGTCCCACAACATGGAAACATTCTATTGAAGCACAAAGGGCCGCGTACATGCACTCATGTGATGTAACGCAGAGATGCCACATAGCACACTTCAAAAAAACCTTACATGTGTCCATACATGGTTTTGGGCTGTAGTACCCACAAAAGCTATGTTGAAAAGCAATTACACATTTGATGCCTCTGCTCATGGCCATGAAAATCTTCATACACTTCTTTTAGAATAATGCAGTAAATTACTGAGCTTTGAGAAAGATAAGTTTCAAACACAGAAATGGGGAACACATTTATGATTCAGTTCACAGTAATACTATGGCTAAGTTTAAAAATGTAAATAAAAGAACTCATTCATAATTCTGCCACACAGAAGTCTCTGACTTTATTTTTGTTATTACCAGAGTAATTAAATAAACACTGAAGAAAACAGTATTTGTGGAACATGCAATGCTTTACCTAGACAATGTAAATAAAGAACTAGCTCTGTACCAACATGTATTTCAATATTATCCTACCAGCAGGAAGGCTATGCTCCTCAAGACCCAGTCATCCTAACACAACATATCCAATGCAATTATTTCTAATATCTGCCCATCCTCACTGTGACATAACATAGACCTGTGTTTAGAACCAAAAACTTTGCTCTATGTGCACTCATGTGATGTTATGCATAGACACCAACAGGAACACTTTCGACACACCTTATGTGGGCCCATATAGAGTTTTGGAGCATATTACCCACACAATTAGAATCTTAATAAATGATAAACACAAGAATATTTACACAGAGGATGTAAAGCCGGAGTATCTGCTTCAGACAGGATATGCTGTATGCCACTCAACCTACTGCCTCCTAGTGCCTGTGTGACTATGTGCTGTGTCTGACCAAAAGACACCACTGCCAGATGGAGTCGAACCCATCTTATTTAAGTTAGCGGGTGCAGCTTTAGATGATATTACATCACCAGTGAAAGGACATTTCTAGGACACTCACTCTGTATCTCCGACACCACACCCTGTACACATCAGGCCTGAAAGATACCTGTTACACAAATATATTTTTGTCCTTGAAAATACACACAATGTGAGTTTTAGGTGAAGGAGCTCAATTATCCACATGGTGATTATATTCATTGTGATCCAACCAGTAAGTAGTAAATTGGTCTCACACTGCTACAAACAGTTCCCCCTCAAATGGCCTGCTACTTTAATGGTCTTCACTCCTGAGTGAAAACACCACCTCAAAAAAGTGTATCTCAATCCTGTATCACAAATGTGATAGGAATTGAACCATCTGACACACACCTTCCCTCAATCACATCACTTGTATGTTCACATGTGCAATGCTTGAAAGTAATCCATCTACAGAGTATCTTATGTCAGTACCACAGACACCAACAGGAACACTTTAGAAACACCTTAAGTGGGCACATAGACCATTTTGGGCTATAATACCCATATAATGATAATATTAATTAATGATAAACACAAGAAGGTTTACACAGAGGATGTAAAGCCCTAGTATCTGCTCCAGACAGAATATGCTGTATGCCACTCCACCTACAGCCTCCCCAATGCCTATGTGGCTATGTGCCGTGTCTAACCAAACGACACTACTGCCAGATGGAGGCAAACCCATCGTATTTACATTAGGAGGTTGAGCCTTAGATGATATGCCATCACTAGTGAAACAACACTTCCAGGACACTCACTCTATATCTCCAACACCACACCCTGTACGCATCAGGCCTGAACGGTACCTGTACCACAATGATATTTTTATAGTGGATAATCCTTTGTATGTGAATTGGAGGTGAAGGAGCTCAATTATCCACATGGTGATTATATTCATTGTGATCCAACCAGTAAGTAGTAAATTGTCCACACACTGATATCTACATCTACATCTACATCTACATCCATACTCTGCAAGCCACCTGACGGTGTGTGGCGGAGGGTACCCTGAGTACCTCTATCGGTTCTCGCTTCTATTCCAGTCTCGTATTTTTCGTGGAAAGAAGGATTGTCGGTATGCTCTAATCTCTCTGATTTTATCCTCATGGTCTCTTCGTGAGATATACATAGGAGGGAGCAATATACTACTTGACTCTTCAGTGAAGGTATGTTCTCGAAACTTTAGCAAAAGCCCGTACCGAGCTACTGAGCGTCTCTCCTGCAGAGTCTTCCACTGGAGTTTATCTGTCATCTCCGTAATGCTTTCGCGATTACTAAATGATCCTGTAACGAAGCGCGCTGCTCTGCGTTGGATCTTCTCTATCTCTTCTATCAGCCCTATCTGGTACAGATCCCACACTGCTGAGCAGTATTCAAGCAGTGGGCGAACAAGCACACTGTAACCTACTTCCTTTGTTTTCGGATTGCATTTCCTTAGGATTCTTCCAATGAATCTCAGTCTGGCATCTGCCTTACCGGCGATCAACTTTATATGATCATTCCATTTTAAATCACTCCTAATGCGTACTCCCAGATAATTTATGGAATTAACTGCTTCCAGTTGTTGAGCTGCTATTTTGTAGCTAAATGATAAGGGATCTATCTTTATATGTATTCACAGTACATTACACTTGTCTACATTGAGATTCAATTGCCATTCCCTGCACCATGCGTCAATTTGCTGCAGATCCTCCTGCATTTCAGTACAATTTTCCATTGTTACAACCTCTCGATACACCACAGCATCATCTGCAAAAAGCCTCAGTGAACTTCCGATGTCATCCACCAGGTCATTTATGTATATTGTGAACAGCAATGGTCCTATGACACTCCCCTGCGGCACACCTGAAATCACTCTTACTTCAGAAGACCTCTCTCCATTGAGAATGACATGCTGCGTTCTGTTGTCTAGGAACTCTTCAATCCAATCACACAATTGGTCTGATAGTCCGTATGCTCTTACTTTGTTCATTAAATAACTATGGGGAACTGTGTCAAATGCCTTGCAGAAGTCAAGAAACACGGCATCTACCTGTGAACCCGTGTCTATGGCCCTCTGAGTCTCGTGGACAAACAGTTCCCCCTCATATGGCCTACTACTTTAGTGGCCTTTACTCCTGAGTGAAAACTCCATCATGGAAAGGTGAATCTTGGTCCTGTATCACAAATGTGACAACAATTGAACCATGTGACACAGAGCTTCCCTCCATCACATCAGTTGTATGTTCATGACATGTGCAATGCTTGAAAGCATTTGTTCTACACAGTATCTTATGTCAGTACCACAAGAGCTACGTTCAAAGACCATTCTGTGTTTTGGCCTTGGCTCATGGCAATGAACATTTCTCATACACCTCTTTTAGGATAATGCAGTAAATTACTGATTTCTGAGACAGAGCAATTTCAAGCACAGAAATGGAGAACACATTTATAATTCACTTCACATATAGAGAAATAATGAACTACAACTCTGTGCTTGAGAGTTCTGCAACGATGTCTTTATTTCTATGTGTTTTACCAAAATCTAGCTCTCTAAAAAAGCTAAAGTATTGTGTAATACTTTGTGCCAAGTTTAAAAATGTAAATAGAAGAACTCATTCATAATTCTGCTGTACCCAAATCTATGCCACAAATTTTGTTTTTCCATGAACAAGGAAATAAAAGGTGCCCAGAAATATATTTCTAAAACAAGAACAGTTTTAACTAGACATAGAGCTGAAGGACCACCTCTGCAAGTAATATGTACCTACACACCACTACAAACAGTTCCTCATCATATGGCCTGCCCATTATATGGCCTTAAATCCTGAGTGAACACTCCATCATGAAAAAGTGAATCTCATTCCTGTGTCACAAACAAACAACAGTTGAAATATCCCACACACAGATTTCCTACATCATAGCTCTTGTACATTCAGGACCTGTGCATTGCCTGAAAGTATTTTATCTACACATTATCAAATCTCAGAATCCCAAATGCTGTGGATGTTTCTTGGCTCATGGCCATAAACAACTCTTGTATACCTACTTCAGTACAATGCTGTAAATTATTGAGTTATGAGAATGGGCAGTTTTAAACACAGAAATGGAGAACCCAGTTGTAATTCGCATCACAGATAATGAAAAAATAATTCCACTACTCCAACTGAGAGTTCTAGGATGACTTAGAGGACTTGTTTTTGGCAAACAAGATAGAAATAACTAAGCCTCAGAGAAAGCTAAAATATTGTGGAATACTTTGTGCTAAGTTTAAAAAAGTAAATAACAGAACTCATTCACAATTCTGCCATAAATTTTGTTATTACCTGAACAAGGAAATAAACACTGGCCAGAAACGTATTTCTGAAACATGAACAGACATGATAACTAAAGAACCACATCTGTAATCAACATGTATTTTGAGATTAGCCTAGTGGCAGAAAGGCTATGCCCACCAATACCCACCCATCCTAACAGAATATATCCAAAGTGATAATTCCAACATCTGCCCATCCTCAGGGTGCCACAACATGGACCCCCTGTTTTGAACCAAAAAGTTCGCTCTATGTGCACTCATGTGATGTTACACACAGACACCATCAGAAACACTTTACTAACACCTTAGATGGGCACACAGATCATTGTGGACCATAATACACACAGAATGTTGATTTTAATTAATGATAAACACAAGAAGGTTTACATAGAGCATGAAAAGCCCTAGTATCTGCTCCAGAAATAATATGCTGTATGTCACTCCACCTAGTGCCTTCCAATGTGTATGTGCCTATGAGCTGTGTCTGACCAAAAGACACCACTGCCAGATGGAGTCAACCCATCTTATTTATGCTAGCAGGTGCAGCTTTAGATGATGCTATATCACCAGAGAAAGAACACTTCTAGGACATCAATCTGTATCTCCAACACCATACCCAGTACAGATCAGGACTGAAACAGTCCTATAAGGTCCACTCTATGGGGGTTTGAGATGGCAGGCTCAATTATCTAAACAGTGATCATATTCATTGTTGTCCAATCAGTCACTAGTAAATTGCCCATACACTGCTACAAACATTTCCTACTCATTTGGCCTACTAATTTAATGGCCTTAAGTCCTGAGTGAACACTGCATCGTGGAAAAGCGAATCTCAGCCCTGTATCACAAAAGTGATAACAAATGACAAACATGACACAAAGCTTACCTCCATCACACCACTTGCACATTCAGGACATGTGCAATCCTTAAAAGCATTTTATCTATGCAGGATCAAAAACTGGTACCCAAAATGCAAAGTTCAAAGGCCGTTCTGTGTTTGAGCCTTGTTTCATGGCCATAAACAACTGCTGTACCCCTACTTTAGGACAGTGCAGTAAATTACTGAGTTCTGAGAGAGAGTAATTTCAAACACAGGAATGGAGAACATATTTATAATTATGTTCACAGATAAAGTAAAAATGAACTACACTGCAATGGTTGAGTTATGTGAAGACTTATTGAATTCTATGTGTTTAACCATAATCAATCTCTCTAAGAAAGCTAAAATATTCTGTAATATTTTGAGCAAAGTTTAAAAATGTAAATAGATTAACTCATTCATAATTATGCCACACCATAATCTCTGCTGTAAATTTTGTTTCTCCTGAACAAGGAAATGAACAATGCCAAGACATGTATCTATAAAACCTGAACTGTTTTAACTGGAAATGATAACCTAAGGCCTGCCTCTGTAAACAATATGTATCCCAATATCTTCCTGCCATTAGTAAGACCACGTTCCTCAAGACCCACTGTTCATAACACAGCAAACCAAAGCCTTTATTTCCAGTATCTGTCAATCCTCAGAGTCCCACAATTTGTAGATACTATCTTAAACCACAAAGGGCTGTCTATGTGCACTCATGCGACGTTGTGCACAGACACCATCAGGCATACTTTACAAACACCTTATATGAGCCAGTACCTGGTTTTTTAATGTAGTACCCACACAATGAGGAATGGTATAAGTGATAAACACAATGCCAATGTGCTTTAGATGATACTACATCACCAGATAAAGAACACATCCAGGAAACACACACCTATTAGGTTGTTTGTGCTGGAATGCTCTGACTCAATGATATTTTTGTCCTGGAACATTTACTCTACAGTGGGTGAAGGTGAAGGCATGTGAGGCAACACAAATAGTCACCTATTTCCACTATCATATCTTTGAGTGGCATATATGCATACTTCGGAATAGTTTCTGTTTCATGTCTCATCACTATGTTCTTATTTGCTTAACATATAAGCTCTTTTTGTGTGACAAACATATTATAATTAACATACTAAAGTATTTATTCTTTATGTAGTTCTTATTTAATGCTGGACCATTATTCTAAAAGTGGTGATTGTGATGAACACATAGGCCACTGACATAAACGTGAAACTGAGATAACCCCACACCTGTTGCGTATGCCAACCCATTAGAATAGTTCTCACATGCATGAAGGCATAATACTACTGTTAAACCATCCACATGAAATAACTCACAACTGATGAGTAATATGCATGTTGTGCAGCTCTCAGTCAATTTGATAACAAGCTTCATTGTCTTCAGCACTGCTTGGACACCATGTTTTACCATTGTGTGGTGTGCTGATGTAATGCTTTAAGGTGATGTGTGTGATTTTGTCTGCTGACATCAAAGAAAGCACACTGAAGTTTATAGATGATTATGGACACAAGGCTGTCATACAGAATGCTGCTCTAAATAATAGTTTCACATGTGTTGCCCAGAGCATCTAGTATATCTATAAGGTCTCTCATTGTTACACCTGCAAATTTATGAATGGTCCATATTAAAACTGTATATGTATATTCCTTATAAACCTACCTATCAAACAATGCAACATACAATACGTTGTTAGGAAAATTCAAATCGCTCACCTCCCCTCCCAGTCACTTTACCAAACATTGATGTTATTCATGTTTGTAAAACTGCTCACTACTAAAGTGCCTACATACCACTTCAAACAGTTCCGTGTCACATGGCCTGCTCATTGTATGGCCGTAAGTCCTGAGTAAATCTCATTCCTGTGTCACAAATGAACATCAACTGAAATACATCAAACACAGGTTTCCCGCACCATACCACTTGTATGTTCAGACACTTGCAATGCCAGTAAGCATTTAAGTTATGTAGGATCAAATGTCAGCATCCCAAGTACTTACTTTAGGACAATGTAGTAATTTATTGAATTCTGTGAATGGGCATTTTGATACACAGAAATGGAATACACATTTGTAATTCAGTTCTCAGATAATGAAAACATGAATTGCATTACTTTGGTTGAGAATTCTCCAACAACGTCTTTAGTTCTATCTGTTTTGCCAAATCAAAGGTCTTTATGAAAGCAAATATGTTGTGTAATACTTTAGACAAGTTTAAAAACGTAAATAGAAAAACTCATGCATATTTATGCCACACTGAAATATCTGCCATAAATTGTGTTGTAAGTTGACCAAGGAAATAAACAGTGGCCAGAAATGTATTTCTGAAACATTAAATATTTTAAGTAGATGTGATAACTTAAGCACCACCTCAGCAAACATATTTTTCTGTTAGCAGTAAGGCTACAATTCTCAAGACCAACCCTTCCTAACACAGCATATCAAAACCTATATTTCCAATATCAGCCCACCCTAAGGAGCCCATTATATGAATTCCCTGTTTTGAGCCAAAAAGGGCAGTCTATGTGCACTAATTTAATGTTATGCACAGAACGTAATCAGGAACACTTTGAAAACACCTTATAAGAGCCCATACATGGTTTTGCAACAAAGGACAGACACAATGTGGATCTTAATTAATGATAAACACAAGAAGGTCACGTAGAGAATGTAAAGCTTGCCTATCTGCTACTGACAGAAAATGTTGTATTCCATGTCAGCTATGGTCTCCCAATGCCTGTGTGGCAATGTGCTGTGTCTGACAAACATTCATCACTGTCAGATGGAGTGAACCCATCTTATTTACATTATCAGGTGCAGCTTTAGATGATTCTACACCAACAGAGAAAGAACACTTCCAGGACACTCACTCTGCTTCCCCAACACGACACCCAGGATGCATCAGACCTAAAAGAATACTGTGGCACAATGATTTTTTTTTCCTGGAAGAGGGGTTGGAAGTGAAGGAGTTGTGAGGTGACACATATAGTCCACCATTTGAACTATGACGTCTTTCTTTGAGTGATATACTGACTTTGGGATAGTTCCTGTATCATGCCTCATCAATATGTTCTTATTTGCTTGACTTATATGCTTCTTGGTGTGATATGCTTGGTATTAACAATATAATAAAATATTTCCTCTTACTACAGTATTTATTGAATGCTGGATCATTATTCTAAAAGTGGTGACCCAAATGAACAAAATGCCAAATGACACAAACATTAAAAGTGAGTTTACCCCACCATCTGTCAGGTATGCCACCTCTTTGGAATAGTTCTTTCATGCATGAAAACATAATATTACTGTTTCACCCTCCATGTGAAATTTTGGATAAGGGATTATTAATTTACATGATATGCCCCTCATGATCAATTAAATAACTAGTTGCCTTGAGTTTTATATGCCACATGGAAACCATTTATGTTTTGTTGAGTAATGTGCTGAAGTTATGTTTTGAGGTGACTTGTGTGTGATTGTGGCTGCTTATTCTGAAGACACCACACTGATATCTATAGATGATTGCAGACAAGGGGTGGTCATATAGAATGCTGCTTCTAAATAAAAGTTACACATGTTATGTACAGAGCATCAAGTATATCTATAAGGTATCTGATCCTAACAGTTTAAAACATAAGATATGTCTCAAAGCAGAGGAACATCGATGAAAAAACCTACCAGTTTATGAAAAGTGCATAGGGAAACTGTACATGTATACTCTGATGTGGTGACTAAATAGCTCAATAACTGAGGAGCCTGACATCTGAGAGAAAGGAAAGATGTGATTTGGATAGCTCCTCAACAAACTATTTTGCTAGGAACTGAAATTAAGGGTGCAAAAACTAAGGAATAGGTAAACACAGTCTGCATTATAGTGGGCTCTGGGGTCTATGGTGTTAAAGAACTTGTTGAGTACTAGGATGTTAAAGTATATAAGATCTCTTTTGATTGGTGATATATAAATTACTGGGTGTTTCAAAAGAAAATTTATATTTGATGAGCATATGCACATGCGCAACTGACTGGAGAAGAGTGGCGATACATTGATCACTTGTTTGGCTTTCAAGAATTCTGTCAATATCAAGCACATTTTTGGAGCAGGAAGTGGATTCTGTGTATGAAGATTTTACAACAGCTTGATTAGATGATTGTGAAATGGAATAAATTTTGCTGTGATCGTCTATTGCATAATGTTAATTATACTCCAAGTGTTCCTCTTATCTTGAAATGGATCAAGGCATTTGAGGTGACAAGTTCAGCATTGGTCATATTGAAATTCAACTGACTGGAGAAGAGTGGCGATACATTGATCACTTGTTTGGCTTTCAAGAATTCTGTCAATATCAAGCACATTTTTGGAGCAGGAAGTAGATTCTGTGTATGAAGATTTTACAACAGCTTGATTAGATGATTGTGAAATGGAATAAATTTTGCTGTGATCGTCTATTGCATAATGTTAATTATACTCCAAGTGTTCCTCTTATCTTGAAATGGATCAAGGCATTTGAGGTGACAAGTTCAGCATTGGTCATATTGAAATTCAAGTGACCAAGATTATCAAGAATGGGTACATCCATTGGGAGTGTAAATCATCCTTTTCGTGACAATCCTAACATCTCCATAAAAAAAAAGAAAAAAAAACCTGGTTCTTTAAACGTGCATGGATTGTCACTACACTGAATTCTGAAAAAAATCTTAAAACTGCAGTTACATAACCCAGTTGGTGCAAGAATTAAAGCCTCTGCATACCAGATATCAGCTGCAGTTTGTTAATGAATGGCAGAAGTTGCTGTATGGACTGCAATGTCAGTTCAAGGATTAAATGGTCTGTACTTTTTAGAGGACAAGGGTGATTGTGCAGTTACAGTGAATTTGGACATAATGATATTCTGTTAACTGACTTTTTGGTCCTTGAATTGCAAAACTTTACAGATTATAAGCGAGGAACAAGGTTACAGCAAGATGGAGCCACAGAACATGTGTCCAAGGATTCTAAGATGCGAGTTCATGAAATTTTTTTTGACAATTTGGCCTCCTGGAAGGGTGACATAAATTGGCCCCCACTTTGTCCATATTTCAGCCCCATGAGTTCTTCTTATGGGAATATGTCAACTGTAAACTGAATGTTAACAATTTGACTTCTTTGGACCACCAGAATAAAATATCTGTAGCAAAGTGGCAGCCATCCCAGTGCCTACACGCTGAGCCATAATGTGAAATTTTATTGACTGATTAAATGAGTGCTGCAGGCATGCTACATTGCATTTAAGTGACATTATTTTTAAGAAGTAAACTGGTGAACCATATATTTCAACAATAAATAAAGAGTTTGTTGGTACTCTACAAGCTCCATTTCATTTTGTCAAATTAGACATAAATATTCTTTTGAGAACTGCTGAACTTTTTATAAAACAAAATGCAAATTATGACTAAGAATTTCCTTTAAATATTTCTCACTTTCATGAATAATCTCTGACATGCCTTGTATGGAACTGTGAAACAAACAGTGCTTATTGCTGCAGTTTCTGCAAACAACACATCACCTGCCTTATTTGGATACTATTTCTTTATTTATTTATTTTTTGCATAGTAACTATGATTTCTTTTCTGTTCCTGTTTCAGTAAAGTAAACACAGCACATTTTCCTGAGCAATAAAGAGGATGCATAACTGATTGCTTCCACAATAATGCAATGTGTGGACATGAGAATGCACATGCATATGTGTATTCCTTCAGCTAATTTTTGTGTCTGTGCTCAGGTTTCTGTGTATCAGTGTTGCACAAGAGGAAAGAGACATAGCATTGGCATACCTCAAGGACAATTTGCTTTGCCAGTTGTATAGCCCGATAGACATTTGCATAGAACAAGTTCTACAAAGTGAAGTTCTAGGCAACAAATTGCTGTTTGTACTTTGGTGACATATCCAGACTCAAGCCTCCAAAGCTTTAGTGTTGGTGGCTACCCTCAAGTAAGTGTGTGTTTGTCAATTGCCGTTAGAGGTTAAGAGTGCTGTGGTTGCAAGTAATTCTCCCAGTGAAGACTTGTCATTGCTTATAGCACATCATATATGTAGTTAGTTGTTATGTAATAACACAGGCATGGACCCAGAAAGAGGACAAGGCATTATGAGTGTAGCTACAGAAGATGCTTCTGGAGGGTAGTAGCACCCACTAGCAGAGCTAGTAACATCACTAAAACATGGTATCAGCACTCTCCCATGAGAATTGTGACAAGCCACTGCATTACCCAGAATCACCTACCTATCAAGTGATGCTATGGTCAAAATGATATTAGGAAAATGCACCTTCCCCCCTCCTCCAGTCAATTGTCCAGTGTTCGAGTACATTTATAATTTAGTTTACAGATTTTAAAAAAAAGGAGGAATTATACTACTGTGGTAATGATTTCTGCAACAACTTATTTATTTCTATCTGTTGCATCAAAACCAAGCTTTTTAGGAAAAGAAACATATTCTGAATTATTTTGTGAGAAGTATAAGACTATAAATAGAAAAACTTGTTCATAATTCTGCCATCCCCTGTCTTTTCCATATATGTTAATATTACTTGAATGTGGTAATAAACAGTGACCCAGATGTGTAATTCTGAAATATGCCATTTTTTTCAGGGCTAATATATTAATCAATATACAGTCTTTTTTAATTTAAGTTGTGTAACAAATTATTGAAATAAAATGTAAATGATGCATTGAAAAATCAGTTAACCTCCACAGAATGAGTAAAAACTTCCTTTAAATATTTTTCTCAGTTTTCAGGAATAATTACCAACATGCTTTGTATGGAATTGTGAAATAAATAGTTGAAACGGGTGGCCTAATCACTGGTTGCCAAGTAAAAAATGTTATTGAGAGCATTACTGTTGCAGTTTCTTGATCAGAAAATCTAAAATCACACTCTGATGTCTGTCTGAAATCTGCAGACAACATGTCACCATCACTTTTTATTTCTCATACCTCTCTTAATTTGATACTGTTTTGTTATTGTTGTTATTTCTTTTCTGTTCCCTTTTTAATTTACTAACCACAACAAAATCTGATAACCAAAGAATTGGATGAATACAAGACACCTTTCACAATTAGGCAATTTTAGGACATGAGAGCAGGCATGCATACATGTGTCCTTTGTGCTAATTTTTGGGTGTGTACTTTTGTTCCTGGGAGTCAGTCATAATGCATTAGGAATGAGGTGTGTAGACATACTGCAGGGCCACTGTGCTTCTGTGCTTTCGTATGCTGACAGACTTATGCATACACCAAGTTTTACAAAGTAAAGTTACTGGCAAAAAATTACCTTCCATATTCTGGCATTACATCCAGCCTCCAGTTTCTGGGGCTGCAGTGTAGGAGCCCAAACTCAAGCAAGTGAGGACCCATCAGATACCTTTAATGATTAAGGGTGCTGTGGTTGCAAGAAACTCATCAAATAAAGAATCACAACTGTACAAATACGTAATATGTTGCTGTGTAGTAACAAATGCATGGCCCAACAAACTGCACAAGGCACCATGATTGTAGCAGGATGACATATTGCTAGAGGTAGCAAGCACCTTCCACTAGCAGAACAAGTCGCCACTTGCCTGTCAAGCAATGAAACATTCACTGTGATGTTAGGAAAATGCACCCATCCAGTCAATTATCCAAAGGGTATACACATTTATGCATGACCAGCTGCTCCATAGTAAAGTATTTGCACATTACAACAAACAGTTCCTCAACATATTTTCTGACATCCTGAGTGAACACTGCGTTGTGAAAAGTGGATCGCATGCCTGTGTTTGAAATGTGGCTGTCCATGACGCACCTGACAGACACTGCATTTCACAGCGATCCTACATCACACCACTTGTACATTTTTCAGGACAACTGAAATGGCTGAAACTATTCAATCTGTGCAGGATCATACTTTAGTGTCCTACCTGCAAAGTTCAAGAACTGTTCTTTGGTTGCATCTTGGCTCATGGCTGCAAACAACTCTCAAATACCTGCTTTTGGAGTTTTGAGGAAGGGTAATTTTAAATAATGCAAACAAGTATACCCTTATAATTCAACTCATAAATATACAGAAAAAATGGGTTACACTACTGTGGTTCTTCAATGGCAAAGTTATTTCTATCTGCTTCACTAAACCTAAGCTCGTTAATAAAGCAAACTCACTCACTGTGTAATGTTTTGTGAAATTTTAAAAATGTCAATAGAAGAACTGGTTATAAATTGTGCCACACCCCCTCCCCTTTGCTGTAATTTTTGTTATTACCTGAATGTAGAAACATACAGTACTCTAGCAGACATTCCTTTCACAAAGCTTCAAATTATTTCTAGAAAGTGCCCTATTCTAACTTGACATGATAACTGATGGACCACCTATGTAGACAATGTATGTGTTGATATTTATCCATCAGTAATGAGGCTACTTTCCTTGAGACCATCCTTTGTAACACAACATTTCAAATCTGTATTTCCAATATCTGTTCATCCTCAGTATCCCACTGTATGGACCCCCCCCCCCCCCCCCCCCCCCCCCCGTTTTAATCCATAAAGGCTTTGCTACATGCACTCATGTGACGTAATGCACAGACTTCTTTAAACACCACTTACAAACACCTTGTATGGGTGCATGCCTCATTCTGGGTTATAATACCCGCACAATGATAACCTTAATTAAAAATAAACTGACCAATGTTTCCACTGAGAATACAAAGAAAGCCTACATGTCACTGATGGAAAATACTGTGGGCCAGTACTCCTACAATCACTCAATGCCTATGAGGTAGTAAGTTGATCAACCTACACCACTGTCAGATGGAACTAATCCTCACCTACCTACACCAGTAGACGTAGCATCAGGTGATGCTGGGTCACCAAAGAAAGAACACCCTCAGCACACTCACCTTATTTCTACAACAGTACACACAATACATGTCAGGCCTGGAAGAATCCTGAAATATCCACTTTGAAGTGTGTGTGTGTGTGGGGGGGGGGGGGGGGGGGGGGGGGGGATGTGAGGCAAATAGACAGTCAGGCAAACAAATATGTCTCTGTTATGACTCATGTACCTAGTTTGGAGTACAGTCTGTTTCCTGCTTTATCGCTGTGTGCTTATTTGCTTAACATGTATCCTTTTTCTGTGTGACATGCATGTTTCCTTATCACAGTTCCTATTTAAAGGTGGCTCAGCATTCCTACAAGTGGTCACCCCAATGAACACAAAAGCAGATGACACCAACATAAAAACTGAGGTTAAATTACCAGCTCCTGTAGATGTAACCTAGTCAGAAGAGTTCTTGCATGCATCAAAGGATAATACTAATGTTCTACAATCCATACTATATTTCAGGCATATGGTTAGTAAAAGTGTCTTATGTGCCACGTGGAAATCATATGTGCACACTGAAATTTATAGATCATTGCTGATAAGGAGCTGTCATACAGACTGACCCCTTACAAAGATTAATTGAAGAAAAGCTTGAGATCTGATGCCCTTAAGTCTCACGGTACAAAAACAAAGAAGAAGAAGTGCTAAAGTTTATGAAAAGTGCATATAAAAACTATGGATGGATATCCTTAGTATGGCTACTCAGTAGCACAACAACTGAGGATCCTGACATCCGAGCAAGCAAAAAGATGGGGTAGGTAGAGCTCTTCAGGAAACCATGATAGGAATTGAAATAATAGATACTGATACTACAAAAACTAAAAAATTGGGAAACACAGCCTCCATTCTAATTGATTCTGGGATCCATGGCATTATAAGCTCTGTCAGGGACTAGAATGTTTATCTACACACAATGACTTTTGATGGAAATTGTGTAAACTGCAGCGCAAGCAGTGCAGTCATTGCAGTGTCTAAATGCTGAGCCATTATGGAAAATTCTGTTCATCATGTAAACGATTGCATTGAAATGATATTATTTTTAAGAAGTAAATTGCTAATCTGCATATTTCAACAATAAATAAAGATTATTATGATAGACTTCACACACTATTTTATTTTCACATGTCAAACATAAATTTTCTTTTGAAACACACTGTACTTTCTATGAAGTAAAATGCAAATGATTTATTGCAAAGTCAATTAAACATCACAGGAGGATGAAGAACCTCCTTAAAATATTTCTTAGTTTTAGGAATAAACACTGACATGCTTTGTATGGAATTGTAAAATAAATGGTTCCAACTGGTGTACTTGATGGCAGTTACCAGCCAACGAAATTTTATTACCAGCCTTATTACTGCTGTTTCTCAAGCAGAAAATCTAAATTCTCATTGTAAGCTCCTGAAATTTGGAAATGACGGGTACCATCACTTTTTATTTCTCATACCTCTCTTAATTAGCTACGGTTTTCTTCATAGTCTCCTTGTGTTTTCATGTTTATTGCTTTATCGATGAAATAAACACAGTACAATCTCCAGAGTAAGGTATGCATAGGAGATGTGTGAGGCAATGTGTGGAAATGACAAAAGACATGCATACATGTATTTTCCCAAATACTTTTGTCTCTGTGTTTTTGCTCCTGTGCATCAGTGGTTGTGCACTAGGAAATTACGTGGACATACCTCACAGACAATGAGCTTCATCAGTTCTGTAACCTAACAGACATTTTGACACAACAAGTTATACAAAGTTTAAATTATTTGCAAAATTGAACTCTGTATTTTACAAAAATAAAAATGGTTTTAAAATAGCTGCGGACATAGTATGAACCCTGGTTTGGTGCAACTAAACTTGTTGTAAAAAAGTTGTCAGAATTATGCACAACCTCCTACTACTGAAGGAGATACTTTTGTGCTGACTACGGGTGGACAAGACCTGGGCTAAGAGCTTCCACATCAATTGGAGCAGCTCCTTGCTAAAATAAGAGACACTTACCTCACAGGGACAGTTGCCTCTCACATTAAAAAGCGTCTCCTGCAGTTGACTGAGCTTCATGCAACTCAATAGATTTTACCTGCATGTATTCTGTCACACCAAAGTACAGTCATTGAGCTGCTAACTAACTTTTAATAACTCACTATTCTGAAATTACTATGAATTGCAGCATGATGTAATTTTAAAACTTTCCATGATTCTGGAAAGTTGGACTGTACCCTTATAATATTTATTGTAGAATAATTAACATGATCTTGGACAGATATGAAACTGATGCATTGCAAAATTTGAAAGAAAACATTTCAAGTCATTTGATGCAAGAGCTTCATGGATGCAAATATTGATGGCTTTTATAACATTGTGCAGCTTCATATCATATTCAGAAAATGTATACATTGTATGAATTGACAATACTAAACTATTTTATTGGTATGATGATATTAGAATGCCTGCAATTCCCACTATTAGCCTGAAAGATGAACAAGGGATGTTAGATTTGTCAGAGAAGTGGTTAGACAGATTGTGGTGAAATACAATGAAAGTAACAACACTCTAGTTGTAACAAGTGCACTCATTTTGCCGTGGCTTGCAGTCAAGGATCTTCAACATTAACACCACATTTCAGGGAATCAGTCACATCTATGATATTCTATATTTTGGTGGCATATTCAGCATCAGCTTCGCAAAACTATGGTGTTGGAGGTTACCCTCAACCAAGTGTGGATTTATCAGTTACCTTTAGTGGTTAAGAGTACTATGGTTGCACTTAATTCCTCAAATAGAGACTCTCAGCAGCTTGTAGCGGATCAGATTTCTTTAAACGAAGCATGAAACATTTGTGCAGAGGCATAAAGACATTGAGAGCAGATAATGCTTTAGAGTTTTGTAATAAATAGGTTACGTACCAATTTGACTAACCAGCATGGCATTTTGTACCAGAAAACATGCCATACAGTCTACAACAGAACACAGTCATTGAAATGGAAAATAGAACTGTTTTCAAGTTAACCAGGACTTGTATGCATACAAGTGCACTTCCAGATAAAATGTTGAACAGAAGTTGTTAATTATTCACACTAAAGTGGACTGGAACAAGTAAAGAAATGGAAGTTATGTCATGTGAACTGTGGCTATGGAGAAAACCTGACTTAAATACCCTCAGAACTTTTGACGAGAAAATTTATGTCTACTTTCCTAAAGAGAAGTGGCAAAAATGGGATGCAAAGGCTGAGGAGGGGTATTTTGTTGGTTATGGCCAAAATGCAAAAAGTTATCATGTATGGTTTCCACACTGATGACAAGTAAAACTCCACAGTGATGTAACTTCTACAGTAAGACTCTTTACAGAAAACTGCAGCACACATGGAATATCAACAACTGAGGGCAGTGGACTTCATCATAAGTGAAAATGAGCTAGCTTCTGTAGAACACAACCCTTAAAATACTCCTATGATGCAGAATTCTACAGAAGTGTGTGAAGAGAGAGACAGTGATGCACATTCTGATGATATCAGTGAACATGAGGTAGCAGAGGATGAAACTGTTCAATCTGATAGGAAATATCAGTTTGCAGATTGCAGATCATTGAGATTGCCAGCAAGATATGAGAATCATTTATCCACAATTTGATATTGTTGAACCAGAAAAATGTGACAAAGCAGTTATATATGATGAGGCAGAAGAATGGAAATATGCAATTAATGATGAAATTCGTTCCTTGGAAGTTAACCAAACCTGGACACTTGTGGATCTACCTGCCCATAACCAAGTCAGTGATAACCATTGGATGTATATACACAAGTTTCCCAACAGTGATGATGCCCCACATTTCATAGATAGACTCATGGCTAAAAGTTTCAAGTAAGTTGCAGGTATAGGACTTATAGTCCAGTAACTAGATTTGACTCAATTTTTATAGTGTTATACATTGCAGCACCTAGAAACATGTGTCTTGAACCATTTGATGGCCAAATTGCTTTCCTTTATGGAAATTATGCAGAATATGAACTAAAAAAAGAATTTGAAGATGGGACTAATCATGTGTAAACTAAATTGAAGCTTTTCTGGCCTGAACCAAGCTTCCAGGAGTTGGAACCAACATTTCACAGCAGCTTTTTGCAATTTTGGACTTCAGCCAATGAATGCAGATAAATTTGTATTCACCAATCAGGTCACAAATAATTCATTTATGTTGGCAGTGCATTTTGACATTGGGCTGGTAGCCTCTAAAACTCCAACTGCCATCAACTTTTTGCTGAGTGAAATAGAAGGAGTATTTGACATCATATCCAGCAGACTGGATACCTACCTGGGCCTGCAACCAGAACAAGATGGTTCTATTTTTATGCTTCAAGAGACTTATGCCACGAAGATTCTATACCACTTCAGGGTGGAGGATGCTAACCCTGTAACAGAACCTGCAGATATCATCATCAGATGTGTGGTGATATGCACAAAAGTGGGGAGATGGACATGTCCATTGTTCCTTACAGGTAAGTTGTGGGTAGTCTTTGGTATTTGTCAATAGAATCATGGCCATACATTACATACAACAGTGGCAGTCAGCAACTCGAAAAAGCAATGAAAATGCATTGGAGTGCTGTAAAAAGGATCCTGAAATATGTCAAAGACACTATGGCCTATGGACTTTTATTTTCCTTCAAAGCAGGAAAACCACCTTCAGGCCTACAGTGATGCAGACTATGCTGGTGATGTCGAAACTAGAATACCCACAACTGGTACATTGTTAAAGCTAAGTGAATCCACTATTACATGGGGTTCAACAAAACAGAAAGTGGTAGTGCTTTCTACAACTGAGAAAGAATACAATGTAGCCAGTCAGACAGTGAGAGAGACTGTGTGGGTGAAAATTTTGCTCAGTGAGTAGGGTTTGTTTAACAAAAGAAAGACTACTTTCAAAATTGACAATTTAAGTGTAGTGAAACTTATTAAAAACCCAGAGTTTCATCAGAGAAGCAAACATATTGATGTACATTATCATTATGAAGGCAATAAGTACAAGCAGAATGAGTCCCTACTGGGAAATTTTCCATCCAAGGAGCAATAGGCTTATTTACTAACGCAGCCATTACCAAAGGTGACATTTCAGAGACAGATGAAAATGATGAATACACTATGCATTCAGTACCTTTGTAATGAACTTCTAAACACTAAATAATTTGTGTCCTCTTTAAGTGGGAGTTCTAAAATGGGAAGGCCAAGTTTCTTTGTTATATATGCTTTGGTGTGCTATATTTATTCCCTTTCTTTACCATGACTCTGTCATGTGTGTGTGTTTGCAGCCAAGTATCATTGTTTTTTCCTGTAACAAGTATCCAGTCTTCTTCTAATGTGTTGTGTGTGTGTGTGTGTGTGTGTGTGTGTGTTGCAAAATATGGAAACTTACACTACCCAGCAAAAGTTTCTTTAAAAAAGCTAAGAAGTATTTCTGTTATGTGCTCTGTTTTAGCTTGTCATGATAAGGAGATGGACCATCTCTGTAAAAAATGTCTTTGTTAACATTTATCTGTCAGTAATGGGGCTAGCATCCTCATATCACAACACATCAAAGACTGTGTTTCCAATATCTGTTCATCCTCAGTGTCCCACCATACAGAACCCGCTATTTTAGTCCACAAGGCTTGACTGCATGTACTCATGTAGTGTTACACATATAAAATACTCCATTAGGTGTCACTTGCATGGGTGCATACCTGGTGCTGGACCATAATATGAACACAATGAGGACCTTAATTAAAAGTAAACCCACCAAGGTTTCCACTGAGAACATAAAGGTATACATGCCAGTTTGTCCTCAATGATCCACTCTAGAGGGACAGAGGAAGTGGTCGGGTGTGGAGGTAAGGTGAAGCAAATAGAGACCATCTGTCTAACAAATAGGTCTTTGTTATGACTGAATACTTAGTGTGGAATATGTTCCATTTCCTGCTTGATCACAGTGTACTTATTTGCTTAAGCAGACTTTTATACATGAAGAACTGTCACAAAATCGATTTTTTAATTCTTGTCTTAAAAAATTCTCTGTAGTTTGCTGAATGAGAAAGAGTTTACTTCCAGGAAATGGAACACAGAAAGTACCAAAATTAGAGGAATTTAAAAGCAGCTGCACACAGCATGACGTCCCCATGGTGCACAGATAGCTCTTTTAAAAATAAAGTTTTGCTCTCATTTGTTTCGCTTTTATGATTTTTTAGTCCCTTAAGTTGGATAACATGCAAAAGCTTTATGGTTGCTTACCTTTTGCTTATACAGATGGTTTAAACATTGTTTGGTGTTCTTTTGGTGAGAATATTTTGTTTACAATGAAGTAATTGTGTGCATGAGTTTCTTATTCCCTTGAAAGCAAATGGAAGAATTAAAAAGTTCGGTGTTAAACAACATAAATTAACTGTGCTAATACTGAAATACAACATGATGCAACACTTGAATCAGGTTCAGCTATCCCAAGTGCTCTGAGGCTAAAACTGAAATATATGGACAATGGGCTTGACAGCGTTAATGCTGATAATATAGAGATAACAACTGCTGATTCAGGTGGTTTTACTGTTGAACTCTCTGCTCTAACTAATAAATAAAGCTTTGCAGTGTAAGGAATGTGGCAATAGTGGTGTGAACATAGCTGAGGAGATACATGCTAGCAGAGGTTGTGCATCAAAATTAAGAATTGTTAGTAATTTTTGTGATTTAAACAAATGTGAGTATGCATGTGGCATAACTAAACAGAGGGTATATAACACAATCATTAAACTTGTTTATGCTATGTCGAGTATAGGCAAACAGTACAGACATGCACAAACTTTCTGTCCTCTTATGGACATACCTCCCTCTACAAGGTTTCACAGGTACAATAAAGTTATTCTACAGACCTTACAAGAAGAAGCAAATCATAATATGATAAATGCTGTTCATGAAAGTGTAGACTTGAATGACAGCAATACATGTATGTCTGCAGCCCTGGCTGCATCCTGGCAACAAAGAGGCCCTAGCTCACTAAATGGGGTAGTGACAGCTACCTCCTTGGACAATAGTGATCGTTAATGTGGAATGTATTACCAAGTACCATCATGGCTGTACTAGTAGAAATGAAAAATCATAAATGTTTGATTAATTTTAGTGGTTATAGTGGAGGGGTGGAATCTGAATGTGTTGTGAAGATATTTCACAGGTCAGTAGAGATATACACTGTGGTGTACACATCTTACCTAGGAGATGGAGACTCAGAAGGGTACCAGAAAGTTTGTGAATCCTTTCCTTATGCTGACACAAAAATTGAAAAAATAGAATGTGTTGGACATGTCCAGAAAAGGTTAGGTACAAGACCGAGGAACTTGAAGAGGAATTTGAAGGGAAAGAAATCAGCTGATGGTAACTGCATTAGTGGATATGGTCAGCTTAGAGACAAAGAAATAGACAGGTTGCAGTATTATTATGGACAAGTCATCAGTGACACAAGATTATTAGAGAAATGTTTACACAGTAGGACTCAAAAACCAAATGAAAGTTTCAACAACTGAAAATGGGGGCAGATACAAAAAAAAAACTGTTACATCAAGGCTTCATGTTATGGAACTGATGGAGTGCCTGGTGGACTTAATATGCATAAAGTTCTAATAGCAACTGACCGAACGAGACTCTTCAAAGCAGAAAAATTAGCATTGGAAGCCACCAAAAAAGCAAGAATAAGAGGAAGAAGTGCGAAAAAGAGAAGGGAGGAAGAAAAACTTAGGAAACAAGATAAATATGGACCTGGGATGCATTAGTCCATGCAAGTTCAATAGAAAAAGGAAATTTTACTTTAACTTGAATTTCCCGAGAGTTAAATTATTTCATGTTCTGGTGCACTTTCTATTAAAAATAGAGAGCTCAAATTTTGTATACTGCCTTAAAACACACTTAACTAAAAAGTATACTAATCTAGTGACTTAACTTTGAAAATAAAATCCTTTTTTGAACAAAAACCCTAAATTCATTTCTAAAATTTTCTATAATCAAACTTAAAACTTTTTGTACCACTATTTATGACAGTACCATCTTTTCAGTAGCCTGCTGTAAAGACAACAGTGTAAAGAACTTACAGGAAAAAATAAATCCTCTACTTTTTTTTATATTTTGAGTAATGTGTACCTATGATGTATTAAATAATCAGCATGACATAGCAACTTCATAAAAAGAAAGAGGTATATGAAAGAGTGGTAATCTTCTTCTGCACCAGGAGACATAATTTAATGCACTCACACACTACAATAATTACTCTCTTTAAATTAAGAAAGGTTTTCCATTATGTCACTCACATGCTACTCTTACATATTATGCAACTTGGAAAATCCCATCAATGATTCCATTCACATATATGAAACAGGAAACAGTTTAAAAAAATAGAGAATAAATTCAAGTTTATTTAGGGTAGTGTAAAACAGGAGATGCTGTAGGACAATGTAGAGTGACAGGTAAGGTGTGCATCAATAGTTCCACGGCCTAAGGTTCACACCACATGTTACTGCTCCTTCCTGGAGGGTGCACACATTGTGCAGGCACGCACACAAATGCCAACTACCCACTACCGAAGACAATTCCACCAGAGTGCAGGAAGTTTTGGTGACATACACATCATGAGATGGCTGTGATAAATTTAAGGCCACAATAGCTCCACTCAACATCTGAAACAGCTGCACATTGGGGGGGGGGGGGGGGGGGGGCTGACAAAGATCAATATTAGATATTGGTGCATGCTATTGTGAGTCATACTGCTGAGCATCAGGACTTGTTTCAGTGCTTCTGTGGATTGTAAAACGGATAAAATGAAGGAGCTATAAATTTGCATCACGTTCTGTTTCAAGTTGAAGGGCACTTCAGCTGAAACATACTGCATGTCACCAGAGAGACATTTAGTGACAGTGCACTGAGAAATGCAAGAACATTTGAGTGTTTCAAGTACTTCAATGAAGGGCAAGAATCTGTGGAATATGAGAGAAATTCTTGTCAACCGTCAGCATTGATAACTCTGAAAACTATCATGAAAGTGTGCAATATGATTCATGAAGACCGAGGGCAGACAATTCACGATATTTGTGATAAGATGGAGGCTGCCATGCAGTACATATCAAGAAATTCTAGGCAAGAACTGAACACAAAACGAATCACCTTCTCTGCATCAACCATTGAAACTTCAGGATTCAGAAATCTACTGAGCTGCAACGAAGAGTTCAAGACTGTTGAATGTTGTTTGTATTCCACTGGAAGAGACTGTATATGATAATCTGAATATATGGTTTAATGCACATCACTACAATAACCCGCACTGAAGGCACATGTATACTAATGTGAAATTACTTCTTTGATATTTTGAAAATTGAGATGTTCTTATAACCAACCAATTCATCAGATGCACTGGCATGTTCTATTTTGGCTACTTCAGTTGCAACTGCAAAACTAAAGTACTAGAGATTTACAATGACATTGATTAATGAAACTACGGGGAAATTACATTTTATTTCTGTAAAATTGCAACAAAGGACCTGTTTCATCACAGTTTCAATGACTACAAGTTGGCAAAACTTAGAAATCATCAAGTTGATTGCAATTACTGCCAAAGTTTGCTATCTAACAGTACCATAATTCTGTTACAACAGATTTAATTTGATTTCACATCAACTGCTGTAAATAAGAGCCACATTTGAAAATGAACATTTCTATAATGAGCTTTCATGAACTTTTTTTTTTTTACTTTGGTGTTCTGCTTTGACCATAGTAGATGATCAGCACAAATAACTGAGCTTTGGTAGTAGTAGTAGTAGTAGTAGTAGTAGTAGTAGCTTTATTCATCCATAGATCTCTTTTTACAAGGTAATTCAACTCAGCTAGATTCCACAGACAAGCTTCCTATGGGGCTGAATCATCATAATTTCCAGGAATTTCTCAGAAGTTTGGTTGCTTAGTATGGTGATATTATATATTTATAGAAGTAGGGTGGCTCATTCAAGATCAGACAGATTTTACAACATAATTAATGATATCAAAAGTAGGGTGGCTCATTCAAGATCAGACAGATTTTATAACATAATTAATGAAATCGAAAGCAAAATCTGTTCCAGAATTTGATCATGCCAAATGGGTGGCAGATTTACCACTTTTGGTAGAATTGACTACTCATGTAAGTGACTGAAATAGATGCCTTCAAGGTAGAAACCTACTTATCAGTACAATGTTCCAAACAATAAATGCATTCCAAATGAAACTGAAATTGGAACACTTCGGCCAACCATGATCCTATAGACAGAACAATTTATGCAGCTATATTTTTTTTATTTGGTGAGAGAATTGGAATATCAGTTTTGCAATTTTTGAAAAAAATCATCAGAGTGTTTGTATTTATATGACATGTTTTACAAACAATATAGATATGTTGCCAGAAGATTTTCAGATGGAATACCTAGACATTCAATTAAAGGAAAATTTGATTATGTATCTTTATTGGTCTATTATAAATTATATCTGCCCAGAGACAAGTAGGGCCCACCCCTTGTTGCACAGTCATATGCTACATATGTCATCTTTCTTGGAAGCAAGCACATCTGTGAACAACTATTCTCAGGAGTTAAGCACACAAAGAGTAAAAACAGAACCAAAATCTCAGATGAATGCCTTGAGAACACCCTATGAGTTTCAGTCACTTTGATTTAATGTCATATTTATATATTAGTTTCCCAAATTCTAAGTCTCATGTCACATTAATTTTATGATTTTTAACTACTTGTACATCTACTTTTAATGAAATCACATATCTAAATTGTCAAATTAATCCCATCTTGGTTCTTTAGAATAAATAATCATAAACTAATTAACTCTAAATCACTTATATGTGTGAACCGTATACAGCTGTCTGCTCCCCTCCCCTCATTTTTGTCCTCAGAAGTTACTGTTAGTGTTAAGTATATCATGTGCAGCGCAAAAATACGTGTCTTATTTCAATGTGGCCCAGAAAAGCTGAAAGGCTGGACACCCCTGGGCTAAAGGCTCTGTTGTTTGGAGAGACTGTAGAACCATCATTATACCAGACTGCTTGTCAGTCAACACAAATTACAAGAAAAGATTGCAGTAGCTATGAAATATCCCAGAAGCACTGAGGATAGCAGAGGTTGTGTAGCCTCAGACAGCAGGTACAGTTTTCATCCAAGAAGTGTGAAACATTTCAAGAGTAAAGTGGGTGGTGAGTTTTGATAATGGAAGTACTGATTTTTTAAGACAAACTTCCAGTCTCGTAGGTCACATCTGTTTTTTTACTACATTCACATTTCATATGAAAAAATGATCTACACTATTTATGTCATGAAATATTAATTTATATTTAGGATTATATTAATATTAGTGTTAATTCACAAAATTCACTAGCCTAGTGACATGCTGTCTTTCGACAGTTGTAAGCTTTGTAATTAATGTGTATCTAAAATCAGTTTATATTGAAAAGAAACTAAATGCACCAAACATACAATTATGAGCTGCTCAAACACTTCATAGTCCTATCTATTATAATTTTCGTTAAGCACATTCTGTGGCTTGAGGTCCAGATAAAACCACTGATATCTTTCTGATTATGAAATACTACTACTACATTAATGACATACCCAATCTAAGATAGAAACTGAGTAGTGTAGAGCAACAAAACTAAGCATCGTGCATTGGGCCACTGTGGAAATGAATGTTCAATAAATTGGTGAGGCAGTTTTTCATAAGTGTTCACATACAGGGTGGGTCTACAGATATGAATAAAGCTGGTTCACCATAAGAACAATAGATGTCACAATGATGCAAACATACTAAAATCTTAGTATCGATTATGATGTACCTTAGGACCTTGTGGTCCTCACTGGGTCAATTCATGTAACATTTAAATCTACATATATGTATTACACAATTAATTTTTTTCATTTTCATGAGTCCAGCATTTCAACACATAATGAATTAATTGCACCGTGAGGCATGCAGATCGCCTATCAACTCATACGGAATGGCAGCTTCCGCACTATTGTTAGTGAGATAATAGCTATACACAAATACATAGCTGTACACAAATTACTGGTTTACACAACATAATTGGTGAGGGACACGTCTATTCTGTACTAGGATCAGAGGCAAAAGATTGCAACCCAAGCACCTGCAATGGCTGGTCATTGTAGTTAAGCCTGAAATTTGCTCATTTACAGAAAAAAATAGTACCCTGTAGTTACCAGTTGATATAGTAGCCTGTAGGGAGCTCATTACCTTAATGATTTTCAAAAAGTGTGTCTAAAGCAATTGATATCACTTGGTTCCATTTGTGATGTAAACAACATGGGATATACACGAGGATATTTACACCATATGCCATTGTGGCTATACTGAAAAAGAAATTTATACCAGATTTTTTTCTACAACTTCCCAATATTACAATGGAATAACAAAAGCATGCTACAAGAATTGTTGTGATAGTGCCACGACATTTAACAGTGCCGCCACGACAGTACGCACAAACGGCGATAGAGGCGCTCCGCAAATCGGCTGGCGCGGGAGGGCCACCTAGCTACGAACGGCGCCGGCCGCATGTCACGGCACGGCAGTCGAATACGAGAGACTGAGTTTTAATCATGTGATCAGCTATTGTTTCTAAGAGAGAGTGTGAATATCCACGCAATTATTGTGATTAAAGGTTATAACACTTTTTGGCGACGAGGTCGGGATATTTTCACTGCGTTGTGGATTTGCGTGTTCGTGACGGGGCAGACATGGAACAGCTTATGCAAGTGCTCATTGAACAACAAACACAGCTGACGGCTACTATTCAGGCTCAACAAACACAGCTGACGGCAGCGATTCAGGCGTTGTCGACGTCACTTACTCATCGTCTGTCTTCCTCTTCTCCGCCTCCATTCCCTCCTTATGACGAGGCCGCTGAAGACTGGGAGGATTATGAGAAGCGTTTGTGGCAACACTTCTTGGCTTTCGGCGTTGTCGACGCTCCTATGTGTAAGTCGTTATTTCTATCTTGGATTTCCCCTCGAGTCTATCAGCTGCTATCTCAGTTAGCCCCTCTGCGGGAACCAGCCTCCCTGTCCTTCCAAGAAATGTATGACTTATTGTCTGCCTATTATCGAAAAAACACCCACGTCGTTTCCGCCCGCGTGGCGTTCTACCGGTGTCGTAAACAGCCTCATCAATCTTACCGGGCTTGGGCGGCGGAACTACACGGTCTGAGTAGGAAACGTCAGTTTGTCACGGACACTCATCACGAGTCTTATGCTGATTCAATGGTTAGGGATGCTATTCTGCGGCTTGCTCCTGATAAAGAAGTTCGGCAACGTGCCCTACAACTGCCAAACCCGTCATTGTCGGAAGTTCTAAGCATCGCTCAATCCTTTGAAGTGTCTCACGCTGCTGGCGCGCAAATAGACGCGTGGTGTGATGTAGGCGCTGTACAGTCAACTCTCGACAAGGACAATTTGCCTGTTGCACAGGAGAACGAAGATGTGGCGGCGGTTCACTTGCGTAAACAACATCACGTTGGGCCGCAACGCTCGCAGCGAAACCAGCAACCACAGAAGCCGGTTCGTTCCGCGCTTCCTTCTTGCCCCCCTTTGTTTCGTACAGCACGACAGGGCAGCGTGTCCAAAACGTTGGGCCATGTGTAATTCATGTAGGAAAAAAGGCCACATTGCTTGTGTGTGTCAGTCCCATAAAGTTCCTGTCGACGAGGACGAGGCGTCGGACATGGATGTTCACTGTGTGCTTTCTCAAACAAATAAGTTGTTTGTTACTGTTCGTGTTCTGAATAAAGACATCCGCATGCAAGTGGACACTGGCTCTACAGTAACTCTCATTAATTCTCGCACGTATTTGGCGTTGGGCTCCCCTCCTTTGTCTCCAGTTACGCGAAATATCAGGACTTATAATCGACAGAAAATTCCTATCATGGGCCAGTTTGATGCTTCCACTGCCTACATGTCTGTTGTTCGGCCCCTCACGTTTTATGTGGTGGATCATGCGGGCACTGAAAACCTGTTCGGTTATGATGCTTTCCAGTTGTTCGGGTTCTCCGTTGATGATGATGTGCACCTCATATCTGAGGACATTCCGTATCAACAGCTGGATGGATTGTGTTGTGAATTTTCGTCCGTGTTCTCTGCTGGTCTGGGTTGCGCCACGGATTTTGAAGCCCACATTACTCTTAAACCTACGGCTCGCCCTAAGTTTTTCCGGGCACGCCCTATTCCGGTGGCGTTGCGTGCACCTGTCAAGGCTGAGCTAGACAGGTTAACAGCTTCAGGGATTCTCCTTCCGGTTACCTCCAGCAAATTGGCATCGCCGATCGTGGTGGTTTCTAAACCAAACGGGAGTCTGCGATTGTGTGGTGACTTTAAAGCCACTGTCAACGCTCAGAGCCTCATTGACACTTATCCTCTTCCTCGTCCTGAGGAGTTGTTTACCAAGCTCGCTGGGGGCCAGTTCTTTTCCAAACTTGACTTATCGGAGGCGTACCATCAGTTGCCGTTGGACGCTCCTTCCAAGGAATTTCTCGTTATCAACACTCCTTGTGGGTTGTATCAGTACCAGCGATTACCATTTGGCGTCGCTAGCGCACCGGCCATTTTTCAGCGGTTTTTGGAACAGCTCACGGCTTCCGTTCCCAGCTGCATAAACTATCTGGATCACATTGTTGTCACGGGAGTCTCCACTGCGGAGCACCTTCGTAATTTACGTTCACTGTTTCGGGTTTTGCATTTGGCTGGGTTGAGGTGCAATCTGGACAAGTCACAGTTCTTCCAACCCTCCATTGAGTATCTTGGTTTCCATTTGTCCCGTGAGGGTATACGCCCTCTCTGTCAGCACGTTGCGGCCATTAACGCTCTACCCCGGCCGTCTACGGTCAAAGAACTTCAGGCGTTTCTAGGCAAGATTGCTTATTATCACAAATTCATTCCATCCGCAGCGGCGGTAGCTTATCCACTGCATCAGCTGTTATGCAAAAACGTCCCCTTCTGTTGGTCCGACGGGTGTGAGCAGGCTTTTGTCCGCCTGAAGGCTCATTTGCAGTCGGCGCCTTGTCTTGCCACATTCCGTCCGTGTCAGCACTTGGTTCTGGCGACTGACGCGTCACAGTATGGCCTAGGTGCTGTTCTCGCCCATCGGTATGAGGATGGGTCGGAACGACCCATCGCCTATGCTTCCAAGACCCTCAACGAGGCGCAACGGCGTTACTCTCAAATCGAAAAGGAGGCGCTCGCTATCATTTATGCTCTAAAAAAGTTCAGCGTTTTTTTGTATGGTTCTAAGTTTCACCTCATCACCGACCACAAACCGCTGGTCTCTCTGTTCAGCCCCTAGGCGTCACTTCCGGATAAGGCAGCTCACCGCCTGCAACGTTGGGCCTTATACTTGTCTCGTTTTCATTATGAGATTCACTATCGCCCCACAGCCCAGCACGCCAACGCTGATGCATTGTCGCGATTGCAGATGGGCCCCGACCCTGTTTTCGATCGTGATGACCTCCTCTGTTTCCACATTGATGAGGAAGAACGTCGTGCGGTCGAGGGCTTTCCACTTACAGATTCGCAGGTCGCGTCAGCTACTGCGCGGGACCCGGTCCTGCGTCGGGTGATCGGTTTTGTTCAACGAGGTTGGCCGGACAGGACCAAGGGCTGGGCATCAGATCCCCTTCGCAACTACCATGCCTTGCGCCTTCGTCTGTCTGTTCGTGATAGTGTTGTTCTTCTGGCCACGGATGGCGCATCACCACGGGTCGTGGTGCCAGCCTCTCTTCGCAAAGATGTTCTCAAACTGTTGCACGGAGGCCATTGGGGTATTTCTCGGACTAAGTCCCTGGCCCGCAGGCACGTTTATTGGCCCAGTATTGATTGTGCTCAACAACTGGCGGCACGTCGTACAATGCCCTCTCCGTGGCCTGATCCAGCTCAGCCATGGGAACGGGTGCACGCCGACTTTGCTGGCCCCTTCCTCGGTACTTATTGGCTACTGTTGATTGACGCCTTCTCGAAGTTTCCGTTTGTTGTTAGATGTCCGTCGCCCACCACTGCGGCGGCGACGCTGGCTTTGTCCAAAATCTTGGCACTAGAAGGTCTTCCATCCACGATCGTCACGGACAATGGCCCTAAGTTCTCTTCGCAGGCCTTCCGTGATTTTTGTACTGGACAAGGGATTCATCATGTTACCGCACCTCCCTTCCATCCGCAATCGAATGGGGAGGTCGACCGCCTTGTCCGCACTTTCAAATGCCAGATGAAAAAATTCCTTAGTGATTTTTCCACAGATGACGCCCTGCTGCAATTTCTGAGTTCTTATCGCTTCACGCCTCTGGGTGATCGCAGCCCTGCTGAACTCTTGCATGGCTGCCAACCGCGCACTCTACTACACCTGCTTCACCCTGTCAGGCCTTGTACTGTGTCCCCTAGTGCGGGAAAATACTCGGTGGGCACTGACGTGTGGGCACGAGGGTATGGATCTCGCCCTAAATGGATGCCAGGGGTGGTCAAGGCTCTTCGCGGCCGCTGGCTTTGTGAAATCCGTACGGGCGACGGCACTGTTGTCCGCCATTAAGACCAGATGCGCCCATGAGTGGTGGCCACGCTGGTGCCACCGCCCCATCCTTCGCCTCCACCAGCCCGAGATGCCAGTCCTGTCACTGCTGCCGATCTACCGTCCGTGTTGATGCAGCCGCCGTCGCTGCCGCATCCGAGTACTCCGGAACCAGCCCCAGTCGCGACGCCGCCTTCTCTGGGACCCATGTCGCTGGAGCACACTCCCAGGTCAGTGACACCTATGGATGCTGCTCCAGAGTTTTCACCCATCATCTCATCCAGGAGGCACGTTCCACGCACGAGCTTTCGTCCTGGACATTTTCGACCATACTCTCGTGTCTCTGCGCGGGATCTCCTCGGGGCCTCACAAGAGGCCATGGATGTCTCTGCGCTGTCCATGTCTCCAAGGAAGTGAGTGTTTATTTTTTTCAAGGGGGGAAAAGTGTTGTGATAGTGCCACGACATTTAACAGTGCCACCACGACAGTACGTACAAACGGCGATAGAGGCACTCCGCAAATCGGCTGAGCGCGGGAGCGCCACCTAGCTACGAACGGCGCCGCCCACATGTCACGGCACGGCAGTCGAATATGAGAGACTGAGTTGTAATCATGTGATCAGCTATTGTTTCTAAGAGAGAGTGTGAATATCCACGCAATTATTCTGATTAAAGGTTATAACAAGAATGATATTAGTTGACAACTATTTCTGCCAGATGCTACAGAACACAAACTCCTGACTTCTTTATCAAACCCTGGAATAATGAAATGTATGTGTTAGTTATTACTGATTCTTTCTCTTCCAAGAGAATAAAATATTACTTTAATGTCAGCTAATAATGTCTTGTTGTTAAGCAAAACCGTAACTTGAAAGCAAGTAGAAAAGTTACTTATAAGTTTGGTGCTAAGCAAAAATAACTTACTCGACACTAAAATTATCATACAAAGGAACTTTACTCACCACAATTTTATTAAGAGATGAGAAAAATGTAGTACACATTCACCTAAAAAGCCTTGTAGGCGTAACTTGTGGGATCTCTAGGGCCTGAATAATACCCTCTAATCCATAAACGTTTCATTAAACCCATATGATGCAGTTTAGGATGAAATGACAGTTATCTTCATTACTTCACGGATCTCTGTAGTGGTGTTGTACATGCACATGAGAAAACTGAAATGTAAAATATAAACATCAGACTATACAAGTTATTTTTATATACTAGAGTTAATATAAAAATTACAGATACTCACATTAGATGTGTAAACAGAAGTTCCATTTTCTTCTTTGAGGTGACACCTTATGATCGGATATGGTGACATATATGATTTCTTCGTAGGTTTTCCACCACTATCATCACAAGCAGTAGCATTCTCATATAAATTATTCACAAGTGTTAAATTCTGGTTTCCAGTACTGTTTGCGATACCAGATCTTAAAAGAAGAAAATTTCATGTAATAACAACAAAAGTAACATTTGGTGGTACAAATACAAATGTAAAATATTTTTACCCAACTACTTAAGTGACAGAATTCATGAATTTAGTGGTTCTTTTCAGTTCAAACAATTGCAGGTACAGAGGAAATCATCCTCACTTGGAGATTAACAACAGAATAATATTGTTTTGCAGTATTACTACTACATTTCATTAAGTGAGTGAAAAAGTGTGTGATTTATGTACTCACTAGGTCACTACACAGGAGTCTAACTATACAAACAAAAAGCCTAAGACCACACTAATGTGTAAAATTTAACTGTAATCAAACTAGATAGATGTAACTGAACATTTTCAGACATATTAAAAACTCTATACTGACCTTAAGACTTCACAATTATCCGTATGTTTTATTTTATTTTTAAGCAAGATGACTGTCACAGTAGACAAACGCGTTAAATGTGTTCTACAAAGTTTGATAGATATGGTGGAAATTGGAGAGTACCTCAAGAAAGAGATGGAAGATGAAATCTTAAAGGTGGTGAGTACCTTGAGAGAATGTTTGAGTGTAATGAAATTGAATGTGAGCACAGAAAATGCTAAAAATAAAGACAATACAATCTCACAAAATGAGGTCAGGAACACCCAGGCAGAGGGAGTGGACCACAGTGTTGTGGGACAAGTGGTGTCATCTGTTAGCCCAATACAAGAATCCAAGAATGTGAAGAACTTTTCACAACTTATGAGTTGGCGACTAAAGCTGAATTCTGGCCAGCAGGAATCACCATCATATGCTATGGTTTTCCCCATTTTTTGCGAGAAAACAGAGGGGTGTCTCTTCCATAAGAAACAAGAATGCCGCACAAGAAATATAAAGAAGTAGGTGATGATTGTATTTGGTTTGTGCTGTCATCAGTGGCCACACAAATTCACAATTTGTACAAAGTCCAATCTAGCCACTGTCGCAAATGATGATGGAGAAATGATGAAAACACAAACACCCTGTTTCCAGGCAGAGAAAATCCGCAACCTGGCAGGAAATTGAACTCCGGACCCTGTGTTCCAGAGGCAGTGAAGCTAGCCACTAGACCACGAGCTAAAGATGCAAAGAAGTAGGAGCAGTAAAAACATTAAAGATCTTCCTGTGGTATACAGAATGTCTAAAAAGTACAATGAACACAGCTCCAAGAATCTTTCTACAGGAGTATGACACAGCAGTCCTTACAGAAACATTTTTAACCAGAATCTGGCAACAACCAGAATTTTATTTTGCTCATCTCCATGCAAAAAAAAAGCAACAGAGGAAAACTTAGTGAAGTAACAACTGTCCTCATAAAACCAGAATTAATGCCAATAACTGAAACTATCAAACAGAAACATACACTCCTGACAGAAATGAAACCCATTACAATAAAATCAGCAAACTTCCAACTGAGCAAAACACCCACTGATATAACAGATTAAATAGGCCAACTTATCACTCAGAGTAAACATAATAAACCACTAATTATTGCTGGAGACTTAAACTGCCGACTGGATAAACAAAACTAGAAATCAAAAGTAATAGTGGAAAAGTTGCAAGAAGAAGGCTTTATCCAATTAAACAATCCCAACGTACCTGCATATATTTGCCCCAGTGGCAAAAGTACAATAGGCATTGCATTATAAGGGGACAAATCAGGGGTAATGTATCCCCTCTCTGGACTGCAGACCACACACCACTTCAGAAACATATCCCTCTGGAAATAAATATCTAAGGAGCATAGCAAAAAGCACAAGAAAATGCAGAAGAAGCACTTTCAAGAGCAACACATGTCGGGAAAGAGGAAGCAAAATCCAACGACGCAAAACAAATTGAAGTGCTAATTGACAATTTGCAATTAGAGACAGCAACAGAAGCAATAGGAGAACTCCTAAGGCAAGCCGCCAATCCCAGGTACAAAAGAAGAGCGGAAAACTGGTTTGACACAGAGTGTTACAGTCTAAGGAAAAATATACTAGTAAGCCTACTTCAACTAAAACTGTGCACAGATAACTCTATTCTCCTCAGGAACAATGCCAAAAAATGAAATATCTATAAGAAAACTCTAATGGAAAAGAAGAGAACATTCTGCACAAGAGAAGGAAAGAAACTAGTGGAGGAAGGCTCGGAAGACCCATCTATTGCGTTACAATCCAGAAAACAAGATGAAACACATTACATCAACATGAAAATATGTGAGATGCACTTCGACAACATACTGAACAAGGACGGACTATGGGGTAGACTGGAGGATAGAGAGGATACAATGCTACAAGCAACAGAGGAATGGATCCCATTGACCACAGAAGAGATCAAAGAAGCCATTAACGGCACGAAGAACAAAAAAGCTGCAGGTCCTGACAGATTTTATAGCGAATATTTAAAAGACACTGCCCAAATACAAACGTCAATGTGGACAAAGCTCTACAAGTGCATAGGAAAGGCCTCCATTCCAAAACAGTGGAGGCAGTCAATAGTAAAAGTGTTTTACAAAGGAAAAGGAGACCTCAAGGACCCTAGCAAATACAGAGGCATATCCCTAGAAAACTTACCTTTAAAACCATTCACAAAAATAATAACTGAAAGAACAAAGCATACGATCAACGAACACCCTCCTGAAAGCAACATGGGTTTGAGGAAGAGAAGATCAAATGTGACCGCAATTGAGGTCCTTCTAAAGAGCATATGGGAAGCCCTTGAAGAAAGAGAAAAGTTCTGTGTAGTATTCATAGATTTCACAAGAACCTTTGACTTTATAAAAAAAAATTAATGACCAAAAACTAGAGGAGACCCTAGCAGTAAACAACATATGGACATGAATCATAAGCACAATAATGTGACGGAACAAAATAGGTGGAGTACTACAGCAAGACCGAGTGAGTCCTCTGTTATTTATCCTTGCAGCAGAAGAAATTGCAAGAATGCCCCAAAGGGAGGATGTAATCTCATATACATGTGCAGATGATATTGTAATAGGCACAAAGTACAATGAAAAATTACAAGAAGCCATAAACTTAACGGAAGGTTGATGTATCGAATGCAGCTTTGAAATGAATGTGGCGAAAACAGAAATTATGGTACACAGAAATGGAGGAAGAGCACCTGCATCAGCTGAGATCTTCATATGGGAAAGAAAACTGAAGATTGTATGGGATTTAAGGACCATAGGAGTCATAACACAAACAAACTGCAAAGTGATTCACAAAGCATGTCAAAGAGAAAGCAATGCAAGCAATAATGGCAATCCATGAAATACAATACATCAGATCCCATAGCCTAGAGACAGCAATGCTTCTATTCACAACCAAAATCTTCCCAATACTGACGTACAGCATAGAAATTACTGGACGACATCTTACAGTGAAAAACCTAACAAAACTAGAAAGAGTGAAGATGACCTATATAGATGAAGCAACAGGAGAGTAAAAAACAACACAATCCAGACTTATATACTTGCTGGCAAGGGAACCCTTCCTCATTGCAGATCTATGGACAAACATGATGCTACTCAACTGCAGCACTTTGGAAAGTCTACTTAAATCTTTGAAGGAAAAAAGGGAAGGTATACCTCCAGAATTTTACAACACAGGTGGCATGATTGATCAAACATGGACAAAGGAAAACTTAGAAATGAGACATGTGATCACCAGAATGGCAGTCCATGGTTTTCACCACCATCTTTGCGGCAACACGTCATATCATGAACGAAACAAAATGTGTGAGACTAAATTGTGTCATCAAATTTGCAAACATTATCATCTAGATCTCTGTACCAAAATGACAAAGTCAATAAGTGTCTATGCAAATCATAATAGGTAAAATTTCTAATTTCTTTTTTTCTATCATTGTACTTTTAATTTTTATGGCTACAATAAACTTATTATTATTCTTGTCATCAATCCTCCACCATGCCCAACTCGACAAAAATTTATTTCTCATCAACATACGAAGATGAAATCTGCAATACCACTCCAGTTACATTTCTGAGATCAAAATGAAATCAATTCATCTAGTGAAGTAGTGTTTATTATTCCCTTCATTAATTATAGCCCTTCACAGTCACTTTACTTCAGAAAAATAAAATATTATGATTGATTGAAACATATGAACAATACCACATGACTATTTATTTTGTCATTATGAAGTTTAATCTAACATTTACATATTACAGTGAGCTGACAATTCTCCACTAATAGCGTGTAATTTGGAGCATTGTACTACTGGTGATAGATACATCCCATATTGTATTTCACATATAAAAAATAGAACTATTCTTCTTCTCTGCAGAGGATTCAAAGGGAGCAAAAAGAACAGAAAACTCCTGACATGGCAAAAATTTATTGAGGATGAACATTTTAATAAATTTTAACATCTGAATAAAGTCAGTGACTGGAATAGAGACAATGAAAGTAATACCCCAGTTTACCAGTCATAGTTACAGTAAATGACAGAATTCTGTTTAAGATTTTTATGATGATAGTGGCACTTGGATTTACATTATGGATCTTGCCCAGTAACTCCTAGCATTGACATTAAATGTCTCCATCTTATCCGTTCTAATAATAGTCTTGCTTCTGTTGTGGAAACTTCTTGAGCTTCATCTAATTAGTAATGGGAAACAGTTTTAATACTGAATATTTATCAAATGTAAATACTATAGACCACATTTCACTGTAAGTGAGGTAGTAACAATGGCAGCATAGGTAACAGCTGAGGTAGCACAACTGCTTAAAATAATATTTACTGATACCAGTACAAAATATGTGATTCCACTTCCTTTATGTTAGTTAGTTAGTTAGTTGGCCACTAACTCACAATTTCTTGATATTTTGCATTACTTTGCTTCCAATATAGTTTCTTGGTGGTTTAATGTATTATTGATAAAATAAACCATGAAAGAACATAGGGCAGGGTACACAAGGAAAGGGATTATTGTTATATTACAAAATTACTCTTACTGACCTTGTACATATAATATTTTTCTTTTATTCCAGCTGTTTGTGAAATTTTTAATGTCTCCCATTCCAGAGAGACAATATCTTTTCTCCAGTTTTTCTCCCTGATTATATATTTGAATATTGTAATTTTACAAATCTGTTCACAAACAAATGGACACAGAAAATTTTACATCATGTAAGATACAAGAAAGTGGTCTAATGGAAGGACTGCCACAGGAACAGCTATAATTTTTTTTTTCATTGTCATGACAGTTCCCTTCATTCATTGGTGAAGATGTGCGTTTATCTCTACCCTTGTCATCCATGTTCAGAAGTTATGATACATGCTAGTTGTTGAACAAAATTTACTTTTCACACATGCAAGCAAAATTGCTGCCTTAAATTGTAAAATTGTGTGTGAAAAAGTTTTGTGTACCTTCAGTTTATGATAACCAAAACATTTGCATTATGTTATTTTGGAATAATCTCCCTCTGTATGAGTTGTGGTATACTGAGACACCACTAGCAAAAAGAAGACATTGAAATGTGCCTAATTTGCAGTTTTCAGTATGTTTTGGAATAATTCTTCATTAATTTACAATAGCTGGGGAATGAAAATCTGACGAAACAGTGCAGATTATCAAGCTTAAAATGAAGACAAAACAAAAATATTCTTTATAATTGAATAAGTTTTGAATTTAATAATAATTTAAAAAAATATCTTGTATGAAAGGCACCACATTATTAAAAGGAATATTGTGATTCACTGACAGAAGTTTTAACAAATCGTATATAGCTTTGCAATTTAACAAAAACATATTTCACTTAAAATAATTTACACACATGGTCTTCCATTGAGGAACTCAAACATTTCTCTGAATTACAAGCTCCCAGGAGTAGTGTTCCTCAGTTGCATGTAGCTCCATTCTGCACCTGCAACAATACAGACCGCCATTTACTTATTCCAGAAAAAAGAGCAAAATGCATGCTGAGAACCTCTTTCACGATGATTTTGTAAAAGTGTAAATAAGTATCATACTGCTTCTGCAGTACTACAGTGTAACATAAGAAGATTCTTTAAATCTCACAGAAAATACTTAAACAGTTAATAACGTAAACCACAATAATCAGTCACTGTGTTAACAATTCTCTTGAAATAAATGAGCGACTATCATTCTTGTAGAAATTCATGATTGAGTAAATACATGTACAGCAGTTTTGAAAGTGTGATCAGCAATGGAAACTATGTTTAGAGAGTGCACCCAAAGTTATCCGTTTGCAAATAAGTTATTTTTTTAATATCATACATAGTCTGGCCACAATAATGTGACCACCTATCAAATGACTGAATAACCACCTTTTGCAGCTCAGACCACTGCAGGAAGAGAGTTTGTTCTCACTGTGTGAAAACACTTTACAATTTTTTTTAAAGTGGATTCACTCTGCGATGACTTATGTTTTAATGTGCTGATTTTTACCCACCTGATGTCTTGTGTAACATTCAGCATAAAATGAACAGGGTTTACAACAAAAAGATGTTAAAGGGCTGAATATGACAGCAAAACCTGTTGAAACTAGTCGTCTTAAATAAAGAATTTTTATGCATTCTTGGCTTTTGAATGATTTTTAACAACCAACATAAAATATGTGACATTTTCATGATTATCTACCTTCAAAACATAATCTACTGTAGTTATATGAAGACTATAGAGTATATTACACTAAAACCCCATCCTAACAAGCACTGGAAGTCCCAATGGTACGGACATACCATTCTCAGATATTGGATGCAGATATGGACAGCCACTACTATTCCAGCTGCTGTTTGTTTTTGTTACCTGGTGTTGTTACTGCTCAGTCAAGTAGCTACTCAATTGGCATCACAAGACTGAGTGCACCCTGGTAAGTCAACAGTGCATTATGGCTTGGATGGTCACCCATCCAAGTGGTTATCACAGCCAATCTGCTTAACTTTGGAGATCTAACAGGCACTGGTATATCACCATGATATGCCCATTGACCCTGTAGATTATGTTATAGGAGCAAAAAAATGTATGACACAATAACATCTCAGTTAGTCATCAATCAAAACTGTGCAAGAATGAGGAGCTCACGAGAGGGGCTTACAAGATAATAATTGGCATTATGAAAGCCAGACTCAAGTAATGTCTCAAAATCATCAGTCTTTCAATTACTTAGAATTTGGAAGCAGTCACTACATACAGTGATGTTAGCCAGTATGTTGAAGTAGGGGGTGTACAGATCGCTTAGCCATTCAGAGTGGCTAGCATAAATTTTTATTCGCAGTTCAAATTTCTTTGCCAGTTAAATTTTCATCCCTAGTGTCTAACTACATTGAGGTGACAAAAGTCATGTAATACCTCCTTATATTGTGCCGGACCTCCTTTTGCCCACTGTAGCTCAGCAAGTCAATGTGCCATGTACTCAACAAGTCTTTGGAAGTCCCCTGCAGGATTTGTGAGCCATGCTGCCCTTGTAGCCATCAATAACTGCAAAAGTGTGTAGTGCTTTGAGAATTTCGGAGTAAATTCTAGAAACAATTGTCCTTCCTCTGTATTGAAAATGCAAATGCTCAAATGGCTACTTTAAGTGAATAATTAGATGTGCAAAGTGAAGTTTTAAATTCTGTGTTTTATGCCTTAAATAGAAAAATGGAGAGTTTTCAGTTATATTTAAAGAATGGGTTCAGTAATTCCTCAACTGTCCAGATGAATCAAATGTTTACTGACCTTAGCCAAAAGCAGGATGAGCAATTTCAGAAGTTCGCTCAGAAGTTAGAATTTGATATTGAAGGCAAATGCAACAATGTAGAAGCTGAACTTGGTCAAATGTTAGGGTCCTTTCAAAAGTGTATTCAATGTTACATTTGATGCTGTAAAGCAGAGGTTGCATACCTTAAAAGAAAATGTGGAAAAACAGGATAAATTAACACATTTAGTCCAATCGCAGGGTGCATGTGTTAGTACCAGAGTAGATAATGTGGAATGTAATCTGCAGGAACAGGTTGAGGAAATAATCAACGGAAAAGTCGCCGCAAAGGTAACCTCCGGCAATGTTTCTCAAAATTTACCTTCATAACTTAATGATACTAAGAGAGGCATAGATACTTTATGGAAAGAATTCAAACTCATCCAGGATAAGGTAGACAGAAAGGTGACTTCTCCTAACATGGTATTGATCAGTGAAGTAATGACCGACCTTCAATGGGGGGCCAAATTCTGGACTATCCAGGCAATTTCCAAAGTTCAAGCCAGATGGGGAAGTACATTCTACTCACTTTCTGAAATGGTTTAACCAAGCCTTACTGAACAACTGAGAAGATTCAAAAAAGATTGAGTTTGTGGTGGGGTACCTTTTAGGAGAAGTCTGTGAGTGGGGTACAGTCAACATTGGGAAACTTTCATCTTGGGCAGATTTCCAGAAGATGTTTAAGGAGAAGTATTGGTCAACTAGTGCCCAGGAAAAATCAATGTCTGATTTGTGGACCCAAAGTATTGTAACAGTGCATGGGGCACAATGAGAAAGTGTTTCAACTGGCATTTAAGATGTGCGAAGTACTCAGATAAGCCCATGAAGGAAGAAGGGTTAGTTCAAATTTTAATAAGTCAGTTATCCATATACGCCAGGAAAGATATATCGTGTAGTAGGTGGAAACCTTTTGTGGACACACTCGATGCCTTGAAGAAGGACCATAATGAGATTGTACACCAAAATGAAAATCAGACTTATTAAAGGAATAGTAATAATAATTTTAGAGAACACAAGGCTAATTTTGCTAAAGTACACCAATGTAATAGGAGCAATGGTAATGATAATTACCAAAAGAAGCATCCACCTTTGATTATAGGACCAGTGATGTCACAAGAATTTGTACCAAGCAGTAACAGAGTACAAAATGGTAACATAGTACCCCATTTCAGTAACCAACCAGTGATTACCAATAATGAGGAAAAAGTAGTGTGATCTGGATCCAGGGCCAGGGCCCCAGTTGTAGAAATACATTAGGAGGCCTAATTTATAATAAATATGTTAATTTCACACAGAAAATAGCAACCAAAGAATGGTTGCTACTGGAAGAACAGAACTTAACTACCATTAATCATCAACCAATAATAATAGGAAAAGTGGAAGATTTTGAAATTAACATATTTATAGATCCCGGCAGTGAAGTGTCACTTATTTCTAGTGCTTTCTTTAGCACATTACAAATTAAACATCACTTACCGCTATTACCAGTAACAGCGGTGTATATAGTCGGTGTTACTGGAACAAAGAGCTAAGTTGTAAAACACAAGACCCAGGGAACTGCAATATTGGGAATATCCCATTTCATCATACACTCTTAGTAGTAGAAAATATCAATAGTAATGTGTTGTTTGGCCTAGATTGTCTATCAGAATTTAACGTCTTATTGAATTTTGAGGAGAATCTTCTTTATTTTGGTAAAGGTGACTACAAATATTGTGTACCATTTGCAATGGACAGCAATATTGGTAAACAAAAAACTGAGAAGCAATGTTTACAATTAACAGCCACAGCACAATTGTCGACTAAGGTTGAAATGGTAAGTTATGTGTCACATCAAGCTGACATACAGAGCACAGCAAATGAATGCCAGTATTAAGCAGTGAACAAAAACTAGACGTATATAAAATTCTAATGGTATATGAAGAAGTATTTTCTAATCGTCCCGGTAGTGTTAGCAATTATATATGTAAATTTAAAATCAAAGATAGTACTCTGTTTTTCTGTAAGCCATATCCAATTCTGGTAAGTCTGAAAGAAGTAGTTAAGGAAGAAATTGACAAGATGATTGGCAATAACATAATAGAACATAGCTCTAGCATCATGAATAATCCCTTGATAGTAGTAAAAACAGCTACAGAAGGTGTGAGTTTAGTGCTAGACGTACTTTGAATAAGCATATACAGACCGACCAGTTAACATCGATGAATTATTATCTAAATTTGAGAAACCAAAATATTTTAGCATAATGGAGCTGACAGCTGGATATTGGCAAATTAGTTTACATCCTGAATCAAAGAAATATACATCATTTCTATTATTCTTTCTAGAGAATATAACATTTTCATGACACGAACAGGGCAGCCGAGAATTACTGAGTATGAAGTTGAAGAACTTTTGAAGAATGCTTTTCTTTAAGTTGCTTCATTTTGAAATGCCTTCTCTGGCTTCCGTGCAGCTGGTTTCTACATCTACATCTACATCCATACTCCGCAAGCCACCTGACGGTGTGTGGCGGAGGGTACCCTGAGTACCTCTACCGGTTCTCCCTTCTAGTCCAGTCTTGTATTGTTCATGGAAAGAAGGATTGTCGGTATGCTTCTTTGTGGGCTCTAATCTCTCTGATTTTATCCTCATGGTTTCTTCGGAGGTATGCGTAGGAGGGAGCAATATACTGCTTGACTCTTCGGTGAAGGTATGTTCTCAAAACTTTAACAAAAGCCCGTACCGAGCTACTGAGCATCTCTCCTGCAGAGTCTTCCACTGGAGTTTATCTATCATCTCCGTAACGCTTTCGCGATTACTAAATGATCCCATAACGAAGTGCGCTGCTCTCCGTTGGATCCTCTCTATCTCTTCTATCAACCCTATCTGGTACGGATCCCACACTGTTGAGCAGTATTAAAGCAGTGGGCGAACAAGCGTACTGTAACTTACTTCCTTTGTTTTCTGATTGCATTTCCTTAGGATTCTTCCAATGAATCTCAGTCTGGCATCTTCTTTAGCGACAATCAACTTTATATGATCATTCCATTTTAAATCACTTCTAATACATACTCCCAGATAATTTATGGAATTAACTGCTTCCAGTTGCTGACCTGCTATTTTGTAGCTAAATGATAAGGGATCTATCTTTCTATGTATTTGCAGCACATTACACTTGTCTACATTGAGATTTAATTGCCATTCCCTGCACCATGCGTCAGTTCGCTGCAGATCCTCCTGTATTTCAGCACAATTTTCCATTGTTGCAACCTCTCGATACACCACAGCATCATCTGCAAAAAGCCTCAGTGAACTTCCGATGTCATCCACCAGGTCATTTATGTATATTGTGAATGGTCCTATGACACTCCCCTGCGGCACACCTGAAATCACTCTTACTTCGGAAGACTTCTCTCCATTGAGAATGACATGCTGCGTTCTGTTATCTAGGAACTCTTCAATCCAATCACATAATTGGTCTGATAGTCCGTATGCTCTTACTTTGTTCATTAAACGACTGTGCGGAACTGTGTCAAATGCCTTGCGGAAGTCAAGAAACACAGCATCTACCTGTGAACCCGTGTCAATGACCCTCTGAGTCTCGTGGACGAATAGCATGAGCTGCGTTTCACACAACCGTCTTTTTCTAAACCCATGCTGATTCCTACAGACTAGATTTCTAGTTTCCAGAAAAGTCATTATACTCGTACATAATACGTGTTCCAAAATTCTACAACTGATCGACGTTAGAGATATAGGTCTATAGTTGTGCACATCTGTTCGACGTCCCTTCTTGAAAACGGGGATGACCTTTTCCCTTTTCCCATCCTTTGGAACGCTTCGCTCTTATAGAGACCTACGGTACACCGCTGCAAGAAGGGGGGCACATTTTCACCCAGACAACCCCGCCAAGCTTTCTGAACTTGATTTTGCCCCAGTTCAAACACTTGATGAGCTAAGAGTTGAAGCAGCCACATATTGTGACAGACCTTCAACATCCACAGCACATAAGACCCTATCGACTGCTACAAATCCATCTGTGGAGCTATTTGATGACCCTACTTCCTCAACATCCACGGGAGGTTTTACGGAAAGCCATAAGAAGTCTATGACATATCTACCAGCTTTTGGCCTAAAGAAGAAATCTGATAGGCCTAAGCCTACTGGGGTTAAAACAAGAAAGTCCAGAGAAAAGTAGCACTCTGGAATTCTAACTAGCACACCAATGAAAATAAAGATGAAGTAGGATAAAGAAAATTAAAAAGAAAAAGAAGAGCTGAAACAGCAAAGAATTGCCAATAAAAATTTAAAGTTGCTAGAAAGCTTAATCTCGGCAATAGGCCTACGCCTAATGTGAAAGAAAGTATGGATAAGAAGAGACTTCAAAACAAGGAAAAGGATAATCTCACATTCAGCAAGAAACACTTACAAAAAGAAGGTAAAAAAAAGATGATGATTGAAGAAGAATCAGACAATTCAGATGTTGATGAAGTTCCACTGTATAATGATGATGAGTCCGATGATATTGACATGGAACTGTTTGACCCTGGTGCACTTCAAGGAGCCAACGACAAGATTTGCAAACTTTGTGCAGATCATGGTAAGGACAGGGAACTGTTGTACAGATGTACTTTGTGTGGAAGATGCTACCATGCAGCTTGTACCAGAAATGATTCTGCTCAAGATTTTATATGTGATATGTGCAGTGAAGGACTTATCTAACTTGTTAAACCTGTAGGCTCCTAACATCAAAGAAAACTTTGTATTTTATTTGAAAACCAATAGTCCTGAATTGTATTAAATTTTGTACAATTTGAGTAAAACTTAAGTTTAACCTAATGTAATATGTGCCCTATCAATATAATCTTTGAAACAAACATTGCATTGTTTTTTTGCCCTCCAAGTATTACTGCATATCAATTCCTCTAACGTGCACACAATGTTTGGGAAACCGTGCACTTAAGTAGTGTCTTGGAATTTTATTCTTGGTGTGTTTATTTTTTAATATTTTGAGTTATCTTAATTTTTTTAGATACTAGAATAGTTGCTCTAAGTTTTGATAGTAATATAAACTTTATTTAACGAAGTAAAAGTTTTTTTAAAAAAAGTTCTGCTTAGGTGAACATGTTTCCCCTCCATTCCCCTACAGTGGGTGCAAATGATATTGCAAAAAACGAAGCAAATAACTGCCTAATGGAACTAAAAAAGTTCCTGGAAAACAATAAACAATGAAATACAGTAGTTGTATCTTTACCATACAGGTATGATCCAATGTATTATTCATGTATCAACAAAGTAATTCGAAAAACTAACATTAAAATAAAACAAATGTGTTCTTTGTTTCGAAAATATAGCTTTCCTTGATATATGCAAATTGGACAGATGGCAGCATACCAAACATGGAAAGCATCTAAATTACCAAGGAAAAAACTTTGTATGTAAAATGATAAATGAAATTATTGCAAACAGAGAGAGAGCGAACAGCAAAATTCCATGTACCATTATGGGACCAGTATCAGCAACAGAAGAAGCAGCATCATCAAAGGCAGCAGAATCATCAGGGGCACTGCCAACAGCTGAAACAACAACACATTTCAGCAGAAACTGTTGCCCATTCTACACGCAACAGAAAGCAAACCCAGCATGTTTTTATTTTATTTTAGTTATTATTATTGTCTATGGTGAGTTACATGACAGAAAAGAATTCCAAGTTGGGTGAAACATCTCTCTCGTATGTTCAATATGAGTCTTCGACATGTCAAGCAATATCATCAACCAGTGTGCTGAAAAACGCCACTCAACCAAACATCATGCAAATGCAGGTGTGAACAAAAATCAAACTTTGCCTTTATTCCACCAAAATATATGTAGTCTCAAGAATAAAGTAGACCAGTTACTAATAAATTTAAAAGACGAATGTGTAAGTGGGTCTGATGTTTCTCAGAACATCATGTTATGAGTGGAATCCACATGCTACAAATTGAGAACTTTAGTTTAGCTGCACATCACTCTACATCCATTATGAGAAAAGGTGTAGTTGCGATATCTGTAAAAAAAACAATGTAGTGTACAACTCTCTAGATGTAAGCAAATACTGTAATGAACAGCATTTTGAGGTGTGTGGCTTCGAGTTAACATCAGACAGTGCAGTAGTTATTGTATTGGTTATTTACAGGGCACTTGCTGGAAATCTGAAAGTATTTATGAGACAAATAGAACTAATTCTGTCCCACCTATGCAGGGAAACTATATCAACCATTGTTATGGATGACTTGGATGTGGACTTCTTAACAGAAAATAGAAACACAACTGACTTTGAACACCTGATGTAGTGCTACAACTTAATACCAGTGGTGGACACTCCAGCTAGAGTAACAGCCATTTCTAGCACCTTAATAGATAATGTATTTGTAGATAAGGATATTTACGATAATGTAACTGTGAAAAATATTATAAATGGCCTCTCTGATCATGAAGGACAATTTCTCACTCTAAACCAAATAAACATACAAAAGAAAGAAAAATTCATTTCAAAAAGCTTCAGGATTATAAACAAACACACCATTGAAAGCTTTAATCAGCAATTACAGATAGGGGACTGGTCTCCTGCGGATGCTGCAACTGATGTTAACTCAAAATTTAATATATTTATCAATTAATTTACAAGTCTTTCAGGAAAAACCTTTCAAAAAAAAAGTCACTGACAGAAAACATGTTAAAATCTGGAAACAAGCCTTGGATTACTAAAGGCATCAAAATTTCTTCTAAAACAAGAAGAGAACTGTATATAGCAGCCAAGAGATCAAATGATCTCAGTAGGAGTATGCAGTATAAACTCTACAATAAAGTTCTGAATAAGACCATACAAGCAGCAAAGAAAATGTGCTTGCAGACAGAAACTGATTACTTGAGCAATGAAGTAAAAACTATGTGGAGTTTTGTTAAAGAAGGAAACAAGGAAAAATGCAGTTTGTAGTGCAAATATCTAAATAAAAAGTGATGGTCATCTTGATAGCAAACCAGAAATACTGATGCATGCCAGGACAGTTAAGCATCTCAGGGATCAAAATATCCTCAATGACATTCAGTTTGGATTTCAGAAAGGTTTGTCAACAGAAGATGCAATATTCACAATTGCAGGCAAAGTCTTGGAATCTATCAACAAAAAACTTAAGGTGGTTAGGATTTTTTGTGATGTAACAAAAGTATTTAACTGTCAGTCACCAGATTCTCTAACAAAAAGTTGCACATATTGGTGTAAAGTGTTCATCATGGAAATGGCTTTAATCATACCTGTAAAAGAGGAAACATAAAGTTATAGTAGATAGTCAAAATGGATTACCATTATCTTCAGAATGGAGTACCATCACATGTGGAGGACCCCAATGCTCAGTTATTGGCCCCCTACTTTTCATTACCTTCATAAATGATGTGCCTCTGTGTATGGAATATATTAGATTCATCGTTTTTGCTGAAGAAACACACTACTTATTGATAATTTAGTAGATAAACTTGAGGTAACAGCAAATAAGGTGTTAAGTGAAACAGCAATCTGGTTTAACATTAATGACCTTTCTTTAAATGAAACTAAAACAAACTACATTCAGTTCCAAATAACATTAAAAGTGAAGAAATAGTAGTAAAAATAGGTGAGTGGGTGATAACTGCGGTGGATATCTCAAAATACCTAGGCTTACATGGTGACAGCAAACTGAACTGTTCAAACCACACCCTGGATCTATGCAAAAGAGTGAGTTCAGCAACTTACGCGTTACGTATTGTTTCTTCTTACTGTAGTATGGAAACCATTGAGGCAGCCTGTTATGGTTATTTCATGCCATTATGGCATACAGAAGGGTCATCCCATGTCAAATCAGCACACTTAAAATAAAAAAAATTGACCTCACCATCTTATATTTTGCTGAAAGTTGGTATGCTGAAACTACGAAAAATACCAAATTTCAATTTTTTGCCTCAAACTACATCTGAAATATGGTCATGTAAACTTTTCAAAAACTGGCCAAATGTGTTTGAACATACTTTTTTAAAATTGCTCTAGGAGCTGCTCTAATTGAGCTAGAGAGCTGCGAAAGTTGTCATTTTGCAGCATTTCTCATGCTCTTTCTAGTGATACACAACAAAAAATAACTTCTAATTAATAACCTTTTTCAAAATTCTAATCAATATTTTGATTTAATTTTTCTTCAAAAAGTGCATACTTAAAATTTTCAAAATATTTCCATAACTACTTCATACTGTTGTAAATTACATGGCAAAATCTAAATGTGGGATGATGATGGGTTCATTGTTAAAAAAAATTCTGGACTCTTTTTTTCACTAACAGCCATAGTATCACCAAACTACATTTAACAAAAAGGAATTTCATTAAAATATACTGAAAAGTAAGTCAAAATGTGCTAGAAGTATCAAAATATCACCTTCTTGAAACAAAACTAAACAACATTTTCTATAATTGAGTGCTTATTCTTTAAGTTTCTTACAGTTTAAACTAATAGCGTTTTAACCAGCAAAATGAAATGTTGAGTGTGGAACCTATTGCTAAGATTTAAGTAAGGTGTGCAAAACTTTTAAATAGACTATTGATGTAATACATGTAATGCACATTTCATTAGCACATACTTTAGCCACTGTATGAAGGCTGAGCATGCTTGTGTTCCTTTCTATGTGCGCAGCAGGCTGTGAACAAGTTGAAACAAGCACAGTGCTAAATGGCTGTACAATCATTCAGAGACTGGAGCCATTGTTGAGAGGATATATGACTTACCTTCTAAGGCTTAGTGTGCCTACTGCATTATTGTGCACTGTGGTTTTAGTGCAAAGCAATTGTTACCTCTGTGTTGATGAATTTGTATCTAGTATATTTAATAGTTCATTTACAAGTAAATCTATAAATTGAAGTAGAGTTTATAAGTGGTTTTTGCATCAATATGGAACCAAATAAGAAGTGCAGTGCTGTAAGAGTGCCATGTTGTAATCCATTGAAAAAGTCAATTCATTTTATTAGAGATAGAATAAAACTGAGAAATGTCACAGCATGGATGCCCAAATTATTTCCACAAATACCTAGTGGTGGCAGGATTAGTGGTAAATGTAGGAAAAATGTAACCACATTGAAAAATACACCAGAGCCCATCAGGGATAAAAGTGTTGAAGAAGATTCTTCTGGATCAGAGATAATCATCCCAGACCAAGACCCTGATTTCACTGCAACTTCAGTGGTTGTTCAAAGACTTAAGACGTCACTTCAAGAACTAGAGAGTCCCCAATTGATAAGAAAAAAGTAACATACAGGCTTTACGCCAAATCAAAAGTGAAAAAAAGCTCCTCATCACTGACACATAAACTTTTTGTAGCTGCTGAAACTTCTTCCTCAGATACTAATACTGGTGAATCCGTTCTCCAAAATCTCAAACCAAACTTTAATAATCATATAAGTAGAGAAAAAAACTAATGATTCTTACAAGTTTACCTGAAAAGTGGAGTGTAAGGAATATAATGAGGGAATTTAATGCTCCTAATTACATTTTTCAGCAGTCCAAAAAAATTTTGAAAGAGAACGTATTTATGGAATGTGCAAACCCAAAACAGGAAAGTATTTATCAACAGAAACTGTCCAAACTGTACATGCATTTTGTGAAAATTTTGAAGTTACCTGGGCAATGCCAGGTATTAAAGATTGTGTGATAAATACAGAAACAACTGGATGTAAAACAAAAATATGAAAAAAACTTACTTTGTGTAACCTTAAAGAACCTTACAGACATTTTAAAGACAAGTTTCATAACACAAAAATAGGTTTCTCTAAATTTGATGAGTTGAGACCAAAACATTGTGCATTTGCTGGCTGGAGTGGCACACACACTGTCTGTGTGTGCACAACTCACCAAAACATGAAATTAATGATACAAAATGCCAAAATAAGTACAGTAACAAACAGCAGTTTAAACAATTATAAGCAATGCATTACAAAAATACTTTGCAACCCATCATTAGTTGATTGTAACATGGGAAACCGTGAATATTGCCCTGGAGAGACTTTTATACGTAAAATTTTACAAGACTCTTTTGATGAAACGTTAGTTGAATGAGCTCAGTTCAAATAGTGGATGTCAGTTGACTGCTGTAATCTGGAAATTGTTCAGAAAACTTCTGAAAGATTCACAGATTTATTTTGTAGTAAGAGGTCTACTCTGATTTAGCATGACTTCATTGCCAAGCATCGACGAACATTCCCTAACTTCACAAGAGAAAATCTTATGGAATCTGAATTTGTTGTCATATGTGATTTTTAGGAAAATTATAGTGTAGTTCTGCAGGATGAAGCTCAGAGTTACCACTGGACAAGACAACAGATTATCATTCATCCTTTTGTTATATATTACAAACAAGAAGACAAAATTGAGCATGTGACCTCTGTCATTGTTTTCAATTGTCTGGAGCACAATACAGTTGCGGTTTACACCTTTCAGAGGAAGCTTATTTCTTATCTAACAAATAAATTTCAAAATTTTCCAAACAAGAGATACTATTATTCTGATGGTTCTGCTTCTCAGTACAATAATAAAAAAAGCTTCCTGAACCTTTGCCTTCATGAGGAAGACTTCAACATAAAAGCTGAGTGGCACTCTTCAGCCACAGGACATAGGAAAAGACCTTGTGATGGAGTAGGGGGTTCAGTTAAGAGACTGGCAGCCCCTTCAAGTTTGCAAAGGCCATACCAAAATCGAATCCAAACCCCACAAGATCTATTTGAATGGGCAGTAGATAATATCACAAATGTTGATTTTGTGTATTCCACTGAAGAAGACTATGCTGCTTCAGAAATGTTATTAAAAAGCTGGTTTGAAGAGGCATTGACAATCAAAGGAACACAGCAACTTCACACTTTCATTCCCAGCACTACATCAAAATTAATAGTCAAATATTTTTCAGGTGATATGAAGAGTTGGGAGAGGGAAGTAACAACATCAGCAGACAAACTGTAGTTACAAGATGTATCAGGCTATGTCACCACTGTATATGCCAGAAACTTTTGGCTTGGGTACATTTTAGAAAGAAAAAAAAGAACATGATGAAGTGAAAATAACTTCTCTTCATCCATGTGGACCAGCTAAGTCATTCTCCTATTCTGTACATGCAGATGTCCTGTGGGTGTCTGTTGTGGATGTTCTCACAAAAGTAAATCCATTTACTCTGACAGGGAGAACATACATTCTTAATGAAAGTGATGTAAGCCAAACCCAGTTGGCTTTATAAAAATGTAATCTGTGAAGCTCCAAGACAATTTATTGGGAAACTGCTTTCAACTCAGATCTTAATTTTTTCTCAGGTTACTGTAAATGTATATTTTTTAGAAAGTTGTTTCAAAATTACTCTTAGTACTTATTGTGTTAAATTTAGCTATGTATAGATACCTGTTACTCAAAAACAAGCATTATGTATTTATTTTTTTAATAGTTCCATTCCATACATCATGGACCAAAACTATTATGTAAATACTTGTACTTTTTCATACTTTATTTCAGTTTGTAGTTAAATGCTGAAACTTTTTTGTTTTATCAGTTAATATACTGTTAGTTAAGTTGTATGAAATTAAAATAAGCAATCAATTATAATTAGGTTGCAGGGCGCCAGTTTGACTGTTAAACCCAATAAGGAGACATTAGCCAGGCAGCAGGTATCCCTCTTAGGTCACCTAGTATCAGGCAAAAGTATTTCCATGGATCAGGAGGGGACTAAGGTCTTGTGAGCTCTTCCGCCACCTACTATTCAGTGCAGCTCTCCATGAATAATGGGCTGCCATTCCCCAGGTAACCTTCCAAAACCTGATTGAAAGTATGCCTGTGAGAGTGGAAGCTGTCTCATCAAGGTTAAGGGTGGACCAACACCATATTGAATTCCGATGGAGGGCACCACGAACTTGTAGGTCATTTTCAGCAAGGTCTCTGGCTACTTTTGATGACATAGTGTACATTCTCATGAGGACCACTGCCAATGATCATTTACAGTGGCTACATTACTGCCAAGCCTATCTGCAGTATGGTATTGCAGAAGGAGATCCACCTTCTTTTAGCCCTATTACACAACCTTGTTCAAGCTCAGTGAGGTGCTGATAACGTCACCTTTGTGTTGTTAAGGGCATTCTTGACTAACATCACCACACCACATCCAATCTCAAAGGAACTAATTCTCACATCCGTTACACTGTGTATTTAAAGCATACCTGATTTCCATCCTTATAGTGATGCTACTAGTTCCACTCATAAGTGACCAGCACAAATTGTGAATAGACATCAACTTTCAGATGTCGAAACATGCCTTCTTTTGTTTATGTCACAAAACTCCTTCTTAGTGTTATGATTTTTTTCTGTCAGCACATTTAAAGAATGGTTACTTACAAGATGATATTTGACATAAATCTTTTCATTTGTAACTTTCCTTTTGGTGAAGCAGGTTTCATCAGCGATGGGGATTAGTTGGTAGTTACAGAGGAGTAAATATAACAGGCTTTTTGTGTGTATAGTCATTGTTACGTGTAGCAAATGGTACAAAAATAGATTGAAAAACACACATAATGTGTAAATATTTTGTGGAAGTTGGATTGTGATAGAAATATATCCTGTGCCTCCATTTATTTTCTGCAAATTTCATTAAGATGCACAATAGATGATTTGGAGAGAATAATAGATAGCATCCATCTTCTTTTGTGGAATATCTTAGCAGGACCACAATATACACAACATTATAAGGTGTTGTATGGTATGACAGATGTGAACAGTACTGAGTAATGGGATCATGGCTTTCTTACTTTTTAGAACAAATACAACTTATTAGCTTTAACAGTGGAAAAAATGACAAAGGTAATTACAGAAGTGGTAGACATCGTACAGCTTGTTGTATGCTTGTGTAGTGCACAAAACCAACAGCAAGAATCTGGTGTTCACAAATTATGTTGATTATATGACATTCAGAATAGAAACTAATGAATCTTAGGTAAGGAAATTAAAAAATGAAGTCAAAGAACTGTATACTAAACCAGGCTTCAAACATAAGCATTCAGGTTTTTCAGACACTTTTTTCTCTTGAATCATTTGGACAGGCTCAAATCTTTAGTTTGCCACTGACTATTGTTCAATGTTTCTAAACTGCTCGGTGATTGTCCTACAGTACTGTGGAGCTTGAATTCTGGTCCACAAACCAATTTTAATTGCTCACAGTTATCAACACGAAATATGTTTCATGAGGAACAAATATTTAGCCTCAGTCTCAACCAGCTTAACAGTTCAGGTGTAGCAAGAATAAATATGGTGAATAAATAACTGATGTCTTGAAACCAGATTAAGTGCTCACAGACACTCAAAACCAGGAAAGCCATCTCCTAGTAATATAGGACAAAGGTGACTTAGAAAGTTCTATCCTAACTGCCTTAGGTCTAACTACAGTGAAACAAGATCTAAAATGAACTAACATTTAACAAGAAAGAATGAACATAAAATACAAAATTCCATTTTCTACACAGAAAAACAATAGCCCAAATAAATTGTCTAACAATGTAAAATTATTACTGAAATGAACTTATTTCAAACGTCTATTAAAATATCTATTTAGCAGGACATTCCATATAGTGAATGATTACTTAGATAATATGAAGTTTACCTGAAGAAATTAAACACCTATGTCATATCAAAAAACAGATTTGCACTATAAGTTATTTTATCCTGGAAAATCTTACATCAAAGCTCTACAGTGTATAAGAGAAACATCTTATCCTCTTACTGATCTCAAGATCTCACTCATTATGGAGAGATGTTAACTCAATTCCTCATGCAAACAAATGGACAGTTGTAGTATACAAAATGTAAACCAAATATTATCAACGTCTGTTGCCAGCCATTATTGTGTGTCTATGGTATGTGCAGTTATTGCTGCTGAAAAACCCATGAATTGCATTGCAGCAGCTTTTTAGAGGATGAAATGAACTGGGGTACTGAAATGAATCTACAAGACAGCAGTAGCTTCTTAAATTGTGAAATAACTTCCTTCCAAAAATACACAAATACAGAATTAGAATTGTACAATAGGCATAAAACGAATCAGGATTTAAAGAGACTGGCCTATATTTTCGAGGACAGAGGCTGTAATATTCTTCTAGCCATTCTGACATACACTGATGAGCTGAAACATTATAATCTTTGGCTTAATAGCATGTTGGTCCACTTTTGTAATGCAATTAAGCAGTGGTTCAGCATAACATGGATTTAACAAGCTCTTGATATGTTTCTGGAGGTGTGTAACCCCAGACATCTGAGCACACTTCACAAAAGTCCCACAAATTACAGGCAGTGAACTGTGGGCACAGAGCTGGCACCCAGTAGCATCCAGGATGTGTTTCAGTGGGTTCAGGTCAACCAAATTTTGTCACCAAAAATTCAACAACAGTTCAGTGCCGTGCTACTTGAATCATTCTGGCCCTGTACCACGGTCAGTTACATTGCAGGAGGGCGCCACAATCATCAGGTAAGAGATCAAGCAAGAAGGATGCTAGTGGACCATAGTAGTGTTCCCATATCCCACAAATCTTATGTCACCTTCCATTATTACCACAGGCCCATGAAATCCTAGGTTAGTGCCCCCTCACAGAACCATACTGGCCCCACCAGCAGGCAACCATGGCATAGTGCATGTTTTGAACTGCCACTCATCTGGATGACAGTGTACCCTGGGCATGATCATCAATCTAGTTTAACAAGAAAAGATATTCATTCAACCAGGCAACATGTTTCCATTGATCCAAAGTCCAGTTTCAATGATCTCATGCTCACTGCAACTGTAATTGATGATGTCATTGGGTTAACATGGTAATATTGTGGCATTATGGTATGGAAAAAAATGTGTGCAGAACCATGTGCCATGGAACACTTGTTCCAGCACCAGCATTCTATTCTGTCATCAAATCTGTCACAGATCACTGTCTAACATGTGGAAATCTCTGAGTGTCTGGGTGAGTTATGTCATAATTACCTCACAATATTTTAGAAAACAGACTCATCCCGTCTTTGGGTGGTTGCTGATGACTGCTGATCTGTTCCTGTCAGTATCCTATATTTGTTGACCATTATCTGCTCCATCACTCCATCCCTTTTGCTATCCATGCAGCTGCCACAGTGATTGGTGATAGTGGTTGGGGGTAATGGCATCAAGATCAAACCTCCGATCATATATACCATCACTGTTGGGCTAGGACCTCACTGTGCAGGAATGCCTTTTGTTTTTCTAGGCTCAGTGCACACTGACTCAGTTGCACACTGTGATCTTTATTTTATAGACCATCTTAGGATCTAATTTCAAAGGCTTTTCAATCGTGCAGTCCTAAGGAGATGTCTGTCCTCAAATCTAAGGCATTAATTTACAATTCTTTATTACTACAACTTACATATGAGTATGTACATTTACGTACATAAGTACATAGGTTTCTATTTCACTTATATATATATATATATACACACTCCTGGAAATGGAAAAAAGAACACATTGACACCGGTGTGTCAGACCCACCATACTTGCTCCGGACACTGCGAGAGGGCTGTACAAGAAATGATCACACGCACGGCACAGCGGACACACCAGGAACTGCGGTGTTGGCCGTCGAATGGCGCTAGCTGCGCAGCATTTGTGCACCACCGCCGTCAGTGTCAGCCAGTTTGCCGTGGCATACGGAGCTCCATCGCAGCCTTTAACACTGGTAGCATGCCGCGACAGCGTGGACGTGAACCGTATGTGCAGTTGACGGACTTTGAGCAAGGGCGTATAGTGGGCATGCGGGAGGCCGGGTGGACGTGCCGCCGAATTGCTCAACACGTGGGGCGTGAGGTCTCCACAGTACATCGATGTTGTCGCGAGTGGTCAGGGGAAGGTGCATGTGCCCGTCGACCTGGGACCGGACCGCAGCGACGCACGGATGCATGCCAAGACCGTAGGATCCTATGCAGCGCCCTAGGGGACCGCACCGCCACTTCCCAGCAAATTAGGGACACTGTTGCTCCTGGGGTATAGGCGAGGACCATTCGCAACCGTCTCCATGAAGCTGGGCTACGGTCCCACACACCATTAGGCCATCTCCCGCTCACGCCCCAACATCGTGCAGCCCGCCTTCAGTGGTGTCGCGACAGGCGTGAATGGAGGGACGAATGGAGACGTGTCGTCTTCAGCGATGAGAGTCGCTTCTGCCTTGGTGCCAATGATGGTTGTATGCGTGTTTGGCACCGTGCAGGTGAGCGCCACAATCAGGACTGCATACGACCGAGGCACACAGGGCCAACACCCAACATCATGGTGTGGGAGGGCGATCTCCTACACTGGCCGTACACCTCTGGTGATCGTCGAGGGGACACTGAATAGTGCACGGTACATCCAAACCGTCATCGAACCCATCGTTCTACCATTCCTAGACCGGCAAGGGAACTTGCTGTTCCAACAGGACAATGCACGTCCGCATGTATCCCGTGCCACCCAACGTGCTCTAGAAGGTGTAAGTCAACTACCCTGGCCAGCAAGATCTCCGGATCTGTCCCCCATTGAGCATGTTTGGGGCTGGATGAAACGTCGTCTCACGCGGTCTGCACGTCCAGCACGAACGCTGGTCCAACTGAGGCGCCAGGTGGAAATGGCATGGCAAGCCGTTCCACAGGACTACATCCAGCATCTCTATGATCGTCTCCATGGGAGAATAGCAGCCTGCATTGCTGCAAAAGGTGGATATACACTGTACTAGTGCCGACATTGTGCATGCTCTGTTGCCAGTGTCTATGTGCCTGTGGTTCTGTCAGTGTAATCATGTGATGTATCTGACCCCAGGAATGTGTCAATAAAGTTTCCCCTTCCTGGGACAATGAATTCACGGTGTTCTTATTTCAATTTCCAGGAGTGTAGCTTTTTCTGTTAACACATCCTTGAAACACAGATATGTACAATATGTAATCACATTTTTTCTATGCTTCATCCTCAGTCCTCAGAATCTGGTGACAAAAAACTGGGATAAATGAGAAATTCACTTAGGAGGTGCAGTTCTTGTGAGATTTTCCCATGAGCCAGATCATAGTCCACATGGATGTGATTGTAACTCTTCTGGTCTTGCAGCTTTGTGCACAGGTTGCTGTGTATGCTATATCTGACAGTTACTCCTATGTTTATGAGGGTGGTGGTGATTATCTTACATTGATGGAAAGGCATGTTTTCAATTCAGATCTCTTCACGTCTGCTGCTCATTTTGGCAGTATTTAATTATTTTCTGTGTCATACATATACTGTCATACCCCTCTTGTTTGCTACTGCTGCCAGGGTTAGTCTAAATGAGGCAATGTGACCAGGGGCCAGCCTGTCTCTGAGGAATGACCACGCTGTCATCCTCACCTGTATTCTTGGTATTTCAATAAATAAGACCTTCTTTAATTGGTTTAAGATAGAATTTAGCCTGTTCATTCTCCTTGTATTCTGGAACTCATCAACTTGATTTTAAGACAGCGTTCCACATCCAAAATTAAAAGAACGCCTTTAATCTGTTTGCCAGCACCATTATAAACTCCTTCCTTATCAATTTGTGCACTACATTTGGTCCTCAGATCCTTACAACATGAACAGTTCCTTTCCAGGGGCTTTTTATCATTTTTGGCCATCCTCATCTCACTCTTTTTTCATGTAATAATACCCTCTCTCCTGCCTTAAATTCCTAATGGTTTTGCAAACAATCAAGTTATCCTTTGGTCCTTTCTTTACTTTCCTTATTAAAAATCCTTAACATCTGATGCATCACCTCTTTAACTTCTGTTGTGGAGTTATCATGGTAGTATTGTAAAATTTTCCCATGAGTCGCATTGCATTTCATGTGCACATGATCATACCTCTTCTCTTCTTGTAACTTTCTGCAGTGGATGCTGCATTTGATATACCCAAGAAACACTCCTACATCTACATCTACATCTACATCTACATGTTTACTCTGCAATTCATATTTAAGTGCTTGGCAGAGGGTTCATCGAACCTCAATCATACTATCCCCTTACCATTCCACTTCCGGAAAGTGATCGGGAAAAATGAACACCCAAACCTTCCTGTTCAAGCTCTTATTTCTCTTATTTTATTTTGTTTATCATTCCTACCTATGTAGGTTGGACTCAACAAAATATTTTTGTGTTCGGAAGAGAAAGTTGGTGACTGAAATTTCGGAAATAGATCTCGCCGCGACGAAAAACGTCTCTGCTTTAATGACTTCCATTTCAACTCGCGTATCATATCTGCCACACTCTCTCCTCTATTACGTGATCATACAATATGAGCTGCCCTTTTAAGCACCCTTTCGATGTCCTCCGTCAATCCCACCTGGTAAGGATCCCACACTGCGCAGCAATATTCTAACAGAGGACGAACGAGTGTGGTGTAAGCTGTCTCTTTAGTGGACTTGGAGCATCTTCTAAGTGTCCTGCCAATGAAATGCAACCTTTGGCTTTCCTTCCCCACAATATTGTCTATGTGGTCTTTCCAACTGAAGTTGTACGTAATTTTTACACCCAGGTACTTAGTTGAATTGACAGCGTTGAGGATTGTACTATTTATCGAGTAATCGAATTACAATGGATTTCTTTTGGAACTCATGTGGATCATCTCACACTTTTCGTTATTTATCGTCAACTGCCACCTGCCACACTATACAGCAATCTATTCTAAATCACTTTGCAACTGATTCTGGTCTTCAGATGACCATATTTGACGGTAAATTACAGAATCATGTGTGAACAACCTAAGAGAACTGCTCAGATTGTCACCCCGGTCATTTATATAGATCAGGAACAGCAGAGGTCCCAGGATGCTTTCCTGGGGAACACCTGATATCACTTCAGTTTTACTTGATGATTTGCCATAGATTACCACAAACTAGGACCTTCCTGACAGGAAATCACTAATCCAGTCTCACAACTGAGGTGATACCCCATAGGCCCACAGCTTGATTAGAAGTCGCTTGTGAGGAACGGTGTCATAAGCTTTCCGGAAATCTAGAAATACGGAATCAACTTGAGATCCCCTGTCAATTGTGTGAATAAAGAGCTAGCTGCGTTGCACAAGAACGATGTTTTCTGAAATCATGCTGATTACGTGATTCATAATGTTTGAATACAGTATATGCTCCAAAACCCTACTGCAAACCAACGTCAATGATATAGGTCTGTAGTTCGAGGGATTACTGCTACTACCCTTCTTAAACACTGGTGTGACCTGCGCAATTTTCCAATCTGCAGGTACAGATCTATTGGTGAGCAAGTGGTTGTATATGATTGCTAAGTAGGGAGCCATTGTATAAGTGTAATCTGAAAGGAACCTAATCGGTATACAATTTGGATCTGAAGACTTGCCCGTATCAAGCGATTTGAGTTGCTTCACAACTCCTAAGGTATCTGCTTCTAAGAAACTCAGGCTAGCAGCTGTTCGTGTTTCAAATTCTGGAATATTCCATTTGTCTTCCCTGGTGAAGGAATTTCAGAAAACAGTATTCAATAACACAGTCATCGGTAACAGTACCATCGGCACTGCGCAGCGAAGGTATTGACTGTGTCTTGCCACTTGTGTACTTTACATACGACCAGAATTTCTTCGGATTTTCTACCAAATTTCGAGACAATGTTTCGTTGTGGAACCTATTAAAAGCATCTCGCATTGAAGTCCGTTTGAAATTTCTCTCGTCTGTATATTTTAGCCAGTCCTCGGGATTTTGTGTTCTTCTGAACTTCGCATGCTTTTTCCGTTGCCTCTGCAACAGCGTTGGGACCTGTTTTGTGTACCATGGGGGATCAGTTCCATCTCTTACCAATTTATGAGGTATGAATCTTTCAATTGCTGTTGCTACTGTATCTTTGAATTTGAGCCACAAGACAGTGAGGCACCAAATGGACTAGCCAGGGAACTTATCACTGATTGTGCCATTTGTAAATATACTCATTCATTTTCGAATTCTAATTAATGTCATGATAATTATTTTGAGGTAATTGTTAGGTGGTTTTATGCACTGAGAGCTATTAGCAAAGGACGAACTGCAGCAGAAAAAATGTGTGTTGTGATGAATATGTGACACCCACCTTGTGCAATCGATAAGTATGCAGGATTTATTGGAGCTGCTGTGGAATCTATTGCATGTAAGTCAATGAAGGGTGCTGCAAACGTAGCTGTTGAAATAAATGATGGTATGACTGACATACCAGTAGCTTTTGATGGCAATTGGCAGAAGTGCAGCTACAGTTCTATGAATTCTGTTGCCAGTGACCAGTGTGGATACTGGAAAGGTAATAGATTTCCAGATTTGAATCAAACATTGTTATAAGTGTAAATCAGGGAATGAAGAAGGGCATATCTGTGACAGAAATTATGAAGGAACAAGTGGTGGTATGGAGGTGTCTGCAGCTACTGAAATTTTTAGTCAATCTGTGAGTGAAAGGGGTAGCTGGGGTGTTACACTAAGTTCTTAGGTGATGGAGACTTAAAAGTGTATAACAGTGTAGTAACTGCTCAGCCTTGTGGTGAGAAGATTATCACAAAACTAGAATGTGTTCGTCATGTCCAGAAGAGGATGGGCGCCAGGTTGAGGAAGCTGAAACAAAGTTTGGGAGACAAGAAACTTTCTGATGGTAAAACCTATAAGAGGCAGGCTGACAGACAAAATGATCAATGAACTACAGCAGTATTATGGGATGTCCTTTAGAAATAATTCTGAGGATTTGTTTAAAATGAAGCAGGCAGTATGGGCTACCTTCTTCCACAGACTGTCAACTGATGAAAAACCAGTATGCCACCTTTGCCCTCTTGGATCTGATTCATGGTGCAATTACACCAATGCCCTGTACTCAAACAGTTCATACAGCCGTAAACATTCCCCTACAGCAGCAGTCATGGATATCACAAAAACCTGTTTACAGAGACCTGCCAAATCCTGAATTATTGAAGAAGTGTCTGCATGGTCAGACTCAAAATCCCAATGAGTTGTTGAATAATCTTATATGGACTCACTTGCCAAGAAATGTTTTTGGTGGAATGAAGACACTAAAGTGGAGGGTCAATGATGCTGTTATTGCTTTTAATGACGGCAACATTGGTAGGGTGAAAGTGCCATAGCATATGGAAATTCATCCTGGGGCAAACTGCATCTGAGAACTTGAATGGATGGACAAGGTTTGCATTGATAAAGCAGAGTATGCAGCACAGTTCTTCACTAAGGAGTCCAGGAAGAAGAAAGAACTGAAAAAAAGAACAATAGGATGAAATACTGTATGATGCACGGTGCTTCTGAGTTACTAAAAATAAAAAAATAAGCACATATTAAGTGAGTTACAGTGTTTTGAAACTTTAGAAGCCATTCCTGAAAATTTACATTTACTCTTCCATTTTCCCCTAAATCTCAGAAACCACTTTGAGTAGAGTATTCAGATTTTCAGGGAGTAATAACATACATATCCTGAGTCTACTGAACTAAAAGAAGAACATAATGTTATGTATTTTTAAAATTATTTAAGATAACGTACAAAAAAGTACACAAAATTTTAACTATGCAATTAAAAAACTGTATTTCCGAAAGCAGTGGCTGAAATGCAATTATTGTAGTTCAGTAGGGTCAGAACATACAGTGTAACGTCATGTAAAAGTTTCATGTCAGTGGCTACAGTGGTTCCTGAAATACAGGGAAGCCCAGTCTCTAAATTTGGCATTGTGGCTGCATTCACCAAATTTTTTCTTACAAGAGGCTTTTGAGGCTTCTGTTAATGCTCTCTTAATGCATTGCTTTGGCTAATCTTAAAAATCTCTTCTCTCGCTCTCACAACTGTTTTAATTCTTTTCATCCTCAATTGCCCTATGAATACTGATTGCACCAGCTTCCTAATTTCGGCTTGGCTGCCTGAAGTATCTAATTCTCTCATTACTACCTGGACAGCAACTTGGAATTTGTACTGCAATGTGTTCAACATGACTTGACCATTCACCCGCACTTTCGACCATATTCTGTCTACTAGACAATAAGAGAAACACATGATAATGCACAGTTTGTATTGACTCGTAGTTCTCCAGTAGCATCCACTTCACATTTGTTCAAGTTCTGGGCAAACCCCATATGAGTGGCTTACTTCGTGCTGCTCCCATGATCCTAGTTCCAACAAATTTTGATTACACTCTATTATTGTGGTTTGGTATTCGTTCAAGTACTAAGTCTCAGTCATCTACAGATTCTGTATTCCTTGTTCCCACCAAATCCTCTAGGAATTAGCTTAAATTGGCCAGATAAGACTATTTGTTGGCTGTGGGCCTCGCTATCCTCTAGTTTCATATTAGGGGATTTTTTGTCCCTTCTCAGAGCCATAGACCTCATTCACATGCTATGTGGTGATTGACTCACCACATTTTTTGGTCAGGCAGATAGCTCTGCATTGGTGTCTCGTCAAAGTGTAATGTTAGAATATGGTGTTGTGAGCACACACGTCACTGTCTCAGGTGTTGCTTTCCATGCTCTCAGTGGGCATACATCTTTGAACATGTCTTCCACTGTTTGCAGCAGTGGGCTGCTAATGACTGTCTATTATTCTGCAACACAAGACAGCAGACAAGCTCCCGACTTGTTCTTCTTTTTGATTTATTCCTGCAGTACAATGAAAATGCCTGCCCCTTTCTTTTTGCCTCATTTATCTCAAGAGCTCAAGTCAATTCATCCCTAACCTCTGACACCAGTTTATCTGTTGTAACTCGACATGGGTCACAACATATTTACTTAGACTCTCATAATCAGGCTGTAGGTGATCTGGGATTTTAGGTAAACTGTCTCTTGCATGTGAGTGACTATGTGTGGGGCTGAGTGGGGACAGGGTTCAAGCTGAGGTTATTTAAGTCTCTATGCTTGGAGAGAAAATGACTCATATGCCAGGCTGAGATGTAGATATAGTGATGCTATTAAGGAAAAGTGGCTCCAGAAGGCCATTTTGGCTGCTTTTAGTACTTCTTCATGCACTTATGTATACCTCTACACCTGTATCTTCACCAAAATCTGTACTCTGCAAACCTCTGTGAAGTGCATGGCGGAGATTACATACCATTTTACCAGTTATTGCGATTTCTTCCTGTTCCATTCACATATGGAGAGTGTGAACAATGATTGTCTGAATGCCTCTGTGAGTGCTGTAAGCATTCTACTCTTATCCTCATGATCCCTATTATAGTAAAATGAAGAGCACAGACACTGACCAGTCACTTGAATCCTAAGCTGTAACATGACAGATATCCTCAGAATTTTTTTTTTATCTTGATTACTCAAAAGCACCTTAGTTAAAGTGCTCAGCCAAGAATAGATGACTGAACCCATCTGACACCTATTATTTGTTGTATGCATAAATATTTCAACATACAGAATAGGATGATTTTCACTTGGATTTATTGTTAGGAATCTTATTTGTAACGTGCTGTATTTCACAGTGTAGTTAATTTTATAAAAGCCTTGTTAAAAAATGGATAATTGAATTTCTCAATGCTACAAGTAAAAGTAAATATGTAGTGAGCTCAACAGTAGCTCATATCATACTGGCACCATCCACTAGAAAAGGTGACACCCCAACATTCCCATAAAGTATTTTTATTTATTTGAAACTTGGGTGGTTCATGGTGTGGGTTACTGTAGATATGTCCTAGTTCATGAACCATGGGCAACGTATGAGTGGCCAAGTAAGTGGTCCCAATAGTTGGGATACCAGTTACTTTGGAATAAGGCTGGGCATCTTGGGCATATTCTAAGTCGTGGTCACCTTTGTGCTCATACGGCAAAAACTACCAAATCCACCAGTTAGTCCTACAGCCATTAGGGGTAAAACCGAATGGGACTCGGGACATGTAAGGCTAGCAACCTGATTCCCTGGTACTTCAAATATAATTCTGGCAACAATCAGAGCAAAATGCCTTGGACCTTTAGAGGTGATGAAGTCCCACCTATAACTGACAAAAAAGGCACTTCTAAGATACGATTTGGCAAAGAAAAGGTAATGAGATGGGGAGCTATTAATATCAATGGGGGCTACTCTGGGAAGAAGGTAGAGCTGGCAGAGGCTGCAAGTAAGATGGGGCTGGACATTTTAGCTGTTTGTGACATTCGGGTAAGGGGTGCGAAAGAAGAGGAAGTGGGAGAATACAAGGTCTGCCTGTCAGGAGTCAAAGCAGGAATAGCATAATGGGGTGTAGCGCTTTACATCAGGAAAGAAATGGAACCCAGCATAGTTGCAATAAGGTATGTAAACGAACAACTGATGCGGATATATTTGACAGTGTCTAGTAAGAAAATTAGGATTGTGTCAGTATATTCGCATTGTGAAGGGACAGATCAAGATAAGATGGATAGTTTTTATGAGGCTCTCAGTGATGTAGTTGTTAGAGTAAAAGACAAGGACAGTGTTCTGCTCATGAGTGATTTTAAAGCCAGGATCATAAATCGAACAGAAAGGTATGAAAAGGTTATGGGTAAATTTGGAGAGGATATGGAGGCCAACAGGAACGGGAAACAACTCTTGGATTTCTGTGCCAGTATGGGCTTAGTAATCACAAACTCCTTTTTTAAACATAAGAACATTCACCGGTATACTTGAGAATGCAGGGAAACCAGATCTGTCATTGACTATATAATAACAGATCAGGAATTCAGGAAGGCTGTTAGGGACAGGGGATTCTTTGATGAGACTGATCATTATTTAATCTGCAGTGAAATTGTAATGGTGAGGCCAAAAGTGCAGGAGGTCAGGTTCATATGTAGGAGGATAAGGGTGGAGAAACATCAGGATAAGGAAATCAGGCACAAGTACATAACAGCGATCTCAGAAAGGTACCAGTTAGTTGAATGTAGTCAATTACAGTCATTGGAAAAGGAATGGACAAGGTACAGGGACACATTACTAGACGTGGCTAAAGAATGTCTTGGAACAGTAGTGTGTAAAAGTAGGATGAAGCAAACAGCTTGGTGGAATGACACGGTCAAGGCAGCCTGCAAATGGAAAAAGAAGGCGTATAAAAATGGCTACATACTAGAACTCAGGTAGACAGAGAAAGTTATGTTGAAGAATGAAACAAAGCCAAACAGATAATTGCAGCAGCCAAGAAGAACTCATGGGAAGACTTTGGAAATAGGTTGGAGACTATGAGTCAATCTGCTGGAAAACCATTCTGGAGTGTAATTAGCAATCTTCAAAAGGGAGGTAAGAAGGAAATGACAAGTATTTTGGACAGGTCAGGAAAACTGCTGGTTAATCCTGTGGATGGAGGAAATATTTTGAAGAGTTGCTCAATGTAGGTGAAAATACGATCAGTAATAGTTCAGATTTCGAGGTAGAATGGGATAGGAATGATGATGGAAATAGGATCACATTTGAGGAAGTGGAGAAAATGGTCAATAGATTGCAGTGCAATAAAGCAGCTGGGGTGGATGAAATTAAGTTGGAACTCATCAAATACAGTGGAATGTCAGGCCTTGAATGGCTGAACAGGATAATTGAAATGGCCTGGAAGTCGGAACAGGTTCCATCAGACTGGACAAAAGCAGTAATCACACCAATCTTTAAACATGGAAACAGAAAAGATTGTAACAACTGCAGAGGTATCTCTTTAATCAGTGTTGTGGGTAAAATCTTCTCTGGTATTGTTGAAAGGAAAGTGCGAGTATTAGTTGAGGACCAATTGGATGAAAATCAGTGTGGGTTTAGGCCTCTTAGAGGTTGTCAGGACCAGATCTTTAGCTTACGGCAAATAATGGAGAATTGTTATGAGTGGAACAGAGAATTTTATCTGTGCTTTATAGATCTAGAAAAGGCATATGAACGGGTTCCTAGGAGGGAGTTATTGTCCGTTCTACGAGATTATGGAAAAGGAGGCAAACTTTTGCAAGCAATTTAAGGTCTTTACATGAATAGTCAGGCAGCAGTTTGAGTTGACAGTAAATTGAGTGCATGGTTCAGAGTAGTTTCAGGGGTAAGACAAGGCTGCCACCTGTCTCCACTGTTGTTCATATTATTTATGGATCATATGTTGAAAACAATAGACTGGCTGGGTGAGATTAAGATATGTAAACACAAAATAAGCAGTCTTGCATATGCGGATGACTTAGTTGTGATGGCAGATTCGGTTGAAAGTTAGCAAAGTAATATTTGACAGCTAGATCAGAAATGTAAGGACTATGGTATGAAGATTAGCATCTCCAAAACGAAAGTAATGCCAGTGGGAAAGAAATATAAACGGATTGAGTGCCAAATAAGAGGAACAAAGATAGAACCGGTGGATGGTTTCAAGTACTTAGGATGCATAGTCTCACAGGATGGCAACATAGTGAAAGAACTGGAAGCGAGGTGTAGCAAAGCTAATGCAGTGAGCACTCATCTACGATCTACTCTCTTCTGCAAGAAATAAGTCAGTACCAAGACTAAGTTATCTGTGCACTGTTCAATCTTTCGACCAACTTTGTTGTGCGGGAGCGAAAGCTGGGTGGATTCAGGTTACCTTATCAATAAGGTTGAGGTTACGGATATGAAAGTAGCTAGGATGATTGCAGGTACTAGTAGATGGGAACAATGGCAGGAGGGTGTCCACAATAAGGAAATCAAAGGAAAACTGGGAATGAACTCTATAGATGTAGCAGTCAGGGCAAACAGGCTTAGATGGTGGGGGGGAGAAACAAGGTTACCCAAGAGACTCATGGGTTCAGCAGTAGAGAGTAGAAGGAGTCAGGGCAGACCAAGGAGAAGGTACCTGGATTCAGTTAAGAATGATTTTGAAGTAATAGGTTTAACATCAGAAGAGGCACCAATGTCAGCACAGAATAGGGGATCACGGAGGAATTTTATAAGGGGACTGTGCTCCAGACTGAACGCTGAAAGGCATAATCAGTCTTAAATGATGATGATGATGACGATTGAAACTTGTGAGATAATTAACTTCTGAGCTAATTAACATGAAAGTTTGTGACTGGCGACATTTTTCACTGCAGATTTTCCTATGTGATTCTTAGATTCTCTTCTTAAGCTGATTTTTATGCACAAGATGACATAGTGGTACTTCAGTTATTGATTAAGTTTTTAATAAAGATTTTTGCATAACTTATGATACGGTGGTTGTATTTGTAGTTGAGGTATACCCAGTGTGGATGCATAAAATGGTTTCCTAAACTTTTCTAAATATTTAACCTACAATGTGCTTCATAAACTAAATTACTGTTGATACCTATAGTCCATCCCCCAGTAACAAAAGACAATTAGCCGTTTTTGAAATGGTTATATAGTTTCTGAGATCATGATACATTCATATGCCAATCTTTAAATAATTTGATTCAATCCAAAATGTTCAGTCTGGGTCTACCTAGCACTTGTGCAGCACATACGTAAGATCTTGACAAACTGGTTCTTTAGTTTGTGACTTATTTCTACATCACTGACTTCTGTATAGAAAATATGTGGCTCTCTATTACCATGTTGACATGTAAACAACCACTTACCATTTTTGAAGTTCATTTTTAACATTTCTATAAAAAATCTTCTGACTATGTATGCATGACCAGCATGTATGAGGCATGTCTAAAAAGTATCCGACCTTTGGCCAGAAAAAATATTTTGAATGTCTGACAGGGTTGGGACCCTAATCCCCTTCAAAGCAGGCCCCATGTGCTTGTGCACTCTCAGCCCACTGATCCTTCCACTGCTGGAAACACCTGTGGAAGTCTTCTTTTGCAATGGTATTGAGCTCTGCTGTCATGTTCCGCATTATCTTTTCTCTACTCTCAAAACAGGATCCTTGAAGTGGCATCTTCAATTTTGGAAACAACCAGAAGTTGCAAGGAGCCATGTCTGGAGAGTAGGGAGGTTGGCAAATGGCTCTAATTCCATGTTTGACCAAGAAGGTTTGGATCAAGTGGGATGAATGTGCGGGGGTGTTAGTGTTGTGGAGTTGCCAGTTTTTTACCGTCCACATGTCTGGTCTTTTGTGCTGAATTGCATCATGGGGAACATATTGATAGTACTCCTTTGTCAGTGTTTGTACTTCTGGTGTGTATTCATGATATACAATTCCACGAACATCAAAGAAGACAGTCAGCATCACCTTGATTTTGCTTCACACCTGACACACTTTCTTTGGCCTTGGAGACTCAGGATGCTTCCATTGCGACGTCTGTCTTATTGTTTCTGGATCATACCCATACACCCACAACCCATCTCCAGTTTTAACGATGTTCAGAAACCAAGGATCAGTGTTGGTGGTGTCCATAAGGTTCTATGCAACATCAGAACGGAGTTTTTTTGTTCCAGCGACAATAACTTGGGCATGAATTTCGCAGCCATTCTGTGCATTTTCAAATCATCATGCAAAATTTATCTTCTCCAAGAACCTGCTGAATCTTATGAATTGTTTTGCTTTGAGAATCATGAATCTTTTGACAAAATTTGATGCAGTATCTTTGCTCAACACGTTCAGTCATCTTGAGAGAATCAGTGATCCAGCGAACTCTCTGTGTAGCACCTCACTCAGTGACTGACAGGCAGTGACTGACATGGTGGAAGATGGGGACAAAATACATGCATGCACATTGGGTCTCTTCCTTTACTGTGTACAGTGGCGTGGCGCAATCATTTCTATTTTGCACGGAAAAATCATAGGTTTGATACTTTTTAGACAGACCTCGTATGCATGGAATATCTGATATACATTTATGAGGCAGTGACTAGATTAATTCCTTTGAACTAATGAATAATTTTTATTAAGAATGTTATCATGTTTTATGTAATTGATGTTTAATCATCTCAATGACTATCTCAGAAACTCAAGTGTGTGCACTGTTTACATGACGTATGGCCTCTGTGTTCTGTTAATATTGTGTCTAAAATTAACAGAGGCTTCATATAGTGATCATGGTGTTAATGCCATATGTATCAATAGTGAAGACGAGAGGCAAAGGTACATACTTGTCTAAAATATGTGAAGTGAAGCTTGGTTTGGTTGCAACAAGGTTTGTGATGGTAATAAATGTGGGAAAAGCAACATTATTTGCAGATCAGAGCAGTCTACATCATTTTCAAGATTCCTTGAAATAAATTTACATACATTCAACAAGACCTTTATCATTGAGACTCTGAGGCTTTAATGGAATGCAGGTAGACACTGTCCCATATGGTGCCGCTGTATGAGGACACCCACTTGTTTTGATATTATGAAATGAACACATCAGTGATGTGTGGCAACATTTTTTAACTTGAAGACTATGATAGAGAAGTTAGAGTGGGCTTAGAAAAGTGTAAATGGGGGTCATGACATGAATAAACAACCAGTGCACAGAACATTGAGTGACCAAATATTTGTTGACAGTACACGTGACATTAGTAACAATTACATTTCACTGATAATAGTAAGTGGACGGTGCCATAATGGTTTCACTGGTCTTCAACCAATGATAGGACAAGGATGACAAATGGGGTTAGTAATTATGTTGTTTCTGATACAAAGCAAGTAAGTACTGCTGACAGTTAGGTTCTTGGGGCAGGTGAGAAAGTTGTTGATCTAAATATTGATACAAGTAATGATGCTGAAGCGATGTGTGCAGTTGATAAGTGATGTTCTTGATAAAGCAGCTGAAAGTCTGAATGACTCTCAGTTTAAAAAAGATTGTAGAATTATAGTAGTTAGCAGTGATGTAAATGATTTGTAAGCAACTAAACTTGAAGTGGAACAAAAAATTAGGGTGTCAGAGTGTCACATGAGATTGTAGATAAAGTTGTAAAGGTTGTAACAGATAGTCAGGTTGAAGATTTATGTAAAGTTTGTGTAATTAACAATTACATACATGGAAAACAGCCAGTTCCATCTAGTTTAAACAATGTTGTGATGGAAAGGGAACATACTGAAAAGCAAAGGTTACCAAAATATGGAAGCCTAGTGTTAGATTACCAGTGACTGTTGTTCCCAACTTTTTAAGTGAACTGTGAGGTAGGCAGTCTAGAAACAATTGTGTTTAATGTAAATACACCATAAACATTTGTTCGTTTCTATACTATGTTTAAGGGAATGGCATTTGTGAGATGTGGTATGGCCAAAGATTTTGTTGGTTTAAGTGCAATATCTTTAGTTGTTTTGCATAATAAGAGTAATATTTCACCAAATGATGCAAAATTAGATGGAAGAGCAGGGGTCAATGTACCATTAACTGATGAGCATATAGAGAGTTTTTTAAACCTTAGTGAACACACTACATGGTGAGTAGTGATCTTATTCTAGCTTTCTTGAACGATTCTTTTTATTTTTTTATTTATTCATATATATACTATAAATATTGTATGCATGTTGCCCATTTACAAACGTAAATTTATGGAAAACCATTTCAAGGAAATGGAGCATATAATATGTACATAAAAAGTGCAATTTAAATAATTAGAGGTCAAACAATACCTAGTAACTCAACATCATCCACACAAATACTTGTTGTATTATAAATATGTAGTCTGTTTTCCATAGGATTTACTTTTGTCCTTCATAACAAAAACTCCACGTATACACTACAGTATTTCAGTATACTAGATTTTATGTAGACAATAGCTCTTCACTAGATATGCAAATATAATATGTATAGGGGTAAAAGACGGTATTTTCAGTTTTGCTTTAATATAAATATTATCAGAAAATGTTTATTAGCTCATATAGTCATTTACCAAATGAAAAGACTGTTGAAGTAGAAATTTTCTAAATTCTGTTTCAAATTTGTTTTCATCTTTTAACTTTCTCATGTTGACTGGCAGCCTGATTGTAATGTTTTGTAGTCATATGGCTAACGTGCCTTTTTGTGTTTGTCCTTTTTGTTCACTTACTGTGGTTGAGCTGTGCTGTTTTGGGAACTGTAGTTATGGAAGTCAGCATTTGTCTGAAAATTTTTAAGGTCAGCCCTGACTTATTAAACACATTTGAATATAGACAGTGAAGATGTTACTAGTATTTTAAGACAATTGAATATGGGTTTTCAGTGTGTCTATAATGGAGAGAAGAAGAAGATGTCTCAAACAGCAAGAGGTGAAACACCAAAATATTATTCCGTATGTTGTAACAGACTGAAAATAGCCAAAATACACCATTCTGGCTCCCTCTGAGGTACAAAATGTTGCAATAATTCTAGGAGAAAAACAAGATGAATTCAGTATCTGCACAAGTTTAATGACACGTTCATTAAAATTTAGGTTTTCAACAACACAAATCCCCAGCAGTTTCGTAGAGGTCAGTTATGTAAGGCTTTGTCACCCAACAGCGGATCAAGATTTATGTTTTGACTTTTTCCCAAGCTACATTTAACTTCTTTTTTTGCATTTAATGTCAGCCTCTTTGTACTGAACAAAGAGTGGCCATTCTTTAGCACCTGATCAGCTTTTGTTTGTATGAGTTGCCTTCTTGCATTTATTACTGCATTGGTATCATCTGCAAATAGTATGGCACTGCCTGCACTATCTGAGATCTGAGTGTCACTTATATAGACCAGGAACTATATGGGACCTACAATACTGCCTTGTGGTACTCCTACTTCCATTTCTTTTGCACCTAATACTAAACTTAATTTGTAGTTGGACACAGTGGAGGACTGAAATGGACAATTGACACCAAAGAAGTGCAAATATTAGTTCATGAATACCTGTGATGTAAAAGCTAGATTTATCCTTGTACTGGTCAATAGGACTTATAGGTTCTTTGGTAATTACTATGGTGTTGAGTTTTCTGTAATGTAAACTGGATGAGTATTCTATCTATAGTAAGTAAATACAATAAAGTGTTGACTACTAAAATAGTCATGTGTATTACCAGTGAAACATTCTCATTCATTGGACACACAACACAATGAGTCCCAACACAACAATGGCTGTGAAGGTAGAATGCATCAAGCTGCCATCTTCCAGAAACACTAAGTGGCAGGCAACTACTCCAAGTATCAGCATAGGCTCAAGCTACAGCAGCAAGAACTACAACATATATTTCCACTGTTCTGACCAGTCAGGCCGCAATTTTCATTAATAAGAGTGGACACCAGTTTTCAACTGTATGGAATTTCATCTGATATAGAACAGATTACAATGCTTATATCACAGTTGGAGTTAAATGTAGTTGGAAAATGAGACAATGTTTTACAGCAAACATCGTGTGCCATGTTTAAAGAGGCTGTCCTCTAATGATTTCTGCTACTGCCAGAATCAAGGTTACAAAAATTACTGATAGTGAAGCATATGCAGTGATACCCCATCCCACATACTTCACTCATTCTTTGCAGTGGCAGCTATCACCATGATACCAGAACACCCTTTAAAAATTTTCTGGCACAGATGGTTGCCACAAAATGCGAGAGTCACTGTCAGAACCTTTACAGATCTCTCCCTTCACAATTTGAGACACACAGTCATGATCACATACATAGACAACAGAGCATGTGCCATTGTGGATGAGATTATTGCAGGAGGCTGTGGACCATACATTGTGACCACATCTACAACAGGGAGGCACAATGCGCAGATGGCAGCAGCACACACAAGGCCCACAGGCAGAGCCATCTACAGGGCAGTCAGTGAACAAACTAGTCACACTAAATGCTAGGCTGAGAAAGCTTGCCAGTGATGATGGGATTCAAGTCAAGAACAACCAGTGAAGCAGAAAGTGGTGTTGGTATCACAGGCATTTTGCTGACACAGTGTACAAGCCTCTTCACATACTCAAATAAGAGTGATGAGTGGCAGTAGGCACATGCACTGATGAAGAATTTTCTCAATGACTAAAAGACATAAACAATGTAATGGTATCAGCTGTTATGGACTCCACTCCATTATTTATCAAATATAGAAAGATTGCCATTGATGGTCTTGATGTTGGATCCAATGTCAAGGTTTTAATATCTCTCAATACAACATTGCTCCAGTGGATGACTTCCCCAGCCATTCAGGGATATTATCACATTTGCATTTTGATATTGTAGGTCCACTTCCTCCCTCAGAACGTTTTTGCTCTCTAGTTGCAAAAGTAGATAGATTCACTAGGTGGTCTGAGGCTGTCCCAGTACTGAATCTTTCAACAGTGCTTGCTGCCCACTCCTTGATTTATACTTGGTTATCCAAGTTTGGTAGTCCTCAGATTATCACTACTGACAGGGTTAGGCAGTTTAAATGCTAATTATCTGAGGAGCTCTTGAGATTATGTGGAGCAAACACACAAGAATTGGGAGCTACCATCCCGCCAGCAACTGTGTATGCACTGTATGCTGAAAGCTGCTTTGGCCTGTCATGCACAGTCATGGATGACAATACTACCATCAGTACTTCTAGGCCTCCACACAGTACTTAAAGAAGACTTAGGATGTAGCACTGTCCAATTAGACTATGGAGAGCAACTGAAAAATACCAGGTGCAGTTTTCTCGCGTTTCTCCCATTACAGTCTATCAGTTCAGACATACGCCATGTTTTTACATGCACTGAAAACTGACATGAAACTCCAGAAACATACCAACCTGTAGAAACATGGAGTCAAACAAATTTTGTTCCAGGAAGACTTGTCCAAATACGAGTTTTTGTGCATAAAAGACGACACTGCTAGACCTCCTCTTTCCCCTCCATTTATGGAAAAGATCACTGACAGTGCTGACCAAACATTTGTAGTTGAAAAAAAAGTCAAACATGAAACAGTGTCAGGTGCCTGACTTAAGCTGTCATACTCTGAAACACATTCAGATGAACCACACAATGAAAGAGTCCAGTTGCTAGATTTTCCTCATTACATGTTGGAAAAGGATAGAGGCATTCATCTCTCTGACCAGACCAGAGAGCCAAATGTGTTTATGCATTCTGGCAGACAAGTACACTGTTGCCACCCCATGGTCTGGGTGGCACACCAACTTTTCAAGTTCTTTCCAGCTGAGGAGACGACAGGTAATGTGAGTAAAAATATGCTGCACACATGAATAGCTGAGCTGCAGCTCTCCCAGAAACGTGGTGGTGGGAGGTGGGAAGCAGGTGGGGGGGGGGGGGGGGGGGGAGGTTGTTGATGCTGCAGGCTAAAATGACAGACAATTGATATAGTGTGTGCAAGCATTGATTCATGAATAGTTGTGATATAAAAAGTGGATTTGTCTTTGTATTGGACAATGTGACTTGTGTTGTTTAGCAGTTTTATTCATCCATAGATCTCTTTTTACAAGGATATATAGGAAATGTTAAAGTATTTAAAAGTTTAGAGCAATTTAAAACAAGTTAATTCATAAACACATACATTTACGGACTTTTAGTTAGAGACAATCATTAGATTCACTCCTGGTATACAATCCTTTTTTACAAATAAATTATTAAATAATGTAATACCACACTCTTCACTCATATCTCACTATCAGTCATTGTACACACTATACACACATAGTTTCAGAACACTTCACTCACTACACGCACACACTGGTTATTTCTGGGCCATTTTCTGTACCACAACTTCCCATTTGCTATCCTGAAAAACAGAGTCAGCATCACTCTGTAATTAGAGAGATGTTGACCACAGAAAGAGGGAAGAGGTGTTAGTAATCTACAATGTATAGCTTGGGAACAAGTTTTTCTAGAAAAGAAAACAGACATAGTGTGAAGGTGTTATGTGGAATGTTGGATGTTTTATAATCATTATTATTATTTATTTGTGTAACATTTTTCTTACCAAACACCTACTCTGTTTTATCTAAGTAGCCCTTCAATATATAAAATGTATTGCATTACAGGTGCTTTATAGCTGCCTTTTTAAGTAAGTGTATTTTTGTAATTTATTTTATTCCTTTTGGTAATTTATTGTACAGTTTTATTGCTTGGTAGAAAATGTTATTTTGAGTTTAATGTTTATTTTTTCTTGGAAAATGTAAGTTGAGTCTAGCTCTTATTCAATGGTCATGGACAGAACTGTTTGTGTAGTAATTACCAATGTTATTTCTGATGTGTACAACTGACTGGTAAATGTATTAATACAGAGCAGTTAAAATCCCCACTGTTTTGAACAGATCTTTACAGAGAGCTCAACTACCATTTTTGGTTATGATTCTTATGGCTCTTTTCTGGAGTTTGAAAATTGTGTTCATATTTTGTGCATTTGTTCCCAAAAAAAGAATGCCACAGCTAGGAATTGAGTGTACATATGAATAGCATGTGACTACAAGACACTGGATGTTACATACTAATGATAGGATTGTAAGGGCATAACATGCTAATGACATTCTGTTTGCAAGTACTTTTGTGTGTTCACACCACTTCAACTGAGAATCAATATTCCTTCCTAGAAATTTTTCATTTGTTACAGTCTATAGAGGTGCCATCTACATTTAATTTAACTCTTTCTTTTTCCCTCTTCATATTGAAATTCATGGCGTTAGTCTTCTTTATGTTCAATATCACTTCATTGCTTATTGACCAGTCATAAACTTCCTTGAGAGATTCTTTTGCTTTCTCTGCAAGGAGTTTTCTTGTTTCCTCAGTGACTATAATATTGCAGTCATCAGTGAAAACAATTTTTTCACCATGAGTAACACTACTGGTAAAGTCATTGATGTATATCAGGAATAGTATTGGTCCTAATACGCTACTGTGCGGAACCCCCATATTAATGTATTTTGGTTCTGATAAGTGTTTTACTAAATGTTTGGATCTATTTTAAGTATGTGTACTTACTCTTTGTACCCTATCTGCTATGTATGATCGAAACCAGTCATTAGCATTATTCTTCATGCTTCTAATTTATTTAATAGAATCTTATGCTCAACTGCATCAAAGGTCTTAGAAAGATCCAAAAAATGACTGTGACACACACATCTTTGTCAAGAGCATCAAGTACAACCTTTGTGAATTCTACCATGGCTGACTACATATTTTTGCTATTTCGGAAACCATACTGTGATTCGCTTAAAAGATGGTATTTATTCAGGTAATTCATTAATCTGTCTTTCGTAATTGCTTATATTATTTTTGAGAATGGTGACAAAAGAGAAATGGGCTGGTAAGTTTTTACATCTTCTGCATTGCTTTTCTGAAGCAAATGTACAGCTCTTGCCTATTTTAACTGATCTGGAAATGTCGTTGATGTGAAGGATTTATTTATTATATTTGTTAAGGGGCCTTGCATAATTTCTATGCATTGTTTCAGTATACACACTGGTACTTCATCTAAGCCTACTAACTTTTTATATTTTAATTTTTGAACAAAGTTATTGACTTCATTCTCTGTGTGTGGAAGTAACATCATTGTATCTAATACATCATTGTATTACAGAACGCAGCATGTCATTCTCAATGGAGAGAAGTCTTCCGAAGTAAGAGTGATTTCAGGTGTGCCACAAGGGAGTGTCATAGGATCGTTGCTATTCACAATATACAAAAATGACCTGGTGGATGACATCGGAAGTTCACTGAGGCTTTTTGCAGATGATGCTGTGGTGTATCGAGAGGTTGCAACAATGAAAAATTGTACTGAAATGCGGGAGAATCTGCAGCAAATTGACGCATGGTGCAGGGAATGGCAACTGAATCTCAATGTAGACAAGTGTAATGTGCTGCGAATACATAGAAAGTTAGCTCCCTTACCATTTAGCTACAAAATAGCAGGTCAGCAACTGGAAGCAGTTAATTCCATAAATTATCTGGGAGTAGGCATTAGGAGTGATTTGAAATGGAATGATCATATAAAGTTGATCCTTGGTAAAGCAGATGCCAGACTGAGATTCATTGGAAGAATCCTCAGGAAATGCAATCCGAAAACAAAGGAAGTAGGTTACAGTACGCTTGTTTGCCCACTGCTTGAATACTGCTCAACAGTGAGGGATCCGTACCAGATAGGGTTGATAGAAGAGATAGAGAAGATCCAACGGAGAGCAGCGCGCTTCGTTACAGGATCATTTAGTAATCACGAAAGCGTTACAGAGATGATAGACAAACTCCAGTGGAAGACTCTGCAGGAGAGACGCTCAGTAGCTCGGTACGGACTTTTGTTAAAGTTTTGAGAACATACCTTCACCGAAGAGTCAAGCAGTATATTGCTCCCTCCTACACATATCTCACGAAGAGACCATGAGGATAAAATCAGAGAGATTAGAGCCCACGCAGAAGCATACCGACAATCCTTCTTTCCACGGACAGTACGAAACTGGAATAGAAGGGATAACCGATAAAGGTACTCAGGGTACCCTCTGCCACACATCATCAGGTGGCTTGCGGAGTATGGATGTGGATGTAGATGTAGATGCATTTAGTGCAACATTATTTACAAATGCTATATTTGTTTTGGGGAATGTTTGCTGCAACATATCTGCAATACTTGAAAAAGGCTCATTACATAGTTTGCTAAGTGTTGTGGATCATTACCCCCTCCCTTACCAGTATGTTATTCTGCGTTTCTTTGCCTCTCCCCACTTCCTTTTTTATAACATCCCAGACTACTTTGCTTTTGTTCTCTGCATTATATATTATTTTGTCATTAAATGACTCTTTTGCAGCAATCAGCACCTTCCTATAGATCTTTTTGTATCTATGATAGAAATTTAAGAATTCTGGATAATTGTGACTCTTTTTCATGGAACTGAGGTATTTAAGTGCTTGGGAGGACTTCTTAATACCTGTTGCTATCCATCTGTTTTTGTGAGATGTTGATGCAGACATGCATACTTTTGGAAATGACTTTTCAAAGTTCAATTTCAATAATGTGAAGAATTTCATATTCACAATGGTTTCCTTACACACTTCATCCCAGCATTGTTTTGATAGTTCCTTTGAAAATTCTTTTATTTTGATTTCTGTTAGATGTTGTTTGTAGGCTTGTGGCATAGGAAACGATTTGATGCCTGATTTTACTGTTGTTAATTGACAGAGATGGTCTGGTAGTCTGAGATCTTTTACAGCTACATCATATTTTTCCCTGGCCACATGATCAATTACTGATGCACTCATTTTAGTATCCCTTGTTACAATATTGATCGATAGGGACATCTCAAAACTTTGAAGGATATTTACGAGGGTGCTGCTGGATTCATTTATGATATTAGTGTTGATGTTAATGACCTCACACAGAATTATGTTGCCCTTTGTACTTGAGACTTTAGCTAGAACTTCTGTTAATTTATTGAAAAAAGTGTCCACACTACCACTGGGAGATCTATACACACACACAAAATGATTAATTTCTTGGTGATATCAAGATCTGTTAATTCAGTAGCTGATATTTCAAAGTGTTTGTCTTCGCTTGCTGTATTGAGGTCATGTCTCGATTTGGACTGTGTTACTTTTCTGATATAAATGGATGATCCTCCACCCCTGAAGCAGTTCTGGAGCAAGAGTTTGCCCTATCGTACGATGATAACACTACATGTTGGATTTCTTTCTTTCTATACCAGTGCTCAGTGACACAAAGTATTGTTCAGTTCAAAGAGAGGAGCTCAACTTCTAATAGTTGTATTTTATTTTTTTATTGATGGCATGTCTTGATTAAATTAGATTAGATTAATACTTGTTCCATAGATCATGAATACGACACTTCATAATGAGGTATAACATGTCAGGATTGTTAAGTCTGCAAAATGTCCCAAGTTACTTTTTCCATTTGTTTGTTTTTCTTTGTGACATTGGTATGTGTGATATTTACAGTGTTAAAATCTGTCTTGCAAGTGATTCTTTCAATATTTTTTTAAGTGCTGGAAATATTCTTGAGGCAGGGACCTGTTCTCTGGATTTATCCTACAGTGTTGGGTTTTATACTGTATGTGTTATGAAAATGTGTTTAAATATGAGTCAGGTGCCAATGAATCATCCAGTCAGCTACTTCTCAATATGTGTCTCTGTCTGCAAAACTCAGTTTGCGAGGTGAGGAACAGGGTGGGGGAGCAATGTGATAAAACATAGCATGTTGTAATCTCTCACCTGCTGTTATTGCACCTCTACAAACAATAATTTTGGTTTGTGTATTCATTGTTTTTTATGCAGTTACCTTCATTGTGTACACTAAATGTTTAAAAATATGAACTAGAATGAGTTCCACTTAGGTTTATTTATGAGTTTTATATCTAATGTGCTGATTCTTCACAATGTAATTAATTTTGCTAAAAGCATTACTTATTAAAAAATATGGATAATAGAACTTATTAATGGAACACATTAGTCTTTTCTAATGAGCCAATCATGTGCTCAGATCATAGAGGCACCAACCATTGCAAAGACTTGACACTCCTACTGTCCCATAAGATATTTTGATTTATATGAAACTTATTAATTTATGAGATAATTAACATTAAAGTCTGTGATCAACTATATTTCCCATTGTAGATTTTGCCTCTCCTTCTCAGATTTCAACCTGTGCCATTATGCTTTTGTTGAACTGATTTTAATGCACAATATGACATCTTTGTACATCACTAAATGATTAAACTTCTAATTAAGATATCTGCATAATTTTCAATATAGTGCTTATACTCATAATTGGGGTATTCCCAACAAGAATGTGTAAAATTGATTCATAAACTTTTCTAATTTATTGACACACAACATGTTTCATGAAGCATTTTTTCAAATGATTACGTACCTTTTGAGATTGCCAAATGTTCGCATGCCAGTCATTAAATAATTCGAAGCTACTCAAAATTTTCGGTGAAGGAACAGCTAGCACATGTACAAGACTTATGTGAACTTTTGAGAGACCACAGCTATTTTTCTTTGTGCAAAAGTCAGTTCTTGAGTTCACAGCTTACATTTTTGGTGATTACTTCAATACAGAAAACTTCCCTACAGATAAGTGCAGATCACTCCCTACATTACTTATTTATTTTTGATTCAGTGTAAACACTCTAAGAAGGAAGCTGTAGTCAAGTCATTATGTGATGGTAGATTTAAAAATTGTGAATATAGCATGTGAAAGGAAACATTACATAAATATGGTATAAATAAAAATGTATACTGACATTTATTTATCCAATGATTTATATACAGTATTCACATATTCTCCAGTTAATGAGTTGAAGAACCAGGTTCCACAGATGGCTTGTGGCGGAACAAAAAACGGCAGCGATACCTAAAAAATATCGAAGAGTACTTAAGAATTTGGTGTAAAAATTTTTACTCGATTTGAGATGTGCTGAAAGTGAATATTACACAGTAATGTATGACATTTCTGGAAACAGTTTTGGTTACCAGTGTTAAAAGTGTGCTATAACATGTTTTCATCCTTGTATTTGTGAAGCAAATGATACATAAATCAAACGTTTTGATAAAACACAAAATGTAATAGCACAGTCACTTAATGTGTTTTTCTGATCTGAAAGTGAATGTCTGAATTACCACATGATTTGTCTGCAAATACCAGACACTATTTTAGCAGAGAAAAAGTGAATGTACGTTTCTTAACCAATTTGTTTTCCTCATGTGTTAACTCATTTCATGTGTTAACTTATTTACAGTGTCATTCTATCCGTCTACCTTTGAAGTAAAAGTCTTTTCACCTATTCCAACTTATCTACCGCCATCTCTTCCACGTACTGGCCAGTCTTTAGTTTAATTTAGATATTTGCCTGTTCAGTAGGCCATAATTGTCACCACTCATACGGTTCTGAATGAGTCAGTTACAGTTATAATATACTTTCTCAATGAAAAATGTGGCAGCATACTGACCTTTTATATACTTGTCATACACTACTCTTTTTGATCACAGTAATTTATAATTAAACAAGTTCAGCCTCTCTTTCACTCTCTTAAATATACCTCCCCCCCCCCCCCCCTTCCCCATGAACCATGGACCTTGCACATGGTTGGGAGGCTTGCGTGCTTCAGCGATACAGATAGCCATACCGTAGGTGCAAGCACAATGGGGGGTATCTGTTGAGAGGCCAGACAAATGTGTGGTTCCTGAAGAGGGGCAGTTGCAGGGGCAACTGTCTGGATGATTGCCTGATCTGGCCTTGTAACACTAACCAACACAGCCTTACTGTGCTGGTACTGTGAACAGCTGAAAGCATGGGGAAACTACAGGCATAATTTTTCCCAAGGGCATGCAGCTTTACTGTATGGTTAAATGGTGATGGGGTCCTCTCACGTTGAGGTAAAATAGTCCCCCCATTTCGATCTACTTAAGAGGAGGTGTTTATCAGGAGAAAGAAAACTGGCATTCTACTGATCAGAGCGTGGAATGTCAGAGCCCTTAATCGGGCAGGTAGATTAGAGAATTTAAAAAGGGAAGTGGATAGGTTAAAGTTAGATATAGTGGGAATTAGTGAAATGCAGTGGCAAGAGGAACAAGACTTTTGGTCAGGTGAATACAGGGTTATAAATACTAAATCAAATGGGGGTAATGCAGGAGTAAGTTTAATAATGAAAAAAAAAAAAGGAGTGCGGGTAAGCTACTACAAACAGCATAGTGAACGCATTATTGTGGCCAAGATAGACACGGAGCCCACGCCTACTACAGTAGTACAAAACTATATGCCAACTAGCTCTGCAAATGTTGAAGAAATTGATGAAATGTATGATGAGATAAAAGAAATTATTCAGATAGTGAAGGGAGATGAAAATTTAATAGTCATAGGTGACTGGAATTCGAGAGTAGTAAAAGGGAGAGAAAGAAACATAGTAGGTGAATATGGATTGGGGATAAGAAATAAAAGAGGAAGCCGTCTGGTAGAATTTTGCACAGAGCATAACTTAATCATAGCTAACACTTGGTTCAAGAATCATGAAAGAAGGTTGTATACATGTAAGAATCCTGGAGATACTAGAAGATATCAGATAGATTATATAATGGCAATACAGAGATTTAGGAACCAGGTTTTAAATTGTAAAACATTTCCAGGGGCAGATGTGGACTCTGACCACAATATATTGGTTATGAACTGTAGATTAAAACTGAAGAAACTGCAAAAAGGTGGGAATTTAAGGAGATGGGACCTGGATAAACTGAGTAAACCAGAGGTTGTAGAGAGTTTCAGGGAGAGCATACGGGAACAATTGTCACGAATGGGGGAAAGAAATACATTAGAAGAAGAATGGGTAGCCCTGAGGGATGAAGTAGTGAAGGCAGCAGAGGATCAAGTAGGTAAAAAGACAAAGGCTAGAAGAAATCCTTGAGTAACAGAAGAAATATTGAATTTAATTGATGAAAGGAGAAACTATAAAAATGCAGTAAATGAAGCAGGCAAGAATGAGATCGACAGGAAGTGCAAAATGGCTAAGGAGGGATGGCTAGAGGACAAATGTAATGATGTAGAGGCTTACCTCACTAGGGGTAAGATAGATACTGCTTACAGGAAAATTAAAGAGACCTTTGGAGATAAGAGAACCACTTGTATGAATATGAAGAGCCCAGATGGAAACCCAGTTCTAAGCAAAGAACAGAAAGCAGATAGGTGGAAGGAGTATATAGAGGGTCTATACAAGGGCAATATACTAGAGGACAATATTATGGAAATGGACGAGGATGTAGCTGAAGATCTAATGGGAGATACGATACTGTGTGAAGAGTATGACAGAGCACCGAAAGACCTGAGTTGAAACAACACCCCGTGAGTAGACAACATTCCATTAGAACTACAGACAGCCTTGGGAGAGCCAGTCCTGACAAAACTCTATCATCTGGTGAGCATGATGTATGAGACAGGTGAAATACCCTCAGACTTCAAGAAGAATATAATAATTGCAATCCCAAATAAAGCAGCTGTTGACAGATGTGAAAATTACCGAACTATCAGTTTAATAAGACACAGCTGCAGAATACTAACGCGAATTCTTTATAGATGAATGGAAAAACTGGTAGAAGCTGACCTCGGGGAAGACCAGTTTGTAAAAATTTTGGTACACATGAGGCAATACTGACTCTACAACTTATCTTAGAAGAAAGACTAAGGAAATTGAAAGCTAAATTTCTAGCATTTGTAGACTTAGAGGAAGCTTTTGACAACATTGACTGGAATACTCTCTTTCAGATTCTAAATGTGGCAGGGGTACAATACAAGGAGTGAAAGGCTGTTTACAATTTGTTCAGAAACCCGATGGCAGTTATAAGAGTCAAGGGCCATGAAAGGGAAGCAATGGTTGGGAAGGGAGTGAGTCAGGGTTGTAGCCTCTCCCCGATGTTATTCAATCTGTATATTGAGGAAGCAATAAAGGAAACAAAAGAAAAATTTGGGGTAGATATTAAAATCCATGGAGAAGAAATAAAAACCTTGAGGTTCGCGGATGACATTGTACGAGGGTTGTTTTTTAAGTAGGGCCCATTTTTATTTTAAAAAAAAGATACTAATACTTTTGTAATAAAACTTTTATTTTCTGATTCTACACACTTTTACCTATTTTTCTACATAGTTGCCTCGTTTATTTAAGCACTTGTCTTACCGTACAACAAAGTTTTTAATTCCCTCTTCAAAGAATTCGGCCGCCTGCTCCGACAGCCAAGAGTTCACAGCCGCTTTCACTTCATCGTTGTTATTGCCTGCCAAGATGGTGTTTCAGGTACAAGAAAAGGTGAAAATCACTAGGAGCAAGGTCGGGGCTGTATGGTGCATGGTCCAAAACTTCCCAGCCACAAGAATCAATCAAATCCCGAGTCTTTTGAGAGGTGTGAGACCTAGCATTATCGTGCAGGAGCAAAACTCCTTTTGTCAGCATGCTGCGCCTTTTGTTTTGAATTGCTCTGCGGAGCTTCTTTAGAGTTGCACAGTAGGCATCTGAGTTGATTTTTGTTCCTTGTGGCATAAAGTCCACTAGCAAACCACCGCACTGGTCCCAGAACACAGTTGCCATAATCTTGCGCTTTGACAGTGTCTGTTTGGCTTTGACCTTGACGGGTGAGGTTGTGTGTTGCCATTTCATCGATTGTCGCTTGCTTTCGGAAGTGATATGGGATTCCCATGTTTCATCCCCAGTGACAATATGACTCAACATGTCATCCACTTCTTCCTCATAATGAACAAAAAGTTCAATGAAGTGGCAAATCTCTTCCCCTTGTGGTCCTCTGTGAGGAGTCTGGGTACCCACCGAGAACACAGTTTCTTAAAGTTTAGGTTTTCAAACACAATTCTGTACAAAACTGATCTTGAAACTTGTGGAAATTCCAAAGAAAGAGTGGAAATTGTGAATCTCCTGACCTCACGAATCTTTGTTTCGACTGCAGCCACCAAATCATCAGTGATAACAGAGGGCCGGCCTGAGCGTTCTTTGTCATGGACGTTTTGACGGCCATTTTTAAACTTTCTAACCCATTGACGCACTTTACCTTCACTCATTGCATTCAAGCCATAAACTTCTGTTAAGTGACGATAAATTTTCTGCAGCTGATAGTCTTCTCGGGGTCAAAAAACGTATCACTGACCGTATCTCACACGCCGCGGGCAATTCAATAATCGTGAACATTATAAAGTAGCACAGTGATGCGTACACATCAGCTACAGAGTTGCAACTTGCATCAGTGTGAACGGGAAGGATGCTGGCAAGTGTCACGGTGGCTTGTTGTGGCGTCCGCACGAACTACGGGACTATATGCGCGGGCGGCCCTTGCTTAAAAAACAATCCTTGTAATTCTGTCAGAGACAGCAAAGGACTTGGAAGAGCAGTTGAAAGGAATGGACAGTGTCTTGAAAGGAGGATATAAGATGAACATCAACAGAAGCAAAACAAGGATAATGGAAAGTAGTCTAATTAAGTCGGGTGATGCTGAGGGAATTAGATTAGGAAGCGAGACACTTAAAGTAGTAAATGAGCTTTGCTATTTGGGGAGCAAAATAACTGAGGATGGTTGAAGTAGAGAGGATATCAAATGTAGACTGGCAATGGCAAGGAAAGCGTTTCTGAAAAAGGGAAATTTGTGAACATCGAGTATAGATTTAAGTGTCAGGAAGTCGTTTCTGAAAGTATTTGTGTGGAGTGTAGCCATGTGTGGAAGTGAAACATGGACGATAAACAGTTTGAACAAGAAGAGAATAGAAGCTTTCAAAATGTGGTGCTATTGAAGAATGCTGAAGATTAGATGGATAGATCACATAACTAATGAGGAGGTATTGAAGAGAATTGGGGAGAAGAGGAGTTTGTGGCACAACTTGACAAGAAGAAGGGACCGGTTGGTAGGACATGTTCTGAGGCATCAAGGGATCACTAATTTAGCATTGGAGGGCAGCGTGGAGGGTAAAAATCGTAGAGGGAGAGCAAGTGATGAATACACTAAGCAGATTCAGAAGGATGTAGGTTGCAGTAGGTACTGGGAGATGAAGAAGCTTGCACAGGATAGAGTAGCATGGAGAGCTGCATCCAACCAGTCTAAGGACTGAAGACAACAACAACAACATCAACAACAACAACAGAGTACACACACACACACACACACACACACAATTATTGTCTATTTAGAAATGCTGCAATGGATTGAATGGGGCTGATATGATTTTTTGTTTGTGTTTGCCTGTTACATTCCTTGTACCACAGGGGAGGTTGTCAAATGTTTTTATGGTTGAACACATCAGTACCTCTTGTAGTAGAAATGTGATAGTGGACAGCAAATTTCACAAGGGAGTATATGTACCGTGAGATTGCTGACATAGTATGCAACGGTTTAAAAAGCTTTCTACAAATGGCTGTAGAGTGGACACCACTTACCACATTACCCTTATTTCATGCATCTGTATGACAAAAATTTCTGCTTTAATGACAAATTACCACAGGTTTTGGAGTCATAAAAGTGAAGTGTATCACATTCTTTTTTTCTCTGAAGGTATCATCAAGTTATTTCATAGTCTCTCTGCTGTGAACTGGTATTAAAAAATAGAATATCAAAAGTTTGAAAAGTTTGTGTGTAATCTACAACCAATTTTGTTACCATAAGAACATATCTTCCCTGTAGTACTGTCTCTGTAGTATTTTGTAAAATATTTATTGGTTTGCTTCTGTTTCTTTTGTTTCCAAGAGTTTCTGAGACCATGAAATTAGTGTATCTCATTAAGCTAATTTGGCACTCTAATACTGCTAACATTGCATCATAGGTGTTTCAAGCTAATAACGTTTTCATTTGGCTGAGTGTTTAGCTGTATATTTTTTATACATTAAATGTATTCATAACTGTGAATAGGGACAACCATCACCTGTATAATGGAATGACTGACAATGAAAATTTGAGCTGCACTGGGACTCAAGCCCAGATTTTCCATTCCTCGTAGGCTGTCACCTTACTAGTAGGCTATCTGAGCGTGCCTCACAGCCACACCCGAACTTCTATAAGTTGTCAGTCATGTGTCTACAATGTGCACTCATACATCCATTTTGTGCATTCCCATATAGTGGAGACATTCGAATTGAAAATTATTTGCCCTGTGTCAGCCAATAAATACAGTATTGCAGCAAATGTGCTGTTCAGAAGTACAATGCAATATTTCTCTGGACATGCATGCATGCCCTAAGGAACACTGCTTCAAACGTATGAACAACACAGGCACTGCAGTATCATATATACTTGTCACTGGCACTTTCTTTCAAAATTTTGTCATTGTCTAAAACATTCCACCTGAAGCAGGAGTATGACTGAGTGATTCTGGAGGCAATTCAAATACTATTTGCTATTAAGAGTTCATTGTATTGCTGTCATGCAGTCATGGAATGATGGAATTACACATATTCAAGTGTCAGGAAAGGAAATGAAGGCAAAGCTATACTATGCTGGTGAGACAGCTCCATTTCATTACACTTGTACCCCCACACACAACACCTAATATTGCCCTCTATGGCAACAGTGTCTGTTCAATGGTAATGCAACTAGTTTATCAACTGATACAGCCTAAAAGACTGATGGCAACATTGATCCTGCAGCCAGCACAAAAAAATTTATTGAAATAGAGTCATGTGCTTTCAGATATGTGGATAAAGGGAACAATATTCAGAGCTAACATTCTGCTAACGATTATAGACAAAACACAAGTTTTAATTGGCAATGTATGGTGCTGGAAATTGGCAATGGCTTCTTCAGAGAAACCATCTCAGTATTCGCCAAATATGATTTAAAATAACAACGTATTTAAATCTGAATGGTTGGATGGGATATAATTCCACTTACTCTTGCATGAGCAGTATCTTAAACCTTTCCTCACCTTACATGCTATATCCATGAATGTGTATCATGCATCTCGAAGCATGAAGTGTGTGACTGAATGTTCCTGTGAGAGACTGAATGAGGCCATCCCATCTAAATGTCATTCAAATGGTAAATACAATGACTCACATCACAGACACATACCTTGTGAAGTCACTACTTGTACCAAAGTTAATGGACACTGTTTTCGAAATACTGTTGCTCTCTTTGACTGAGTGTTTAACAGGTGTTGTTACAAATATTAAACAAGATGATCATTATACACTGCTAGGCACTGAAACTGCTGCAACAGGAAAAAATAGCAAATACTGAAATTTCACTTATTTAGAATATACTGAACAGCAAGAAGAATACATGATTTAATTTTTAGGTCACATAGGAGTATGCGCGACACAAAATTTGCTATACAAGCTGCCACCTATAGCAACAACAATGGCTCTAATCAGACTGAGAATTGAGTTTAACTGAGTTTGGATGTCACATACAGGTTTGACATTTCATGCTGCTTGTACTGTATACTACAGTTCATCAGTGGCATGTGGTGACACGCCAGCCTCTCTGCAATAAATAGTGATATATTTTCGAAGGGTGAGATATTTGGAGAATGTACTGGCCAGTGCAACAGTCAGATGCCATATGTATCAAAATAGGTCAGGATAGCAACGGCAACACATAGTTTTGCAATAATTTGTTGAAAAAAGTGTCCAGCAGACCTAGAAAGCAGGGCACAACCATGGCCTTAAGGTGCCAGAAACATAATGCCTTCTGTTCAAATTACTGGTTACACGAACTAGAGGTGACCGTGTTGTGTACCCAATGACACAACATACTATCGAACCAGGTACTGGTTTCATATGATGGTGACAAATGCAATCTGTAAATGGTCATTCTCCCTAGAGTCTCTGCACATGGGTGCAACGACCGTAATGTTCTACTCAGACCACAGAATCATGACCAGTGGTGGCTACTTAGTAGACATTCTGGGTATTCACATATTTTTAGATTTAGATAAAATCACATACATTCAGCAACAGAAAGATTCACATTAAGCATAAAGGAAGGAGGAAGGGGATTTAGTGACATAAAAAACCTACATTATGGACGGGTAGACAATTTAAGAAAATTCTTTATACAATGAGCAGAATCTAGCAAAATACACAAAGCAATCACTCATATAAATACATCGGCTACACCATTGCAATTTCATAACCACTTCTACAACCCTTTAGATCACATAACATCAACAGATACAAAGAAAGTAAATTGAAAAAAGAAAACATTACATAGCAAGCACCCGTATCATCTAACACAGCCACACATCGATCTAGACACATCCAACACATGGCTAGGAAAAGGCAATATATACAGTGAGGATTCATGATTGAAATACACGATCAAACTATAAACACCAGATATTACAGCATGCATATTATTAAAGATCCCAATACCACAACAGATAAATGACGACTTTGCAAACAACAAATAGAAACAGTAGATCACATCACAAGCGGATGTGCAATACTAGCAAATACAGAGTACCCCAAAGACATGACAAAGTAGCAAAATAATACATCAACAACTTGCCATACAAAACAAACTAATTAAACAACACATTCCCACATACAAGTATGCACTATAAAATGTACTGGAGAATGATGAATACAAATTATACTGGAACAGATCCATTATAACAGATAAAACAACACCACACAACAAACCTGACATCATACTTACCAATAAAAAGAAGAAATTAACACAACTAATCGAAATATCCATACCCAATACAACAAATATACAGAAGAAAACAGGAGAAAAAAATTGAAAAATACATCCAACTGGCTGAGGAAGTTAAGGACATGTGGCATCAGGATAAAGTTGACATTATACCAATTATACTATTAACTACAGGAGTCATACTACACAATTTCCACCAGTACATCAACGCAATACAACTACATCCAAACATATATATACAACTACAGAAATCTGTAATTATTGATACAGGTTCAATTACCCGAAAGTTCCTAAATCCAATGTAATATATACCGTAAAGTTAAAAGGATGTCATGCTTGATCAAGGTCCGCGTCACTTTCCATTTTTGACATAATGTCTGAGAAAAGAAAGAATAATAATAATACAGTAATGGACTCAAACATCCCAGAGCAAACAAACAAAGAACAACACACATCAATTAAACAATCAGAGGAAAACGAAATCTTAAGACAGACACCTGAAGAAGCCCAAATAGAACACAAAGTGACATACATGTTAGATATAGAAGAAAAATCTCAGCTGACATATATAGAATACAAAGATACAAATACAGACAGTAGACCATTCTTGCATAGACCAGAAAATAACGCACAAGTTGAAACAACAATAACAACTATCAACACAATCATACACAACAAAATAAATGAAAATACGACTATGGAAGAGTTACAACTACTGGTTTATATAGGAGCACTCACTACACTAAATATACACACTAGGCAGAGATCAGAAGCAACCAACACACAGAATAAATCCACAAAACCAGCATGGCAACACAGGCTACAGATCAGAATAGAAAAACTCAGAAAAAACATCAGAAAGCTAACACAATTTATAAGAAATGAAATATCAGACAAAAAACAATAAAGGTTAGGTAAAATCTCACAACAAGAAGTGATAGAGCAATTAGATGAAAAGAAGCAGAAATTACAAGCATTGGCCAAACAACTTAGAAGATACAAAAAAGTGAAAATAGAAGGAAACAAAACCAAACATTCAACACAAACCAAAAGAATTTTTACCAGACAATACATAACACAGACATTAAAATAGACAAGCCACGAAACATAACAGACATGGAACACTTCTGGGGCAACATATGGTCAAACCCGATACAACATAACAGACGTGCGCAGTGGATACCAGCGGAAACAGAGACATACAAAATGATACCACAAATGCCTGAAGTGATAATTTTGCAACATGAAGTCACCCAAGTAATTAATTCTATGCACAATTGGGAAGCCCCTGGAAAAGATAGAATAGCAAATTTCTGGCTAAAGAAGTTCACCTCAACACATTCACATCTAACTAAATTACTTAACAGTTACATTGCAGACCCATACACAGTCCCTGATACACTTACACAAGGAATAACTTATCTGAAATCTAAAGATCAAGCAGACACAGCAAACCTAGCAAAATATCGCCCCATAACATGCTACCAACAATATTTAAAATATTAACTTCAGTCATTACAGAGAAATTAATGACACATACAACACAGAACAAAATTATCAATGAAGAACAAAAAGGCTGCTGCAAAGGAGCACGAGGATGTAAAGAGCAACTGATAATAGATTCAGAGGTGACATATCAAGCTAAAACTAAACAAAGGTCGCTACCTACACATACATTGATTACCAAAAAGCTTTTGATAGTCTATCCCACTCATGGTTACTACAAATATTGGAAATATCCAAAGTAGATCCTAAATTGATACAGTTCCTAAACATAGTAATGAAAAATTAGAAAACCAGACGTGATATCCAAACAAATTCAAATAATATCACATCACAGCCAATACGGATTAAGTGTGGAATATGCCAAGGAGATTCATTAAGTCCTTTCTGGTTCTGCCTTGCTCTGAATCCACTATCCAACATGCTAAATAATACAAATTATGGATATAATATTACTGGACCATACCAACACAAAATCACACATTTGCTTTACATGGATGATCTAAAACTACTGGCAGCAACAAATCAATAACTCAACCAATTACTAAAGATAACAGAAGTATTCAGCAATGATATAAATATGGCTTTTGGAACAGACAAATGTAAGAAAAATAGCATAGTCAAGGGAAAACACACTAAACAAGCAGATTACATGTTGAATAACCACAGTAACTGCATAGAAATGGAAAAAAGCAGATGCCTATAAATATCTAGGATACAGATAAAAAATAGGAATCGATAATGCAAATATTAAAGAAGAACTAAAAGAAAAATATAGACAAAGACTAACAAAAATACTGAAAACAGAATTGACAGCAAGATTTAAGACAAAAGCTATAAATACGTATGCTATACTAATATTGACCTCCTCATTTGGAGTAGTGAAATGGAGTAACAGACCTAGAAGCACTCAATACACTTACATGATGACAATGACACAAATATAGAATACATCACATACATTCAGCAACAGAAAGATTCACATTAAGCAGAAAGGAAGGAGGAAGGTATTTACCGACATAAAAAACCTACATTATGGACAGGTAGACAATTTTAGAAAATTCTTTGTAGAACGTGCAGAAACGACCAAAATACACAAAGCATTCACTCATATAACTACATCGGCTACACCATTGCAATTTCATAACCACTTCTACAACCCTTTAGATCACATAACATCAACAGATGCAAAGAAAGTAAATTGGAAAAAGAAAACATCACATCGTAAGCACCTGTATCGCCTAACACAGCCACACATCGATCTAGACGCATTCAACACATGGCTAAGAAAAGACAATATATACAGTGAGGATTCATGATTGCAATACACAATCAAACAATAAACACCAAATATTACAGCAAGCATATTATTAAAGATACCAATATCACAACAGATAAATGCAGACTTTTCCAACAACAAATAGAAACAGTAGATCACATCACAAGCAGGTGTGCAATACTAGCAAATACAGAATACACCAGAAGACATGACAATGTAGCAAAAGTAATACATCAACAACTTGACATACAACATAAACAAATAAAACAATACGTTCCCACACACAAGTATGCATCACAAAATGTACTGGAGAATGATGAATACAAACTATACTGGAACAGAATCATTATAACAGATAAAACCAACCCACATAAAAAACCTAACAACATACTCACCAATAAAAAGAAGAAATTAACACAACTAATCGAAATATCGATACCCAATACAAAAAATGTGCAGAAGATAACAGGAGAAAAAATTGAAAAATACGTCCAACTGGTTGAGGAAGTCAAGGAAATGTGGAATCAGGATAAAGTTGACATTATACCAATTATACTATCAACTACAGGAGTCATACCACACAATATCCACCAGTACATCAATGCAACACAGCTACATCCAAATGAATATATACAACTACAGAAATCTGTAATTACTGATACATGTTCAATTATTCGAAAGTTCCTAAATCCAATGTAACATATACCGTACAGTTAAAAGGAAGTTATGCTTGATCAAGGTCCATGTCACTCTCCATTTTCAACCAGACATAATCTCTGACAAAGGAAAGAAATAATAATAATAATAATAATAATAATAATAATACGCATAACCTATCTGAAATAAGAAATAGTTATTTTTGTGGAATTTTGTTGGTTTGTCCATAATTACGTACAGTTTAGGACAAAAACAAAATAATGTTTAAGCTTTCACTTCTCTCTGTCTCACTTTTTTTTTAACTGGGAGTTTCCACACTTTTTATTTTTTTCGGAAAATATGCAAATTCCCTAACACATGCATTTGTTAATGAATAACTTCCAGGCTGAAAATCAAACATTCTTACGTTACACCCATACAACTCACACTTATTATACACACCTTTGTTAAATGCTCACTGGTTGTACAACAGAGTTCATGTTGACACCACACATGAAAGCCGATTCCTACACAGTAAATGACCAACTCCAACTACAAACTGCCATTTGTGGAAATGATTAAATTCAAGTAATACTGTCTACAACCACGGCTACTGACTAGAATTCAAATGAGGTACTGAGAACCATAATGGACAAAAGCACACCATCTTTGTTCCCACATTGGAGTGAATATCAGAGAAACCAGTGGGACAGTGTTTCATGAATGTTTATACATAAAACGAGGACATACAGCACAGATAAGTATGACTCATCATAAATCAACAGATCTGAGAGTCAGAAGCATGAACAAACACTACAGTCTCTTAATTGACTATCATGTGCTTTATGGTTCTCAGTGCCTCAAATGGATTACTATATGATAAAATCCAAAACTTAATACACTGTATCTCACCCAGACTCCCATTAAACAGGTTTTTGTATAACATAACTATTACATGACTGATGTCTGATCTAATTTTATTACATAGTGAGTGAATTGACATATCTGAGGAGTGTGCTACCATCTAGTGGGATTTATGCCAAGTGAACTGGGCTTAAAGTCTGTTGCAGTGTGCTAGTACCTGATGGCATTGATGTAAACCTGTAAGTGAGTGATAAGGGCTACATGTGCATGCTGTGAATCCTGCACATTGTTTATCAGATCTGTACGTATTTGGCCCATAAGGCAATTATGTCATGCCAGCTGCACATGCGCAAAAGTTACTTGAAATATGCACAAGTGTATGTGTGCTCGTGAACCTGATGCCAAGTTTCATGGAACAGCCATGTAGCATAGCATGATACATTTAGTGGCGTGTATTTCAGATTACCATATCTACATAGTTTAACAGCATTCAAAGAAAAATAGCCAATAAATTCACAAGATCTCAGAAGTTTAGATGTTCACATGCTCTTGTGCTCTTACTAAACAGGTGCCACTGATAGCAGAAACATCACATAATGAAAAACCACAGTCCCAATAAGCCATGAGCCTTCTGCTGTCGAATTCTGATCTGCTACTAGGAGTTTCTCTGTGTTACATGAGGCATAACATGATATTCTCACTAAAAAACAACATTCACTTGTGATATCTGAAAGAGGAAAAAGTTATGTAATTCTACTTTATAAAAAGATGTAGATGGCATTACCCCTACCTACTCATGGTTGCCTCAAAATTGTTATCATTTGCATATCCCAGCATGTGCAGTTTTAAATGCATCTTAATTGTAAATAAAATTACTTTACCACTTCTAAAAATACTGCAAACAGAATTGCAGGGAATATTAAAGGGAAGTGACATTGAGTAAAATGTCATCATACTTTCACAAATGCTATCTACATATATGGTAACATAATGATAATGGGAACAATATCAGGTTGGAAACAATGTAAAAAAAATGTCAAGTCAGGAAACTGTTCACTGCAAAGGAATGGTTCACCGACACCCACACACTCATCTCTACTACTATGGCACCTGACATGTGTACACTAAAACTGTAAGAACAGTGACAGATGTGCAACCATCTGATCTCATAACTGTGTGTACATCACTCACACTGCATCTTGAGGATTCGGAACATAAAACTGGCAGTCACAGGCATTCCTTGCTATGATCATAAATCACTACATTTGGAAGGAATGTAAATCTTCAAGAAATTCGTTCTCACACTTGAACGAACGGGTATTATTGAACAGAATGTACTATTGATGAAATATGGGATATGTATTCAATGATAAGAAAGGTAAACACCCAGAATCAGAAAGGAAACTGAAATGAAACTTGAAAGGAAGAGGAGGTATGTGGTGTTATTTCAATGACTGCAAAATACAGTCAAATTTACAAAGATCATGGTGGTATAAGCCCACATATCAGTACAACCTTGCACCCTCTCTGTCCTGGATACATGCACTGATTCAGGTGGGAAGGGTATCACAAAGCCATTGTAACCTCTTCTGAGGCAAGCTGGCACACAATTGTTGTAACTGTTTCTTGGTATTCCTGATAGTGGTACAGCAATTTGGTAGATGTCTGATCTAATCCCACACATGTTTTACTGGGTACAGATCTTGGGATCCTGCTGGTCATGGGAGTACTTCAAGATCCCACAGGCAGTTTATAGAGACATGGGCCATGTCTGGACAAGCACTGTCCTGCTGAAAAATGGTATTGGAATACTGTCACATGAGAGGTAACAAGTGAGGGTGCAGGCAGTCTGTGATGTACTGTTGTGCCATCACAGTTCCCTTAGTCACAGACAGCTATGATCTGAACATATATCTGATGGCTCCCCACACCATGACAACAAAAGTAATACCGCTCAACCTCTACACAGCACTGGAAGAATGGGACCCCTCCCTAGGTTGCTGCCATACTCACCGACGATTGCCATCCAAGGTATTGCAGAAATGCAGTTCATTGCTGAACACAATGCAATGCCATTAATCAGCAGTCCAAGATTTCCTGGCCACAGCTCCATTGCAAACACAGGTGTTTATGTTGTGGTGTTAATGGCAGCATACACATGGGACAATAATCCCCTAGTCTTGTTATTGGTAGATTCGGACCAATATTGTGGGATGACACGTAACACTGTAGGGAATCTGTAACTTGTTCTTAGGTGGAAAGAGCAGACGTGAAATAGTTATGAAGTGTTTGGTGCACCATACAGCGATCCTCCCTTGTGATGGCCAGATGTGATCAGCCAGAATCTTGGAGATGCATATGTTTGCCTCTAAATTCCCATGCACTTAACACCAGGCCATGAAATAACCACAAACCTGATTAAATCATTATTCAACCAAGAGGCCAAATGGACACGGGCAAAGAGATACCTATCAAACTTTGTAGGGCACTTACAATGCTGTCTTACATGAGTATGATGTATCTCTGTGTCCTTCACAATCATTACTAAACATCTGATGCTGTTCATCCCCCTTACAGACCGTAAGCAGCTGATGATAACAATATACACAAACAACAGTACTACACTCTGGGAGCTGTTGTACCTGTCACAGGCAGTGAAAAAACTAATCATTTGCATATGATGTGTATGTGTACAAAGTTCCATTGACATCCATCATTGGGTTGCTGGGTGCTTCAGCGTTTTTGTCAGGCAGTGTATCTGGTTTAGAATACACTCAGATCTCAACCCTCTGTCATAGATTCTACAAACCATACATTGTATAGCTGATGAAATGGGACCACCAGTACAAATTTTGAGATATGTTTTGGAGAGTGTTTCCCCACTCATTATTGTGATTCATGACAAATATCGATTATTAAATAGTATTGTAGGTCTCCATGAAGCTTTAAGAAAATCAACTGAAACTGTATGAAAATGACTCTTGAGCAAAGCTTTAAACAATACCCAGGAGATTAATTGGTGATGTATCTTCAACCAGCCTGAAGTACATTTCAAGCTAAGTACATTTGTGGATTGTAAGGCAGGAGTAATAATATATACCGAAGTATTGCTGGTAGTGATATTCGTAGGACAGCTGAACAACTGTTCAACTCTTTCAAACCTACCACAAGTTACAATTACTTTGAAACTATAACCAAAATGAATAACAAATACATTAATTTTCACTCTTGTAAAATGGTAAAAAGCACTGGATTCAGTTAACAGTTCAGCTGAAACTCAAAGATAGTACCTGCAATTGGCTGTCAGAACAGTTATGAGTAAGGAGTTTTCCGATCAGAGAGCACAGAAGGAAGTAGTGTAGCAGGGACAGTATATCCAAACAATAAAAGTTAAACAAACTTTTCTATCTTAATACAAAATTATCACCTAACTCAGCTAATATTATTATAGATAAACCCGTTGCAATACATTTACTCTGTTATGAGGGTTAATATCAATGAACATATACTTAAAAGGCGTTTCTGTCATAATTTAATAAATAAAAGAAAATCCTCTGCTAGTAGAGACCTTACTTTTGCTAGTTTCTTTTTAATGTGCAATTCTGTGAAGATTATAGAGTCAATATGTTTCTATATGGATAACTGTAGTGAGGAGAAAACCTTGAATTTTTAAATTCAAAAAGTGATAAAATGCAAATTTCTACTAAGCTCTGCATATTATTGTTTGATTCATTTTAGGACAGTTTACTTTGTTGTCCAAAGAAAGAATAGAAACAATACTGAAACATCATCAGAGTACTTCCGTCAGCAATGTGTAGCCTTGTAACCTCTTAATTGTTATGTCCTCACTTTGCTAATGCATGTGTTGCTTCTTCAAAAGATTTTCACAGTACTATTATTGCATGTTATGTGAGTGATCTTAAATTATTTAAAATTTAGGTACCAACTAATGGAGTGTGAAGAAGGTTGTAGTACAATTATAATGAGATCATATGAAGAAATTGACTATGAAAATACATTAAATGAAATGATGCATTCAATTTTAATTAGTTTTTGCAACATCTCAAGGCTAATTCTTTCATAATATCATTCAATGTGAAATGAAACTTGATTATCATCTGGAATATGAATCTTATGTTAGGGGAAAATATATCCATCTACATCCATCAGCACAACAATAGACTGGTGGCAGTTAAATAATAAACTTACACTACAGAAGTTATTGCTAAACAGTAAAAAATCATGTGCTATAGATAGGAAATTAACAATTTGAATGAAAATAAAATAGTCTTCATCCCATATGTTTATTTGAACATAATGACATCTATGCAGAGGGGGACAGGCAGTTATTCCCTCTGCATGCCATCTGTGACTATGATGGGAGGAAGAACTAATGGTATGGCTACACTGTATGTCCTTTATCATACACTGCTCATGGAGTACATATCTACTTAAAGATACAATTTAAAGGAAACAACAAACAGCTGTTGAATTTTCATCCAGCCATCTGAGTTTGAGTGTTTAGTGATTTACCATACAGTTTGCTTAAATGCTTGTTCATTCCTAATAGCATCGCCTTGCTCTAATTCCTCCACATTGTTGTAGAAATGGGCCAAGTAACCAATTTACAAAGAAGACACTGGCAATGCGATGGTACACCCATACAGATTAGTGTAAAATTTCAAATTTTTAAATAATAATCCTTCTATTGAATGACATATTTGAACTGACAGATATTTCAGCTTAGGACATTTGCATATACCACTTCATCTTATTACCAGATAATATGCACCCATGCTGGCATACTAGTTCTTGATATGATATAATAATTTAATAGAAACTACACACTATTTTTATTTGGAGAATTCTATGAAAAGTGAATATTTTGTTATGTCAGTAACGTTTCCTGTTCCTATATGTGCTTGCAAATCAAAGATCTTGCATTGTCAGACCTTTTCTATACATTGTTCGTATTCAGATCTCTCTCTTTTTTCGATTTTCACATTAAAACTTGAATATAAATAGTACAGGTGTTACATCAAACAATGGGAAATCCAGGATGGAATGTAACAATATCAGAGAAGGAATGTTGCTACTCACCATATAGCGGAGACACTGAGTTGTAATAGGCACAACAAGAAGATTCACACAGTTGTAGCTTTCGGCCATTATGGCCTTTGTCAGCATTACACACACACACACACACACACACACACACTCACACACACAAATGCAACTTGCACACACGTCTGCAATCTCAGAGAAATAAAACCACACTGATGTTACATCCATAGTCATGGAATGGCCCCTTGCCTGGATCACTTTTTGAAGTAGTTGATGCTGTATTCTATTCACCGATGGTGCACAGATTTTGAAGTTGCTGGATAGCAATTTAAAGATTTAGGGTTGAAGCCATGGTTGGCATTAATTTTTTCTTTTGAATTTAATGTTACTCTTTCCTCTGCAGTAGCTTTATGTAGATGGAAAATGAAAATTTTACCTAGGTCAGTGTTCCACATTAAATTGTAAGTAATGCATACTGATGTATGAGCTGGATTTTGAATAAACAAAAGGAAGTGGCTAACAGCTTTCCACAAACTCGTTGCATCATCGCTATGAAAAAATGGTCATATTCACACCAGTCATTACTCTGATAACTACTTAAATTTACTTGCAATGAAGTAACTCCCAAAAATTAATTAAGTAATAGATAATTCAAAGGATTCTGAAATGACTGCAGGTAATGAACATATATAAAAGTAAGTTAATTGTGATCAACCTGATGCTTTCTCTGGAGATAAGAGTGCTTCACTAGGCTTTTTGTAATTGGACATGGTAAGATCTTCCTTTCTTTTGAGTGGTGAGCCAGATGACGTATCAAGTTATTGTAGACATACAACTGAACATGAATGCTTAACAATAATCTGGCTTTTAGCACACAGAAAAAGGGCTTGCCATTGTTGAAAAAACATTAAATGCAACAATAGAACTCTCAGGAAAACATGATTCATGATTACAATCCAAAATATTTACTTTTCAGTCTGATGTTTAAGAAAAAGGCCTATCAAACCAGATCAACTGCGTACAACGCCTATACATTACCCAATAACAAATGTATACATAGGTAAATATAACGGAATTTGGAGTATAGATGTGAGCAAAAATGAAAATGCTGTTGTTCTGAACAAATATGAAAAATGTGGTGGAGGAGAAAGTAACATATCCTTTGACCCCACAGACCTCAAAAATAGTGAGCACAAATCAAGGGTGCCCGTGCTACAGTATGTAGTGGGCAGCCTAGACTAGGGTGTATGGAGTATTTTAATATTTTAGAAGACGAATTACACCTTCAGGTACCTATAAAAAAGTTTCATTTCCGACTCTGTTAAAAACCAGCATAATACCTAACATGAAATCATGATTTGAGAGAAAAAGCACCTGATCACACTGCATTTTTTCCTTTCCCTGCTAAATGGAGGTGCCCCCGGCACCAATAATAACAGCAGAATTCTATAAATACTTGGGGAGAAGTATTACAAGATTAAATGGAAGAACTCTTAGGATATTGTTGCATATGTCATTTCAGTTATTCTTAGGACTCTGTCAGTAAAATACAAAACCCAGGGTCAATAGTCCATATTTTATATTTCAGTAACATTGTGAGAGCTGACATTTGGTTCTTACTGTTCATATAATGAATCTGATGAGTTTATTTATTGCTATTTTGTTTATTAAAATGTCGACTGAATGTTTATGGATTTAATAACTGAAAATAAAAAAGAGAAGAAAACACAGTTAATTTCAACTTCACCAACAAACACAGGTTCATTTGAGGCAAAACACCAGAAATTCATCACTAAGAGCCATTAACTTGTATATATACATTAGCAGTATGTAGTGGAAAAGTCTCTTTATCATTTACTTGTACAAGGGGCAAATAATCCTGACATCCCTGTCATTTTGATTCTGCTCTTCATTCTCTGTACCCTGTGTTGAATGGATGAAAGACATTCTTCTGTACACTTCGAAATGTGACGCAGAGTGTTACAGCATATTACTGATATTTAAATTTCAGTTGCACAGAATGGTTTCATTCTAAACTTTTCTCTAAAGAGCAAATAGTTGCGGAAGTAAATGAATGAAGTTACCTGTGGGTCCTCTTTGTGAGCTCTACACTCCATGACTTTTGATGGCTGCTCCATGGCCTGAGTAGTAGCCGAGAGCTGTGCAGATCCTGGGGATTCACTCTTTCTCAACTGTAGATCTATAATCATTTGCAGTAGATTCTCCACTGAATCTTCTGTTTCAATAGCATGCAAGGGCTGCGCTGGGGACTTGGTGCTGTCCAACTGTAGGCCTATCATCAGATGATGAAGCTCCTGCACCGAGTAATTTGTCTCATTAATACTTGAGGGCTGTACAGAGCCTTGGGATCTGGCATCCTGCAACTGGAGCTCCTTAACCATATGAAATATAGTCTGCATTGAATTCTCTGCCTCAGTATGGCAGGGCTGTGTTGGAGGCTCTATGTTCAGCAACTGTAGGCCTTTCATCAGGGAGTATAACTCCTGCTCAGAGTTGTTTGCCTCACTAACACTTGAGGGCTGTATAGCGCCTTGGGATCTGGTGTCGTTCAACCGCAGGTGCGTAAGCAGAACTCCAACGTTCTGCACTTCAGTATCTGCCTCAGTATGACAGGGCTGTGTTGGAGGCTCAGTGTTCAGCAGCTGTAGTCCCGTCATCAATTTCTGCAGCTCCTGCACTGAGCACTGTCTTTGACTAATATGCAAGCGATGTACAGATCCTGATGAGTTGATGTCCTGTAACTGCACTTCCTTCATCAGCTGATGTAGCTCCAGCACCGAGTCCTTAATTCTTACTGTTGGCTGTGTGATATCGTTTTCGGTAACAAGAGGCTCTGACTGCCCTTTTATTGACTTCTCATTCAAGACAGCTACTGTGTGTACAGGCTGTTTTTCACTAATCTCCCTGTGTTCTCCCACTTCCTGGTGCCTGTTGGTGAGAAAAAGGTGAGAAGTTGAATATTTATCACGTAAGGAGCCCGAGAGATAATCTAAAACTAGGGGACAACAGACCTGCTTTTTTGTTGCTTTAAGGTCCGGGTGTATTTATAATATATTTTACGTCTGGCAGCCCTTTTCCGCTCTTTACGATTATTCATTTTCAGGTAAAACATCTGAAAAACAAAAGTGCCTCTGCAGTAACGGGCAAGTGTAAAAACTACCATTCAGTTCATTTAATCCCATGGTGGAGTAAAACTAACTACCAGGAAAACTTTAGAGACTTATCAAAGTATAAAAACTTTATACTAGAATTCAAAAGTGAAATTTTTCTGATTGGCAAATTTAGAAATCTATCACACAGTGTTTAGGTCTTGTAGTGACTGATAATTAAACAGCGATACTTAAAAAGGCAAGAAAAATAGCAACCTAATTATAAAAGATTGTTTTCAACGTAAAATTATTGATTTAATTACTAGAATTAAATTCACGCTACTTACCTTACCCGCTTCCTTTTGCAACGATATTTAATGAATTGAACGTACAGACTATTCTAGTATTGTCAAAGATATTACGTTATTTCCAATTATGACCGCTTTTATCGTAAACAACAATAGTTGCGTCGTAAATTTTCATGTTAATAGTGGCATTATATAACCAAAAGGCAGTTGCAAAGATCCCCTGCATGAAGCCTAAAATGTGCATAAAAAGGGTTGTAATATGCTACCATATTTATTTTTATTATTATTGATGTAAAGAGACTAGACATCCATGGTATGTCAGCCGCCCCCCGCCTCCACCCGACCCCCAGGACGAAATCTGCGTATCCCATCTGTCAACATTTACAGTGTACAGTAAATCTCATGTGCATATGTGACAATGTTATCTAAATGTTTGTGTCGCAAGGGGTGGTATGTGGGTAAAAGCATGGTATTTAGACGATAGGCTGTGGGGAAACTACCTGAAAACCACATCCAACTGGCCAGCTTACCACTTCTCATCGTTAATCCAAGAAGCAGATTCGATCCAGATCAGGCTCGCCCTCCCCCCATGTCCTGGAAATTAAATAAACTGTAGCAGCTGTGTTGAGTGACTGCTATGATTAGTGGTAAGTCTAGCTGTGGTAGGTCAGGATGTATGTAATTCACCATCCCAGGTGTGGCTGCATTCACGTGGTGGCAGGTGGCAGGCAGTGATCTGTTGGGGGAACAGCGCTGGTTGTAAAAAATCCCTCTCTTTCGTCACAAGCCATAGCAGCAAAGGTGGTACTGAGTAGGTAGCCAATGCTCTTTGTGACATAGTGTTGCCTATGTCAGTAAAGTGTGCTGGTGTCACTACTGGTCCATCAGATAGACAGCATGTGGTGTCTTTCCTCAGGTGATGGGGACATCTGGCATTGTGGTGACATCACCATGCTGGCTGTAGCACTGAATCATGATCAGATTAGAGTAGCCCACATTGGACAGTGGACATGGAAGCTAGTCTCCCCCTCACTCCCCCCTCCCTTGTTCAGTATGAAGTATACTGGGTGAAGCAGGATCAAATTGTGGGCCCCATCGCAAATGATGGTGTTTAATGTGCCTGCACAGAGCAACGGAAAACAGTGACAGCCTGTGCCCACACAGTTAGATCAACATTGACAGTGTTTGCCTGCTCAGGCCCTAAAGCTACTACTGAGTGAGGTGGCGCAGTGCTTAGCACACTGGACTCACATTCGGGAGGACGACGGTTCAATCCCACGTCCGGCCATCCTGGTTTAGGTTTTCCGTGATTTCCCTAAATCGCTCCAGGCAAATGCCGGGATGGTTCATTTGAAAGGGCACAGCCGATTTCCTTCCCCTCCATTCCCTAATCCGATGAGACCGATGACCTCACTGTCTGTTCTCCTACCCCACCACAACCCAACCACACTAAAGCTAGTTGTCCCATGCTTGAGCTCTGGTCCACAATGGAAGCAACTGGCAGCAGATGACAGTCACCAAGCAGGAGGCTAGATTTCAGACTTAGCAGAGGCAGTGGCCTGTGGCTAGTGATGGCAATGTTCAGTGGTGGCAGCTTGCTGACTCACATTGGCCCAAAGATTTATGTGAATCTCCTTTCATGATTAGAGGCTGGCAATGACGAAGACTGTGTATCTAAATTTGGCAGTATATATGTGGGCCTGGTCTGCTAATGTTTCTGAGATCACAGCAGATTCACACTCCAAGCAGAGGTGCAAGGCTCTACCAGCGGGCAACAATGACATCGTTGCTCCAGTATTTTTGGCACATCAGCAACTCGGCAGTCCTGGTGGCACTGTAATGGTGTTGCAAAAACTCTTCTAGAACTAATGTGCGTCCGCAAGGTGTGGTCTAGTGTCTAGCAATACTGTCTCTGGATCATGCGGTCCTGGATTCGATTTTTGGCTGGGTTGGGGATTTTCTTTGCCTGGGGAAGGGTGTTTGTGTTCTCCTCATCGTTTTATCATCATCATCATCATCATCATCATTCGTGACAGAGGCTAGACTGGACTGTCTAAAAATTATACTGTGCAAAAATTAGGACTTTACAGGTGCTGATGACTGCGCAGTTCAGCTCCCCACAAACCAAACACCATCACAAGAAGTTCTGGCAGTTACTTCTGGAGCATCAGAAGCAAAACGGCATCATAAGGAGAGTCTCATCCGATACCTGCATATATAGGACACAGATAATAGAGTCTGTTTATCCCTATATGCCCCAGTGCATTGCAAACTGAATGCGCTCTAAAAGTATTTTCTCTGTCCTCAGACTGTAATGGACATCGTTATATATGTTGAGGCTTTCTAGGAATGATATGGAGAAGGAGATTTGTGTTCACATATGGAACTGACAGGTTCTGGACGGCCATACTTTATGTCATGTAGGACCTCAATAGCCGCATATTAGTAGCGCATGAGGAGGCAGATATATTATTTTGTCAGCTGTGCAGGACCATACAGCTATATCACATACCTTGCGTCAGGAAATATGCTTGTTTGTAGCAATAAAAGTAACCAGATTGACATAGTATCAATACTAGGAATAATAACAATCTACAGACTGACCTAAAATCACTTACCATGGTTCCAAAAGGGGTCAAATATTCAGGAACACAGATTTTCAATAAATTGCCAAAAACCGTTAAAAACTTGGTTTCAGATAAAACACGCTGTAAACAGAGTTTGAAAGCTTTTATGGTAGGCAACTCCTTCTACTCTGTAGATGAATACAGAGACTGTTAAGTCAGCTTAAGTAAAAATGTGTGTTAGACTTCACTTTTGACAGCACTTGGTCACAACAGTCAAGGTTCGGTATTTTGAGTATGATAAACTTATTAATAGTGCATAACAATGTTTTATTCTGACAGCATGTTAATTCTGTAAATATTACTTGTTCCAGTTTAGCGCATTGTATTCACCTATTTCGGCAATCTCCTGACAAATGATCAGCGTAGAAAAGTATTATATTAAGATGTTTTATGTTTTTATGTTAAACTTTATGACATGTTCCACACCACCCACTAGAATGATTTCATTTTTTTTGGGGGGGGGGGGGGGTCTAAGGAACGAAAAGTGAATCTAATCTAATCTACTCTAATCTGTGAAATGACTTCTGGAGCACCACAGACTGTCAACATGGCTACCACTGTTGTAACTTCATTTGAAGTGGCAGCAGAGAGTGGGGCACTGCCAGTAGGTGCACCCAGTAACGACAGTCGAGGCTCCGAGGAGAACAAATCAGCAATGGCATTGGGTGACATTGGATAGTCAACAAGAAAACCTCTGGTTCGCATAGCTGGTAATTTAGACAGGAGGCATAAGATTTCTGATGTACCTTAACTTTAAGGTCTTCATAAAATAACGTTTCTGCAAAACCACAGAAGGCTGCCTATCCTGTCCTGGTGTACCTCCATACATACTGTGTTCAACTGTTGCCCTGGACTGCACATTCCACACTTAACTCATGTATTTAAAATATCTGGTCATGGTTTGCTGAGAATGTCGTATGCCACCCCAGCCAGCTACCATGACAGATAAACTCTGGCATAGAGTTGATGTAGCACAGAATGACGTATCAGTATCTGGATTATTTTACAATTGTTTTGTGATGTATATGTCGAAGGACTTCCCAGATCACACAGAATTACATAAGAGATCATGTCTATATATCAAGTTCTTGGTGTTAGAATCTTTTGCTGAGTGGTGAAAAGAATTCAAAATTAAAAAGGTTCAGGTATAATCACATTTCATAAATGAAATCAAATTTTGTGTATTTATTTATTTACATACACCTCAAGTTCCATGGCACCAAATTGAGGAGCAAACCTCCAAGGTTATGGAACGTGTTAGTAGATCAAATTACAACATAAAAATAATAACAAATAAAAATAAAATGTTTATAAACGCAACAAAAGTCATGCCATATGTTTAAGTAAACGCAGTCAACAATATAACATAAAAATCAGCTTAATTTTTCAAGGAACTCCTCAACAGAATAGAAGGACTAACTCATGAGGAAAGTCTTCAGTTTCAACCTCTATCTTAAAATTACCTGTTCCAGTATCTATAACTTAGTAGCAGTCTCCTTGTGAGCCAGTATTGTTGTGTGCCCAAAATCAACTTCTAGCGTGCTAACCTGTATAACCTGTCTTAGATTTTCTAAGTTAAATTAGTAATTCCTGCGTTTTTAACTGGGAGATTGGACAGTGACATGAAAAACGTGGGGTGAGGGGAAATCTGGTAAAAATGCAAGGCATCATAGGGGAAAGGGGGATCTGGCAAAAGTGCAGACTGTCCTTGGACCTGCCCAGCACTTCTATTGATGTCTACTAAATAAGTTCACTGTTTGGTTTCATGAGGACTGGAACAAACAAAATGTACTTTTTCGTGTTCTTTCTGCATTTCCTTCTGTGGTCGAAGGTTTCCCCATACCTTCATCAGAGCAAAAAAACTGACAAGGAATTAATAAGCCCCAGGAGTCATTACGCCATATCTTGCTGAAGCCAATCCAAGTAAACTGGGATTGTCACAAACTTTTCCTGTCTTCGTATTGCCAGGTCCACCTTCTTCGATCACCAGCTAGGAATCTGAAATCACTGAGGCTGCCCTCGGGACCGCCATCTTGGATTTTAGAGCATGTTACCATTTTACGTTTAGTAATATGGATTATTTTGGATCTCTCGGCAGTTTTTGACAGCAATAAAAGTAATAAATACAATTGCACTGGAACTGCCCATGTTGGAAAAAGCTATGTTCATAGCACCAAGAATTTAATGTTGCCATATGGCAATAAACCGAAAATACTGATTCATTATTTATCATTCACTTCCAGATACGTGGAAACATAATACGTTCCTCCATTATCACTTTACATACTTCACAGACGCAGTTTCTTTTCATGTGATCTAAGAGCGAGAAACATCTGCTTCTACATGTGTTTACTTAGAATCGACCATTGGCAAGGATTTTCAATTTTCAACTGTTTCTGCAAAATAATGACGATAAACACAATCTAATTTCATGCAGCTTGAATACCTGCATGTGTGTAGTGACACGGCAAAACCATGCAAATACGAGTGGTTTTCGCAACATTGCGCATAAAGTTTGAGGCCAAATGGCAACAGCACGAAATAATGGATTACGAGGGTGGAGAACCGAATGAATTTGGTAGGCCGACAGTGCTACTATGTCAGTTACTGCCAGCTGAAAGGCCTTTTGTGAGATACACAAGCAGCATATTGTACGATACCAGGTAATGCAGTAGACACAAAGTCTTTTGGCAGTGAAACATTAGACAACGCTGTCGATCATTGGTAATAAACTGCTAGCGGACATTGCATTTTTGGTGTATAATAATCATTTAGTACCTAAAATTTTTCATTAAACGGAAAATAAATGCTGATCATTAATCTGTGTTTTCCTATAATGGTGTAAGCTGTTACCTCTGACCGTATTTCGAAAAATATGGAACCTGGAGAAACAGAAAAAGTGCTATCAAATAATTTCATTTCATTTTTTATGCAGTGTAGGACCTGAATAGTTGCTCAAAACATATTTTACTGATAAATCTTGAAAGATATCCATGTAGGTAACTGTGGTGATGAAAAATGCCCAAAATCGGTTGATTTGTTGTATCAAGACATTTTTCATATAGACAAGGTGTGTCCATGAAAGCATTTAATATCTTACACACATTAATGATCAGCATATACTTTCCATTTAATGGAAAATTTTAGGTAGTAAATGCTTCGTACTCTTAAAGAAAAATGCAAGATTTGCTAGCAGTTTACTGTCACAGATTGACAGTGTTGTCTCTTGTTTCATTACCGAAGGATTTTGCATCTACTGCAATACCCAGTATCGTAAAATATGCTGCTTCTGGATCCTGCAAACAGCCCCTCAACTGGAGGTAACTGAATTTGTTACGTCATAAAAAATTTATATAGTACACCATGATCTTAACCCTCTATTGCAGGGTGATGTCCTTTTCCAAGAAACTTTAAACAACGCAAATTGAAGGTGGATGGGTGAGAAAGAAAATGAAAGGGAAGGAGGTAATGATATCAGCTGCATCAGGACTTTATGTGAAATCTGCAGCGATGAGTCAAAATGTGCGCCAGACTGGGGATCGAGCTCAGGATCTCATGCTTGCTAGGTAGTTACGTTAATCAGTGTGCAGCCCAGACACATTGTTTATTACAGATTGTGGATCATCTTGACACGCTCCCTGGCTGACCCACACTCCCACCTAGTGTCACCTATCCACCATCCCCTTCCATGTCCTCCATGCTTACTAATTTTAGATTCCCACTGGAGGCCAAATGTAAATGTGCATCCGCACGGAAGGTTGTGGATTCATTGACCATCGAGGAGAATCAGTTACGTGACTGTGTGGTGTCCGCACCACCTGGATATGTCTAAAAGAACAGACACCAGACATTCATATAATTGATTGACCATGATGGGGAATGAATCGACAAACTTCAGTGCAGATGCATATTTACATTTGGCCTCCAGTGGGAATCTAAAATTAGTGAGCATGGAGGGTGAGGACAGGGACTGTGGGTAGGTGGTGCTACATCTACATCTACATGGATACTCTGCAAATCACATTCATCGAACCACCTTCACAATTCTCTATTATTCCAACCTCATATAGTGCGCGGGAAGAATGAACTCCTATATGTTTCCATACGAGCTGTGATTTCCATTATTTTATCTTGGTGATCGTTCCTCCCTATGTAAGTCGGTGTCAACAAAATATTTTCGCATTAGGAGGAGAAAGTTGGTGATTGGAATTTCGTGAGAAGATTCCGTCGCAACGAAAAACGCCTTTCTTTTAATGATGTCCGTCCCAAATCCTGTATCATTTCTGTGACGCTCTCTCCCATATTTTGCGATAATACAATACGTGCTGCCTTACCTTTGAACTTTTTCGATGTACTCAGTCAGTCCTATCTGGTAAGGATCCCACACCGCGCAACAGTATTCTAAAAATGGACGGACAAGCGTAGTGTAGGGAGTCTCCTTACTAGGTCTGTTACATTTTCTAAGTGTCCTGCCACTAAAACACAGACTTTGGTTAGCTTCCCCAGCATTTTCTATGTGTTCCTTCCAATTTAAGTTGTTCGAAATTGTAATACCTTGGTATTTAGTTGAAATTACGGTTATTAGGTTATACTGATTCATCGTGTAACCGAAGTTTAACGAGTTCCTTTTAGCACTCATGTGGATGACCTCACACTTTTTATTATTTAGGATCAACTGCCACTTTTCGCGCCATTCCGATATCTTTTCTAAATTGTTTTGCAGTTTGTTTTGATCTTCTGGTGACTTTATTAGTCAATAAACGACAGCGTCATCTGCAAACAACCAAAGACGGCTGCTCAGATTGTCTCCAAAATCGCTTATATAGATAAGGAACAGCAAAGGGCCTATAACACTACCTTGGGGAACGCCTGAAATCACTTCAGTTTTATTCAGTGACTTTCCGTCAATTACTATGAACTGTCACCTCTCTAACAGGAAATTGGAATTGCAGTCACATAACTGAAACGATATTCCATAAGCACGTAATTTTACTATGAGCCGCTTGTGTGGTACAGTGTCAAAAGACATCCCGAAATCTAGGAATACGCAATGATCTGAAATTCCTTTTCAATAGCACTCAGCACTCGATGTGAATAAAGAGTTAGTTGTGTTTCACAGGAACGATGTTTTCCAAACCCATGTTGACTGTGTGTCAATAGACCGTCTTCATCGAGGTAATTCATTATGTTCGAACACAATATACGTTCTAAAGTCCTGCTGCATGTCAACGTTAACGATATGGGCCTGTAATTTAGTAGATTACTCCTACTACTTTTCTTGAATATTGGTGTGACCTGTGCAACTTTCCAGTTTATGGGTACAGATCTTTCGTTGAGCGAACGGTTGTATATGATTGTTAAGTATGGAGCTAATCTCTCAGAATACTCCGAAAGGAACCTAATTGGTATACAGCCTGGACTAGAAGACTTGCTTTTATTAACTGATTTGGGTTGCTTCACTACTCCGAGGATATTTAATTCTACGTTACTCATGTTGGCAGCTGCTCTCGATTCGAATTCTGGAATATTTACTTCGTCTTCTTTTGTGAAGGCATTACGGAAGGCTGTGTTTAGTAACTCTGCTTTGGCAGCACTGTCTTCGACGGTATCTCCATTGCTATAGCGCAGAGAAGGCATTGATTGTTTCTTGCCGCTAACATACTTCACATTCGATCAGAGTGGCTTTGGATTTTCTGCCAGGTTTCGAGACAAATTTTCATTGTGGAAACTGTTATAAGCATCTCGCATTGAAATTGACGCTAAATTTCGAGCTTCTTTAAAAGATCGCCAATCTTGGGGATTTTGAGTCTGTTTAAATTTGGCATGTGTGTTTTGTTGTCTCTGCAACAGTATTCTAACCCGTTTTGTGTACCGACAAGGATCAGCTCCGTCGTTTGTTAATTTATTTGGATAAATCTCTCAATTACTGCTGATACTATTTCTTTGAATTTAAGCCAAATCTTCTGGTCTACACTTATATTATTAATTTGGAATGAGTGGAGATTCAAGTGAATTTTTATATGCTTTTTTGAATAGGTATATTTTTCGAGGATTTGGGGATTACAATATTCAATCTTTCTACGACAGCCCTGTGTTCACTAATCCCTGCATCGGTTTTGATGCTCGTTATTAACTGAGGATTATTTGTTGCTAAGAGGTCAAGTGTGTTTTCACAAGCCTTTACTATTCGCATGGGCTCATGAACTAATTGCTCGATATAATTTTCAGAGAATGCGTTTAGCACAATTTCGGATGATATTTTATGTGTACCTCCGGAATTAAACATGTATTTTCACCAACATATCGAGGGTAAATTAAGGTCACTACCAACTATTATCGTATGATTCGGGTACGTGTTTGATATCAAACTCAAGTTTTCTTTGAAGCTTTCAGCAACTGTATCATCTGATTTGAGAGGTCGGTAAAAGGATCCAATTATTATTTTATTCCGGTTGTCAACAATGACCTCTGTCCATACTAACTCATAGGAAGTATCTACTTCAATTTCGCGACAAGATAAACTGCTTCTGCTAGGTAGGACTGTGTGTCTACTGTGGAGCGTGCGCAGACAGTCCATGCGTTTGCGATAAACACTGTCTCCAGGTGGTGTAATGCTTAACACAATTACCTGAGTAAGCAGGAGATCCGAGTCTGTAACATATTTTCTCTCATCGCTGCTGATTCCACATAAAGTTCCAATGCAGTCGATACCATTAATTCCTTTCCTTTTTCCCATTCCACGCCCAATTTACTTAGTATGTAGCACAGCAATGGTGTCCACGTTGTGTCTGTTCTTTCAGACATATCCGAAAGAGCAGAGACCACCGGCCGGTGTGGCTGTGCGGTTCTAGGAGCGTCAGTCTGGAACCGCGTGACCGCTGCGGTCGCAGGTTCCAATCCTGCCTCGGGCATGGATGTGTGTGATGTCCTTAGGTTAGTTAGGTTTAAGTAGTTCTGGGTTCTAGGAGAGTGATGTCCACAGATGTTGAGTCCCATAGTGCTCTGAGCCATTTGTACCATTTTTGAGCACAGACCACACATTAATATAAACTTTAAATTTATGTGTAATGTTATGAAAACCACTCATATTTGCATGTTGTTCCCGCGTGATAACGTAAACTGCCCTATTCTGGCTGTGTGAAGCTACACAGTGATTAACGTCATTAATCTGCAGAAGCAGTTGAAAATTGAAAATCTTGTTAAAGTACGATTATAAGCAAATTCACATGGAAGCGGTTGTTAGAGTTATTTTTTTCTGGCTTTTAGATCACACATAAATAAATTACGTTTGTAAAATATTTAAAATGATTTATTTTTTTGGCTGAACATATTATGTTTTCATGTTTCTATAATCTTACTGCTCTGTACGTAACTTTTTGTATCATAGGTAGAGTCAGTACTGTTCTGTTTATTACTATTATTTTTTTAGCATGAGTTGTAGTACTGGGTCTGTGAACAGCGTTGTGGTGTGCCCTCTTGTGATGTTTTGTGATTCCTGGCTCGATGAGGACAGGGTAGTAAGATAGGTGGGTGGCTTGTTTCCTCTCACTACAACACAAAATGCACACGTGGTGAAAATACCCTTTATTACAGAAACCATTTTAGTACTTCAGTGATGTCCAATCTAAAGTTCTGCAGTTAACAGCAATTAAGTAACATGCAGGAATTCTTAAATCTTGTCCGTGTCCATACCACAGCTATATACAATGACTAACGTTCCCTCCTAAGCTGCAAAAGCAACGACTACCACCGTGGAAGACTAGAACACAGTGCGACGTATCGAGGTGCAACACGAAAAGAGTCCCGATGTGACGTAATGGCGTACTGAGATTGAAACAACTCGGTCGGCGCCGGCGGCCTACATACACGCTGCCCAGGAGACGATGTCGCCACGTAGCCTGGGGGCGTGTCTTGGTCTGCTCTTGTCATAGCGCGGCGTCGCGGTTCCGTTCGTCCTCTTTACCAGCACCTAACTGTGAACTCGTTGTAGCAGATCGCCGGTAGGAAAGCTGAGCAGACACCTACCGTACTGCAAATCGCACCAGGCTGCATACAACGTAACTATTCTAAGAATTGGGAAAAGGTCTTAATTTTGAATGAAAGGTGAACATACTGGCAAAACTTCGGATATTCTGAAGTCCAGAATTACAAGTTCATTGCCAAGCCCGTGCTAGTCCTAACACAGTCATGCACAAACCCTTTCATTCATGTTAGCAAGTTTATGGTAAAATATTTCCCTAAATCAGAACAGCTACTAAGCACAGATTGTTCTTAAATGAAAATGCCCACCGCACTATTAACTTTATCAGTGTCTACTGCACTCAAGATTTTAGTCACCGATCTGCTCAGTATGGCACACGGAATTATTGTCTTATCTCATAAACAAAATTACTTAAGGAACCCGTACTTTCTAAAAAAAAACACAATGGAATAAATGAGAAAAGACGCTCTAAGAATACTCCGACCTGACTGGTCAGTTTTCCTTAAGGTCAATAGAAAAACATTATTCTCCTGCGTTAGTCCACGCTTTTCACGACTAACAAATCAACACATAACACACTTTCTTCTGGAATCGCGCGGCCTCATGAATGTGTGTGATTTCCTTAGGTTAGTTCGGTTTAAGTAGTTCTAAGTTCTAGGAAACTTATGACCTCAGATGTTAAGTCCCATAGTGCTCAGAGCCATTTGAACCATCTAAACACACTTTCGAACTGTACTTTTTCCCGAAATAAATATTTAAAATTCTGACATTTAGTTTATACTTTACGTTATTAACTATTTTCATTTCCTTTTACCATGAACTTACTTAACATATTATGACACAAAATTCCCCATCGTCTGCATTCATACTGTCTTAAATATTTCTCACGCTAGCTTGTACAGCGTTTATCTGTAGAACAATGATCTACATATCTACTCTAGACCACATTCATGCATCATTCACACTACTAAAAACATATACAAAACTGTACAAACAAAAATAAACAAAAAAGCCTTCAAGAAATGAACAGAACAATTCAGAAAAACATTCTCTTCGCGTGTTTCTTGAATGTCTCTGTGCACTACTGTACTCTGATGGATGAAAATTAGAACTATACACTCGACTGAACCCACTTCAGACCATCGGCCACTGTGCACGCATGAGTCATTATCCCGATAGACAGGCTCTAGACAGGAGCGATATAAGGCACCACGCCTGAAGAGGCGCACGTAGTTGAGCGCCTGCCATACAGTTTCCCAGGGTCGACTGGTGTGCTGGCGAAGGCGTACGCCAGAAATTTCCTCCCCCCTGAAACGAAAATGGTTCAAATGGCTCTGAGCATTATGGGACGTAACATATGAGGTCATTAGTCCCCTAGCACTTAGAACTACTTAAACCTAACTAACCTAAGGACATCACACACACCAATGCCCGAGGCAGGATTCCAAGCTGCCACCGTAGTGATCCCCCCCCCCCTCCTCCCCCTGAAACGCCGCACCGTTATAGTGTACTGGTGATGCGAAAGCCTACAGCAGAGGGGGGGAGGGGGGAGGCGGTGGAGGATGGCATACTCCCAGCCATACCCTGCCATTTGGCTTGCGACAGCAGAGGAACGTCTTCTCAGAAACACTGTTCAGGATATATGTACAGTCCTGAGGGCGTCTCCTAGGACGATGACAGGGACGGTGATAACAAAGGGGATTTCGGGTTCAAGTCCATCGGGTCGGAGAGCGACGACAACGATGGCGAGGACGTGACGTCCATTGTCTTGTCCTAAGGTGCTGTGGCGGCACGAGAGGACGGCTGCAAATGCCGTGTGGTCCAGTGAGGCCGTGAATCTGGACGAAGAAAAGCAGCAGAATCACAGGGCAAATGAGTAGGTCAGGAGTTCACTACACTCAGCTGGCTGCTACACGGGTAGCGGAGGCTGTGTGGCGTGGACTGGGCGGTTTTTTAGGTTAGATGCCCTCGGGAAAGTACGGGGTGGGCTGCAATGTCAAAAGGTGCATGGCAAATACAGGACGTGCTTTGATCAAGGAAAAGTCGGAATTATAGTTGTAAATTGTTGTAGTTGCGCTGGAAAAGTCCCTGAGCTTCAAGCGCTAATAGAAAGCACACAAGTTGATATCGTTATAGGTACAGAAAGCTGGCTAAAGCCTGAAATAAGTTCTGCAGAAATTTTTACGAAGTCTCAGACGGTGTTCAGGAAAGATAGATTAGGCAGAATTGGTGGTGGAGTGTTTGTGTCTGTCAGTAGTAGTTTATCTTGTAGTGAAGTCGAAATAGATACTCTGTGCGAATTGGTGTGGGTGGAGGTTATACTTAACAGCCGAATGAAGTTAATAATTGGCTCCTTCTACCGACCCCCAGACTCCGATGATACAGTTGCGGAACAGTTCAGAGAAAGTTTGAGTCTCGTAACAAATAAATACCCCACTCACACGGTTATAGTTGGTGGGGACTTCAACCTACCCTCGGTATGTTGGCAAAAATACTTGTTCAAAACCGGTGGTAGGCAGAAAACGTCTTCCGATATTGTCCTAAATGCTTTCTCCGAAAATTATTTCGAGCAGTTAGTCCACGAACCCACGCGAATTGTAAATGGTTGCGAAAACACACTTGACCTCTTAGCCACAAACAATCCAGAGCTGATAGAGAGCATCATGACTGATGCAGGGATTAGTGATCACAAGGTCGTTGTACCTAGGTTCAATACAGTTTCTTCCAAATCCATCAGAAACAAACGCAAAATAATTTTATTTAAAAAAGCGGATAAAGTGTCACTAGAAGCCTTCCTAAAAGACAATTTCCATTCCTTCCGAACTGACTATGCAAATGTAGACGAGATGTGGCTCAAATTCAAAGATATAGTAGCAATAGCAATTGAGAGATTCATACCTCATAAATTGTTAAGAGATGGAACGGATCCCCCGTGGGACACAAAAAAGGTCCGAACGCTGTTGCAGAGGCTCACAGCTGCAATCAACACTGACTTCGGTCACGCAGCTTGAGGCTGTTGCCAATGGGCACCACTGTGGGGAGCCGGACTCGGGTATCACGGGGATGTCAACCTCGTCCCGTCTGTCCCCAGATCGGTCTGCCGCTGTGGTTGCCCCGGTTGCTGCCCGCAGTGGGGCTGAGCCCTCGCCTGTGGTTGATTGGGAGGTCGTTCCAAGGCGTGGCAGCAGCGAAAGGCGTCCCCAGAGGCTGATCAGAAGGCCTCCCCGGTGCGTCTGACAAACCGGTTTCAGGCACTGTCTCTGGCTGAGCCAGATGCAGCTGCTTGCCCTGTTTCAGAGGATCATTCTCAGCCTTCAAGGTCCGGACAATCGCAGAGGGTGGGCTTACTGGTAGTTGGGAGCTCCAATGTTAGGCGCGTAATGGGGCCCCTTAGGGATACGCCGGCTAAGGAGGGGAAGAAATCCAGTGTGCACTCCGTGTGCATTCCGGGAGGAGTCATTCCTGATGTGGAAAGGGTCCTTCCGGATGCCATGAAGAGCACAGGGAGCAGCCACCTGCAGGTGGTGGCACATGTCGGCACTAATGACGTGTGTCGCTTTGGATCTGAGGAAATTCTCTCTGGATTCCAGCGGCTATCTGATTTGGTGAAGGGTGCCGGTCTTCCTTGCGAGATGAAGGCAGAGCTCACCATCTGCAGCATCGTTGACAGAACCGACAGCGGACCTTTGGTGCAGAGCCGGGTGGAGGGTCTGAATGAGAGGCTCAGACGGTTTTGTGACCGTATTGGCTGCAGATTCCTTGACTTGCGCCATAGGGTGGTGGAGTTTCGGGTTCCGCTGAATAGGTCAGGAGTTCACTACACTCAGCTGGTGGCTACACGGGTAGCGGATGCTGTGTGGCGTGGACTGGGCGGTTTTTTAGGTTAGAAGGCCTCGGGAAAGTGCGGGATAGACTGCAATGTCAAAGGGTGCTTGGCAATTACAGGACGTGCTTGGATCAAGGAACAGTCGGAATTGTAGTTGTAAATTGTTGTAGTTGCGCTGGAAAAGTCCCTGAGCTTCAAGCGCTAATAGAAAGCACACAAGCTGATATCGTTATAGGTACAGAAAGCTGGCTAAAGCCTGAAATAAGTTCTGCAGAAATTTTTACGAAGTCTCAGACGGTGTTCAGGAAAGATAGATTAGGCAGAATTGGTGGTGGAGTGTTTGTGTCTGTCAGTAGTAGTTTATCTTGTAGTGAAGTCGAAGTAGATACTCTGTGCGAATTGGTGTGGGTCGAGGTTATACTTAACAGCCGCATTAAGTTAATAATTGGCTCTTTCTACCGACCCCCAGACTCCGATGATACAGTTGCGGAACAGTTCAGAGAAAGTTTGAGTCTCGTAACAAATAAATACCCCACTCATACGATTATAGTTGGTGGGGACTTCAAACTACCCTCGGTATGTTGGCAAAAATACTTGTTCAAAACCGGTGGTAGGCAGAAAACGTCTTCCGAGATTGTCCTAAATGCATTCTCCGAAAATTATTTTGAGCAGTTAGTCCACGAACCCACGCGAATTGTTAATGGTTGCGAAAACACACTTGACGTCTTGGCCACAAACAATCCAGAGCTGATAGAGAGCATCATGACTGATACAGGGATTAGTGATCACAAGATCATTGTAGCTAGGCTCAATACCATTTCTTCCAAATCCATCAGAAACAAACGCAAAATAATTTTATTTAAAAAAGCGTATAAAGTGCCACTAGAAGCCTTCCTAAAAGACAATTTCCATTCCTTCCGAACTGACTATGCGAATGTAGACGAGATGTGACTCAAATTCAAAGATATAGTAGCAACAGCAATTGAGATATTCATACCTCATAAATTGGTAAGAGATGGAACGGATCCCCCATGGTACACAAAAAAGGTCCGAACGCTGTTGCAGAGGCAACGGAAAAAGCATGCGAAGTTCAGAAGAACGCGAAATCCCGAAGATGGGCTAAAATTTACAGACGCGCGAAATTTGGCACGTACTTCGATGCGAGATGCCTTTAATAGGTTCCACAACGAAACATTGTCTCGAAATTTGGTAGAAAATCCGAAGAAATTCTGGTCGTATGTAAAGTACACAAGCAGCAAGACGCAGTCAATACCTTCGCCGCGCAGTGCCCATGGTACTGTTACCGACGACTGTGCCGCTAAAGCGGAGTTATTGAACGCAGTTTTCCGAAATTCCTTCACCAGGGAAGACGAATGCAATATTCCAGAATTTGAAACACGAACATCTGCTAGCATGAGTTTCTGAGAAGTAGATACCTTAGGGGTTGCGAAGCAACTCAAATCGCTTGATAGGGGCAAGTCTTCAGGTCCAGATTGTATACCGATTAGGTTCCTTTCAGATTACGCTGATACTATAGCTCCCTACTTAGCACTCATATACAACAGCTCGCTCACCGATAGATCTGTACCTACAGATTGGAAAATTGTGCAGGTCGCACCTGTGTTTAAGAAGGGTAGTAGGAGTAATCCATTTAACTACAGACCTATATCATTGGCGTCGGTTTGCAGTAGGGTTTTGGAGCATATACTGTATTCAAACATTATGAATCACCTAGAAGGGAACGATCTATTGACACGTAATCAGCATGGCTTCAGAAAACATCGCTCTTGTGCAACGCAGCTAGTAGCTCTTTATTCACACGAAGTAATGGCCGCTATCGACAGGGGATCTCAAGTTGATTCCGTATTTCTAGATTTCCGGAAAGCTTTTGACACCGTTCCTCACAAGCGACTTCTAATCAAGCTGCGGAGCTATGGGGTATCGTCTCAGTTGTGCGACTGGATTCGTGATTTCCTGTCAGGAAGGTCGCAGTTCGTAGTAATAGACAGCAAATCATCGAGTAAAACTGAAGTGATATCAGGTGTTCCCCAGGGAAGCGTCCTGGGACCTCTGCTGTTTCTGATCTATATAAATCACCTGGGTCACAATCTGAGCAGTTCTCTTAGATTGTTCGCAGATGATGCTGTAATTTACCATCTAGTAAGGTCATCCGAAGACCAGTATCAGTTGCAAAGCGATTTAGAAAAGATTGCTGTATGGTGTGTCAGGAGGCAGTTGACGATAAATAACGAAAAGTGTGAGATGATCCACATGAGTTCCAAAAGAAATCCATTGGAATTCGATTACTCGATAAATAGTACAATTCTCAAGGCTGTCAATTCAACTAAGTACCTGGGTGTTAAAATTACGAACAACTTCAGTTGGAAGGACCACATAGATAATATTGTGGGGAAGGCGAGCCAAAGGTTGCGTTTCATTGGCAGGACACTTAGAAGATGCTCCAAGTCCACTAAAGAGACAGCTTACACCACACTCGTTCGTCCTCTGTTAGAATATTGCTGCGCAGTGTGGGATCCTTGCCAGGTGGGATTGACGGAGGACATCGAAAGGGTGCTTAAAAGGGCAGCTCGTTTTGTATTATCACGTTATAGGGGAGAGAGTGTGGCCGATATGATACACGAGTTGGGATGGAAGTCATTACAGCATAGACGTTTTTCGTCGCGGCGAGATCTTTTTACGAAATTTCAGTCACCAACTTTCTCTTCCGAATGCGAAAATATTTTGTCGAGCCCAACCTACATAGGTAGGAATGATCATCAAAATAAAATAAGAGAAATCAGAGCTCGAACAGAAAGGTTTAGGTGTCCGTTTTTCCCACTCGCTGTTCGGGAGTGGAATAGTAGAGAGATAGTATGATTGTGGTTCGATGAACCCTCTGCCAAGCACTTAAATGTGAATTGCAGAGTAGTCATGTAGATGTATATGACAAATGCGAATTTGATTCGAGTGACGCCCTGCAAGCCATCGGGACCTGCAATTAGATACATATTTGTTCCAACGCGTTTCTGGATCTCGCCTCGTTCCCAGCGCTGACGCCGGCCAAAAGCCCTGTAAAGAGTAACATGACGCGGTGCAAAGCGTCACATGCGGACCATCGGCGGCAGCGGTTGCTGCTTTGCGTGGAGCAAGTGAACCAGTGTCCGAGGAGACGGCCATGCATAAGTTCCACCGGCGATGATCCGTCGCGTGGGTGGGAGAGATAGGAGGGGAGAAAGAGTTGCAGCGCCTGTACCCGTGTGTTGGAGGTGCGAAGCTTGGCCATCTGTTATTTAAAAGTGCGTACGAAGTGTTCTGCTTCGTCGTGGGACTTGTCAGATAACGAATTTCGTTCACACAACTATTCAAAGTCATGTGACGTGAACTGAGGTCCGTTGTCCGTAACAATGACTTGAGGCAATCTTTTATGCAAAAAAATTGAGTACAACACTAGAAACGTCCTACGTGATGTGGCAGAGCTCATAGGTACCGCAAATCGAAACTTACTAAAAGGGTCTATCACACTAAGCCAACGAGTGTCCAGAATGCTCCTGCAAAGTCGACGTGCACTCGTTACCATGGCGATTGAGTCTTAGGCCAAGCTTCGAATGTGCGTTGCGGAGCTGAATGGTTGTCAGCGCATGTGACGTCTTCCATTCAATGTAGGCGCCCATGCCCTGCCAAGTGCAGTGCCCGCGCGCTATCTGTTTAATTACCCACACGCAATTGTCCACTGTCAGATTGTACTAAGATCACACATCGTTGTACTGAAAGGTTATGCTGACGAACAAATTATCGGCGCACTACTAAGTTCTGAATACTTGTTTAATGTGCGGGGTCAAGACGTGCGAATGTAATGCAACAAACTTTTCAGATCAGGGCCCGCTTTTGTGGCCTGTGCAATTTTTCTGTAATTCAGTGGAAAAGATTGCAGCAATTCAGAGTCCTGCGCATCGATCTAGCAACAAGATGCGTAAGAGGAATCAAAACAAGAGTCGGGGCCGAACGGAAGGCGAGAAAGGGCGTCAACACGGTCATGATTTGCCATAGTTCTCTACATAACTTCGAACTGATACTGGGGTGGAAGCAAATCCCAATGTTGCAATTTTTGACCAGTACTTTGACGGCTCAAACAAGGACTGCAAGGCCTTGTGATCTGTCACTATTTGAAGAACTTGCGACCAAGCAGATAGTTATGGAATTTTTTCGTATTAAAAAAAATCATTGTCAGACGTGAAAGAAGCGATAAATGACAGAAAAAATTCTGGGTTGTCTGGAGATTAAACAGCAGACTTTTCATGTTGGTTGACTGACATTCGACCACTATGCCAAAGTTTTAGGGCCTTAGTTCTTTCACTTCAGCTCTGCCTTACATGATACATTCCCACATTTTTTTACACATTGTAACTTACATTTGTATCACTCTCCTTTCCAGATATGACTCCTTCGGATTGTATGAGAAAAGAAATTAACGAAAAAAAACAATAAATTGCTGATATGTAAGCATGTAATGATAAAGATGTCAAACTAAAACATCAAAATGGAAACGACTAACATTTTAAAAAGTTGTTCTTGAGCTTGTTCTTGTCTTCTTGAAGGCACGCCATGCAATGATACTCATCGGAGATAGAAGCTTAAGTGTAATACTTGATGAAAATGAAACGAAAGTGAATGAGTACAAATAAAAAATTCTACTTATGTAAAATGAAGCCTAAGCATCTCTAAAAGTGTTTTCTGTAATAAATGTCACATTTCCTCTGTAAAATGTAATGTTACATCATCAAGTATTACCGGAGATCATACGTTACAGCAAACTTTGTTCCCATATAGCAACGGGGAAAATGTCCCATACGCCAAGCGCAAAAATTTCGTTCCGTCGATGGAAAACGTGTTACATCCGGAAACAGGACTCCTATTTGAATGATAATTTCTTCTTTACCCACTTCCAAGTATTTTGGTCTGTGCAGGTGTGGTGTGGGCTATGGTCTCCTCTACTGATAAAAGACCACACATGTAGCATGCACCATATTTTGTAACATCAAATGCGTACAAAGGGTGTCTAGCCTGTTTGAAATAGGAAAGTAATGTTCTTCTCAAGGATAATGGTGGTCACCCCGTCAACTATAATTTATAATGTTGAGTGTGGTCCAGCGGCCTTCTACATTTACCATGTCGTCTTGGAAGCTCTTTTTTCGGTGCTGAGTGAGATAGAGATTACAGGCAAAGCCATAATACTGCTCTCAATTATTTGCCATTTTCAGTGCTTCTAGCAACAGACCACGTTACATAATCTTCCTCGGTGCATTACACCTTCCTGTCTCTTGGCATTTGAGTCCTACATTCTAGACTTTGATCATTTTGGTGGTCCAGTTGCAATGGTGTGGGATGGCGTAATGTTGTACAGGCGTACCGATCACAAGTCTTTAAACATGGTTAACGTGGTTAACATGGTTTACGCACCACCAGTCAACGCTATTATGACACATGTGTGTCTTTTCAGAGGGTGGACCTCTCAACTGTGGAAGAGTCAACAACATGGAGACAGCTTATTCCGAAAAAAACGTATTCAAACTAATGTATTTTTTCCATGAAAGCTTATAGAAAAAATATATAACAGTATCAGTTCCTTGTCATAAAGCAACATGCATTGGAACTATATGGGATATTAACATCCAATTTCTGAAACAAAACATGCGGCTCTGTGTTTATTTCCAAAGAGCGCTTAAGTCACAAACAAACTCAATAGTTTTGGACACAGTCAAAACACATTCTGTGAAATAAATATGAAAGTAATTCTATGATTTAAGAGGAAGTTCTTTACTGGTTCTGAACACTTTGTTGTTTTTGATTTGTATGAATAATATTATGCTACTTATTACATTGAATTTTTTCTGTCTCAGTATGGTTAACAGGTTAATTACTTCGTCATTTCGATTGTACGTACTGAGGCAGATATAAATGTCAAAACTTGGTTTTATTGTATCTCAAATATTTACGCAGATTGCTACAATCTACTTTATCAACAGATAAGATAGTGATTAAACTGGTACGTTTCCACTTTGTGAAAGTATAAGACGACAAAAGATTTGTGGGGTAATTGCAACTTGTACGAGCGTTTTGATAATGGTCCAGCCCCTGATACGATAGATAGTAACTGAGGGATTCGACAAAATACTTAATAGGCAAAAGAACTGAGGAAGTTAAAGCCCAGGGACGGGCAGTAGAAAGTACTATTACGAAAGCACGGCTAGCTTCATTGCGGCCGCCGACTGAGATAAAAACCGTTGAATTTCTATTTCATAAAGGAGGCTGCGTTAGGGTAAATACGAAACAGCACTAACCTAAATTGTGAAGTCCATACCTGCTACTAAGAGTAGTATTCATCCACAAGCACACCTTTAAATTGTGGCAGCACCTGCCCTATTGAAGATCACAAGCCGACACCAACTAAGAACTGTGAATGACTTAGGACGAAAGGGAGTGCCATCAGTTTTGTTACTGCATCTCAGTATGTGTTTGCCTGGAGAAAGAAGCACCTATGATCGACCTAAACTGGGTGAAAGTTAAGATTTGTTTCAGCCTGTAAAACCAGCTGCGGCAGCGCAGAATGTGGGGTTCCTGGAGTAGTGACAATTTTACAATAGAGCAGGACAAATCAGTGTCCTTGTACCACAAGGAAGCTGTGGCAAGAAATTCGAAGTAACAGTTCGTCCAACTTTTATGTCAATTCACAATCTTGTGAATTATTAGGAATAATCAAACTAATGCTCAGAAAATTCTTCCACCCTCATTTTTTGACAAATTAATGAAATTAATTTTACTTTAAGGTGAATTAATTAAATAATTTTTCTTTTAGTTGTTAATTGATTTTGTTTCTCAATGTTTTCAGGTGTTACACAGATATATTTTTCAGGTCGTACACAGATATATTTTTAGCCCTTTCTTAGACAGATGCAGATAATTTATTAATTAATATATTAACTTATTCTTTCAATAATTTTCACTTTGCCAGAATGTGTTGGCAAAGTATTCAAAAATCTAATCAAAACATGCAATTCCTTTCGGACTGTTGATAACAAAATCACAAAATTTTTTTGTTTAAATTTTTGTTATTGTCACTTTTCATTAGTTAATTTTTATTTTATACTATTTCTTCACCATGAGTAACTGCTAATCGACGGATTACATCTGTAACATCACTCATCCAGATACATTCAGTTGGTTTTTCTGTATATTTTTTTGTTAAGAGTTCAACTTCTTATTCGTGTGACAGATCTGAATTTAAATGTAGTTGTACTAATTTTGCAAAATGTTCTTCATCCACCCCTTTTAGCACATTTCATATTTTTTACCTTCACTTCATCTTATTTTATTTGAATTATTATCCGAATATAAAGGTCCTGAATTGAACAGTATATCTGCATAATTTAATAAATTAAGATTAAATTTTTATCAATATCGTCTGTAGTACTCTGTCTTTTAGTTGACAGATCAATTAATCCCCCTGTACGTTCACGTCCTTTTCCAGTGATAGTTAATTTGTATCCATTAGAGTCTGCTAATAAGTCACCAATATATGTAAACGTACCAAAGGTTCCAAGGAAAAAACTTTTTCTTCACTATGATTAACATTCTGACACTTATATTTTTTTAACATCACCCACATTCTCTCTATTCTTATCATTAAATTTTTCTCTCCTTTGTACTAGTCTTTGCAGCATCGTCTGTGACTCACTTAACGTGTTGTCACACTGTGGACTTTCACATTGTTTTAATTTTTCACTGCTTCAAAGTTATTCACTGCAGCTGTTATTCATGATTCACCCATAGCAGGGTTACCATGAGGCCATTCATAATTTGCACTTTGCTGTCCCGGTAATTCTCTGCAATGTGGAAAAATTTCTTTTCCAGCGTCTGTATTTTCATTATTATAAACTAATCCTTCACTTCCTTGTGTTACTTTCTCAGTTACAACAGTACCAGGATGATCTTCTTTTTTATATTTTACAAATTCAGTTCTCGGTTGTTTCTTTCATTTTTTAAATTCTACTTTTTATTCTTCAATTCCTTTTCTATTTCGTTTAGCTCTTTTAACAATCTCTGCATCGTATTTCGAAAACATTTACTCAGTATAAGAATTATTAATGAAATTAATTTTTACATTTAATGGCTATGATGAATTTGTAAAAATTAATAAGGTAATGCAACTTAGCTTTTACGCGTATCAAGAAACTAAAACAACCACATGTATCTGGCCCCCATTTAGATTCCTCACTAGGCCGCAAACAACTGGCATAATTTTGACCAATGTTTTCTAATTTTTCATATTCTGTTATATAATCAAGAGTTTCATTAAATTCATTTATATGTTCAAGTAAATACCAACATCATGGTCTAATAAATGTGCAATATCATCTATTAATGGACTCATTTAATAAGGATAAAAAACATTAGGTTAGGATATATTTTATATGACATCTGTATTATCCTTCACTGGGTTTTCTAGTTGTGTCTATTGTTAGTAATGCAAATTGATCTTTCCAACATTTCCTTAAAATGATCGAACTGCAAATCTCCACCAACAGTTTCATGGTATATATGATTTACATTTGTTTCATATTGCCTAAAACTATTTTAAAAAAACTTAGATTATCTCTGACTAATTGTTTAGATATTTTAGAATATGTCTGAGATAAGTAAAAACAATGTATTCCTCTATGTCTACATCTAGTAAAATATTCGATAACCACAACTCGATTTTCAAGAGTTAAATCATCGAATAATACAAGATAATTACCTTGGAATTGATCTAGTACTTTAATTTCATCATCATTCTCAGTAAACTTGGTCATTTCTCATTATTTTTATCTTCAACATTTTTACACATTGTTGTAAATTCTTGATGTTTCTGTTGATCTAAACTTTTTGAATAAATGTACAAGTAATTTAGTTTATTCCACTTTAAAAATTCTGTAGTTGGAATCTAACTGTCAATCATTAATGTCATTAGCCAACATCCACTTGCTCCTATTATTGGGCACTAAATAAAATTTGTTAAAAAGTTACCATGTTTATTTTTTGAGTTTCTCTCTGGAATCCTATTTTTATTTTCAGTCAGATTTAATTTAATTACAGAAATTTTTGTTAATATAGAATTAGTCCCCTATACAATTGAGTGATAAGTCATCTGTTCTTAAAAAAATTATTGACTGTACCTATATGCGAAAGTTACAGCAGTGTTGCACTAGTTGGCTTTTATACAACTTTTTGAACTCCATATATTACATCAAAAAATAATAAATCATTCTGTGATGGAGAAATGGTAGAAATTCCTGTAAGCTGATATAATTCAAAAAGCTTGTAAAAAATTATTTGTTGAAAAAACTCCAAATATTCGCATTGAAGCAGAAATATGTTTGAACAGGATTATTACTGAGAGTGATGTGAAACTATATATGGATATAAAAGATGGTATTGGAAGTTTGCTTGTATTTAGTGCTCAAACTGGTGAAACTAGTAAGAAACTATTGTAATTTGTTCCTAAAATAATTCCATTTGAGTTCATTAATGTCAATTTTAATTTAGATCATGGAATGTTTGCACTCTGAACATTTTCACTGAGGCCAAAACCAATGTTGTAGAATGCATTGTTAAATTCTTTTTCCACTCTTAAAACTTTGCAGAAAAACTCAAACTGTGTAAATCGCATACACAGAAAGTTTGGGTTACACTGGCAGCAATACAGTGATTTGACTGGCCTGCAGAACTTCAGCCAAATTTGGTATTTTGTCACACATACTATCAGAATTCTGAAAGTTACCTCTCAGCCAGTATTTTCTCTACATTCCCTAAGTTGTTATCATTATTCTTTTTCTGGTTGTGCTAAATAAATATGCTCCAAGCATTGAGGTTATAGTTTTCAGTTTTTGATTTCATCACACTGAGATCTATTTCTTGGTATGCTATTCACCTACATACTTAGTACTTGTGTTTAAAGAATCTGGTGTAGGTTCAGGTACTGTCCTTTTCACCTACATTTTCTGTAGAAGTTGGTGTAACAGATGAAACCACTTCAGCAAGTGTTCGGTTTTGTAATATATCTCTTTCAACTTGGCGGAATATCAAGGATACTTATTTAATGCCCACACCTGAAAACACTTAAATTCTTCTGCACTCTTGTGTGACCTTTATGTGTTTTGCAGTTACATGACTTTGACTTAAAATCTATCTTTTTCAAACCAGCACTTCTTTTTTAATTGTTTGCTGTAATATGATGTTATCCATTGCCAATGTGCTTCCTGTTGTTGTATGTTCCATGAAACAAATCTGACATTAATTCATTAATTTCACTACCAAAAGTGCTGATGATAGAATGTGAGGGAAAATTGGGTGGCTCGATGTTAAACAAAATCTATAATACAAGTGTAAATTTCCTATCCTGTCATGTATCTTAAGAACTTAGTTTTATTTTAGCACAATGACAAATCCTATACCATTGTAATATGATCCCTGGATGAATAAATACAACATTGCAACTATATGAACAGTTTTCAGTATTAAAAAAATAAAAATAATTTCATGTGGATATTTGCACCATGCAGACAAAATTGGAAGCAGCAGAAATGCAGACTTACATGTCATTATATAGACGTCACCAAGGGACAACACACTGATATTAAAAAAGGTTCCACTGCACCCCGGGACACCTTGACTGCAGTCCACCAACAGTCTGTAGTATGAAGGGAAAAGGAGTAGCTGTTGGAAGTGAGATCATGTTATATAATAATGTAAAGCTGTACTAATTTATTTTCCAATGAAAGAATTCCATTGCTACACCTGTACTAGAGTCATAATGCAGTCCTTTAACTTGAGACATATATGTGTGAATTTCATTGTTTCTGAATTTGCAAACCTGTAACTTCCCACATCATTGTCATGTACCTCAACAAATTGGTATTTTTCATGTCTTAACAGGATCATTGACTGTAGCAAATCAAGAATGTTTAAGTTGAAAATGTTTTCCTTTGGTGTTGTTTGCAAGGATGATTGATTAATGTACGATTGTTTATCACATTCTCTCAGAATAAAACAAATAACCCTTCCTATCTCCACCCCTCCCACCTCCTCCGTCAACCTATTTTATCTAAATTAGCTTAGTTCAGCTCAATGTCCACCTTTGCTCTCGTAGAAGCTACCACCCCGTTTAACACTGATCCAAGTAAAAATATTTTCCACTATTACAGTTTTCTTGCAGAACAAGATCAGAAAGCCATTACATTACTCACTATTACTCATTTGCATCGACAAGGGCTCTTTCTCACAACAATGTAATAACATATGTCTACATTTATGTAGTTTTGTTTGTGTTGTCAGAGGATTCATCGGCACTTCTGGTGGTGCATGCAGGAGCTAGAGAGGGCAGGATAGGGCTGACAGATGCCCGCATGAGGAGGCTGTGGGGCAGGGAGAAGATAGGGAACAGAAAGAAGAGAAGCAGAGAAGAAAAAAAAGACCAATGGATGCAATGGCTGAGAACATCATATAGTCTGGGTGAGGGGACGAAAATTGTGAGATGACAGGTCAGAAAGGCCTGGAAACAGTTAGGTGGAAGATGTGGGGTCAGTAAGTTAGCTTAAGTTGAGTATGGGATGATTTTGGAAGAGGAGAATTTGTTGTAAGTTTGACTCCCATTTGTGCAATTTATAAAAGCCGGTGGTGAAGGGGATGATCCAGATGGCCTGGGTTGTAAGCCTCATATTGCACCACAAGATGGTCCACTTTATTCTTGGCCACAGTTTTGTGGTGGCCACTCATCCTCACTGACAGCTGGTTGATAGTCATACCAATATAAAAATCTGAACAATTACTGCAGCAGAGCTGGTGTATAACACAGCTGCCTTCAAAGGAGGCATGGTTTCTTTGATGGGCTAGGATAAGCCTGCGACAGGACTGGAAATAGAAAGTGCTGGGCAAGTGGATTGGGCAGGTCTGGCACATTGGTCTTCCACAGATGAGGGGTTGTTATTGGAAGTGGCATATGGATGCACTTGGATACACAATGTATCTTGAGAAAACTATTTACTTCCCCATGGTAAGTACTCAGCTGCGTTACAAATGTGTGTGTATGACAACTGTAGCATGAATAAAACATTATTTCATAACAGTATGCTGTAAGGATATCCACCAGCCAGAAGTTGACACCAGATGGCAATAAAAGCTCCACAGATTCTAAATGGAATTTTATGGAGAATCAATACTCACGGGAAAACACTTTACCTACCTCATTAATGCAAGGTACCCCTATGATGCAAAGAATCTTTTAGCTTTGTTTCCTAACAGTTTAATAGTAATTAAAAATCAAGTTCACTATAACAGTTTAGAGTCCCAAAGACTTGTGTGAATGTACCAGCTTAAGACACATGAAGAAGGAAATTATTCTTAAAGTTTTCACAAATCTCCATGAGACTTTCACATATTCTAAACTGTTTGCTGCATGAGGTCCTATATTTTAATTTTGAAAGGGCTAAATTTCAACTCACCACACAGAGGAGATACTGAGTTGCACACAGGCACAACAAACAGACTGCTATACAACTGAGCACTTTTCGCCAAAAGGCCTTGTTCATGGCCAGACACAGTGCTCATTTGTGAGAGAGCTGTGGTTACATGAAGATGTGTGTGTGGGTGTGTGTATTATTTACATTAGATGAAGGCCCTTTGGCTGAAAACTCACATGTATAGCAATACTTTTGGTATGCCTGTCTGGGCCTCAACAGCTCATCCTTCTGGTATCAATCTATCCTTTTCTTAATATAACTGCTATTCCATTCTGGATTATTCATTGTTCGATTTCAATTTTGAGAGTCCTTTCACACTGCAGTGCATTTTTGATTAACCAGAAAGAATACTTGTGATGAAATTATCTTGGGTGTTCAGTGTAGAACTACAGATTAAGAACTATGTACGGGATAGACATCATGCGATAGCACTGACAGTTGTTAACACTAGTTCACAACTCAGGCAGCCACGGGTACTGAGAAGGATATAAAACAGTCGGGTTTTTGTGATGGCGTGAAAGCTGGGACCATGCATTATGTACGAGACACCTCAAAACGGCAGGTAGTAACAAAATTGATGGAAAGTACCCTGCAGAGATGAAAGTCCTCTATAAAGAAGAAAAGTACCTTGTTAATTTTGTGTTCAGTAGTGTTGGACATGATCTAGACCTAAGTCATTTGAATCTGACACCACAAGAGCATAGCTGCAGACATTGCTGTAGGATTCCTGTTTTCCATTGTTCATGGCAAAATTTGATCAACAATGCATGTTTCCAATTAGGAGAGAATACATCTCACAGAATTGCAGGACTTGCATAACATTGCAGCTTCTTATAATTTGACTCCAAAGTCAGTTGGACATCAACATGATGCCATTAGTGTAGCAGCTTGGATACAAGAAGTTCAGCAAAGTGATAATCTATGTGTATTATTTTATAAGCTTCAAGAAATAATCACTAACCTGCACCCAGAATTGAGAATCTAGGATATCATGTTAGTAATAATGAACACTGCACAAGTTGAATTTTTGTCAAAATATGGAAGTGATTATATTTGTGTTGATGGGACTGATGATATCAGTGGCAATGATTTGGAATTTACCACAACACTAGTACTGGATGATAAGAGACAAGGATTTCAATCCACTTTCCTCATTTCTAACAGAAATTATAGTGATGTATTAAATATATTTTTCAACTATATAAAGTCTCAGGTTGGACAGATCTGTTCCAAGGTATTTATGTCAGATCTGGCAGAATCCTACAGTATCACTTGGAACGGAGCAATGGGGCCTTGTACAAAGAGACTTGAACGGCACCTGACATGTCGATAGAGCATGGAGGAACAACATTAACAATAAAGTTCTGAATAAGGACAAGAAAACTGAGGTGTACAAGCTTGTGAAGATATTAATGCAGGTAAGAGATGTTGCTATATTTGAAGAATCACTGCAAAAAGCGCTGCAGAAGCTCTATAGTGATACAGATACATCCGAATTTGGTTATTATTTCAAGACCTACTACGAAAAAAATGCTAACTGTTGGACATATTGTAACATGCAAGCTGGACTCAATACAAACATGCACCTGGAGAGTATGCACAAGGCTTTGAAATATGTACCTGCTAATGCAAAGCAAGTGAAAAGACTGAACATAGGTATATCTGCACTGCTGTCGTTTGTAACCACAAAGCTGTTTGATGGGCTTACTGTCAGCATGAGAGGAAAGGTAACTATTACAATAAAATACATTTGTGCTAGGCACAAGTCTGTTTTAACGGATGACTTCATTACTAAGGTAGACAGTGGTTAGAAAGTACCTTCTTCAAAATCAAACGATGTCTGCCTTGCAATGGACAATGCTGTTCACTGCAAGTGTAAATTAGTATGCAGTAAATGGGAGGTGTACATTCATCAGTATTATTGCACAGGCATTGATTATAGTATTAAATTAAATGTATGTAAGCACATTCATATTGTTTGCCAAACAGAAGAGAAGAGCAGAGTTGAAATTCCCTTGCAAAATCATGTACCATCAGATGCACTTATTGTCGATGCTGAAGATGTGTCTGTGATAGATGAGAGGGAAGCAAGTTGGGCCCAATTAAGTACAAATGCTAGCTGCAACACCCCAGAAGCATTGTCAGATAAAAAGAAGAAGACTGTCTCAATGTTTCTGGAAGTCATTGCTGGCATTTCAACTGCTGATGTTAAGCTAGCGAAAACATTGTGACGACATTGAAGGTGAATGTAGCTGCTGTTAGAACCCATAGCCCAGAAAGGAGTTGCAGGACGAAACTTGTGCCACAGAGGAGGCTGTTTTCGACAAAGAAAAGGAAATCACTACACCACATATTTATGGCTGTTCCTGATGATGAAGAAAACCATGGATATTGAAAATCCTTCTTGGTGAACGTTTGTACCACTAATTAGCAACCATTTTGTGGAAATATTTTACATAGGGCGTTCAAAAAGTTTTACACAGTCATCTCAAATTTTTTTTATTTTTCCAGGAGGAGAATGAAATTTTTTGTGAACATACTTGGAACATTTAGCAATACATTCAGCCTACCCAATGTAGCCTCCATCAGTGGAGACACATCTGTCCCAATGTTCTTTCCATGATGCAAATGCACTTTGGTACAATTCTGGGAATTGAATTTTATACCATTGCTTGACACAGGAAATGTCTTTCTCACTGTCAAATGTTTTACCACGTAGGTAGGCCTTCAGATGACCAAAGAGGTAAAAATAAGACAGAGCCAAGTCCTGACTGGAGGGAGGATGAGGAACAATTTTCCAACCCATTTCCTGAGTTTCTCCTGCATCATATTGGCTTTATGGGGTTTGTCATTGTCATGGTGTAGTCTGATGACCTGACCTTGAAGCTGTGGTCTGTGGGTCTTGATGGCATGTTGCAGCTTGTCCAATTACAAACAGTAATAGTCCCAGTTAATGGTGGAGCCAGGTTCCAAAAAGTCAATGAAAATGACACCACACTGATCCCAGAAGAAGGAGGCCATTACCTTTCGGCCTGCTGTTCCTGAGAGTCTTGGTTTCTTCTTCTGAGCAGAAGACAGATGACGCCACAAAGACCCTTTCAATACACTGTTTCCACTCTTCAGTAAAGGTCTTCTTGAGAGCCTCGCACACATTCTTTCTCATCATTTTCATTTCTCTTGTCAGTAATCTAGGCACCCAATGTGCACAGATTTTTCTGTGATACTGCACAACCTAATGATAAATGAGTAATTTCCGCAAGCAATTGTGTCATCACACGTATGTCATTTTCGATAATTTGATCAATGGTCTCCTTATTCACATCACTCACTTCCGTTGATGGTCTACCACAACGTGGATTGTCCACTAGAGAGAAATCACCTTCTTTAAATCTCTGCAACCACTGCTGGATACTGCTGTGACCCACTGTGTTCTCCCCATAAACAGAAAGCAACTTCCTGTGAATCAATGTGGCAGAGTCGTCGCTGGTCTTGAGGTACTCTATCACCAACCATTATCATAACCTGAAATCTCCTTCAGGGTCCATTATGGCTCAACTATAAATAAAAAAAATACTTTTATATACCAACTCATAGCTAAAAGTTCCAAGTATGTTCATAAAAAATTTCATTCTCCTCCAGCAAAAAATAAAATAATTAAGAGACAACTGTGCAAAACTTTTTGAACGCCCTTTGTAATACCTTAAATGCTCATGTGCCTCTATTCTGATGCAGTAAGATCTACACCAGTATATATGTGCATTGTCTTCAATGTAGCCATTAACATTCTCTTAAAGTTTGATTTATAATTTATTTTTAGTGCTCAACAATGACACTGATGGCATCATTTTGATGTCTGACTGACTTTGAAGCCAAATTATAAGAAGCTGCAATGTTGTGCAGGTATTTCAATGTTGCGAGATGTACTCCCTCTGAATTTGAATCCCGCACTATTGCTCGAATTTTGTCAAAAACAATAGGAAAGGGGATTCCTAGAGCAATGTCTGCAGCTATGCTCTTGCATTCTTGTGTTGTCAGATTCAAATGACTTAAGTCTAGATAGTGTCCAACATAAATTGACACAAAATTAACAAGGCATCTCTTCAGGGCACTTTCCATCAATTTTGTTACTATCTACCATTTTTAAGTATCTCTTCCCTTCACCTTTGGAAACAAACTGACCTGAATGATGTTAAACATACTTATAGGTTGAGTAATCATCAACAAACTTAATGCCATGGTGTTTCACGAATCTGGATTGTGTAGTGTTTCAACATCTTCTTTCTACTCCAAAAATTCACCTTCATTAAAGAATGCCATATCTCCAGATTTCACACATAACTGATGAGCGGCTTGGAAATGTTCACTCCAACACTGTTTTGACCCAGCTTCAAATGTGCACATCAACCTCTTCTGCTGCTTCATTACGACATGAATGTCTTGTTGGTGGTGTTTTAAACTTCTTTCCTGAGTAAAACTCTTGTCTCATATGTAGCACTGATAGGAACATGAAGGTTCATTATTTGTAACATGAGATACAATTTCGTTCAACTGCTGTGGGTGTTCAACTGCTGTGGGTGTGCTCTGGATATATGTCACTTCAGACTCCTCCAATAATTCTATTTGTTTCAACAAATTTCACACTTAAAATCAATCATTTTAAATATTTTAAGTACACAAACTGCTAAGAAGTACTTCTAACAACACAACACTGCTAGTATAATCAACAGTGGTGAAATACGTGGACTACAAAAAAGGAGGGAACAAGCAAATTCTCACTCTACAAAAAGCGACAAACATATAGATGCTCTACACAGGATGATGATCACAGATCATATTGATGTGCTACACAGGAGGATGGTGGAAGATCATTTCAATGTGGTACATGGGACGACGACCAAAGATCATATCGATGTGCTACACAGTGTGGACAAAGACTTTACACATGCACATAGTTGGTGTAGAGGGGGTAAATGGGCAGGGTTTGGGCAATTTCCAGGGCTGTAGCTAACATTTCCTCTCAAAATGAACTTAATGTAAACAGTTGTAATGTCATGCTCATCACACACAGTTTGCAGTTATGAAGTATTTCATGGTCTTCTTCCTAAAGCCTCTGACATGTTTTGCTGTTGATCTGTTCTTATCAGTCAAAATTACAAAAATTTAATGGAAGTCTAAAACAATGAAAAATTCCTGGAATGCTAGAAAATTCCTGGGTTTTTCCAAGTTTTTTCATGGCCCGCATTTTTCCTGGATCTCCTGGTTTTCCGGCAGCATATACACCCTGTATTTGTATGTTGTCAGACACTTTTAGTTTTACATCAAGAAACACACTAAAACCTTCAGACACTGAGAGTTGTTTGTTTAAATATGTATTTGTGCCAGAACTCTTTATTGTTAAGCAGCCCTCTGAATTATGCGAGAAATAGTCTTGCAAGCATCAGTCATCAATGTTTATGTGGTTTTACCAGCTAGCTCCAGTACGAATAAGGCACTTGAACTACTAAAAGACAAATACAACATGTAAAGAAAACCTACATACCTCTAAGAGGAAGGTATTGAGAGAGATATGACTAATACTCAAAAATATGCACTGGAGTAGCAACTAAAGTTAACCTTAAACCAAATTTTATTGGGATATAAAATATAAAATGCAGATTCCTCTTACTCAAGCTCCTTGTATAATGTGTGAAATTCCCCCTTCTCTACTGTGTGATGAGATTTATTGAAACATACACACTTTGTGTGCTCTGTTTTGCATTGCTGTCTCTCTTCTCTAATATAAAAGTTATTCCTGGAAACAGCAAACAATTTGATCCCAATAAATGTCATTTTCGTGCAAATGTGGACTCCAGCATCTACACATATTACCTACTGCTTTGTGTATAGGCACTTTGTGTGTAAAAACAGTTAAAAATAATCTTCCGAAGATTGCAGTCCCCACGAAAAGAACAGTTGAGGACTTGAACTGACATAATGTGCCAAGACATGATAGTGTCATGATTTACGGTGTTTGGCCTTCAATGTTAAAATTATTATGAATGTCATCTTCAGTATAAGACATGAAGTTGTTTACTGACCAATTTATACTAAGGCATACAGAATCTTCCAAAAAATCATTAACAACAAGAGAATATTCTTATAACATTTTGAAAAATGTGAAGTTATTTTTAGTGTTTAACATTGAGTTACCGTTACTATTACTTCATTAAATCCCATCACTAGTGATCCAGGTGTATTTTCTGCATTGCAAATATACAGCATAAAATGCTGAGTTATAAATACTATAACACAGTCCTGATGAGCTGGACAAACTTATTTTAGTGGTAAACCACTTCTTACTAATAGCTGATAGATTAATGGTCTAACAGTGGGATGTTTCTTTGTTGACTAAAACATTTGCTCTACTCTGAATTCAGGTATGCTACCAGCTCATCTTTTTTTCTGCAGGGAATACGTTTTTAAATTTCCCATCTAGTTTGTCAACTCTGTAGTTTGAATTATTCTTAGCTTTACAAACATATCTTCCCAACATTCCTTATAGGCATTTAAAACTCGTATTTCAGAAGATCAAATGGCTGAAACTACCATGTACACTGATTTTATATCTAACTGCTGTCTATCAGTGTTGCTAATGTAAGTTCAAACCATCTGAAAAAGGAAGAGAAAAAAGAAATATGTAGTTTGAAATATATTTGCATCAAAAAATAAAGGGGCAGAAGTGGACAAGAATGCCATTACCTGAGGACACAACAGCCACAACCAACTATACTGTGTTGATAAATGTAATACATATTGTAAATAACATTTCATTAGTTTCCAGTTATGAAAAGAAGTATAGTAGGCCATACTGGAAACAAAGTGCATTCAATATTCCCAAAAACCAAACTTTTTTATTCTTGTTATTATGAGATGCCGTATCATTTTAGTTTCTCATTATTATAATATTCCATATCCAATATGATGTACTGTAGTGTTATATAGATTGTAAGTAACCATGACAATTTACTGTTGCCCATAAAGATATAAAAGAAAGCTTCCATTTCCTTAAGTAGGCCATATGAGATACAGTTACCATAGTTACAAAAGATGTTCTGTATGGATCTGAATTAAAATTTAGAACTTTCTAAATATTCCACACAAAATATTTTGTTTAACTTTGAATATACAGCATTTTTGTACCAAACAAAATTGTTTCTGTTATGTGAATTGAAAGTGGAGGTGTGAGAAAGGAAAGGAAAGGGAAATAACTATTGATGTCACCTGCATTGGGACTGTACACCAAACCAAACCAGCGGCAATAAGGGAAAATGTGTGCTAGACTGGGATTCAAACCTAGGTTTTCCTACTTACTAGACTATTACGGTAATCACTGTGCCACCCGGACACCGTGTTTATTGCAGCTGCATACTCTATCTCAGCGATCATGCTAGATCAGAATGTGGGGCGTCCAAGTGGTGTACCAAAACAGTCCACACAATTGGAATAACCATTATGTCTGGGTGGCATAGTAGGTAACACAGCTGCCAAGTAAGCAAGAGATTCCAGGTTCAAATCCCAGTCCAACACACATTTTCATTCATCGCTGTTGATTTGGCATACAGTCCCGATGCAGCTGACATCAATAGTTCTGTCCCTTTCCTTTGCTTTCTCCCCCTCCACCTTCAGTTTATAAAAATATGCATCACAGCTGGGGATTCCTCATGGTGTCTGTTCTTTTGAGCATGGTTGAAAGAGCAGACTGCATGCATTGATATAAATCTTGTTTCTGGTGAAGTTAACAACATTTTTGGAATGCAATGAAAACTATTTATTTAGTGGTTAATAAATAAATTTGGTACAATTTATGCATAGTCGTTTCTTATACAATGAAATCTATATGATGACCAAGTTGTAATTTTACATTTTCACACATTAACATACAAAAACACTTTTGTGGAAAACAAGAAAATTTGCAAAATGTATAGCTCTAAAATACTTCCACACACCATGTACTTGCATATATGTCTTAAATCAGATACTTTGTGAATGATATCAGAAAAAATCCTACTGAACAGAAATTGGTTCAGTAGGGTTCAGTTGGCCAAAACCCTTCATCTTGGCTTCTTACAACACTAATATTACACAATTTTCACTGTGATTATGTATGTCTTTTTTTATAAGATCACTTTTAATACACGTTTGTAAAGCTCTCAACTATTTACCAAATGCAATTAATATATTTGTCACATGTTCTACTTGCTATAAGCTGTTCAATACATTTACATATGCATTACTGGTTGAAATACTTTCCAACATACTGTTTTGACAATGTTGAGTAAATTTTGGTGAGTTATACGCCTTCTGGTAACAAAGATCTTATATCTGATCCCTGTCCCATAATGTACAAAATTCAAGATCTAAAATTAACAAAATGGGCTACATTTGCATTTTTTTCTTCTGACAGCTGACCAAATATATTTTCATGTTTCACAAACAACCCAAAGAAAGTTCATCTAATAATATTCAGCAGTTTTCCTACTAAAGCTTGGTCATAGTAATTAATGCTAGTCTGGCATATGGAAAATTATCTGCAGATGCCTCCATCATTGGTTTTTTTCAGAATATTTTGAAAGTTTACCTATTGTCTGTATTGATGACGACCTATAATTCTTTTATTGCCTGCTTTCAACCTATGATCTTCTTAGTTCTGTATTTATTCAAAATGACAATGTTTTTTATTATTTAGTAAGTTTCACAGCATTATTTCTTTGTTTTTGTTGTTTTGACTCCCATCAAGAATGGGGTGCCGCAAGGTTCAGTCTTGGGTCCTCTGCTGTTCTTAATATATATTAATGACTTGCCATTCTGTATTAACAAAGATGCACAGCTGGTACATTTTGCCGATGATACAAGTATAGCTATCACACCCAACAGACAAGAATTAACTGGTGAAATTGTAAACAATGTTTTTCAGAAAATCATTAAGTGGTTCTCTGCAATTGGGCTCTCATTAAACTTTGACAAAACACAGTATATACTGTTCCATACAGTAAATGGAATGACACCATTAATAAATATAGACTTCGATCAGAAATCTGTAGCTAAGGTAGCATATTCAAAATTTCTACGTGTATGCATTGATGAGGGGCTGAACTGGAAAAAATACACTGAGGATCTTCTGAAACATTTGAGTTCAGCTACTTATGCTATTAGGCTTCTACACCATGACACAGCATTCTCAAAAGGCAAATTGGTGGGAGGTGTTACTTGGCACTTCACACCAATTTTTATGTGCATGATGATGGAATTTTAATGGCCAGCAGTAGTTGTAAAACTAGCAAACACTTCTACTAAAGTATGTTCTGGGGATAATGATGTCATGAACGCCCTCCCAAATTCCCTCACCCTCGCCCCAAACCCCCACTGCACTCAAAATACAATCCTGTGGGTGGCCTTGTTCCTTGTACAGGCAGCGTAATGCCCCACTATTTGAGTAGCCTGAACATTTATTTGGAATACATATATTATTTGCAGTAAACTTGGTGAATGGGTTCCGTATGTATCTTTATACCCCAGTATTGTGCATACTGAATGTTCTGTAAAAGTCTTTTCTCTGTCCTCAGACTGAAATGGACGTAGTTATCCTTGTTGAGGCTCTCTGGGAAAAAAACAATGGCTGTATTTTGCTGCAGATTCTTCACAACTTGGTCGTTAATATGCCTGTGGACTTGCAGTTGCAATACAGTGAAACCACGGATAAGCTCACTCCACTATGTTAGATGAGCCAAAAGCTAAACTTACACAGCATTTCTGTCAGTTCATGACAGAGAATGTATAATCACAACTCAGAAGTCACTTCTAAATTTACTTTCAGTTAAAATAATTCACAGAAATTTATTGTGTAGTATCACTCTCTCAGTTATTTTCCAGTGGCCTAGAAACCAATTAGAATTTTCAAAATTTTTAGGTGTGTCCACTGATGAGGGGTTGAACTGTAAGCTACACATTGATGGTCTGCTGAAATGTCTGAGTTCAGCTACGTATGCTAGTAGGGTTATTGCAAATTTTGATGATAAGAATCTCAGTAAATTAGCTTATCACACCTATTTCCATTCCCTGCTTTCGTATGGCATCATATTCTGGGGTAACTCATTATTGAGTAAAAGAGTATTCGTTGCACAAAAGTGTGTAATCAGAATAATTGCTCGAGCTCATCCAAGATCATCCTGCAGACACTTACTTAAAGACCTAGAGATCTGTAATAGATGCGTACATGGCTACACACTATGAGAAAGGATGATCTTCACTACTCAAGGTTAAATCTAACTTTAGCTTAAAAGAGGGTAAATTATGCTGCCACAAAATTATTTGGTTACTTACCTAATAGCATCAAAAGTCTGACAGACAGCCATATAGCATTTAAAAGGAAATTAAAAGAATTTCTTAATGGCAACTCCTTCTACTCATTAGATGAATTTTTGGATATAGTAAGTGGATAATTTCCCTAACCCCCACAAAACAATAAATAAATAAAAATAAAAATATTGAGTGTCATGTAATATTTTGTGTAATGTAATATCTTGTACAGACACCTTTCATTAAGCTGACATGTTCCACATTATTACGAAGTGTCGTATTCATGATCTATGGAACAAGTACTAATCTAATCTAATTTTTAACCTGTTGCAAATGCTACATGTATATGTATGTATACATTATGCCAGAAGTTTAGGCTGTTTAGAAATAGTATAACATTTGTCTTTACTTATGTTGACAAGTTTCTAGAACTCTGGTATTGTTAGTGCAGAAAATTATATTATCATACTTGGGTCTTACAGAACCGTTTACTGTTATTTCACATACAACTTCATGTAAAAGACATACTAGTTTATAGTGGTAATATCTGAACTGTATAGTTGGCAGACAGATTATACCAGTGTCCTGAATAGCGTATAATACTGCCAACTAGTAGAACCAGAGAAGTTTGCAATACATCAAGATATGCTTAGGTGTACACCTCATGTCACAATATTTGTGCACCCAACTTTATGTTGCAGAGAGAACGTGGTAATCTTGAGTTATTTGAAAATGTTACAGGCCATGAAGGCCCAATGGTACCGAATGGCTGCCGTGCCATCCTCAGCCAACAGACATCACTGGATGAGGATATGGAGGGGCATGTGGTCAGCACACCACTCTCCCGGTCGCATGTTTGTATCCGAGACTAGAGCTGCTGCTTCTCAATCAAGTAGCTCCTCAGTCTACCTCACAATGGCTGAGTGCACCTGGCTTACCAACAGCACTCAGCAGACCAGATGGTCACTCAACCAAGTGCTAGCCTAGCCATCGCTTATCTTCAGTGATCTGATGGGAACTGGTGTTGCCAGTGCAGCAAGGCCATTGGTAATTGTGATATTAGTTTTTCCAAATTACATTAAATTTATTGTCTGAATCACTGTAAAGGAAACAGTTCAGTGTATATTCTGCAGATTGGTTCTGCACATATAGCGCATAATTGATATAAGTAACTGTCAACAGAATACAATTATATATAAAATTAATTTATGAATCTGACAGTAGTGGGTATACATCTTGTAAAGAATTAATTGGACAGAACAGAAAACTTCTCATGCCATAATAATAATATATAGTCATTTCAATAAGGGTATGCCAGTCATAGTCATTAAAAATTACTGCAATTACTTCTAAAGTTGCAACAGTATCGTACTAGACCGGACCATTAAACCAGAGGTATGATCCAGCGTAAGGAAACACATTATGATTTTAAAAACCTTGCTAAATTATTCCCATTAACTTGATTATGATAGCCCAGCCTTAAAAATGAAAGATAAATTATGGATTGTGAAAGAAATTTTAGGAATTAGTGTGACATAACTTTGTTGCTGAGAATTATTTCACAAAATTGAGTTAGTGACTTAATAAATGTTTATTTTTCCAGTTTTGATAATACATTTATTTGTGTTCTCGCTAGATACACGTTGTGACATGAAAAAATTCTGTTAACATATACTATGCACCATTTCTGTACAATTTTATATTGTAATGCGTAACTAATTTCTTTCCTCTTTTACTGCAAAATTTACAGTCCATTTATTCATCTCTGATGTAAAGTGTGTCCAAAGTGGGCTAAGCATTCACATTGCTTTCTAAATGTCTTCAGTCAAGTTGCTCATGTCTTAAATTTTAAAATAATGTGAGATGCAGAGTGAAGTCTGCTGAAAATAAGGCCATTGTTACCCATTTAACAGGAGAATGTCACTGATGACTTATTTTAAAGTACTATATTACTTATTGCAGTATAAAAATACATTTTATGAGCATCTATTTTCACATGGCTTCCAATTTAATGTCCTATTTATATGATTAAATTGGTGAGCTTTAGTACATTCCAGATAAAATACTTTTTCAACCAGTACATACATATCAATAAGACAAAGTCACAATTACCTAACATGGAAAGCTATGTTGAGAGATAAATAGATGTTAGTCTTCCCCTAAGATCTTGTATGCTAAAAGGTTACACCCACTATTTTCTTTAGTGTCCTCACCACTGACTGTCGGTAACCTTTTTTATTATCACACATAAATGAATCTGCTGTAAGCACATATACTAGAAAACAAATGATTTCAAATTGAGACTTGCAGGTCACCCTGTATTTTAAGTACATACTTCAATTACAGTTTACTTCTACAATTCCTGATTTTAACAATTTGTCACCTAATTCTCACACATTTACTATATTTGATGTAAGCAACACTGCAGAATATCTATAACTGGCTCATGAAGAGTCACTGAAGTTAATCATTGGTCAGCAAGTGATTGAAATTTTTGTGAAATAAATAAGTAGATTTTACTGTTGTTATCACAGATATCACTATGTTGAAAATTAATCCATTAATACTAAGGACTGGATAGCCTCAAATGCATGATAAATATTTTTAAGAAATGGTCAGCAAGTGATTGCTATTTTTGTGAAATAAATAGGTAGATTTTACTGTTGTTATCATCACAGATATCACAATGCAGAAAATTAATACATTAATACTAAGGACTAGATAGCTTCAAATTTATGATAAAAATTTTAAAAAAATCATTAAGCTTGTGAATCGAATATGTCACCAACTGTATTCCAAATATGTATATTGTTGTATTTTTCAGAACAGTACTGGGTTGTTAACAGTAACATAGTTACTCATGGCAGTAAATGTTTATTCATACAGTGGAAAGTCCAGGTAGGAATATCATTGTAAATACTTATCCTTTAAGAGATATTCTATGATATTCTAAAGTAACACAATTTTTCATTTATAATAATATCATATTTGATAACTTTGGTCATTATCTACTAATATATCTTTCAAAAAATGTACAGATAGCCAGAAGGCATTCATGATATGCAGTTTTAAACATGGTTGCGTAGTCAGCGACCATTTACAATTTAAAATAAAAGCAATTACAGCATTTGATCGTAAAAATTAAGTCTTTTGACCTGATTTCAGCACTTCTGTGAGTGCCTTTATCAGAAACTCAACATTAAAACTGTCATGTCACCTATTAAATAAATATCAAGCAATAAACATTTACTTACAATTAAAAAAAAAGAATACATGGAAGGCAAGCCACTGTGGGCTGCTCACACATCTCAAGCCACAGATAGCAACAGACAGAATCTTTAATTTCTGATAAAGGCACTCATAGAAGTCCTGAAATTGATTAAAATTTAATTCTTGATATGACTTAAGATCCTAAATATTTAAAAAAAAAAAATGTGTGTGAAATCTTATGGGACTTAACTGCCAAGGTCATCAGTCCTTAAGCTTACACACTTCTTAACCTAAATTATCCTAAGGACAAACGCACACACCTATGCCCGAGGGAGGACTCGAACCTCCACTGGGACCAGCCACACAGTCCATGACTGCAGCGCCTTAGACCGCTCAGCTAATCCTGCATGGCTTAAATAATTTCAGATGATTATATATATGTACAGTGAACATAAATGAAACTCTTATTTAATTTTTGATCAAACAAACCAAACCTACAAATGATATCATACTAAAGGACTCACTTGATAATACTTGTGAAAGCACTGTCTCATTTCAGCAAAACATTTTCGCAGCTACTTGTAAATTTTTCCAGTTAATTGCAATATTTTTACTACTGAGCTAAAGACAGAGTTCAGATGTCATTTGTGCACAAAACATAACTTTCTGAAATTTGGCTCATTATTTGTTGAGAATATGTGTATGTTGCTCCTACTGGTAAACATAATTTTGTATTTCTGTGGCTTGGAAGACAGAAAAAAAACAGGTAACTTGGAAGACAATTAAGGAACTTGGATTCACGTTTTCAATTACTTTGCTGTTCATTATATAGATTCAGTAGTTATGATTTCCTAATTATTACATAACATATTAGGGAATTGAATTACAGAAAAGGATCAGTAAGTTCAAAATTAATTTTGGTTCTCCATACCATAGATGAAGTATCATGTAAGGATGTGCAAAAACTCATTTTAATTTACAGTAATTGTAATAAACATGTAAATGTAGTACACAATAGAAAACTCTTAGACTATTTATGCCAAGCACTGATAAATAATATAACACAGATTATGTATAACGTACAGATGTTATTAACAATACATTCTTAAAAATTCACCAGTGGGATAGAAAGAGTTTCCAACAAATGAACTGCTCGTACATCTCCCACCCTTTTCCTTACGAATATCTAAACTTTTTATTGATGTACCCAACTTAATGATTCTGTGTAATAGAAAGTTTTTATGTTGACAATTTTTCTTCATTGTAATTATTCTTTGAACTGAGCTTTTGACTGGGGAAAGGGTGACGGATTTTATCAAAGAAGAAACTTACAATAATGAGAAGAAGCTGTTAGTTCATCCATTTGTTTGACAATGAATTTAGAGAAAATAGCTGAATTCACATGCTGACAAATCCATGCAAGTCACCTTAGAAATTGGAAAAGTATAGGTCAGGTTAGAGATCTTCCTCAAAATATGTTTAAGTATGGCATTATGCAATGTTATAAGGGAAAGTATTAAACATTTGTTTTATTTTTAGGTCTTTTACATGTCATTACTGCTTTTGTGAATAAAAACTAGTTCAGAAACATCAATATTTATGTGGAATACTTCTCCAATATAAATTTATCATGAGTGTGTAATTCCAAGAACCCAACATTTCTATCTGTATTTATTGATGGTGTACAGTTGTAAGGACATCTCTTATAGATTCGGAAGTGAATAATTGAGTCTTTTTTTCTTTTATGGCAATGAAATGGCCACAGAACATTTACACTGATAAGCCAAAACATTATGGCTAATTGCTCAATAGCTTGTTTTTCCATCTTTGTAATGAAATACATCACTAATTCTGTGTATCAGGGATCCTACAGTTTGTTGGTAGGTTTCTGGAAGTGTGTGGCATTAGATGTCTACACAAAGATCATGTAATTTGCATAAATAACAAGCTGCTGATTTTTGTACGCTGTGATGACACCTGATAGTGACCCAGATGTGTTCCATAGCATTTACATCAGGTGAATTTGGTTATCGAGACATCAACATGTAATGCCCCTCAAACCACTGTAGCATGCTTCTAGCTTTGAGACAAGAACAATTATACTGATGAAACATGACATCATTGTCAGATAAGACATCAAACATGAAAGGATGTGGGCAGTTTGCAGCTGTCAGCTTGTCTTCAATTACTACCACAGGCCCCATGCAAGCACTGGAGAATATCTCCCATAGTGTAATACTGCTCACACCAACCTGCGTCCAGGCTTTAAGCTGAAATTCACCACTATGGTGGCATTTGTGGAGACAACCAGTGAACTAGTGCAGCAAAACTGTGATTCACCCAAAAAGCCTACACACGTCTATTGAACAGTGATTGAATCCTGATGGTCTTGTGACCACTGCAATTGTAATCAATGTTGTTGAGTCAAGATGTGAACTCATAGGCGTGACCTGCTGCAGAGCTCCACATTCCACAATGTACACTAAATGTTGTGCTCTGAAACACTTGTGCATGCAATTATTCTCTTTCAGCTGAGATGCCACGCATCACCATCTATCCTACTTTACAGAGCAGCCAAGCTTCCGAACTCCACATTCTGTGAGTAATCATGGGTGTCTTACCATTTACCACCTCAGGGTAGTTTCACTATTGTCCTACCTCTTTTCGTAGATGGTCATGTAGCATGTGAGTATTTGACCAGTTTCAAGATACTCATTCTGAGGCTCTGTGTAGCAATAATTTGCACTTTTACAGTGTCTCTTATCTCAATGGATTTCCAAATTTGTAGCCCATATCTTCACCATGGTAATTGCCCATTTGAGTCTGTTCCTTCATTTGTGTCTTTATTACTGCATTAATTTTCCTCAACACGATGGGCAGTTGTCACAATGTTTGGGCTTATGGACATTTTGTTAGCAAACAATGGAAAATCTAATGTGGAATAATGAAAATATTATGAAAAGGACAGACTGGTAGTCACCATGTAGCAGAGATGTTGAGTTGCAGACACACACAACAATAAGACTGCTACACAAATAAGATTTATGTTAAAAAGCCTTCTTCTGAATTAGGCAACGTATACAGACACATTCACACTAATGCAACTCACAAACGCACGACCTCTGTTTCCAGTTGCTGAGACCAGAGACAGTGGTCATGTGTGTCTATGTTGTCTAATTCACAAGAAAGCCTTTAGCCAAAAGCTTACTTGTTTAGCAGTATTTTTGTTGTGCCTGTCTGTAAGTTAAATCTCCACTATGCAGTAAGTAGCAATCTGTCCTTTTGATAGTATTGACATTTTGTTAATGATTATTTCTGAAACTATAGTTGTTATAGAACCTGTCTTGATATTTGTGTCATCTGTAAATAAAATAAACTTAACATATGGCATGATGTCATTAAAACACACAGAAACAATTTCATTGAAGGAACCATGCAGAGCAAAACAGGGTCTCCTAGGAGGAATGGTTAATATTCAGGGATATGATAGGAATGTTCATATTCTCTATTCTGAATGGTTTCTGAGATAGAACATACTTAATGAAGATTAAGTTTTTACCTAGTGGTGTATATATACATGTCTTACCCACCCAACCACTTTGACATTTTATTCTGCCCTAATCTACCTCATTTTTTCAACCTCTTTGCTCAGGACGTCTTTCTGCCATTAATCTAGCCCACATTTTATTCTGCCCTAATCTACCTCCCTTTTTTCAACATCTTTGCTCTGAACATCTTTCTGCCATTAATCTAGCCCACAGAACATAGAGTTGTCCATGGTGCATTATGAATGAAGTAGTATAAGGGAATGAGTGCATCAGCAAGAAGCATCAGTTAACTGTGATTTACAAGAGCTGACCAAAATGCCACAGAGACAAGGTAATGAATAACATGCAGGTATGGTGTATATTTATGGCTTCTGCAATGGCAGCACTCATGCTTCTGTCAAACAGTACCATTGGCACCTTTTAACAAGTCAGATTCCTGATTGCAGATTGTTTACAAGAGTTTTCATCACAATGCGTATAACAGGTAATCTTTGAAGTTACCAACTTGTACAAAAATAGCAACATATTGTTGAAATGGTGAAGTGTAGTCCTACTACCAGCACACAGTGCTTTTTGCATGAGTAAATGTCATAAATAGGTATGGGGTGAACACTGCATGTGGAGAACTTGTATCAGTTTTGTATATAGTGTGTCCACAATCTCCACATTGCTAAGAATGTCACGGGACTTGAATTTTGTCACTGGTTAAATGCTGGTAACCATTTGCTTCAACTAATATTGTTCACTGATGAGGCCATGTTCAGACATAACAAAATCCCCAACACACATATCATTCATCAACGCTCCCAGGACAATCCACACGCTACACTGTAAACCCATTTCCAAGTTCATTTTTTGATCAACGTTTGGTGCAGCATGTGTAGGCGTAAGAGGACAGAATTACTTACACTTTTTTTCTTTGAAAGTTTGTTTATTGAACACCCTGAGCACATTCCTTTGACCATACAGACTGCAATGTACATTCAGCATCACAGGGCTCTTTCACATTCTACCAAACATGTGAGGGAACATCTCAACTGCAATTACTCTAATTGCTAGACTGGTCATGGTAGTACAATTAACTGACCACCAACCACCAAGATCACACAACCTCATGCAATAAGATATTTGTTGACAGGTTGGATGAAGTCTGAGGTTTGTGAACACATGAGATGAACTGCTTGGTAACATCATGGACCCCACTGTCCTCATTATAGAATCTGGAGAGGCACTCAGACAAGCAACACAACATCTTCTCCCAAGAGTACAAAAATGCTTTGAAGATGACAGTGCGATATTTGAACATTTATTGTGAACTGTACAACAGCTGTAACAAGTGTACAATAATGCTTACATGTACACTCCTGGAAATGGAAAAAAGAACACATTGACACCGGTGTGTCAGACCCACCATACTTGCTCCGGACACTGCGAGAGGGCTGTACAAGCAATGATCACACGCACGGCACTGCGGACACACCAGGAACCGCGGTGTTGGCCGTCGAATGGCGCTAGCTGCGCAGCATTTGTGCACCGCCACCGTCAGTGTCAGCCAGTTTGCCGTGGCATCCGGAGCTCCATCGCAGTCTTTAACACTGGTAGCATGCCGCGACAGCGTGCACGTGAACCGTATGTGCAGTTGACGGACTTTGAGCGAGTGCGTATAGTAGGCATGCGGGAGGCCGGGTGGACGTACCGCCGAATTGCTCAACACGTAGGGCGTGAGGTCTCCACAGTACATCGATGTTGTCGCCAGTGGTCGGCGGAAGGTGCACGTGCCCGTCGACCTGGGACCGGACCGCAGCGACGCACGGATGCACGCCAAGACCGTAGGATCCTACGCAGTGCCGTAGGGGACCGCACCGCCACTTCCCAGCAAATTAGGGACACTGTTGCTCCTGGGGTATCGGCGAGGACCATTCGCAACCGTCTCCATGAAGCTGGGCTACGGTCCCGCACACCGTTAGGCCGTCTTCGGCTCACGCCCCAACATCGTGCAGCCCGCTTCCAGTGGTGTCGCGACAGGCGTGAATGGAGGGACGAATGGAGACGTGTCGTCTTCAGCGATGAGAGTCGCTTCTGCCTTGGTGCCAATGATGGTCGTATGCGTGTTTGGCGCCTTGCAGGTGAGCGCCACAATCAGGACTGCATACAACCGAGGCACACAGGGCCAACACCCGGCATCATGGTGTGGGGAGCGATCTCCTACACTGGCCGTACACCTCTGGTGATCGTCGAGGGGACACTGAATAGTGCAAGATACATCCAAACCGTCATCGAACCCATCGTTCTACCATTCCTAGACCGGCAAAGGAACTTGCTGTTCCAACAGGACAATGCCCTTCCGCATGTATCGCGTGCCACCCAACGTGCTCTAGAAGGTGTAAGTCAACTACCCTGGCCAGCAAGATCTCCGAATCTGTCCCCCATTGAGCATGTTTGGGACTGGATGAAACGTCGTCTCACGCGGTCTGCACGTCCAGCACGAACGCTGGTCCAACTGAGGCGCCAGGTGGAAATGGCATGGCAAGCCGTTCCACAGGACTACATCCAGCATCTCTACGATCGTCTCCATGGGAGAACAGCAGCCTACATTGCTGCGAAAGGTAGATATACACTGTACTAGTGCCGACATTGTGCATGCTCTGTTGCCTGTGTCTATGTGCCTGTGGTTCTGTCAGTGTGATCATGTGATGTATCAGACCCCAGGAATGTGTCAATAAAGTTTCCCCTTCCTGGGACAATGAATTCACGGTGTTCTTATTTCAATTTCCAGGAGTGTATGTGTTAAATATGCTTTTGTAAAATGCATGTTGCAATGTTTACTAGCTCTTGTATATATGAAGTTTTGCAAATCTGACAATGTATGTAGTAATAAACTAAATAAATAATAATGTAAATTAATTGTGTTCTGTCGAGAATCTGTTTGGAATAGGACTTATGTCTATATAATGTTTTGGGCTTGAGATGATCAGTTTTTTGTATCCCTGAATACTGAGCATTCTTCCTGTGACATCATGTATAGTTGATAACTTAGCAGTCAGGGCAGGAATATATCTTTAATTTTCATTAAATAATCTGTCTCCATTTATTTGGTTGTATATGAACTGTGTTAAAAATGTAATTTCAAAGTGTTAAAATAGGATGGTTGAGACTAAAGACTGAACAAAAGTCAGGAACAATGACTTCAGATGAATACCATAATCGGAAGTCAATCCTGTTGAACTTTCCCCTGAATATGTTTTAAAAAATCCAGTTATATAGGAAAAAGTGTGGCAATTTGTAGCTGATTAGCATTTGTGAAATGAGTACAGCAGAAATGTTAACATTCCATTGCCACATATCATTCTTAATCATGATACCTTAGAGAATGGGAGACACTCTTCAAGGAAAGTGTAGGTATGAAACACTTCCAGATGAAAAAGGTGAATGGGAGAGAATCTTCAGTAAATAACGTATGCAATACAGGTAGAAGCAGACACAGATGGAACACACAGCCAAGCAGCATACACCTGAAAGAATTTCAGTAGAGTTCTTCTGAGATGGAAGGAAACTTTCCCATGGCTGTGTGTGTGTGTGTGTGTGTGTGTGTGTGTGTGTGTGTGTGAGAGAGAGAGAGAGAGAGAGAGAGAGAGAGAGAGTGTGTGTGTGTGTAAGAGTGTGTTGACCACGGTATGATTTGTGTTACGAAAATGTATTCATTTAGCATATCCCACAATAAATAATAATTTTTTTCCAGAAGTAACTATATGAAAGGTTACCAAAAAAATGTATAGTTTTGGCACATAATAAAAGACAACATACGCATTCTTAAAATGTTTCATCATTTAATATCTTTAAAACTGCCATCACAGTGGATAAAACTATTAAAAGGCCTTGGAACATCACTTCCAACAACATTGTCTTTCAAACTGTGTGTAGTGATTAAATAAGTGAAAAGATACAGAGTGAAGCCACATTTCACAGTTTTCAGCCTAAATTCTGCACAGTGCATTACTGCATATAGTTCCTTACACCCATCCATGCTCCTTATGTTGACACTGGCATCCCCTCAGTTTTTAAACAAATGAATGTGATTCACACTTATTCCCTTGTTTCATATATGGTCATACACATACATACATATATTTCAATGAACAGCACGTCAACTAAAATATTTAAATGTAAACAGTATAGTGTGCTATTATACTCTTTTTTTTGTATTAATGGATGGACAGAAAAGGCAGCATCCAAACTTTTTGATTTTGGTATTACTTTGTGTAAACGGGGCACTTCAACTTTTTATATTTCAATTCTGTAACTCACATCAACATTGAACATATAGCTCTGCTGCATTAGTGAGGAAGGCTACAAGAACTTGAGCTGTTCACAATGCCCTTTTCTTTCCAGGAGTGTAAATGTGTTTGTGCATTGCTTGGAAGCTTTCTTCTACTGCCAGTAAATTTAAAGAGCTAACTAACTGTAGGTAAGTTGATATAACAAAGTTACACATGCTGGATAGGAATTCAATTTTACAAAAACTTTCTGCAGCTATTGGAAAGAAAAAGCTTATTTCCATAGATGCTGTATGTAATGTTGTGACAACACATATACCTGAAAAACAAGCTTGATAATTGAACTGTAGAAAATAAGTCTCATTACTGAAATTAGGGATATCTATGAATAGTTTAGTAAAAAGGTTTCATTTTGCATTACAACTTTGTTCCCAAATTTATCAAACAGTTCCTCAGAATATTGTATTAAATGTATCATGATTGTTTTTTCTCATACAACTGAACTTGTAAGTGTCTAAGAGTTTTAATTTAGAGGTTACTGTATTAAATGTAAGTGTTGTGTCCTTCTTTCTCTCACATGGTTTCACTGAACAGATGTGTAAATCAGCGTGCAGAAGTATTATTTAACTACCTTTCTTAATGCATTTTAGTACATTTTTCATTCTTATTTTGTTTTAATGAAGAAAGAGCTACAATTATTTTGGTTTTAAGGAAGTTAGAAAGCTAACCGTCCCAAAATGACAAGCTTTGTAACCAATGTTTTACTACAAAGCTGTGGAAACAGAGCAAATCTATAACAAAGTTTTAACTGTGTGTCATAAAGAAACACTAGGTCATCCCATCTTAGTGTCAAATGAATTTAACTCTACTTTCCCTAACTTAGACTTCATGTTACAAGGTGTCCTGTGCCAATGGAAAGGGGAGTAACAGTGTAACAGATAATATTCCAAATTCTGATTCCTCATTACACACAAAAACTTTAATGGTGTCAAAATAAAATAATTAAGGTTATGAAATTCAATACATGAGTAAATTAAATATGGTATTATACATTTGTAAAATTTTGTCTTAAAAAGGTGCTAAAAGTATTAAGTCGCCAAGTTTTAAGGTACACAAAATTCATAATCTGACAATGCAATGACTCAAGATTACATAATGTTAAATTGCATTTTATGTTAAATCCCCAAAATCATGCATTTATTAGATTATATATAGTTTATGTTTCATTAATGCTTTAATTTTAATCCTTCAGAATTGTATTATGTGTATGGACATGCATGATTGGGTACTGTGAGGCTATTAATAGGACTTCCCAGGCACAGAATATCATCCTTCATCAGATTCAAGTTTCTGAAAAAGTCTGTAAGGCTCATGGGTCTCCTGTACTACTGATGTCTGTTGTCTACAGGACTATCTCAAGAGAGTGAATCTGACTATGGCCACTCAAACCAGCTAAAACAATTAGTTGATATATAACATTTGTAATAGTCTAAAGAAATTTGCTTATAACACTTATCAAAGTGGAAATGTGATGCTGTTTATTCCACCATGTCACTTCATGACATTAATAACAGAATTTAAGTCCCACCCTCTGTCATATATATTTGTTTATTTTCTTTGACACCAGAGATGAAAGTGACACACCTAATAGATGTAAACTATTTGAAACATTCATCCTGTCCATTTAAAATTATGTTTAAATATAACCCACCAGTGGTAAGAAGTCATCATAGCAAAGGCACATGTTCCATATTCCTGCATTGTCAATATCTGATGCTGTGTCCTGTCCCTAAAGCTACATTTCATTTAGCCACATGGCCGACTGTGTACACTGCAGTATTTAGGTCACAATACCACTTTAAATTAACGTATGTTCACATGAAAATTCATAGCACTTAGAGGTTTCTCTGAATTGAATGTAACAGCCTCATTGTCTTTCTTATGTGGAGTGAAAATAATCCTGTACCTGCTACAATGAAATAGGGGGAAATGACACAGTCTTTTCTACAAAAAATATAGACATCTTAAGAACCAATAAACAAGTAACAGAAATTGTGATTCGTATATGATCATATTTGTATGGTGACAGGAAAGACACCATCATCAAATCTAATGAAATTTAACATGGAGAATAACACAGAATACCAATGAAGTAGTTTTTCAAATGAAAAGATGGTTTAGGATGAGAGAACGGGTAATAATATTGTGGAAGGATTATTAAGCCAGAGACACCATGTTACAGATATTGCAGCAGACAGACTCCTGACTAGAGATAAACAGAACATTTCTATTACATCTAAATCAGATAGACTTGTGGCAATGCAAGTCGCTAACCATTAAGACAAAAAGGGTGAGAAGTCGTTGCTTTCACTGATATATTTACTTCAAAGTACTTTACATTTCCTATCTGCAATCACCATCCATATCCTCCATGCATGTCACTTTGAGATTCCAACACCAGGTCAAACGTAACTGTACCAAACGTAACTGTGCATTCACACTAAAGATAGAGGATATTGCCTATTGAGGTGAATCTGTTACATGAATTCGTGTGTCTGTTCTTTCCAACATGCGTGGTATCAATAATAGATTCTGAGAATGGATTACTTTATTTATACAAAAAGGGTGACAGTTATAATTCAATTTCTATGGGTCAAAAATACTTGCGGCGCAAAAAGAAATTAAAAAAGTAGTTACACTACGATGGTTGAGAGTTCTGCTACTGCTTACCGATTTTGACTTGTTTTTCCAAAACTAACCTCTTTAATAAAGGAAACACATTGTGTATTATTCTAAACCAAGTTTAAGAACTTAAAGCACTAGTTCATAATTATGCCACTCCCCTCCCCCTCTGCCATAATTTTTGTTATTACTTGAATGTGGAAACAAACAGTGACCAAGCAGGTTTTCTTCTTCTGGAAGGCTAAAAAATATTTTTGAAATGTGCCCTGGTTTGGCTTAGCATAACAACAGATAGACCACCTCTGCAAACAAACATAAACCAAAATTTTTCTCTCAGCATTAAGACTACCTTCCATGAGACCCATCCTTAATAATCCAGCATATCAAACTATGCAGACCCTCCCATTTTAACTCATAAATGCATGTCTATGAGTCCGCATTTTATGTTATGCACAGACTACACCATTGCCACATGGAGTCAATGCTCTCCCTCCTATGCCAGACAACACAGCTTCTGCTGATGCTACATTACCACTGAAATGACACTCCCATGTCTAGAAGAATCATCCTCCACAAATAATCAATCAGTCCTGGAGGTGCACTCCCACTGGCAAAGTTTGATGACCACTTTTTGGTTGTATCTTGGCTCGAGGCTGCAAACAGCATTTGAATGCCTGCATCTGGATAACGTGGCAAGGTAGTGACTTGTCAGAAGGGTTACTTTATTCATACTAAAGGGTACACACAGAAAATTGAAAGCTTGGAGGGGGGGGGGGGGGGGGGAGGCAGATCTCCAGTTGTTTAGACTTCCACAACAGCTTTCTTATTTCTAAGCTCCTTAAAAAACCAAACATACTATACATTATTTGGTGCAAGACTAAAAATGTAAATTGAAGTACTGGTTTATAATTCTCCACCAACCCCCCCTCTCTGATCATTTCACCAATAATTTGTGTTATTGCTGGAATGTTGAAATAAACAGTGCTTCAGCATACTATTTCTTCTACAAAGCTAAAAAGTATTTCTGAAATGTGCCGTGATTTAACTTGACTATATCTGACAGATCACCACAATGTGCAACATATACAATGGTATTTTTCAGTGAGTAACAAAGCTAACTGCACTTCCAGTTTCCCTGCTTTCCTGCAATATGGACCCTCCCATTTATATCCACAAATATCTATCCATGTGCACTCATGTGACATTATGAACAGGCCTTGTATGGTCTGCTTCACAACCACCTTATAATTCTTTACCCAGATTTGACTCATAATACCCACACAGTGAAGATCTTAAGTAACAATAAATCCACCAAGGTTACCATTCAGAATGTAAAACTAGCCAACTTGCACCAGATAGAAAATGATGTTGGCTACTCCATCTACTGTCATCTAACACCTATGTGGCTGTCTCCTGTGACCTTATCAACCAACACCACTGCCTGATAGAGTTGAACCTCTCCCAACAATGCAACTGGATGAAGTCTTAGATTATACATCACCAGAGGAAGAACACTCCCAGGGTGCTCACAACACATCAGGCTTCAAAGTATCATCTGGCACAAAGATCAACTTGTCTTGTAGATCCACTACATGGGGAGGTAGGGATGAGGGAGTGGGGGGGGGGGGGGGGGGGGGCGTTGGCAGGTGGAAGTGAGGGGCTGTGAGTCAATAATTTGAAAAAATCCATCTGTGTTTCACTTTCTTTCAAAATACTTTTCATTTTCTGTCTCGTCACCTTATATTTAGGTGCTTTATGTGTATGTTTTTTATGGTGTGAAATGCATGTTATCAATAATATAATAAAATGTTTTTTTTCTTACTGCAGTTCTTATGTAATTTTGGAGTATTGTTGCTACAAGTGGTGATCCTGAAGAACACAATGAAAGATGATCCAAACATTAAAAGAATGGTTGCTTCACCAGCTGCTGTGCATGCCATCTCATCAGAATAGTTCTTGCATGCAACAAAGTGTAAGAATACCATTCCAATGTCCATGTCAAATTTCAGGGAAGTGCCAAGTAATACACATGATGACACCTCACAATCAGTTCAATAACAAGCTGCATTGTGTCTTCCATACCACGTGGAAACAATGTGTATTAGATTATTTAATTTGTTGAGCATATTCTTTAAGAGGATTTGTGTGTAATAACATATACTGATACCAAAGAAAGGATACTGACATTTAAAGACTATTACAATCAAAAAGATGTCATACAGAAAGCCACTTCCAAAAATTATTAGAATAAAAGTTTTAGATGTGGTTCTCTGAGTGCCAAGTATAAGGTAAAGTCTCTGGTCAGATCACTTTAAAGAATAAGATAAGTCTAAAAGTAGGATAACATAGAGCAAGAAGCCTACAAATTTATGGGAGTGAATATGAAAAGTATAGAGGTATATTCTTGGAATGGCAACTTAGTAGCTCTACAATTGAGGGTCCTCACATCTGGACAAAGGGATAGATGGGATAGGTGGAGCTTCTCAACAAACCATGGTAATTGGAATTAAAATGAATGAAATCAAATATTCCAAAAAGACAACATTGAGAAACACAGCCTCAGTTCTACTGGATTTTGAGGTCTATGGCATTACTGATTTTTTTGAGTGCTAGCATGTTAATCTGTATAAAGTACTTTTTGATTCAAGTTGTGTAGCAAATTGAAATAAAATAAAGTCAGTTAACCTTCATAGAACAGCTAAGAACCTCCTTTAAACATTACTCAGTTTTGGGAATAATCGCTGACACACTTTATGCGGCACTGTCAAAAAAAAAATAAAAAATTGTTGAAACTGGTGTACTATTTGCTAGTTTCCAGCTAAGAAAATGTTGTTGACAGGTTTTTTGCTACAGTTTCTCCAGAAGAAAACTAAAATCTCACTCTGACCTCCTTCTGAAATTTGCAAACAATACCTCACCATCCTTTTCCATTTCTTGCACCTCTCTTATTTAGATACTGTTTTATGCATAGTAAGCTTATATTTCCTTTTCTGTTGCCTTTTCAATGAGATGAACACAGTGCAATATCCGGAGAAAGGAAGCAGATGCATATGAGACTGCCTGCACAATGAGGCAATTTGTGGGCATCAGAAAACACTTACATGCATAAACAGAGCACAGTTTTCTGAGCAGAGAGTGGAATTCATAGCAGACTACTTGCACAGTGGAGTAATGTGTGAGCATGAGAACACTCATGCATAGTTATATGCTTTCTGCTAATTTTTGTGTCTGTGCTCTTCACCCTGTGCATCAGTGTTTGCACAAGAGGAAAGAGACATCATGTAGATGTACCTCAAGGACAAAGTACTTTCTCAGTTCTGTAACATGACAGACAATTGCATATAACAAGCTTTACAAAAGGAAGTTGTAGGCAAAAAAATCCTTTTTACATTGTGGCCACATATCCACTCTCTAGTTTCCAAAGATGCAAATTTTAGAGGCTACTACCAAGCCAGTGTGTATTCATCAGTTATCTTTAGTGGTTAAAAATGTTGTGGTTGCAAGTAACTCCCCAAAAAGACTCGTCATTGGTTATAGCAGATCAAATACGTTACTTGTTGTTATGTAATGATGCAGGAATGGCCCTACAAAGAGGAAAGGGCATAATGAGAGTAGCTACAGAAGATGTTGCTAGAGGGGAGCAGTTACCACTAGCAAAACTAGTCACATCACTACAACATGGTTTCAGTACTCTCACATGAAACCCCTGATGAGGTCCTGCATTACCCAGAATCCACCTGTCTGTCAAGTGATGCAACGTTCAATATTATGTTAGGAAAATGCACCTCCCCAGTCAATTATCCAAACAGTGACTGTATTCATGCCCCACCAACTGCCTAGTAGTAATATGCCTACACAACATTTCAAACAGTTCCTTACATGTGGTCTGCTTATCATATGGCCTTAAGCCCTCAGAACATGAAAAACGTAATCTCATGCCTGTGTCAAAAATGACACAGCACATGACCCACCTGACAAATACTCTGCTATTCTAAACTTTCCTACATCACACCACAAATACATTCAGGACATCTGCAGTGCTTGAAAGTCTTATATCTACTCAGGATCAGACCTTAGTTTCCTACCTTAAAAAGCACTATTTATTTGAATCTTGGCTCATGGGCACAAACAACTCTCATATACCTACTTTAGGCCAATGCTGTTAATTTTGTAGCTACTTGAAGGTGTTTCTTCTACAAGCTAAAATGTATTTCTGAAATGTGCCCTGTTTTAACTAGACATGGCAAAGATGGATTGCTTGTGTAAATATTACATATGTCAATACTTTTCTATCAGCAGTGAGTCAACCTTCCTTGAGACCCACCCTTCCTGACACAGCATATCAAAAAGTACATTTCCAATTTGTATCCATCCTCAACATCCATCAACCAATCAGACCTCCCCATTTTAATCCACAAAGGCATGTTCTAATTCACTAATTAATGAAATGCACAGACTCCATGAGGTATCCATTACAAACACCTTACAAGGGTCTGTACCTGGTTATTGAATGTAGTGCCTGTGGCAATGAGTATCTTAATAAATAATAAACCAACCAAGGATTCAACTGAGCACATAAAACTTGCAGACTTGCTCCACACGGAAAATACTCTGTGTCACCCTACTAACTGCCACCTTACACATATTTTCCAATGCTCTGTGGCTGACCAACCTCCACCATTGTCAAACAGAGCCAACATTCTTTCCCCAAGTCAGTAAACGCAGCCTCTACTAATCAATCATCACCACTGAAATGACACACTCATGACAGTATGCAACATGCCTGTAAGAATCTTACTGCTTAAGTATCCATTTGGCAATGGAGCACTCCTTCTAGCAGCAAAGTTCAATGACAGCTCTTTGAGTGCATCTTTGCTCATGGCCACAAACAGCTCTCGAATACCTATTTTTGGATAAGGCATCAAGGTAGTGATTTCTAAGACAAGGTTACTTTATACATACAAAAGGGTATACATTTGAAATTCAATTCCTAGTCATGCAAACAAGAAATAAATTACACTATTTGAGTTAATCATTCTGCAACTGTTTTATTATTTCTAACCTCTTTAATCAAGGTAACATATTATTTAGTGCAAGATTAAAAATGAAAATTTAAGCACTGGTTCATAATTCTATCCCCCATTATTAGCGTTCCTCTTACAATATTGAAATAAACAGTGTACCAGCACTCTATTTCTTCCACAAAACTAAAAATCATTTCTCAAATGTGCCCTGATTCAACCTGAGATTATAGCTGTCAAACCACTATGGTATACAGTATATAAGACACTACTTTTCAGTGAATAATGGTGGTACCAATTTTTCTTAATCTAGCATATGGAAAACTATATTTCCAATTTCCACATTGTCCTGCCAGATGGGCCCTCTCACCTTTTATCCACAAATATCTCTCTATTTACAGTGATGAGACATTACGCACACACTCCATACAGTCAGCTTCACAGCCACCTTATACAGGTATGTACCGGTTTTTGAGCATAGTACCCATACAACGAAGATATTAACCAACAGAAAACCCACCAAGGTTTCCTCTGAGAACATAAGCCAACTTAAATACTGTGGGTCTCTCCACTACTATCAGTCAGCACCTATGTGGCAGTGTGCTGTGGCTGACAATCCAACACCATTGCCAGACAATGCCAACTCTTTTCTACCTACATCAGTGGAAATGATTTAGATGATGCTAGGTTATCAGAGAAAAAACACTCACAGGACACACAGTCTGTTCCTCCAACACTACTTCCAAAACACATCAGTCCTGAATGAATCACTCGACACAAATATCAGATTGTCAACAATGACCTACATTATGGGGGCAAAGGGGGCGGGGGGGCGGTGAGGGTACATGATTTGACACAAATACTCAGCCATTCAAAAAACTATGTCTTTCTTATGAGTGATAGATTTACTTTTGAGTACGTTCTGCTTCCTGCCTCATTAATCTGTACATACTGGCTAAACATATATGCTTTTTGTGTGTGACGTATGTTATCATTAATATAATAAATTGTTTTTTCTTACTGCACTATGTCTTCTGTGCCATGTGGAAACCACGTGTATTTCATTGTGTAGTGTGCTGAGCTTAGGCTATAAGGCAATTTATGTGTAACTGTCTGTTGACTCCAAAGAAAGAACAATGCAATTTATATATGATTGCAGAAAATAAAAGTTAGAGGTGGGATACCCTGAGCATCAAGTATTGGATGCAGACTCCAGTCATAGCACTTTAAAGAATAAGATAAGTCTCCAAGTAGCATAACACAGAAGAAGAAGCTTACAAAGTCGTGACAAGTGCATGTGAAAACTGTGCATGTATTTTCATGGTACAGCAACTTAATAGCACAACAACTCAGAATCTGGACAACTGAACAAAAGACAAGATGGGGTAGGTAGAGCACCTCAACAAACTATGCTACTAAAAATTGAAATTAAGGACACTGATGATGCAAAAACTGCAAAATTAAGAAACACAGTCTCAGTTGTAGAGGATTGTGAGGCCTATGCCATGACCAAATTTTTGAGGACTAGGGTGTTAATCAGTATACAGTCTTTTTTATTTAAGTTGTGTAAGAAATTATTATGAAACAAAACTTGAATGGCATACTAAAAAGTCAATTAACCTCCACAGAGAGATTCAGAACCTCCTTTAAATATTTGTGAGTTTTAACAATAATCAGCAACAAGCTTTGTATGTAATAGTGAAATAAATGCTTCAAAATGCTTTACTAGTTGCTGGTTGCCAGGTAACAAAATGTTACTGCCAGCCTTACTGCTGCTGTTTCTTGAGCAGACTATGTAATTTCTGACTTTAGCATCCTTCCACCATCACTTTTTGTTTTTCTTACCTCTCTTATTTAGATAATGTTTTACACGTAGTCACCTTGTGATTTCTTTTCTTTTGGCTTTTCAATGAAATAAACACAGCACAGTCTCCTGAGGAAAGAATGGGATGCACACGAGACAATGGAGCCAGGTGAGGACATAAAAAAGCACATGCTACACATGTCCTCCGTCCTGATTTTTGAGTGTGTACTTCTGTTCCTGTGTGTCTGTGATAGCACGTAAGGAAATTTGTATTGAGTAGACATGCTACAAGGCCAATGTGCTTTGATGCTTGTGTAAACCGAGAAACATTTGCATTCAACTAGTTTCACAAAGTAAAGTTACTGGCAACAATCATCTTCCATATTCTGACATTATATCCAACCTCTAATTTCTGAAGGTGCAGTGTAGGAGCAAGTGTGGATTCATCAGTTACCTTTAGAGGTTAAGAGTGTTGTGGATGCAATTAAGTCATCAAATATGCTCACAGTTGCTTATATCTGATCAAATATGTAATCTGTTGTTAGGTAATGATCAAACAAACTGCACAAGGCATCATGAGTGTAGTTACAAGAGATGTTGCTAGAGGGAGCAGCTTCCACTAACAGAACTTGTCACATCACTACAACACAATTCCAGAATTCAGACATGCCAACACCAACAACCTGCTGCACTACTCAGCAGATATAGGCCTGTCAATCAATGAAACATTTGCTGTGACATTAGGAAGGCCCACCCAAATAAATTGTCCAAACAGTGATAAGATTTATTCATAACCAACGGCTCCATAGTAAAGTCTCTACACACCACAACAAACAGTTCCTCACCATATGGCCTGACATCCTAAGTGAAGATTGTGTCACGAAAGGTGGATCTCATGCCTGTGTCTGAAAAATGGCTGCCATCACACACCTAACACACACACTACTGTACACAGCTTTAATGCACCATACCACCTGTACATTCAGGACAACTGTGAGGCTCAAAACAATTCAATCTATGCCGGATCTAACTTAAGCATCCCACATGCAAAGTTCAAGGATGATTCTTAGGTTGCATCTTGCCTCATGGCTACAAACAACTCTTGAGTACTTACTTTTAGACAATACAGTAAGTTACAGAGTTTTGAGATTTTTAATAAAGAAAATGTGTACACATTTATAATTCAGTTCTTAGATATACGGGGGGGGGGGGGGGGGGGGGGGGGGATTACACTATAATGGTTGAGAATTCTGCAATGAAAAAACTATTTCTGTCTGTTTTGCCTAAACCAATTTCTTTAATACAACACACATATTGTGTATGATCTTGTGCCAAGTCTAAAAATGTAAACATAAGAACTCATTCATAATTCTGCCACCCAACTGACCTCTGGCATAATTTATTACTTGAATGTGGAAATAAACAGTGCTCCAGCACATTATTTCTTCTTTGAAGCTAAAAAGTGTTTCTGAAATGTGTAATGATTTAACTTGAGATTGTAACTACAGATCCCCACATTATACAGTATGTATGATGTTATTTTTCAAATGGTGCTAGCCTTCTCAAGACCAGCCCTTCTCAATCTAGCACATCAAAAACTGCATTTAATTTGGCTTCAGGAATAACTGTCCCATAGTTTTGGAAGGGCAAAGACAGCCATGCAGTTACAATATATATGGAACATTATGTGGTATATGAAATGCCTTCCTGTTACCTGAATTCCAAACTATTTCTGGTTATATGCAAAAAACATTGTTTTGGCAAGATGGAGCTGCAGCGCACACACTCATGTTTCTATACAGCGAGTTCTTGAAATTTTCTCTGGCAAATTGACTTTCCAGGAGGGGTAAGATAAACTGGCCCCCATGTAGTACAGATCTGACCCACATGGATTAATTCTTATGGGAATGTGTCAGATCTAAAGTGTATGTCAACAATCCCACTTACCTGCAACAGCTGATGTAAACCATCCATAGCAAAGTGGCAAACATCACAGTGTCTACACGCTGACCTGGCATGCAAAATTTCGGTCATCATTTAAATGAAAGCCGTAGGCATGCTGAACAGCATTTAAATGACACTATTTTTAAGAAGTAAATTAATAAACTGTATATTTCAACAATAAATACAGTTTCTGATGATAGACTTGAAACTCTATTTTATTTTCACACATGAAGTATAAACCTTCTTTTGAAAACCCCTGTAGTTTTTAGAAAATAAAATGAAAATCACGTATCGAAAAGTCAGTTAACCTTCACAAGAGGGCTAAGAATCTCCTTTAAACATTTCTCAGTTTAAGGAATAATCACTGACATGCTATCACTATCAGTGATAGCTCATGAGGAAAGAAGTATCATCAAGACATACCACAAGGACAATGTTTTTCATCAGTTCTGTGCACTGAAATCTCCCCATTTAAATAGTTTTACAAAGTGAAGTTACTGACAAAAAATCACCTTCTTTACCCTTGCACTGTATCCAGCCTCTAGTTTCCGTGCAGTGTTGGAGACAACACTCAGGCATGTGTGGATTCATCACCTACTTTCAGTAGTTAAAAGAGCTGTAGTTGCAAGTAACTCATAAAATACAGATTTGCAGTTGCTTCTAGCAAATCAAATAAGTAATTTGTTGTTATGTAATAACAGAAGCAGGGCCTAACAAATTTCTCAAGGCATTTTGAGTGTAATTACAGAAGATATTGATAGAGGGTGTACCTTCCACTGACAGAACTTGTTACATCACTACATGATTTCATCACTTATATAATAGAACTCCCACAACCTCTTTACTACTCAGCAGCCACTTGCCTGTCCGGTGAAGCAACATACACTGTGCTGTCAAGAAAAAGCACAAATACTGTCAATGGTCAAACCAATGACTGGATTTATTTACGAATTCCATAGTTAAGTGTCTGCATACCACTACAAACAGTTCCTCATTATACAACCTGCCATCATATGGACTGAATTCCTTAGTGAACACTGAATCATGGGAAAATGAATCTCATGCCTGTATCAGAATTGCAACTGTCCATGACACATCTGAATCATGCTATACACTTTGCAACTTTCCTATATTGCACCACCTGCTCATTCAGGACATAGGCAATGCTCCAAACTATTTAATATACATAGGATCGGACGTTACCTTGCTACCTACAAATTACAAAGACCATTCTTTGGATGTGTCTTGAATCACAACTGAAAACAAATCTCGAAAACATATTTTTGGACTATATAAGAAGTTAAAGAGGCTTGAAAACAGATAAATTTAAGTAAATAAAAGAAGTAGATGAAAGAATTAAATTCTGTGTCCGAGAGTTACAATAAAATTACAATCCCTTGGTCAAAGTTTCTATCTATTTCATGTAGAACAAGTTCTTTAAAAAAAAAACAAAAAAAAGTGTCTTATTTGGTTCCAAGGTTAAAAATGTGAAAGAAAGAATTGGTTCATAAATCTGCGACCCTACCCTAAACCCCCTTAGCATTAATTTTGTTACAAAATTAGTGTGGAAGTAATCAATGACACAGTAAATATTTCCTTCCACAAAGCTAAAAGATATTTCTGTAATGTGCCCTGTTTCAACTCTACATGATAACACATAAACCACCACTTATCAACAATACATATGTCAATATTCATCTGTTACTAATGAGGCTACCCTCCTCAAGACACACTGTTCCTAAGACAGTGTATCAATGACTGTAAATCCAAATCTGGCTACCCTCAGAGTCTAACCATACAGACTATCTAATTTTAATCCACAAAGGCACGTCTACATGCACTCATGTGATGTTATGAACACACTCCATCAGGCACCCTTTAAAGACACTTTATCTGGATCTGTACCTGGTTTGGACCATACCATTTACATTATGATGATCTTAACTAAAGATAAAAGCACCAAGGTTTCCTCTGAGATCATAAGGCTGACCTAGAACCTACTGATAGAAAATACTGTGTGCCAGCACACCCACTGTCACTCAATGCCATGAGGCAGTGTGCTACACCCCAGCCACATGGGCAAACTATTCTACATCGCCAGATGAAGAACACTGCCAGAACACTCTAACTGTTCCTCCAACACTACACTCAATATGCTTCAGACCTGGAAGAATCATCCTGTACAAATATCAGTTTGATTTGAATGATCCACTCTAAGTGGAAGGAAGGGATGGGGCTGAGAGGTGACACAAATAAAAAGTCAGTTGAACAAAAATGTCTTTCTCATAGCTGATATAATTACTTTGGAGTACTTTCCATTTCCTTTCTCACCATTGCATACCTATTTGCTTAACATGTTCGCCGTTTGTGTGTGACATGTATGTTATCAATGATGTAATAAAGTGTTTATTGTTATCAAAGTTACTTAATGGTGGATCACTGTTCCTAGAATTGGTGAAACTGATGACACCATGGCAGATGACACAAACCTTGAAAGTGAAGTTATCTCACCAGCTCCTGTGGATGCCACCTCATCAGAATAGTTCTGACATCAAAGTATAATATTGTCATTAAACCATCCATGTTAAATTTTTGGCAACTGCTGAGTAATAAATGTATATACAGCTCACAGTCAATTCAACAAATAGCTGTGTTTTGTTATTCGTGCCACATGTATTTGGTTGTGTAGTGTGTTGAGGTTATGTTTAAGATGAAATGTGTGTAATTGTGTCAATTCACACCAAAGAAAGAACTCTGAAATTCATAAACAATTTCAGACAAGGAGTTCTAGTATAGAATGTGGCTTCTAAAGATTAATTGGGCTTACATGTGATAGCCTGAACATCAAATACTTGATAAAGTCTCTGATCATAACATTGTCAGGAATAAGATAAGTCTCAAAGGAGGTAAACACAAAAGGGAAACTTACAAATTTATAATAAATGCACATGAAAACTGTGGATGTAGATTTGTGGCATAGTGACTCACTAGCATGATGACTGAAGATCCTGACCTCTCAGCAAAAGGAGAGATTATTCTGATGGAGCCCCTCAACGAACTTTGGTACTAGGAAATGAAATGAAGGACACTGATGATGCAAAAACAACAAAAATGGAAAAACAGCCTCCTTTTTAGTGGAGTCTGGGGTTTGTTGCATCACAGAATTTGTCGAGACCTAGGGAATTAATCTATATACACTCTCATATGTTTGAAGTTGTGTGAACTACATGGTCTCTCAAAAATAACTTTATGTTTGAAAAGGTATATGCACGTGTGCAACAAATCTGACGAGAGTGGGGCTAAGTTTATCAATTTCTTGGTCTTAAGTCAATATGTAGAACTCTTTGGGTGCAGAAAGCACATACCGTGTGCAAGAATTGTACAAAAATGCTGATTATGTGATTGTAGCATGAAGGAAAATTTTCATTTATTGTTTACTGCATAGTGTAAATGATGATCCAAATGTTCTCCTTATATGGAACTGGATCAAAACATTTGAGGAAACAAGTTTAACACTAGTCATATCAAAACTCAAATGACAAATGTCATCAAGAATGGGTGAATCCGTTGAGAGTGTAAATCACTGTGCATTTGACATTAATAACCTCTCCATTCATAAGAGAACATAGGTTATCATTGCTCTAAATTCTGACATAACAACTAAAACTGCACAGTTCTGAATGCAATTGGTGCAAGAATTAAAGCATCTGCATGACATACAAAGGTTACAGGAGATAATGATGTGACGGAGTATCCTTCAATTATCAACATCTTGTTTTCTCATGAGGTTCATTTCCACCTAAACATTGACATCAGAAAATTGAATTGGCGCCTTTGGAGTGGAATGAATCCTAAACAGAAGCATCACAAACCCTTCCATTCCCAAAAGTGACTGTATGTTCTGCGATGTAGGCTCAAGGGTTAATTGGTCTGTACTTTATTGAGGACGTGGAGTGAATTCAGAGAGTATGTGACAATGTTACATGACTTTTTGTAGCCTCAATTGCAAACCTTCGATGGGTATATCCAGTGAACATGGTTTCATCAAGGCAGAGACACAGAATACATGTCTAATGCATCTACACTGTGAGTTCATGAAATTCTTCCTTGCGAATTAACCTCTACAAGGAGTGACATAAATTAGCTTTTACATAGTCCATATCTGACCCCCCTGCCATTTTTCTATGGTAAGATGCCAAATGTAAAGTATATGTCAACATCTGGCCTTCTCTGGAGCAACTGAAACCAAATATCCACAGGGAAGTGGCAAGATTTGAGTATGTACAAGCTGAGCTGTCATGCAAGATTTTATTTTTCATTTAAATGAGTGCCATAGGCAGCTGGATTATATTTAAATGACATTATTTTTAAGAAGTAAATTACTGAACCGTGTATTTCAAACATTTAATAAAGATTTTGCCAATAGACTTAAAAATCTATTTTATTTTGATAAATGAAATATAAATTTTCTCTTGAGAACCCATGTGTGGTTTATAAATTCAAAAACCTGATGACATATTGAACAGTCAATCAGCACTCACAGAGCAATTACGAAAATCCTTTAAACATTTCACAGTTTTACAAATAAACACTGGAACACATTGTATGGAATTGTGAAATAGATAGTACTAGTAGCCAGTTGCCAGGTAACAAAATGTTATTTTTATCTCACTGTGACCCTCTGATGTTAACAAACAACACATCACCTTCACTTTTATTTCTTGTACCTTTCTTATTTGGATGCCATCTTATGCATAGTAACTTTGTGTTTTCTTTTCTGTTGCCTCTGCTATGAAATAAACACAGCATAATTTCCTGAACAAAGAAGGTGATGCATAGCTGAAAGCTTGCAAAGTGAGGCATAGGTCATACATGGGAACATGCATGTATATGAGTATCCTTCCTGCAAATTCTTGTGTGTGTGTGATCTTGTTCCTGTGCATCAGTGTTTGCACAAGAGGAAAGAGACATTGTGTGGATGTACCGCAAGAACCTCACGCTTTGCTAGTTCTGTAACATGACAGACATTTGCGTACAAAAGTTGTACAAAGTGAAGTTCTAGGCAAGTAATGAGCATTATTTGGTTGAGTCTATTCTCACAGCTGAAAACAACTCTAGAATACATACTTTTGGGCTATATAGGAAGGTAAAGAGTTTTGAAAATAGGTAACTTTAAATAAAGAAAAGGAGTAGGTAAAAGAATTACAATACTGTGTCCGAGAATTACAATACAGTTACAATCCAATGGTTGATATTTCTATCTGTTTCACGTAGAACAAGTTCTTTAATAAAGCAAAAGTGCTGTGTATTATTTGGTGCCAAGATTAAAAATATAAAAGGAAGAACTGGTTCATAAATCTGGTTATGACATGAATGTGGAAGTAATCAATGCCACATTAAGTTTCTTCTTCCACAAACAGAAAAACCATTTCTGTAATGCGCTCTATTTCAACTGGCCTTGATAACATATGAACTAGCTCTGATAATCAATACATATATCAGTATTATTCATTTGTTAGTAATGAAGCTACCTTCCTTACACAGCATATCAGAAACTGTATATATAAATATGTCCATCCTCGAAGTCCAGCCATACAGACTCTCCTATTTTCATTCACAACGGAGGATCATGTCCACCTAACCATTGACATCAGTAAATGGAATTGGCACCATAGGGCTGGGAGTCCTAAACAGAAGAATGACAAACCCATTCACTCCCCAAAAGTTACTGTATGTTCTGTAGGCTCAAGGGTTAATTGGTCTGTATTTTATTGAAGACAAGGAGTGAATTCAGAGAGTATGTGACAATGTTAAGTGACATTTTGTGGCCTCAATTGCAGAACTTACCTGGTTATAGCCAGTGAACATGGTTTCAGCAAGACGGAGCCACAGAATACTTGTCTAATGCATTTACAATAAAATAAATGCAGCATAATTTCCTGAACAAAGAAGGGGATGCTTAGCTGAAAGCTTGTGCAGTGATTCAATGTGCACACACGAGACTGTGCATCTATGAGTAATCTTTCTGCTAATTTTTGTATGTGTGATCTTGTTGCTGTGCATCAGTGTTTGCGCAAGAGGAAAGAGACATTGTGTGTACGTACCTCAAAGACAATATGCTTTGCCATTTCTGTAACTTGACAGACATTTGCATACAACAAGTTTTACAAGGTAAAGTTGTAGGCAAATAATGGCTATTTTCATTTTGGAAACAGATTCTAGTTTATAATATTGCACTGTTGTAGGCTGCCACAAGCAAGTTTGGATTCATCAGTTACCTCGAGTGCTTAAGAGTGCTGTTGTTGCAAGTAACTCTCCAAATAAAGACTCACCGTTGCATACAGCAAATCAAATATGTTAACTTGATGTTATGTACCAACAAAGTCATGTCATGTTTGACCTACCACTGACTAGTAAAGTGCCTACACACCACTAAAAACAGTTCATCATCACATGGTCTACCAATTATATGGCCTCTTCATTGTGTAGACTTGACCTCTGAGCAAATACTGCATCATGAAAATGTGAATCACACACCTGTGTCATAAATGTGGTAGCACATGCCACACAGCTTTCCTACACCACACTACTTGTATGCTGCAAACACATTAAGTTCTTAGAAGTATTTTATCTGCATGGGATAAAACATTAGCATCCTATCTGCAAATATCAGAGACCATTCCTTGACTGCATTTTGGCTCATGGCCATAATTATTGCCTATATACCTACTTCAGGATAATCTAGTATAGTGTTTGGTTTAGAGAAAGGCCAATATTAGACATAGAAATTAAGTCGACACTTATGATTCAATTCATAGATTTAAAAAAAAAAAAAAAAAAAATTAATTACACTACTTTGGTTGCCAGTTCTGCAATGACATAGTTACTTCTATTTGTTTTGACATAACCAAGTTCTTTAACAAAACAATCATATTCTATATTATTTGGGACAAAGTTTAAAAGTTTAATAGAAAAAACTTTTAAGTAAATCTTCCAGTCTCTCATCTCAGCCATAGATTCTGTTCTTACCTGAACATGATAATAACCACTGCCCCCACATGTATTTCTGAAGTATCAAGTCACACCTTTCCTAGCACAGCACACCAAAAATTGTATATCTGATATTTGTCAATCCATAACCCAACCATACGGACTCTCCTATTTTAATCCACAAAGGCCTGTCTTCATGCACTCATGTGATGTTATGAACACACTCCATCATGCACCCTTTACAGACACTTTATTTGGGACCATACCTGGTTTTGGACTGTAGGGCTCACACAATGAGGTTCTTAATTAATGATACACACAAGCAAGGTTCCACAGATAATGTAAAGTCAACCTGTTCTGCTACTAATGGGAAATGCTGTCTTCCATTCCACCTACTGTCACTCAATGCCTATGTGGCAGTATGCTTTGGCTGAGAAGCCTACACCACTGCCAGATTGACCCAACCCTCTTATTTTTATGCTAGCAGATGCAGCATTAGATAATGCTGCATTGCCAGTGAAAGAACACTTGGTGAACTATTGTTATACAAGTGATGACCACGATGAACACAAAGGCAGCCAATGGAAGCACTGAAAGTCAGATTACCTCAACACCTGCTCTTTATGTCACTTCAGAATAGTTATTGTGTGCATGAAGTCATAATAATACTGTTCTACCATCCATGTAAAATTTGGCAAAGTGATGAATAATTTGTGTGATATCCTGCCTATGGTCAGTTTGAGAACAAGCAGCATTGTGTCTTCCACATCATGTGGAAATCATTTGTGTTTTGTTTTGTAGTGATGTTATACTTTAAGTGATTTGTGTGGAATCACGCCTGTTGACTCCAAAGAGAGCAAACTGATATTTATAAATGATTGCTGAATGGGGTTGTCACATAGAATGCTAAATCTAAACAAAAATTTCAGATGCAATGCCCAGAGCATCAAGTGTTGTATTAAGTCTCTGGTCATAACACTTTAGTGAATAAGTTAAGATACAAGACAATAAAACACTGAGGGCAAAATCTAGAAATTAATGTCTTCAGTGCTATGTAGAAAACATTTTTTATCATTGTGTAATGTGCTGATGTTATGATTTAAGGTGAGTTGTGTGTAATCGAGTCAGTTGATGCCAAAAAAAGCAGACTGAAATGTATACATGGTTGCAGACAAGGAATTGTCATATAGACTGCTGCTACTAAATGAATGTTAAAGATGTGAAGCACAGAGCGTCAAGTATATCAATAAAGTCTCTTATCAGAGGACTTTAAGTAATAAGATTAATCTCAAAGGACAAAAACTAAGAAGATACCAACAAATGTATGAAAGGTATGTGTGAAACCTGTATACCTATATTTCTTATATGCCTGCATCTCAAATGATACGACATACAACGTGATGTCAGAAAAATTTAATCAACTTTATAAACAATGATCATATTCATTCTTGACCAAGCCCTCACTAGTAAACTGGCTACACATCAGTACAAACAGTTCCACAGCACATGGCCTGCTCATTATATGACCTTAACTATTGTGTGCATTGCAAAAATGTGTCTCAGTCCTGTGTCACCAATGTGACAACATTTGACATACCTAACACACAGTTTTCCTTCATCTTATAATTTGTACCTTCAGGGCAAGTGCAATGCTTAAAAATATCTCATCTACACAGGATCAAATGTCAGCAAATTTCTGAAACATGAACGGTTTTAACATGACATGATAATTTAAGGATCACCTCTGTAAACAATATGTTTTTTTTTTCAGCATTATAGCTACACTCCTCAGCACCCAACTTTCACAACACACTATATCAAAAACTGTATTTTCAATATCTGTCCTTCCACAAAGACCCACCATATGGACCCACTATTTTAAAACACAATAGCATGTCTACATGCATTCATATGATGTTATGCACAGATGCAGTGAGGCATACTTTACAAACACCTTACGTGGGCAGATGTCTAGTGCTAGAGCACTGTACCCACAGAATGAGGATCTTAACTAATGATAAACAAAAGATAGTTTACACAGAGAATGTAAAGACGCCGAAACAGGTCCAACTGGAAAATGCTGCAATCTGCTTCACCCACTGTCACCCAAAGCATATGTGGCAAAGTGTTATGCCTGATCAACGAACACCACTACAAGATGGAGCCAGCTCTCTACTGTTTCAGCTACAGAATGCAGCTCTTGATCATGTTACATCACCAGAGAAACGACACTTCCAGGACACTCACACTGTTTCTCCAATACCATAACCAGGACACATCAAGCCTAAAAGAATACTCTGGCACAATGATATTTTTGTCTTGGAAGATCCACTCTATTGAGATTGGAGGTGAAGACACTGTGAGGCAACAACAATAGACAGCCATTTGAACTATTATGTCTTAGTTTGACTCATTTACTTCCTGTGTCAAATCTCACTACTATGTTCTCATTTGCTTCGTGTATATGCATTTTGTGTCTGACATGCGTTATCAATAATATAATAAAGTATTTCTTCTTACTGAAGTACTTATTTAATTGTGGATCATTATTCTAAAAGTGGTAAAACCGATGAACACAATGGCAGATGACACAAGCATTAAAAGTGATGTTACACCATGACCTACTATGTATGCCACCTCATCAGAATAGTTCTTGTGTGCATGAAAGCATAATTCTACTGTTCCACCATCGACGTGAAATTATGTGCAAGTCATGAATAATTTGTGTGATATGCAGCTCATGATCAGTTCATTGACAAGCCAGATTATATCTCGAGGTTCAAGTGGAAACCATGTTTGCTTTATTGTGTAGTGTGCTGAGCTTACAATTTAATGTGATTGGTGTTTAATCTTGTCTGTTGACATGAAATAAAGCACACTGAAATTTACAGATGATTTCAGACAAGGGGTTGTCATACAAAATGATGGTTCTATACAAAAGTTTCAGGTGTGATGCCCAGAGCGTCAAGTAC